>NC_084461.1:130763928-132003571 GCF_027409185.1 Cynocephalus volans | reverse complement strand
GAATGGGGAAAAGCTGAAAGCTCTTCCTTTAAGAACAGGAACTAGACAAGGATGCCCACTCTCACCACTCCTATTCAACATAGTGTTGGAAGTACTAGCCAGAGCAATCAGAGAAGAGAAGGAAATAAAGGGCATCCAGATTGGAAAAGATGAAGTCAAACTGTCCCTGTTTGCAGATGACATGATCCTATATATCGAACAGCCTAAAACCTCTACAAAAAAACTGTTGGAATTGATAAATGATTTCCGCACAGTATCAGGATACAAAATCAACACACAAAAATCAGTAGCATTTCTTTTCTCCAATAGTGAACATGCAGAATGAGAAATCAAGAAAGCCTGCCCATTTACAATAGCCACCAAAAAAATAAAATACTTAGGAATTGAGTTAACCAAGGAGGTGAAAAATCTCTATAATGAGAACTACAACCACTGCTGAGAGAAATTAGAGAGGATACAAGAAGATGGAAAGATATCCCATGCTTTTGGATTGGAAGAATCAACATAGTGAAAATGTCCCTACTACCCAAAGTGATATACAAATTCAATGCAATCCCCATCAAAATTCCAAAGACATTTTTCTCAGAAATGGAAAGAACTATCCAGACATTTATATGGAATAATAAAAGACCACACGTAGCCAAAGCAATGCTGAGCAAAGAAAATAAAGCTGGAGGCATAACACTACTGGACTTTAAGCTATACTACAAAGCTATAATAACCCGAACAGTACGGTACTGGCATAAAAACAGACACACTGATCAATGGAATAGAATAGAGAATCCAGAAATCAACCCACACACTTACTGCCATCTGATCTTTGACAAAGGCACCAAGCCTACTCACTGGGGAAGGGACTGCCTCTTCAGCAAATGGTGCTGGGATAACTAGATATCCATATGCAGGAGAATGAAACTAGACATGCACCTCTCACCATATACTAAAATCAACTCAAAATGGATTAAGGATTTAAATATACACCCTGAAACAATAAAACTTCTTAAAGAAAACATAGGAGAAACACTTCAGGAAATAGGACTGGACACAGACATCATGAATATGACCCCAAAAGCACGGGCAACCAAAGGAAAAATAAACAAATGGGATTTTATCAAACTAAAAAGCTTCTGCACAGCAAAAGAAACAATTAACAGAGTTAAAAGACAACCAACAGAGTGGGAGAAAATATTTGCAAAATATACATCTGACAAAGGAATAATATCCAGAATATATAAGGAACTCAAACAACTTTACAAGAAGAAAACAAGCAACCCAATTAAAAAATGGGCAAAAGAGCTAAGTAGGCATTTCTCTAAGGAAGATATCCAAATGGCCAACAGACATATGAGAAAATGCTCAACATCATTCAGCATCTGGGAAATGCAAATCAAAACCACACTGAGATACCATCTAACCCCAGTTAGGATGGCTAAAATCCAAAAGACTCTGAACCATAAATGCTGGCGAGGTTGCGGAGAAAAAGGAACTCTCATACATTGTTGGTGGGACTGCAAAATGGTGCAGCCTCTATGGAAAATGGTATGGAGGTTCCTCAAACAATTGCAGATAGATCTACCATATGACCCAGCTATCCCACTGCTGGGAATATACCCAGAGGAATGGAAATCATCAAGTCGAAGGTATACCTGTTCCCCAATGTTCATTGCAGCACTCTTTACAATAGCCAAGAGTTGGAACCAGCCCAAATGCCCATCATCGGATGAGTGGATACGGAAAATGTGGTACATCTACACAATGGAATACTACTCAGCTATAAAAACGAATGAAATACTGCCATTTGCAACAACATGGATGGACCTCGAGAGAATTATATTAAGTGAAACAAGTCAGGCACAGAAAGAGAAATACCACATGTTCTCACTTATTGGTGGGAGCTAAAAATTAATATATAAATTCACACACACACATACACACAAAAAAAAACGGGGGGGGGGCGGGGAAGAAGATATAACAACCACAATTACTTGAAGTTGATACAACAAGCAAACAGAAAGGACATTGTTGGGGCGGAGGGTGGAGAGGGAGGAGGGAGGGAGGTTTTGGTAAGGGGCAACAATAATCAACCACAATGTATATCGACAAAATAAAATTAAAAAAAAAAAGAATGCAAATAAGTATAAGGCTTGGAGCCTCCACAAGTAATAGAATCTAGCTTGAACTATATTTCTTTTGGAGTTACCTGCAATATGGCAAGGGGAACTGTTATGTTGTATAAGTTGTCTAGTATGTAGGTGAGCCAACTTACAGAGAAACTAAAGTATTAGGTAAGAATGAACACACAACATTCATAGATGTGGCAAAAAATATGAGATTAGCATACAAAGCACAGACTTTTAGGGATCAGTGGACAGATAAAAGGACCTGCAAACCCAGGACCCATTGGGGAGCCCCTGACCCCAGGCCAGTCCATGACTGTTGCATCTGGTACCTCTGCTCCTACCCTCAGCTCACTCCATGTGGTTTTGGTAAGTTCCCACCCCTATTCCCACTTTTTTCCTCCACTGTTATTTAAATTAAAAATGGAGATGATTCGCAGCTGCAAACATTTCTATGGGAGCAAGAGAGCCTCAGAGAAGGTTGTGTCTCAATGTCTCACTGAAAGCCAGTAGCAGTGCTGGGGCTGGACCTGTAAGGGATGGTTACAAGTCTAGCACTTGCTTACTCATGGACAATTCTGAACTAAAATCCCAGCCAAGAGGACTTGGCGTGTGAGGACCTTTCAGTGGCAGCAGTAGGATTTCTATATAGGAGAAGCTTGGTGCAGCAAATGGGTTGGAAGGTGGGGCTTATTTTGAAGAAATGTTCTGCATATCAGGGTTTTTTCTTTGGGAGGGGTAGGGGTAATGACTGGAGGATGTTGATGGATATTGGGGGGGGGGTTGTTAAAGGCTCCCTCTCCAAGCCATCATGTGGTCTGATGCAAATGGATTCCTTCCAATTCACAAATTATAATTGCATAATAAGAAGGCCTATTTCCAAACCCCATTTTATTTTATTTTTTTTAGGAGGGTGTTGGGATGAGTTTGCCTATTCTAGAGATACTCAATATATTTTAAAAACGTAGTAAGAATGTTGAAAGGGCAGATTTTTGCAAAAGAAAAAAAGTCTCCAATATCCCTTTTTTAAATTCTTGGTTTATGTGGCGCCCACTGATGAGAAAAATTTCCTTGTCATCATCAAAGCAAACTATATTCAAACTTTGGAAGGAGCCTGCTATTTTCCCAAGCTGGGATGTCATGGGGCTGATTCTCTTGTACCGTGACAAGGATAATCAGTTTAATTAGTAGCCTTTTCCTACTCTGCGTCTCTTTATCATTTCAATTATAGACCTGTTTCCTAGGGTGGCAACAGCATTTTGGCAACAGTGAAGCTTACCATCTTCCTAAATGTCACATCCCCCACCCCACCCCAGCTGAAAGAGGCTTCTTGGCTATCTCAGCAATTCTGGCCATGGATGGGGTTGAAAATTACTTGAGGGAAGGGAGGCTGTTAGGGCAGCCTGCACCCAGCATAAGAAAAAGCCAAGTCACTGAGATAAGATGAACATTTTGTCTGTGAACAAACTGAAGTCAAGAAAATAGTGAAGAAAAATGGCAGAGCTGGTACCCGAAAAAACAGGTCCCCATTGGAGAAGACTGAGAATGGCAAATGAGGGTAGGAAATGCAGCAACAGGGAAACCAGGTGTGTGGCTCTCTTTGGTGTGAACAGACAAGGAAGGAAGGAGTGTGGCTGACACTCAGTTTGCTGAGCTCTGTCACTGAGGAAGGCATCATGGGATGGCCTGGGGAGGGAACGGGAAGCGGTAAGGTGAGAAGAGAAGGGGAAATAATTTAATTAAGTGCCTGCTGTGTACCAGGCAATGTGCTGGGCCCCTCAGTAAGTAATTGACTGTTGTTGCCTGACCAACATTCTTTCTACCTTCTTCCAGAAACAGCACCAAGCCTTCCCGTGGTGGGACTGACTACCTATCCCCATGCCCGTCCATGTGGTTAAGTAGTGCTGACCCCCCAGCAAGCATATTCCAGCTCTATGGGCACAGCTACTGGTTCAGGAACAGGCCTGAGATTGTTCAAGAGAGTCAGTCCTGGGATGTTTGCTGAGCTATTAGAAAAGAGAGGCTCTTTCCACTGGGGATGCCGGCTGATAGGATGTAAACCTGCAGCAGCCAGTGTCTAACTTCCCATCATGAAGAGCCTTCCTGAGAGTGAAGCCAACACAGAAGAAAGTGCAGCCAAGACGGCCACAGAATGATTTAAAAAAATGATTTTGTTTAAGTACAAGATTCAGCTGTGCCTGAAGCTAGATCTGCTCCTGGGCTTTTTGTAATAGGAGCTGATAAATTTCCTTTTCAGCGTGAGCCATTTGAGTATAGTTTCTGCACTTGCAACCAAAAAAGTCCTGACTATATATTCATTAGGAACTAAATGACAGGAGTATTCTCTATTAATAAAGACTAAGATGCAGAGAAAGTAATTTGCTTAAGGCTTCATGGCTGGAAGTGATAAAATTTGAACCCAAGTCTGTTTCACTGAAACCACATTTTTTCCTGACATCATGCTGCCTCAAACATCTCTGAGTGGCTGAGAACTGCAGGCATTAGTGTAGCAGCCTGGAGTTCTAGATCTTAGCTCTGTCTCTACCAGAAATACTGCCTGAGACCTTGGAAAAGCCTCCCATGTCTTGGGTCTCACTTTTCTCATCTGTAAAATGAGGAGATTGCTAAAAGCCTCTTCCAGATCTAAGAAAAAAAAAAAAAAATCAACAAGTCCAAGATGCTGATGGAGCTTCCTACAAATAGAATCAATTGAATCCCAGTCACAATAGGTGCTGGGGAAGAGACTACCACAATGCTAAACAACAATAACACTCAGGGAAAAGGCAGCCACCACCAACCGAATTTCAAAGCAACTTGGAAATGCTAGAACAAATTCCCACCTGTGGCCCTGTGTGTAATGGAAGTTCTTTGCTTCTTCAAAGAAAAGTCTATATTTGTGATCTCCCATCCCACTGGTCCTTCACCCCACTACAAGCTGGATGACTCTTCTCCATGGTCCTGCAGACTCAACAAATGATTCTTCTGAGGGTGACCTTTCCCCACATCCAACAGCTTTTTCTCAGACTGCAGAGTTCGTAACTGCTCTATAGAAATTGGCTAATATTCTGATTGACCTTGACATATTTTCTTTTTTTAAAAGATGACTTGTAAGGGGATCTTAACCCTTGACTTGGTATTGTCAGCACCACACTCTCCCAAGTGAGCTAACTGGCCAACCCTATATAGGGATCTGAACCCGTGGCCTTGGTGTTACCAGCACCACACTCTCCCAAGTGAGCCATGGGCCAGCCCTGACCCTGTCATATTTTCTGAAGCTCTGTCCTTTCACTGCACCCTCCCAATTCTCCTCCCACATCCCTGACAGTCCCCTCTTCTTCCCCTGATGGTCCCTCTTCCCCTGCTAATGCCTCAGTCTCTTTCTGCCACCTGTAAGCAGCCGCTCTCTAAGGTTGGCTTTGGCCCCCTTCCTCTTTCTCTCTCTCCTCTGTCTTGTAAATCCTGATACTATTATCCAAATCCTAGTGTTTTTGAGATTGGTCCTTCCAGGCCTGAGCTTTGCTCCTTAACTCTGGTCCATATGTCTAACTGCCTCTTTGAAACCTTCTTGGGATTTTCAATCCCAACCTGTTTGAATGGAACTTGCCACATTTCTGCCAGATCAACTTTCTTCCTTGCCATTCCCAGTTCCACAGATGGCAACACCAGACTTCCCATCACCCAGGTTTGATACTTTGGCCCAACTTTTAGCTTCTTCTCCTTCAATCCCCACATCTACAAATTGCCCCATGGCTGCAGAGCTATTAGAATTCTTCTTTCAAAATGCTGGAGCCTAGGGTGGTTGCCCTTTCCATTGCTACTGTAGCTCTTGAATCCTTCCTGCCTGGGCCAAGCAGTAGCCTCCTCACTGGCCTCCCCTCCCAGTTTCCTTCTGCAGTGGATTGAATGGCCCCCCAAAGTCACTAAAGCTTAATCCCCACTGTAACTGTTGAGAGTGGGAAGTCCTGTTACGGTAATTGAAAGGCAGGGCCTTGAAGAGGTGATTGGATTGTAGGACCATGCCCTACTGAATGGGTTAGTAACGGTGGTCATGGGTGTGGTTCTGAGGGCTTGAAAAGGAGAACACATGAGAGTCTCTCTCCCTGCTCTGCCATTCTGCCATGTAAGACCCTTGTGTCACTGTCACCACCAACAAGGACTTTACCAGATGTTTTCCCTGGACTTTGGACTTCCCAGCCTCCAAAACTGTAAGCAATAAATTTCATTTCCTTTATAAATTACCCAGTCCCAGGTATTTAATTATAAGCAACAGAAATGGACAAATATACCTTCCTTCTAGGTTAGCTTGTATAGACCATCACGTTATCCTCCCTGAGGACAGCTCTAATCAGGTCACTTCTCCCAGTCTTTCTACAACTCCCCATTGCCCAGTGAATTACATAAATGTTTTACTCTGGTATCCCAGGCCCTCAGTAACTGGCACCCAACAACCCTTTCTGTGTCCATGTCTTACCCTCTGCATTGCACTCCTCCTGACTGCTCCCTGGAGATGCTTAACAGTTTACCAACACTGTGCACTTGTTTATCTTATTCTCTCTGACTCCCTACAGTGAATTCTCCCCATGGCAACTAGAGAAATCTTTTTACAACATAATCTTATCATGTTGCCCCTTGGTTTAAAACTCCCCAATGGCTTTCCATTGCACTTAGCATAAAACCCAAACTCCCAATCCGGGTCTAAAAAGTCCTACATGATATGTCCTTAATGATATACTCCATCCTTCCTCACCCTCAATCTATAGAATTCAGCCACATTGGCCCTTTTCTCTGTTCCCTGTATGGTCAATCCCATTCTTCCTTTAGCTCCTCCTGTGATGGCCTTCCCAGCCCCAGGGCTCTTCTTCGATGCCTCTCCTCAGAGAGTCCTTTCCAGCTACTCTCTCTCCTGCTGAGCCCAGATGTGGCTGCAGAATCCTTCCCAACCATGGTAACCGTAACCAGCTGGCCAGATTTGGCAGAATTAATGATTCTGCTCACAATAGCTGACCCAGTCTGCCATCCCCCAGTCATTGTCAGATGGAAAAACTGAAGCCTAGATAGGTAAAGATTTTCACCCCAAATCTGAGCATGAGTTAGCAGTAGAGCCAATATTAGAACCCAATTATACCTACTGTTAGGCTATTATTTTTCCTTTGCACAAAATTCTTTCCTGTTTCTAATTCCTCAAGGTGGGTGGTCCCAAAGTATGGGAAGACAGCTTTCAGGCCCACAGGATATGGGAAGAGGGCCAGGAAGGCCAGTGGATGAGGGCTCAGGCAGGGGCTTAGCAAGGGTACTGCAGGGTGTCTGTCAACAGCAGAGTGAGCTGTGCATCGGGGGCTGGGGAGAGCTGTTGCTATGGTGATGAACCAGCCAAAGAAGGGCTTAGGGAGCAAGCTGCTAGACAAGCTGGTTCTTAAATCAGCACATTACCAAATACTTAAAAAATAAAAAAAGGCTCTTATCCTCAGGCATGGCTGGGAAGAAAATCATAATTGTCACTGTCCAGAAATCTATCTGGGTCCAAATCCAAAGAAACAACTGATTTACCCAGCACAGCATTTTTTGAACTGGGAATAATATTGTCCACTTTCTCATTTTGGGGTTGGCCAGAAATCTCAGCAAGGTTATTGGCTCAAGGTCACATAGCAAGCAAAGCTGAGAGGCTGAGGCTATGCAAGAAGAAGTGTGGGGTGACTTTCTCCTTCCTTGGTGATCATTTTTTGGAGTCATAGGGCATCCTGCTCAAAATCTTCACAGTTACTTGTACTCACTCACCTCCAAGACCCTGCCGCTGATGTATCGGTCACAAGTCTCACATTTAATGCCGAACTGGGAGTGGTAGTCGGACTCGCAGTATGGAACGCCATCCCTGCAAGAGGAAATTCACACAGGATGAGGAAGTTGCAGGGGGATCAGCTGGGAGTGTCACGTGGCAGTTCCAGGACCTGCAGCCTAGATGATGGGGCCAAGTTAGAACCACTTAGGGAGCTCATTTAGAATGCAAACTCCCCAGACACCCTCAGATATACGGAATAGGAGAATCCCTAGGATAGGGCCAGGACTTTGCATTGTGAACACTGCTCTGGACTGCTGGCTTGGGGTGTCCTCTTTCCACTCATCTTCTCTCTCCCCACAAGTTCTCTGGATCCATTTTCTTCCTTTTACCCCAAACGGCTCTTTTTGCAAATTACTTAAACATTTATTCAAGTTTTACTTTATTTAGAATAGGTAATATTTGCATATACAATATCCCAAACGCATAAAGGGAAAAGCCTCCTCCCTCCTTTCATCCCCTCCCAGTTTCCCTTCCAGGAAGCAATCAATGTGATCAATTTTTTATGTATCCTTAAGGGCTCCTCCTTTAATCAAAAATTTCACCTGTAGTGAAAGAACCATCAGATTGTGCTCCTGGATCAGTAGCTAATAGGAAGCCTCCCCTGACCACCTCCTGCATGCTCCATTTTTACCCAATGCTTCTAACTTAGTGGACAATGAGTGATAAGATTGTTGTTCATTATTCTCATACCACCCCTTACTACTAATGGCCATTAACATTTCTTGCTTGATGTATGCCAGGCCCTCTGGTGGTGTTTTACATAGATTATTTCATTTAGTCCTTATGGCAGTCCCATGAGGTCAGAACTGTTAGTATCCACATGGTGTGGATGAGAAAACCCAAGCATAAAGTGGTTGAGTAACTTGCCCCAGGTTACCCAGAGCTGGGATTCAAATCCAGGCAATTGGTCTAGTGTATCCCATGGCGCAGGACAGTGCCCAGCCCAGAGAGAGTCCTCAGCAAATGGCAGCTGGGGAATTGCCATGATTTGCTGAGAGGGGTCTTCAAGGAGGACTTTGGGGCTCAGCTCTCTAGGGCAGATGTAGAGACAGTTGGGTGCACTGGCGAGCTCAGCCCAGTTTCTGGGGACTGCCTAACTCTGAGGGCTAGGTCTGAACTCTGAGGAGAGAGGGACATTTCCCCACTTCTAGGTGTAAGAGAACTTGGCTTAGACATGGAGAGGCCTAAAGGACAGGCATGCCATGTTTCCATCTCAAAGCTGTTGCCACATTGGGATTGCTGGCAGTCCCCAGTGGGCGGCAGGGCAGCTGCATTTTCCTGAAGGAGAAGCATCTGCAAGGGCTGGGATGGCAAAGGCCTGGAGGTGAGAGTGTGCCCACAGGCAAGGGCTTGCTCAGAGCCCATGAAACAAGCTTCCCCAACCCTTTCCCCTTCCTGACCCCAAACCAGGTTCTTACTCGGTGGGTGTGGGAGGATAACTTTGCAGGTGGAGAAAGTCATTTGTCAGGAGGTACGTACAATGAGCCAGGAAAATTTGAGTATAAATGCCAACACAACCTCAATTCGGATCCAATGGGTTGGTGAAGCCATGGGAAATTTGAAATACCCATGATTCTAAAAAGAGGAAGAAGGTAAACTGAATAATCGCTGGGCACCTATCAGGTGTGAAGCACAGATCCCTCAGACTTTACACAACCCTACCAGATAAGTCATCTCCTTATCCCCATTTTTATGAATGAGGAAACTCAGGTTCGGAGCAGTGAGTCCCTTGACAAGGTCACATGGCTGGGCTTCTGCCCCAGGCATCTGATGCAGGAGCCCATGCCCCCGAGCCCCTGCCGCTCTGCCAGCAGCCATGTGAGGAGCCCAGAGCCAGATTGGGGAGGCGCCAGGGGTGGTGGACAATGTGGGCTCGGCCTCTTCAAGAGGAGCTCTGAGCAAGCCCTTACTCTTCAGAGAATTCTGACTTAGGTCCCCAGACTCAAGGACTGCTGGCTGGCAACTTACTAAGGGCACTCCTTGCTTGGCAGGCATAGAGGGGAATGCCAAACTCCTAGTAACATGGCATTCAGAGCTCTCGGTGACCAGACCTCAGTGCACCTCTGCAGCCTGGGATCCTGCATCACCTGTGCACACACTTGAGCTCCCAGACAGAATGGAGGGGTTCAGGACTCACCTGCCTCACTGCCCTTGCCCATGCTAGGCATTCTGCGTAGAAGCTCTCTTTGCATTTTCAAATCTTGCCTCTTTTTTCTACAGTCCAGCTCAAATACCACCCTGACCCTCCATGAAGCTCTTAACAGATTCCAGGTTCTGCTTCTTGCTAGCTAGAAGCGATCACTCCTTTCTCTGAATATTCATAGCCTTTCACCTGTACCACCAGCATAGGCAAGTGCTGTTTGGCCATCATCTATTCCCCCTTTGCTGCTGGTAGCAGAACCTTGCCTGGATTTTCCTTTGGAAGCCACCCTCTGCATTTGAGGTTACTGTGGGTCACAAGGGCTGCTCTCTGGCTCTAGGATTCAGATCCTCCTGACCTGTGATTGGTCAGAAATGGGAGTGTGACCCAAGGTGGCCCAATCAAAGGCAGGCATGAGACTTTCGCTGGAGTTGTTGGGAAAGAGTCCTCTTCTCTGCTAGGCTTGCTAAGCTGCTGAAATGAAAGCCTAGAGTTGCTGGTCATCTTCTTTGCTATCACTGGGAAGGGCCTGCTGGAGAATGAATCCAACAAAGAAGAAAGTAGAGCTAAGAGACAGAGACAGAGAAAGAGACAGATAGAGAGATAGAGAGACAGAAAGAGAGACACAGAGAGACAGAGAGACAAAGACTCCCAAAGTACTGATGAATCTTTAGGCCTCTGGATTCAGCCATACCTGAAGTCAGTGTGCTTCTGGGCTTCCTATTTCCACGAGTCAATAAACTCTCATTCTTGCTTTTAGGTGAGTTGGAGTTGGGTTTTCTGTCACTTATGATTGAGAAGGTGGTAAAGAATAAAACTTCTTCTGAGCTCTCTATCGCATAGCCCCCGGTGTCACAATTCTTCATGTACCCAGTCATCTTCCTTGGACAGCAGGTGTCTTGACAGCAGAACCACTCATGACCCAGCTTTACATGCTTACCACCTCCTGGCTTTGGGCCAGTGAATGGTAACAAGGATGTGTCTGGGGTCATAAGCATCAAGCCTGTGAGGGTCTGTGCTCATAGCTGCTTTTAGGTACTTGAGTTTATAAATGTGGCCTCAGGGCCTGGCAACAAGAGGAATTGTCTAATGCTGTGGTGTGTAGGTCATGGGGACTGACCCCTCTCTCCTGATAACTCGGTGTGTCCTCACGTCCTCTCATCTTAGTTAAATTCATTCAACAACCTTATTATGGACTCTGGGTCAGGCACTGTGCTAAGGTCAGGGGATACAGCAGTGACCAAAACAAAGCCCCTGTCCTGGCAGGGACAGACATTAAACACCATCACTGGAGCAAAGTACTCACTTCCCAAGCTTCAGTTTCCCATGGAGATAATACCTCGTGGGGGTGGTTATGGGGTTTAATGTGATAATCCTACAAAGCAGTTAATAAGTTCCTGGTATATAATAAAAACTCACTAAATGGTAATATGTTAAGACTGCAAAGTTAACACGGATAAATGTATATTTATAAATGTGGTAGGCTGCATGAAGGAAACAAACAGGGGGGCACTGTGAGGGCTGGCAGTGGGGGACTGCAGGTGGTGAGCAATGGTGTGAGCTGCATGTGAGCAGAGCACGTGGAGACCGAGACCAGGCTGAGGAAACACCACGGAGGGAGGGCTGGGTGGAAAGAGGCTGGGAAAGAGGCTGTTGTGGCCAAAGTGTGGCAGCCGATGGAAATGAAGGGCGGTGATGCTGGATATGCAGGCCAGGGCCAGAGGGGGCTGGCCTTGCAGAATGCAGAGGCCCAGGAAGCAGGGTGGGGAGGGGAGGAACCCACTTGCTGATGTACTCCCCGGTGAGGATGATGCTGCAGGTTTGACATTTGAAGCAGCTGACATGCCACTGCTTGTCCAGTGCCAGGAGTGACTGGCCGTGCTTGATCTCCTCCTTGCACCCAGCACAGTCTGCAAAGACAAGAGGACACTGCTAGCAAAACATTCTGGGCCCTGTTGACACCTCCCTACCCTCTGCCATCTCAGGACCAAGTCAAGGAAACTCCTCTCACAACACCAATTTTCTCCCAGCTGCTCCCACCCTGACACTGGCAGCTGCCCAGAGACTCTACCAGGTGAGAGAAAAGGGCACAGAAACCTTGGCTTCTCAACAAGGGGTCTTGATGTAGGGGAGAAAGAAAGACCTCCCTGCTTGTCATCCTGACCACTGCTCATCCTAAGGGGACCTTCACTGCTCTGGACCCTCCTCAAGTTGCTAACTAAGCTCATGCTACTCATTCTCCATGGTCTCGGCACCTGCAGCATCAGCGTTACTTGGTGCAGCCTCGCAGTCCCACCCAGACCTACTGAATTTTAACAAGGTCTCTGTACACAGTGAAGTTTGGGAAGCACCGCTCCTGGGGACAGGCTACATTTTTTCTCATCCTTAGGCTGTATGCTCAATGGCAAGGGCCATGCCTGTTCCCCTGCCTAGCACAGTGCTCGGCACATAGGAGGACTTCAGAGCACGCTTGCTGAGTATGAATAAGTACCCAGGCAGAGGACAGGATGTGCCTCAGCCACCCCTTCCCCAATGTGCTTATATACCACACATTAGCCTTCCCAGATATTAAGGATGAAGGAGCCTGATGAGACTGTCCCAAACAAGAAAGGTGCTCTCACTCCCCGTCACTGTCACCCTGGAATGTGCATTGGGGCCAACAGAATGCGGGTGGGCCCAGCGTTCTGCCTGTTGCTCAATGAAAGTCTGGGGAGGGCAGGAAATGGAGCCAGCCTCCAAGCTACTTCGGAGATGCTGGGAATTCAGGACTAGCTGACCAGATGGCCCACTTTGGGGGAGGAAAGTCATGGGGCAAAGTTTATCAGAGGACAAATCTCCCTGTTTGTGGCAGTAGACAAATGCACACTTGGGAGCCGTGAGGAGAAAAGAAACTGCATATGCTTTGGGGAAGCCTGGCTGAAAGCCCTCACGTCCATCTGGGAGCTAGTCCTGGGAGAGAAGACCATTTGTTTGCGTATCTAGGAAGGGCCAGGTGTCAGCAGGCTGTGGGCAGGGTCTAGGGTGCTGATGAAGTGTTTGTACAAGTTAAGTTGGTTCCCACAGTGACCCGCCTCTTGGCTGACGAGCGCCTTTCTAACATCCCTTAATAGAAGCTGAGGGCAGGGAGGTCCCTGATTGCAAAATGCTTCAGACAGGGGCTGGGAGAATGAAGAGTTTTGGGATTGATCTCTTTCTTTTTCTTTTCTCCTGGGATAAGTCTGTAAGTCTCCCTGTACCCCCTCTCCAATGGTCAAAGGCTTCAGAATGCAATGGTTTAGAGGAGTCAGGTACCCCCTTCTCTTTTAAAGACAGACAGGTGTCTGAAGTGACTTATTTAAGTTCAGCGATGAGGAACCTGAGCACTGCAGGCATCTGGCCAAGGTTTCCAGGCCACAAATACTGAACTTGTGTTTCTGTGGGCCTCGCTGACAGGGCTTAATAGTTCCATAGGGGTGCAGAGTTCACAGAGCATTTGGTCCAACGTCCCACCCAGGGCAGGAATCTACAGCATTCCAGACAGGTGGGCACCCATCTTCTGCATAAATTGCACCCAGGAGAGGGTGGCTTGCCCCTTCTTGAGGAAGTCCGCTCTGCCTCTGGACACTATGATTGTCACGACTGTCCTCTTTATTCAGAGCTGGGACCTGACTCCTTGTGACTCTGCCTATTCTTGTGCAACCAAGGGGAATCTACCTCTTTTCCTACATGACAGTTCCTTCAAATATTTAAAGACAACTATAGTTTCTCTCTCGTCCTTCATTTCTATCACTGCATGTTTCCTTGCTTGGTACAGTCATCCATGGATCAAATTCACTTGTGGATTCCATGGAGACAGATGTGTTATCAGCCAACATTCAATTCTCCACCTCTTATTAAGTAACACTTATTTAATAGCTGTATACTAGTAATGAGTCTCATCTCTCTAAGTTTCAGTGATACATCTGAGATGAACTCAGCACCTTGAGTTAACATTTAGGAGACAGTACAGTGCCATGGTTAGAGTGGGTGGTGAGAAGCTGGCCTTGGGGAGAATCCCAGCTCCCCCACTTACTAGGTGTATGATCTCTAAGTCCCAGCTTCCTCTTCTGAATATCGTCCTTACAGCAATGGTGTGAAGGTTAATCAAAATCAGACCTATCAGGCCTTAGCACAATGCTTGGCATATATGTGCCCAATAAGTGATTACTGTCATTATTATTTCACATTCTGTGGTTTTAACCCATATTCTGTGCATTACCCAATCTCTGATCTGAAGCTAGAAGCAATATTCCTGTTGTTGGGAGGCCCTGCTGATTCCTCCCAAGAATTCTGGGTTTTTCTTTTCATGTTATTTTGCTGGTCCTCCATTGATCGGCTTCATATTTATCAGGAACTTTTTCTTACTCTTCTTCCTCCTTTCACTCTTTACCACAGGTGGAGCCTCAAGCACCCTATCCAGGAGCCCATGGGTCTGGTGTAGTAAGCAGGGTCAGGAAAGCCATATCTTGTACTGAGTTGGTCTCTGCAGAGTCAGCTCTCCACTCCTCATATGTCCCTCTCTATTCCAAAATTACAATCTTCAGCTGGCAGAAAGTGTGACGCCACCCCCTGTTCCTCCCCAATCCTTCAGTTTATTATTGAGGTCACTAAGGACCCTAGACAGCTATTTTTAGTTTCCTTGACTGTGTCATTTATTCCACTTAGATCAGCAAAAATGAGTGGCGTTTGTGAGTCATAGCAACCTTCCCATCTTGTTTTAGGAAACTAATCCAGGAAGGCACGACCCTTCCCAATTAGCAAGTCATGTCTCTGGTATAGGGGTCTTAAGAGAATAGGTTCCAGAGGCAGACTGCCTGGTCTCACACCCTACTTCCATCACTTACTATCTGTGTGATTCTTAGAAAGTCATTTAAGCTCTTGGAGTGTTGGTTTTCTCATCTGTAAAACAGTTATTCCTTAAATTGGGAAGAAATGGAGTTTAATTTACCCTTAGTGATATTACTGGAATGGGGAACAGCTGAATATATGCTATAAACAATTGGCTTTCATAGTCCAAGGAGTTCTAGAGAGGCAGTAGAATATAGAGTTTAGAAGGTTTGGCTCTCTGGTCAGATTTCTGAGTTAGAATCCTGGCTGTACACATAGTAGTTATACAACCTTAGAGAATTTGTTTAATGTATGTTTAAACAGTTTTCTCAATGGTAAAAGGGATAATAATGCTTTGAGGGGTTGTTAAATAAAATATCTACATGAAGTAGCATTCAACATATCTTAGTTAAATATTATCGAGAAATATGTTGAAATTATCTTTTGAAATTTAAAAAATGTAAGGCCTTATTTCTTGATCTCTTAAGACATACATTTGTTTCTCTGAATTTTTTCTTTCAAGAATGCTTTTGGGAAGTTAAGTTAATGCTTCCAACTGTATCCTTATGTGTTATTTCCTATCCAGCTCTGATGATAACTCATCAGTTTCTACTCTGGAAAATAAATCTTATTTTCTCTTTTCTAAAAAATAAAAATAAAACAGTTACTTTTATCTCCTTCATGGAGCTGTTGCAATGACTAAATGAGATATTATGTATAGAACACTCAGCACATTGCCTACCAATAGCAATAGTCAATCAATGCTAGCAGTGGTGGGGATGGTGTTGGTGTTGGTGACAGTGCTGGTGGGGGTAGTAGTATTGGTAGTGTTGGTAGTGATGATGGTAGCAATGATGCTGATGGTGGTGGTGGTGATGATGACTATGGTGATATGACAGTGCTGGTAGTGGTGGTGATGGGAGTGATGGTTATGTGTGTGGTGATAGTGATGCTGCTACTGCTGCTGATTCTTCTCAGTGAGGTTTGTATAGTGCCTGGCAATAATAACAGTCAATCAGTGTTAGTGGTGATGGTGGTTCTTGTGGTGATGATGGTGATGGTGGTGGTGGTGCTTCTGTTGCTGCTGATTCTTCTCAGTGAGATCTGTGAAGAAACATTTCTTCCTCTTGTAATAAGTAACAAGATTCCTTTTCTCTTGGAAGTTCCTGAGTATTTTTGGTCTCTTTTTAGTAGACACTGCTCCTGATTTTCCAGAATATACTTATTGGCCCTCCAGGGATTAAAGTTCACACACTTGTAGCTTAAAAAAATACCAAGTTTTTCATCCTTCTTTTCCTTTTCCGTGATATATTCTTTTTCTTAGCAATCTCTTGAATCTGGCTTTTGGTCCCTCCATCCCTTGGGAACTCAGAAGACCTTCCAGTATCCACTTAGTCAGGATGCTACCTTGCATTTGCATCCTGAACGGTGACCACCTTTGGAGAAAATACTTCTATAAGACATATGCACTGGGGCCGAACCCGTGGCGCACTTGGTAGAGTGCTGCGCTGGGAGCGTGGCGACGCTCCCGCCGCGGGTTCGGATCCTATATAGGACTGACCGGTGCACTCACTGGCTGAGTGCCGGTCACGAGAAAACGACAAAAAAAAAAAAAAAAAAAAAAAAAAAAAGACATATGCACTGAAGATCTACGGGTTGATGTCTTTACTTGGTAAAGACAGCAATGAGATGGAAGCCACCTTGAGATGGAAACCTGCTCAGAGCAGCAAACTGGTCATAAGCATCACCAAGGTAGCCAGATAAGCCATAATTGTGTATACTCCTCCTGGAAACTGCCCATGTGCTCATTCACTCCTCTTTACTCACTTTCCCCACTTTTCCTCACTTTCCTCTACCTCCTTATCTTCCAAATTATGGCGGAGACATTTAGAAACCTCTCCTCAGAACATGCTCACATGCTAGACTCCCACACTCAGCTGAGGAAATCTCCCACTCAGAGATCCCAATGTACTCAGTAACAATTGATACAACCCGAGAGAAATAACGGATTCAGGCATCTTATTCTCAGTCCTCCTCTGGTGTGCTTTCTACATTAAACCTCCATGCTAATATCATCCCTCACTCTATATTAATAAGGCATTTTACAGCATATTCTAGTTTGATTCCTGTACTAATACATTTGCTTTCCACAACACTCCTGTGAGGAAGAGTAAGACATTCCATCTCTTTCACAGCTGGGTAAATTGAGTCTCAGGGAGACCGCGCGACTGCTCTGTAGCATGCACAAGGTTGGAAGCCTCCTGACTCAAGCTTGCCTTTCTCCCTACTGCTTCACACGTGGCCCTGCAGGTCTCTGGGCTCCTTGGCAGCATCAGCCACAGGGCCAGAGGCCTGCATCCCAGAATCCTAGTCTTTCTGTTCTTCTGGATTATGCTTCCGAGGAGTTATGAAGGACAGCAGCATGTGCACTCAACCACCTGAGATGGAAACCTACTCAGAGCAGCAAACTACTTAGGAGCATCACCAAGGACGTCCAAGGAGGGGCTCTGCACATTCCAGGAACAGATCCATTGACTGAAAGGGAAGGAGGGCAAGGGAGGGAGCCTTCCTGCTCCCTTTCTCCTCAGCTCACCACAGCTGCATGGGCTGTAATGGAGCCCCTGGGAGCTGAGTCTTGCTGACTCGGGGTGTTCTCTGCTCAGCCCCTGGGTTGGATGCAGGCCTGGCATGCTGACTTGGCTGGTGCCGTGGCCAACAGCCCCCTGCACCCGCACAGTGAGGCAGCACAGCAGGCTAATGGGTTTTCATTGATTGTCTCCATGAGGCTAGCGAGAGTGTCATATAACATGAAAGAGCACTGGAGCCTAGCGTGGCTGACGGAGACCCCGGGAGCCGGTCTGTGTGTGTGTGGGTGCATGAAGTCACAGCCCGACAAGGGCGTCTAGAAACAGGGATTTCGAAGTTTTATCACTAGGCACACATTAGTGGAATGGACATTCCAAGCAATAGTATGACTTTTACGAGGTACATCCTTGATCCTCAGTTTCCCCCCAGATCTGTGGTTTGGTGACAAAACATAACATTTACCAAGGCATGGCAAGTATCCCCCTCATCCCTAGACACTGGTTCTCAATCTCAGCCCATGAGTCACTCTGGAAGCTTACTAAGAATGTCGATACCTAAGTTCCATCCCTGGAGGTCCAAGGTGAGCCCCAAATTTGCATGTTTACAAGTCCCATGATGAAGCTGGTGCAGCGGTCCATGGAACACACTCAAAGAAATACCAGCACAGCCTTTGTGGTTTGCTCCCTTCCCCTTTTGTAAGACATGTCTGCAAATTCTTTCTCAGTGGAGTTTGGAAAAATCGAGAATCACTGGTGACAGAACACTTGATCAGCCCTGTTGGGGTACCCTTGGGACATACGATAAGGAATGTGGCTCATCCCAGAAGAGACCCACCCAAGTGGCCAGTCTGTGGCACTGGCCATCAGTGTGTATAGGCTGGCAGCTTGTCTTCCCTGCACTGTGCTTGTGAAGCTTGTAAGTCTGGGCCATATGCCAACTGGGTAATGCTGCAGGAGTCCTCCAGGGTGGGAACCTCCCCCACTTTCCTCCAGGCCTGGGGAGCAGCTGACAGTGCCAGGACAGGGGAGCTGCAGACAGGGAGGTGCTCAGTGGGGAGGACTCACGGCTTGGTCCGCGGATCTTGATGGGCTTACTGCTGGTCATGGACTGAGAGCAAGTCTGGCAAACACATTCTTTACCACTGAAGGTCACCTTGTCTCCAATAGGGAAAGGCTTCCTGCAAGGCAGATGAGGGGGAAAGTTAATACCAGCTTTTTTTAAGGGATTCCACGGCTGTTGGTGGCCTGACAACACAAGTTTTTCCCTCTTCCTGGAAGGACTTTTCTCATCCCAGCCTGACCTATCCCTGTTTGTGAAGAACTCATTCAACTCCCAAACTTACCAAAATATCTTCCTTTCACTATCCAGACATTTCTCAGAACCCCCATCCCAAGAGGAAGTTTATAAGTCCACAAATAACCTCTTCCTCTCCTTCTCTGTATTTGTGCAGTTTCCACTGCTCAAGGGTCTCAAGCTTGTACATGTCCTGCCTCCCCAGCTAAATGGTAAAACTGTATACAGAATCCCAGCACTGCCAATCCCACTCTTTAGCGCTTGCTTATGCAGTGGGGACACCTATTAATGGACTCTGAGCATAACCCCTGACACAGGCTTCTTGTATTAACAATGTGGGCCAATGTGGGAATGCTGGGGAGGGTCAGGGGAGCCATGTTCACATCAAGGCCCAGCCACTAACTCATGGTAAAAAGATATGGCGTGACCTTGGGGAGTCACCTCATTTCTATGGGGCTTGACAAAAACATCACCTTGTACCATATGGACGCTCTGTGCTAACTTCAAAGGTCTGGGATTTCAGAACCCAGGACTCAGGTTTTAAGAGATGGATAAATGAATGAGCTCTACTGGGTGATTATATTTCCTTATATACTCTCTCATTTAGTCTCAATCAGAAACTCTAGTCAATTACTTTAACTGGTAACTAACTGGTGATAATTTTATAAGAAGAATTAATCTATAAAGTCCTTTCCCAAATAAAAACTACACATATTCTCTAATCATGCTTTACTTATGACTTAACCAGAGCTGTCCATTAAATTTTAATGTACTTGTGGGAAGGGCTGAGGTTTTTTTCATTTTTTTCATCACCTTAATGTGGTGCTTGGCATACAGTGGACCCTTAATGTACATTTGCTAAATTAACAAGTGATTGAGAAGCTGGGGGTGGGGAGGGGGCAGGGACCAACTCTCCATCTCTGGAGATGTCTTGAGAGAGGTTAAATGATTATGATTATGATAATTAAAGGAATAATAAAAACAGACACACCTACACACCAGTTACTGAGGTAAGGTCTTTGCACATACCATCTCATTGATTTTCAAGAAAATCCAATGAGGTTGGAATGGTTTTGACTCTCATTTCACTGATGGAGAAACTGAGGCTTATAGAGGCAGGGCCACTTCCCAGGGTTGCTCTGCCATCATGAGGTGGTGCTGTGATGGTGGAAAAAGTCTACAAGCAGATATCCCGGCACCACCTGTGGGTGAGCTGTGGGAACCCAGGCTAGATCTGTGGTTTCCAAACTGAGTTCTGAGATACCGGGGTACTCAGTGGTTCCTCTGGGGAATTTTCAATGGGAAATGGGAAGCTGAGTGTGGTGGCTTGGAACCTCACCCTGCACAAGACAAACTAGTGTTTTATATTAGATCACATTTGATAAAAAGGATTCAGCTGCTAAAAGGTTTGAAACCCACTGGCCTGTAAGATCTTTCCACCCCTGAGATTCTAGAAATCCAAGTGTCCAGCTTACGTCCTGTAAACCCCCAAACTGCCATGTCTTCCTTTTTCTGGGGGCTCATGCAGAGGGTCCTAGGCCCTGCTGGCCACCTGCTCACCTGCACAAGCTGCACACGAAGCAATTGGGGTGGTAAGTGCGGCCCAGGGCGGAGATGACCTCGCCTGTGATGAAGTCCCGGCAGCTGTCACAGCGGGTGCCGTAGAGTTGCTGGTAGTCGTGGGTGCAGATGTACTCCTGGTTCTTGAAGAAGAAGCCTGCCTGTGCCAGGCCACAGCCACACACTTGGGGAAACAAGGAGGGAAACAAGGACAGGTTGAGTCCAGGGAGAGTCTGCAAGCACGAGGTCCTTGTTGGGAGAAAGGCAGGTGGTCAGAGAATGGTGGCACATCAGACCTCACGGGCCTTTGGGGAGAATATTCCTTGAAGTATGGCCTGTAGACCATCAGAATCACCTGGGAACTTCTTAAGATATAGATGCCTGGGCCTGAATCAGACTCCCTGGGGCTGGGGCCCAGGCATTTGCACTTTAACACACTCCCCAGCTGATTGTGATGCATGCTGACGGAGAAACACCGATGTTGTACAAGCCTCAATACATGAATGAAAAGTTCAAGGCCATGTGGCTCATGCAATGCTACACAGCTGCTGTATCCTGAATTTGATAAAAGAATTATTCAGTTAAATATTTCCTGGGCACTTCCTATGTGAATCACACCATGCCAGGTGAAGAGCAGTGTGGGACCCATATGCTCCAAATCTCAAACTGGAGATAATTTAGGGTGGCAATGAGATGAATGATTTGATGTCTATAATCTGTGCTCACCATGGCCATAAAGGGTGGGTCTGTTCTCAGGCATGAATGATAAAACACAATTCCTGAACTGCAAAGAGCTAAAAATGTATGCAGAGAGAAGACCTTATAGAAACACACTATGTATCATGGATAATTGGCCACAAAACTGGTGCAGGCAGCAAGTGCTGTGGAGGAGTGGGGAGAAAGAAGGAAGTCCTGTCAACAGTGAGGGATCATGGGAGGCTTCTTGGAGGAGGTGGCATCTGAGCTGAACATTGAAGGAACAGGATGAGCCAAAGCACAGAGGCAAAAAGTTGCAAGTGATACTTGTGTGGAGGCTGGGGTAAAGGTGGTGTTTGCAGGGCATGGAAGGAAGTAACACAGGAAAAGACTGTTCAGACCAGATGGAGGAAGGCCTGAATCCAATTTAAGAAGTTTAGTCTTCATGGTATACTGAGTAGCCCCAGGTATTTTTTTCCCCAGTTTAAAAATGTTTTTAAAAGTTATTTTGAAGGGCTGACCCCATGGCTCACTCAGGAGAGTGCGGCGCTGGGAGTGCTGCTGCACTCCCGCTGCGGGTTCGGATCCTATATAGGGATGGCCGGTGCACTCACTGGCTGAGCGTGGTGCGGGCAACACCAAGCCGAGGGTTGCGATCCCCTAACCGGTCACAAAAAAAAAAAAAAAAAAAAAAATTATTTTGAAATGTCTCAAACATATGCAAGGGTGAAGAGAAGATTATGATTCCCCATCACCTGGCTGCAAAAAGGATCAATTGCACTGATGGCTTTTGAATAGAGACGCACTCCTTGCGGATAATAGGGAGACATATAGGACAGATAATAAAAGAATGAGTGGATTTATAGGTATCTGAACAACTGAATCACGTGGGATCCACTCTCACCCAAGGACGTATAAATATGGGAAATAAGATTTTCCTATAAGGAGTTAAGTTATGAAATCAACACATAATGGGCAGAACAGACAGAGGCAGAATTTCTTCCAGGGCAATGAATGGCTCTCAGAGCCACCAGATCTGCAGTAACCCACTGTGTGTATTGGTCCCGCTAAAGAGGGGATGGGCCTGCCAGGAAGGAGGCTGGTCCGCAATCAAAGGAAGGCACCTGGGTTGCCCACTCAGACACTGTGACCAGTTCCCCTTGTTCCACATTTGTATTTGCCAAGTGACTTCTGATAGTTTGGCTTTCCACATAGATTAACTGTGGGAGAGAAGGAGCTGGCCAAACCAATGTGAACTAGTCCAACGGGGCGTTACACCTCTTGTTTACATTAGTAAACAGGCACTGCAGTTTTATACATCAGCTTCCTGAGGACTTGGTCAGTATGAGTCATTTTCTCAAGAGTGACCCATGGTGGAGAAACCAACAAGGCAGTTCCCAAGCCTGTAAGTCTGAAGAGCCAGCCTGGAACCAGGTAACAACACTCCAGTAAATGCTACTTCATCTTTAATAGGGAAAGTCGTTCTGCGAAGCAGCCAGATTAAATATAGGAGAGACTTCCAGGTGAATGCCAGAATTATTTCGCAAGTCTTTGTTTACCTTTGTAGGCCAGAGGCAGGCCTACAAGGCCAGGCTGAGTGAGGAAGGGGTGGCTCCAGAGGTCACAGCACCGGGGGAAACAGCACAGGACAGTGGGAGAGGTAGTTGTCTGGAACTCAGACCACCTGGGCTCTGGTCTCGTCACTGCCACTAAGTCTCTGGATGACAGTAAATTGACACTCTCTTCTTTGGGACCTCTGTTCACTTATATGCAAAATGAAGAGGCTGAGCTTTTCTTCTAGAACTGACATCTTATCAGTCTATGAGAGTTTTCTTCAGGGCTTACCATGTACCTAAACACTTAGAAGTCAGTGTGAACTGTGGCTCGTGGCCCTGACGCCACCCCTGTGGAAAGGCAGGGTGGAAGGTGGAGGTGGTGGGAGGAGGGGAAGGGCTCATCTTCCACCAGGCATCATGGAAATTCATCACATCAGACAATGCCTGGTCAAGGGCAGGCAAAACCAGAGTACACGCTGTTCTGGGGTGTGCAGGTGGTGGATCGATTGACTTCATGGCTGTGGAATTAGTCGGGTCATGGCCTATGACCTTATTGGAAACAGCTGCTGTTTTTTTCCCATCATTTCTCTCCTTTGTTTCCCTTGCCAACTCCACCCCCAGAGCCATCTCTCCCAGTGGAGAAGGCCAGGAGGCCATAAGAAAACTGGGAACAATCGGTTCCTCCATTTCCCCCAAGGAGTTGAAGGAGGAAGTTTTTGGTAGAAAGGATGTAAGGGTAGATAAGAATCTCAGGGGTTCCTGGAAACACAGTGGGGAACACAGGGATGGAAGGCAAGCTGGACCTGCATGACAGATGTATTTGAGGCGGAGCACAGCCATACATTCAAATAACAGGAAAGGCCACGTAGGGGGTCTGTAGAATGGAATTGATGTGGAATTAATACACACGGGGCAGTCATTATTCTGTGAATTAAAAAAGTCAAATCTATTAATTTTTTAAAAAGCAGATTTTATGATTTAACAATGGGACAGAATATGCAGAATTAGAACATGTTTGAGCAAATCCAGAATGAATGCTCACTGTGAATATAATGACTAGAAGGAGGTCTTGCACACAGCCCTGGTATGTGTCAGTGGAGAATGGACCGTTTTCCAGATTACTGGACCTTTGTCCACAGTCCTGTTCTAGCACTCAGGTGCTGTGTGACTTTGGAAAAGTTACCTCACCTCTCTGGGGCTCATTTGTAAAATGAGGAGGCTGGGTGGTAACTGAGGACACATGTAGATCTGAGAGTCCAGGATTCTGCCATATAATTTTGTCGATTTTCACCTGTTCAAAGGAGACTGGATTTTACGAAATCTCAAATCAAAGAGTTAGAAGGGTCTCTGAGGGTGACATAATTCATTATTTAAGACATTTTAATTGTGAAATATACATAGAGAAAATGTATAAAATACACCCCCATGTACTCACACACCCATGTACTCACTACTGAGTTTATAAAATAGAACATTGCCAGCACCTTAGAAATCTGTTTGCCTCTCCCTAAAGCACCCCCTTCCCACACTGTTTCTAAATCGTGTGTTTATCATTCCCTAATTTTTCTTTACGGTTTTACCACCTATGATGTATCCATAAACAATGCCTTGTTTAGTTTGGCCCGTTTTGAACTTTATGTTGATTATGTTTTGAGATTCATCCATGTTGATGTATGTAACTGCAGTTCATTCATTTCCACTGCTGCGTTCATATTCCATTGCCTGAATACATCACCATTGATCTACTCCACTGCTGAAGGACATTTCAGCTGCTTTCAGTTTTTTGCTTTAATGAAAATGCTGCTATGAACATTCCTGTATTTGTGCAGTGATGTCTCACTGTTTTCCTGAGTTCTTCCTATTTACATTCCCGACAGCAGTTCCCACGTATCCATATCATCACTAGTACTTAGTAACATCTACTTCTTATAGGTAGTCAACATGGTGGATGTGAAATATCTTATTGTGATTTTAAATTTCATCTCCCTGATTATTAATGAAACTGAGAATCTTTTCATATGTTTATGGGCCTTTCATATTTTCTCTATTGTAAAATGCTTGCTGATGGCTTTTGCTCATTTTCTTTTCTTTTTTTTTTAGACTTGTAGAAATTCCTTATATGTTTTGGAAATTGATTCTTTTTCAGTTATTTGTTATTATAAATATCTTCTGCAGTTTGGGGTTTCTCTTCTCACTTGCCTTAGGGTGTTTTTTGATGAACTGAAGTCCTCAGTTTTTGTGTTGTTAAATTCGTCAGTCTTTTCCTTTATAATTTATACTGTGTCATGTTTAAGAAATTCTTTCTTCCCCTGAAATCCTAAAAAAAATCTCCTACATTGTCTTCTAAAAATTTTATTGTGTTGCCTTTTATATCAAAGCTTTTTATCCACCTGGAATTGACTTTAGTGAATGATATACAGTAGGCATCCAATTTCCCTCCACATGGATAATTAATCATAGCAGTGCCATTTATCAAGCAGTCTAATCTTTAGGAATTGACATCCAAAAAACAAGTTTTCCAAATATGTGAAGGCGTGTTTTTGGCTCTATATTCAGTTCCATTGGTCTATTTATCTGTCCTTAATCCAAGACCACACTGTTTTAATAGCTTATAAAAATAAGGGGTGATATCTGGTAGGACAGGCCAGCCTGCTTTGTTGTTGTTCTATAGTAATGCTTTGATTACTCCTGGCCCTTTGCCAAGAATACAATTTTAACTGATTTTTTAATTTCCATGAAAAACCATATGGAATTTATTAGAATTGCCTTGACTCTATAGTTAAACTAAGGAAGACCTGTCATCTTTTTGATATATCTATCTTTTCATCAAAGAACTTAGTATATCTTTTAATTTATTGTAGCCTTCTTTAATGTCTTATGATATTTTATAAATTTAAAAATTTTATAGTTTTTATCATAAAGGCTTATACAACTTTTAAAGATTTATTCCTAAATTTAAAATTTATTTCTTGTTAATGTAAATGCTATCTTGATTGTTAATAGTGAACAGAAATGTAATTGTCTTTTTTTTTTTTTCCAGCTGGCCACTGTAGGGATCCGAACCTATGACCTCGGTGTTGCAATGCTGTGCTCTAACCAACTGAGCTAATCTGCCAGCCCTGTATTTTCTTTTCTATGTTTATTCTGTATCTAGTAACCTTGATAAACTCTCTTATAGATTTTCTTTTTGTTATTAGTATTTAAGAATGCATCTCTAAAATATCAGGACTCTTTAGAAAAACTAACCACAATAACCTAAAAGCATTAAAAGTAATGCCTATTAAGGCATCATCTTGTCAGTGTGTTCAAATTTTCTCAATTGTCCTGTCCTTTTCTTTTTTCCTTTTTCTTTTTAGCGATTTGTTATTTGAATCAGGATCTATCAAGGTCCACATGTTGCAGTTGGTTGATATGCCTCTTATGTCTCTTAATCTCTGGGTTTTTCTGCCTTCTTATTTTTCTCCCGGCAATACATTTATTGACATAACTGGGTCACTCATCCTTCGTTTTGCAGTTTGGATTTTGCTGGCTATATCACTATGGTGTTTATTAACTTGTTTTCCTATTTTTTACATTTCCTGTAAATTCATAGTTACATCTGGAGACAAATTGAGATTCAGGTCTGATTTTTTAGCAATAATACTACATTGATATTGTTGTATACTTCTGTGATCTGGGGTGCAGTAGCAGTTGGAAATGGCTTTTGATGATCACTTCCTTGATCCAGTATTTCATCAGAGGTTTGCAAAATTTAGATATTCTAATCATTTAATTTTTCATTATTAGGTGGTGTGTTTCCTTAGACAGAAACTTTCCCTCATCAACCTTTTGCTTGTAAGTATAGTTTGTACAAGAGACAGGTTAAAGATTTGATTTTTTACCTATATTACTTTTTCAGAATAATTATTTCACTAGCATTATCTAAAAGTGACCAATGGGTTCTCTTCCTTCCTTATTATTATGAACTAATTTTCTTAATAATTTTACTAAGTTATCTGCAGATTCTTTTGAGTTTTCTATGCAGACAATTATGTCATCTGAAAATAATTACAAGTTTGTTTTTTCCTTTCCAGAGCATGTAACTTCTCTTCCTATATTTTACTGGATTGGCTAAGGACTCCAGGCCAATGTTGAACACAAGTTGTGACAGTCAGCATTCTTACTTTATTTCTGATTTTAAAGGAAATGCTTGCCTTATATTTTTTGTAGATATTACTTATCAGTTATAACAGCTTTCTTCAATTCCTCCTAGTTTTTTATACTCATGTTGAATTTCAAGTTTTATGTAGCACTTGTTCTGCCTCTATTAAAACAATCAAATGATTTTTATCCTTTGATACATTTATAGCAAAATATATTAGCCAGTTTTCTAATGAACGCAATTTTGCATTCCTGGAATAAACCCAATTTGGTTAGTTATGGTATCTTTTTCACACTTTTCTAGACTTGGTTTGGTAATTGTTTGGGGTTTTAAAATCTATGTTCATGAGTGATATTGATATATGATTATCTTTTCTTGTTTGGTATTGTGCTATCCAAAAAAATGAATTGGGAACTGTTTCCTGTTTCTATCTTAGGAAAAGTTTCTGCAAGATTTAAATTAATTGTTTTTGAATGTCTTGTATAATTTGACTGAATGCTGCTTTTTCTGGTGTGTGTGGAAGAGTTTTAATCCACAAATTCAAAATCCTGGATAATTATAGGACTGCTTCAGGTTTTAAAATTTCTTCTTGAGTAAGTTTTCATAAGTTGCACTCTAAGAATTGATCAATTTTTTTTGTTATCTAAGTTTTAAAACTTGTTACTATAAAATTGTTTATAATATTTCCCATCTTTAATTTTAACAGCATCTACAGTTATGCCCCTATTTTCATTCTTAAGATTGTTTATTTGCCCATTCTCTTCTTTTACTTGAATAATTTTGCCAGAATTGTGTCTATTTTGCTTGTATTCTTAAAGAATTAAGTTTTGGCTTTGTTAATGCTGTCCATTGTGTGTTTTTCTTTGATTAATGTCTAGTATATTATTTCCTTCATGCAGTTTTCCTTGGATTCATTCTGGTCTTCAAACTTTTTGAGCTGAATACTTAGTATTAATTAATTAAATTAATTCTCAAACTTTCTTCCTTTCTATTGTGATTATTTAAGGCTATACATTTTCCTCTGAATATCACTTTAAACTATATTTCATTATGTAAGTTTTTGATACTATGTATCAATTAGGCATTTTCTAATTTTCATTAAGATTTTGCTGTCCATTCCATTTTACATCTCATTTCCTCCATCTGGAGATCATTTACCTTCCTCCTACGGAACATACTTTGGAATTTCTTTTAATGAGTCTGTTGGTAAATTCAGTTTTTATTGTCTAAAAATGTTTTTACTTTGCCTTTATTCTTTTAACAACTTTAATAAAGAGATACAATTCATATGCCATATAATTCAACAATTTTAAAATGTACAATTCAACCGTTTTTAGTATGTTCTCCAAGTTGTGCAACCATCACCACTATCTAATTTCAGAACATTTTCATCACCCCCCAAACAAACTATAAACCCATTAGAGATCATTCCTCATCTTCCTCTAAACCCTCCAGTACTAGGTAACATGAATCTGCTCTATGTCTCTAGTACCCAAAAGTTCCCCAAGAATCACTGCCTAGATTTTCCTCTCCCTCTTCTAATTCAACCTGCCTTATTGTTCAAAATTCACCTTCTAAGATCAATTTGTTTTTTTCTAATTTGATTTGATTTTCTGGGGAAATGGATTTGTGAGCATAGTCCTCAGTCAGAACTCAGTCTTTGATCCAACCAAGAAAAAGTCATAAAGTCAGAGTGACGGGATGGATTAGGAAAATGGGCTTTTGGGGGCAGAAGTAGTGGTGGCATCCCCAGCCTAACTCTGCCACTGTCCCTCAGGATGAGGGTGCTGCTTTGGTGAGGCTGAGTGTGGCCAGAGCTCCAGAAGTATGTAATGTTTGTAAATGGTCCTGTAAGCAGAAATTCATGCATTGTTGGCACCAGTTTTTCCAGGCTGCTGATGTGAGCTGAGATTATAAAAGGGCAGGGGCTTAGTAAGATTTGAGCTTACAGGTGTGGCAAAGGCTTTCTTTATCCGAAGAGAGCCAGCAGGAACTCCAGGGTCAAGGGGAGATAGGCTGAGAAAGGCCACATCTGCTCCTGCCCTGGAACCACCACATTTCCAGTAAGATTTTGTATCCTTGGCTAAGCCAGGAACTTATCTTACCTTATTCTTTGTATGTGTAGGTATGTACGGGTGTGTGTGTCTGCCTATCCTGAACATTTCACATATACGGAATCAAACAACATGTAGCCTTTTGTGACTGACATACATGTTTTCAAGGTTCATCCATGTTGAAGGATGTATTAGTATTTCATTCCTTTTTATTGCTGAATAGTATCCCCCTGTGCGAATATACCATTTTATTTATCCATTCATTGGTTGATGGATATTTGAGTTGTTTCCACCTTTTCACTATTATAAAGAATACTGCTGTAAACATTCATGTATAAGTTTCTGTGTGAATATATGTTTTATTTATTCATTTATTTTTAATTTTTTAAAAAGATGACCGGTAAGGGGATCCTAACCCTTGACTTGGTGTTGTCAGCACCACGCTCTCCCAAGTGAGCTAACCGGCCATCCCCATATTGGTATCCAAACCCATGGCCTTGGTGTTATCAGCACCACACTCTCCCAGGTGAGCCACGGTCTGGCCCTGAATATGTTTTAATTACTCTTGCGTATATAGCTAGAAGTGGAATTTGGAATTGTTGGGTTATATGGCAATTCTATGTTTAAACTTTTGAGGAACTGCCAGACTCTCCAAAGTAGCTGCACCATTTTACATTCCCACAAGGAACAGAGGAGGGTTCTAATGTCTCCACCTCCTCACCAACACTGGTGTTATCTGACTTTTTGATTATAGCCACCCTAGCTGATGTGCAGTAGTATTTCACTGTGGTTTGATGTGCATTTCTTTGATGGCTAATTATGTTGAGCATCTTTTCATGTGCTTATTGAACATTAGTATAACTTCTTTGGAGAAATGTCTATTCATACCCTTTGCCCATTTTGTAATTGGGTTATTTGTCTTTTTATTATTAAGTTGTAAGAATTCTTTACATAGCTTAGACACAGTGTTTTATCAGATATATGATTTGCAAATATTTTCTCCCATTCTGTGGCTTGTCACTTCACAGGATGGTATATTTTGAAGGATAAATGTTTTAAATTTTGATGATGTCTAATTTATCTATTTTTCCCTTGTTGCTTATGCTTTTGGTGTCATGTCTGAGAAGACTTTGCCCAACTCAGGGCCACAAAGATTTTACTCTTTTATTTTCTCCTAAGAGTTTTACAGTTTTGCTCCTACATTTAGGTCTTTGATCTATTTTGAGTTAATTTCTATGTATGTATAAAGAAAGAGTCTAACTTCATTTTTTGCATATGGATATTCAGTTTTCCCAGCATCATTTGTTGAAAAGACTATTTTTTCCCTATTGAATTACCTTGGCACCCTTGTTGAAAATCAACTGACCACAAATATGAGTTTATTTCTGCAATCTTGATTCTATTCCATTCATTTGTATATCTATCCTTGTGCTAGTACCACACTGTCTTGTTTATTGTAGGCTTGTAGCAAGTTTTGAAAATGGAAAGCGTGTCTTCCCACTTTGTTCTTTTCCAAGATTGCTTGGCTATTCTATGCTCCTTGCAATTTCATATGAATTTTAGAATCAGCCTGTCAATTTATTCAAAAAAGCCAGCTGGGATTTTGATAGGGATTGCATTCCTTATGGAGTGAACTGTCTGCCCACCCCCTTCTCCCCCATCACCCCTATTCACATGTTGATGCCCTAATCTCCAATGTAGTGGTATCTAGAGATGTGGTCTTTGGGAGATAATGAGGTTTATATAAGGACATGAGGGTGGAGCTCTCATAAGGGAGAGGGTTAGTGCCCTTATAAGAAGAGACACTAGAGAGCTTGCTGTCTGTCTGTCTCTGTCTCTCTCTTGCTTTTACTCTCACTCTGCCATGTGAAGACACAGTAAGATGGCAGCCATCTGCAAGCCAGGAAGAAAGCACTCACCAGAACCTGACCATGCTGGCATCCTGACCTTGGATTCCTAGTCACCAGAACTGTGAGAAAATAAAATTCTATGTTTAAGCTACCCAATCTATGGTTTTTGATATGGCAGCCCTAGCTGACTATGACAGCATTAAATCTGTAGATCAATCTAAAGAGAGTCACTGTTTTACTAATATTAAGTCTTCTGATCCATGAACATGGGATGTATTTCCATTTATTTAGTTCCTCGATGTTGTGTAGTTTTCAGAGTATAAGTTTTACACTTCTTTTGTTAAACTTATTCCTGTGTATTTTACTTTTGATTGATGCTATTGTAAATGAAACTGTTTTCTCAATTTTATTTTCAGATTTTTCATTGCTAGTGTGTAGAAATACAATTGGTTTTGGTGTATTGATCTTGTATCCTGAAACCTTGATGAATTTATTAGTTCTAATAGTTTTTTAGTGCGTTACTTAGAATTTACTTTGTAAAATCATGCTATGTGCAAATATAGTTAATTTTACTTCTTCTTTTCCAATTTGGATACCTTTTATTTCATTTTTCTTGCCACTTTAACCTAGCTCTAACCTGCAGTACAATGTTGAATAGAAGTAGCAAGAGCAGACATCTTCATCTTGTTCTTTTTTTTTTTTTTTTTTTAATTTCATTTTGTCGATATACTTTGTGGCTGATTATTGCTCCCCATCACCAAAACCTCCCTCCCTTCTCCCTCCCCCCCTCCCCCCCAACAATGTCCTTTCTGTTTGCTTGTCGTATCAACTTCAAATAATTGTGGTTGTTATATCTTCTTCCCCCCCCCCCGGTGTGTGTGTGTGTGTGTGTGTGTGTGAATTTATATATTAATTTTTAGCTCCCACCAATCAGTGAGAACATGTGGTATTTCTCTTTCTGTGCCTGACTTGTTTCACTTAATATAATTCTCTCAAGGTCCATCCATGTTGTTGCAAATGGCAGTATTTCATTCGTTTTTATAGCTGAGTAGTATTCCATTGTGTAGATGTACCACATTTTCCGTATCCACTCATCTGATGATGGGCATTTGGGCTGGTTCCAACTCTTGGCTATTGTAAAGAGTGCTGCGATAAACATTGGGGAACAGGTGTACCTTCGACTTGATGATTTCCATTCCTCTGGGTATATTCCCAACAGTGGGATATTTGGGTCGTATGGTAGATCTATCTGCAATTGTTTGAGGAACCTCCATACCATTTTCCATAGAGGCTGCACCATTTTGCAGTCCCACCAACAATGTATGAGAGTTCCTTTTTCTCCGCAGCCTCGCCAGCATTTATCGTTCATAGTCTTTTGGATTTTAGCCATCCTAACTGGGGTTAGATGGTATCTCAATGTGGTTTTGATTTGCATTTCCCGGATGCTGAGTGATGTTGAGCATTTTCTCATATGTCTGTTGGCCATTTGGATATCTTCCTTAGAGAAATGCCTACTTAGCTCTTTTGCCCATTTTTTAATTGGGTTGCTTGTTTTCTTCTTGTACAGTTGTTTGAGTTCCTTATATATTCTGGATATTAATCCTTTGTCAGATATATATTTTGCAAATATTTTCTCCCACTCTGTTGGTTGTCTTTTAACTCTTTTAATTGTTTCTTTTGCTGTGCAGAAGCTTTTTAGTTTGATATAATCCCATTTGTTTATTTTTCCTTTGGTTGCCCGTGCTTTTGGGGTCGTATTCATGAAGTCTGTGCCCAGTCCTATTTCCTGAAGTGTTTCTCCTATGTTTTCTTTAAGAAGTTTTATTGTTTCAGGGTGTATATTTAAATCCTTAATCCATTTTGAGTTGATTTTAGTATACGGCGAGAGGTATGGATCTAGTTTCATTCTCCTGCATATGGATATCCAGTTATCCCAGCACCTTTTGCTGAAGAGGCAGTCCCTTCGCCAGTGAATAGGCTTGGTGCCTTTGTCAAAGATCAGCTGGCAGTAAGTGTGTGGGTTGATTTCTGGATTCTCTATTCTATTCCATTGGTCAGTGTGTCTGTTTTTATACCAGTACCATACTGTTTTGGTTATTATAGCTTTGTAGTATAGCTTAAAGTCAGGTAGTGTTATGCTTCCAGCTTTATTTTTTTTGCTAAGCATTGCTTTGGCTATGCGTGGTCTTTTATTGTTCCATATAAATGTCTGAATAGTTTTTTCCATTTCTGAGAAAAATGTCTTTGGAATTTTGATGGGGATTGTATTGAATTTGTATATCACTTTGGGTAGTATGGACATTTTCACTATGTTGATTCTTCCAATCCAAGAGCATGGGATATCTTTCCATCTTCTTGTATCCTCTCTAATTTCTCTCAGCAGTGGTTTGTAGTTCTCATTATAGAGATTTTTCACCTCCTTGGTTAACTCAATTCCTAAGTATTTTATTTTTTTGGTGGCTATTGTAAATGGGCAGGCTTTCTTGATTTCTCATTCTGCATGTTCACTATTGGAGAAAAGAAATGCTACTGATTTTTGTGTGTTGATTTTGTATCCTGCTACTGTGCTGAAATCATTTATCAACTCCAAGAGTTTTTTTGTAGAGGTTTTAGGCTGTTCAATATATAGGATCATGTCATCTGCAAACAGGGACAGTTTGACTTCATCTTTTCCAATCTGGATGCCCTTTATTTCCTTCTCTTCTCTGATTGCTCTGGCTAGTACTTCCAACACTATGTTGAATAGGAGTGGTGAGAGTGGGCATCCTTGTCTAGTTCCTGTTCTTAAAGGAAAAGCTTTCAGCTTTTCCCCATTCAGGATGATATTGGCTGTGGGTTTGGCATATATGGCTTTAATTATGTTGAGATACTTTCCCTCTATACGTAACTTATAGAGGGTCTTTGTCATGAATGAGTGCTGAACTTTATCAAATGCTTTTTCAGCATCTATAGATATGATCATATGGTCCTTGTGTTTGAGTTTATTAATATGGTGTACCACATTTATTGATTTGCGTATGTTGAACCAACCTTGCATCCCTGGGATGAATCCCACTTGATCGTGATGAATAATTTTTCGTATGTGTTGCTGTATTCTGTTTGCTAGTATTTTAGTGAGGATTTTTGCATCTATATTCATCAAGGATATTGGCCTGTAGTTTTCTTTTCTGGTTATATCTTTTTCATCTTGTTCTTGATCTTACTGGGAAGTATACAGTCTTTCACCAGTAAGTATAATGTTAGCTGTGGGGTTGCCTTTGTTCTAAAAGATAGTTTTGCTGAACATCATCCTGCCTTGACAGTTAATTCTTTCAGTACATTAAAGATATTATTTGACTGTTTTCTGGTTTCCTTGTTGCTACTAAAAAGTCACATGTCAGTCTACTTACCATTCATATATAGATCTGTCTTTTCTCTCTACCTACTTTAAAAATTGTCTCTTTGTTTTGATGATCTAAGGTTTCACTTGGATGTGTATAGGTGGGTTTCTTTCATATCTTTCTACAGGAATTTATTAGGTTTTCTGAATCCAAGGATATGTGTCTTTCAACAGTTCTAGAAAATTCACAGCTGTTATCTCTTCCAATAGTGTCCTCCCAAGCATGTTCTCTATTATATTTCCCTAGAACTCTGATTTTATATATATGTTAAGCTTTCTCACTATAGTCTCCAGGTATCAACTTCTCTTTTATTTTTACCACCTTCTTGGGTTTCTGGGCTATAGCTTTACGAAGGTACTTCAAAAAGTTTGTGGAAAAATAGAATTAAAAGATAATATATATCTTTCCATGAACTTTTTGAAGTATCCCCATATAATTTTTTTTTGGCTAAGTCTTCCAGTTCATTAATTCTCTCTTCAGCAATATCTAATCTGCTATTTAATTCATAAATGAAGTTTTTAATTTCAAAGCTTATACATTTTTACTTCTAGAAGACTTGTTTCTTTTTTAAATGTCCTATGTTACTACTTACAGTGTGCTGTTTGTTTCTTGTTCATATTTTCTAGCTTCTCTTACTTTTTAAAATGTGTCAATATAGTTATTATATAACAGAAAATTCCAATACACAAGTCTTCGAGGATCTGATTCTGCTTTCTATTGTGATTTGTGTGTTTCTGTAAGTTACTCATTTCCTAATAAACTTATCTGCAGGAATTCTTTCTTTGTCATTTTTGTTTTCTTTTTTTTGGCAGCTGGCCAGTATGGGGATCTGAATCCTTGACCTTGGTGTACAAGGCTGTGCTCTAACCAACTGAGCTAACCAGCCAGCCTTGTGGTAATTCTTCGAAGTCTGAGTAAAGTTGAGTTCCTTCAAAGAGGATCATCATTTACTTCTGCCACTTGCCAGGATGGAGATCAGTTATCCTAGAAAGCCTCATTTAAAAAATATAAAATGTCTATGAATTTCTTTTATGACCGTTTTAAAATATACTACTATGCTGACATGAAAGGAAGGAATCTGTGGAGGTCAAAGACAAAAATAGAAGCAGAAATCCTGGTGTGACTACCAGTGGTATTCATCCTGATAGTTTATGCTAAATCTTGCAGGGAGACATTGAGCTTTTACCATGATGTCTAAATGGATCATGGAGAATCAGAATTAAAGCTCAGAGACTGGCTAAAGTGGGAATCTAATAGTAGACCTCTACATAAAGCTGAGATTTCCCTGCAAAAATCTTACTCTCAGTGTAGAATGAATGAGAAATCAACTGGCTCTGGAGAAGAAGATGAGAGGGAAACTTGCCTGTTCCAGCTTTGGTACTGGGTGGAGGGAAATAAAACCTGTATGAAAATGTCTATCCATAATCCACCCTTTACATGGATTCATAGGCTATATTCATGCTATATATTTGGTGTAAATCTTTTTTTTAAAAGTCAAGCAGAGAACTTAAAAGTATTAATCTCCATACTGGCTACTGCTGGAAACAACTTCTCATTTGTTTTACCTTTAAACAAGTTGACATGGAAAATATTCAGAAAAATAATTTTTCTGCTAAAATTTCCATTGAAACAGATCCTATAACCTCCTTTCGGTAGACTCCCAAAATGACCAAATTATTCCCTTTTGTGCATTCACACCCTTGAAATCTGATGCTGTAGGTCCTCCCACAAAAGTCAAAATTTACTTCTCCAAGACCTTGAATCTGGGTTGGCTATTTGATGTATTTTGACCAACAGTAGGACTTTAACAAGTGTGATACAAGCTGAGGCTTGCAAAAGTCTTACTTAATGAAGCTTGCTCTCTTGTTGCACTTGGAACTCTGAGATCACCATATGAATGAGCTCAAGCCAGCCTTCTGGAGGATGAGAAACCATGTGGAGGCATCCAGGTCAACAGCTTGCCAACGACTGCCAGCAGACTCACAGCTCACCACATATCAGCATGATGAAGCCAGCAGAGATGAGCAGAGCTGGTTCAGACTGAAAGGACCTCCCAGCCAACTCAGAGAATCATGGCTAAATAAAATATTGGTTTAAGCTATTAAGTTTTGGCTTAAGCAAAAGGTAATTCATACACTCTCTTAAGAATATAATTACAGAGTTATATCCCAAATCACCTTGTAACAATTATATTGTCTTTACCTCTGTCCTGCCTCAGTTTCCGAAGAGGTAAAAAAAAGCCACTCACCAAGATACTCTTGCAGTTCAACATACACTAAAGGAGTTTGCCAATTCTTAATATAAAATTTAAATCACATCAATTAAAATATATCTCTTAAATGTTTCTACAAAAATTAGGAAATATAAATATGTAATTTATTTGCTCAATGCAGAGTCCTGTTAGATCATGAAGAAGGAAGTACAGAATTTTTCTTGATGGCAGAAGAAGTCAATTTCAGATACATGAGATTGAGGCAGTTACTGACGTCAAAAGATCTGGGAGTTTCAATTGACTAAATTCAATATAAGTCAATGGTTTAAAGTGGCTCCTCAGGAAGTCAATTCAATATCAATCACATTAACAGAAATGTAGTCCTTGCTGTATTTACCAGACCTTGAGAACTGTGATCTGTTCTGGGCATCGTGCTTTAAGAATTACAGTGACAAGCTAGAATGGATCAAGAAGTAAGACTTCAGGGTGACGACACAAGTTGGAATCACTTCAGATGCAGTCCAGTTTAGGGACCTAAAATATAATTTGACATAGGGAAGACCTGGCTATGAGTTCTGAAGGGTGGTCGCTGGGCAAAGCCAACACAATTCTTCAAGCTTTACGAGGATAAATCTAGGACCAACAGGTAAAAGTAACAGGTTTTACGTTAAACAGTTTCTAATCCCATAGGGCAATCCAACATCAGAATGGCTGCTCTGTGGAGCAGGGAAGCCTGGAGGAGGAGATCAAGAGCTGGAGGCTGGAGAGGCATTTGTCAGGGACACCATGAGAGGGAGTGTGGTCCTTTGGGCCGGAGGGCTCTTCACGTTCTTTCAGCTGAGTCCCTCCTTCCTTCCTGCTGCTAGTTGTCCTCCTTCTTTGGGAACTCTTAGCTCAGCTGAGCCTAGGATTCTACAAATTAGCCATGGATGGCTGTAACAATTAGAGGTGACCCAACATCTACCTGCTCCCAAATTAAATCTTATTAAAGTCAAGATGTACCTTTTCCCTTATTAACCATTGAGGATTGTCACGCTGTCACAGAACAGGTGCTCATCTGAGAGCCAGGCTGAATTTTAGCCAAGAGAGCTTATGCTTTCATTTACTCTCAAATTATTTACAAGCACAAGCCAGGGGTCTCTTCAGATGTGCACGTTATGCTTGCAGGATTGCCTTTTTCCTTCTGGGTCACCAGGCTCCCTCTCTCCCCCACATCACAACCTCACAGCAATCTTAGAAGGCAGCTAGGAAATTGGGCCTCCTACCTTGACAGGTGAAGCATCTGATGTGGAAGTGGTTATTGTGAACACGAACCACTTCCCCTTTGCAGGTGTCTCCGCATCGGTAGCACTGGATGACATTGGAGCTGCCCCGGGGATTGTAAGGATTCTGCTGATAAGGAACTGTAGAAAGAAACAAAGAGATCACGATCTAGAAGGCCCTAATGCTTTAAAAAAGCCACCATATGACATTATCATAACCTTAACTGGAACAAAGAGCAGAAAGGGTAGAAATGATTAGCAAAGGACCTTCCATTCATCATCGGGTCGAGTGTGCCACACGAAGGCAGCACTGAGTGAGTGGCATGGAGATGTGAGTTCATACACCCCCCACACAGGCAGAGACTTAGGAGTGAACACAGCCTTTCCTTGCAATAATAGAGGCCAAATTTCTGAATGAAGAAAAAGAAAAGAGGAAGTAGAGTATTCAATAGTAAACGATCCAGAAATACCTTTCTTGGGTGAACTCTCAATCAAAATTAGGTCCCAAACTTTCTAAAAAGAATTTGGGTCTTACAATTGATTCACAGGTCTCCAAGAAATGGGTGGCTGACCCTGCCTCCAACTAGCCTTTGAATTAAGCAAGTAATGGCCCCTGTCTGGACCTCCATTTTCACATCTATCAAATGAGGATGGTCAATTGTGAAACAGACTTTCTTTATAGAAGGCTTGAAGAGAGAAACTTTGGCTGGCTGGCTGGAGGCTGACAAGAGGACTCATCTTAAAGCCACCTTTAAACAGCACTTTCCATAAGACTGAGAAAATGTTCAATGTGTATGATTAAGAAAAATTGTTGGTGGATATTAAGAAGGGGCTGAAGTCACTAGGAGCTGGAGTGTGGGGGTCAGCACTGATGATGCCAAAGAGCTCTGCTGGCCTATTGAGTCTATTACTCCCTTGCTAAGACCTGAGGGCTGCTTTTCTAGATCTCCTTTCCCTCAGATATACTTGGCTTCGCCATTTTAAAATCTGGTCTTCTGGTATTTAATAATACCACCTGCCTAGAACACAAAATTTTTTTCTGCCTAGAAAAAAAAGGGTTGGTGGGGATATTAGCAGTTAGCTGTCTGGTCCTGCCTCTTTATGTATATATAAGCTGTTGAGATAACTTTGCCAGTGAGGAACCAAATCCTCTCTCTTAGGCAGCTCCTAGTGGCACTGGGGAGAGAATTCCTCAATTCCTCAGTTCTCAGTCAACGTTGAAGCAATAGTCCAAAAAAATCTGTTCATACTTTATTAGGAGAAGGCTCACTCTTGCCTGGTTAAAAAGATAACTGCCTGATTGAAGGGGAATTGGTACCTATCATTTATACATGTAGATTTCCTGGACAAACTGAATAAATATATTATAAATTAATCTGGACTCGTAGCAACAATTAACTAAGAAAGGAATTTAGAGATCACCTGCTTCAGGAGTTCTTGATCTAGTGTGGTAGTTACCTCTGTTCACTGAAATTTAAATCTTTTCTTCCAGGCACAGAGAGGATTGCATGTGGTGATTTGCTTGGTAATGAAATGTGAATGGAAATTGTGTGTGTCCCTTCCAATTGGAAGCCTTAGGGACCAGTACATGATCTGCCACGTTGCCTTCCCCTAACCCAGTAACAAGTGATACCCCAGATGGTTTGCAGGATGTGTCAGCTTGGATCCCTGATTGAGGAGTCATGAAGCAGAACTCCAAGCTAACCCATGATGAACATCTATCATGAGCAAGAAAAAAATCTTTATTGTTGTAGCCTCTAAGACTTAATTTTTACTGCAGCATAACCTAGACTATCCTATCTGATCCACCTGGGATCTGATACTTCTCTAATTAAATTTGGTGTTATGTACCTTATCCTATAGCTTTCTTCGTATTCTCAGAAAGGCCTATTATCTACCTAAATGATCTAATCCACCCTTCTCTTAAAGTCAAGGAACAGGAAATGAGGACTTCTGATTATTTCCCACTTACTGGTGTCCTGAATCACAGAGCACTGTAGGTCAGAGAGCTGGTTGCTTAGCCCTGAAACTGGCTTTTGACAACTTTGTTAACTGGGGTGGGAGAATAATATCCTCACAATCATTTTGTCATGCAATTCATGCTCATTATTTAACTCTTTTATTTCTGCCTTAAATTCAAGACAAAAATTAAATGAATTAGCCAGTTAACTAAATCATTAATTCACTCATTAAATGGGTTAATACAAGTAAAGCATTTTGAAAAGTGCATTAAGTGCTCCACAAATATTCAGTGGTATCATGGCCACCACCTCCTCCCCAGAGCACCCCCCAGAATGTCCATAAATACTCTCTTTAGTCCTATTCCATTTTCTTCTTTTTCTGATTCCTGCTCAATGTCCCCTAAAAAATATTTCACTCTCCCCTCTGCCCTCAATTTGTAAGAAAAATATAGATTCTGTTTATGTGAGCAGTACAGTGGTCTCCCACTGCCAAGGGAAACAAAACTGTGAGCCTGAAAACAAAGTGAGAACAAATAGTCTGATCGTCACCATCAATGATGAGAGATTCTGGAAGTATCCAAAAGTTCCCCAAGAATCACTGCCTAGATTTTCCTCTCCCTCTTCTAATTCAACCTGCCTTATTGTTCAAAATTCACCTTCCAAGATCAATTTGTTTTTTTCTAATTTGATTTGATTTTCTGGGGAAATGGATTTGTGAGCATAGTCCTCAGTCAGAACTCAGTCTTTGATCCAACCAAGAAAAAGTCATAAAGTCAGAGTGAGGGGATGGATCAGGAAAATGGGCTTTTGGGGGCAGAAGTAGTGGTGGCATCCCCAGCCTAACTCTGCCACTGTCCCTCAGGATGAGGGTGCTGCTTTGGTGAGGCTGAGTGTGGCCAGAGCTCCAGAAGTATGTAATGTTTGTAAATGGTCCTGTAAGCAGAAATTCATGCATTGTTGGCACCAGTTTTTCCAGATTGGTGATATGAGCTGAGATTATAAAAGGGCAGGGGTTTAGTAAGATTTGAGCTTACAGGTGTGGTAAAGGCTTTCTTTATCCAAACAGAGCCAGCAGGAACTCCAGGGTCAAGGGAAGATAGGCTGAGAAAGGCCACATCTGCTCCTGCCCTGGAAACACCACATTTCCAGTAAGATTTTGTATCCTTGCTAAGCCAGGAACTTAATCTTACCTTATTCTTTGTATGTGTAGGTATGTATGGGTGTGTGTGTGTGTCTTTTCTTCCCACCAACCTGTAACTCCCCTGAAACACTAAAATTGATTGTTGATTTTCTGCTGGTTATTATTTTCACTATATTTTATCTCAGAAAATACTAAGGTTCAGTCACATGATTTATAGCATTTGTCTTATGGGCAAAGATCTTTTCAATTCCAAATTGAATTAAACATGACTTTCCAAACTACCTCAAACATTAGGCACTATCTACGCTTGAGAGCAACATTTGAGAGCAGCCATAAGCCTCAAAGGACATTAGCTCTGCTCACTTGTGAGATAGCCCATGTTTTGACATATGGATTGTGCAATATGTTTCTAAAATGTGTGCAGGGAACCTCTGGCTTCTTTTAACATTATTTGGCCAACAAAGGGCACTTAGGAGAGACATTCTGACTTACTAGCCCCTAAGCGGTGCCATCCACTAGAATTTTCTGAGATGATAGAAATGTTCTATGTCTACGGTATCCAACATAATAATCACTAGCCATATGTGGCTACTGGACACTTGAAATGTGGCCAGAGTGACTGAGAAACTGAATTTTTAATTTAATTTAAATTAATATAAATTTACATTTAAATAGCCACACATGGCTAGTGGCTACCATATTGGTTAGTATAGCCTGATACCTCCAAAAATGGAATACCAGGCAGGGGAAAAACAAATTAAACCTGGTTGAATCCTAGTCATATAACAATCACGTGTACAAATTAATTCAGGAGTACCACCTCAGACTTAAATTATTCATTTTTATCCCTGAAGAGTTTTAATGTTGTATTTAAAAAACAATTTGCAATAGGAACCAATTGTATACATATTCATTCATCTTGAGTTTGATTTGGAAACAAAAGATTCTGAGCAATGAAATAAATAATGATTTTTTATAAAATCACAATTTTTCAGGCACCGAAAGACTGAACAATCCTAATCTTTCCAAGAATAAAAGCAAGAAAATCAGTTGGCAATATCTGTCACTATAATTTTTTAAGACATAAAATCAGCTGACCAATGCCTCTGAGATAAAAATTAAGGGTCTGAAACATTGAGCCCTCTTTTATACACATACAAAATCTTTAGAGTTCTATGAGAAAATACGTCGTAAGTCCACAAGTAAATTTGCAAGTAGAGCTCATCCCAAATGCTACAGAAATAAAGTTGTTGGAGCAAAACAACATCTTGGAAGGGGAGGCATGACCGATCTCCTGGTGAGTTAAAAGGAGCACATGAGTTGAACAAGGCGGAAAATGAATTCAGCAACCAGTTCCTCCACCTGCCTTCACCCTGGCTCTGTCTGCTGCTCTTCATCTCTGCGTGTTTCTCTCTGACAGATAGTGCTGGAAGTAACCTGGGTTCCAATTCCCTCTCTGCTGTTACCAGTGAGCTAACCTTGGGCAAATCATCTAATTTCTTTGGCCTCCTTGGTCACTGAGGAGAAAGAACAAAATGACTTACAAGGTTCCCTCCAGTTAAAAAAGGATTCTGCCTTTGTGTGTTGTCTACTATGTTTCCTTCTCTCCCTCCACACTCTCTCCTCTCTATTAACTGGTCCCACTTTTAAACGAGACTGTGTGGTATGTCATCTGACTTATTAGTCTCTTTTAAAAGCAGATAATGGTAGGATTCCTCTCTCACAAGCAATACAACCTAAGTTATAATATTCTTACTGCATATAATTTTTTCCTCTCCCCCGAGGGTCACTTGACCTTGTGGATAAAAACGTCCCCACATATTAATAGACTGTCTTTAAAATAGTCTTTAAAAGGTAAAAGCACCTATGCTATGCTGGAGTATAATTAAAAGAGTGACAAAGTCGACTTGGAGACAGCATAACAACTGTGAGTAACTGGCTGGACGTGTAATAAAAACTGTGGAGCTTCTGGTTGAAAGGTGAAACATAAAGCAGAGAGTCGACTGGCACTGCAATGAGCTCGCACAGCCCGGGGCCCAGGGAAACAGCACACAGGGGCAGTGCAGGCTGCAGCAGCCTTCACATTTGGGCTTCCCTGTGGCTTCATTAGAGCCCAAAGTACTCTGAGTGTGTTCACAGGTATTCACTAAATACCGAAGATGAGACCCAAGTGTGGATCCAGGCAATTCACAGGTGGAAAGAGACTACCTGAAGGGTTAAGGTGTGGTCAGTATATGAGAAGATCCAGCAGTTCACAACAGGGCCCTTGGCTTTGATTTCGGAGTTGAATCAGGGCCGGTGGAGGCACCCATCCTGTTTTCCATGGTGAGACCACAGAGTCACGGGATCCCTGCACTGGAAAGGCAGGAAGCATACGTCATGGCACAGTGGGGAAGGTATGGATGCTGGAGTCAGGTAGGCTGGGTTTGGATCTCAGCCCTGCCACTTGGTTGGCTGTGTGACATTACGCAATTAACCCAGCCCTCAGTTTCCTTATCTCTAGAATGGGAATAATTCAAGTCATTTGTGTCGTTACTTAAATAATAAAAGTGCTTAGTGCATTGCTTGGCATGTAACTTGGGCTCAGTAAGAAACAACTCACATTAATAGATCTCTGAAGCCACGCATCCGCCCCTCTGACCCAAGGCAGGAATTCTTTCCAAATTACCCCTACCAGCTGGCCACTGAGCTTGGCTCAAACATTTCTCAAATCCATTTTTGGACAAGTCCAGGAAAGGTTTCCTGGTTTTCCCTTCCTGCTGACAAGAAAAAATCCCTTGGCTGCAGACCATTCACCACCATAAGCAACCTCTTCTCTCTCCCCTATCTCTGGAGCTCTCTTTGTTTATGTGTTTCTGTGGGTGGCTGACAGGCTTCTGATATATCCTGCAGAGGAATGTGTGAATTGGGTGTTTCCTGTTGTGGGAACGAGAGGCTATGATCTATGCTATCCTGGGGTAGTGTATTTTGGGCACATCTGCTGTTTCCAGGGGATGTGTTAGCATGTCTCTTGGTTGTGTTTACTCAGAATAAGTAAATGAGTGATAGGGAGACTGTAAGAGCTGTTTTTGGAAACCCCTGAGGGCTATGCATCTGTCATCTCATTGTGTCATTCCGTCCATGTGCGTTGTGTGAATACCTAGAATCAGACTTTCAGAGCAGAAAGCACTGGGAGGTTATCCACATACACTAGACTGTGAGCTCCATGAGGGCAGGGGCCATGCCTTTCTTATTTACCATTAGACCCTCAGTGCCAGGTAGACAGTAAGTGGTCATCTCATTGTGTCACTGTCACATTCATGCTTGTGGAAAGAATAAAAGAATGACCAAATCTGGTCCAATGGTTTCACTTAGCCGATGAGAAAGCTGAGGCCCAGAGATGAGAAGGGACTCACCCAAGCTCACGCAGGACTTACGCCTGCCTCCACGCATGAGGGCATCCGCTCTAGGACAACAGGACGAAGGAGGGCAAACTGAGATGGTGGGCTGGGCTGGCGCAGAGCCTCAGGGTCATGGAAAGGTGGGGAGAATTCACAAAAGGCTAAACTATCATAAGTCTGGAGGTCATGTTGAGGTTTAGTGTTACAGCAGGTCAGCTGGGGTCAGTGTCCCAAGATGCAGAAGCATAGGAGAGGGTTTGGAGCTGAAGCCATGCATGAAGAGATGGGAGGGGTAAATGCATAAGTTGCAGTCTGGGAAGGTAATAGATAATATTTAGACGGTGGTTCTTCTATGTCAGAAAGTGTGCTCAGCAATTTACATATGTCATGTCATTGAGTTTTCATTACTCAAGAGGGGATAATATTATCCTTATTTTATAGATGAGGAAACTGAGGCCCAGAGAGCTGCCATTTGCCCCATTGTTAGTAAATGGCAGAGGCAGAATCTCAACCCAGGCAGTCTGACTCCAAAACCTGTGCTCTTACCACTAAGCTCTACTGCTTGCAACACACAAGTGACAACAGTAGCTACCTCTGGGAGGAAGTGGGATTGGGACGGGCTAAAAGGGGTGTCTAATCTTCCCCCAACACTAATCATCCATTACCCAGCGCAGTAAAAAAATAATTTTAAAAATATTTAAAAATAATGATTAGGGGTTACTAGAGTACAGACCAGGAACCAGGGGAGAGCAATTCGGCCTCTACGGCAGATGATGAAGAAGCTGTGGTTGCTGCTCCCAGGCCAGGGGAAATCAGCCTAGAGCAGCCTTCCTGGCACGGGCAGGTGAAGCCTGACGTGTGTGTGCTGGCTCCTGAGAGAGGCAAGCTCTGCAGGTGTTGGCAGCTGCCGCAGAGAGGAGATAGGAGTCCTCTGGGAAATCCCAGGGAACTCCACAGATGGCTCCAGCCTGGCCACAGTTTACCATATCAGCAGGTCAGGAACACAGTCTCTCATCCAAAGAGGGTATTGTAGAACCTTTGCTGCAAGAGAGACTCCTCCGCAGCCTCTCTCTGCCAGGCTCATCAGGATGTCCTGTGGTAAGGGCGTGTAGCTGGCAACATGGCTCGTGCAGCTTTCTTCAGAAATGTGTTGTCGGTACATGTGTTGGAATGGCACGCTCTTGTCTGACAGCCAGCTGCCACGTGATAGCCACAGCAGGAAGGCTTTGGGTTGGACCTAAAGAGGCCTTCATTGCAGGGAGCATCGTGACCATGACCAAGGCGGCCTGCACGGCAGTCCACAAAATCTGGGAGTTCATTTTTTATCATTCAACTGGTTCCTATTTAAAGATAAGTGGAAGCTAAGTTTCAGCCAGTGTGTCCACCCCTTGCTCCCCTTGTCCCTCCTGCTGTTGACTGTGTCTGTGCCCACAGACTCAGCCCCTGGGGCTGGCATGGGGCCTCTTTCTAAGGACTCAAATGTATCTGTGTTCCATTTCTTCCCTGACAGTCTCCTCCCTACCCCTGGGCCAGGGAATCTTTCTTGTTAGCTGGGGGAAAAGGAGGCTTTCAGCCCTCTGTAACTTAGGCTCTCTCTAGGAAATTTAGCTTTGTAGTAAATCCTTCCTGTTCTTCTAAAGGCACAGGCTTTTGAAATTCCAAAGCCAGGAAGCCACCTCTTTTGTCCTTGCTTTCTGCTGCCTGTCCCAGCCCTGAGGCATTGCTCACTGAATAGAGGGAAGGCACAGGGGGTGGGGTGGGTGAAGAAAACACCAGCAATCATTTCAAAAATACCATCTGGCCACACTTGGTCACGGCATTTTAATAGTCTGGTCTACAGAGCTGTGGAAGAATAGCTGAGGAGCAGACAAGGTTTGATGGAGGGGAAGTCCCTAGGGATCCACTGGCCTTGCCATTTTCCTCACACTGGAGTGGGCTCCGGTCAGTCAACACCAGCCTTCCTGCCACTGCTGACTCTGTTCCTTGCCACCTTTACACACACACACACCCCACGTCAGGGATGCTGAGGAGCCTGTAAAAATAGCTGAAAACAACTAGCATTAATTGAGCAATTACTGGGTGCCAGGCCTGTGCTCAGTGTTTCATGTGTATCATCTAATTTAATTCTTACAGCGACTCCATGAGATACCCACCATATGTCCCCGTTTTATACACGGGGAGTCTGAGGCACAGAGAGGGTACTTAAGTGGTCTAAAGTTACACACCATGTAAATGTTAGAGCCAGGGTTCAGACAGGCATCAGGAGGTGGAGGAGAAGCTTGATTTCCCCTTTTCTCCTCCCTCTCCTATGGGGTATTCCAGCAGGGCCTCCTGCCCAGTGTACCCTAAGAGAAAGAAGAGGGACCTGCTCTCTGCTTAGGAGTTATCTGGACTTCAGGACCTGCCCAAGCACACCCAGCAGGGAGAATGGAGTTGCCTTGCACTGGAGCTGGCAGCACCTTTTCTAGTATCTCTACTGCTTATCTGAAAAATACCATTTGGGTTTCATCTGGGGCTCTGGAAAGCACGTTGGAAATAGAGGAACTTCAGGAAGCCAGCAATTGTCCTTGTGCTGCAAGTGACTCAGTCCCTTGGCCTTGGAGCCAGAGGTTTTAATACTTATACAATGTTTGCTTCCTGAGACTCTGGCAGGCCATCAAGCTCTGACAAACTGTGGGGAAACCCAAGGAACACTGGCTGTTAATCCGGCTCCCCTGGACTCACAGGTTTTCAGCATCAGAGTGGAAGGCATATAGAAAACGTCTAGCCTAGAGGTTTCCATACTTTTTTTTAAAGCTATGAACCCTTTCTTGAAATCAAATTATGAAACAGCCTCAAGGTTACACTGATGCTGCTGCAGACCATGCATGGAATGAAAATGTATGATGCTCTGGTGGTCACTCAGGGAAATCCCCTAGACAAGGGAGGTGGCTTGCATTGGATGTGGCTCAGACATGCTTTACTTGGGTAGCCTGGTGTTTGTTTTTAAATCCTTGCAGATCACCACAGTTCCTACCTCTCCCTTTTGCCTCACCCCTGGCCAGCTCCACTGGTGCACTGCTAGGTGCGTGAAGAAACTGGAGTTGGGATCCCTGCCTAGAGCCTGGCAGATGAACTCAGAGCTGCTGTGACTGCAGTGGAGTAGGGCCTAGAGTGTCACCCACTTGTGACCCTCTTCCACCCCAAAGCAGCCCCCGGGGCACCTTCTACCCCATCTCATCCACATTCCCACTTTTACAGATTTAGCCCTGAGGCTCAGAGGAGGGAAGAACTGGTTCACACCAGGACCAGCAGGCAACATCAGAAACACCACAGTTTCAGATCAGGGACACTTTTCCTGAGGGCAGGCCAAAATGAGGTCTAGGCCACGCAAGTCAGGAAGTTGTCGAAGCCATCTCAAGCACCCTCAACTCTTAGAGGGCAGAGTTCTCCTGAAGGTCCCCTCTCTGGTGTCTAAAGTGCATGTCCCATTGCTCAAACTTCTGCAGGGCTCCCCTTGATGGCCTCTGTAGCCATCCGCTAGCTAGAAACTCATTGGACATGATTATGTGACTGTGAGAAGGTCCTCCCCACAGAAATCTGACCTGCCAGTAAGGAACTCCCTCCCCAGGGCTGTGAAGACAGCTTCCCCGTCATTCCACTCCATCCCTTCCTCCCTCTCTCTCTTCTTTTCTTCTTTTCTCCTCTGAATTACTGCAGTTTCTACTAATATCTGGTTCTTCTTTGTGAGAGAGAACCAGTTCCTTCTCTGTCAATGACTTTATGTGAAGCCTCAGGCAGGTCACTCCCATCTCTAGGCCACTGTTTTCCCATCTATAAAGTAAAAGGTCTGCACCCTGTGATCTCCCAGTTTCCTTTCAGACATAATACTCTACGTATATTAAATATTAGTGGCACAAATTGCCTTCAGGGGCCAGGCAGGTAATGTAAATGGTGAAATCAACCCAAGGGTACCAAACTGGAGAGACTGGCCCACCTAACAAGGAATAAGCTACTGGCCCCAGGGGATTATGGTCATGCACAAACATGTCAAGGTCCCAAAGAGGCCTATCTGTAGGGCTGATTCTGCCTGTTGGTCACCAGTTTGGGATCTTTGCATCTGGACAGATAGATGACCACAAAGTCACTTCTAATTATCATCTGAGAGGCTCACCACATGCCTGTAGGGTCTGGAAGAACAGAATACTCCTGAAATGAGGTCTTGGAGAGCCTAAAGCTAGATAAAGGAGCACCATGTAAGCATGTCACTCTCAAGGTCTCGGTGACTTTACTCAAGGACAAGCAGTGGTTTTCAAACACTTTTTGACTATGAACCACTGGAAGAAATTACTTTTGCATAATGACCTAGTACACAAATATGTAAAACAGAAGTTTCATAATCAAAACGTAGCATGCATGATATGTACTGATTTTTTTTTCCATTCCATTCCATTTCATCACGTTATGCCATTTCATTACTTTATGCCATTTCATTAAAAAATGTTTGCCACTGAAGAAATTGATATCAGGATCTGCTAATGGGCTGCAACACAGTTTAAAAAATGCTCTTCTAGGGTACGTATAAGATCAGAGGTGAGAAGAATAATAAAGATGATTCTAACTCAATATTGTAGCCATTAGTCACATGTGGCTATTTAAAATAAAATTAAAAATTCAGCTCTTTAGTCATGTTAGCCAATTTAAAGTACTCAATAGCCACTATAGCTATTGGCTATATATATATATATATATATATATATATATATATATATATATATATAGGCTATATAGCTAGTGGCTGCTGTATTGGAAAGTATAGAAATAGAGTGTTTTCCTTATTGTATAGAGTGTTTTATTGGACATCTGGTCTGCACCAAGCTTCACAGTTCTGCCAGTGAAGAAACGGAGGCCTTTCAAAGAGGTATATTTGAGATCAGAGATGCATGGAGGGCTGGCCAGCTAGCTCAGTTGGTAGAGGGTGGTGCTGTCAACACCAAGGTCAAGGGTTTGGATCTCTGTACTGACCAGCCACCAAAAAAAAAAAAAAAAAGAAAGAGAGAGATTAGAGATGCATGGGATGGGGTCAAATTGACGAACCTCAAGGATGTCTGTCAGTGGTCACAAGAGGAGTAAGATGAGGAGTGAGCCTTGCAGATTCATCCTCACTACAAGAATCACAACTCAAAGTCCACATCCTGCATTCCATAAGCAAGGTGGCAGATCTGAACCTTAACCTTCACTGAAAAACAGAAGCCAGTTTCCATATTTTACTGGGCATTTATGGAGAGGTTTCTGTGAGCTGGAGAGAGAATAGGCTATGGCACCTGTCAGATCTGGGTTCAAACCCAGGCTCCTCCTCTCACAGGCTGTGTGAGCTTGAGCAAGGTGCTTTGTGAGACTTAGTCCACATCCAGAAAATGCAGAAAACAGTATTTACCTTTCAGGATTTTTGAAAAGATGAGAAGCAATATACGTAAAACACCTAGCACATTATCTGGTATATGGTAAGTGTTAAACAAAAGCCTGTAATAATAAAAATGAAAATAATAGTACTACCAGTACTACTAATAAAATAAAGCTAAACATTGTGGAGATGTAAAGATAACGTACACATTCTTTTTACCCCAAAGAAAGTTTTAGGCTGGGATAGGGGAGATTTTTTTTTTTTTTATTGTATCTCTAATACAAAGCCCAGGACCTGATACTAGCAGGCACTCAATTCATACTTTTCAAATGAATGACTGATTAAAATATATCTCTAATTGCCTGCAATCTAATGTAGAACTTGGTAAAGGAATCAGAGAGGTCCATACATGGAGTGATAAGATTTTTAAGAATTATTCCTGCCTGGGAAGGGAAAGACAGAAAAAGAGAAAAATTGGGTAAATCACCATGGTGAAATATCACTTGCATATTTTTTGGTTGTTGGTACATTTCATGTGAGACTCAGAAGTCAAGACATGATAAATAACCAAGAAAAAGAGAAGAAAAAGACCAAAAGATAATAGGAGGAAAGAAAAAATACTTTGAGATACCCTTTGAAATAAAAGAATTTAAAGAGCCTCCCAAAACATCAACAGACAAAAAATCCTTTTTTTATCTTCAGCAAACAAAGCATCATTCAAAGTTTCAAATTGAATTTGTATAGTCTGGAGGATTAGAGGGAGAATGTTTAATCTCTGTAAGTAACAGCAAGTAGTTCTCAATTATGGTTTGGCCCATCTACAATGCTCTGCAAATAGCTTTTTTTTCACCCATAAATGTAGTGGACATCTGTTGTTTTGCCTGCTCAGCAACTGCTCTCTGCTTCTTCTGGCAATAGAACCCCTCTCTCCTGTAGAGAAGCCATTCCATGGGGGTTTGGGTGGGGCTGACTCTGTCCCAGCACAGGGTGGGCATGTAGCCCAGGCCTGGCCAGAGAACCCCAATCCCTTTCCATGTGACTGGCAGGCACATGACCTAATCCTCTCTGGAGTTTTACTACAGGAGTTCTGGAAGAAGCCATCTGGGTTGCTAAGTGAGAAAAAGGTAGTCTGGGGCTCCCAGTATCATCTTGCTCCTCACATTGAGGAAGCCTATAAGAAACGGAGAGAGAGAGAAAATAGATCCCTGGAACATCTGAGTCTGTGGATCTTCATGGGCCTGGAGACTTTGTGTTTCTGAACTTCCCAATTATACAAACCAATATGACACATATATTCTCTTAAAAAAAAAAAAAGAGTTAGTTTGAGTTTTATTAGTTGCAACTAACTGTGCCCTAATTACTCAAAATTTCAATCTAAATCATAATCTGTCATCAGTTTAAATTAAACAACTATTTCAGGGCCCTTCAAGCTGGACCTCATGTATCTAACATAATCCAGAGCATCTCACTGAGGATATGATAATGTGATATGAGGATATGATGAACTAGGTGGACATGGTCCCTGCCCTCGTGTCCCTCATACTCCCGTGGGGGAGATGGTGGGAAGTGTCACAAGAGGAAGAAAAGGATTGTGACAGCTGCTGCCTCCTAGCAGCCATTCCTCCCTTCTTCTGTGAGCAGAACCTTTCTCCTGGGGGAAACCAGTCTCTTTTTACTCTCCCCTGAGCAGTGATGTCTTTCACAGAAAGACTGTGACCTTCCCCACACTTGGGGAGGGAATCGATCAGTGAAAACTGATCTTAGGATCTTATTCCTTTGCCAAATGGGTTGATTTAGGCAAAGACATGATACACTCCTGGCCAATGAGACACAAGAGAGGAGGTCTCCTGAAGGGGTAGGGTCTCCTGGGAGGGTTTTCTTTGGTGGAGAGATTGTTGTTCACACATGATGCTAGAACTGCAGCTGTGGTCTTCATGATGAACTCCGGGGGGAGCCAGTTAAGATGGAAGGAATCTGAGTACTCGATGGTGTTGCTGAGCCTCTGAATTAACCGACCTCGGAATTGCCCTCTTTGGGCTTCTTATTATGTAAAACCAATGTGCCTACATTGTTTAAGTCAGTTTTAGTTAGGGCCTGTCACTTGTCACTGCAAACACTCTATGGAACCAAGGGTGCTACACCATGGGAGCATCTAAGTAGTGAAGGACAGCTTGCTGGAGCAGCTCCGGACAGGAACAAATTAGCCAAGCAAGTGAGAAGCAGGGGTCCTAGTGCAGAAATCAGTGGTGGAAAGGAATCGGAACAAATTTCTTCAAAGTGCTTTTCACTGCATGAGTGTTTCTCAAAGTGGCCAGCTACCTAACCACCTGCTTCAGAATCACCTGAGGTGGAGGCAGACACTGTTAGAATGCAGATTCCTGGGCCCCATCCCAGTCTTACTGAATTAGATTTTTACATTGTAAATAAGTTACTCTGGAGATTCTTTTTCTCACTACAGGTCGAGAACCCCTGGGTTAGTGACTAGAAAGAAGATCCACATACTCTTTAGCACTGTAATGAGAATATTAGAAACCTTGATGTCTGATACTAATGTATAACAAAAGTGCTGTCATCAGATAATGTGCCAATATCCTTCTGAGTATGACAAAGTGTATTTTCTCCAATGTGTTGGCCAACTTTCACAAATGTTTAAAAAAGTCAACTGGCATTGAAATAATGTCCTAATACAGCTAGATTAAACACACATTTAATTCACTCAGTCCTGGCAGATGGCTTTTCTTTTCTAAAATTGTTGTTTCTTTTATGAAGAGCTGTTTTTGGTCTGTTATTAGTGCCATCTCCCACCAGGCAAGGATGAACAACACAGGCTGCTGTGCTGGCACAGAGATGGGCAAAGGTACCTTGAGATCTGAGCCCTGTACCTTGAGATCTCACAGCCAGCTTGTGATGGGGTCACTTGTACAAACCAAAGTCACCCTGAAACTTGTCCTTGGCCCTCTCATATTCACCCTCATAGTCTACCCATTACCAAGCTGTATAGATGATTCCCTTACATAGCCCTTCATTTCAGTCTCTGCTCTCCATCTCCACCAGCTCTGTCCCAGCCACACGCTTCTCTCACCTGGATTACTACAGTAGCCTTCCTACTACACCTTTTTTCTACAGCACCAGTTATCTGACCCCCATCTCCCTACCAGGGGTCATATGACAATGCTTGAAGACCTTTTTTGTTGTCACAACTGGGGTGTGCGTGTGTGCTACTGGCATCTAGTATATAGAGGCCAGAGATGCTGTTGAATATCCTGCAATGCACAGGACAGTTCCTCCTCCTCCCCTTAACATAGAATTATCTGTTCCAAGATGTCAATAGTGCCAAGGTTGAGAAATCCTGCTTTGGATGGATCTCTTCCATCTCACAGATCTGAGGTTAAAGGTCCTTCACTGACTTCGCTCAACAGCACAAACCCTACTGTCATTGGTCCTCACTGTCCTGGGCACTCTCTCTTGATTGCATTTTTTCAAATGTACTGATATATTCAGTTGTGATTATTTGCTTGATCTCTGTTTCTTCCATTAGACTCTAAGATCTATGAGGGCAGGATGGTATCTATTGAGCTTACCTCTCTAGTCCTAATGCAAGTATAATATCTAGCACATAACAGGTTTACAACAAACATTTTAAAAATAAATGAACCTACTTTGCAAATTTATGTGCAATCATGAAATGCAATGATTAGCATAGCTCTTATCAATGACATTCTTGTCAAGACAATCAGAAAAATGCATATTACAAGAGGAGTGGTGTTTTGTAGTATAAGAAAAGTGCAGTCAGAATACCACTGTGTCAGTGGTTCTGAAACTTTGGTTTCAGGACTCCTCTGCACTGTTAAATTTTATTGGGAACCCCAAAGAGCTTTTGTTTAGGTGGGTCACATCCATAAATATTTATTATATTAGAAATCACATCTGAGAAATTTTTAAAAAGCAAAAATACACAAGCACAGATTCCATTGCTCCTCTGGGAAACTCCACTGTACACTCATGACAGAATGAGAGTCAAAAAGGCAAATAACTTCTCAGGATTATTATGCAAACACCGTTGATCTTGTGGACCCTGAGGGACTCTCAGGGATCCCTGCAACATCTTTGAAAACTTAACCTGTAGGAATCCTGATGCTATGGAGATAACATCCTGCAGAGGAATCAGGGCAAGCTACTTGGAAATGCCCCGTCTCAGCTGGCTGTTGAAAGATGGGTGGCATTGGGACTCCCAGTGTAGATGCACAGCTCTCTGCTGGCTCACTGGATGATTCTGTAGCCAGCGTGAGCAAATTATGGCTCAGGGTCAGTTCTGACCCACTGCCTGTATTTGTAAATAAAGTTTTATTGGAAAACAGCCATGCCTATTCATATATTGTCTATGGTTGCTTTCGTGCTACAATAAATGAGTTGAATAGTTCCAAGAGAGACCACATGACCTGCAAAGCCTAAGACATTCACTATCTGGTCCTTTACAGAAAAAGTTTGACAACTCCTGTTCTTCAGAATGTTTGTAAGGGCAAAGGTTTTAGGGACAAAAAACTTGATGTCAAGTGACTTCTTAAATGCACCCTCAATCTCTAAACTGAACAGTTTGTGAGTGGGGAAGAAAGGTGGGAAAGAACATACTTCCACCAGGTGGGGTAAAAAGACCACTCGCTTGGTAAGCAATGCTGAGACCTTTGACTCCCAACCCTATAACACACTGGGAGACTTGGGGAAAGTCACTCATCCATTCTGGTATGCTGAGGAGGATGGACCTTACAGAGGAAACTTTCCCAACAGTAAGAGCTTTCCAGAGATGAAATGGGCTGTTTCTCTAGGTAGTGAGCTTCCCACATGTGGGAAGCTGGCTAAGGATGCATGTTTGCTAGGCTCAGACAGATGGGTGTCAGGTCTTTGGGAGTCAGAGGCATAACTGTAATAAGTCAGGAAGCACAAACTCAATGCTAAAGGGGGCAGGTACGTTGTGAAATGAGTGATGTGGGTTAGGTTAAGACAAAGGGAGACTGTGGCCAAACAGGCATGGTCCCTACTTGGTTCTAATTGATTCCTGCTATATGGTGACATGGGATCAGTGAACCAGAAATTTAAAGCAAAACTCCCAGTTTTTATATCTTGGCTCAAATATTTTAAAAAAATAATAAAAATAAAAAATAAAAAGGAATACTATGTGAACCAACTAAAACACATTTATGGATCACTTTGTCACCCAGGCCATGAGGATAATATGAACTTTAGTGCTGTTGCCAGCTTAAAAATGGTTTGATTCTAAGAGAATACAAGCAACCCTTTATATTTGTGGAGGGCTTTGTGACTTTCAAAGTGTCTTGACATCTTATCTCAGATTTTTGGTATTCAGTAGCACAGTCAGAACTAGCACCCAGGAGTCCAAGGCTAGTGTAGATGCCACCACACCAGAAGAAAGATCTGCACTTAGCAGGGTAGATTGGGTGGAATAAAATGGAGATGGGAAGCAAAGGCAGTCAAGCTAACCAGACTGAGTGACCAGGGAGAAACCTCATAGCAGGAAGTGCAGTAGACACTGCTAGAGTAGCATACATACAGAAGACAGTCCATTTGGAACCACGTCAGGGATCTCAAGAGAACAGCTACTCCAGACCTTCCCTTGACTGCAAAGGTACATTATCCAATAGACTCCAGTTTAATTTGAGCTACTTTGAACTGGGTTTTGGTTATATGTGATCTAAGAGTTCTTACTAATACAAAGTCTTAAGGAAGGGATTAAAAGTTTGCACTATTGTAGTGCAAAAGCAGACACAGATAATATATCAGTGAATGAGCATGGCTGTGTTCCAATAAAACTTTATTGATAAAGACAGGCAGTGGGTCAGAACTGACCCTGAGACATAGTTTGCCTACTCTTGCTATGGAGTCATTCAGTAGGCTAGCAGATGAAGTGTGTGTCTACACTGGGTGTCCTGGTATCACCCATCTTCCAAGGTCAGCTGAGGGGTTATTTTCCTGGGTTGATAGACTAGATGACTGTTTTAGCCTGTTTTCCGTTGCTTATAACAGAATACCTGAAACTGGGTAATTTATAAAGAAATGAAATTAATTTCTTGCAAATCCAGAGGCTGGAAAGTCCAAAGTCAAGGGGTGCATCTGGTGGGGGTGCATCTGATGGGAGCGCATTTGCTAGGAACTCTCTGCAAAGTCTGAGGCAGTGCCAGGCAGCACATGGTGATGGGGCTGAATACGCTCATGTGCTAGCTCAGGTCTCTCCTCCTCTTCTTACAAAACCACCAGTTCTACTCCCATAACAGCCCATTAATCCATTAACCCATTAATTCATTAATCCATGAATGGATTAATCCATTCATGAGGGTAGAGCCCTCATGATCCAATCACCCCTTAAAGACCCCACCTTTCAATACTGCCCCATCGGGGATTAATTTCAACATGAGGTTTGGAACATGAGTTTTGGACATTCAGACCATAGCAATGACCTTGAAAGTCCCTTCCCATCATGAGATTCAAAGATGCTTTGAATGATTTTGTCTCAAGGATACAGAGGTAGAAGCCCCACCTCCAACTCAAGCTATGTTTGGAATGAAACATGTCCTCCAACAAAATGCCTCTAACCATAATTACCAGTTCTATAAATGAGCATATGTTGGTGGAAGCCTCAATTTGTAGTGAGCCAGTTAAAATGCAAGGAAGGGACAGCTAGCAGATCTTTCGAGTTAGAGTCCAGGATGTTAATTACTTTTGTAAAAGAAATACATAAACATACAGATGGCAATTGTAGTAAATACGACCATCTACATATAAATATCAAAATCCTACCCACTCCTCAAGGCCTATCTCAGATGCAACATATTTTTAGAAATATTTCCTGATTCTCCCCCCACCACCCTCCAAATGAGCTCTCTTTAAAATCTCATGGCATGTACGTATGACTGAGCAGTGGTTCTCAATCTTGAGCAGGCATCAGAATCCCTGGATGTCTTATCAAAACACAGAGTGCTGGGCCCCACGAAAGGGTTTTTGCATTTCTAACAAATTTCTAGGTGATATTTATGCTGTGGGTCTCGGGACCACGTTTTGAGAACCAGTGACCTATAGCATAGTTTACCTATGATATAGTTAGTTTTGTCCTTGTTTTATTTCTCTGCCAGATTGTAAAATACTTGAGAAGGGATGCTACTCATGTCTGTATTCTTGGAGTATTCTTGTGGGCACTCAACAGACATTTGGATACACCCCTGGGGAGAGATGAGGAGTGAAGTTTTTGGTCAGGATGAACTTGATATCTGTTCCCTACAACAGGTATTTCTTGAGCCCACAAGGAAGGTAAATACAATAGACTTTTTCCCAAGAAGTAACCAGTATAGGAAATCTCTGTGGCTAAACCTCGTTGTAATAGAAATTACAACATGGTTAAGTTCACTATTCTGGTGGAAGACCAAAACCCAAATGAAATCCATCAAATGGTTATGCAACTTTTATGGTGGTTATATATGTATAATGTGGTTACTGTGTGTGTGTGTGGGGGGGCGAAATGCTGAAGGTTATCTAAATGCTTTTCGTAGGGAATCCAAGAAAAAAGTATGTTGGGAATAAAAAAGATCAACTTCTTGTATGACCACGAGAAGGGCTCATCTGGAGAAACACCATCTTCCCTAAAAGCAGCAATAAAGGAAGCATAGGCACCCCTGGAGAGGGACAGACAAGCACAGACTTGAAATCAGGGGAAGAGAAAATCTCAGGTGGGACTCACGTGCTGAATTGTGTACCACCCATCCCTGCCCTACCCATTCATATGTTGAGGTCCTAACCCATCAGAATGTGACTATATTTGGAAATAAGGTTTTTAAAGAGAAAATTAAATTAAAATGAAGTCATTAGGGTAGGCCCTAATCCAATATGATTGTTGTTCTTATAAGAAGAGGAGATTAAGACACAGGCATGAACAAAGGTGAGATCATGTGAATTCACGGGAAAAAAGATGGTCATCTCCAAGTTGAGGAGAGAAGCCTCAGAAGAAACCAACCCTGCCTGCACCTTGGTCTTGGACTTCCAGCCTCTAGAATTGTGAGAAAATAAATTTTTTGTTGTTTAAGCCACCCAGAGTGCGTTATTTTGTTATGGCAGCCCTAGCAAACTAACATAGATTCCAAATCATTATTTTAGATAGTATCCAAGCCACCAGGGAATCAGGACCATGCAATGGCCCTGGAGTAGGAGGTGCCCTGCCCCATCTACCTGCAATCCCAGCCCATCATCTCCTGCCTGGAGGATCTCAACAGGTCCTCACTGGCCTCCTTTCTCCACACAGTAGCCAGAGCAATGAATTCAAAATGTAAATCTGATGATGCTAAGCCCCGACTCCCACCACCTCCAGTGGCATTTCACACCATTCAATGGCTTCACGTTGCACTTGGGATAAAGCTGTTCTCCTTGGCATGGTCTACAGGTCCCTGTGTGATCTGGCCCCTGCTGGCTTCCCAGCCTCATCTCAGATGCTGCCCTCTCTGGCAGTAGATGACAGCCACACTGGCCTTCTTCCTTTTCCCTTCAGGGCATCCTGCTCCCTCTCCACACCAGGAGATCCCCCTCCTAAACAGACACACCAGAGGTGCTTCCAGTTCAGCTGGGCTACCCACCCTGGAAAACACACTCTGAGGCAGGTGGCTTTCAGCAGGGACGAGTCCTGGCTGCTCGTGCCCCACTGCCCTTGGCAGGTTAGCCGCCAGTAGAAACCGTCAAAGGAGCAGCTGAAAAGTGTCAGGAGCACTGAGAAAGGCGAACAGCAAAAAGTGAGGCCTGTTGAGAGGTTCTCAGGATGTCCTTCCCAGTAGGTGACGGCACCATTCGTCTGACAGTCTTGAAAGGAGCTGAAGGGTGAAATCCTGGGCCTGTCGGCCAACACGAGTCACCTGCTCCGATGGGCATGATGAAAGGGCTCTTTCTTTGTGGTCTGGATTGCTCACTGCCCTTCCAGACACAAAGAGAAGAAGCAAAGCCTCTATTCTATGGTCACTGTCCCGTGTCTCTTTTTATCATCATTTAATTATAGAGACCACGCTTTCGGAAGGAGGTATTGAAACACATAATTGGATGCACAGTCTAACAATGGGATGAAATATTTGAAATTAGGACAGCTGTGTATAAGGATACTAGACCCACAACAAACTGGCTCTTTTTATCTTGCCTCATTTACCTATAACCCAAATAAAGGTAGTTTTGCCTTGTGCTTAATTTCTGTGCAGAGTTGTGCTAAATTTTAATGATTAAAGGAAACACAGCCAGCAACGAAAAGTAACAAAAAAAGCGATTCAAAGGTTTTCCAGCTTCACGCTCAAAGAACAGCCAAGGGAGGAAGACATCTACTTAATAACTATCCAAACAGGCTAACTCAAAGGTTTCCTCACTCATTGCCTCATTGATCATCACCAAGGCTGTGAGCCAGGTGAGGTGAGCATCACTCTTCCTGTTTTACAGATAAGCAAAGTGAGGCTTGGGGAATTGACGAGATGTGCCCAGACTCCAGCACAGACCTCTGACTCCTGCTTTAGGAAGTTTTCTTTTTTACACACACACATACACAGAGTTAGACTTTTTCTATCATTCTGCACCTTGAAGTACTGTTTTTTTCCCCTGGCACTGAAGGCAGCAAAAAAATAATTATTGCCAGTATAAACTCAAGAAACCCAAGAAATTCATCAACATTTGATTCCCAAACCCCAGCTAAGTGTGGCATTCAGACAAGAAAGCGGCAAATATCAATGAAGCACCAAGCATTTTCACTCACTCAGCCTCCTAAGCTATAGATGAATGCCTGAAAAAAAAAAGATCCTACTAGAGTACCTCTCCTCTAGCCAAAGAGGCATTCTGTCCCCAGTCGACTCCAGGAGCCCTGGTACCATAATTAACATGTGGGCCAGAGGCCCAAACTCATTGGCACAGGAAAGATTCTCAGATGAGAAACAGAGAAGCCCCAAATCCCACTCATAAAGGCCTTATTGACATTATCTGTTGAAAAGAGTACCGATTTCAAGGGAGACAGCCAGGCAGAGAGAGAAAGCAGAATTTTGGCCATGGAGAAAGTAGGTGGGGGGAGGGGTGAACTTCTTACCTATTTCAAAGCCCCTTAGATTTTCCCTGGAGCATTCTCTAAATTTGTACCCTCAAGTGGGCTTTGCTGCTAGCTAAGGAGCATTGCCACATAGCACTGATGTCACAGATGCCAAAATAATCCTAGACAGCAAATACATTCCAGTTGTAAAACAGAAGGTTTCAGAGAGCTCCTGCAGGCAGATTAGCTGTGGGTGATGCCTAGTTGCCCTGGGCTCGAGGGCAGTCTCTGGACCTGGGGCTATCTCCAATGAGAGAAAAGGCCTCAAAGAGGGCAGCAGCATTCAGATCCAGAAAAAGAAGATGGTTTGATGATTAAATAGAGAGAGGGAGGGGATTAAAGCTAAGAGGCCCCACCGCTGGCCAAATGGATTGAAAGGTGTTGAATAAGAAGACGAATATGGACATAGGCATTCATCGCACTTGCTCTTGGGCCCATTGCTGGGCATGGGATAAGAGGGCCCTGGAGGCGGAGGGCAATTCCTGTGCACTAATTAGCCTGTTTGTGCTTAGAGTCTTCACCTGGAGATCCCTGCAGAACCCCCAGGTTACAGCCCAACAGAGGGACCAATAAGCACAGCCATAAATAGGAAGTGTCCCAGTCCCCAGTCTTCCTAAGGATAAGATGTCCTAAAGCTTCCTTGGGTCCCTACTGGAAAAGCTTCCTTGGGTCCCTCACCTTCCACAAGTGAGCAAACGACAGTGACACCAGCTTTACCCTGGCACCCACCAAGTCCCAGGTAAGACCTGGCTCCAAAAAGAAGGTCCTGAGTCAGCGCAAATACATTACAAAGTCCATGCACTAAAGCTCATTTGGTTGGCGCAATTATTTATTCAACAATATTTACTGGGTATGTTAGTCCATTTCTGTTGCTTGTAACAAAATACCTGGAACTGGGTAATTTATAAAAACAAAATTTATTGCTTATAGTTTCAGAGGCTGGGAAGTCCAAAGTCCAGGGAACACATCTGGTGAAGGCCTTGGTGGTGGCAGCAGTGACCTAGGGTTCTCACATGGCAGAAAATAGTGGAGCAGAAAGAAACTAACCTCTCATGTGCTCTTCTTTTAAAGCCCTCAGAATCACACCCCAACCACCATGATTAATCTGTTCACCATGGCATGATCCTACAATCCAATCACCTCTTCAAGGCCCCACCTTTTAATTACCGTAAAAGGATTTCCCACCTTCATCAGTTACAGTGGGAATTAAGCTTCTAATATACAAACTCTGGGGACACAATTCCATCAATCCACAGCATTGGGTAATTTCTATGTGCTAAGGACTGAGGATGCATTAGTGAACAAAACAGTCGTGTTTCCTCTCCTTCGGGAGTTTATAATCCCCTGGGAAAGATCTACAATAAGTAAATAAACAAATAGATATTTACAAAGTGTGACAAGTAGAATGAAGAAAATTAAAAAGGCGTGGGGACAGGTAATCTGAAGGTAAACCGTTACAGCTGAGACTGCAAGGATGCGAGGGGAGCCAGCCACGTAAGACCAGGGGAGAGAACAAGCTGGGTGGAGACACAGCACATGCAAGGACCCTGAGGCTGGAAAGCATGTGTGAGTTCAAGGAAGCCAGTGTAGCTGAAACATTAGGGCCAAGGAGAGACCCACACAAAATAAGTTGGAAAGGAGGCTCTAGAAATGTACCATGTTTAAAGGTTTTCCAAGTACTTTTACAGTTCTTATCATAGTTGAAACAGCTCTTTGAAGTAAGGCAAGGCTAATAGGACAGACTCGCAGAACTGATGGGAATAGTAGCCTCAGAGGTCACAGAGTTAGTAGAAGTGAGATTTGAAGTCAGTTCTTCTGTTTCCAGGCCTAGGACTCTACTCCAGGTGATATAAATATATAAATTAAGGGATATAAATATATCCCCTTAAATATATTATATTTAAATACACGTGTATTTAAATTGGATACAATTTACAAATAATGAAATTTTTAGATCTTAAAAACAATGATTTTTAGCAAATATATGAACAAATATATATAAATAACATCTCAATCAAGAGAGAGAACATTTCCATCACTCCAGATAATTTGCTGCAACCTTTCACAATCAATCATCCCTCCGCCAATCAAAGGCAAACTCTGTTATGATTTCCAACCACATAGATTAGTTTTGCCTGTTCTTGAACTTCATGTAAATAGTCATACAGTATGCACTCTTTTATGTCTGGCTTCTTTTACTCAGCATATTTCTAAGATCAATTCATGTCGTGGCATCTATCAATAGTTTGTTCCTTTTTATTGCTGAGGAGTATCCCATTGTGTGAACAGTAACACAATTTGTTTATCTCTTGTGCAACTGGGTTGTTTCCAGTTCTGGGCTATTACGCTTAAGCTGCCAGGAACATTCCTGCATAAATTTTTTGCAGATATATGTTTTCATGTCTCATGGGTAAATATCCAGGAAAGGCATTGCTGGATCTCAGGTGAATGTATATTGAATTTTTACAAAACTATCAAACAGTTTTCCAAAATTGTACCATTTTACATTCCCCCCAGAAATGTATAAGAAATTTTAGCCATTTAGGTGGGTGTAAAGAGCTGGTTTTAATTTGCATTTCTCTGATGACTAATGATGTTGAGTTCCTTTTTAAGTACTCATTGAGCATTTGTATATGTTCTTTTGTGATGTGTCTATTAGAATTCTTGTCCATTTTTACTGATTTTACTGTTCTAGGAATCATTGCCTATCTCAAGGTCACAAGATATTTTTCTCTATTTTCTTCTAGAAGCTGTATAATTTTAGCTTTTATGCCTATTATTTATCCTGAATGAGCTTTTGTGTATTGATGCAACAGGAATCCTGTAACAGTACTAGTGATGGCCAGACTTGTCAAGTATAAGAACTCCTTTATTTTAATTTTATTTTTTACTTTTTATTGTGGCATAACTTGCATAGAGTCAAGTGCAAATATTAAGTATACAGTTCAAAATTTTTTATATATATTTACATCCATTTAACCACATTAAGATCATTTGAGGACTCCTTTTTCATGTCAAAATTATTTGTTAGCCTTTCTATATTAGTATCACATGTAAGTAATATTTATGGTAGCTTTTTGCCATATTGAATTTTCTCAAGCACATTCATTTGAAGTTAGGTGCACACATGGATTTGTAAGCTTCAGCAATAACTTTATGGTTACTCAGTGGTCTATGGCTCATAGTTGGGGAACAAATATACTATATCCAATTGACACATAGCTCCTGTCCTGAAGAAGTCTATAATCTAAGAAATGCACATGAATAAACGTGTTGACTTATAGCAAGTAACCTGTAACCATAAGAATGTTTTAAGCCAAAGGCCAGGGACTTCACAAGAGGGAATTAAATCTCTTCAGGAGTGGATGAAAGGTAGCTGGATGGAATAGTATTTTAGCCTTAAGATGGCTAGGATTTTGATAAATGGGAGCAGTTACAGGGGTAACTATCAAGTGGTAAAAGCAGTTAAAAAAAGTGCCTTTGATACACCCTTTTGTTTGTACTTTACAGAAACCCAGCTGAAACTAGTTTAAGCAAAAAGGGAATCTGTTGGTTCTTACGAGTGGAGGTCTGCAGTGGAAGGCAGCTTTGGCTTCAGGTATAGTAGGATTCAGGGGCTTTCCTCTATGATCACAGCTATGATTTTCTCCATTTTTCAGACAGCTTCTTCCTGTGTGTTGGACAAGAATGGCCACTGGTATTCTCAGACCCTCATCTTGGCCACCTCAATGGAATGAACACTTCTCCTTCCCAATATCTCCCTGTCCAATTCCCAGGAATGCTCTGATTGGCCTATCTTGGGTCTAATGTCCACCGATGAACACATCCTTATGGCCAAGGGAGATGGGATACTCTGATTGGCTAGCCTAGGTCATGGGACATGCCTTGGGGGAGAGGGGCAGAACATCACATTGACAGCCCATTAGTACTGTAAGGAGATGGGGAGAAGTTCTTGCAAAGAATCAGAAGGAGAAATGATAAATATGCTGGGCAGACACTTTGGTTATCAAATTTAGCAACAAGGAAATGTGAGCTTTGAGTAGGAAATGTGAATGTGGAGTGAGGGAGGGGTAGATTACACTCTGGATATTGAAGTGCTGGCATGGAATATTGTCCTGTATGTCCTTTCCCACATGAGAGAGTCTCTCTGGTCTGAGTGTCATTCTCTCCAGCCCAAGAACTGTCAACTTAAAAGATCCCAGGGCAGCTTGCACAGCCTGGTATTTAGTGGCCACTTGAGAAGAGTCATATAATACCAGAGTGTCAAGTATGGGGTGTGCTGAGTATGAAGACAACACAAAGAATGGAAAGCTTTCTGGGCTTTTCTGTGTGTATCTTTCCAATGATCTTGTGATTAGAAGGATGAACTAAATTAGAAGGAGTAGGTAATTCTTTGTCACCATTTTGGATTGGAATCTCAAAGTTGGAAGAGACTTTAGGGATTGTCTAGTACAGGGGTTAGCAAACTGGCCTATGGGCCAAATCACCCTCTACCTTTATTAAATAAATTTTGATTGGTACACAGCTGTACTCATTCGTTGCATGTTATCTATGGCTTCTTTCATGCTACAGGGACTGTGTGGACAAAATATTTACTATCTGGCTCTTCACAGAAAAAGTTTGCCATCCCCTGGTCTAGTATGACATGTTCCCTGCTCAATTAGGATTGCACTCAACATTAATTTCACCCTTGACTCCTGCCTGGAATCAAAAGAGATAATACATGAAAAGTGTTTAGAATAGGGTCTGACATGTAATAAAGTACTCCTTAAATGTTAGCTAAAAAAGTCCTAGGTTATCAATAAATACAAACCCCTGTTCCTTTTTCCTAATGAAATAACTAAGAGGTGACTATATCAGAACAAATGGGTCGAATGCATCTCCCAAAAGTTCATGTATTGGAAACTTGACCCCATTGTAACTGTGTTAAGAGGGTGTGAAATCCAATTATGGTATTTGAAAGGTGGGCCTTTAAGAGGTGATTGGATCATGAGGACTGTGCCCTCATGAAAGGATTAATCTATTCATGGAGTAATGGGTTAATGGTTAAATGGGTTATCACAGGCATAAAGTGGTCGCTTTATAAGGAGAGCTCATGAAGGTGCTCTTGCCATTCTCACTATGTGATACCCTGGTTGCCACGGGGCTCTGTAGAGAGTTCCCACCCAGAAGAAGGCCCTCACCAGATGCGCTCCCAGGACCTTGGACTTCCCAGCCTCCAAAAGTGTAAGAAATAAATTTCACTTCTTTATAAATTACCCAGTTTCAGGCACTCTGCTATAAACAACAGAAAATGAATATACCATGCATTGATTAATTTGTATATTTAAAAGGGGGTTTTCCCAACATATTCAAATGTATTTCATTACTTCATCACTATTAATCACTTTGAGTGTTTTCCACCGGCCAGCTCTGTGCTAAGCATCTTACATCCATTCTCTCACTCAGTGCTCACCTATTATTCCCATCTTGAGAGGAAACTGAAGTGTGGAGTTGGGAGGATAAAGCAACTCTCTGAAGGCTGCACAGCTAGTAGGCGCCAAGCTGGAACTTGAACCCAGGCAGTCTGCCTCTACAGTTCAGGCTCTTATCAAATACACTACCTGGGCTTCTCAATTTGGTCAGTAACCTAGTTTTCAAAGTGTCAGTTTGCACAGGCCCAGAAACCAGAATCAGATAACAGGTTCACCCGTGGGCATGAGGGTAGTGATGCCAACAGCAACGCACTGTGGGGCTGCAGAACCACCACCAGCTCGTCCTCCTGCATCACCACACTAACCCTCTCAGCCACTCTCACCTGCATCATTGTGCCACACCTACCTCTCTTGCCTCTGGGCTCTGTGGTACATCAGGTATGTGTTGCCAGGGAGATCTTCCTAAATAATGCACAGCTTTGGTCAGGTCAGTACTCGGCTCAAAACCTCTCATGACTCCTCATTGGCTATAGACTGTAACAAATACTCTTCCGCTCGGCATCTAAGACATGATCCTCTCTAACTCTCCAGCCTTATTTTGTCACTGTCCACACACTCATACTCTACAGGTATAGACACACTGAACTTCTGACATTTCCTGAAATGCTTTCTGTCTTTTTTATTTCACTCTCCACTCCAGTTCCTAGCTAAGGGCCTAGGGCTCAGGAGTTGTGCAGTAAGGGTTTGTGGAATGCTTGCCTGAGAGAATGAGTGAATAAGCCCATCTGGAATGCCCCTTCTTTCCCTGCTACTCTACCTAACAAAAGTTTGTTCCCTTTCAAGGTCTAGGTTGAATGGTACCTTCTCCACAAAGCATTCCCATGCCTTCCAGGGGAATTTGGCCTGGCTTCCTTTCCACTCCTTCCCTCGCCACACCTGTCATGGTTTCCCTCACATTACAATCATGCATACTAGTGTCTGCCCCTTCGTGATACTGGAAGGAAGCAATCTAAAGTCAGGCTCTCTGTCCTATGCATCTCTGATCCCACAGCACCTGGAACATCATCACCATACAGAGTGGAGATCTGTTCCGTTGCCCCAGTGAATGGCTAATAGTACTGGGACATCCAACTGTAAGACCAGCAATACCAATCCATGCTTTTCCCTGGTGACCTCCATCACAGTAAAAATGGGGAAAGAGGGTGAAAAGGAGGAGGGAAAGGAGGCCTCAGAGTTAGATTGACATGGCCTGGACATTTACTCCGCCACTTCCTAACTTGTAGGACCTTGCCCAGGTGATTTACCTTTGAGTCTCATTTTCCTTTTGTGTAAAATGGGGATATTGAAATACTCCTCATTAAATTCATTCATTCATATATTCATTCAAGGCTCCATCACTTATCTTAAATTTGAGATAAGGAGTTACTGTCACTTTTCTAGGCCTCAGTTTCCTCCTCTGCATAATGGGGACAATATTTTTGTCCCCCTCATAGGACTTTTGTGAGGGTCAAGTGGGCTAACGCATGTGAAGAGTTTAGCCTGTGCTCAAGGAATGCTGTTCTAAGCGATCATTGCTCTGCATCAAACACCATGTTCACTTTGGAGGACTCAACAGTGAACAGACAGGGTCTGTTAGACAGCCATTGTACGGTTTATAGTCACAAGGGCTTAAGAGATGGAAGCAAAGTCAACAAGCTGATGAGCAAAATAATTATTGGTTGTGGTAAGTTCTGTGATGAATGGTGAGAGCAAATATAACATGGGATATTCCTTAGGTATGGAATTCAGGGAAGGCCCATGTAGGCTTGTTGTAAGGATTAAACAAAATAATAAATGTAAAGCATTTGCACTCAGATAGGTTTACATTGGAAAAGAATGTCTCTTGATTAGGAGAGGAAGGAGAAATAATAGTCTGAGTCTAAGGAATCTCTGGTGGGGGTTGGGCTTCCCTTTGTTCCTGAAATGGTGCCTCCCAGGTCCCTTCTCTCTACATGTAACAGGCCCAGACTCTGTCCCTGCCCTTTGAAAGAGGGATTTATGGTCACCTGAGATTCCTGCACCATAAAATCCTGACATCACAGGCAATTCTCCTTCCAGAACAACTCATGCTGACCGTGAAAATATCTAATTTTACAGTTGCCTTAGACCATCTTCAGACGGGCAGCGCTGGGATCCATGGGCTGTTTCCTCAGATCTGAAAACACAGGAATAGACCTCGGGCTGCCCCTGCTCCTGCATGCTGATGGCAGCTTGCAGCGGGAAGATTGGCACTTGGTGGAATGTGCTTCAGGTGCTTAAAATAGATCAACTGTGTCATTAGGCTATTGCAAAGCAGTCGTTTCATTGGCCCTGCTGGTGCTGGTGAGGGTGAGAGATAACAGTCCATGGAGAAAGACCTGTGCTTTGCACAAAATTAAGCAGACACAAGGAGGAAGCTTTGGAAATGATGCAGGCAGCAGAGAGTGGAATTCTGCCAGGAGAGGGGGTGGGGCTGTTGCACAAGCACACAGGCAGTAACCACAGCCTTGACAGCAATAGGGCGGCAATATGGAGCCTGGACATATCCCTTATTTGGCTGGTGATTCATGCAGAAAAGAGGCCTAGAGGCATGTAGGGAGACAGGTACAACCCAGTAGCATTGTCTGAAATTGTCAAGGCAGCCACACAATCTATGTGTGGAGCTGACTCTGCTGTGTGACTCCTGTTCATTCAGCACCCTCTCCCTAGCATGTTTCAAGTCCTTGCACCTTTCTGGTCACTCTTTCTTGGGCATGCTCCAGTTGATCACTGTCCTCCCTGAGCACAATGCTTCAGACAGAGCCTAATCAGGATTCTGCAGAGCAGTGCTCTGACTTCTTGTCCTCCCAGGTCCCTTCTCCCTGAGATCACATTTTCCAGCAGCCCACATTGCTCAGTCACTTGCTTCTGAACTTGAGATCAACACCCTCTCCCCTAATCTGTTATTGCATTGGCTGCCATGTCCAATGTCGTTGACATTAGGAAGTGATGGCAGTCGAGGAGGGGAAGAGCTCAAGACATGTTTGGGAGGTAGACATGACCAGCTGTGGTGGCAGACTGAACACAGGAGAGTGGGGGAAAGTGAAGTGACCAAGAGGGTTACTTTCTAATCATTAGATTAGGTGACTGGGTAGATGGAGGTTCTATCAACCAACTGGGACCATAAAAGTTGAAGTAAGTATTTTTTGTTTCTTGCTTTTTTAAAGAAAGTAAATTTATGAAATTTTAGGTTGAATTTCAAATGCCTTGGGAATATCTAGGTGGGCATCTTAGCAGATGGTCAGAAAGATAAACTTAGTGCTTAGAGGAGAGATCCTTATCTATCTATATCCTAGAGCTTAAGAGTAGGCTTTTCATTAATAAATTAATTAATCAAATATCTTTTGAGCACCTACCAGGTGCCAGAAATTGTGCTTTGATTTCCATGAATTATTTGCTACCCTGATGCCCTCAGCAGAAGAAATTATGTTGGCATTATCCACTTTCTCAAGCAGGAAAACCGTATAATGACAGAGGAGAGGTCTTGAGTAGCCATATGGGAGGGATCATTGTGTGGCCTTTCAACAATCACTCCTCAGCTGGGTGGCTATCTAAAGTAACCTGATTGCTATAGAGCTCATGCTGTTGACTACATGTCTTCTACTGGACCAGGCATGTCCTGTGTGTCAGAATGATCTCTGGAGTCAGTATCCCTGGATGCCTTGTCTTGGGCTGGAAAAGGTATCCAGAGCTGGGATCTGCTATACAGAACTGCATTCCTTTGCTCCATGTCCCACCCCCTACTACTGGGTTCCCTGGAGACAAAACTGACCTCCAGGAGATGGGGGCAGGACACTGTTTGCCCTGTTATTTGCCCAACTGTATCCAACAGCATATGAGGTCACCCTTTTGGGAATGGGTCAGCTGGGGAAATAGGGATGTGTTGCAGGGTTTTGCTCACTTCAAGAGGACTGTAATAGCATGGCAGTGTTAATCAGTTGCTAACACCAGATAGGAGTTTCTCCCATAATTATTAACAGATATGCTGCAGTTTCTGCATCTCTGTGTGAAGATACACTTCTCTATATTTGATGTTATATGGATCATCTAGTAGACTGCAGTTTAAAAATTCAAATGCCTATAGTAGCAAGGTAACACAAAAATATTAAGCTCTTCTTTTTCAATTTAATACAAAATAATGGCAACTGTGGCAAACTAGAGAGGAGCATATGTCCCATCTAAAGCAGGCAATCCTACTGACTGTTGTCATGTAGGGAAATAAGGTCAAGGTTGCAAGATATTACAGTTTTATTTTTAAGAGAAGCCAGAAATCCCAATTTTGATTTCCCAATTTGCTAATGTTGACAAATAATTCAAATTCATTAAAAACCTGCTGTGGGGCAAATAAAAATTACCCATTACGCTCGCCACCAGGGGGCACATCTTGCACACCTGTATGCCCCATGAAGGTAAGGACCATGTTGTTTATATTTACTGCTGTGTCCCCTGCATCATGCTTGCTGCAGAGTTAGTGTTCAGTAGATATTTGCTGAATGAACAAATGAACAATCCAATTCTTATTCCCTATGTTGGACATTCCCAGGAAGTAGGCAGATTGAAAATCAATATCATGACTAAATTCCCTAACACTATTGAAACACTACAGTTTTGTGTAATGTCCTGAATGGATGTGGTGTAGGAAGCATGGTTTTGGCAAACAGACTGACTGTGGACATACTAAGTCACCTGTGGTCCTCCCACATGCGGACCTCCTACATGTGAACACTTCCCTTTAGCTTCTCAGGAAGAGAGTCCACCTCCGCTGATCAGGGATAGTAAAATTAGAGTTTAAACATCAAGACTAGATAGATAACCTTTGTGACACACATATTTAGTGATCACCTAGCAGCAGGACGAGCCACAGGGAGTGGCTGCTAGGTGAAACCAAACCTCAAGGAAGTCTTCTCTTTGAGGAGTCATTTCCTTAGCAAATACTACTATATCATGGGTTGAATTGTGTCCTCCCGTCATTTCCTTAGCAAATACTACTATATCATGGGTTGAATTGTGTCCTCCCGTCATTTCCTTAGCAAATACTACTATATCATGGGTTGAATTGTGTCCTCCCAAATTCGTATGTTGGACTCTTAACCCCCAGGAACTTGAAATATGACCTTATTTAGAGATAGAGTCATTACAGAGGTAATCAAGTTAAAATGAGGTCATTAGGGTGGGACTTAATTCAATGTGACTGGTGGCCTTCTTGAAAGGGAAAATTTGGACACAGAGGTACACATAGAGGGAAGACCATGTGAATAGACAGAGGGAGAAAATGGCCATCTACAAGCTGAGAGGCCTGGAACAGATCCTTTCCTCACGGCCTTCAGAAGGAACCAACCCTGCTGGCACCTTGATTTTGGACTTTTAGCCTTTAGAATTATTAGACAATACATTTCTGTTGTTTAAGTCATCCAGTTTGTAGCACTTTGAAAATTAATATGCTATTTATTTTTATTAATTTTATAAAGCCTTGCCGTGTGCTGTGTATTGTTTTAAGCAATTCACAACTACAAACTCACTTATTCTCTGTAACAACCATATGAGAGAGGCACTGTTATTACCCACGCCCTCCGTGGTTATCATTAGAGATGAGGAACTGAGGTACAGAGAAGGTCAGTGACATGCCCAAGGACACACAGAAAGTAAAGGGCAGGGCTAGAATCCGAACCTAACAATCTAGCGCCAGGCTGTGCCCTAAAGAACTATAGGAGAACAATTTAACTAGCAAAATACCTAAGAAGTTGAAGGTGCTTCCACACTTCTGGTTGTTTTCTATTCTTTCACAATGGTATCTGGCTAATGCTGGATAATAGCCAGTTGTTGACCATTCACCACAGCAGATGCTATCTCAGCAAGATAAAGCTTTTGCCAGACAGGAAAGCTGGAGTTCAGAATTGATATCACTTCCTTTATACAACCTAAGTGCTCTTGAAATCACATTGTGATTTTCAGAAATATGTTATATCCATTTTGGATGATTTAAAACTTGTTAGCCTCAAGTAATCATTTGTTCATAACTGTTTCATTCATCTGAGAAGCACTATTTTAAACAATCTGTATCCTTGCAAAATATATAATCACTTCTATTTTATCTGTTTTGAAATTTAGAATTTCTTGAGAGGACATCCTACTGTGTTTGTGTTTGTAATAGATTCTTTTTATTTATTTTTTTAATTGACACATAATAATTGTACATATTTATGAGGTACAATGTAATATTTGGATACATATATAAAATGTGTAATGACCAAATCAGGGCAATTAGCATATCCATAATTTCAAACATTTGTCATTTCTTTGTGTTGAGAATTTTCAGGATCCTCTCTTCTAGCTATTTGAAATTCTACAATCAATTATTGTTAACTACAGTCACCCCGCAGTACTATAGAACACTAGAACTTATTCTTCCTATCTAGCTATAATTTTGTATTCATTGGCGAACCTCTCCCTATCCCCTCACCCCCACTCTTTTCAATCTCTATTAACCACTATTCTACTCTCTATTTCTACAAGATCAACTTTTTTAGTTTCCACATACGAGTGAGAACCTGTGGTATTTATCTTTCTGTGCTTGGAATATTTCACCTATATTTTTCAAAAGTAGACATACAAATGGCCAACAATTATATGCAAAAATATTCAGAATCACTAATCATCAGGGAAATGCAAATCAAAACCATAATGAGATATCACCTCAGTTAGAATAGCTATTATTGAAAAGAAAAATAACAAATGCTGGTGAGGATGTGGAGAAAGGGGAACTCTTATACACTGTTAGCTATTGTAAATTAGTACAGCCATTATGGGAAACGGTATGGAAGTTTCTCAAAAAATTACAAATAGAACTTCCATATGATCCAGAAATGCCACTTCTGGGTATTTATCCAAAGGAAATGAAATCATTATGTCAAAGGGATATCTGCACTCCCATGTCTATTGCAGTACTATCCACAATAGCCAAGACATGGAATCAAACCAAGGATCCATCAGCAGATGATGAGATAAAGAAAATGTGATCTATACACAAAATGGAATACTACTCAGCCATAAAAAAGAATAAAATCTTGGATCCTTTTCCTTAAGAAAAGGATCCTGACCTGGGCAATAGCATTAGGAGAAGATCATCTTGCTCTTGTGCTAGATGTCCTCTACCCTGAACTCTCTTACCTCTCCAGATCCATTCTGTCCCCTTCCTACCCTGCACTATGCCCTGGCAGGCTGACTACTATGGTCCTATCAATGTCCTTCCTTGTCCTCTGGCTTCTGGTTGGGTTTGGCCGACAGGCAGTACCTATAGGAGACCCGAGGGAAGGAGAAGAGAAAGGTCACCATACTAATCCTCTTGTCCTTCCTTGGAACTGGGCTGGCTGCCTTTCTGGAGTTAGGGGCCACAGGCCCTGTGAGGTAGAACCTCCCCCCACAGCTGGTTGGGTCTCTGGGTTCCTTCTTTTGCCCCTTCAGGCCTTGGGGCAGTTGTGATGGGAGTGTCAGGCTGCGGTTACTAGACTCCGAGTTCTGGAGGCCTCACTTCTCCTTGTTTGTCTCTGCCCTTCTCACACACTTGTGAAGAGTCCTTCTACTTAACTTCCCTCAAATTGCCCATCTGTTCTTTGCTAGGACCCTAACTGATAAAATCCTCCCCTTCTCCTTCACCTTATAATACAATGAGGTGCTAGGACAAGGAGTCTTTATTTTCTAAAGAATTTTCCCCCTTATTTCTATCCTACAACCACCCAAACCCTGGCCCTCAGACTTTTCTGAACTAGAGCAATTGTCTCTCACTTAGGATCCTAACTTCTTGTCTTGCTCTTTTCAACACATACCATATACAATACCAAGTTAATGACCTTCCTGAAGGCTTCCAGAAAGTCATAGGTTTCCTAAGAACAAAACACAGAACTGGCTGCAATACCAGCAAAACAGGCTAATTTTTAATCAGTGGGTTTGTTTTTTATACCATTGTTCCAGAACTTTCTTTTACTCAATGGCCAATTCAACTCCTTTCACTGAGACCCAGCAAGTATCTTATGTTATTTCACTTAATTTTCACAAAAATTTTTACTTTTATTTCAATAGTGTGCAATGAAATGCACACTGGCATTTTATTGCTCATATTTCATACATGACAAAATTCAGACTCAGAGATGTGATCTATTCTGTCCAAGATCACACAGAGTACATGATAGAGCTTGAGTTCAAACTCTGGAATCCATACCCCAAAGATTTGGTTCTTACTGCCACAGTATGGGATCTGCTTATTCCATGACATCTTTGTGGGGGTTATATGATACCTCAATACTCTCTTCAATGAAACAAAGTCTGCTCCAGAAAGGTAATTTATTAGCATGCCAATCCATGATAAAGACCAACGGAGGGGCCAGAGGGTAGGGGAAGGCTATAGAATGAGGGTGACTGGTTCATGGTACCATTGCTCATGCTGGACCTGATGCTCGCCTGGCCTTGAGGATGAGCCAGACCTGGGTTTTGCACATAGGAAAGCCATAGCTTTCATGAGCTCTGTGAGTTATGATCCAAGTGAGGAACATGGAGTTTTATGGCACATGGAATCTACTCTGGTGCTCAGGGCCTTTGGCACATGGGGGTCAACTCAGTCTCCCTTGGCTTTGGAACTCCTGGGGCCAACATAAGAACTGGATACCCTGACAGGGAGTAACCAAAGATTTATTTGCTTAAGAATATGCACATTAGATGAGTGGTACCCCATGGTTCTAGGACTGTGGGAGAGCAAACAATCTGGGTTCAGCTCCTTCCTTGCTCTGAGGGTTTAGGAAAATGACCAATGTACAAACCAGAATGAATAAACACCCCCGAATGTGTCTTTGCTAGCGGCTACACATCACAGCTCTTACAGAGTTTGCTGTCTGGTGGGAAAGGGCTTCAGTGCAAGGGTCACATTGGCTACTGTGTCATGACAGGGACTGGACTCTGGAGGAACAGGGCCAAGGTGCACTGGGAGTGCATATTAGTTACTGGAGGGGACTGGAGAGGACTTCTGCAGCTCTGAAGGGTGAGGAAGCCAGTCTGGATGAAGAATGGGGGTGGGAAGAGGGGCTGGTGCTCATGGGGAGGGGGCATTGTAGGAGGAAGGAGCAAAGTCGGCAGGAGCAAGCCCTTAGAGGGGTGGAAGGAGGGGGATGTGATGGACATGGTGAAAGGTGCAGAGTAGACCACATGGAGCTGGTGAGCAGGGCCAGGGCCAGGCCACAGGGGCCCTACGGGCCTTGCTGAAGAGTTTCCACTCTCATCCTAGCACTGATGGAATCTGTGTTTAAAGCAGAGTGTGACACAGAGAGTGGATGTGGAAGAATGACTGGTGGGGCTGGAGTGGATGAAGAGAGACCATTAGGGGCTGCCTCAGTAGGTCAGGAGACACATGACAGATCCTTGGAGTAGGCTGGGAGTGTGCAGGGGGTAAGAAAAGCTGGATGGTGGAGCCACCCCACAGAAGCCAAAGTGGCCATGATTGGCCTGTTTCTCTTCCTTTCCTCTGAAGTCCTTCACCCAGGAGAGTGCGCTGACTCAGTATTAGCTAGGTTTCCTGAGCCTCGGGTGTCCTGCTCATGCCTTCGGTGTCCTGTTCTCTCCTCAAAGTACCCTCCTTTTCCCCAATCATTGGCTCTGAGGGCTGGACCCCACCTGCTGCATTCCACCCAGGTCTGCCCACCACCCCACTCTGTCATCTCCAAAAGCACCCTTTTCTCTCCAGTTCCCGCTTTTTGGTGTGCTAATGCTCAGAAGCACATTAGATTTCAGAAGAAAGGATTCAGATGAAACTAAAATTCACACTTAGGAGTCAGCAACTGAGCACTCTCCTGTTTTTGTCATCTGAGAAATGGGTTTCTTTTTAATAAAAAAAACAATTTACATATGATTACAAAGCATTTCCTCATAATCCCATTGAATAATCCTCAAAAACCACACTTCAGGTACACTTCTCAATTCATGATGAAGATGTAACGTCTTAGAGGTTGAGTGACCTGCTTGCTAATGTCATAGAGTCAACAATGACAACAGACACAATGACCACCACAGTAATAGTGACAGCATGACCACCCCCATCACTGATATGATGCCAGCTATGTCCACAGCTAAGGTACCACACTTCATATTTTACAAGAAACATTAACATTTCATCTCCATTCCAAGCTGAGGTAGGTCTCATCATTCCTGTTTTTGCAGATGAGATGGCCATGCTGAAGACCACACAGCTAACAAGTGAAAAAAAGAGGACTGGAACACAGGACCCTCCAATTCCAGTGCCTGAGCTCTCTCAACCTGATTGCTGCCCAGAGCCCATAGCCCTGTGCTCCTCTTCTCCAGGTGAAGTGATTTGGAATTTAATAATTAGCCCATGCCTTGCTCCCACTTCTGTGATGACATTTGAACCACTGATGAGGAGTTGTACTCACTGTCAAATATATTACACGTCCAAGTACCTTTCCTAATCCAACAATTAACTGCATGACTTAAAGTTTCTAAACATTAGCTACAAGCACCCTTTGCACAGCTTGGGTGGGAAAGTCTGATGAGACCAAGCAGGGCAAGTGCTTAGCACGGGGGCTGGTGGGGAGTGGGGACCCAATAAATGGAAGTGAAAGTAAAACTAAGTAAGAGTTTCTATTGGGGACGATTTCAGGCATGAGGATTAAGGTAAGAATTTCACACCTTAAAGGAGAGCATCTTTGCTTAGATCGGGTCACACAATGACCTCCCACCAACACCCTGCCCCTATTAACTTATGACCCCGTCGGCTCCTTCTCTCCTGTGAGGCCTGATTTCAACTTTCTCCATTTGCAGACTTTCAGGGTTGGGAGAAACCTTGATGATGATCGAGTCCAGCCCCCAAGCTCTGAGCCTGAGTGTCCCCCAAGTCCCTGTTTAGAGAAGCACTTCCTCTTATGGGTAACTCAGGGGCTCGAGCCATTCTATTCTGTTTATATTCCACTATTCCTGAGAAATAAACACACTCTCCATACTTAGAAAAAGCATATGAGGCTGGAATGGCATTTTTGTCAGTCCTCATTTTCTGCAGCGTTTACCTCTATTGGTTGTTATTTCCTAAAAAAAAAAAAAAAAAAAAAAGGAAAATCTATTTCCTTCTTTCAGGAATACCCAGTGTTGCTAATAGAACAAGAGTTCCTTAGGATTCCAGAGAGAGAAAAGAGCTGATTTAGTTGCTTGTTTCCTTTCTTAGTTGCTTGAAAAATAGATGAGCCATCTTTCTCTTCTGTCACTTAGGAAAGGACTCCCATAAATACATATTTTCCCTAGAGATTGTGAAAAATGACAGGCAATTCACATCTGAAAACATGCAGATGCAAACATGTGGCCCACTATGTGATAGGGTCTACAGGATTTAGCTCTCTTCCTAAGCCTGGTAGGATGTCACTACACCATTCCAGACTGTCACAATCAAGAGGCAAATTTCTTTGGCTGTAAGAGGCAGAGGGAGTCCAGCCACACGCTTGCTTAGCATAGATATGTAATACACAAAGGAAGACAGCAGAGAGATGAGTCATACAAATACATAGTAAATAAATATATTTCATTTCCATCTCAGTGGCTTTTGCTTTGTTTTCCTCTTCTCTATGCCAACGGCCTTGAAATAGAGGGAGGATGAGGAAATAGTAGAGTTTGGCTGGACACAGCCTCAGTAAGGTACTGATTTTTTGGCCTTGCTACTCAGTTCTTGCATTTTTGGAAAAAAACCTTACGGATTTGTAGATTAGAAGGGCCTCTAATTCAAGCCCTGTCATCTTATAGATGATCAATCTGAAATGCAGAGAGAGGACTGATAACAAAGTCATAGACACAGGGAAATGAGTGTTGGTAGGGGTCCTCTGGCTCAACAACCTCAATCTGATGCTGGAATGACCTAGAGAAGCTAAACTGATGAGAGCGCGGGAGAGTGAGACTTGAACCCATAAGTGGCCTCCCGGGGCATTGCCCACGCCACGGCACCTAGCTGGTGCTGTGGTCGACAGAACTACACTGAAGAGAAACAGACTGTGCTTCCTTGTATTGCTGTATGCATTTCTCAGTAGCAGAGGCCCAAGCTGGCAGCAAAATGTGTGGTCCTGGCTCTGCAAAGCAGTTATTGCCTCTGGCATGTGAGAGCTGTCCCCAAAGGGCTTGCCCCTTTTCTCTTACTCTCTGGAATGGCTAACCAGCCTGTAGGTATGTGGAGAAATCAGCCCTGGGCTCACGGGGCAAAGAGGCACAGAAGCTGGACCTTTCGCAATCTCCAGACCCAAAGGTGGTTTCCTGATATTTGTTTATTAAACTGCTGTTTCCCATCCCACTGCCTGTCCACACCCACTCACCCTCCCGCCTGCAGGCCAGCCTCCCTTCCCAGCTCCAGGACAAGCAAGACGCTCCATGGTTTTCCAGATGTGCACAGGGAGGTCTCCTCAGAGCCCCCACAGTCAGACAATGGCCACACACTGCTTCCTAGGCCTTCCCAGGCATGGCTAGAAGGAGACAAGCACCCTTCCCAGCAGAGGCAACTGGCGCCGCTAAAATATTAGCAAAATTATCATGGAAAGCCAGACCCTGAAGCTATCCCTGTGTTGGGGAGCACAGAAAGCACCAAAAAGGAGTCTGGGGTCATGTGTCCATGCAGTGCCAGGCTTCCTTCCTCCCTCCAGGCAGCCCCAGATCAGGCTCCTGCACCTCCCGCCCCCACCCCTGTTCCCATGGCAAAGGAGAGGAGGATCCACTTACTGCTCGTGTTCATGGTGATGTCTTCGCACTGGGTCTTTCATTCAATACGGAGGCCCTGGTTGTTCTGTAAATCTCCTTCCGACCTCACTCATCACCTGGGGGTGAAAAGGCAGTGCAGTGCCAGCTGCGTATCCTCAGGTGCTCTCTGTCCCTCTGCTGTCCCCTCTCCGTCTGGGCTGTCACCACCGCCTTGAAGGCGAGTGGACTAATAGGCGCAGGTGAGAGCGAGAAGGAGCACGAGGAGGCGGGGAGGACACGGGCGCCCCGGGTCTCCTGCTCCTGGGACCCGGATCCCGGGCAGCTACGGGGCTGGCGGCGCCTGCTCGCGCGCACGGCGACTATTCCAGCCCAGCGGCTCCGGAGCCCAAAGGGGGTGTGGACCACGGGGAGGCAGGGCGGGGGCAGCGCGTCCCCGCCCGGCCTCGGGGAACAGGGACCCGCCCCGGGACCCACCTCTCGGCCAGCGTCGGGAGCCAGAGGCCCCTGCCCCGGCCCCTGCGAGCGGTTCATGAATTCTGGTCCTCGTCTGGGGTCTGGAATTGCAGGGCGAGCAGAGCGAAATAGGAGAGCGGGACATCCATGACGCGGGCTGGCGGGGTGGCAGCGCGGGGGGCGCGGCCGCTCGCTGCCGCCACCTGCTGGACGCGCGGGCGCGTACCCGAGGCCCCGCCCCGCCAGGCTTCTGCCTGGGTCCTGGGCAGTGATGGGGGATGGACGGGCCCCTGGTGTCCTGGGGCCAAAGGGGTGGGGTGGGGGGTTGTCGAGCACTGTTTCCCTCCCTCGGAGCTGGGTCTAAGGGCTAGACGATGACAGGGAAAGAAACTTCCCACCGCGAGGGGCGGTGAAGGAAAGACTGGCTCTGCAGGAAGACAGTTTCCACCCCAGCCCTGCTGCTGGCAAGCTCCGTGCAGTCTAGCCCTGAGCGGGTCACTGCTGTCTCTGCCTCGTGTTCCGCAACTGTGGCGGCTGGACAAGTGGATGAGACAGTACGGGTTCCTCCAGGGAGCCTCCTAACTAATGTCTGCATTTCCCCTACTTACTTTGTTTATGCCCCTTGTCATCTGTTACAATTGTTTATCACCTGTGTTCCTCACTGCAATATTATTTCCATGAAAAAATGGGTCTTGTCAGTAGTATTCACTTCTGGGCTCCCAATACCTAGAACAGTGCCTGGCACACACTAGGTATCAATAAATAGTCGGGGCTGGCCGGTTAACTCAGTCGGTTAGAGCACAGTGCTGATAACGCCAAGATCAAGGGTTCGGATCCCTGTTGGTGCCAGCAGCCTAAATAAGCAAATAAATAAACAAGCAAATAAATAAACAAGCAAAGATTTGTTGACAGAATGACCCAGGTCTTTTTTGCATCTAATATTACACAGCTCTAAGAGTAGAATGTCTAGGCACCCCCACCCTGAAACTCTTCCCTGTCTGAGACAAACAGCAGGTATGTGGCCCATGGCTCACCCTAACAGGTCCACCCCAATTTTTGTAGGGTCAACTAACTCTTCCTCAGAAGTTGTGTTTGTTTTTGTTTTGTGGGGTAATTAGTTCTTACAGGTGTGTATTATAGAAATTTATATTCTGAATTTTTTGGTCACAGTTGATTCAGTGAGGTGGGGCTCTTGACATTCCTGTGCCTACTTACCCTGTCACCTCCTGAACCTAATTCATGATCACAGGTGCATGACGTTTGTGTGTTGAAAAACAAGCCAGAGAGGACATATTATCCCTGTCTGTAGAATGACTCCAGTTAGAGGATTTGTGTAGAATCAAAAAGCTGTGCACAACCACACTCTCAACTTATAGATAAGGAAACAATGGGCCAGAGATGCTGAGCTACCTTCCAAAGGACACATAGCATCTTGTGGCAGAAAGGGACCAGATCTTCTCACTTCTAGCTTGATCCTGTGTGAGAGTGACTCAGTGCACTGGAGTCTGGGATGTTAGAGTAAGGTTAGGTTGCTACTGTCTTGAAACTGGGGAAAGAACACATTTTAGATAAGCACAATGTTTCTATGTTACACAGGGTGGAAGAAATTGATATGGCTCACGATCCCAAGACATGGTAGTGATTAAAGAATCTTTAGATAAATTGGAGGATCAATAGATTTAAAACACATTTTGATAGTTTATTAGGATTTTTTCTCAATGGTGTGGGGATAAGAATATCCCTAACCTCCTCACAGTAGTTCTCGAAGTTTTGTATGTATGCTAAGCACCTGAGATTCCTGCAAAAATGTAGATTTCCAGGCTCTTGATTCACATTTTAAACAAGTATCCAAGACGATTCACAGACAGCTGTTTGCCATTGAAAAGGGCAGAGGCCTAGAATAGCTTTGAAGATATAAGTGATTAGTAAATATTTAAATTATTCCAAAAGATCTCTTTAGAGACCCCCTGCATTTTCAGATTGAGATTCCTGTTCAATTTCCCAGTTGCAGGTAACTTGGTAGTTTCCAATGCTTGAAAAAAGATGTTTTTTCTGGGAGAAAGTTCAGGTAAATTATACACATAAAATTAACAGGATTATTCCATAAACATATTTAGTTATCACCTAAAGCCTTGAAGTTTAGAAAATTTCATAGTACAGGAAACTGTCCAAAAAAAGCACGGTATTAGTTCATTCATCAGCAATTATTCACTGAATGCCTACTTTGTGCTAGGTCCTGTGCTGGCTGCTGGAGATACAGTGGTGAACAGGATAGACAAGGACCCTACCCAAATTTGGGGTAGGAGGAAGACAATAGTTAGCTAAGCAAAGCATGAGCTAAGTAAACCGAATGGTGGCCTGGTTAAGAGCCCAGGTGCTGTTTCCAGCCTGGCTGGTTTTGGATCCCACCTCTATCATTTACCAGCTGGATGACCTTGGGCAAGATCCTCAGCCTTTATGAGCCTCAAATTTGTCAACTGTATAAAGAGTATAATGACAGAACCTACCTTTTGGATTATTGTATTAAAATACTTAGTGTAATGCGTGGCAAATGAAGACTTGATGTATTGATGATTATTAGTATCATCCCTCATTTATTCTTTTCCTCAGTGACATTCCCATCATTTTCTACTCATGAAGACCTACTGGACTTTTCCACAGAGTGATGGCCATGAAAATATGCCTCAGAATTTTCCCACTTCAAGGAGCTTAATTGTCCAGTTCTAGTCCAGAGTTCTTATTAATAATACATCCAGCTGGATGCTGACAAATTCAGCTTTTAGGAGAGACCATTGGGTCTTGGACCACTCCAAAAGGTCTAAATAGCTTTTGTTGGGGAAACAATCTTATTTTCCATGCATAGTTATAACAGTAGGAAGAAAAGCGTTAAAAGAAGCTAAAAAAGCTATTCCTGTGGGGATGTCCACAACAATTGGTGGCAGCTGGGAGAGACACAGGAGGAAGCTGGGGGTGGGATTCTCTGTGAAAGTCATCAGGAGAGCAGCGTCTTGGCTCCAGTCTTGCAAGAGAATGGAGCTCAGAACCACAGAGCAGAGGATCCCTTTGTCTGGAAGTTTGTTCTGAACTTTGAGACACCAGATTAAAAATAAACAAGTCCCACTCAGAAACAGGCAAATGCTACTGGGTGTTGGAAAACCATGTGGCAAAATCATCGGGGTACAAATTTTCTAACTTCTCTGAGGGGAAAGAAGAAGGCTTTTGGGGCCACCTTCACCATTGGCCATGGCCTCACTTCTCCCAGGTGGCGGCTCCCCGCTAAACTTCTCTATACAGAGCTGCCATCTTTCCTGACTTCCTTTCCCTAACCAGGGTCATCTCTAGCTCTCCTCCTCACTCTGTCCCCACCCTTATTGCCATTATTGACTAATGCATCCCAAGCCCCCAGCTGTTCTCTCCACATGGCTTTTTCTTATTCGCATCCAGCTGTATCCTAACTTCCCTCTGCTACGCCAGCCTGCCTCTCTCTTCAGCCCACTCCTGTACTTTCCTGTTCATTTATGAATAACTGCTCATCATCCTCTTCTCAAATACCAAATCCTTCTGGTCTATAAGGTGTGGGGATAGTGGGAAGGGGTGCTTGTGATCCTGTACTTGCTACTTACCATCCCTAGGCTATTTAAAGATCTCACCAAGAGTGAGTACTTTTCTTTTTATTTTTTGAAAAATAATATATAGTTGTTAACTACATAAGATGGGTCTACATATGGCAGTGGGAAAGGATTTTTCACAGTATGTGGTTAAACAAGAAAAAAAATTGCAGGAAAATATATACACTACATTCTTTGGGGTAGCATATATATGCGAGCATATGTATCATATGTAACATCTAATATGTAGAACATATAGAACACAGGTAATATAATACATCATTTTAAGTAGTAAAATCATTTTTCCACAAATGGTATCTCACATAGATACCACATATTCATATATCTATAACATATATCTAATTAGGAAGGACACATTCCTAATTATTGGGCCCTTGGGTCAAAGTAAATTTCTAGATTATGTAGGTTTAGCAAAATCATTTGTACAAGTACAAGATGGGAGAGATGTTGGCAACATTTGAAGAAGAACTAAGGGATTTCCTTATCTTTTTAATTCATTCATTCATTTGTTCATTTAGCTGACAACCTCTAATTGAATGTCTATTCTGCACCAGGCACTGTGCCTTGCAGAAACCTGGGGGAAGAGGCAACACATCAATAAACACGCAGACTTACGATTTCAATCTGCAAGAGAAGAGGGGTCAGTAATAGACATTAATAGAGGGTCTTCTCCCTGAACAGGTGACATTTGAGTTGAGGCTGAAGAAAGAGAAGAAGAACCATTCTCAGAGTTGGTGTAGGGTTGGGGGAAGGAAAGGGAATAGAACTAAGTAGCAAAAGAGACTCACAGGTCAGAGGTGAGGCAGGTCTGGATGTTGCTGATGGATTAATGGCTTCTTGGTGGAAGAGGGGTCTGGGGTGCAGATGGTCATGGAAAACCACATTCTAGGATTAATAGGCCTGGGATCTAAGTGGTTCCCCTGTGCTGGGAGGTCAGAGATCCTGGCTATACAGTCCTAATGCAGCAGGGTCTGAGGAAGAGTAGTGGGATAAAATGGTCTGGATTGGAGTCTTGGCTCTGCCGTTTACAGCTACATGACCTTGGCAAGTGACTTAAGCTCTCTAAGCCATATCTTCCTCATGTGTGAAATCAGGATCATAACAATACCTATCTTGCTGTGAGCATCAACAGCAACAGCAGATATAACGAGCTTAGCACAGGATCAGCCATCTAGTAAGTGCTCAGTACACTTTAGCTATTATTTGCCTGGGAACCACTTTGTGACTTGTTAGGTGCCTCACTCCGGACCTGAGTCTCCACATTTATAAATGGAGGATTGGACTAGATGGTTCCTGAGGTTCCTTTCACTCTCATGTTCTTGGTTCTAAGCACCTACTAAGTGTCCTGTGGTTGGAGTTTGGCAGGAGATCTGATGATGCTCTGGGGTGGTGCAGGGACATTTGTCCCCCAGGGGCATCACTGGTTTTTGCTGAGACCCAGGCCCTGAACAAAGAGTGGACTTTACACCAGGAGAAGGTGCTTTGTGTGGTGTTCCCTAACTCCATGTTTGTCTCCCTTCCTCCCTGGGGGATCCCTGAAACTTCGATGAATTGGCAGGACTCAGACCTGTTTTTCTGGCTGAAATAGCTTCGTGACGGGGACCATGTTTTTCCTGTGGTTCCTCACATTGTTTTGTGGAGAAATGCTAAAAAAAAAAAAACAGAATCAAAGTGATTTTCAGCATCTTTGGCAAGCTTCTGGAGGGAACAAAGAACTGGCTTTGAGATCAGAGTGTTGGGGGCTGCGGCATGGGCTGTGGGGGAGCTCCAGGCGGATGGTCCACTGTGGGGCTCTGCTGAAGCCTCTCACTCATGTCCGGCCACAGCCTTGAACCTCTTTCCTGACAGTCACTGTTCCAGCAGAAGGAAGGAGCTGGGGTGGAGCCAGCTTTGGAGAAGAATTTGGGAGATCTGAGAACGGAATTCAGCCCTGCCATTCCCTTGGCCAACGTTCTCTGGACACAGTTTCCTTATTGGTAGAGCCAGTCTAAAGGGGATGTCAGGGAGTGTTCTATGCTACTCCTCCATTTTACAGACCAGGAGACTGAGTATCATTCATTTTTCACCCACGATTTCTCTTCTGCCTTCAGTTCTCCCGCTTGTAGGGTTCACCTCTGCTGTGTTTCTCCTGAGTAAAGCTGGCCATTTCCTCAAGATTCCCTCAAGTCTCATCTTCCCCTTGAGTCCATCCTTCTCCAGCACTGACTTCCCAGGTCAGTCATCAGGAGGGCCTGTCTAACTTCACTCCCCACCCCAACTTTGGCTCCCTGAGCAGAGGAAATTCCCTGGCCTTCCAGTGAGTTTGTCCATTTTGGGAACTTTGCACTCTCTGTTCCTTACACCTGAATTGCTCTTCTGTTTCTTCGCAAAACTAGAGCCTCCTCATCTTCTAGGTCTTACCTTAATTGATACTTCTCTAGGAAGGCCTTCCATGACCAATCTAGCTAAAGAATCTGAAACTGTATCTTTAGTCAATCAGGGGAGTAAAAGCCTCTCAGACAACATGGACCTATTCAGCTCCTTGGGGTTGAGTTAAATTAATTCCCATACTCTTTTCCCCCAAGTTTGGTTCTCTTCCCTCTTTATTCACTTGGCTCTTTAAGACCAAAATTCTGTCTCTGAATAGGTTCTTCTACTAAATCCTTCAGAATCTACTGAGGTTGTAGTGAGGATTACAAATGGATGTCCACAGCCACACAGCTGGGAAGTCCAATGTTTCCCTGTGCAAGAGACAAGAATTAGAAATCAGAACATCTGGCCTCTAGATTAGCCCTTACATCCTAGCTATGTGACCTTGGGCACCAATTAATTCTTTTTGTCTCAATCTACTTAGCTGTAATGAATAAGAGTAATTATTGCACATTGTTATGATATATATTTATCCCTTTTCTGAGTTGTTCTAGGAATGAAATGAGAAACCATGTGCTTTATAAGCTAAGGTATATGCAAAGTAGATTGTAGTTACTTTTTCCTTGTCTCATAAATTAGCTATTCGGACTGAGGTATTTACTTTAACTTGAAGAAGGTGACATCATATCCCCTAATATACAGAAAAAACATGGAAAAGGGAAATCAGGAGTCAGTGGCTATGTGTGTGCTAGTCATTTCCCCTGGAACACCTACCTTAAAGTGCATTCCACTGCTTGGAGCGTTTCACTGTGATCTTGACACGTTGCAACTTACAGCAATGCCTCATAACCTCTGAAAGGGAATCAAACTTCTACTTGCAAAGAACCCCACAGGTTTAATACCCCAAATCATAGAGTTGTAAGATGCAAGAACTGTAAGAATTCTTTGAGTTCAGCAAAACTAAGTTCCTCCTTGTGCAGAGTCCCAAAGGAGTAGGGAATTGGCTAAATTCGCGCAGTGAGTCCATGAAGGCGGTGATGATGAGGACTGAGCTCTGGGTCTAGATGGCCACTAGGTGCTTAGACATCGCCACGATCAATTCAGATGCAATTTGGGAATTGCATCTCAGGGTAGAGTCTTCCATCTACCATAGAGGAAAACTCACAAAAGTGTACAACAAGGAAATTTCATTTCAGCACAGTTTGTCATACAGAAAGAATTGGAAACAGTCTAAATTACAATTCATAGAAAGATAAACTGTGGCATATCATGCCAAGTAGTATTAACAGCAATAAGGCAAACAGGGTGGGTGTTTATGTAATAACCTGGAGAGCTATTCAAGACCGATTCTCTGATGAGGCCAGAAATAGGTTGCAGAGCTACTTCATACAAGATACTATAATTTATTAAAGCAAACCTGTAGAAATCACACTATATTTTCCCGGAGTACATGCATGTGCATTTTAAGGCATAAGAAATGGTCCAGAAGGATATTCACTGAATTGATAATAATGGCATTTAGCTCTACGTGGGATAGAGGTGGGGGACTGACAAGATGGCCAGAGTCTAAGGGGACATTAGCTGTAGGGACCATGCTTTATTTTCTCTTTTTTTAACCAGAAAAATGTGTTCATAGGTTCTTGTGTAATTAAAAATTAATAATAATAATTAAAAAATTAGCCTTGGACTCTATCGAGCTTGAACTGTCTGGGCTGGCAGGGATGATTCATGACTGATTAAGCTTGAATGAGTGATGATGGCTAAAGGCCACTCCCCATCTCAATGCTTTCTGGTCACTCTGCTCCTGGAGGATCCCTTGGCCATTGGAGACTTGTCACTTGCCAGGTCCTTAGGGTGAGCACAGCCTGTCTAGGGACCAGTGTGGTATTTCCTGTAACTGGCCTGGTGACTCGACATAAGGTTGCTGCAATGGAAGGGCCTGCACAGCACAATTGACACAGAACCATAAAAACTGTGAGTGTGCAGTCTCCAGTTCTAATCTCAGTCCTGCTTCCACTTTCCAGGGGGACCTGAGGTGAGACCCTGAAGCCCCAGAATCCTGCTCCTGTCCACTGCTTTGACCTCCTCTCTTAGCATCTCACTCTCACTCACTCTGTTCCAGACACGGGCTTCCTTTCCGGTCACGCGGCATCCCACGCTTTCCCAGGGTGTTCACAGTTGCTGTTCCTTCTGACGTGAACCATCTTCCCTCTGAATTCCATGTGACCGGCTCCTTCTCATCATTCAGGTCTCATCTCTAGTGAATGTTTCCTCCTGGAGAGACCTTCCAAGTCGTCCTTCTTCTGATAGTTCCTCTCTGTCACAATGGGTTGTTTCTGTTGTTATTTTTTTTATTGAAACATAGTTGATTGTACATATCTGTGGGGTACAGCGTTGAATGTCAATACCCGTGTGCAATATGTCATCCTCAAATCAGGACAATTAGTATATTCAACATTATTCAATGGAATAGTTTTTCTTTTTTTTTTGTTTGCTTTTGTTTTTGTTCTTTTGTTCTTTATTTAAATGGAATAGTTTTTCATGGTCCTTTACCAATTCCTCTCTTATACCCCGCCCACCTTTCCCGCCTTTGGTAACCTTGGTTCTGTTCTCTCCTTTTGAAAGTTCAACGAATTATTTTGATTGTTGTTTCTTTCTGTCTTTCTTTAGTTTTTTAGCTACCAGTTATGAGTGAGGACATGTGTTACTTCTTTTTCTGTGCCTGGTTTATTTCACTTAACATAACTTTTTCTAAGTTCATCTGAGTTATTGAGAATGGCAGTGTTTCATTCTTTTTTATGGCAGAGTAGTATTCTATTGTGTAAATATGCCACATTTTCCTTATCCAATCATCTGATGATAGACATTAGGTTGGTTCCAACTCTTGGTTATTGAAAATAGAGCTGTGATGAACATGGGAGTGCAGGTATCCCTTTGACATGATGATTTCCATTCCTTTGGATATATACCTAGTAGTGGAATTGCTGGATCATATGGCAGTTCTATCTGTAGTTGTTTGAGAAAACTCCATACTGTTTTCCATAATGGCTGCACCAATTTACAGTCCCACCAACAGTGTAGAAGATTCCCCTTTCTCCACATCCTCACCAGCATTTGTTATTCTCTATCTTTTTGATAATAGTCAATATAACTGGGGTGACATGATATCTCACTGTGGTTTTGATTTGCATTTCCTTGATGATTAGTGATGTTGAGCATTTTTTCATGTGTCAGTTGGCCATTTGTATATCTTCCTTTGACAAATGCCTATTCAACTCCTTTGCCCATTTTTAAATGGGGTTGTTATTATTATTATTGTTATTATTATTATTATTATTTTACTGTTAAGTTGTTTGAATGCCTTGTATATTCTGGTTATTAATCCTTCATTGGATGCATAGTTTGCAAAGATTTTCTACTACTTTGTAGGTTGTCTTTTCACTCTGTAAACCATTTCTTTTTAGAAACAGAAGCTTTTTAGTTTGATATAATCCCATTTATTTGTTTTTCCTTTGGTTGCCTGTGCTTTGGGGGTCATATTCATAAAGTCTTTGCCTAGTCCTACTTCCTGAAGTGTTTCCCCTATATTTTCTTCTGGGAATTTTATAGTTTCAGGTATTATATTTAAGTCTTTAATCCATTTTGAATTGATTATAGTATATGGCAAGAGGTACAGGTCTAGTTTCATTCTTCTACCTGTGGATGTCCTGTTTTCCCATCACCATTTAATGAAGAGGCGGTTTGTTCCCCAATGTATGTTCTAGGTGCCTTTGTTTGAAGACCAGTTGGCTGTAAGTATGTGTGTTGATTTCTCTATTCTGTTCCATTGGTCTGAATGCTTGTTTTTATAACAGTACCATGCTGTTTGGTTACTATAGCTTTGTAGTATAACTTGAAGTCAGATACTATTATGCCTACAGCTTTTTTTTTTTTTTTTTTTTTTTTTGGCTCAAGATTTCTTTGGCTTTTTGGGGTCTTTGATTGTTCTATATGAATGTTAGGATTGTTTTTTATATTTCTGTGAAAAATGTGATTGGTATTTTGATGGGGATTGCATTGAATCTGTAGATCACTTTGGGTGGTACGGACATTTTCACAATGTTAGTTCTTCCAATCCAAGAGCATGGAATATCTTTCCATTGTTTTGTGTCCTCTTTAATTTCTTTCAGCAGTGATTTGTAGTTGTAGAGATCTTCCACCTCATCGGTTAAATCTATTCCTAGGTATTTTATTTTTTTGGTGACTATTGTAAATCGGCTAGCTTTCTTGATTTCTTTTTCTGTTAATTTGTTGTTGTAGTATAAAAACGCTACTGATTTTTGTGTGTTGATTTTGTATGCTGCAACTTTACTGAAATTGTTTATCAGCTCTAAGATTTTTTCTTTTTGTAGAATCTAGATTTTTCTATACATAGGATTATGTCATCTGCAGAAGGATAATTTGACTTCATCTTTTCTGATCTGGATGCCCTATATTTCTTTCTCTTGCCAAATTGCCCTGGCTAGTACTTCCAATACTATGTTAAATAGGAGTGGTGAGAGTGGGCATCCTTTTCTTCTTCCCGTTCTTTTTTTTTTTTTTTTTTTTAATTTTATTTTGTCGATATACATTGTAGCTGATTAATGCTCCCCATCACCAAAACCTCCCTCCCTTCTCCCTCCCCCCCTCCCCCCAACCATGTCCTTTCTGTTTGTTTGTTGTATCAACTTCAAATAATTGTGGTTGTTATATCTTCTTCCCCCCCCCCCCCCGGTTTGTGTGTGTATGTGTGTATGTGTGTGTGTGAATTTATATATTAATTTTTAGCTCCCACCAATAAGTGAGAACATGTGGTATTTCTCTTTCTGTGCCTGACTTGTTTCACTTAATATAATTCTCTCGAGGTCCATCCATGTTGTTGCAAATGGCAGTATTTCATTCGTTTTTATAGCTGAGTAGTATTCCATTGTGTAGATGTACCACATTTTCCGTATCCACTCATCTGATGATGGGCATTTGGGCTGGTTCCAACTCTTGGCTATTGTAAAGAGTGCTGCGATAAACATTGGGGAACAGGTATACCTTCGACTTGATGATTTCCATTCCTCTGGGTATATTCCCAACAGTGGGATGGCTGGGTCGTATGGTAGATCTATCTGCAATTGTTTAAGGAACCTCCATACCATTTTCCATAGAGGCTGCACCATTTTGCAGTCCCACCAACAATGTATGAGAGTTCCTTTTTCTCCGCAGCCTCGCCAGCATTTATCGTTCATAGTCTTTTGGATTTTAGCCATCCTAACTGGGGTTAGATGGTATCTCAATGTGGTTTTGATTTGCATTTCCCGGATGCTGAGTGATGTTGAGCATTTTTTCATATGTCTGCTGGCCATTTGGATATCTTCCTTAGAGAAATGCCTACTTAGCTCTTTTGCCCATTTTTTAATTGGGTTGCTTGTTTTCTTCTTGTAAAGTTGTTTGAGTTCCTTATATATTCTGGATATTAATCCTTTGTCAGATATATATTTTGCAAATATTTTCTCCCACTCTGTTGGTTGTCTTTTAACTCTTTTAATTGTTTCTTTTGCTGTGCAGAAGCTTTTTAGTTTGATATAATCCCATTTGTTTATTTTTCCTTTGGTTGCCCGTGCTCTTGGGGTCGTATTCATGAAGTCTGTGCCCAGTCCTATTTCCTGAAGTGTTTCCCCTATGTTTTCTTTAAGAAGTTTTATTGTCTCAGGGTGTATATTTAAATCCTTAATCCATTTTGAGTTGATTTTAGTATACGGTGAGAGGTATGGATCTAGTTTCATTCTCCTGCATATCGATATCCAGTTATCCCAGCACCACTTGCTGAAGAGGCAGTCCCTTCCCCAGTGAATAGGCTTGGTGCCTTTGTCAAAGATCAGATGGCAGTAAGTGTGTGGGTTGATTTCTGGATTCTCTATTCTATTCCATTGGTCAGTGTGTCTGTTTTTATGCCAGTACCATACTGTTTTGGTTATTATAGCTTTGTAGTATAGCTTAAAGTCAGGTAGTGTTATGCCTCCAGCTTTATTTTTTTTGCTGAGCATTGCTTTGGCTATGCGTGGTCTTTTATTGTTCCATATAAATGTCTGAATAGTTTTTTCCATTTCTGAGAAAAATGTCTTTGGAATTTTGATGGGGATTGCATTGAATTTGTATATCACTTTGGGTAGTATGGACATTTTCACTATGTTGATTCTTCCAATCCAAGAGCATGGAATATCTTTCCATCTTCTTGTATCCTCTCTAATTTCTCTCAGCAGTGGTTTGTAGTTCTCATTATAGAGATTTTTCACCTCCTTGGTTAACTCAATTCCTAAGTATTTTATTTTTTTGGTGGCTATTGTAAATGGGCAGGCTTTCTTGATTTCTCGTTCTGCATGTTCACTATTGGAGAAAAGAAATGCTACTGATTTTTGTGTGTTGATTTTGTATCCTGCTACTGTGCTGAAATCATTTATCAATTCCAACAGTTTTTTTGTAGAGGTTTTAGGCTGTTCGATATATAGGATCATGTCATCTGCAAACAGGGACAGTTTGACTTCATCTTTTCCAATCTGGATGCCCTTTATTTCCTTCTCTTCTCTGATTGCTCTGGCTAGTACTTCCAACACTATGTTGAATAGGAGTGGTGAGAGTGGGCATCCTTGTCTAGTTCCTGTTCTTAAAGGAAAAGCTTTCAGCTTTTCCCCATTCAGGATGATATTGGCAGTGGGTTTGGCATATATGGCTTTAATTATGTTGAGATACTTTCCCTCTATACCTAACTTATAGAGGGTCTTTGTCATGAATGAGTGCTGAACTTTATCAAATGCTTTTTCAGCATCTATAGAGATGATCATATGGTCCTTGTGTTTGAGTTTATTAATATGGTGTATCACATTTATTGATTTGCGTATGTTGAACCAACCTTGCATCCCTGGGATGAATCCCACTTGATCGTGATGAATAATTTTTCGTATGTGTTGCTGTATTCTGTTTGCTAGTATTTTAGTGAGGATTTTTGCATCTATATTCATCAAGGATATCGGCCTGTAGTTTTCTTTTTTGCTTATATCTTTACCTGGTTTTGGTATCAGGATGATGTTTGCTTCATAGAATGAGTTTGGGAGATTTGCGTCCGTTTCAATCTTTTGGAATAGTTTGTAAAGAATCGGTGTCAATTCCTCTTTGAATGTTTGGTAAAATTCTGCTGTGAATCCATCTGGTCCTGGGCTTTTCTTTGTTGGGAGCCTTCTGATAACAGCTTCAATCTCCTTTATTGTTATTGGTCTGTTCAAATTTTCTACGTCTTCACGGTTCAGGTTTGGGAGCTTGTGTGTGTCCAGAAATTTATCCATTTCCTCCAGATTTTCAAATTTGTTGGCGTATAGTTGTTTATAGTAGTCTCGAATGATTCCTTGTATTTCAGATGAATCAGTTGTAATATCGCCTTTTTCATTTCTAATTTTTGTTATTTGAGTCTTCTCTCTTCTTTTTTTTGTTAGCCATGCTAATGGTTTGTCAATTTTATTTATCTTTTCAAAAAACCAACTTTTTGATTCGTTGATCTTTTGAATTGTTTTTTGGTTTTCAATTTCATTTAGTTCTGCTCTGATCTTAATGATTTCTCTCCGTCTGCTAACTTTAGGATTGGATTGTTCTTGTTTTTCTAGTTCTTTAAGGTGAAGTGTTAGGTTGTTCCCTTGCCATCTTTCCATTCTTCTGAAGTGAGCATTTAATGCAATAAATTTTCCCCTCAATACTGCTTTTGCAGTATCCCACAGGTTTTGGTATGATGTATCATTGTTTTCATTAGTTTCAATAAACTTTTTGATTTCCTGCTTGATTTCTTCTTGGACCCATATGTCATTAAGTAGAATGCTGTTTAATTTCCATGTGTTTGTATAGTTTCCTGAGTTTCGCTTGTTATTAATTTCTAGTTTTAATCCATTGTGGTCTGAGAAGATACATGGGATAATTCCAATTTTTTTGAATTTATTGAGACTTGATTTGTGACCTAATATGTGATCTATCTTGGAGAATGATCCATGTGCTGATGAGAAGAATGAATATTCTGAGGTTGTTGGGTGGAATGTTCTGTAGATATCTGCCAATTCCAATTGGTCTAGAGTCTTGTTTAGATCTTGTGTTTCTCTACTGATTCTTTGCCTAGATGATCTGTCTAATATTGACAGTGGAGTGTTCAGGTCCCCTGCTATTATGGTATTAGTGTCTATTTCCTTCTTTAGGTCTAATAGAGTTTGTTTTATAAATCTGGCTGCTCCAACATTGGGTGCGTACATATTTATGATTGTTATGTCTTCTTGATGGATCAGTCCTTTTATCATTAAGTAGTGTCCCTCATTGTCTCTTTTTATGGTTTTTAGTTTAAAGTCTATTTTGTCAGATATAAGAATAGCCACTCCAGCTCGTTTTTCTTTTCTGTTTGCATGGTAAATCTTTTTCCATCCTTTCACTCTTAGTCTGTGTGAATCTTTATGGGTGAGGTGGGTCTCTTGTAGGCAGCATATAGTTGGGTCCTGCTTTTTGATCCAGTCAGCTAGTCTGTGTCTTTTAATTGGGGAATTTAAGCCTTTAACATTAAGAGTTGTTATTGAAAGGTGTTGATTTATTCTTAGCATTTTATTGGTTGTTTGGTTGTCTTAGGTGTCCTTTGTTCCTTGCTTTCTGATTTACTGTTTGGTTTCTTTGTTTGTTGGTTCCTTAGGTTGTAGATAGTGTTTTTGTTAGCTTGTTTTCTCTTCATGAATGCCATTTTTATTGTACTAGCGGGTTTAGATTTTTCTTAGGTTTTTATGGCAGTGGTAGTTATTTTTCAGGAACCAAACCCAGTACTCCCTTGAGGATTTCTTGTAAGGGTGGTCTTGTGGTAGTGAACTCCCGCAGTTTTTGTTTGTCTGAGAAATATACTATTTGCCCCTCATTTCGGAAGGATAGCCTTGCAGGGTAGAGTATTCTTGGTTGGCAATCTTTGTCTTTTAGTATTTTGAAAATATCATCCCATTCCTTTCTAGCTTTTAGGGTTTGTGATGAAAAGTCTGATGTTAACCTGATTGGGGCTCCCTTATAGGTGATTTGACGCTTCTCTCTTGCAGCTTTTAAGATTCTCTCTTTGTCTCTGAGTTTTGCCAATTTGACTATGACATGTCTTGGAGAAGGCCTTTTTGGGTTGAATACGTTTGGAGATCGTTGAGCTTCCTGGATCTGAAGATCTGTGATTTTTCCTATACCTGGGAAGTTTTCTGCCACTATTTTGTTGAATATGTTTTCAATGGAATCTCCATTTTCCTCCCCTTCTGGAATACCCATGACTCGGATATTTGAGCGCTTGAGGTTGTCTGATATCTCTCTCAGATTTTCTTCCATGTTCTTGATTCTTTTTTCTTTCTTTTTGTCTGCTTGTGTTATTTCAAACAGCCCATCTTCAAGTTCAGAGGTTCTCTCTTCAACTTCGACAAGCCTGCTGGTTAAACTCTCCGTTGTGTTTTTTATTTCGCTGAATAACTTCTTCAGTTCAGCAAGTTCTGCTACATTTTTTTTCAGGACATTGATTTCCTTGTATATTTCCTCTTTCAGATCCTGTATACTTTTCCTCATTTCATCATGATGTCTAGCTGAGTTTTCTTGTATCTCATTCAGTTTCTTTAGAATTATCACTCGAAATTCCTTGTCAGTTATTTCAAGGGCTTCTTGTTCTATAGGATCTAGAGTATGAGATTTATTAACTTTTGGTGGTGTACTTTCTTGATTTTTTGTATTTCTGGTGTCTTTTTTTTGGTGTTTATTCATTGTGGCAGGGGGTTTCACAGTCCACCGGTTTAAGACTAATGACTAACTAGGATGTTGCTGTTGTTGCCAATTTGGTATGGCTCCCGCCGTGACTGCTCAGTTGGCCTCTAGTGTCTTGTGTGTGTGGTTGCCTCGGGTCTTGGGCTTCTCCGGGGATCCACCTTTCTGGTCAGCTTGTACTCTGCTGGGCTGGTGGATCACGTACCACAGGGTGTGTGATCTCTGTTGAGCTTTCACTTTCTGTACAGGACTTCTCCCCGTTCCGTGTGCTCTGGCCCAGGCTGTTAGATCGTGCAGTGGCGACCCCACCTGGTGTGTGGTTTCTGTCGAGTCTCCGCCTCCCTGGCCGCACGTCTCCCCCCTCTGTGCACACTGTGCTGGGTTGGGGCGTGTCTTCTGCACCCCTCGTCTATCAGCTGGGCCTTCAAGACCCTGCTCAGCACCGCCTCGCCCAGGAAGTCTACCAGGTTTCTGCTAGGCACAGACGACCGGTCTCTCTGGGTGCCTTTGTAACACTGTGTAGATATTTCTCGGGTCTTGTTCACCTTTGTATCCCCCCGGTATAAACCGAGTCTAGTGCCCGCCTGCAGCCTGCTCTCCGGCAGGTTCAAGCGGACCTGGGAACTCTCCTACCACACTATTCCCAACCAGAAATTCGTTAGGCTTTTTTCCAAACTGGTGGTCGCAGAGATGGTATCTGCCTCCCAGTAACAGGAAGTTTACCGGGGCGGAGTCCAGGGTGTGGTGGAGTGACAGTCGGCCTGCCCGTACTTCCTAGCCCTCCCAAAACTGGTCGGGACGCCCCACACCCCCAGCCCTGCCAGAGAACCGTGGAGGGAGTGGGAGAGGAAGCCGGCCCGCAGGGTCCGGAAAGCCCTGCGCCAGGCCAAGCAAATGGGCTCAGTGATGGCCGAGCTGGGCGGAGCTGCCCGCACCTGGGAAAATGGAGGCAGCACCGGGGCAGTGAGTGGCCTGGTGGTGCAGTCGGGGAGCCGCGTGGGCAACCACCCCCCGAACAGAGCTGTGCCAGGGATCACTCACAGTGCTGTGCCAGGTCGGGCGCTCGCTCTGTCTCTGGTTTGTTGCCTTCCGTGTTCTCGGCGCTGCCGCCTCGGGCTGTTCAGTCGCGGCGCCGCTCGGGCGCTCCCAGGAGTCTTCTTTAATGCCGGCCTGAAACCTCGAATCCTGGATAGGGCAGCTGGCCGCCTTCAGTGCGGCCCCAGCCTCCGGGATCCTGGCTGCATCCACAGCAGCCTTGGCGCCGTGTTCCCTGTTTCAAGACTCACTTTTGCAGCTAAGAATCAGTTCTTTTCCTGCTCCACACTTCAAAGCTGTTGCCTGTAAATGAGGCAGCCTCTCCTGCCGGGGGCAAAGTGGCGTTGAGCCCCCACGACCGGCCAGCAGCAGCAGTCCTCCCTTAAGAGATGGCCAGAGGAAGGTCCACAAGTTTCCCGGCTGCCTGAGGCCCAGTGGCCACCTTTTCCACCTCAGCTACTCCGCGCCAGCCGCCGCAGCCGCCGCCATCTTGAAACCCCTTCTTCCCGTTCTTAAGGGAAAAGCTGAAAGCTTTTTTCTTTTTCTTTTTCTTTTTTTTTTTTTTTTTTTTTACATATGGCTGGTAAGGGGATCTTAACCCTTGACTTGGTGTTGTCAGCACTACGCTCACCCAGTGAGCTAATCAGCCATCCCTATATAGGGATCCGAACCTGTGGCCTTGGTGTTATCAGCACCACACTCTCCCAAGTGAGCCACAGGCTGGCCCCATGAAAGCTTTTGATATTGATATTGGTGGTGGGTTTGTTGTAAATGGCTTTTATTGAGATGTGCTGTTTTATTTCATGCAGAGCACAGAATCCTACCTGAAGTTAATGTTGTGCACCTGTTTATTGACTGTGCTGCCCACTTAGGTGCAGAAGGGGTAGGCGCCGGTTCTGTCCTCCTCTGTGGCCCAAGTACTAAGAATGACATCTGGCACATAGTAAGTACTCAGTAACTATTACTCAAATGAACGAATGAACTTCACAAGCCCAGAGAGAAGAGTGCACCTGGAGAAGAACTCCACGTTTCCTTCTAGCTCTACCATCCAGGAGTATTATATCTGAGTCAGGCAGGATTGGGAAAAGGAGCGAGCCCATAGCTGCTTAAGTCAGTCACTACAGGCTGAAAGTGTGGGGTCTGTTACTTAATCTTCCGATGCTTCAATTCGCTCATCTGGGAGATGAAAGGATTGGATTAGAGGCTTCTTTTCAGCTCCAAGCTTTTACTATAAAATATAAATGGTTTGGGTCAATCCATGTGCTCAAATCAAGATGTAATGCATAAACTTGCTTTCTTGAATACTTCCCTACTATCAGTTTGAATTTTTTTTTCCATTTTCCTCTTTCTCATAAAAAATGGAATGTGGAGTGTGTGGCAGTATGGTCTCTTGTGCATTGTAATACAGAGCCCTTTATGCAAAATTCATTATTGAATCAAAGGCTGCAGTTTTCTCTCCTCACCTCTTTCTTTGCTCTCCAAACAGTTTTCAGTGTTGATGCCTTTATTAGCATTGTTTGGCCTTGCAGCAGAGCAAAAATGCTGGGTACTTAGTCATCGGGGTTGTATTCTGGATATGACTAAGAGGGCATGCAGAAGAGCCTGGAATATTTATTCCAAAGCTCCTCATTCATGTATGTGGAGTGGAGAGTGAGAAGGGAGAGCCCCTGACTTCTCATTCAGCAGAAAGAAGCCAGGTCAACTTGGTCTCTGAGGCCAGATCCTGATTTCAGTCCTGTGTCTCCACCTGTCTTTTGAGAGGTAACTGATCAGGTGCCCTTGATTTGGGGGCTGGAGGCTAAAAGCATAATAAAGCCTCCTTTTACTGAGAGCTCGCTGTGTGTCAGGCACTGTGTGAAGGGCTTTGTATGCATTACCTCATATAATTTTAATTCTCCCAAAAGCCCTGTGAGATAACAATTGTTATTATCCCCATTTTTCTAGTAAAGAAACTGAGGCATAGAGAGGGTAAATCAAATGTCTGAGCTCACATAGTGGTGGAGTTAAGATTTGAGCCCAGGCTGTCTGGTGCTAGAGCTCACAGTCTTTCCCACTACAATATTGGTGTGTGTATAGTACAGGAAACTGTGCGTGTCCTGGAGTGGAACTCTGGCTCTGCCAGGATAAAGTACGGCTAGTAACATCAATCCCTAACATTCAACTCTCTAATCAAGATTTAAAAGGTAGTATTCAACATCAGATTTGTAAGTAAATCAGGCAGTACTCTTTTTTCCATAAGCACACAAGCACTTACTCTGTGCGGGAGAATGTATATTACAAGGGTACTTCAAAAAGTTCGTGGAAAATAGAATTAAAAGGTAATATGAATATTTCCATGAACTTTTTGAAGTACCCTCAAACTTCGTTGCCCCAAACAGAAAGAGTCCTTGCCCTTCTGGGGCTTACAGTCATTTCACATTTGAGGAAATGAAAACTGAGAGATTTTGAGTAGCATGTCCAATTCCATCCAGCTCACTGGTGGCAGGACTGGCACTCAAACCTCATCACCGGATCCTCAGCCACCAAATCTTCCTGCCCAGTGGAAAGCAAGATCTCGATGGTTTCCATGTTGAATGGCTGCCTATAATCTTTTTCTAACTCCTGATCTGTGGAAATAAATTTAAAAATCATTCAATAAATTGCCAAACATATTGAGGAACATGAGTTGGACAGAATATAGCAGGGTTTCTCAAGAGCGGTGCCATTGACATTTTGGGCAAGATAATCCATTGTTGCAGGGCACTGTTCTGTGCATTGTGTGACATTTAGCAGTATCTCTGGCCTCTGCCCACTAGAAGCTAGTAGCCAGTGGTGACAGCCAAACATGTCTCCAGATATTGCCAAATGTCCTCAGGGAGGCAAAACCTTCCCTGATTGAGAACCACTAGAACAGAGTGAAGAAAATTAAAATAAAACACAAAAAACCTTCCTCTGCTCCCAGCCAAAGATAGTGTTGCATACATGGGACTCACATCATAGTGGGGGTTAGTACCTCAGTGTCTCCTAACTGAATCAAAATAATTCTTAGAATGACTTAGAAGCTTGGAGCCATGGAATGATCATAATTTCTTCAGGTGAGTATGAGGTGAAGTGATGAGCTCGGTTTAGGGGCCATGTATAAACAAGACGCATTTAATACTGGATCTACTCTTAGTGGGGGGAGATGCTCACACGGTAAATGACAGGAAACTAAGGGGTCGACAGCTGCACTGCTCCAATCTTATGCCAGTTGGGGCCTCTACCCATGGAGAGGAATGGCAGAGGCTAGAGGGTGACATAGGCAATGGCCTTCCCGCTCAAAATGTGGTGTATGGACCAGCAGATCTCTGTGTCTCCTGGGAACTTGCTAGAAAATGCAGAAACTCAGGCTCTGCCTCAATCCTACAGAATCATAATCTGTGTTTTAATAAGACTCCCAGGTGGTCTTTGTGCACTTTAAGGTTTGAAATGTAGTAGTCTACAGTATTAAAATGTGCTTTAATGCAGTGCGTGTGAATTTTAGTTCACAACTCTGATATGTCAAATTAAATGTCATATTAGATTATTAAAATGAAATATAATTTCAAGGTCTCAGCCAGCCACAATGATGCAAAATTCTACCTCAATCGTTGTTAAGACTCCCCTGGCCACCTTAATCCACCATAAGGTCACTCATAGATAAAAAGAAATGCACTTTGAGAAGTGAGAAGAACTAGTGTAGTGGATTGAATTATGTCCCCCCAAACTCATTGAAGATTGAGTTGTGTTCCCCAAATTTTATATATTAGAAACTTAGCCCCCACCATAACAGTTAAGAGGGTGGGAAATCCCATTATGGTAATTGAAAGGTGGGGCCTTGAAGAGGTGATTGGATTGTAGGACCGTGCAGTAGTGAATGGATTAAAAGTGGTGGTCAGGTGCGTGGTTCTGAGGGCTTTGAAAGAAGAGGAGAGTTCTGTCTTTCTCTTTCTCTCTCTCTCTTTCTCTGCTCCTCCATCTTGCAATGTGAGACCCCTGGGTCACTGTCACCACCACCAGATGGACTTTGGACTTCCCAGCCTCAGAAACTGTAAGCAATAAATTTCATTTTCTTATAAATTACCCAGTTCAAGGTATTTCTGTTATAGCAACACAAAATGGACTAATACAACTAGTCTATGGTATTTAAATAGTTCTCTCTCCCTTACTTCCACTTCTGCTGACTGTGCATGGAAGATAAGTTTGTTTCCCCTGCTTGTGTAACCTCTGTATGAAAGCGGTTTGTGTAGGTTAGAAGCATCCTAGACTTTCCTATTAGGCTGAGTTGCTGAAAGTAGAGGTGAGGTTTGGTAGTGAAGCTTGTGCTCTCTGGGTGTGTTTCTGGTTCATGTTTTCATAAGTTTTAAGTGATGAAGCTACTGCGTGTGATTCCTCCTCTTTTCACCACCCCCCACAAATGTGTGGGAAACTCCATCTCCGCCAATTATTAGAAATAAGGCTTTAGAGAAGTCACCTGACTTCTCTCAGACAACACATTCCTCACACAAATATGGACTGACATCTACTTTGCAGACAAGGTGCAAGGATATGATGAATCAATGACTTTGGAGGAGCTTCATAAAGCAAGGACCTTCTGTGAAATTATAGGTTGTTATTTGTGATCGCTGTAGCTGTGAGGAATCGAAAAGGGTCACTACAGATTATTTTCTCTGTAGCCCAAATGCCCTGCACATGCTGCTCCCTGCTGGTTAAGGCATTTAATTAACATTAGTGTGGATCAGACGTTAAGAAAGAAAATGGGCATTAAAGACCCCTGAATTCTATGCACTGTCCCTCATCCCTGTGAAAGGAACACTCGAAGCCGTGTTTGCCGATATTTCAGCTAATTAGAATTACCCAGGAAGTATATAATAAGATTCCCAGGGACCCTTCCTCCAGAACCTCTAATTCACTGTGCAGTGCAAGGTCTGGGAATCTGCATTTTGATAGATCTGTCCAAGTGAGTCAGAAGTGCAGTCAAATTTCAGAGGCACTGGTCCATGAGTGTTTCTTAAAGTGTGGACTATCTCCTGAATCACTGGCTGATGTAAATGTGGACTACAATACAAGGATAGTGAGTGGAACGAAGAGAGAGCCAGTGCCTTCAAGCTGTGTATTGGATACCACATACCTGGACTTCTGGATGGAGTTCTGGGCATGCCACTTCCAGAGAGACTCGGCCAAGGTCTCAAAGGAGCAAGACCAGAACGGTGTGGGGACTCAAAGCTATGTCGCATACGGAAGAGGGGAAGCTCCTGCAAATCGAAGGAAATGTTTGGTTTGATCAAGGTCTCCCACTGAAATTTATCAATAAAAACACTCTGGAAAAGAATGAGACAAACACCTTATATTTTTCTTATCATTAAAATAGATTTATTAGACTATGAAGCCAAATATCATAATGATAAAAGTAACTGAGTATATAACTTCATTTTTTCATTCCTAACTAAATAGCTTTCAAAACTCAAGTCAATGGAAATTGCCAGCCAGTTGAAGCCAGAGGAGAGAAATGCAGCCAGGTCTGGGGCAACTGAAAGGAATCTTTCTGATTTCCTCTGAGGACAAGCAGTCTGATTTTACCTGTATGTATTTCCGTGTGGGCTTTCCGGTGGGGACTGAGATTTTATCTCTGTCATGGCTGCCAGGCACATCCTGCTCACCTTGTCCTCCTCACCACCCTGCCCACTCCATACATGTGGATATCGCCTGAAACCAGCAGAATGGGACACACTTGTGCAAGATTTGCATGTGTAACAAAACCCAAACACTTGTAAACACCTGTTTCAATCCTCAGGGCTATTCTGTCAGGTAGACATTTTTATTATTGCCACTTAATAATAATAATAATAATAATGATATATATATATTTTACATAGGAGTAAATATGCCTAAGGGAAAATAGCTTGAAATGGACAGAGCTAGGATTTGAAAGGAGGGCTCTGACTCCAAATTCAGTGATACAATTTATTATTAAGAGGCAAGAGTACATTGAGTTGTGGACAAGTTTTTGCTACTCTGTTGGCCAATAGTTTATCTTGTCAATTTTTCTTAGACAAGTCTAAGGTCAGGGTGGGGGTCAGGCTGCAAGGTGTGTCCCTCTGTGTAGTTTGTGTTACTCTATGATCTGCTCTTTAGTCTGTGCAGGTAACCGAGTGCACCTTCAAGAAGAGAGAATGAGGAGGGGTCTCCCAATGGCTGGCTCTCTGTGGAGGACATGGGCTAGAAGGAGACACATGGTCGGAGAGAAAACAGTGTGGAGACCAGGTCTGCAGGTGATGACATTTGTGGAGGATGACGCTGCCATTTGCATGAGATTGGCCGGAAGAAACCTTCCAGGAGCTGTAACCAGCTACAGGCCCCCTTCTCCCTCCACTTTCCTCTTTTGTTTATTTACCTATTTACATATTTGAGATGACACATTCGTGAATAAATTATTGTTGTGAAAACTTTGGATAACACAGAATACTTTAGAAAAGAGATAGCGTCTCTTTTCCTCTTACCCCCTAAACCTCTCCCTCTCCCTTACCCAGCTAGAGAGGGAAGGGGTGTGGCCTGCTCTGCTCCCTGCTGAGCTCCCTCACCCAGCGCAGAGCTGGTACAGAGCGGGCACTCAGCGCCCACGTGTGAGGGAATGAGTGCAGTGCCATCCTCAGGCTGGGGTGCTCGGTTTTTCTACACACACACATGCACACACACTCACACATACACACACTCACTCACACGCACGCACACACACACGCGCACACACACACAGTCACTCACACACACGCACACACACTCACTCATACACACACGCACACACACTCACACACACACAAACACACACACACGGTTGGGATTTTTTTTTTTCCCTACATAAATGGGATCATACTATATGCATTTTACTGCCAGTGTCTTTTTTCTTTCTTCTTCTTCTTTTCTTTTTTGAATATAATATGTCTTTGGGCTCTTTCCTGGACTCTATGAAGACCTACCTCCTTCTATTTAACTGCTGAGTAATCACTCCCGTTTGGATGGGTGTTCAAGCTCCTGTGGTCCACCTCGTTGCACAGGCCTCTGGTGTTTCCCCAGGAAAGACGCCTGAGCAGGACTCACTGGCTTCAAGGCTCCTCCTTCCTATCCCATACACTGGGCCGGACACTTGAAACCTGGATTTCCCTGAGAGATAAGCTGAGTTGAAGAGAAATTCTTTTCCCTGGGAGTGGTAGGGAGTGTCAGTCCTGGGCTTGTATCATGAACTTGGCAAACACACACACACACACACACACACACACACACACACACACACATGGTCCTATCCCAGCCTCCTCATTAGGGAACCTAATTTCAAAGCATGAGCGGATTAGCGTTAGCATGTTCTGTGGAAACACACGGACTGAGGGTCCTGAGGTTTGAGTTCTAGTGTAGAATTTGTCACAAACATTCCAAGAAAATGTAGAACAAGTGACAGCCTCTGTGGTCTTCAGTTTCCTCATCCTTAAAATGGGTTTGGAGGAGAAAGAGGAGGAGAGGAGTGGACACATTGCTCTTCAGGACGCTTTCAGTGCTGACCTTCCAGGACAAGGCTTCAGTTGCCTGCCCTTGACCCCCTCTTTGCTGTGGGAGCCAAGAAGTGAAGAACTGATGTTTTGGAAAGAGCAGTCAGCTTTCCTGGGTGAGGTCACAGAAGCTCGCCGCTTGCAGGGTGGCGACTTCTGGCCGGGTCAGCAGTGTACCTCCTCTCCTGGAGCTGGTGCTGCCTGTTCCCCAGCTGACCCCTGGCCAGGGAACGTTTTATGTCCCCGCAGAGGGAGGTCTGGAGAACACCTCGCCCATGGCTTAGTAATGTGCGAGTCTGACAGCTGCTGAGCTGCACGCACAGATGCCCGGGTTGGTCCTTCTGACAGAGCAGTAAAGCAGAGTGGCAGGACAAGGCCCCGGGTCACACTGCCCAGGGTGAATCCTGACTGCTCTACCTTGCTGGTTGAGTGAGCTGGGGCAAATCACTCAGACTCTTCATTTTCTTTTCTTTAAACTAGGGATAATGTTAGTATAGCTCTTATGGGATGTTGTAAGATTAAATAAAGTTTTGTTTTTTCTTTTAGTGCACAATTAGTGTTCCACATGTGTTTATATTGTTAACGTTCAGAACACAGCACAGCCCCTAGACCAAGTAGGTGGTCAGTGAATGCGTGAAGAGTAAATAATGAATGTGTAAGTGAACTGCAGACAGGGGCCGTGTTCTAGTTCTATTTCTGCCTCTGACTTCCCTCAACACCACGCTCCTCCCAGCTCTACTGACCTTCCCCAAACATGCCTCCAATTTCCTATTCTCACACTTTTACTAGTGGCTTTTCCTCCATCTGGAATGTTCTTCTCACTTACTTCTGCTGTCAAAATTCCATCTTTTAAGATGCAAAATACATACCACCTCCTCCCTGAAGCTTTCGTTGTTTTCCCCACTTTGAGGTGCTATCTCCCTTCTGACATGTCCAATGTATTTCTCTGTTGATGGTTCTCAAATTCATGTTTTCAGTCTGTCTCTTCCTTATGAATTCCAAACTAGTGTATCCAACTGTCTATTCAATATCTCCAGTTGGACTTCTAATAGACTCAATATGTCCACACCCCAGCCACCCACTTAGCTAAGTCAGCTCCACTCTCAGGCTTCCCCATCTCAGTTAAAGGCAGCTCTATCTTTCCAGGTGCTCAAGACAAAACATTTGAAATCCATCTTTGATGCTTCTGTGTCTCCCATACCCTACATCTAGTTCATCCAGAAATCCTGTTGGATCTCCTTAGGTATACACAGAATTGGATCAACTTTTTTTTTTTTTCCAGCTGGCTTGGCCAGTATGGGGATCTATATCGACAACTGGAACACCTCTCACTACCTCCACTGCTACCACCATGGTCCAAGTCAGGGCCAATAGCCTCTATCCCTGCCCTTCCCTCACCCACAGTCTCTTTCCACAGAGCAGCCAAAGCGATTCCTTACAAAATATAAGTCAGATCATAGCAATCTTCTGCTAAACATCCTGCAGTAGCTCACGTTCACTTAGAATAAAAGCCAACATTCTGAAATGGTTAACCAGGCTTTACAAACCATATACCCCATACCTCTCTGCCTTCACCTGCCACTACCCTCCCTGTCCTGGACCTTCTCTTTTTGTCTTTACAGATCCACTTTCCAGCCTTCTTCACCCTGCTCTCTTCTCCAGGAGACTGGCCACAGGAATCTTCAAACATGCTCTGCTTCCTTTTGGCTTGCAGTTGGGTCAGCTGATGGGGTCAGCTGATGGCAGGCACTGATATGGGATGGGGCGATGTGGAGTATACCAATATTTATAAAGCAAATATATTTCACAGGGCCTAGTTTCTTGTAGTTTCAGATTTAGCCTAACTTCTTAAAAGTACATATAAAAATGTTAACTTTGCGAAAGACAGGAAATTTTCCCCAGGCTAAAAGTCTTTATTGCAAGATAAAGAATTGTAGCACAGCAAGGTTACTGACTCAAGGACAGACAAGTTACTGATTTATATGTAAAGATACTGGGAAATTGCTGTTGGGAGAGAGAATGTTTGCTAAGATCAAGCTTTTGTTGGTGGATCGACTTAACCTCTTGCAAATTGCATTATGGAATGTCACCTTGTCTATTTCAATGATATTACTAGTTTTCCATTTTTAGCCATAATTCTGCCAATATCCTTGTGTCTTTGTAATGTTTAAATCAACTGAATTCTCTTATAAAACTTCCTTGTCTTTACAATAAGAGGGAAAGGCTAACTTTGGAAGTGGCTGCCACTTTCAGTTTTGCTCCTCTTAATGGAGAAATTACTGAAGTGCAGTCTGTCTGGGCCTCAAAGCATACATAGTGCTTGAGTATTCACGTAATTCTTTTCTTCATATCCATTACACAGGGAAAAGAGGTGTAACAGGTAGATGATTGCTGAGGGGGGTCAAGGCATTTGTTCCTCTTGTTTCTTCCTTGCCAAGATTGGTGGTGGCCATGGCTGTGTTTTATTACCAGAACCACAGGTCCTGTCCGCAGCTCTGTCCTGCAGCCTGCTCTCTACAGGTTCCAATAATAATGCTGGCTTAGGAACGCTAAAGGCATCCAGCTGTTGCCAGCTCTCAGGTGCCTGATCTTGTCGGTGTATCTTAACTTTGCCCATTGCTTTGTAAATAATCTCTTTATTTAATGCTTTTTAATTACTCTTTTTGTTAAAGGCACCCTTTGTTTCCTGCTCAACTCTGATCAATCTACTCACCCAAGCTCTCTCTGTTCAAGCAACACTCTCTGCCTTGGCCTTCCTCCAGCATGCTAGGCATACTCCTGCCTCAGGGCCTTTGCACTGGCTCTTCCCTTTTTCTGGCATGCTCTTCTCCTGGATGTTGGTGCATCTCTCTTTTATGTCCTTTAGTCTTTGCTCAGTTGTCACCTTCTCTGCACTAATAAAAATTGTAGATCCTGCACCCTGGAAGTTGCAATTTTTTTAAGTAGTACTTATCTTATAACTCATTACATTATTTATTTGTTTGTGATTTTCATTGTCTTTATTCTCTTACTAGTCTATAGGATCCCCAAGGGCAGAGATTTTGTCTGTTGGTTCACTGATGAATTCCTACTATCAAGAATAATGCTTAGCATGACCAATGCATGTTTACTGAATGAGTAAAAGTTTGAATATATCCCTCTTTGCCCTTATCTCTCAATGCATCCCACGACATTTTCCCTTGAAATATAGGGCCCAAGTGCACAACTTATCACCCCGCGAGATTGTGAGGTCTCCAAAGAGAAGAACCAGTGTTTACACCTGAGACTGCAAAGTGGAGGCCCTTAGGCTGGACTTGGCCTACAGGCAAGTTTATTTGCCCTGAAGTAAGCCCACACAGTGTTTCAAATATTACTTTGATTTACCTTTCCAACATTATAAAAAGGAAGATATCTCACTTAAAGATGTGGATTTCTGATTTTCATGCCAGATTAGAAGGTCTGGTTCTAGTTTATGTCATTTTCTTTTTCTCTAAAAGCTGAGCAGGGCCTTCGTCCTTAGACTGGATATATTCTGCTGTCCCTCCTACCCCTGGGCATCAGGACCGTACCTCTTCCTGTTGTTTTACTGATTCCTCTAAAGCTGAGTATCACCCAGCCAACACACTTACTTACCTGCTTGGCCTTTACAGACACAGGAGTTTGCCATCCCTGATAGTCAAGCATATACCAGTGTAGTAACAAACATTTGATGATGTGATGCTGATGACGGAGAAATATGGGTTGCCTTTCTATTTCTCCCACTATTTTCTCTTGCAACTTCTCTTCTTTAAATAATTGTTCTATTGATTAGTGTTGATGTCTCCAAATATAATTGTGGATTTGTTTATTTTTTTTTCAGTTACATCAGTTTTGCTCTATGTATTCTAAAACTCTATTATTAGGTGCCTACATATTTAAGATTGTATGACTCCCGAAGAAGACCTTAAGAACACTGAAGGACCTGAAGGACACTGAAGACACTATCTACCAACTTTTGATTGAAGACCTGAAGGATACTATCTACCTGTTTGACTTAATTAGCATGTATGAAATACTCTACTTAATAATAGCAAAATAAACATTGTTTTAAAGTATTCATAGAGCATTCATAAAGATAAATCATATTCTGGGTCATAAAACTAATCTCCATAAATTTGTAAGGACTGAAATAAAACAAAGCATGTTCTCTGTTCATGATATAATTAAAGTAGAGATGAATGAAATAAAGATATAGAGAAAAACTCAAAATAATTACACATTAAAAAAATTACACACTTCTAAATAAACCATGGGTCAAAGAAGAAATCATAAAGAAATTCTAAACCATTTAGAGTTAAATGAATAAAAACACAATATATAAAAATGACTGTGATATAGCTGAAGAAATGTTAGAGGAAAATGCATTACTTACAAAAGAAGACAAATCTCAAAATGATGATTTTATCTTCTACCTTAATAAATTACAAAAAAGAAAGCAAGTTAGACACAAAGCAACTCAACAGAAGGAAATAAAGATAAGAGCAGAAATCAATAAAATAAAAATGAAAAACAATAGAGAAAATCAATGAAACTATAATTTATAAATTTCTAGCTAGCCTGACCAGGAAGGAAAAAAAGAGAGAAGACACCAATTACCATATCAGAAATGAAAGAGAAGGGCAATGAGTAAATACTATGAACAACTTTATGCCAATACATTTGAGAACTTATATGAAATGAACAAATTGTTTGAAAGATCCAAACTCCCAGAACTCACTAGAGAAGAAAGAAATAGCTCAAACAGTACTTTATCTATTAAAAAATTAAATTTGTAGCTAAAAACTTTCCAAAAAAGAGAACTCCTGGCCTATATGAGTTTGGTGGTGAATTTTACCAAACATTTAAGGAAGAAATAATACCAATTCTACAGAAATTTTTCCAAGAAATGGCAGAGAGAGAAACACTTCCCAACTTATTTTATAAGGTCAATATTAACCTGATATAAAAATTAAACAAAGACATTTCATGAAAAGAATTCTACAGCACAAATATCCCTCACGAATATATGCAAAGGTCCTTAGCAAAATATTATTCTATATTACATGTGAAAGTACTTAGCAAAATATTAGCATTCAAATCCAGCAATATGTGAAAATGATAACACATAATGACTAAGTGGGTTTATCCTAGAAATGAAAGGTTGGTTCAATATTTGAAAATTAATCATTGTAATTCACCATATCAACAGATAAGAAAAGAACAAATCTTGTGCTTATTTTTTTAAATGCAGAAAAAGCATTTTAGCAAAAGTCAACATTCATTTATAATAGAATCTCTCAAGAAACTAGGAGTAATAGGGAACTTCCTCAACCTAATAAAAATCAGCTATGAAAAGAGATAGTTAACATCATACTTAATGTTGAAAGACTGAATGCTTTATCCCCAAATCAGGAGCAAAGTAAGGATATTCATTCTCACTACTTCTATTCAAAACTGTGCTGAAGAAATGAATAAGAAATAAGTGGCATACAGACTGGAAAGGAAGAAACAAAAATTGTGTTTATTTGCAGATGATATGATTATCTGTTTAGGACATCCTAAATAATCTGCAAACAATACCATTTATATTAGCACCAAAAACATGAAATACATAGAGCTAAGTCTAATAAAATATATGTGCCTTGGGTTGAATGTACCCCCAAAACTTAGCCCCCACTGTGACAGCATAAAGAGGGTGGGAAGTCCTATTATGGTAACTGAAAGATGGGGTCTTAAAGAGGTGATTAGATTGTAGGACCATGTCACAGTGAATGAACTAATAATGGTGGTCAGGGACATGGTTCTGAGGGATTTAAAAGACGAGCACATGAGAAGTTTTCTCTCTCTGCTCTGCCATTTTCTGCCATGTGAAATCCCTGGGTCACTGTTGCCACCACCAAGACCCTCACCAGATGTGTTCCCTGGACTTTGGACTTCCAAGCCTCCAAAACCATAAGCAATAAATTTTGTTTTCCTATAAATCACCCAGTTCCAGATACTTTGTTATAAGCAGCGGAAACAAACTAATACAATATGCAAGATTTATATGCTGATGAGACACAAAACACGGATGAGAGAAACTGAACTAGACCTAAAGAAATGGAGACACTGTGTGTTCATGAATTGGAAGACAATACTGTCAAGATGTTGATTCTCCCCAAATTGATCTATGACTCAGTGAAATCCCAATCAAAGTATCAGCATCTGGGCATGAGCTGTGGACCACTTCAGTGAGAACAGCCTATCCTCAGTACTGGAGTGGTTCTCCCAGAATTTAAACAGAATCAGGCTGATGCCCTCCTTAAAATGCATGTGAGGCTCTCATGTAGCTTTGAGGATCAAATTTACTTCCAAACAGCCAGAAGCACTGGCCAGTCATGACCTGGCCTTGGGCTTTTTTCAGCCTTCACATTTACTTTCCAAGGTAGGACCTAGGCTTGTTGAAGTCTTCCCTTTGGGGACAGATTTGATTTAGGAAACTCTTTCTATCACTAAGTGACAATCTTAGTTCCTGTAATCCCCACCCTAGGTTAGGTTCCTCGAGGCCACAGATGTACAATCCCTCACTTTTTTGAGAGCCTTGAAGCACTTAAATGTGACTATTTCCTCTGAGATTTTTCTCATGTGTACTATATATCCTCTGCTAACTTAGGTATTCCTTGATGTACTGACTTCTTTACTGTGTTATTAGTTGTCTTTTTCTTAGTGAGTTCCAGATGATAAATATCTATTATAATATCTGACACCTAGAGCTGAATGCACAGTACCATCAGCTAGCCCAAAGTACAGCAGGATTTATCTTGTTTTCTCACACAGTTAAGTCTCCTCATGTGGCCTAAATTGCATTAATGTTTGGCAGCCTCACTCATGAATAATTCATGCTTGAGCTTGAGGGTGCCTAAAAGCCTGAAGTGTTTCATATATGTGCTGTTTTAGTCATTTTTTCCACCTATATTTGTGTCATTGTATTTTTGAGTGTATTTTGAATTGAGATTTTCACAGTTATTTCATTTAAAAAAAAAATCTTACTTTGACATTTCCTTCAAGCTTTTTGATATAATGGTGAATTCTGATTCTGTTTTCCTTTGTACACTCTGCACCCTTCCCAATAACTTTGATCAGCCTGTGTCCAGGAGTTGATCACCAAGTCCCCTAAACATCTCTTTATACTCCTCACCTTGCTCTACCTGCAGTACTGCAGTTTAGTTTAGTTTAGTTCTGGATGAACTGCCTTCATCTAGAAAAGGAATTCTTATCCTAGTCGATCCCACACACTTTTGTCGACTCCTGTCCCCCTCAAGACTTTTGGCTATACTAATCCCTATAAAGCAGAGAAATCTGTTCACGACATCCCATTGCCTAAAACCCTGCAAAGTTTCCACTGCTCATATCCCATGTGTACTCTACCAGCTCCATACATTCATTTGTTCATTGATTAGTTCAGTATTTCTTAGTACCTACTATGTGTCAAGCACAATTCCAGGTACTAGGGCTACAGCTGTGAACAAAGCTGTAAAAATTTCCTGCCCTCATGGTGCTCACATTCTAGCAGATGAGGACCCTGTCCCTGTGCTCACTGGCCTTTCATTCCCTCACACTAGTCATATTCTCTCCTGGCACAGGTCCTCCAAGGGACATGCTGGTCCCTCTCTCTGGAATTCTTTTTCTTCCCATCTCTGTCCATGTAATGCTACTTATTTTCAGATATCAGCTTAAGAGGAAGTTCCCCTCGATCTTCCTGACTGGGTGAAACTCCCATTTTACGTGCTCTTATACCTCCATCTTCCTCCACATCATAGCCTGTGCTGCACAACCATTTGTCTGACTGTGGGATGCACCTCTGGGTTCCCAGTGGATTGTAGGTTCTGTGGGGGCAGGGCTCTGTTCACACTCAACAGTGTCACTTGTGCCCAATATGAACTAGATGCTCATTCAATACCATTTAAAGGGGTATATTTGTGCCTTCATCTAAGATTTTATTATATATTGGAATGGGATGAGGGTGGAGGCTAAGAATTTGCTCAGAACAAAATATCCAGTGGAGAATTCAATAATTTGTTAGTGGTCTCTAAATCAGTCATCAAGCTGTCTAATCTTATTTGCACTCAGTCTATATTTTTTTCCATCTCATTTGTGAGATCTCAAGTGAAGCTTTTTAAAAGTTCAGTTCACTATGTCAGCTGCACTCCCTTGCTCTGCTGCCTATTGAAAAAGCAAAGAAGATCAGTTTTGGGTGACTAGATTTTGTACATACTTGTAGCCTTAATGTATGTATTCCTCCATCCCCTCACCTGTAGAATGCTGGTGACATCAGGAGATCTCCTGGATTCCTTCCCAGCAAGACTTTGGGAACCAGAGCTGGAGTTTGCACGTTCCCTAGTGAGCAGCTGGCCCATGGGCGCTGCTGGGGCTGAGGTTAGATGCTGCACCCACAGCTCCACCTGAATCAGACAGCCAGGGGAGGCTTTGGCAGAGAGAGGTTGGGTGGGGTCACTTTCCAAGGGTGGTAGGCAAGTCAGTGTGGGCCAAGCCAGTCAGGGAGGGAGCAAAAATAGCAGCCTTGATTCCTGGGACCTCTCTGCCCTCCTCCCCCGCCCTGGCTGCCTCCACAAGAACCAAACTGTGTATCTCAATCCTAGAATGAGAGGAATGTGCCACAGCTTGACAAGCATGAAGCAATGTGCAGAGAAGCAGAGGCCTGACAGTGCAAGGACTCTCTGGCCTGAAGGCTGAGCTGCTCCTCCCACCTTCTCTGGGCCTCCTCCTACCGCACAGGGATATCAAAGCCTGCATTGTGCATTTAGCCCAGCTTTGTGTCCCTCATGTGTCTACTAGGGGGTGGACACTGTTAGAAAGGGGAGTTCCCACCCCTGAGAGAGGCCCCAGACACTGCTGACCCCTGGGAACTGAGGCAGTGGAGCTGCAGAGTTCACAGTGCCCTCCGTGTGGGACAGCCAGGCCACCACCGGGTAAGTCCCTGCCCCCGAGAGAAGCCCCAGCTGTCACCGACCTTGGGACCTGAGGCAGCAACAGGCAGCTGAGCATCAACAAAACTCCCTGATATTGCTCCAGACACCAGCGTGGAACAAGTAGACTTTGATAGCCTTAGCCACAGTGACTAAACACCAATGGAGAGACACTGGAAATACGAAAAACCAAGAAAGTATGACACCACCAGAGGAATATAATAACTCAAGTTCTAGACCCTACAGAACAGGAAGTTTTTGCCATGACTGACAAGGAATCTCGAGCAACAATCCTAAGGAAGCAAAATGAGATAGAAGAAGACTCAGACAACACAACGAGATGAAAAAAGTACACAGGACCAGAAAGAGGAAATGTTCAAAGAAATCAGTGCCCCGGAAAGGAATGTTGCAGAGCTTGTGGAGCTGAAGGATTCATTCAATGAAATAAAAAACACAACAGAAAGTCTAGAACAAGCAGAGGAGAGAGAATTTCTGAACTTGAAGATGGTTTGCTTGAAATAACACAGGTGGGGGAAAAAAAAAGAAAAGAAAAAAGAATTTAAAAACTTGAAGAAAATCAAAGAGAGATAACAGACAACCTCAAGGGTTCTAATATCCAAATCATGGGTATTCCAGAGGGGAAGGAAAAAGACATTGAAAACATATTCAACAAAATAATAGCAGAAAACTTCCCAGGTATAGGGAGAGATACAGATCTTCAGATACAGGAAGCTCAAAGATCTCCCAACATATTCAACTCAAAAGGTCCTCTCCAAGACATATTATAGTCAAATTGGCAAAACCCAAAGACAAAGAGAGAATCCTAAAAGCTGCAAGAGAGAAGCATCAAGTCATCTACAAGGGAGCCCCTATCAGACTAATATCAGACTTTTCATCAGAAACTCTAAACGCCAGAAGAGAATGGGATGATATATTCAGAATACTTAAAGACAAAAATTGCCAGCCAAGAATACTGTACCCAGCAAGGCTATCCCTCCAAAATGAAGGACAAATAGTATATTTTCCAGATAAGCAAAAACTGTGGGAGTTCACTACCACACGACCAGCCTTACAAGAAATTCTCAAGGGAGTACTGGGTCTGGTACCTGAAAAACAACCGTCACTACTATGAATACTCAAGAGCGAACAAAACACACCAGTAAAATAAAATGTTGACAATACGGAGAAAAAAAAGTTTATCCACTATTCCAAGAAACTAACAAACACAGAAGACAATCAGTAAATCAGAAAGAAAGGAACAAAAGATATTTAAAACATCCAAACCAAAATCAATATAATGCCAGGAGTAAATCAATACCTTTCAATAATAACTCTTAATGTAAAAGTATTAAATTCCCCTCTCAAGAGACACAGACTGAATGATTGGATTAAAAAGATGGACCCAACAATATGCTGCCTTCAAGAGATCCACTTTGTCTGTAAAGAGACACAGACTAAGAGTGAAAGGATGGAAAAAGATATACCATGCAAACAGAAATGAAAAAAGAGCTGGTGTAGCTATTCTTATATGAGATAAAATAGACTTTAAACCAAAAACCATAAAAAAATATAAAAAAGGCCACCATATAATGATAAAAGGATCTATCCAACAAGAAGATATAACAATCAAAAATATTTATGCAGCCAACATTGTAGCAGCCAGATTTAAAAAGCAAACACTATTAGACCTAAAGAAAGAGATAGACAGTAATACCATAATAGTTGGAGATCTGAACACCTCACTCTCGACATTGGACAGACCATCTAGACAAAAAATCAACAGAGAAACACAAGACCTAAATAACACTTTAGACCAATTGGACTTGTACGATATGTACAGAGTACTTCATCCAACAATGTCAGAATATTCATTCTTCTCTTCAGCACATGGAACATTCTCTAGGATAGATCACACGTTAGGTCACAAATCAAGTCTCAACAAGTTCAAAATACAAGTTCATGTATTTTTTCAGACCACAATGGATTAAAACTAGAAATCAATAACAAATGAAACTCTGGAAACTATACAAATATGTGGAAATTAAACAACATTCTACTTAATGACATGTGGGTCCAAGAAGAAATTAAACAGGAAATCAAACAACTTATTGAAACTAATGAAAATAATGACACATTATACCGAAACCTGTGGGATACTGCAAAAACAGTACTAAGGAGGAAATTTATTGCACTAAATGCTTACTTCAGAAGAATGGAAAGATGGAAAATAAACAACCTAACACTTCACCTTAAAGAATTAGAAAAACAATAACAATCCAAACCCACAGTTCGTACATGGAAAGAAATAATTAAGATCAGAGCAGAACTAAATGAAATGAAACCCAAAAAATGATATAACAGATCAATGAAACAAAAAGTTGTTTTTTTGAAAAGATAAATAGAATTGACAAACCATTAACAAGGCTAACTTAAAAAAGAAGAGAGAAGACACAAATAACAAAAATTAGAAATGAAAATGGTGATACTACAACTGATACCTCAGGAATACAAGGAATCATTATAGACTACTATAAACAACTATACACCAACAAATTTGAAAATCTGGAGGAAATGGATAAATTTTTGGACACACACAAACTACCAAGACTGAGCCAAGACGACATAGAAAATCTGAAGAGACCAATAACTATCAAGGAGATTGAAGCTGTTACCAGCAGTCTCCCAACAAAGAAAAGCCCAGAACTGGATGGCTACACTGCAGAATTCTACCAAACCTTTAAAGAAGAATTAGTACCAATTCTCTACAAACTATTCCAAAAAATTGAAACAGAGGCCACTCTCCCAAACTCATTCTATGAGGCAAATATCACCCTGATTGCAAAACCAGACAAAGATACAACAAAAAAAGAAAACTACAGGCCAATATCATTGATGAATATAGATGCAAAAACCCTCAGTAAAATACTAGCTAATAGAATACAGCAACACATACATAAAATTACATACCACGATCAAGTGGGATTCATCCCAGGGAGAAAGTTTGGTTCAGCATATGCAAATCAATAAATGTGATTTACCACATTAATAAAATCAAACTCAAAAACCATACGATAATCTCTATAGATGCTGAAAAATCATTTGACAAAATTCAACATTCGTTCATGATAAAGGGTATATAAATTGGGTATAGAAGGAAAGTATCTCAACACAATTAAAGTCATATATGACAAACCCAATGCCAATATCATCCTGAATGGAGAAAAATTGAAAGCCTTTCCCCTAAGAACAGGAGAAAGACAAGGATGCGCACTCTCACCACCCTATTCAACACAGTGTTGGAAGTACTAGCCAGAGCAATCAGGGAAGAGAAGGAAATCAAGGGCATTCAGACTGGAAAAGATGAGGTCAAAGTGTCTCTGTTCACAGATGACATGATCCTATATATAGAACAGCCTAAAGACTCTACAAAAAAACACTTAGAGTTAATAAATGATTTCAGCAAAGTTGCAGGATACAAAATCAACATACAAAAATCAGTAGCATTTCTATGTTCTAATAATGAACTGGCAGAAAAAGAAATCAAGAAAGCTAGTCCATTTACAATAGCCACCAAAAAGATAAAATACCTAGGAATAAATTTAACCAAGGGTGTGAAAAATCTCTACGATGAGAACTACAAACCACTGTCGAGAGAAGTTAAAGAGGACACAAGAAGATAGAGAGATATCCCATGCTCTTGGATTGGAAGAATTAACATTGTGAAAGTGTTGATACTACCCAAAGTGATCTACAGATTCAATGCAATCCCCATCAAAATTCCAATGACATTTTTCTCAGAATTGGAAAAAAAATCCTAATATTCATATGGAAGAACAAAAGACCATGAGCAGCCAAAGCAATCCTGAGCAAAAAAAAAATAAAGCCAGAGGCATAACGCCATCTTACTTTAAACTATACTACAAAACTATAGTAACCAAAATAGCATGGTACTGGCATAAAAACAGACACATGGACCAATGGAATAGAATAGAGAATCCAAAAATCAATTCATGCACCTACAGCCATCAGATCTTCAACAAAGGCACCAAAACTACATGCTGGGGAAGAGACTGCCTCTTCAGTAAACGGTGCTGGGAAAATTGGACATTCATATGTAGGAGAATGAAACTATACCTGTATCTCTCACCATATACCAAAATCAACTCAAAATGGATTAAAGAATTCAACATATGTCCTGAAACAATACAACTCCATAAAGAAAACATAGGGGAAATACTCCAGGAAGTAGGATTGGGTACAGACTTTATGAATATGACCCCAAAAGTGCAGGCAACCAAAGGAAAAATAACCAAATGGTATTATATCAAACTAAAAAGCTTCTGCACAGCAAAAGAAACAATTAACAGAGCAAAAAGACAACCAACAGAGTGGGAGAAAATATTTGCAAAATGTACATCTGACAAGGGCTTAATAAGCAGAATATACAAGGAACTCAAACAACTTAACAGCAAAAAACCAAATAACCCAATTTAAATATGGGCAAAGGAGCTGAGTAGGCATTCTCAAAGGAAGATATACAAGTGGCCAACAGACACATGAAAAATGCTCGACATCACTCAGCATTTGGGAAATGCAAATCAAAAACACTTTGTGATACCATCTCACTCCAGTTAGGATGGCTAATATCCAAAAGGCTGAGAATGACAAAACCTGGCGAGGAAGCAGAGAAAAAGGAACCCTCCTACATGGTTGGTGGGACTGCAAGATAGTGCAGACTTTATGGAAAATGGTATGGTGGTTCCTCAAACAATTACACATAGATCTACCATGTGATCCAGCTATTCCACTACTGGGTATATACCCAGAGGAATGGAAATCATCATGTTGAAGGAACACCTGTACTCCCATGTTTATTGCAGTGCTATTTATAGTAGCCAAGAGTTGGAACTAGCCTAAATGTCCATCATCAGATGAGTGGATAAGGAAAATGTGATATATCTACACAATGGAATACTACTCTGCTATATAAAAAAAAATGAAATATTACCATTCACAGCAACATGGATGGACTTGGAGAAAATTATGTTAAGTGAAATAAGCCAGACACAGAAAGAGAAATACCACATGTTCTCACTTATTTGTGAGAGCTAATAAAAATAAATAAGTAAATATACAAATGAATGGGGGTGGGGAAGAAGACACAACAATTCCTTGATCTTAAGTGGACAGTTATGACACAATTCCTTGATCTTGTTAAGACAAATGAACAATTATGATGTTGATGGAAGGGGTGGGGAGAGGGGAGAGACAGAGGGAGGAAAAGGAGGAATTGGTGAAGGGACATGAAAATCAACTATCTTGTATATTGATGAATGAAAAAAAAAGAAAAGAAAGGGGCCCCACCCAGCATTATTCTGGCCCATGTTCCATGATCACTCAGCCCTGGAAGAATGATGCTAACATAGGTGGTTGTTTCTGCATCTTGGGGAGCAGAATCTATCCTTGAGTCCAGATGAGTTTTACTGACCTTTTCAAAGAAACAGCTCTTTGGTTTCATTGATGTTCTCCATTTTTTTGTTGGTTCTGTTTCTATTTGATTTCTGCTCTTTATTATTTTCTTTTTTCCTTCTCCTTACTTTTGATTCAATTTGCTCTGTTTAGATCATTGATTTCAGATTTTCTTCTTTTCGAATACAAGCATTCAGTGCTATAAAGTTCCCTTTAAGCCCTGCTTTTGCTGCACCTGCCAAATTTTGACATGCTGTGTTTTGATTTCATTGCATTCAGACTATTTTCTAATTTCCTTTGTGATTTCTCTTTTGTCCCCTGAGTTTTTTAGGAGTGTTCTGTTTAATTTGCACATATTTGGGTATTTTTCTAGATAGATCTTTTTTATTGATTTCTAATTTAATTCCTTTGTGGTTAGAGAACATACTTTGCCTTTTGATCCTTTTAAATTTCTTGACATTTGCTTTTTGTCCCAGAATATGTGCTGTCTTGGTGAATGTACCATATGCTCTTGAAAAGAATGTCTATTCTGCTGTTTTTTGGTGAAGTATTATATAAACGTCAATTAGATCAAGTTGATCAACAGTGTTATTCAAGTCTTCTACATCCATACTGATTTTTTTTGGTCTATATGTTATATTAATTACTGAGAGGGAAGTCTTAAAATATCCAACTAAAATAGTGGATTTTTCTCATTCTTTTAGTTCTATTACTTACTGCTTTGTGTATTTTAAGCTGTTTTGTTACACGCATACACATTTAGGGATGAGCTAAAGAAAACAACATGTTACACACAGTAGAATATAAATTCCAAAGATCTCTGACTTCTCATCAGACATCACGGAGGCCAGACGAATGTGAAACAATACTCTAATTAAAAAATTAAAAGGGACTTTTTAAAAACTAAGACTCAAATACATGCTATTCACAGGAGATACACATTAAATATAAATATAGGATAAAAGCAAATGGACTGAAAAAGATATATCACATAAACTGCAAGCACAAGAAGGCTGGAGTGGCTGTTAATGCACAAAGAGACATCCACATCATAAACACATGTGCTGAATAATAGATAGCTGAACCACACAAAGAGGCAATTGAGAGAATTAAAGGGAGAAGCAAAAATTCCACAATCACAGTTGGGGATTTTATTTTAACACCCTCTGAACAATAATCAATATTTTGACATCACTGATATTTGTAGAACACTGTATCTTCCAACTGTAGAGCAGATCTTTTTTTTTTTTTTTGATGTGAACATGGTATATTTATCAAGATAGACCGAGTCTGTGGGAGAGTATGACCCATGCTCAGACCCATACCTTATCTGCAGATGCTGCAGACATGACAACCAAATGCACATTTTCAAAAACACTACTTTGATGCCGATGTTTACTTGCTTACAAATCTTCCATCACTCTCCATTGCCTACAAGGCTAATTTAAATCTCTTCAGGCTGACATACAGAACTCTTCATGGTCTGGCTGCAATTTTCACCTCTGTCTTCACTCCTCACAATATTCCTTTCCATACAGTTTTTTTTTTTTTTTTTGCCATAGTTAATATGGACTCTATATTGTCTACCACACATACATTATGCATTTGCTTCCAAGTCTTCATCTACTTTTTTCCCCCTACTACTTTTTGCCCTCCCTCACATCTTTGCTCAGGATCTTCTTGAGCCTCCAAGGTTCAGCTCAGTTATCTTCTCCTTCATGATGTCTCCTCTGATCATTGAGGCTGGGGGTTCTCTCTCTTTGCTGGGTTCCACTGTTGGCTAATCCTTGATGAAATGACTTGGCCTTGAAAAGAAGGAACATTTGGACCATGGCTAGTTAAGTCAAAAGTCAAGCATGGAGAAGGCAGGCAGAGACACAGCCCCTCTCCAGCCCAGCCAATTTGTAGAACTTGACATTAAGAAATTAATCTGTCCCTGAAAACTGTGACATAAAGCCCTGAAGAGGATGTGGATGATTAGCTTTTGAAATATATCAAACTGCTGGTAATAAACCTAAAACAAGTGTTAACCATTGCCCTAAAATGCCATGTGAAGAATTTGTCTTTCTTGCCTTCAGAGCGACCCTTTTTATTAAACAATCAGAATTGGAAAACAGCTTGAGGAATGACTCTTATTGTCGGGAGGTAGGTTACTAGGAGGGCACTGGTGTTGCAAAGACTCTGTGGGGACTTCCATGATGTGGAAGATGGGGAATGCCTATGCCACAGCCTGTCCTTCAGTTGGCAGAGAATGGGGAAACTCTGGATGTCTCTGAGCAAGGCCAACAAATATGACTGGAATTTTCTGTATGACGCTAAACCTGGCTTTGGGTAAGGTGTGCACCAGCAGGAGGACTTGGAGGCAAGAGACCAGTGAGAAGGCCAAGGGGGACACTTAGGAGAGGCAGTGGGAAAGGAGAGGAGAGGCCACTGCTGAGGACCGATCGACAGGAAGTTAAAGAGTCTGGGAGCTTTACAAACACGGATACCTGTGTTCCGCCCCCAGAGACTCTCATCTAGTTGGTCAGGAGGGGCCTGGGCAACGATATTTATTAAAACTCCTTGGGGGCTAATGGGCAGCCAAGATGGGAACAATCGCTCCAAACCACCCCCCATGTTATCGCAGGGGGAAGTGAGGACCCCAGCAGTGAAGCGGCTGAACCCCAGAATCCTGATGTTAAACCCAGTGAGTTCTGGTGAGGGGTCCTGGTGAAAGAATAGGGACTTTGTGAGGAAGAACCACTCCCAGAGCAGAGGAAGAAAGAACATAGCAAAGACGGCAGAGGAGCCCCCTGGGAGAGAGAAAGCAGCTGTGGGGGATGTGGGGGGATGGTTAACACTGTCGCTGTCCTCAGAGAGGAAATGCGGGGCCGGCTGAGGAAAGGCCTTTGGTGTCAGCCATTGGGAGATCACTGGGAGGCAGCGTAACTGAATGGTTTACAGAGTTCTAGAGTCAAACTGGCCAAAGGGCATTTTGGGACCCTGTGAGTACATCCCATGTCTCCATTAGCTTGCCAGTTCTGTGACTTTGGACACATTCATTGCTCTATCTAAGCCTTAGTTTTCTCATCTGTAAAATGTGTACACTATTACTACTTGCCTAATAGGGTTGTCATGAGTTTAAATGAGCTAATAATACATGTAAAGCACTTAGAATGGTGCCTGGCACAGTGTGTGTGTGATCAATATTTGTTGCCTCTTATTATGGTTATTGTTCTTACTATTGGTGCTGGATTTTTTCTTTAGTCTTTTTTGTGTTATTGGCATATTCATTATTACAAATCATAATTTTTCTTCATGCCTTTTACCTGACCCATCACTCCCCAACCCTACTCCCTCCCTCCTTCCCATCTCTCTAGTACCCTTAGGTTTGTTCTCTCCTTTTGAAAGTTCAATGTATTGTTGTGGTCTTTCTTTCTTTCTTTCTTTCTTTCTTTCTTTCTTTCTTTCTTTCTTTCTTTCTTTCTTTCTTTCTTTCTTTCTTTCTTTCTTTCTTTCTTTCTTTCATTCTTCCTTCCTTCCTTCCTTCCTTCCTTCCTTCCTTCCTTCCTTCCTTCCTTCCTTCTTTCATCTTTCTTTCTATCTTTTTCTTCTTTCTTTTATTCTTTCTTAGCACCTAGTTATTAGCGAGGACATGTGGTATTTCTCTTTCTGTGCCTGGGTTATTTCACTTAACATAATTTTCTCCAGACTTGCCCATGTTGCTGCAAATGGCAGTATTTCATTCTTTTTTGTTGCTGAGTAGTATTCCATTGTGTATATATACCACATTTTCCTTATCAAGTCATCTGTCAATGGACATTTAGTTTGTTTCTATATTTTATCTACTGTAAATAGAGCTGCAATGCACATGGGAGTGCAGGTATCCCTTCAACATGATGATTTCCATTCCAGGATATATACCCATTAGTGGGGTTGCTGGATCATATGTTAGTTCCATCTGTAGCTGTTTTAGAAACCTCTGTACCATTTTCCAAAATGACTGTGCTAATTTACAGTTCTACCAACAGTGTAGAAGAGTTCCACTTTCCCTGCATCCTTGCCAGCATTTGTTATTTTTAGTCTTTTTAATAATGGCCAGTCTAACTGGGGTGAGATGATATCTCAGTGTGGTTTTGATTTGTATTTCCCTGAAGATTAGTGATGCTGAGCATATTTTCACATACCTGTTGGCCATTAGTATGTCTTCCTTTGAAAAATGTCTACTCATCTCCTTTGCCTATTTTTTAATTGGATTATTTTTTCATAGAAATAGAAAAAGCAACCCTAACATTCAGATGGAACAACAAAAGATCCTGAATAACCAAAGCAATCCTGAGCAAAAAATAAATAAATAAATAAATAAATAAATAAATAAAATAAAGCCAGAGGCATAACACTACCTGACTTTCAATTATACTACAAAGCTACTGTAACCAAAACAGCATGGTACTGGCATAAAAACAGACACTTGGATCAATGGAACAGAGAAGAACACCTGGGGATCAACCCACATACTTACAGCCAACTGATCTTTGATAAAGGCAACAAGAAACATACATTGGGGAAAAGACTGCCTCTTCAATAAATGGTGCTGGGAAAACTGGACATCCATATGCAGAAGAATGAAATTGGACCTGTGCCTCTTACCATATACCAAAATGAACTCAAAATGGATTAAAGACTTAAATATATGAGAACTGAAGCCATAAAGTTACTAAAAGAAAACATAGGGGAAACACTCCAGGTAGTAGGACTGGGAAAAAACTTTATGAATAACACCCAAAAGTACAAGCAACTAAAGAAAAAATAAACAAGATGGGATTATATCACACTAAAAAGCTTCTGCACAGCAAAGGAAGCAATCAACAGAGTGGAAAGACAACCTACAGAATGGGAGAAAAATATTTGCAAACTATACATTTGACAAGGGAGTAATATCCAGAATGTATAAGGAACTCAAACAATTATATGATGATTTTTTTGAGAGACAATTTTAATTGGGTAGTAAGAGAAGTGTCAGATTTTATAATTTTCTTAGAATAATCTCCAAGTTGGCTGTTGCTAGAGTGTTTAGAAACACCTGCAGTTCTGTTTGCTAGTGGGACCCAATGCACTATAGATTGTACACTTGGTTAGGGAAGGGGAAAGTGAACCAGGAAACAGGAAGGCTGGAAGAAGGAGAAGAGAAGAGGACTGGCTCCTTGTATTATCCCCTACCCACCCCCAAAGCACTCTAGACTACACACATCCTTGAACCACAGTGATTGAGAGATGGATTTTTGGGCTCAGAGGAGTGACAGCTAAACAACCTGACACAGGCAGCACCCAGGGTGTTGAAGTCTGAACATGTGCCAGTGGCCTGGCCACTGGGGGTCTATTCTTTGCCTATGGTGGTTTGGTATCAAGGCCTCCACATTTGCTGGTCTCCATTCTCTTCCACATAGGGTTCCTTCTTGTGCCTGTATAGCACACCAAGAAGCTTTTATTGATCATGCAGGCAGTATATTGAGAATGAAATCAACCCAAAAGCTGACTTCTGATCCACCCATGGGAAACTAGTCAGCTTGCCAGGGGAGCAAAGCAATTCCAGCATCAGTAATTTGCTCTACAGCAACAGCAGTTTGAAAACGAGCTCTTATGAGCATCGAACAGACATTCCAATCGAACAGATATGGTGTTGAGTTTGGCCAAGGTGACTGGGGATCTTTGATCTTTCGAAGGTGACAGAACTTGCTTTTTCATAATGACATTTAAAAATATTTGATACACGTGTTTGTGTGTCTCTGTGTATGTGTGTGTGGGTGTGAATACTGTTTTAAAGGAAAGAGCAGGTTTCAGATACAATTGAGGTTCCCTTTATAATCCTCTTTGATTGTATTCTCCTTCATTCCATCCTGGAGGAGTTCTCTGTTCTGATGTTGGTGGATATCCCTCTGGACCATATTCTGATACTCTTAGTAAGTATGTACATGTTCATAAATAGTTAACAGTATGGTTTTTGTGCATTTAAAAAAGTTTACAAAAATGGTTTCTTAATACTGTTTGCTCGTGCTTTCTTTATAATTCCATTCTCTTCCTGTGTCTATTTTTGCTGTTTAGAATTTTGCTGTCTTCCTAATAGTCATTTCTTTGCACTTAGTCTGTCTTTTCTCTCTGTTTGTTTTAAGTTGTGGTAAGAATGCTTAGCATGAGATCTACCTTTTCAACACTTTAGCATGCTTACTCTGTTCTCTTTCATTTTCAGTACTTTTCTTTCCCATTCTTGCAGTCCTGATGCAGTGTTTGGTTGCATCTGCTGGTTTTCTCTCTTGGTAGTTAATTTCCTTGTGTGCTTTTTATCTGTTTAACTATGAACTACTCTTAAACATTTTAAAAACATGGACTTCTCATGAACCCTGCACTGTGAAAGTATCCTCAGAGAGAATTTTTTTGCCATTGTTTCTGATGTATGTTTAGAGAACCAACATTCAGGGACCAGTTTTTGTCACTAACTCCTCTGAATGGGATTCTTGCACAGTGCACGGTGAGTTCAGATCCTATACCTTCTCAAGGTCCAGGCCTGGGTGTTTAATTTTTTTCACATAAGACCTCAGACAGACACAAAGGTTCTTCAGGGTATCCGTGGAAGGTAGAAGGAAGTTTTCTAATTGCTTTTTGATGGAATAGCAACCCTTCTAGGCTTCAGGCTTTATGCAGGGAGCAAATTTCCAGCTTTTCCACTTCACACAGGACCAAGGTCATAGCTAGTGTCTGGGTGGCATTAGAAGGCCAGCCCTTGGCTCTGAGGACCAGTGTTCAGCCTGAGAGCCCCTAGGGTCCCCATGGCATCTGACCTCACTTTCATATAGGGCTTAAATTTCTGCTTTTATTTCTGGACCCCAGGGTTTTCTCTTTCCTTCTTTAAAGCTACATATGTATTACAATATTTATCTTTGTCATATTCGTTCCCACCCTGACCTTGAACAATTCAGTTTATTTTCTGTTTTACTTATCAGTGGTTTTTAAACATGGTCATCTAGCTGTGTGGGAGAAGGATAAGTGGCAAGACCACAGACACCTCTGACTGTAAACCCTGCCCTCTACTCTGCTTTAAACAGGGCAGCTCTTGTCTCCTGCTCCATGACAACCTAGCTGTGTGACCCTGGCAAGTACTTTAATCTTTCTGTGCCTCAGTTTCCCCATGTATAAAAGATGATAATGGTAGTTCTTGCTTCTCAGGAGTGTTGTGAGGATTAAATGAGATAATATACAACAAGCTCTAAGATCAGTCCCTGATTCAAAATAAGCACTCAGTAAGTGATGTTGTGATTAATTATTGAGCTCCAAGTCACGTTTCTTTTAAAAGTGCTTCTGAACTAAAATACAATGCCTTTTTAGATTTAGAAAAGGGCTTTAAAAACTCTATACTTTCTGGACTAGATGCTTTCTAGAAGACCTTCTAGTTTGGAAATTCTTTACTTGTACATCAACTGTATAGTAGGAAAGTTAGTTTTAGCAAAGCTTGAGACCTAGCTGGGTTGGTATAAAGATTTTGACTGTTAATAATCATTTCCTTCCAACCCCTGACATTCCTTCAATCCAACTTCCCATCCTTTGGAAATTGTATTCTTTTCTTAGTGATTCACAAGGAACATGTTGTAAGTCATGAGTGAGGTCTTAATGGTTGTATAAGCTTCCATCTGACCAAAGTCAGCCTTGTTCCTGGTTTGTCAATTTTGTGTCACCTGTCCCTAGGTTTTTTTTCTGAAATACCTAATCGTAAACAAAATTTGTTTAATGGTCTCTCTCTACCCTTTACATTTGTGGCAAACTCTTCTGCATTTCCCCTGAAAGTGGAATGCATGTAGACTCACGGAAAGGACAGGAATTAAGAGAAGGGCTTTGCTTTGTCTCCAGAGAGAAGGTGCTGTGGGGAGAGGCATTTTCATTCTCTCTTCAACCCACTCAGCAACTCTGCAGCCAAATTCTCCACTGATGAGCTGGTGATAGCTCTTTTTACATTGCAGCATGACTACATTATGAACTGGTGAGAACTCGAGCCATGATTGGCAGTGAGCAATGAGGGTTGGTGGTCTCCCCTCTGATTTTCACCACATCCCAGTTTGAAGTGCAGATAGTGGCAGATCTCAGGTGACCTTTTATCCCCCTTGGCCATAAGTCAGGTGTAGGAACTCTACCGTTCACAGTGAAAAGGTGAAATGCTCTCTTTGGTTCAGGGAGGTGACAGGAAATCAGAGTGTGCCCCCTCTCCACGTTGCTCATATTGACAGAACATTTGTCTACCAGCTGACTGTATGCTCCTAATAGCTTTTGAAGGCCCAAGCTCCTCAAGATCTATTGGGCCTTTTTAACCAGAAATCTGGTTATTCCAATCCCATCCATGCATTTGGGGCTATGGCCACCATTCAGCTGATGACTTGGATAATATTTGATTGGTATAATGGTATAAAAAATCCAGGGTTACATAGCGCACACTGTGTTGTGTCCAGTGGAAGTAGGGAGAATAGTAGGCAAGTCCTGCCCTACCTCTCAACTCTACGAGGTTTGAGGATATAATGAGACTGAGAGTAGGATGGGCGCCCTCAGGAAAAGAAGCCTGTGATTATTTTAGCTCAGGGAGGCTGGGGATCACCTTGGCTTATTACGGAGCTTTTCAGCTCATAACAAAATCTCAGCAGCAATCTTGACATTTCCATTACTTAAGAGAGGATGGGTCAATCCTGGGATGTTATAAATATGTCAGGGGCAGGGCAGTAGGGACAGTGTGTGCTCTTTCTTCCCAGTCCTTGTAAGGGCCAAATGCCTGACATGTTCTTCAGAAGGCCAACAGCTGCCTCTGCCAAAATTAATCAGGGACTCATGCATCAAAGGCAATGCTATGTTTGCATCACTGTGCACAAGGTGTTCTGGGGTCTGGGTTGTCCATGATGAGATGGTGCCTACATTGGATGCGAACCTCTGTTTGTTCATAGAACCAGCTCATGACCATCCAGGATGCCCAGGAGACTACTGTATTGTTCAGTGCAGTACGGTGCTCAACTTTGGCTTGCATGAGTTTCATCAAAATTGCTTTGGAGAAAGTCATATTCCTGGGTTGCAACCAAAATGATTTGGATTCAGTTAGTCTCAGACAGGGCTAGGATTTCTGATATAACACAGATGCAGGTGGTCAATGGTGATAGTAATGTCCTAGAGCCAGCACGTACCTGCTCTTGAGAGCTGATTAGTAAATGTTCAGGAATTTTGTGAGCTGTTTGTTTAAACATTGGAACTTGACATCAGCCATGGTGATAGTATTTACACAACAGAAATTGGCACATACTACAAATCAGAGCCGTTTTCCCCCCTCTGGATTGCTGGTTTACTAGCACATCATGACAATTTCTTCAGTGTTGTGGGACCAGAGCTGGGCTGTGACTTGGGAGAAGAAAATTTCTGCTTTGGAAAGTTCTCTTATATGCTGTGCAATCTTATGAAAGTTCATTTCCATCTCTGGGCCTAAATTTTCTCTATAAAATGAAGAAATTAGACTAGATCAGTTCTCAAACCTGGTGGCATAATAAAATCACTTGGAGAGGTCTGGCCAATACTGACACATGACCCCACTCCCAGGGAGTCTAGAGCCTCAGACCAGCACAGCATTTCAGCACACTGCACATGTATGTATAAAATCCCTCTGGGCAAGTGTACTTCAGGGTTGAGAACTATTAATCTACATTATGTTTAATGTTCTTTGAAGTTCTAGATTTTCAGCCTATACAATACTACATTGCTTTGTGTCTCATTTTCTAGTTAATCCCTGTCATGGAGGAAGAGTTCCACAGAAGAGAATTTTCCAGAAAATTAAAGAGTACACTCTTAAGCACCAGTATATTAAAACTAAGCACCAGTATATTATTTTTCTTAAGCAGAAGAATCAGAAGAAAACGTCATTTAAAAAAAAAAAATTTAGAATCACCACTATTGATGAGCATTGTTCATTTATCCAACAAATATTTATCTAGCAGCTGCTATGTGTTAGGTGTCTGTTACAGAAGTGCTAGAGAGAGGTTGAAAGATTGTAGAACCAGAGTTCAGGACAAAATAAAATAATACTAATGACTAATATTTATTAATTCTTTATTACATGCAAGGCACCGTTCTAAACATTGTAGTTTTATCACCTCACTTAATCCTCCCAACAATCCTCTGAGGCAGGTAAAATCATATTCCTGCTTTACAGATGGGCAGACCAAGACAAAAAGAGGTTCCATACTTTCTCAAGGTCACATAACTGGCTGGGGCAGAGGTAGGATTCAAATCAGGACCTAACCTTTCTGTGTGAACTAGGACAAGGTTGTTTCCTCCAAAGTGTCAGTTTCCTATTGTGCTAAGTGACTTCTGAGGCTTCTTTAAGCCCTCACAATTCATGAGTCCATGTCCACTTTCCAGCTCCCTCATCTTCATCAACCTGGGGGAGAAAGACAAGGCTACTGAAGCCTGGCTCAGGGATGGGTGACTATACCACTTTATGCAATTTACAGTCATCAAAAATGGATTACAAAGTCCATGCACTAAAACCAATATGCACTAGCACATTCCTTTATTCAGCAAATATTTTGTGGATACTTGTGTGGGTAAGCACTCAGGACACATTGGTCCATTAAAACCAAAAAAGCTTACCATTAGGGGGCACAATACAATAAGTAAACAAATAAATAGATAATAACGAAGCAGGACAGTAGAATGAAGGAAATGTATAATAGGTGGGGACATGTAATCTGAGGATAAAATATGTCAGTTATAAGACAGGAAGGATGAGCAGAAGCCAGCCATGGAAGACCAGGGGCAAGAACAATGCAGGTGGAGGAACAGCACGTGCAAGGGCCCTGAGGCTGAAAAGCATGTGGCGAGTTTGAGGAGACTGGTGTTGCTGGGCCACCAGGGCCAGGGAGAGATCCACACAAAATAAGTTAGAGACAAGCCTCTTGAAATGTGCGGCATTTAACAATAAAACGACAGGTGCTATTTTATTGGATATTAGTCTTTTGACATAAGCGAGATGGATTGGATGGATCCACTGAACAGCTGAAAGTGTTCTAATGCATACAGTACCCAGATCGTAAGTGTATACATGCATAGCACTGACACCACAATCAAGATAGAGGACAGTTTCATCCCCTGAGAGTCACCTCATGCCCTTTCCAATCAATACCATCCCCCAAACCCCACTCCCACACCAGAGGCAACAAAAGATTAGTGTTGCCTGCTGGACTTCATACAAATGGACTCAAACAGTATGTATTCTTTCGTGACTGGCTTCCCCCCACCCCCACAGAATATTTTTGACATTTGTATGTGTTACTGGTTGGATTAGTAGTTTATTCCTTTTTAACCATAGGCCACATGACATGTGATATCATATGCATTCTATTCCCAACAGGTTTGGAAGGAATCTCAGTGGTCACTTCTAACCCTAGGGCCTTGTGCTTGAACCCCCTGCAATATCCCACCTAGTAGTCATTTATGGAAATACTTCCCTTGATGGAAAGGTCAGGGTCTCCCAAACCCAGCCATCCCACTCTACTGTGCTTGACTCTTAAGATGACCTTGAAGATACATTCCAATGGCTCCAGAAAATAAATTCTCATCTGGACTATTTAGAAAAAGGATGTGAGGCTGGAATGGCATCTTACAAAAGTTCTCTTTTTGGTATTCAACACTATAGGCCATATTTTCTTTTTAAAAATTTAAATTATTTTTCTTTTGTTTCAGGAATACTCAGTGTAACAGGACTCGAGTTCCTCAGGATTCTGGAGACATGAAGCTGAGATCTGGTCACCTGTCCTCTTATTTTTTACCAACTGGGATACAGATGACCACTGCTTCTTTCCGTCCTCTTTGAGAGGGACAGAGGCTCCCAAAGTAGTATTTCTTCCTGGTATAATTGAGAAGCAACAGGCAAAGAACACCCTCAACATGTCTGAATGCATACAGGTGAAAACACGGGCTATGGCAGCCTGGTGGGGTCTACAGAATTTAGCTCTTTCCAAAGCTCTTTGGCTGTATGAGGCAAAGGGACTCCAGCTACATTCCCTTGCTTTCCTTGGATGTGTGACACACAAAGAAGACAACAGAGAGACTGGTCATACAATTACATAGCAAAGAAATGGTTTCTCCCCCCCCCACCTTAGTGTTTTACTTTGCTTTACTTTGCTCCCCTCCACACTACCAGCTTTGAATTGAACATGGGGAAATGGTGGGTTTTGTTGGAACACAGCCTCATGAATACTCATTTTCCTGGGATCACTGCTCAACCCCAGCTTTTTCAGAAGAGTTTATAGATTCTTTGAATTGAAAAGACCCCAGAAATGTCTCTATTTTCATATCACCTTCTATCATCTTACAGATGAGCAATCTGAGATGCAGAGAGGGGACCGATAGCAAAGTCACAGACTCAGGGAAGTAAATGTTTGCAGGTGTCTTAGTCCATTTGGGCTGCTATAACAGAATACCATAGACTGGGTGTCTTAAACAACAGAAACTTATTTCTCACAGCTCTGGGAAGTCCGTGATCAAGGCACTGGCAGATCTGGTGGCTGGTGAGGGCCCACTTCCTAGTTTGCAGGTGACCATCTTCTTGCTGTACCCTCACACAGCAAAGAGCAGAGCAGAGAGAGAGAGAGAGAGAGAGAGAGAGAGAGAGAGAGAGATAAAGCATGCTCTCTTGTGTCTTCATAAGGGCATTAGTCTCATTCATGAGGCCTCCAACCTCAAGATCTAATTACCTCTTGAATACCCCACCTCATAATACCATCGCATTGGGGGTTGGGATTTCAACATAAGAATTTTGGGGCGACACAAATATTCAATCCATACCAGTAGTATACCTCTGGTTCAACAACTCCCACCTGATTCTGGGTTGACCTAGGCAAGCTATGCTGACCAAGGAGTGGGATAGAGGTCCCCTTCCAGGGCATTATCCAGGCTTGTCCTTTTTCTGTTTTTCTCTGGGATGGAAAACTAGGTTGTTGGTATGTAGAGAAATCAGCCAAGGCCGGAGGGGAGCAGGAGCTGAGTCTTCCACAATCTCCAGATCTAAAGGCAGCTTTCTAATGATTTGTTTATTAAATTGCTGTTTCCCATCGCACTGCCTGTCCACACCCACTCACCCTCCCGCCCGCAGGCCGGCCTCCCTTCCCAGCTCCAGGACAAGCAAGATGCTCCATGGTTTTCCAGATGTGCACAGGGAGGTCTCCTCAGAGCCCCCACAGTCAGACAATGGCCACACACTGCTTCCTAGGCCTTCCCAGGCATGGCTAGAAGGAGACAAGCACCCTTCCCAGCAGAGGCAACTGGCGCTGCTAAAATATTAGCAAAATTATCATGGAAAGCCAGACCCTGAAGCTATCCCTGTGTTGGGGAGCACAGGAAGCACCAAAAAGGAGTCTGGGGTCATGTGTCCATGCAGTGCCAGGCTTCCTTCCTCCCTCCAGGCAGCCCCAGATCAGGCTCCTGCACCTCCCGCCCCCACCCCTGTTCCCATGGCAAAGGAGAGGAGGATCCACTTACTGCTCGTGTTCATGGTGATGTCTTCGCACTGGGTAACAGTTTTAATGAGATAGAACTCATAAGCCATATAATTCACATATTTAAAGTGTACAACTTGATAATTTTTAGTACATTGACAGAGTTGTGCAACCATCACCACTGTAGTGGATTGAATTATGTCTCCCAAAACTCACTGAAGCTTGAATTGTGTCCCCCATGTTTTATGTATTAGAAATTTGGCTCCCATTGTGACTGTTAAGAGGTTGGGAAATCCTATTATGGTAATTGAAAGGTGGGGTCTTGATGAGGTGATTGGATTGTAGGACCGTGTAGTAGTGAATGGATTAAAAATGGTGGTCGGGGGTGTGGTTCTGAGGGCTTTAAAAGAAGAGGAGAAGAGAATCTGTTTCTCTCTCTGCTCTCTCTGTTTCCACCACCTTGCAACGTGAGACCCCTGGGTCACTGTCGCCACCACCAGATGCGTTCCTTGGACTTTGGACTTCCCAGCCTCAGAAAATGTAAGCAATAAATTTTGTTTTCTTTACAAATTACCCAGTTCTGTGTATTCTGTTATAAGCAACAGAAAAGGGCTAATACAACCACAATCAATTTTAGAACATTTTTGACACTTCAAAAAGAAACTCTGTGCCGTTTAGCTATCACTCCCCAATTCTCTCATGCCACTCAGCCCTAACCAGTCACTGTCTGTCTCTATAAATTTGCCCATTCTAGACATTTCAAAGAAATAGAATCATGCCACATGTGGTCTTTTGCTGTTGTCTTCTTTTGTTTAGCACAATGTTTTCAAGTTTCATCCATGTTGTACCATGTTATCAGTATTTCATCTCTTTTTATTGTGGAATAATATTCCACTGTTTGAATATACCACATTTGTTTACTAGTTCATCCATTGCCAGGCATTTGGGCTGTTCTTACCTTTTCACTATTATGAATAATGTTGCTATGAACATTTGTGCACAAGTTTTTGTGTGGATATGAGTTTTCATTTCTCTTGGGGATACAAACCTAGGAGTAGAGTTGCTGGATCAAATGGTAACTCATGTTTAACATTATGAGGAACTAAAAGACTGGTTTCTAAAGTGGCTGCACCATTTTACATTCCAACCAGCAGTATATGAAGACTCTGATTTCTTCACATCCTTGCTAACACTTGTTATTATCTAAGTTTTTGATTGTAGCCTTAGTGGGAGTGAAGTGGAATCTTATTATGGTTTTGACTTGTTTCCCTGATGACTAATGATGCTGAACATCTATTCATGTTCTTATTAATCATTTGTATATCTTCTTTAAAAAAATGTCTATTCAGATTCTTTGTCTATAATTAAATTGGTTATTTTTTCTTTGATTTTTGAATTGTAATGATTATTTACATATTCTAGGTGTAAGTCCCTAGTCAGATATAAGATTTGCAAATATACTCTCCCATTCTGTGGCTGTCTTTTCACTTCTTGATAATGTTCTTTGAAGCACAAAAGTTTTAAATTTCATGTCCAACTTATCTAATTTTTCTTTTGTTGCTTGTGCTTTTAGCATCATATCTTAGACTCTATCTGAGGTCATAAAGATTTAATGTTTTCTTCTAAGAGTTTTATAGTTTTGGCTTTTACATTTAGGTCTTTGATATACTTTGAGTTAGTTTATGTATATGGTGTGAGGTAAGGATTCAACTTCATTCTTTTGCATATGGCCATCTACTTGTCCCAGCACTATTTGCTGAAACACTATTCTTCCCCATTGAATTGATTTGACACCCCATGGAAAATCAATTGACTATTCATATATAAATTTATTTCTAGACTCTCAGTTCTATTACATTGATCTATCCAATACCAGTACCACACTGTCTTGATTTATTCTTGCTTTATGATAAGTTTTGAAATTGAGAAGTGTCAGTTTTCCAACTTTGTTTTTCATTTTCTAGACTATTTTTGCTATTCTGGGTTCCCAAGTCTCCATATGAATTTCAAATGTCAGCTTGTCAATTTCTAAAATGATAGAAGATTCTGGGATTCTCATAGGGATTGCATTGAATTTAAAGATTAATTTGGGGAGTATTGCCACCCAAGTCTTCCAATCTATGAACGTGAGATTTTTTTGTTTGTTTATTTGAATCTTTAATTTCTTTCAACAATGTTTTGTACATTTCAGAGTAAATTTTGTTCTACTTTTGTTAAATTAATTTCTAAGTATTTTATTCTTTTTGATGTATTGTAGACAGAATTGTTTTCTTAGTTTCATTTTCAGATTGTTCATTATTGCTAGTGCATAGAAATACAGATGATTTCTGTATATTGTTCCTATATTCTGTGACCTTGCTGAACATCTTTATTAGTTCTAATAGTTTTTGTTAGATTCCTTATGATTTTCTGTATGAATATTACGTCACTTGAGCTTCCTTTCCAATCTTAATGTCTTTCATTTCGTTTTGTTCTGTTTCTTTCCTTTTCTTCCTTCCTTCCTTTTCCTTTTTTTTTTTTTTTTTTTTTTGTCCCGGTTGCTCTGTAAATCTCCTTCCGACCTCACTCATCACCTGGGGGTGAAAAGGCAGTGCAGTGCCAGCTCCGTATCCTCAGGTGCTCTCTGTCCCTCTGCTGTCCCCTCTCCGTCTGGGCTGTCACCACCGCCTTGAAGGCGAGTGGACTAATAGGCGCAGGTGAGAGCGAGAAGGAGCACGAGGAGGCGGGGAGGACACGGGCGCCCCGGGTCTCCTGCTCCTGGGACCCGGATCCCGGGCAGCTGCGGGGCTGGCGGCGCCTGCTCGCGCGCACGGCGACTGTTCCAGCCCAGCGGCTCCGGAGCCCAAAGGGGGTGTGGACCACGGGGAGGCAGGGCGGGGGCAGCGCGTCCCCGCCCGGCCTCGGGGAACAGGGACCCGCCCCGGGACCCACCTCTCGGCCAGCGTCGGGAGCCAGAGGCCCCTGCCCCGGCCCCTGCGAGCGGTTCATGAATTCTGGTCCTCGTCTGGGGTCTGGAATTGCAGGGCGAGCAGAGCGAAATAGGAGAGCGGGACATCCATGACGCGGGCTGGCGGGGTGGCAGCGCGGGGGGCGCGGCCGCTCGCTGCCGCCACCTGCTGGACGCGCGGACGCGTGCCCGAGGCCCCGCCCCGCCCCGCCCCGCCTAGCTTCTGCCTGGGTCCTGGGCAGTGATGGGGGATGGACGGGCCCCTGGTGTCCTGGGGCCAAAGGGGTGGGGTGGGGGGTTGTCGAGCACTGTTTCCCTCCCTCGGAGCTGGGTCTAAGGGCTAGACGATGACAGGGAAAGAAACTTCCCACCGCGAGGGGCGGTGAAGGAAAAGACTGGCTCTGCAGGAAGACAGTTTCCACCCCAGCCCTGCTGCTGGCAAGCTCCGTGCAGTCTAGCCCTGAGCGGGTCACTGCTGTCTCTGCCTCGTGTTCCGCAACTGTGGCGGCTGGACAAGTGGATGAGACATTAGGGGTTCCTCCAGAGAGCCTCCTAAATTATGTTTCCACATTTTCTGTCATTGTACCCTATCTCCCTTTGCTCCCATTGCTAAATAATTTGTTGTTTCTTTATTCTCTCCTCCCCTAGACTGTTAGCTGCATGAAAAAATAGATCTTGTCTGGATTTTACCACTGTGCTTCGTTTCTCCTCCCAACCTAAGGTAGTGCCCGCCCGTAGTTAGTGCTTGATAAATATTTGTTGAATAAACACCCCAGGTCATTTTTAGAATTTCTTCCACTCTCCATATGCCAGGTTCTGTAAATGTGCATTGCATTATTCTTTGCAAAATGCAATAATTACGGAAACTCGATGGTGCTCTGGTCAAGAGCCCGGCTCTGTGTTGAGCCTGCTCAGTTTCATCACTTGCTCGGTGTGTGACCTTTGGAAATTTATTTGGCCCCAAAGAGCCTCAAATTCTTCATCTGTAAGATGAGGATAATCATGGTACCTGCGTCATGGGGTGGATGTGTACATTAAATGAGTAGAATACATTAACATACCTAGTATAGTGTGTATGAAGCCCTCAGTGTATACATTAACTATTATTGCCATTGTTCCCTTACACCTGCCGTATTTGATTGACAAGCCCATCACCTCTCTTTCTACTTGTGCAGGCCTGCTGGACCTTTCCACAGTTCATTCCTGTCTCTGCATTTTCCTGCCTGGGAATGTGTGGTGAGCTCTGTTGCAATTGGGATTTCAGGGCATGGTCTTTCCTCTGGGCCAATTGCAATCATGCTAAATGAGGCCGGCCTGGGTCCCTGTTTCCATCTCCTTACAGAGAAATCCCCAGGCTTCTGGTTGCCTCCCTTCTCAGTCTCTGTCCCTTCCTTTGCAAGTGCAATAGGAACTTAATCCTGTCTTTTTATTTCACAGGCTCGTGAGGATCCGAATGAAAGTGCTTTCAAAGGAGCATAAATTCATATACCAAGGTGACATGGTCTTAAATCCTTTCCCTTTATTCTAGGCTGAGACAAATTTTTCTCTCTGTGACCAAACATTTTCCCCAGTTGTGTGAACTCGATTTAATGAAACACATCTAATGCCCCCAGCACCTCACAATTAACAAAATGCTTCCAGGGGTATTTCTAATTTTCTTTCACAAGCCACTTAATAAGGCCCACAAGGAACAGGTTGCATTCCCATTTTATAGCTGATGAACTCGCCCTGGGACAAGCTGCTCAGCCTCTCGGCCTCCCTGTGAGGCAGGGGCAGCATCAGGACCTGAATGTGGGCCCCTGAGCTATCCTTTGTCTAGGATTCTTTTTAGAATTCAGCTCTTAGAGAGATATTGAACTTTGGACCATTTTAAAGCCCCAAATAACTTCTACCAGGAAAACAATCTTCTTTTCTCTGTGTAATTATGAGGACATGAAGAAAGGGGTCAATAGAAGTAAAATGCTACACCCATGAGGATGTCTGCAACAATCGGTGGCCACCGGGAAGGTGCAAGAGGAAGCCTGGGGTGGGATTCTCTGGAGGCTTAGCTGGGAAAGTCGTTGCGACTGTAGAATCTTGGCTCATTCCTCCCAAGGGAATGGAGTTGAGACCCACAGAGCGGCAGCTTCCTTTGTTTAGAAGTTTGTTTTGAACTTGTTTAGATTCCAGGAAGGGAGCGAAACAACTTCCACCTGGAAAGACAAAAATATTTCTACATGTTGGAAAACCGCTTGGCAAAGCCATTGGGCCACAACTCTTCTGGCTTTATCAAGGGGAGAGGACACCTTTCCAGGCCAGCTCCACCCACGGTGGTTGCCTCCCCCTTCACAGGTGGCCACTTGGTCTGTCCTCAGTAGGTTCCCTTCTCCACGAAAAGCTCCCATCTTTCTTACGTGAAAGATCCAGCACAAGTCAAGTTAAACAGGCAAAGTCAGAGCTGTCATTCTCACATGTGGAGTAATTCCAGTGCCAAGAGTGAGGCAGCAAGCAAATTAATATATATATATAACACAGTAGTGCTAGGGTTCTCCATAGCAAAGTCTTTAAGGGTCCTCCTGTTCTCCTTTTCCCCACAGTGGGGAGACTTAGGTTAAGGGGTCTCTCTCGATGTTGGGCCTGGCAGGGGCCACAGGCAGCCACAGCAGTGCTGTATTCCAGGACCCTGGTGATTGGAATGGCTGTGGAGCTTGGGTCCTGGGCTCAGTGTCACTCATGACATGATGCAATTTTACTTTCTGAGACATGGGTGGATGTAGCTCTCCCACCAATTCAAGGACCGTGACTCTGTAACACCCCCTAGTAGCTCAGGCCCAGGGGTCAGGGGTGCAGCTGGGACTCTGATCCTGGGGGTCAGGGTGCAATACTGGCAGAACTCTGGAGAAGGAGGTCCTGGCCCCAGGGAGCAGGCACAGCTGCAATTCGGGTACTGCAGCCAACAGGGTTCAGTGGAGAAAGGGTACCATGTAGTGGTCACTCTGGACCCAAGAATGGTGGGGCACTGCTATGGCTTAGATTCTAGGGGGTGGGGAGCAGGGCAATTATGGCTCCACTCCTTCGAGAGGTGGGGCATCTCAGCAGCTCAGACTCTGGAGGGCTGGTTCAGAACCAGGGAGGCAGGCTGCTGTGGCTGTTTGGCCCAGAGGGCAGGGTAGAGCAGTTCAGCCAAGGCTGTTTCCCTGGAAGGCAAGGTGCCATGTCAGCTCAGGCACTCAGGGTGTGTGGGTTCACTGCTGGGCCAGGCTCTGGGTTCCTGAGGGGCCAGGTGCCAGGTAGGCTTGAGCCCCAGGGTCGTGGCTGCTTCCCTAGGCCAAAGGCCCAATACAATTTGGGGAGGGGGAGGCACCGCTTTTGTTCAGGCTATGCGGGGGCTCAGATGCTTTGCTGGCTCAGGTCTGGTTGCTCTGCTGGGCTGGGCCAGTGTGCTTGGTCCCTGGGGGGGGGGGAGGGCAGGGTGCAATGTGGTCACGGCTGCTCCCCTGGGCTGAGGGTTTGATTCACTGGGGCTGGGACACCAGGTTGGCTCATGTGCTGAAGGGTGGGACTGCTCCACCACCTATGGCATGTTCATATTTTTTGTATTTGTAATGACACCATCATGAAATTTCAAGTTGAAACACTTCTGATAATGCAGAAATTCATAAAATTAAAAGAGAGAGAGTTTCTCTCCCCTTACACACTATATCACCTCTACTCCCTTACCCAGCTAGAGAGGGCAGGGGTGTGGCCTGCTCTGCTCCCTGCTGAGCCCCCTCACCCAGTGCAGAGCTGGCACAGAGCGGGCACTCAGTGCCCCCCGTCCGGAAGGAATAAACAAGGCTGTACACACACACGGACACGCGCATACATAGGGCTTTTTTTTCCCCCTTCTCTTCCTCCTCCTTTTTTGAATATGATATGTGCATCTTTGGACTCTTTCCTGGACTCTATGAAGACCTACTTCATTCTTTTTAACTGCTCACTCCCATTTTGATGGGTGTTCAAGCTCCTGTGGTCCACCTCATTGCACAGGCTTCTGGAGTTTCCCCAGGAAAGACGCCTGAGCAGGACTCACTGGGCCGGACACTTGAAAACCTGGATTTCCCTGAGAGATAAGCTGAGTTGAAGAGAAATTCTTTTCCCTGGGAGTGGTAGGGAGTGTCAGTCCTGGGCTTGTATCATGGCAAACACGCACACACTTGCACATGTACACACACACACGGACGCGCACACACAGACACACACACACGCACACTGTCCTATCCCAGCCTCCTCACTAGCGAACCTAATTTCAAAGCATGAACGGATTAACGTTAGCATGTTCTGTGGAAACACACTGGACTGAGGGTCCTGAGGTTTGAGTTCTAGTGTAGAATTTGTCACAAACATTCCAAGAAAATGTAGAACAAGTGACAGCCTCTGTGGTCTTCAGTTTCCTCATCTTTAAAATGGGTTTAGAGGAGAAAGAGGGGGAGAGGAGTGGACACATTGCTGTTCAGGACGCTTTCAGTGCTGACCTTCCAGGACAAGGCTTCGGTTGCCTGCCCTTGACCTCCTCTTTGCTGTGGGAGCCAAGAAGTGAAGAACTGACGTTTTGGAAAGAGCAGTCAGCTTTCCTGCGTGAGGTCACAGAAGCTCGCCGCTTGCAGGATGGTGACCTCTGGCCGGGTCAGCAGCGCACCTCCTCTCCTGGAGCTGGGGCTGCCTGTTCCCCAGCTGACCCCTGGCCGGGGAGCGTTTTATGTCCCCGCAGAGGGAGGTCTGGAGAACACCTCACCCATGGCTTAGTAATGTGCGAGTCTGACAGCTGCTGAGCTGCACCCACAGATGCCTGGGTCGGTACTTATGACAGAGCAGTAAAACAGAGTGGTAGGGCAAGGCCCCGGGTCACACTGCCCGGGGTAAATCCTGACTGCTCTACCTTGCTGGTTGAGTGAGCTGGGGCAAATCACTCAGACTCTTAGTTTTCTTTTCTTTAAATAGGTTAGGTAGAGATTAAATGTGGACTTTTCACATGAGTTTGTCAGAAGGGCTCAGTAAGCATTTATTCTTATTCTTATTAATCTGCACAATGAACACAGCTTTTAAGGTAACTACTAATGACTGATGAATATGTGAACAAATGCACAGATAAACTGGAAGCTAACTTAACTTTCTGGTCACAATTCTGCCGCTGGGTCCCTCCAACAGTCCTGCAGCTCATTCAAACTGAGACTGTTCCCTAAAGTCACTCCCAATGCCAATCCTAGCACTTTTATTAATAGCTTTTTCTCAGTCTAGGACTCTTTTCCCAGCTATTTCTGCCTGTCAAAATACCATCCTTCAAGGCCCCCAATCACATGCCCCCTCTTCCATGAAGCCTGCTTTGTTTTTCTGACTGAGAAGTGCTAACTTCCTTCTCATAGCTCCAATATATCTCTGTATACTGATGATTCCTGCTGTGGTTTGAATGTCCCCCCAGCTCATGTTGGAGCTTCATCTCCAATATTACGTTTGAAAGCTGGGGCCTTTAGGAGGTGATTGGATCGGGAGGACTCTGTCCTTGTGGATGGATTAATCCATTCATGGATTAATGGGTTAATGATTTAATAGATTATCAGGGAGTGACTGGTGGCTTTGTAAGGAGACCAAGTGAGCACGTCAAAAATGCTCTTGCCCAGCCCTTGCTATGTGATACCCCGTGTTGCCACAGGACTCTGACTTCATGGGATCTCCATGAAGAAGGCCCCCACCAGATGTGCCCCCAGACCTTGAACTTCCCAGTCTCCAAAACTGTAGGAAATAAACCTTTTTTCTTTATACATTAGACAGTTTCAGGTATTCTATTATCAGTAACAGAAAACTGACTACTAAAATTCCTGAGTTTACATTCCCAGTAGAGACCTTTTCCCTGAATGCCTGTCTTATGCATTCTACTACCCATATGACACTTTCAGATGGATGTTGAATAGACTTCTCAAACTCCACACGCTGACCACACCTGCTCCCGAAACAACTGTAGGATGTAGGAAAAACCAAACTGTTTTTCCTGTTCTCGCACATAGCATAACAGCTAACACAGCACAGATTATTTTACTTCTGGTCACCAAAATGTTCCCCACACACTGAGCAATTCTCCAGCAGACACCAACTGGGAGCCCTATAATCCAATTCAATTCTGACACTATCTACCTAGAGATAGCATCAGAACCCACAGTTTAAGAGCTTAGTCTCACAAAGCTGCCCTCATTTCAGATGGCAGTTGCAAGTCCCAGGATATGACCTGTACTTCTGACCACCTGACTATACATCAGGGATTCCCAAGATTCCCTCCTTGAGTTCAATTAATTTTCTAGAGCAGGTCACAGAACTCAGGGAAACAATTTGCTTACATTTACCCATTTGTTACAAAGGATACAGATGTATAGCCAGATGGAAGAGATGCATAGGGCAAGGCATGTGGGAAGGGACATAAAGCTTCCGTGCCCTCTCTAGGTGCGCCACCTTTCCAGCACCTCCACGTGTTTGGCCACGGGAAGCTCTCGAAACCCCATCCTTTTGGAGTTTTATGAAGGCTTCATTATGTATATGTAGGTATGATTGATTAAATCATTGGCCATTGGTGATCAACTCCACCTTCTTAGAGGCCCGGGGGCGGGGGGAGGGGTACTTGAAAGTTCCAATCCTCTAATTACATGATTGGTTTCCCTGGCAACCAGCCACCATGCAGAGGCTATCCAGGAGCCCACCAAGAGTGGTCTCTAGAACAAAAGATGCTCCTATCACCCAGGAAATTCCAAGGGATTTAAGAGTTCTGTGTTCAGAAGACCTTAGTACTCAGGAAATCACACAGGTTTTAGGAGCTCTGTCTCAGGAACCAGGGCCAGAGACCAAATATGTATTTCTTATTATCTCACGATATCACACCCACCCCTGCAGTAGTTCAAGGCAACCCCATCCTTCCAGGTGCTCAGGCTTTTTCCCACACCCTCATGCATCAGGCAATTCTGCCTCTACCTTCAAAACAAACCATGATCTCACCATTCTCACCACCTCCACTGCATCTGCCCTGCTGCAAGCCACACCCTTCTCTCACTTGCACTGGTGCAATAGCCTCTTACTGGTCACCTGCCTTACTCCTGTTGTCTTCCACCCAATCTACTCAGCACAGCAGCCAGGGTGGTTCTTTCTCAAATCATGAGTCATATCATATCACTCTTTAGCTAAAAACCCTCTGAGGGCCACCATTTCACTCAGATTGAAAACCAAAGTCCTTAAGATGGTCAAGCAAGCTCTACACACCCGGGCACCTGCTACCCCTCTGACTTCATCTCCTACCAGTCTCCCTGTGTTGGGTCATCTTCAGTCATCCATCGACATCCACTCTCTACTCTCCTCTACCCTGCCGTGTGCCCCAGGAGTCAGGCCTCCACATGCTTCCTCAACAGGGCTCTCTTACCCTTCAGTTGTGTCCAGTTGATGGGAAGATGGAGTTGAGAGGATGGAGCATTTATTCCTCTGGCCCCTTTCACTTCATGGCCTTGGCTAGGCAATGGCTATTTCTCTATCAGAGAAACAGCTCCTGTCTCTCAGCCCTTGGCTGCAGCCAGCTCTTGCTAGGTTTCAATTGCCACTCCCTCCTCTTGTGCCTTCAGGCCTGGCTAATGTTTTATCCTGGCTTCCTGTCACTCCTAGCCATGGGGTATCTTACCACACTTGCTGGTTTACCTTAACACAGACCACGCTTTTGTAAATAGCTCCTTCTTTATACTCTCGTCATTACGCCTTTGAGGGCATCCTCTGCTTCCTGCCCCTTTCTGACGCTGCTCAAGTTACAGTCTCTGCTTCTCTTCCTCTGACATGCCGGGCACTCTCCTGCCTCCGGGCCTTTGAACCGACTCTTCCCCTTTCCTGGCATGCTCTTCTCCTAGGTACACATGGATCCTGCCCTCATGTCCTTTCAGTCTTTGCTCAGTTTTCCCCTTCTCAGGGAAGACTTCTGTCTCTGCCCTTTTGAAAATTGCTGCCCCTCTATTCTGGCAGGCCTGTTTTTTTTTTTTTTTTCCCCCAAAAACACTTTTTGCCATCTAACACACTACATAATTTACTTATTTATTCTGTTTCTTGTCTCTCTTCCTCACTGGAATGTAAACTATATGAGGGAGAGATTTTGTCTGATTTGTTATCTGCTGTCTCCTCACCATTTAGATCGCTGCCTAGATGTAGCAGGTGCTCAGTAAATATTTGTTCACTGAGTAATGGAATTGAAAAAGGGACATGTTCTTATCTCTTGTGGGGTCTGTATTGGTTTCCTAGGGCTACCATAACAAAGTACCATAAACTGGGTAGTTTAAAACAACAGAAGTGTATTGTGTCACAGTTCTGGAGGCTGGAAGTTTAAATTCAAGGTATCAGCAGGGCCAAGGTCTCTCTCCACCCTGTAGGAAGAATCTTTCCCAGCCTCTGGCTAGTTTCTGGTCATTTGCTGGCAGTCCTTGGCATCCTTTGGCTTGCAAGTGCATCTTGGTCTTCACTGTCTCATGGAGTGCTCCTTGTGAGCACTGTCCTGTGCCCCTGTGGCTTCATGTGGTGTTTTTGTTGTTGTTGTTGTTGTTTTGTTTTTTAAATAAGGACACCAGTGATATTGAACTAGGGACCTGCCCACCTCCAGTATGACCTCATCTGACCTTAAATAATTCCATATCCAGCAACCCCATTTCCAAATAAAGTCACATTCTGAAGTACCAAGGGTTAGGACTCCAACATTTTTTGGGGTGAGGGGTACACAGTTCAACTCATAACAGGATCTTTGCATTTTTCCCCTGCAATTATAGTATCCAAGTCATTACTTCTCCAACTAGATTATACATTTTCCAAGAAAAAAATTTAATTTTACATCTGAAGTGGCAAATTGGCTCCTCTTGGGCTGGGTTTGGTCTGCAGGCACATTTGTCTGCCCTGAAGTACTCGCCCTGACACACAGTGCTTTGAAAGATTTATTGAATTAGTTTGTGACCATTTAAAAGTTTGGAAACTTCCTCTGCAAATTGGGATTTCTGGGTTTCCATGAAAATACGGAATGCCTGGTCACATGGGCTGTCTTGCCCCCTGTTCCTCCTTGCCTGGGGCCCTGCAGGGGCTTCTCCTTAGACTGGGCAGTGCCTTCTGTGCACCACAGTTACACCTCTCCCTGTTGCACTTCAACCCTGAAGCTGGGACCAGCTGCCACTTGTCACCCAGCCAGCTTCACTCACCTCTCTCAGCTGCCTGGCTCTTGCAGACATATGAGTTTGCAATTCCCGAGCACCAAGAAAATATCAAGTGAGCAACAAATGTTTGGTGATGATGGTGATGATGGCAATGGTGGTGAACTGAAATGTAGCTTGCATTTCCACTTTTTCTTTTATTATCTACTTTTGAACCTTCCCCAATGAAGGATTTATCCCACTGTTCCACCCTGATGTCCAGGAGTAAGTTCTCTGTCCATATCTTACTCATCAGCAGCATTGACACAGTCGATCGCCTCCTGTTCTTGCGACACTTTCTTCCCATGAACTGTGCACCAGCACACTCTCCTGATTCTCTCACTGCCCACTCTTTCTCAGCCTCTTTTGCTGGTTTTTCCTCCTCTCTTATTCCTATGAAAAGTGGTGTGTTCGCAGGGTTCAATCTTGACATATCCTCTATGTTCTACCCTCCTCTCACTCCCTAGGAGATCTCAACCAATCTTGTGACTTTAAATAAATACCTTCTATACACTGACAACTCCCAAATATTTACCTTCAGCTTGTAAGTTCCCCCTGAACTTCAGGCTCCTTCATTTGTCTCTGCTTGAATGTATTAAAGGACTCTTAAGCTTCACATGTATAAAACCAAACTCCTGGTTTTAATTCACAAATATTCTCCTCTCCCAGCATTCAATATCTCAATAAATATCAAATTCATTATTCCAATTGTTCAGGTAAAATAACTTAGAACTACCCTTGATTGAATTTTTTTCCTTCACATATTGAATGCATTCAATACAGCCTTGTGGCTCTTTGTGATGGTTAATTTTATGTGTCAACTTGGCTAGGCCACGGGGCCCAGCTGTTTGGTCAAACACCTGAATAAATGTTGCTGTGAAGGTATTTTTTTTAGATGTGATTAACATTTAAACCAGTAGACTTTGAATCAAGTAGATTACCCTCCATAATGTGGGTGGACCTCATTCAATCAGCTGGAGGCCTTAAAAGCAAAGGCTAAAGTTTTCTAAAGAAGAAGGAATCCTTCTCAAGACCACAATGTGGAAACTCTGAGTTTCTAACCTGCTCCCCTGTGGAATTCAGACTCAAAACTGCAATATCAGCTCTTTACCTGAGTCTCTAGCTTGCTGGCCTGCCCTGTGGATTTTGGGTTTGGCAATCCCCACAGTTACATGAGCCAATTTCTTAAAATCTCTCCTCTCTCTCATCTCCCATGGTTCTGTTTCTCTGGAGAATCTTGATTAATATACTAGTCTTTCAAAATATTTCTAATACCTAAGCCTTTTTCATCACTTCCTCTGATATCACACTGGCTCAAGCCCTAATTGTCTCTCTGCTGGATGTTATAATTGCTGCATACCTGGAATCCCAGTTTTTCATGGAGCAGCCACGTAACTCTTTAAAACCATAAGTCAACCACGTTACTCCTCTCTTTAGTGTCCTCCATTGGCTCCATCTCATTTAGAGTGAAAGCTGAAGTCTGTAGATGGCATTTAAGGGCCTACGCTATTTGGCCTCCTGCTGCTTTCTCTGATCTCATCTTTATATCTTCCCCAGCCTCACTAGACTCCAGCTACACATGCTCTTCGTCTAACACTCCAAGCAGGTTCCAGCCTCGGAGTCTTTGCCCCTGCTGCTGTCTCTGCCTAGAAATCTGCTTGTTCTGATAAATTCATCTGAGCTACCCATGAGCAGAGCAGCACTATTTTCTTGTATCTCAAAAGAAGAAATGACTTTATCTAGAATGGACTATTCATTTCAGATTTGCCAAAGTGTGTCTCAGCCAACTGCCTCAGGGTGTCATCTATGACAGATGGCCCGGGATCCTTCCGAAAGTTGGTCTTGATCATATATAGTTTCTGATTGTTGCCGTACCTTTTTAAGAATGCTGTGCAGACAAGAGAAGGAGAAGAGATAAGCCCGAGCTCCTGTTGGCACGTGCAGGTTAGGCCATAGGTTCCTCTTCACAGTCGGGTTCCCGCCTGCCTCCCAGAGTTCTGGGAGGCTGCTTTCTAAAGCAACACTTGGCCTGTCATCTAGGGCCCAAGAAAACATGCAATTCATACTCAAAACACTGCTCTGGTGAGGGGAGGGGCATGGGACACATTATGGGAAGCACATACTTTAAATAGATATGCATAGAGAAAACGTCCTCCATGGAGGCAGTGTGATCAGAGAGACACTGTCCCCCCTGAACCCCCTGCTCCCACCCCAGCCCTCCTCTCCTGAGCCTTCCACAGTGGTCAGTTGGCCCCAGAGGTTTCACTATCAGATCACCTAGTCCTTCCTCATTGCATGTCCTAGTAATCATGGAAGGAGTCCATATATCAGAAAGGCAATGCTCTGGGCTGCGGAATCAAGTAGACCTGGCTCAAGCCCTGAATCTGACATTCTTAAATGGGGGCCCATGGACAAGTTATACACCCCTCTTCATCCATTTCTTCACTTACAAAATAAAATGATAATGCCTCCATTATGGGGCTGTTATGGGATTTAAATAAAGTAACATGATAAGTGCCTGGCCTGTAGCAAACATACAGTAACTGAGACTCAAGATGAGTCAGCATTGAAACTGAAGCTGGACTTCAGAGTGCTCGAGATCTGTCACCTGGGGTCAATGAATGGGTGTGTACAGTGGACACTCCTGACCACTCAGGTGCAACCGATGCCTAGGCCATCCTTCACATTCTTGCCCCAGTGCTCCTCCCAGAATATAATCTTGATCAGGCCACTGCCCTCCTTGAAAAATGTTTGTGGGACTGTTCTCACGTTCAGCTTCTCAGTAGTCTCCAACACAGGCCCGTCAGGACCCTGCCTCCTCTTGGCCTGCACCTCCTTGTCTCTGGACCACTCCCCATGGACCTTTGCTCTGGGCATGCAGGAGACACTGAGTGATCAGTGATTCTTGAGCTTGGTTAGTAGATCAGCCATGCCTCTGTCCAGCCTCATTTGCATTAAGCCATATTTCTCTATCTCCTTTGCAAGATCTCATGGGAGGTTTTCTGAAGTCCAGCCACACAGTGTCAACTACATTCCCTTGCTGCGCTGCCTATTTGAAACAGAAAAGAGGTTAGTCTGGCAGGACCAGTTTTTCATACACACTTGTAACTCTAATGTATTTTTTTAAAGTTTTATTTTATTTTAATTGACACATAATAATTGTAACATATTTATGGGGTACAGTGTGTGATGTTTTGATACATTTATACTTTGTGCAATGATCAAATCTGGTAAATTAGCATACTCATTACCTCAAATGTGTATCACTTCTTTGTAGTGAGAACATTCAAAATCCTCTCTTCTAAATATTTTGAAACATACAATGCATAATTGTTATCTACTGTCACCCTATTGTGCAATTAATTAAACACCAGAACTTATTCCTCCTATCTAACTGTTGACCAACCTCTTCCCACCCTTTAACGTACGTGGTCCTCCATCTCCTCACCTGTAGAATGTTGGTGACATCAGGAGATCTCCTGGATTCCTTCCCACCAATACTTTGGGAGCCAGGGCTGGAGTCTGCACATTCCCTAGTGAGTAGCTGACCCATGGACGCTGCTGGGGCTGAGGTTAGATGCTGCATCCACAGCTCCAGCTGTGTCAGACAGCCAGGAGAAGGGATTGCAGAGAGAAGCTGGCTGGAGTCACTTTCCAAGGGTGGCAGGCGAGTCAGTGTGGGCCCAGCCAGTCAGGGAGGGAGCAAGAACAGCAGTCTTGATTCCTGGGAGGCTCTCTGGCCTCCTTCCCTGCCCTGGCCGCCCCTACAAGAACCAAACTGTGTATCTCAATCCTAGAATGCGAGGAATGTGCCACAGCCTGACAGGCATGAAGCAATGTACAGAGAGGCAGAGGCCTGACAGTGCAAGGACTCTCTGGCCTGAAGGCTGGGCTGCCCCTCCCACCCTGCCTGGGCCTCCTCCTGCCGCACAGGGATATCAAAGGCTGCATTGTGCATTGAGCTGGGTCTTGGTCCCTCGTGTGCCAGGGAGGAGGCGGGAGGAGGGACACTGTTGGGAGGCAGTCCCCTCCCAGCACTCTTCTGACCGGTGTTCCCAGGGGCCTTGGCCTGGGGAGGATGGTGCACATATGGGTGGCTGCTTCTGCATCCCCGGGGAGCGAAGTCTGTCCTGTGCCCCAGGTGAGTTTCCCAGGGGGCCTGGCCTCTGGCTTGGGTGAGGTGGTTGGTCCAGCGAAAGCTCAGGGACCTGCTGGGTTGCGGAAGCTGCTCTTCCAAAGATGGGGAGATGGTTGTGCTTTCCAGCTGCCTCTCCTCCCTCCCTAGTTCAGTATTTGTCATTCCGGCTTTATGAAAAGGGAGTGAAGCCTGGGAAGCATCTACTTTTCCTTAAAGAAAGAGACTTGGAGCTTGCTCTGCCGAGGAGTGAGTGCTGTTCTTGGCCACCGCTCCCAGGGTGTGACTAACCCCTTCCTTCCTTTCTTCCCAGGAGTCCCTGGAACAGGAAGGCAGTTCAGGCAGTGAGTCCTTTGTGGCCTATGGGTAGTCATCAGCTTGGCCTTGGTCACTCAGTCCTATTTTCATCAGAGTTGCTATTATTGGAGAAAAACAGGCAGTTTCCTGCCTCCTACCTTTTGCAGTACAATTTTTTTTGGTATGTCAGGTTGAAGCCATGAGCGCTATGGCTCTAAAAAGCTGTCAAGTCATCTGAGACTTGACATAGGGTGACCAACTGTCCTGGGTTGCCTGGGACAGAGGGCTTTCCTGGGATGCAGTCGGTACTAAAACCTGGACAGTCCCAGGCAACCCAGGATGGTTGGTCACCCTAATACAAGCTCCTTGCCTCTTTTCAGAAAAGAACCAAGGTGAAACACTGTGGTTTCTTGTATGGCGTTTTTCAGGATGAGTGGTGGCTTTGGGGGAAGGTGGGGGTGGATTGGGAGGTTGGGGACTCACTTGTGAGATATAGGAGCATTATTTCAAGGAATTATTCCTAACTCTTGTTAGGATTCTGTGTCATCCTGGATCACCACCACCTGAGCAAGGAGCCAAGGAGCGCCCCTTGACTAAGAGCTTTCTACTCTCTGACAGATGACTTTCTATTATAGAGTTTTGACCTGGGCTTGTAGAAGGTACTTGAGGTCATTAAAGTGAATCTGAAGCAGCCATATTTTGCTTCCTCTTCTCAAAGTCCCAGCCTAGGCACACTGGCACCTACAGCAGGGAGTGTCTCCCAGACAAGGTGTACCTTTGGACCTAAAACTATAAGCAAACAAACCCCAAACAATGCTCTTGGCACAAAAGACATGACCTTAGCTATGAAACATTCTGCTTCTCCAGATTTGTGAGATTTGTAAATTTTCAGACCCTCCCCCTAAATTCTGTTGTCATTTTACCCCATGAGAGCAGACATAGCATAGGGTAGGGGACAGATGGGATCTCTGACATGGAAGTCAGGACCTGGATTCTAGATCTGACCCAGTCTACCTTGGGTTAGGCAGTGTCATCGTAGTTAACTACCCAGTCTTTGAGACCAAAGTGTCTGTGTTTGACATTGGTTCTTTTACTTGCCTTGAGCAATTTACATAACCTCTCAGTGTTTTAGTATCCTCATCTGTAGATTTCATGAAATAAGTATGCCTTCCTCATAAGGGAATAAGTCTATATGTAAAACACTTAAAACAGCCTGGTACACAGTCAATTAAGCGCGAGGAATGTTAGCCATTGTTAATTATGTTTCTATGACCCTAGCATATCACGTTCTCTCTGGGCCTCCATTTAGTCATCTATAAAATTCAGGGGGTATAAATGGCTGTGTGGAGGTGTCTCAGGGAGCTCTGGTGCTGTCCCCTGACCCCCAGCTTCAGCTGGAGCACCTCTGCCTCTGTTTGACCTTCTGTCCTTCAGCCAAAGATTTCACGTAGAATAGATTTCTGCAGCTCAAAACAGAGAAACCAATATTGAAGAAGGCATTCTCAAAATTCGTATGACACTGTCATTCAATTATTTTATTCTTTCACCTATTTTTTGCCCTTGATAACTAGTTGGCACCCTGGATTCACTTTTTCACTGAGTCAGCCTGCTGTTTATTTATAACGAGGCTTTTCATGCCATTTGCCATATTTTTATCCATACTTGTCAGGGCTTTTCCCTAGGGAGGTTGATATGGGTGTTGTAGGTATGAGGCCAGCTGATATAAACATCCCCATTCTATAGTCCCCTATTTATCCTAGAGAAATGGAGCAAAGTATGAGACACTTCCTGGAGCAACTTAATAGTTTTATGACCTTGGGCTAGTCTTGTATATTTGACCCTCAGTTTTCCTGGCTGTAAAGTGAATCTAATGGTAGCACCTGTCACATGGAACTTTTGTGAGGGTTCAATGGAATTATTCATCTCATGGATTTAGCACAGGGTCTGGCTTCTGGTAACCCCTCAGTAGTTATGGGCTTTTCTTATTGTTAGCTTATATGGACCACTAAGGATATTGTTAGCTAATATCCTTTCTTCCTAATTCTTGACTCCACTGGAGGAGTCATTGTTCATTTTTCTTTGACTGTTTCTGTCACTGTATCTGTTGACGTGGGAGTTGACAGTGAGGACTAAACAGGGTGTCCTTGGGGTGGGAGAGGCAAGCAAGGGGAAGGCTCTGATAGCACTGAGAACTGGGCAGCTGGCTGGTTTGCTGCATGCAATTCAGTCGTGAATACTGGCTCTGACGTCCCCAGTCGAGCTGCCTTCCCAGCTCTGCCTGCAGAATCTGCTCCTGCAATGCTTCTCATTTGCTCACAGGAAGCTCCCTACTGCACATGGTGAGAGGATGTGTTTTTGGTCAATTGCCATCATTTCTGACTTCCACGACCCTTTGAGTTTCTTCGTATTGTTTAATAAACTGCAGTTGCTCACTTTAGACTACAATGAAAGTCATGTCAAAGTTCACTGGTCTAAAGCGTCTAACACTTTTTCTTCATCTTAGTCATCTTTTGAAGAAATCTGGCAAACCAACACCCTTAAACAGAGATGTGGCAGAGACACATCGCTTACATTGAACACTGGTGTTTGTAACTTTCCTCTCGACCCTTTTGGTAAATGTGAATCATTAGCATAATAATAGATTGGGGGTGAGTGCTGACAATAGTAAATGATGCTTCACTTTTGAATTTTAAAGGACTTGTGAGGCATTTTGAACGTATCTATAATAGAGAATATTAGAATAGTAATCCAGCTTTAGTGAATTTCTACTTTATCCTATCTCAGCTTCAGGATGTCTTTATTTCTTTCACTTACTTTTTGAAGAAATAAAACATTACAGATAAAATTGGTGTCCCCTGGATAGCTCTTTCCAGTCTCATTCTCCTCTCTCTCCACAAAGTTAATCACTTTCCTGAATTCAGTGATTTTGTGCTTTTACTACATATTCATGTACCCAAAATCATTGCAAATAATTGTTTTGCAGATTTTTAAATGTAAACAAAATCCTATCACTATGCAATTTGCTTTTTTACCCTCAACATTATGATCTGAGATATATTCATGTGGATAGATGTAGCTGTGGTTCTGATATGGTATTTGTCCCAGCAAGAAGAATGAGGATTTACATCATAAAAACTGCTGATGGTATGCTTGTTGGGTCAAAAAAGAAAAAAGTATGTGGGTGGAGGAAAAAAGCATGCAGGAAAATGTTTGCTCTTTAGTTTTCTTCTTAAAGTTTGGGGTGGTGGTGGGTGTGCAGGAGCAGAGAGAGGCTGAGAGAGGAGAAATGGGAGTGAATTCTCATTTCCAGTAAGTTGCTGTGTGTGAGATGTTTCCCTGATCAGAGGTGAGACCGTAGACTTTGGATTTCTGAGGTTAGGTTTATTGTAGTAGAAACAGCAACGTCTGCACGCAATGCTTTGGATGACCTCTGACTCTGTTGCTAACTTGCTATGTGATTTTGGTAAAATTACTACTACTCTCTGGGCCTTAGTTTCTCAACAGTAAAATTATGAGTGGAACTAAGTGACATCTTAAATCCCTTCCAATGTTGATTTTCTGTAATTATTGCCTCTTCCCCATCTTTATCCCTCATATTCAATATGACAAGATGCCTTCTATTCTCTTACTTTTACTTTGCCAATCACTCTCTTCCCTAACTTCTCATTGCCAAGATTGTGTCCACATTCTCACACTCACACCCCTGGATTTCCAAATCAGGTTTTAAGCTGTGTCTCTGCCTCCCGTGCTTCCCTCTTTCTGTCCTTCCTATGCCACTCCAAGTAGAATTTTCACTTTTACTAATGCCACTCCCATGCTTAAGAATGTTTCACGGCTCCCCATTGCTTATTGTATCTATTCTAAACACCTCTGCCTGCCTTAAAGTGCCCCCCATCCTACCCTACCATACTTACCAATTTAATTCCACAACCACCCACCTCTCCAGTATGTACAGGCTGGTTTCTATCATCTCATGTGCATACAAAGCTCATTCTTGTCTATCCCACCGATCTCTTTACTGGTAATCCTGTTTTCCTCCCACCCATATAAATCTGCCAAGAAAATAAAAAGGAAGCCATGGACTGGGGAACAATATTTGCAAAATACATGTCTGATACTTATACCTAAAGCATAAAAAACTCTTACAAATCAATAATGAGAAGATAAATAACCCAACAAAAACTGTGCAAAATGTTTGTATAGACACTTCTATATGGAAAATATACAAATGGCAAATAAGCACATGAAAAAATGCATTAACATCATTAGCTATTAGGGAAACACAAATTGAAAAAACAAGATAAAACTGCATACCTACTAGAATGGCTTAAATGAAAAAGACTGATAATATCAAGTGTTGATGAGGATGTGGAGCAACTGGAATTCTCATATGTTGCTGGTGGGAATAAAAAGTGGTACAGTCACTTTGGAAACTAGTTTGACAATTTAAAAATAAATCTCAATTTTTTTTTTTTTGAATTGAGCGTTAGTAACGCTTTTTGATCAATACTAAGAATGAAAGAAGCTTATATCAAAAGTAATTTATTGATTCATAAATGGAAGTCCAGGGATTTTTGCTTCAGGTGTGGCTGGATCGAGATATTCAAATGATGTTATCAGGAAGCTGTTTTCCCTAAGCTCTGTTTGTACTGGATTAGCCTCAACCTCAGGCATGCTTTCTCCTTGTGGTGGGCCCCACAACTCAAGGTTGTCATATTCACAGCTACAGGTGCAGTGGAAAGAAATTTTCTCTTCTCTAAGAGTGTTGATTAGAGTCCTAGGGCTAATTCTCATTGACTTAACTTTGGTCATGTGGCCATGGCACAGCATAACCTAATTGGCTTGTATCTGTGTCATGTGCCTACTTTTGGAGCTAGGGATGGAATCAGCCCCACATGAGCTACATAGACTGCAGTGACATGGATCACATGGCTAATGATGAAGCCAGGGTTTGGGTCCAGGACTGTCTGATTGTTACTTGTTCTTAGCCACTTCTCCATCTGCCTTCAGTTTTAGAAAGCAAATTCATGTCCTTACAGAATGTTTGGAAAGTGGAATATTTCTAAAGTAGGGAAAAATATAGAAAGCATGATTAAAAAAAATAACTCAGCAATAATCACCATAGAACTTTTGATTTATTTTCATTTAATCATTAAAAAAACCATATTTTTCCTAAGGCACTTCATTCTATATGATAGGGGTTTTTTTGGTTGTTGTTGTTTTTTGCCTTGAATTTTCTCTGGGTCTTTTTCAAGGCCTAGCTCAAGACTTCAAGTACTTTCACGTTGAAATACAACTCCATGTGTGAAAGAGCTCTGTAAACTGTAAATCCCTGTGCAACTCTTACCTGTTCTTCCTATTATAGAACTTACTCTAATTTTCTAGCTTCCTTATTGTTTCTCACAGAGCTGCCCTTCTGGCTCATGGGTCCTGCAGCCTTAGGTGAATTGGCTTGAAGATTCTCACACTCTAGAGATCATTAGAAATATCCAAGGCACTAATTAAAAATGCACTAATCTTGATTATGTTTTGTAAACATGAGCATACTAATTATCCTGATTTGATCACCACATGCTGTACACATGTATTGTTATTTGATTCTGTACCCCACACATATATATAATCAATAAAAAAAAACCCAAATAATAATCTAGACTCCACCCCTGTACATCCCAAGGTACAATAGGTAGAGAATGGCTTCAGGAATATTTTTAAATTAGCCTTTTAATTAAAATTTACCATTCACACAGAATTGTACATGAAATCATGTGTACAGCTTGCTGAATTTTTACAAAGTGAGCATACCCATCTATGTTGTTTTGTGAGGTTGTAATTCACTATTCTCATTGCTGTATTAGATTTAATTATACATACCTTCATTTACTTATCCATTCTAGTGTAAATGGACATTTGAGTTGTTGCCAGGTTTTGGCTGTTATGAATAGTACTGCTTCGAATATTTTAGTTAATGTCTTTTGGTGAACATATGTATGAGTTCTTTAGGGTATATATGTAGAAGTGGAATTGCTGAGTGTTACTATATGCATATTTTCAGCTTGAATTGAGACTGTCAGTTTTCCAAAGAGAAAATTTTCAAAGTTTATTCTCACACTTGCTATATGGGAGTTCCAGTTTCCCTCTATCCTTACAAGCACTTGGCTTTATCTCTCGTTTTCATTTTAGCCAGTCTGTGTGGTGGTATTCTATTGTGGTTTTAATTTTCATGAGATTGAGTGAATTTTCATGTATTTATTGACTGGGTATTGTCTTTTGTGAAATGCCTTTGGAAGCATTTTGTGCATTTTTCTAGTGGGCTGCCTACCTAGTTCTTAAAGATTTTTAGCATTCCTTATATATATTAGGTTTGGGTTCTTTGATGACTATACATATTGTCAGTACTTTCTTCTGCTCTGTAGCTTGCTTTTCACTCTCTTAATTGCATCTTTTGATTAACAGAGCTTATTTTAATGTATTACAATTTATTCATTATTTCTTTTGAGGGTAGTGCTTTTTCCATCCTGTTTAGGAAATCACTGGCAACCTCAAAGCATGCAGATATTCTTCCATATTTTCTACAAGTTTTTTTTTTTTTTTTTGGCACAGACATCTTTTTAAGAAATAAGTACCTAAGTAATTCTGATGTGGAGTCCACAGATCACATTTTGCAAAGCTCTGTGAATTTTTGCTCTAAACCTTACATGTCCTTTAAAAGCTATGCACCCTCCACCCGAAGCCAGGGTCACCATTCTGGACTTCCCTTCTTCAAGGTGGGCTCATCTCACAAGCTCTCATCCTCAGGCCATTGTCTCTTCTTACGGAGTCCTATGATAGGGACATACTCTCAAACTTGCCAAAGCCAGATATAAATGAGTGAGTGGACAGGTTGGGGACCATGGTGGCTGGACATGGTTTAACATAAATATCCTGTGGAAGGACAGCAACCACTCAGCCCCTGATGACTGTTGCCATGTGAAAATGAGGGCCTTGGGCTACAGATCTTCCAAGTTTCAAAGCAAACTGAAGCACCTTAGAAATATTCCTATTTCTAAATGATGTCAAGCAATTCAAACTAAAAACTCATTGTGTGGGTGAAAAAAAAACCCCAAAACAAAACAATGTTGGTGAGTTTGCTATAGTCTATGGTCCAGCTTTATCTTAGGGTGGAGAAGCAGGCTGTCACTCCAAGGGTGGTCCTGGGACCAGTGGTCTAAGCGTCACCTGGCAACATGTTAGAAATGCAAAACCTCAGCTTTCAACTACGGAAGCAGAAACTGCATTTTATCAGTATCCCCAGGTGATTCATACAGACATTAAAGTTCTAGAAGCATCAATCCAGACATGTGGTTCTCAACACTGGCTCAAATTAGAATCATTTAACAAACAAACAAACAAACAAACAAAAAATCTGTGGCTGAGCTATGGACCACAAAAATCAGAATCTCTGGGTATGAAGCTTAGGCATTGGTATTTGTTAAAAACAACTTGGGTGATTCAAATAGGCAGTCTGGGTTCAGTACCACTAATTTAGATCATTCCTTCATTTATAAATGGGGAAAGTGAAATCTCAAAAAATGGACAGGGGAAGTGTCTTGCCCACAGTCATTTAACTAGAGTATGGGAGAATCGGATTTGTGCTCATTCTCATATCTCATGATTCCCAAGCCAGTGCTTTTTTGCTGCAGTAGTATTTGGTTCCTCGGGACAGAACAACAGAGTGATCTTGTTCAACGATAGCTCATTACTGCCAGATTTCCAAGTAAGCTACTTAGGCTTCAGCACTGAGCAGCTAACATGATTTACTGGATGAAGAACTGTGAGTTGATGGACCTCTCCTTCTGCCTATTCAAGCTGAAAACCATTTCTTCTCTCTGTATTTCACCCAAAACAGTGCTAACTGCTCCTGCTATGAAAAAATGGAAGGTCCTCCACTTGGGTGTCAAAATCTCTCTGCATAGCCACAGAATGGAGACAAGGGCTCTTGGTAGCAATATGAGAACTCAGGGTCGGCACTAACCAACAATGTGTGTGACTGCTCCATCCCTGGTGCACTCTTGGGCTGTGTCATTAGGAGCACAGGTCCAGGATGCAAAACCTGGTAGGCCTGCTTGACCTTGATCCACAATTTTACAAGAAACTGGGAGGATTAAATGAGTGACTCACAAATAAACAGTGGTTAAGCCAAGATTCGCAGCCCTTCTTTCCAGGACCAGTTAATGCTTATAATATTCTGACCCCATGAGATAGTCCTTGAGTTTCGCAGTCAAAAGGATGGAGTCCAGCAATCAAAATTAATGTGTTAAGTACTTGAGTTCCCTTGCTGTATTTTGAGAATACCATGAAGGAAACACACATTCTATAACAATACTGGTGAGATTCCCCTCTGTTCTTTTATATGTAGTTCCTTAATGCTTTATAGCTGCACTCTCTTCTCTCTTTTCAACTCTCTGCCATCAAAATAACCTCCTCCCCAGCCCTGTCTTGATCTTTCTTCTCCAATTCTCTCCACTTCTACAGCTGTAAAGACATGAACTTTTTGGAGAGCTGGGAGGAGAGAGGTCCCAGACAGGACCCTGTTTAGTGGGCTGATAGGACAGCCTGGGGAAAACCACACATTTCAAGGCCATTACTGCTACGCCCAGTCATCTCTCTAATCGTGCCACTCTCCCTCACTCTACTCTGGCCCCCCGTTATCCACTCACTGACTTTGAACATTGTAGCAGTCAGTTCCATAACAATCTGCACAGACTCAATGTACATTGAGTTCCTTCAGTGTACTAAGCCATGGCACTCGGTCTGACCTGTGGCGAGGGAACTGTCTTTTTAATAAATGGGGACACTGAGGCTGCTGCAGGATTGAGACAGCATATATGACAGTTCTTTGATTTGATAGTATAATAATTATAAGGCAATAGTGATAATAGTTAAAATTCTTCCATGCCACCAGTACTGGAGAAAAACTGTCACTTGACAGAGGATTGCAGTCCTTGGCTATAATTTGCTTACATTCTCAGAAATAGTGTAAGCAATTACATTATTTCATTTTTCATATTCATAATTTCATTTTATCTTCTCCAGGTAAAGGAACTTCTTCCAAGGATCCAACCATATTGAGTGAGTGTCTATCCGCAACTGAATATAAGGAAAAATGTTTTCTGCCACGGAACATGACAACAGGTATCTAAATCACAAAGATGAGCCCTATTTTTAAAAAATACTTTCCATGTAGAGTATTGCAATAACCGCCTTATCTCTCCCATCTGATCACTTCCTCCCTCTTCCTATTCCCAGGTGCCACCACTAAATACCTCTTTGTAAGCATGACTTTGGCTATGGCATTCACTTGCTCACAAATCTTCCATTACTCTCCATTACCTGTAAGGTTAATTTAAAACTTCTCAGGCTGGCACTCAAAGCCCTTCACAGTCTGACACATATTAGGAGCTCCATACATATTTGCTGGCTGTGTTAAAGAAAGTATATCATTGATTAGTTTTTAAGGTGCTGGCAGAGGGAGCAGAGATAATTTTTAAAAAATAATCATGTGTTCATCGTGGTACCTCAAAGAGTTGTTTGTACATAGTTGGTGCTCAGAAAACATTTGATAAATAAATACATGAATCATTGAATGGATATGTAAAGGTCATGTTTATATTCTATATAATACCTAACACAGTATCTTATATGTAGTAGGTTCTGAATAAAGATTTGTTAAATAAATAAATAAATATGAGAATGAAGGGTTGAATATTGTGGGGTGAGATTGGCTGAGCAGAAGGGCATCTATATGAATCTTTCAGAAGCAGAAAAAGATTTAGAAATTAATTAGAAAAAAAAATCTTATTCTCAATACACATCTCTCACGAGGTCCCCTTTACAAGACCTCAAAGAAGCCCGAAAGAGAAAGCTGTCATCAGAGAAAGCTACACCTGGGCTGAACCCTGTACCAGAAACTCTGAGGACAATCTTACAGAAGACTTGATTTCTGTTGTACAGTAGGAGGGAACATTTTTGAGGGCAAATCATATGCCAGGCGATCCTCACATAATCTAATTCTCACATGCTCGCTTCTAGGTGGAGACACCAAATCCCTTCTTAGCAGATGGGAAACAATCTCAGTGAAGGAAATGACTTCACTATCATGGAGTTGATGCATGTTGAGGAGGAGGTGAAAACCCCATTCCTTGTTCATAACCGTGATACTCCATAGTGCCTCCAAAAATGTACTTCTCTATGGGATACAAAATATAGATTGGTGAAAAAAAGATTTACATTATAAATGTTTTTAAGAATATAAATCATGTAAATAGATATTGTATAAATGTCATACCCAGTTCTTTCTTTTCTTAATTTTAAATTCTGTCAAACTATTTGGCTGACAATGAGAAAAACCTTGCCCCCTGTTTCTTGGTATTGTGGCAATCTGTTTATCTGTCTCTCAGCTTGGCCCATCCCTGAACAAGCATGCATTACCATCTGTTGTTTCATGAGTGCAGTGGAGTCAGCATTTTGCTTTATCAATGCTTGAAGGCTACTGAAAGGAGGGTATCTGTAGGTGAGACAGAACCGACCACAGGCTGAACTCATCCATCTTTCAGCATTTTCCACCAGGATGCTGTTCCTAGGAAGGTTACAGAGTGAGAAGGGGACACTCGGCTCTAACTGCACAGTTTCTCCTTTATGCAGAACAGTTGCAGCCACAATCAATCAGATACATTATCATGATTATGGGACTGGCTTCCAGAGGATTAAAATATGATACAATACACTTCACACTAAAACTGGAGTGATCCTGATTTAGTCTCTGCTCTGGTGATGCAGAGGGCACTGTATGACCCCACCATGGGCCCAGAGGTTCTGTTCTAAGTATTACCACTCACTGCTGGGATCTCAAAAGCAGTTTGTTTATTTAAGTCCAGGTCTTTTGCATTCCATACACATGGATTCACATGCTTGGCAAGGAGATTCATACTGGAGGTGCTCTCATTCAGCAGGGGATATTCGGGGAGAGAGATTCTAGAGGGAGGTTTGGATCAGGCTTTGGAAGGATTTGAGAGATGGGATTTGGTGGAAAGGAATTCCAGAATCAGTTATTGTCACGGTTAATCATCATGACCAGATAAGGGCAGCCACAAGCAGTAATTGCTGGAGTATTGGGGTGGGTGTGGGAGGCAAAAGCTAATGCTTAATGTGTTTATTGAACATTTATTATGTACTAGGCACTGAGCAAAAAGGCTTATATGCATAATCTCATTTAGAAAGCCTCTTAGATACTTTGTGGGAGAGGTACTATAAAAGCCATTTTGCTAATGGGAAAAGTCAAGCACACAGAGACAATTAATTTTTCAGAGTCTGCAGTTACTGAGGGGCCATGCCACACCTTGAGCCTGAGTCTGTGTGACCCCTCCCTGGGCTTCATCTTTGTGCTGCATACCCTCCTAGAGATCAGTGTGCAGTGAGGCTGCCAGATGCAGGGCTGGACAGGGGCTGCTGAAGATGGGGGTGTTGGATGAGATTGGAACACAGGCCGGGGAGGAGCTGAGTGGAACAAACGTCTACCCCAACTTCACATCAGAGTCAGGCCATTTGGGCATGTCATATAGGAGCTGATCTGCAGCCATAGCCTTTTCAGGACTTCTTCAGGCCTTTCAAAGGTAGGAGTCCAGTGCTGCCTTGTGTCATGATAGGGGCAGTCTCTAAAATGCTCAGGATTTGCAAAGGTCCTGGCAAGTTAAGACTGGAAGAGAGACTTCTGTAATTACCCATTACAATGCCTTTTTGGTTGATTTGATTGGATAATTATTAATGGGATTACTACTTATTGTCTAAAAAAGACCCATTGCAAAAAGAATTATAAGATGACCCCCTCAGCGTGGCCTTTCTTGACAACTTAGTTCAAAGGCATACCTCACCCTCATCACTCTTGACCCTATTACATTTTTTTCATACCACTTTTCTCTATCTGAAACTATTGTGTTCATGAATTTTATTTGCCAGGTAGAATACAAGCTCCATGAGAACAGGAACCATCTTTATCTTGTTCTTTGCTTTGTCCTCAGCACCTAAAACAGCTTGTGGCTCATAGGAGACTCTCAATAAGTATTTGTTAAATGAATACGCATTTTGAAGAAAATATAGACTTTAATAACCAATGATGCTGACAAACATTAATGAATGCATTATTAAAAAGAAACAGGTTAGAGAAAAATGTATGTGTATGGGCACACAATGCATAAAATATATAATGTCTATTGCATATTACAAATATGACATATAAAATTTCCTTAAACACAGATAAAGTAGTATTGACTCAAAACTTTTACAAATCATGCACAGGAGGAAATATATGTTCTAGCTAGTTCTGTGTCAGCACCATCACATCGGTGCCAGGCAGTGTAGAAATATCCTTGTACAAAGCAGAAATAACCAGCTCGAGTGCTTCAACTTCTGGGATTCCAGAGCCCTCCTGGGCTTCAGTATTTTTCCCCCCTGGGGAGGACAGTTTAAAGGGGTGCTCAGAGGATCATTAAGACTATTTTAATCTGTAATTAATGAGGACACCAATTTAGGGTTCAGATAAACATGCAGAGGAAACATTGGGGGTTTACCTAATACTTCCTTTTTGTTGCGTTTACATCCTGATCCATCTCGCTCCGTTCTCTTGAAGATCTGACCCTCTCCTTCTGTGTGAAGAGCCGCTCCAGGAAGTGTGTAAATGCACCCTTGCAGGAAGCCGCCCGGAGGCGGCTCTGGGCTCTGGAGAATGAGGACCAGGAGGTTCGCGCACTGTTTAAGGTGAGCTTAAGAGGAAGCAGGTAAAATCTGAGAACCAGCTGTGTCCATTCGCTACAGGATCCCTAGCACCCAGGACAGCGCCCAGAACACAGTAGGCACTCAAGAAAACATCTGACTGACAGACTGAGCGAATGATTACGTACACATTCTCTGCTTCACAGAGATGTGCAGGAACTTAGCATGGGGCCACCTAAAGTTGCTGCATCAGAGAAAACCTGGTTTAAAATCTGCTACTGTTGTAACCGTCTGCAAGTTACTTAACCTCTGTAGAATGGGAATCTTTATAACACCTACCTCATAAATATACTTTTTTACTAATGTGGTAATTTTGACTTTTGTTGTTTTTTAAATGTGATTATGTATAATATAAAACTTTCCATTTTAATCATTTTGAAGTGTACAATTCACTATGATATTAAATACATTCACAACCTGTCCATCTCCAGAACTTTTTCATCTTCCCTAACTGAAACTCTGTACCTGCTGAACAATAACTCCCATTATCCCTTATCCCCAGCCCCTGATAACCACTAAGTATACATATATTTTTAAAGTACCGAAATTGCCAATCAAAAAACAATAACCACAAATATTATGATGACAGGAAAAGATCATAAGTAAATAAACCAATTTCTCACCTTTAAATGTGGGTAGATAATATCTTCAAGTGTTAAACCAAGAAAGAAAAGCATTATAAAATTATTTACAGTTTAGGAGGGATTAACTAGCAGAACTAGAGTCAGAAATGGACAAAAGTTGTTGCAACTAGAGGTGGAGGGAAGGAGAATATTGTTTACATAATAAATGAATATGTTCTAGTTATTTTTACAGTCTCTGCATTAACTTGGTAGAAATTGAAAGAAAAAGGTGCCCTAAATCTGTCAGGCAGCAAAAAAATAGTGACTGGTTTTTCAGGAGGAGAAAATGAGATAGTGTCTAGAGAGTTTGGCATTGTGCTTGGGTATTGGTATGTACTCCATAAGTAGTAGCGAAGAGTATGTCACTTTACATTGTTTAGTTTTTTAAGCTCCAGAATTCAGGAGCCTGGAGAAACTGGTCACTAATTGGTACAATAGCTTTTCCTTTAATTTGAGTCACCTTTGGTTTAGTCAGGAGCAGGGTTTGATTGAGAGAGCTGGCCTGCCAGGCTGAGGCTCAAGCCAGACAAGGTTGTGGCTGAAGCTGAGGCCTGGAATGGGCTGGATCTGAGATCCAATCAGAGATCTATAGCTTACTTGCCACAGGTGACCTCGGACAAGTTACTTAACCTCTCTGTACCCTAGCCTATTTGAGTGTAAAACAGGAATAATACTATTGTCTATTAAATCCAAGATGCTATTGATTATAAAATGTACCACTATTTTTTGTTCCTCCAAGAAAGAAAACAAATGCTACCAACTAAGTATGATGCCATGCTTATTTCAAATATGACCAAATGTAATAAAAGTACATCTTAAAATGGATTAAATACTGTAATGCGCTCTCTTCATAGGGTTATTGTTTGAGTGAAATGAGGTGTTGCTCATAAAGCTCTTGGTGAAGTGCCTGGTATGTAGCAAATTCTCTATAAATCAACTTTGACCTAGAAACTCTTCCCTGATTATAGGATCTACATCCTCCAAGAATCTGGGGCCTTCTGAGGTTTGATATCAAGGAACCCCAGAGTTCTGACTTTGCTGACTATATGCTCTTTCTTTGGATCCTTCTATCCTCTTCGTCTTCCCCTAAGTTTTCCTTAGGATAGCATTCCAGGGGTTGGGCTTTGATGGTGGGACTCTGACTATCTCTAGTTATAGCCAGCTCCAGGGGCTTGGGCAAGCAACAGAGAAAGAGTTAGGGGAAAACCAAGTCAGGCCTGTTTTTTCAGGTATTGAAAACAAGACTTGCAGCCCTCTTCTCGCTCTGCTTGAGAGCACATAAATTGGAACAACCTTTCTGGAGGGCAGTTGTGCACCTGCATTTTAGGATTAAAAATGTGCATATCCTTGCATTCCCAATTGTACATCCTGGAATTACTTGTGTCAAAAGAATCAAGGATGTGCACAAAGATTTAGGTATAAAGATGTTTATCACAGTACCGTTTTAATTTGCTAACAAATTTAAAACAATTCAAATGAGAAACCACAAGGAAATAATAATTATATTAATATAACAATGGTATATGCAACCATTAAAAATAATGCAGACTACTTAGTGACATGGGAGATGGTTCACAAAATATTGTTTAGTAATGAAAGAGATTGCAAAAAATTTATGAAATATGATTCTTTTTACATAAAATAGTTGCACAGAAACTTATGTATAAGAAGAAAGATTCAAAGCTGATACATGAAGGCATTAACATTGATGTTCTCCAGGAGAAGGGATTATGGATGATTTTTATTTTTGTGTGCTTTGGTTTTTTGTTTGGCAGCTTTATAAAAATAATAATTAGATATAGATTCACAATCAAATTTGCTTCCAAGGTGCCTTCCATGACTCATCTTCCACCCTCCCATCCATACTTTTTTCTTTTTTTACTACACAAAAGGTAGCATATCCTGCACATAGTTCCACACCTGGTTTCTTTTTGTTGCTGCTGCTATTCATTTATGTAACTGTATCAGTACACAAAGAGCTTCTTCATTTTTTTATGACTGCATGATATAATATTTCACTATATAGATGAACTGTACTCTGCTTTAATCATTTTTGTATTGATGAACATTTAGGTTGCTTCCTTTTTTTGCTAATGTAAAAACCATTGTCACAATCAAAAAGCTCACACAAAGCATTTTCTTCATATGTGAGATTGTGAACAGGTCGCTTCTGTCGCCCCAGGCTGACTCACGTTCTCTGTGTTCAGGACCTCTCAGCAAGGCTGGTGAGTATCCAGTCCCAGAGGGCCCAGTTCCTCCTCACCTTCAAGACCATGGAGGAAATCTGGAAGTTCTCCACCTACCTGAGTTTAGGTATGACATGGAGTGGGCAAGTAGAGGAGGACCTACTGCACAGTTCAGCCAATTTGTAGGGCTTGACTTTAAAAAATTGGTCTGGTGATGAATAAGCTAGCTATACTGATCTAACCACCACACATTCTACACAATTATTGAAAATCAATACTGTACCCCACATGTATGTAAAACAAAAAAGTTAAATTTTTTTTAAAAAATTAAAAAATATTTAGAAATTAAAAGAAAAGAAAAGAAAAGAGAGTCCTAAAATGGATGGTTAATTTCTGAAACATCACAAACTACCTGAAACTAAATATAAAGCAAATATTAACTATTACATTAAAATGCCACATGGAGGGATTCTCTTCTTTGTGTTTAGGGAGAGCGTTCTTTATTAGATAACCAATAAATTGGCAAACATTATTGGCCATCTACTAAATTCAAATTGCTGAGATAGATGTGAAGTCAATTTATTTTTAAAGGAAACTAGTCTTCAGTAAGATCAAAGGAGCTGCTCAAAGTACTAAGTAGAAAACTTCAGATACTTTATCCCATGTATTTGGAAAAGAGTCAAAGAAAGAGATGGGGGAATTATCTGCTAATAGCAGCCTCGGGCTGCAGGGTTTCCTAGATGTAAAGAAGAATATTGGGGCATAGTATCAGTAAGTACCACTGTGGTGCAAAATGGTTCACCTGACTTCTCTAGGGAGAACAGCTTATGGTTGGGAGTTATTGGTACAAAGCCAAGCCAAGCCAAGCAAGAATTCACCTGATATGAAACATGTTTTACATCTCCAAGAAAATACTGGGCTCCATGCAGATGCACACAGGAAGAGATGTTGTGCAGAGGTGGAAGGTCAAGATAGCTTATGGCTGGAAGGTATAAGTTCTCCTCTTTCAGTCTTGGTGATTTTCTGCTCTCCACACTACACATCTCCTGTGACCATTAGTGATCCTCACTGTTCAAACTGTGTGCCATGGACTAGCTCCATTCCAGCATCTTACAGGACCTGTTAGAAAAGTTGAGTCTCAGACCCCACCCCAGACCTACTGAATCAGTATCTTTATTTTAATAAGATATCCAGGTGATTTGTGTGCACATCAGAGTTCAAGAAGCACAATTATAGGAGATACGCAAAGCCAAAATCAGTACAACGGACAGTCAGGATGGAAGGAGACAAGTTTTTGCATCATAAGAAAGAGAGGAAACCCCCAAAGAAACAAAATTTTAATACAAATAATTTGTGTTTATAGGCTTGTTTAAAATGCTGTACATAAATATTAGAATTTTGAAATTTAGATAGTTTTTAGTCTGCTTTTGATGATAGAGAGAGCTTCCTGGGCATTGGATGAGGAGCAGGTCATGAAGTAAAAGCCTTGGCTCTTCTGAGGGCCATGGAGAACCTCCTCAGCCACTGTGTCATCAGCAGCACAGGAATTCGGAACTCAGGTCAGGAGAACTTTAAGGATGTGGAGTAGAAACTTCCAGACTCAAAATTGTAAACTTGGAGACCTCCAGGATCTATTAGCAAAAGGTAGTTGGGTTTGGTCATCTTCTTACGCATTTTTGGAGACCCAAAATATATCGAATGGTAAACATCATGTAATAACACCTTGTATTTCCCAACAAATGCTGAGAAGAATCAATTCATTCTGAAGATTTCTAGCTACCTCTCTAGTGCTGTTCTAATTGCAGTTAAATAAATGGCAGGTTGGGCACCGGGGTTTGGGGATCAAGCTCAGGAGGGAGCTTGCTCACCCTCTCCTGTGCTCAGCTAATGGCAGAAATCATTTTGTTCAGGAATATTGTTGGCTTGACTTCTTAGGCTATGTATCCACATGTCTGGAACATCTCCTCTTTGACCACAAGTACTGGCTCAACTGCAGATTGGTGGAAGATACAGAGATCCAAGTGTCTATAGATGATACACATCTGGAAACAATATATCTGGGACTCCTGATACAGGAAGGTGAGCGTGGTGTAGGGTTGGGGATGGGGTCTTACCTGGATATTTGTTATCAGAGTCCCTGAAATAATTAGAATACAAAGGGAGACAAAAATCATTCAAACGTGAAAATATTCACAGGTGAACCTATCTGTTATAATGGTACTCCAAACATCTCTCTCAGTTCAATGCTGACATGCAGAGCTACGATGAGCTGTGTTGGTCATTCTCACTGATTGATGTTAGATCTTCTTGGGGAGTTTTAAAAAGATGCTCATTCAGGGCTCCATCAAGACCAATTGAATTCTGGAAGTGGGGCATTTTTTGAAAGTTTCACACATAATCCTAATGTGTATTCAAGATTGAGAAACACTTTCTGAAACATGTGATATAATTTGATTGTAAGATAAAATTGCAAATCTTGCAAAACCTGAAGTTTTTCATGAAATCAAGAACATAATTTTGATGAATGCCTTGAAGCACCCCTGGCTCTGTTTACAAGTGAGGATCCTGTCAGGGTTACCACCAGCCAGTTAACAACGGAGGTGGACTAGGCTGATGACATAGTAGACACATTGAAAAAGCCGGATTTCCGCATGATATTTTTGCAAAAACTATTCTCCTTATGATTGCATTGTACAAATCACATGTGAGGGAAACAATTTCACATTGGGCCATTATAAACCTTAGTTGGAGTAATTATCTTCACCCAAATCAACTTAATTTATTCTTCATTGGATCTAAGATTAAGTGTGAGGTGGCAATTATAACTGGATTTCTGTTAAATATAAATACATTTTCATAAGTTTTTGTTTCATTTCTTTTTCAAAGTCCCAATTAAGCATTATGCTTACAAATTATTCAGAAATGTTGGTGTCTATTTTAAGTGAATTCCTTCTCAGTGGCTTTTTTTCTTGGTACCAGTTTTCCTGGGATCGCAAGGACCTCTTACAGTGCCTCCCCCTGGACTGTCTGCTTTACTCCCAGGAAGAAAAGTATCTGGGCTCTGAACAGAAACAATACATTATGTGATAATCCCTTTTTACTTCCTGCTACTCCTAGGAAAGGGCTTTTCTCATTATCTACAGGCCACTTCTTCTGCAGAGCCATGTGCTCCGTGGCTCAGCCAGCTGAGAAGGAAGGGGAGTATCTGACGCTTTGCAAGAACGAGTTAATCTCAGTGAAGATAGATGAAGGCGGGTCTGAGTGGGAAGGCGTGTCCCTGGTGACGGGTCAGCGGGGTCTGGTGCCTGTGTCAGCTCTGGAGCCCCTGCCTCTCCCTTTCCACCAGTGAGTAGCTACCCACCTCCTGGGAGATGATCCCAGAGCAGACTGAGGTCTGCACAGAACAGAACGGACATGCTTTCAGATATGGGCACCCACAGTGATGGGGAGAAAACAAAATCTGGGCCACTTTTTATCTCCTGTTATTTTTTTTAGCAGCCAAGGTTTCCACAGTTTGATGAAATTGGAGATGACTCTAAATTTCAGGTGGACATTGTCTCTAGGAGGAAATATACCACAGAGCCTCCACTGCAGTGTCTCTTAATATGTGAACTGGGGTCACTTGTATCAGCACTGCCTGGGGACTTTACTATATCTCCAGACCCCTGGGCCCTCCTTGGACTCTTTTGGGGATGGTCCAGGAATCTGCATTTTAAATAAGCCCCCCAGGAGACATTTTTCACACTAAAGTTTGAGAATCCTAGTTGAAAGACATTCTAAACTCAATCATGTAGTGTCAATAAGCATTATCCCAGGCCGTGGACCCTGTGCAGAGAATCTGACAGTGAGAATGTAAAGGGATCCTTTGTTAGTTACTTAACTAACAAACTAATGGCAGAGCCAGAAAGCATTCCAGGTCTGCTGACCTTCTCTCCTTTTCACAGTGCCTGGTGTAAAGCTAAAGTTCTCAGTACATGTTTGCCCTCATTAAACTAAGATAAATAACAGTACTTACCATCATCATCATCATCATCATTCTAATGGACCACTCTGTTCACTGTTCTAATTTTCTGAAATCCGTGTTTGCAAATCCCATGTTTCCACTGGCAGATGGTTCCTAAAGAATTATCCAGGAAGCTGTGGCCTTTCCAGGAAGAGGGATTGGACAGGCTCCTATCAGATCGGTATGGTTCTGTTGAAAACATAGTGTTGTTAAGGAGATAATGTTGTCTTGCTTCTTAACTTTACTTGCAGGTTTGGAGTCAGTTGATGTGAATTCCTGTCTTGCCTCTGCTACTGATTGGATTTAGAGAAGCCAGTTACTGTCTGTGCACATGGATTTCCTTGCTTGTGAAATGAGAAGTCTCAATTCAGGGCTGCAGATACAAATGCTTATAGGAGCAGGTCTGGTGGAAGGCGTTAGGGAATGAAGGGATGATAGGGATTTAAAGATATATGGGCAAAAAAAAGACCCCTGGCATGGACCAAACTAAACATTTTGTGAGCCAAATTTGGCCTTGCAGGCAGCCTGTTTTCAATTTCTGGTCATGACACTTTCTAATTTACCTTAGAGTTTTGTGAAATTAACCTTGAATTTAGGAAGAGTAGGAATGCCCGGCACACAGTGGGTTCTCAGTAAATACTTGTTGAACAAATGAATGAAAAAAATACATATATGCACACACAACACACATATGTATACACACATGCATACATTTCAGGCAGTTGCTATATCTGTATGTATGTGTACATACACACGTATATTTAAGTATATATGTATCTACTGGATAATGAAGTCCAATGTTTTTTAGATAGCTAGAATATACCCTTCTTTCATCTTTATCCTTAGAGCTCCCCCTACCCCTGCCACACACCCCTAGTACAAATAGTAATTTCGTAGGTTCTAAGCCTAAATAACACTTTAAAAAAGACATTGAAGGAATATGAAACCCAGACATTAACTCTAATCAATTATCAAGTGCAAACAAAATTTTTATCTTTCTGAGGCAGTACGGCCTTGTAGTTGGGAACACAGGGCTTTGAATTGAAGTCTGTTCTAGGTTCAAATTCTGGCTCTCCAACTTAGAACCAGTATGACCTTGGCCAGTTCACCTGACCTCACTATTCTGCAAGTTCCTCATTAGTAAAATGATACAGTAAAACTGCCTTCAAATGTTGTCATGGGAACTAAACAAAATGGCATCTGTAAATCACTTAGTACAGTTTCTTGCTCATATGAGAGAGACTGTTAACCCACAAAACAGTGGGAATTTCTGATCTTGAAGATGCAATCAACAGAAACTTGACCAAAAATGTCAGAAAAAAGTAAGCTAGCAGATTTCGGAAGAGGAACTAAAGCAAATGTGAAAACTGAGGCACCTAAAAGCCCTTCTTTCTATCAGAGCAGGGTTAGTGGAAAGAGGGACCAACTGGGAGTCAGAAGACTTAACTTCTAGCCCCAGTTTTGCCACTTATAAGTTCTTTGGACAAATCATGTGCCCCCTCTGTGCTTCAACTCTCTAATCTATAAAAAGGGGATTCTGATAGTTACCCTGCCTGCCTTTTGTGGCTCTTGGGAAGAACTGAGAAAATGAACACAAAAGTACTTTGCAAACCGGACAGTACAACACTCATAAAAATGTCATCACTAGATCCTAATTAGGCAAGATATCAGACTGAGTCATGACCATAGTCAGAAGGAGAGTCTTTCAGATCCCTCTGGATCATTAGCAGCTTTCTGTTCCCCCAGTGATCAGAAGCTGATGTTTATTGAGGGTTGACTAGGTACTGGGCATTGTGCATTTTACCTCTTTGACTCTTCCTGATATTTATGTGTCAGGTATCCTTATCACTCCCATTTTGCAGTTGGGGAGACTGAGGGTCATAGTGGCCAAAGGAGCTAGAAGGACATGTAGAGATCTTCTGGTACATTCGTTCTCACACGCTCATCTGTGGATTTGTGCTAACCACGACAATGTGTTTACAGGACAGTGGCAAAATCAGACAAACCAGGATAATATAGTGAGCTTTCTAGTTTTTCATAAGTAACATTTATTCAGTTTTAAGGCTTATCCAGTATTCTGGGAATATCTCTTACGTTTGTTAAAATATCTTTTCTTTTACAAAATGATGGTAAAAGTGTATTGTAGTTCCTTTTTTTGAATGTCCTAGTTTGGCAAAATGACAAGTCAGTTACCCTGTGCCATTCCTGCCAATTTGTTTTTCTTTTTTTGGTCGAGGAGGTGGAGTGGTAAAATTTTACTGGTCTTTGAAATTCTTAGGTCTGAGAATACCTCATTTCGTACTTGGAAGGTAGTGGGAGGCTTATCTGTTTATGCCTTATTTAGTTGACCTATGTGCTATTTCCCACAGGAAGAGGAAGATGTAAGGCCTTGAAGGATTATCAGCAGGAAGAGAAGGATGAACTGAGCGTCTGCCAGGGAGAAAGCATTGAGATCATCGGCTTTGTCATACCTGGGCTGCAGTGGTTCATTGGGAAGTCAATGAGCTCAGGAGAGGTGGGCTTTGTCCCCACCAGGAACATAGATCCTGATTCTTATTCCCCACTGTGAGTATGACAGAGAGTGTGTCCTGGAGCTGGGCTGCCTTCCCCAGTGGCTGCTCCCATCTCTGAGCAGGCTTGCAGTTGAGCTTCAGGGATGCCCTGGTAACACGGAGCTAGAGAAGCACATTCTGGCAACTGAGTCTGACACAGAGAGTGATAGGAAGGAGGGGTGAGTGATCAGGGAATGGGTCATTCAGCTCATTTCACCAGATGGTCATTGAAGCCTTCCTCTGTGCAAGTAGAGAAACACAACTCCAAGACAAAGGGCCTGCTGTTAGGCACAGAGGGTGTGGTTTTGCTACTCAAACCCTGACACTTAACTATCCAAGTAAGGGGCCCCATCAAGGGATGGGCACACAGGGAGCAGTAGATCATCAGCTTAGTAAATGAACATTTCCTCCCATGTTGGTCTGGGAGGTAGGTCCCATGCAGGTCTTCACACATTCAGTTTTCAAGCTGAAAGCTTAATGTATGAAGTCAGTATTGTCTAGGAGAGCTCTTTTCTGCCTTGAATCCAGAAGGGCTGGTTTTGAGGAGCAGCTCCATCCACCTGACCAAAAAGCAGTAGATTATCAGCAGCCTGCTCCACGCCCCCGTCACTGAGGGGCAGAGGTCAGGAGTACTGCCCAGTCTCTCTGAGCTGGGCTTCCTGCACAGGGATAAGAAAGAGAAGAAAGCCTGGGCTTAGGAATTATGAGAGGAAATGGAGAATTGGCTACTAATATTTAGACACTATAGCTCTCCACACTGGGAAAATGTCACCAAGGAATGTCTACAGATCTGAACATTCAGCCTGGAATTCCCCCTCTCCTGGGAAAGAGCCAATGAGGAGAGTGGACCAAGGACAGATGCTCCCTCTGTTCCATGCCCTTCAAGGGAAGAGGAGACAGAAGGCCATTTTCCCTATGCAGAAATGTGGGAACCCAAATAACTCTAAACAAGGAAGCCTTCTCACTGAGCTCCTGACGAGTTACCAAGTGCTATGGGATTTATAAGAAGGAAAAGGGTATCGACAGAACTTTCATGAGAAATGTGACATTGATTGAGTTAAGCTTTGCATGATGTAAGACATTTTAACAGATGTGAATGGGGAAAGGAAGTCACAAGTAGGAAAGTGGTTGGCTGCTTGAGGAATGACTTGTGTCGGGAGGTAGGTTACCAGGAGGGCACTGGTGTTGCAAAGACTCTGTGGGGACTTTCATGATATGGAAGATGGGGAATGACTGTGTCATGGCCTGTCCTTCACCTGGCAGAGAACTGAGAGACCCTGGATGTCTCTGAGCAAGGCCAACAAATATGACTGGAATTTTCTGTATGACGCTAAACCTGGCTTTGGGTAAGGTGTGCACCAGCAGGAGGACTTGGAGGCAGGAGACCAGTGAGAAGGCCAAGGGGGACACTTAGGAGAGGCAGTGGGAAAGGAGAGGAGAGGCCACTGCTGAGGACCGATCGACAGGAAGTTAAAGAGTCTGGGAGCTTTACAAACACAGATACCTGTGTTCCGCCCCCAGAGACTCTCATCTAGTTGGTCAGGAGGGGCCTGGGCAACGATATTTATTAAAGCTCCTTGGGGGGCTAATGGGCAGCCAAGATGAGAACAATCACTCCAAACCACCCCCCATGTTACCGCAGGGGGAAGTGAGGACCCCAGCAGTGAAGGGGCTGAACCCCAGAATCCTGATGTTAAACCCAGTGAGTTCTGGTGAGGGGTCCTGGTGAAAGGGAGAAAGAATAAAGAGAACAGGGACTTGGTGAGGAAGAAGCACTCCCAGAGCAGAGGAAGAAAGAACATAGCAAAGACGGCAGAGGAGCCCCCTGGGAGAGAGAAAGCAGCTGTGGGGGATGTGGGGGGATGGTTAACACTGTCGCTGTCCTCAGAGAGGAAATGTGGGGCCGGCTGAGGAAAGGCCTCTTGTACCAGCCATTGGGATGTCATTGAGAGGCAGTGTAGCTGAATGGTTTACAGAGTACTGGAGTCAAACTGGCCCAAAAGCATTTTGGGACCCTGCGAGTGCATCCCATGTCTTCATTAGCTTACCAGCTCTGTGACTTTGGACACATTCATTACTCTCTCTATGCCTCAGTTTTCTCATCTGTAAAATGTGTACACTATTACTACTTGCCTAATAGGGTTGTCATGAGTTTAAATGAGCTAATAATACATGTAAAGCACTTAGAATGGTGCCTGGCACAGTGTGTGTGTGTGATCAATAGCTGTTGCCTCTTATTATGGTTGTTGTTGCTCTTGTTATTGTTGTTGATGGTTGTCTTTAAGAAACTGTTTTTTATAGGATATTGTGTCAGGCGTCAGGTTTCATACATTCTATTTGGACTTCTGCACCTCACACCTTACCCCAAATGACAATAATTCTGCACCACTAGATGAATCTACTCATCACATTTTAGCTGGCTTAATTGAAGGGACACATTCACACTGAGGAACAGCATCCCCCAGACCACTTGAGGTGGCAATACCACTTTCTCCTTATTTCCACAGTGACTTTGGTTGGTCTACAATGGTCACCTATGGGACCAGATGCACTGTGGATTGCACACTTGGTTGGGAATCGAGTCAGGAAACAGGAGGGCTGGGAGAGGAGTGGAAAAGAGAACTGGCCCATTTCCCCAAAGCAATCTCTAGACTTCAGACATCCTTGAACCACAGTGAATGAGGGATCGATTTTTGGGCTCAGAGGAGAGACAGCCAAACAAGCTGACACAAGTGGCAGCCAGGGTGCTGAAGTCTGTGCATGTGCCTGTGGTTTGGCCACTGGGGGTCACTCTTCGCCTGTGTTCATTTGGTATTAGGCTTCTGAGCAAGTTCTCAGCATTTGCTGAAGTCTCCATAAAGTGCGTGTGCGTGTGCGTGTGCGTGCGTGCGTGCGTGTGTGTGTGTGTGTGTTTTCTAAATTCGCAGTCTACAGAGAGTGAAATTTCTCCAGAAACTGTTTTCAGAGTCAAATTTAATCTGTACCTCTGATGCATGGGAAATGGTTCCTGCTAGTCCATGGAAGCAAATTTGTCGGTTTCCTTTTTTTCACTGCACAGATTTAAATACCACCTACCTAATTTTGCAGCAACAGCTGCTGAAAAACCAGTTCTTCAAACTTTAGCAGGCATTTTGTCCAAATAGACATCGAATTTGCATTTATTCAGAATTTGGGTTTCCCCATAGAATTGGGGGATCTCAGAGATTTTGAGGGTGACAATGCCACACCTTCTTATTTTTAAAAAATGTTTGATGCTTTCAAAAATATACGATGTGTGTGTTTGTGTATGTGTGTATGTATTAATGGAAAAAAAAGATTTTAGATACAGTTGAAGATGCCTCATTACCCCTTACTACTTTTATTTTCTGTTATTGATTTCTATCTTAGAGGCAAAGGCTGTTTGAAGTTGATATGTGTCTCTCCCATCCTTATTTTGATATATTTTAATGATGGGTATTGGTTCATAAACAAAAATACTATGATTTTGTGTATTTAAGATTTTGTATAATTTTTTTTCCTACAACTGGCCTTTTTTTCCCAGTTGATATTGTAAATTTAGGATTTGTTCACGTTGTAATAGATATAGTTCATTTTAATAAATTGTTACTTAAAGGAAATTTATATATTTAAATTTAGGATTTGTTCACGTTGTAATAGATATAGTTCATTTTAATAAATTGTTACTTAAAGGAAATTTATATATTTAAATGCCTAAATTAAAAAATAAGCAAGACTGATAAATTAATGCACTCAAAACCAGAACAAAGGACACAGGACAAAGAACAGTACTTCATAGCATTAAAATTTCAAGAATTCTATCTTTTGTTATATCCCCTCTTTATCCTTCAGATTGTTTGTCTATGTCTTCTTTGTAATTCCATTTCTCGTGGCATCTATTTTTGCTAATGAGAATTTTGCTGTTAGTCTCATTGCCTTTTTTTGCAGAGAGGCAGTTTTTTTCTTACTGGTTGTTTTTTTAAGGTTTTTCTCTTTATCGTTGATGTTTTTTAATTGAACTATGATTTGTCTAGATGTGATATATTCTATTACATATTTATGGAAAATTGTCCACTTCTTTATAACATACATCGTTTAGTAGTTATTTCAATAGAGATCTGTGAGTTATAAATACTCTTAGTCCTAAGTCATTGTTTGACATAAATATACTTAAAATATACTCTTAAATGATAATTTAGCTAGGTACGGAACTACGTTTTCAAAGTGTAGAGGAAAAAATAACTATTAATATAAAATTGCAAATCCATTTTGTCAGGGTTTTTTCTATTTTACTAGTCTTTTTGGAGAACCAATTTTTCTTTTGTTGACCATCTTTATTGTTTCTTTGTTTTCTATTTTATTTATTATAGCATTTACCTTGATTATTTTTCTCCTTTGTTTTTATTTTATTAATTTATTGTTGTCTTTTGTATTTAATTCTTTCATCACATGAAATTGAATAGTTAAGTAAAGAGTAATTGAACCCAGAAAGAAGGAGTAGGAGAAATAGATAACTTGAAAAGACATACAACCTTTAAGAAATGGACATCATGTTAAAATGATATTATTTTCATTTATTTTGCTCAGGACTTGGTGTGTTTCTTCAGTCTGAAGACTCATATCTTTCTTCAATTCTGGAAAATTCTCAGTCATTCTTCCTTTGAATATTGCCTCTCTCTCATTCTTTTTAGTCTGTCTTCAGGAATTCCTGGTAGAGGTATGTTGAACTTATTCTATCCTCAATCTTGTTTAATCAGTTCTTTCATTTTTCATCTTTTTGTCACTCTAGGCTAAATTCTGGTGATTTCCTCCAAACGATCTTCAGTTTCACTAATTCTCTCTTTTGCTATGACTAAACCTTCTGTTTAACCCACCCATGTAGTCCTTAATTTCCATGCTTTTATTTTCTATTTCTAGAATTTGTATTTTGCTATTTTTCACATGCAGTTGTTTCCCCCCACAATGCTCCATCTTTTCATTGTAGCTTCTATTCATTCTTTTTATTTCATCATTTTAACCATGCTTATGATAAATTATTCTTTAGATCATTGTCATATCTAATTTTTGTAGTGTTAGTTTATCTATTTATGCACTGCTGGCTCTCTTTGTGAGTAGCTGGCTTTCTTGTGTGGTTTGTATTTCTTGTTATGTGAACTAATTTTCAACATTTTAAAAGATGGACTTTGCATGAATCCTGACTGCAGAGAGCCTCCTTGTGGAGTAAGTTTTGCATTTGCTTCTCCTGGAACCTTAGGAACTCATGATCCAGGACTGATTTTTTAATGTTAAGTTCTCAGAATGTGATACCTGCACTGTGCAGTGTAAGTTTAGATCCCACACCTTGTAATGGTGTAGGCCTAGTTGTTTGATTTTTCCCAGGGTCTCAAACAGAGAGAGGATGTGTTCTTGGCAGGTAATAAGAAGTTTTCCAATCCCCTCTTTATGGAAGTTGCAGCCCTTCCAGACTCTAGGCTTTATGTAGGGAGCCTAATTCAGCTCCCTGCTTCACACAGGTCCAAAAACACATCTCCTGTCTCTCAAGGAGCATTACAAGGTCAGCCCAGCTCTGAGAGTCAATGTCCCAGCTGAAACCACCAGATCCTCTGGGCCATCTGCTCTCACCTACCAACCTGGGTGTGGTTTATCCTTTTGTTCCTGGCTCCCAGGGATTTTCCTTTCTTTCTCTCAAGTTGAAGCATGTATTAAAATATTCGTCTTTGTTACATTTTACCCAGGACTTTTCTGTGTATATGGAGGAGAGTAGTCCCTTTAGGAACACTTCAGCCTACCATATTGTTAGAAGCTTTGCCATATTCTTCTAACTAAATTTTCATGTTTGGAAATTCTTAATGTAATTTGTCCAGTTTCTTGGACTCTCTAAATACCCAGGACTCAGGACACTAGCAGATCCACTGTAAGGCAATGGATGCAGAGACAGAAGATCTCAGTGTAGGTCTTAGCTTTACTATTTTCAAGCTGTGCAATTCTGAGCATGTCTGAACCTTTCTGAACTATTTTGTTCATCTGCAAACATGAATTGTAAAAACCCACATCACTGGATTTTTATGAAGAATAAATGAAATAGTAAATTTAGGAATGCTCTGGAAAATTTAAGAGTTCCACAAAAATTTGGGACCAAATATTATTTTTTTATCCCAACTGAATTTAGTTGTAGATGTCCACAACATGCTGTTTTGGGGCTGGAAACTTTCATGGTGCTGGGGAGACTCTGGAAGTCAGGCCAGACAGATGGGGCTAATTAAGTGTGGTGGGAAGATCCCTGGCCAGATGTAAGTGCCAGTTCTGCCACTAATTAGTGATGTGATCTTGAGCAGTTCATGCAGCTGCTAGTTTTCTCATCACGGGCTTTCAAACTGCGTCTGTCTGAGCTATGGAGACAAATGGTAAGTGGCTGACCATAGCACTCGCATCCCAGCCCCTCTCTGAACCTTGCTATAACTAGAGAAGTGTGTGAGGAGGGGGTTAAAGCATAATGCCCTTCAAATTGAGAAGGTACTTTGAGACTGAAGAAGAAAGCAGGCAGGTCCATTCAGTAATCAGGAGATATTTATTAATCGGGGTGACTCACAGAGCAGGAAAGCCGGATGCAGTGAAGAATCGGATGCTGGCAGCTGAGAGCTCTGACTCTCTGAGGTTAGACAATGTTTATTGTAGCAAAGCCCTTGTTACTAAGAATAACTTCAAGGAAACGACTTAAGAAAAAATAAGGCAGTAATATCATTCACCAGGTATCTTTTGATCCATGAGGCGGAGGTCTTGTGATTTTAGTGTTTAGACCACAGACGCCATCTGCAGAAATAAATCACTCAACCCTGAACCTACATTCCCTTTACACTTGCCCTCAGGTTAAGGTGTAACTGCTCAGCGAAGTGAAGGAATGAGGCTGAGCAGGAGTCAGCACGGCGGGAGGGCGCAAAACAGCGCTGGCGGTGTTCTCTCTCTGACAAGAAACGTCTTATATCCTGTTCTACCATTCCCTAATCACCAACTTCATTTTGCTATGCCTCAGTTTCTTCATCTGTAAAAAAGAGATAAGAATAGTACCTGTCTTATAGGGCAATGGTGTGGATTAAATGAAATAACAGTGTCTGATTCATCATAAGCCCCCCATATATATTACCTATTATTATTAACTCTTAGCCTTCTAAATTAATTTTGTTCTTAAAAAGGGTTTTGAAGTAAAAAAAAATCTTTATTTAGAGCTTAAAAATTGTTCAGATTGACACTGGACTGTATCCTTCTGAACTTCTGGTTTCTAAGGGATTTCTAGTTTTCAAATTCTCTAATTCTATGACAGATCTCTAGTAAGCAAATTAGTCTTCACAATTAGTTTATAAACAGGGTAAGTATAAAGTTCTCTATGGTTTACAATAATTTCTTCTAGCCTTTGACTCTCCTACCCACTTTCATCTCTTAATATTACATATTGCTGTAGTTCTATGTCATGGAATCAGATCTCAACCATTGTGAAAGATTCCTTCTGACCACAGTGAAAATTTCTTCACAGTTTCTCTAGATTGTGTCACTTGTCTCTTAACTTTTTCCAAAATAACCTAAGGACAAAGAAACTCCTTTTAATTGTTCCTTTCCAACCCTAACATTTATGGCAAGCAATTCCTATTTCTCCCATTAAAAATGGGTACCACGTGGTCTCAAAGAATGGGTAGGGGTTGTGAGAAGGAGCTTTGTTTTTTGGGGAGATGGAGCTTTGATAGGAGGGGCATTTTCATTCCCACTTTGACCTACTTGGCAACCACACAGCTCAGTTTTCCATGCATGAGGTGCTAATAGCTTTTCTTCCTTGACAGTTTAAATACAGTATGCAACCATGAGATTTGAGCCATGGACAAAGGGGTTGGTGGCTTCCCTACATCCCCTGTTACATCCTCGTGTGGAGAGAAGAGGTCAAGTCTGGAACCTTGCACTGATCTATCTCTTTGTTTTTATTTCAATGCAGGAGCAAGAACTCTCCCTTTTTCAGTGATGAGGAAAGATGCTCCCTGTGGGCTTTGGGAAACGACAGTAAAGCTGAGTGTGTTAGCTTCCTTTGCACACTTGCACATACTGACATCACGTCTGTCTACCGACTTAGTGAGTACTTGGTCCTCAGACCCCAATGAAAGCCCAGGTTCCTCAAGATTAAGAGAGTGTCCCTGACCAGAAATAGAATGAATACCTCTATATTCTAGCCCAGCTGTGAATTTGTGCTATGACCCTTATTCAGTTGATGACCTGGATCTTATTTGATTGGCAGCATTTCACTTCGATTTTAGATAACTCCACTGTGGCTGCTTTAGCGAGGAGTCTTCAGTTCTTTGCTGCCCAACCCAAGGTGTCTTCTCGGTTTTTACTTATTCTTGTTTTGTGGCAGTAGGTGGCTGTATTGTTAGTCATGTGGTCCTCTGTGACTCCTCTTTTCTCTCTGACTGCCTTTTCAGTCTCCTTCGCTGGCTACTGTCTGCCGTGAATGCTGACGTTCTTCAGGCTCATTAACAACCCCCCTCCCATCCCCTGCTTTACTTTTTCTTTCTTCCAAATGCTTCACCTGTGTGATCCACATTCAGTCCTGGGACTTTGGCCAGCTCCTTGTGATCTACTGTGGATCACAAATCTGTATTTGTAAAGTCTCCACTTTTTTTTCTTGGGTCCAGACCTATTTCATTCTCTATCTAGATCTTCTGCAAGTACCTCAAACTCAAAACCTTTAAAACCGTACTCAAGACTGTCCCTTTCTCCACCTAATGCCACTAAGCTGCTTCAGGGAACAAAACTGGGAAACTTCTGTGCATCTTTGCTCTTTTTTCTTCACCATTGACTTCTGGCCACTTGGTCCTGCCACTTTTACAATGCATGGTGTCCAGCACATCGTGCGCATTAGATTAACGTCTGTCGAGGAGAATGATGATGAATGATGGAGGATGGAAGACAGAAGGATGTGATACACACAGAAATGGGAGGCAGTGCCATGTGCCCCCGGGTGGAATTCTGTCCCCACCCCATCATAAACTTTCTGAGAGATCTGGGAGCCACATCCCTCTGGTCTTCAGATTCCATCATCCCCCCACACCCACACCTCTTGGCACAGAGCTTTTTTCCAGCTTTTCTTTTCTGACTCTGGGTCTCACTTCTACCTCAGTTCCCAATTATAAAGTGAGTGGGATAAACAAAATGATCGGGTCCCTGCAGTTCTTAAACTGATGATAAAGGGGGGAATTTGTCCCATTCCTTAATGATGACAGATAGTCTGAAACTTTAGCACAGTCTCCTAAGGGACCACTGGTCTGGGGTATACCTGGAGGTGTAGGCACAGTGGCGCATTCTGACCTAATGTCAGGTCTGTTCTTTATCCCTACTCAGGTGGGTTCGAATCCATCCAGAACCTTTCGAATGACCTGAGTGGTGAGTAGAGATCATGCTGAGCCTGACTTCCAGGTCTTGAGGGCAACACTCTTGTCCTCTTGCCAAGGGTGAGGACCTTCATTGCAGGTGCTCAGTGTGGCTCCACTTTGCGTGTCCTTACAGCATCCCAGACCGAAGGCTTTAAGGAGGCCAGGCCTGGCAGAGCCTGGGAGGAACGTCAGGCTGCGGGCTCCAGACAGTCCAGCAGCTCCGAGGACTCCAGCCCAGAGGAGGAGCTCCTCTCAGCCGCCTCGGACAGCTATCACCTGCCAGAGCCTGATGACCTCGATGACCCAGAGCTGTTCATGGACCTTAGCACTGGTCAGGAGGAGGAGGAGGCTGGGAACTTTGCTCCCATATTGGCTTTTCTGGATCATGAGGGTTACACCGACCACTTTAAGAGCCTCTACGATTCCTCTTTCTCCTTCCTCACTTCTTCCTTTTATAGCTTTTCGGAGGAGGACGAGCTTGTGGCCTACCTGGAGGCCTCGAGGAAGTGGGCCAAGAGGAGCCACCGGACCTGGGCCCACACCCGGCTCTGCTTCCTCCTGGGCCGGCTGAGCGTCAGGAAAGTCAAACTGTCCCAGGCCAGGGTGTACTTTGAGGAGGCCATCCATGTTCTCAGTGGGGCATTTGAGGACCTTTCCCTGGCTGCTGCCCTGTACGTCAATTTGGCCGCCATCTACCTGCGGCAGAGGTTGAGGCATAAAGGCTCGGCCCTGCTGGACAAGGCAGGTGTCCTGCTGGCCTGCCTGCCCGACCATGAGTCCAGTGCCAAGAATGAGCTTGATGTGGTGGCCTATGTGCTGCGCCAGGGGATTGTGGCTGGCAGCAGCCCCCTGGAGGCCAGGGCCTGCTTTCTGGCCATACGATCGCTCCTGAGCCTCGGCCAACACGAGGAGGTCCTGCCCTTTGCTGAGCGCCTGCAGCTTCTCTCTGGACACCCTCCTGCCTCGGAGGCTGTGGCCACCATCTTGAGTTATCTATATGACAAGAAATATCTCCCACACCTTGCAGTGGCCTCTGTCCAGCAACGTGGTACCCAGAGTGCCCAAGGGATGTCTCTTCCTATTTGGCAGGCCCACCTGGTCCTCCAGAATGCCTCCAAGCTCCTTCGTGTTCCCTCCCCAAACTGGGGAGATGTTTCCATCCTGGCCTGTCCGACTCTCAGGCAGGCACTGGTTGCCTGTGAGGAACAGGAAGACCATAGCACCCAGAGGACACTGTGTCTCATCCTGTCCAAAATGTACCTCCAGCACAGGTCTCCTGATGGTGCCATCTACTACCTGAGCCAGGCCTTGGTGCTGGGGCGGCTGCTGGGTGAGCAGGAAGCCTTTGAGTCTTCTCTGTGCCTGGCATGGGCCTATCTCTTAGCCAGCCAGGCAAAGGAGGCTTTGGACATTCTTGAGCCACTGTCTTGCTCCCTGAAGGGGACAGAGAATTTCACCCAAAGGGGAGTGGTCCATAACCTACTGGGACTTGCACTTCAAAGTGAAGGCCGGGTAAACAGGGCAACCAAGAGCTATCTCTGGGCCCTGAACAGAGCCAGGGAGATGGGGGACGTGCGTAACCAGGCAGTGACAATGGCCAATCTTGGCCACCTGACCCTTAAGTCCTGGGCTCAGCAGCCAGCCAGGGACTACCTCCTGCAGGCTGTTCGACTCTATTCTGAACTGCAGACCAGCAAGGAGACGGACATGGAATTAGTACAGGTGCTTCTCTGGCTGGCCCAAGTTCTGGTGTCTGGACGCCAGCTGACCCATGGCTGCCTTTGTTATGAAATGGCATTGCTGTTTGGCTTAAAGCATCGACACCTAAAGAGTAAGTATATCCTGTGCTGCTGGGAAGCTTTAGAGAAAAGCTTTGGAGCATATTTTGCCCATATCCTATCTCAAGTCATCTCACTCATGTCCCTGCTTTATGTTCAGGTCAGCTCCAGGTCACCAAATCCCTCTGCCATTTCTACAGCTCTGTGTCCCCAAATCCTGAGGCATGCATCACCTACCACGAACACTGGCTTGCCTTGGCTCAGCAACTCAGGGACCGGGAGATGGAGGGGAGGCTGCTGGAGTCCCTCGGGCAGCTCTATCGGAACCTGAACACGGCCAGGTGAGTCAGGGCATAGGGACAGTCCCAGAAGCATCTTTTCTTCCTGAAGGAGAAACAGTGTTCCTTCCCTCAGGAAGTCAAGTCCAAATGCACACAGTACATGCATGCATCAAGGAAAAGAGTTGGGGCTTTGCACCTGCCTTCCATTACTTATTAGCTGTGTGGCCTTGGGCAAGTTATTTAATTTCTCCATGCCTCAGTTTCCTCATCAGTCAAAGGAGGAGGAGAATGGCATCTATCCTATAGTGTTATTCTGAGGACTAAATGAATTAATGCTCATGGAACACTTGGAACAGTGCCTGATACATAAAAAGGGCTCAGTAATGTTAACTAGGTCACTATTACTGTGTGTTTCCATAACTACCCATCCTGTGACCATGGCTGAAAGTGTACAGTTCAGAGAGGTGGCAGTTATGCCAAGGACAGAGGAACCTTCAGGATATCTTTATTATCTAGGAACGATTGGCATTAGAGAAAGGACACGTAAGGTAAATAAATCCACCTAAAGCAGGGGTGTAAAATTTCATGGCAAAAAAAGTTTGATTGGGACCTTACCTTTAAAATGAAACTGGAGATTATGAAACAAAGTTTATTTTCACCTGTTAGTCAAGAATACTTAGAATAGTATTGCAACTATGCACTAAGTCTAAGAATAAACATACAATAAAAGAAGTGTTGACTTTCTGGCTTGCTTGTGATGACAAAATATATAACAGCACAACGGACATCCTTTGTTTTGCGATCGACTTTTCAGGACTATCTTTAAAAGCCTAATTTTTGCAAAAATATACCAAAACATAACCAGTTAACCCAAGGGCCTCTTCTAATCTTTGGTATTCAAATTATTCTCACTTTAGGTATCTTGTCATTTCCTGGTGATTTTCTCTTCTTTGTCTCTCCACTGGTCTAGCTTCTCGATCCTCACAAGCCAGTGGGCAGCTTGAAGTTCTATGCTCTAACAAGCCTTGAATTGATTCCCATGTGGTTTGCAAGGTTTTCAGTTTTACTTTGCAATATATTTGCATTGTAGCATTGTAGTCGTAATTATGAATGGCTTCTAAAATAGAGCAGGGATGATTGTTAGTGTGGAGCAGAGACAGATGGTTGAGGAGAGGCTAATTAAGTGACAATTGCTTTTCTAGGCTACACAGTGACCTTGGGCACCTGGACAATCAGATAACGAATAATCATAAAATGAATTCTCTCTCTTTCTATCTCTGTCTCTTGCTCTGGCCCACTCTATCTCCCCCTCCCCTTCCCTCATTCTTTCTTTCTCTTACAAGAATCAGGTGTCCTCCAAACCTCCTACTGACTTTGCCTTTAGTCCCAGGGAAGAAGTTTTGGATCCATGCAGCATGTGAGGGGACAGGAGGGAAGCCTGGCCCAGCACACTCTGCTGCCATTCCAGGGCACTCTAGGAGTCTGGATGCTTTTGGAGCAGATCCAGAAAGCAGGCTTGAATTAATCTTTGAGATGAAACAGTCATATGCTCATGTGCAGCATCGTGGGACTGGAGCAAGGGTGCCAAATGTGGGTTACCCTTACTGTTGCCTCTTGCTGCTGTGCAAGCTCAGTCTCAGCTAATCACTGCTCCCAGCCACCCTTACCCCTCTGCCACCCTTTGCTCACCAGCTCCCCATCACCAGTTGTTAAAAACCACTGAAATCCCATGGGGTAAGCCAGAGAGAAAGCCATGGACACTTTCATCGCCGACTGTGGAGGCCTTATTTAAGACGGTGTACAGAATCACTGTGATTCTTAGGTGATGGGGTGATGGAGAGGGGGTGAGGAGTGGGGCTGCAGTTGGTCCAAGAAGTAACCTGAGGAAGTCAGAACCCACAGAGCTGGGAGAGGAGCAACCCAAACGGGGTTAAGACTCAGGAACCGATCCTGCTATCACCTAATCATGCAACCCTAAACAAGTCACTTCTTCTCTTGGTTGCTCTATTTATAAAGTTGAATTGAATCAGGTACTTTCCAGTTCTAAAATGTCAAGTCTGGGACCAGCTAGCTATGCTATTCTGACACTGGCTATTAATAGCAGAATTCTTGCTACCTCTATAAAGAGTCTTGAATTTGGGGGGCAGATTTTAAAGTTGTGGGCCTCCTAGGGGGCCTTTGAGACTAGAGACCTAAACTTTCAGGGTTTAAAAGACTCTGCAGTATGTTTAGAAGTTCTTGTGGGCAAACATTATGTCTAGCACAGAACTCAGCACAGAGGAGACATACAGTACATGTCTGTGGGGGGAAGCCAAGTGGTTAATTAGTTGTTTGATCCATTAGCTCACAGCCCTCGAGCTGCAGCTATATACTGACTTGGCCACTGATGATTAAGATGGAGAATGGGGAAGGAATGGAAATCATCATGTTAGAGGAATATCTGTACCCCCATGTTTATTGCAGCTCTATTTACAATAGCTAAGAGTGTGTTCATTGACAGATGACTGGATGAGGAAAATGTGGTATACATACTCAATGGAATACTACTCTACCATAAAAAAGAATGAAATTCTGCCATTTGAAGCAACATGGATGAACTTAGAGAAAATTATGTTAAGTGAAATTATGTTAAGTGGGAGCTAAAATAAAGAAAGAAAAGGAAAGGAAGGAAGGAAGGAAGGAGAGAAGGAAGGAAGGAAGGAAGGAAGGAAGGAAGGAAGGAAGGAAGGAAGGAAGGAAGAAAGAAAGAAAGAAAGAAAGAATCACAACAATACATTAAATTTCCCAAAAGAAAAAGAACAGAACTGTGGTTATTAGAGGTGAGAAGGGGGGAGGGAGAGGGGAACTGGTGAGAAAACTAATTAAGGTCACAAAGATTGATTATGTTTTGTAAACATGAGTATACTAATTATCCTGATTTGATCACCACATATTGTACACATGTATTGACATTTGATTCTGTACCCCACATATATATATATATACACACACACACATATATATATAATCAATAATAAATAAATAAATAAAATGCAAAAAAATAAAATTAAAAAAATGGAGAATGGGGGAGCTTTGCCCAAGAGAGTTTCTGGTTCCTTAGCTCAGGACTCAGGTAAAGAAAGAAAGGTGCTTGCAGCTTGGTGACAGGCTCTCTGGTCTTTAGTGACAGTTATAGTAGTCAGAGTGTCATCAGTGGAACCTCAGATGCCCATTCCAACAGCCCTTTGAGAACACTGGCCTATATCACATTAGCCATAGAACACAGTGGGTCTTTTCTTGGGGAGTCTTCACTAATAAGAAACCAGGACTGGCCAGTTAGCTCAGCTGGTTAGAGCTTGGTGTTGGTAACATCAGGGTCAAGTGTTCATATCTCCAAACCAGCCAGCTGCCAAAAACCAAAAACAACAACAAAAAAGAAACCAAATCATGCATAGTGTATTGATTATCAGGGATTTGCACCCAAATGAGGAATGCAGTTTTTTCTAAAATTAAATATTTGCATAAGGTGAAAAACATTAAACCAATAAACCAATTTCTCTTTTCCCAAGACCCTTCAGAAGTAACTACTTAAAGATTTTCAAGTATCCAATGAGAAATATTTCGTGAATATGAAAGATTATGTATGATACATATTCTCTATATTAAATAAATATTAGATATATTAAGTATAATAGGCAAATGTTTAAATTACATAAGTGGGATCATGATAAAAGTTCTTTTATATAATATGCTGTTCTGTTACTTGTCTTTTACATTTATAAATATCAGTATGAAATGTTGATCCAGCATTTTGTCACACTATGGGAGCCCTTCTTGTGTGTCAGGTACTGTGGTAGGTGCTGGGGAATTCAATGATTAGGGGGAAAAAAATGGAAATAACTATCCTAAACCAGAACAATCTACACTATGTGAGGTTGAGCCTGTTGTCATTGCAAGTATTCAAGCAGCGGCTGGCTGTTCAGGAAAGTCACAGAAGAGTTTCCCGAATTGAGTTGGATCTGGATCTTCTTAACAACATCACATACCACAAAACTCAGCCTTTGAAGTGTGCGACTCAGTTTTTAGTACATTCACAGTTATGTATTAATTTCAGAAAATTTCATGCCCTCCACGAGACAGCCTGTACCCATTAGCAGTCACTCCTCATTACCCACGCCCACCCCAGCCCTGGAAACCACTAGTCTACTTTCTGTCTCTATGGATTTGCCTGTTCTGGACATTTGCTGTAAATGGAATCTTACAATATTTGTCTTTTTGTGATTAGCTTCTTTCACTTACCATAATGTTTTCAAGTTTCATCCACATTGCCACATGTGTCAGTACTTTGTTCCTTTTTACTGCTGAATAATATATTCCATCGTATGGATATAACACATTTGTTAATCATTCATCAGTTAATGGACATTTGGATTGTGCCCACTTTGTGACAATTATGAATAATGCTGCCAGTGAACATTCATGAAAGTTTTTGTGTGAAGGTGTGTTTTCAGTTCTCTTGGTATCTACCTAGGAGCAGAATTACAGAGTTGTATGGTAATTCTATGTGTAAACTTTTGGGGAACTGCCAGACTGTTTTCCAAAGTGACTGCACCATTTTACGTTCTCATGAGCAATGGATGGGGGTTTCTCTGTCTCCATATCCTCTCCAGCCTTGTTATCGTCTTTTTCATTTTAGCCATCCTAATGGGTGGCAAATGGTATCTCATTGTGGTTTTGATTTGCATTTCCCGAGTGACTAAAGATATTGAGCATTGATTCATGCACTTACTTGCCCTTCGTATCTCAGCTTTGGAGACATGTCTCTTCAAGTCGTTTGCCCATTTTAAAATTGGGCAGTTTGTCTTTTTATTGTCAGATGTAAGAATTCTTGATATATTCTAGATACAAGTCCCTTATCAGATATGCTATTTGTAAATCAGATATATGATTTTCTCCCAGCCCATTGATTGTCTTTTCACTTTTTGTTCCTCATAGAATGAGCTGAGAAATGTTCCCTCCTCTTCTATTTTTTGAAAGAGTTTGTGAGGAATTGGTGTTAATTCTTTTTAAAACATTTGGTAGAATTCACAGGTAAAGCCATATGGGCCTGGGCTTTTCCACTATCTTATTTATTTATTTGTTTATTTATTTATATTGTAATAGAGTTGATTGTACATATCTGTGGGGTACAGAGCTGAACATCAATCCCCATGTGCAATATGTGATGCTCACTTGTCAGAATAACTATTATATTCAATAGTATACACTATCATTGTTATTTGTGGCCCTTTATCCCTTTGGCCTGGGCTTTTCTTTGTAAGATGTTTCTTCAGTACTAATTCAATCTCTTCAGCATTTTGAGTTTTTTATCTTTCAATTGGAACATAATTGATCATGTATATATGTGGGATATAGTGTTGAATATCAATACCTATGTGCAGTATGTGGTGCTCAAATCAGGATAGTTAGTATATTCAACATTACACCATGTAATCATTTTTTGTGGCCCATTACCAATTTCTTGCTACCCTCCTCTACCCCTCCCTCTTTCCCACCTCTGGTGGCCTCAGTTCTGTTCTCTCCTTTTGAAAGTTCAACAAATTATTGTGATTGTTGTATATTTCTTTATTTCCTCTTTTATTTGTTTATTTTTTTAGCTCTTATGTGTGAGGACATGCGGTATCTCACTTTCTGTGCCTGGCTTATTTCACTTAACATAACTTTCTCTAAGTTCATTCATGTTGCTGAAAATGACAGAATTTCATTCTTTTTTATGATAGAGTAGTATTCCATTGTTGTAGATTCATTCAGATTTTCTGTTTCTTCTTGAGCAGTTTTGATAGTTTTTGTCTTTCTAGGAATTTGCCCATTTAATCTAATTTATATAATTTGTTGGTACACAATTGTTCATACTATTTTCTTATAATCATTTTTGTTTCTGTAAGGCTGCTGGTAGTCCCCACTTTAATCACTGAGTCTCTTCCTTCTTTTTTTTTCTTGATCAGACTAGCCAAAGAAAGGTCTACTATTTTTTAAAAAAAGTCTTTTAAACAAATCAACTCTTGGTTTTATTGATTTTCTCTATTGCTTTTCTAGTCTCTGTATCTAGTATATCTGCTCCAATCTTTATTATTTCCATTTTTCTGCTTGCTTTGGGTTTACTTTGTTCTTTCATGTCTAGTGTTTAAAGGTGAAATGTTAGGCTACTAATTTAAGATTATTTTTCTTTTTTAATATAAACATTTACAGCTATAAAATTTTCTCTGAGCATGGCTTTCACTCCATTTCGTAAATTTTGTTTTTGTTTTCATTCATCTCAAAGTATTTTCTAATATTCCTGTGGTTTCTTCTTTGACGCATTGGTTATTTATGATTATGTTGTTCAATTTCCAGATATTTGTGAATTTCCCAAATTTTCTTCTGTTACTGATTTCTAATTTCATTCCATTGGGGTGGGAAAACATCCTTGGTATGATTTAATTCCTTTTAAATTTGTTGACTTTTGTTTTGTGTCCTAACACGGTCTATGCTGGAGGATGTTTCATGTGCTCTTGAGAAGAACGTGTGTTCTGTTGTTGTTTGGTGTAGTGTTCTATCGATATCTGTTAGGTCTAATTACAGTTAAAGTCTTCTAGTTCCTGTTGTTCTATGTCTAGCTGTTCTATCCATTATTAAAGTGGCTTATTAAAATCTCCAATTATGTTGAATTGTCTATTTCTCCCTTCAATTCTGTCAGCTTTTTCTACATGCACTTTGGGGCTCTGTTATTGGGCACATGTATATATTATTATGTCTTTCTGATGGACTGAGTCTTTTATCATCATAAAGTGTCCTTCATCATCTTTAGTGACAATTTTTGTCTTTTTATCTGATATTGGTATAGCTACTCCAGCTGTCTTTGGTTACTGTTCACAAGGTACTTTTAGACTATTTGTGTCTTTGAATCTAAAGAGTTTCTACTGTAGGCAGCATATAGCAGTCATTCTTTAAAATCCCATTCTGTCAATCCCTGTTTTTCAACTGAATTGTTTGATCTATTTACAGTTAATTAATCACAGGTAAGATAGGTTTATGTCTGCCATTTTGTAATTTGTTTTCTATATATCTTATATCTTTCTGTTTCTATTCCTCAGTTATTTACTTCTTTTGTGTTCAATAGATATTTCCTAGTGTTTCATCTTACTTTTTTTGTTACTTATTATACTGCATTTCTTTTAGTTATTTTCTTAGTGGTAACCCTGGGGATTATAATTAACATTTTAACTTATAGCAATCTCAGGTGTTTCCTGGGCATGCACACAGCCCTGCGCATACATGTGATCTTCTAGATTTCCCAGAATATGTCAGAGCTTTCTTATGACCATCTCATTCTCCAACTTTTCCTTTTATGTTTTTTTCAGATTCTTGTTATTCTAGATGTTTTCACCACCTCAGAAAGTGATAGTGTTAAATAATTACTGCTGATTTTTTTCCTTTTCTTTCTTTTTTTTTTTGTTGAACACCCCAGGGAAAAGGGTGTTTTGCATTGGATGAGCTCTGAGTCAGGCCAAATAAAAATGAGCCCTGTTAGTGGGGCTTTCAGAGAATGTCCAGACAGGGCAAAATTTTACAATTCTCTGGGGATGGAACTTTGGGGGATTCCAAACTCATTGTTTCCTACAGTGGTTGCTAGGCTGCTGGTTTTTCCAGCTACCTCGATTGTAAGGCTGTTGAATTTTAAGGCTACCACAGAGCTGGGACAACTAGGATGACTCAAGGTCCAGTTGAAAAGCAGCAAATCTCACTATTTTTAATAATATCCAGCCATTTTTCTTGAATAAACACTTTTTGCAAAACTTTGGTTAATTTTTAGAGTTCTGAAAAGGCTTACTTTGACAATTTTTGCCAGTGTTCTCATTGCTTTTATGGAGGAGTGAATTTTTGGAGGTTCTTACTCCATCATCTGGAAGTTGATCTGGATTAGGATTTTTAATCCTAATATTCTATAGTTCTAAATTCTGAGATTCTTATTTACATAATAGAGAGGAAATAAACACTCACTTCTTCTGCTTTACTTCCAATCTGTGTAATACTAAGAGGAAGACTGGGAATACCTTAGGTGTCAGAGAAAACCCCTGCAAATATAAGGTCACTTTCTCGTTGCAGAATGGCCAGTTCATCAAAGAGAATATGTTGTAATACAATGTTTATTTAGCATGTATAAACCTGCTCCTACAAGGAACTCAAAAAATAAAAAAGAACAAAGACCAATTAACAGACACAGATAAATAGGTGTTTCCACACACCTGAGAGTGGTTACTGTAATTTAGTGCTAAACTTCCTGGTAGCTGAGATAAAAGGGGGAAATCCATATGAGGTTCTCACTGTCTGAAAAAGGACATAAATAAGTGTACCTGTCAGAGCAATTTTTTCCCAACACCAATTTCTAGGAGGAATTTATTAAGTGGGTCTTGATGTAAAGGACACATTTCTTCAACTAAACTCCCCTAAAGGGATTTTCATTCTCACAAAGCTCAAAGCCATTGCAAGCATAGGCAGGAAGTGTTCACGGGAGAAGGGACAGGCTTCTACAGGGATAGGTTGGTGGGAAAGGGGAGAATATTTTCAGCAAAGGTGGGGATATCTGTCAGGGAAGACTTTATGAGGTGGTAGCTTGTGAGGAGGCCCTTAAAGGATAAGAACCATTTTAAAAAGTAGAAAATAGCATTTCAGGTAGAGAAAATATATGTTGCAACAGAAAGGTGGGGACACATTTGAAGGACATTTTGTAGATTTAACAGAGTTTGGTAATGAACTGAATATGGGTAGAAAGAAGACTCAAACCTGTCCTTTAGGAGGGGATGTGGAAGTAGGGTGGGTGTAGGGCATTGCAGTGGGCCTCCGGAGCTACACAGTGAGCATCCATAATGAAAACGGAGGTGATGATAGTAACAGAAAGCATTCAGTGAGCATGCGTTGTCTACTAAGCAATGCATAAATCACAGAATAACCATATGAAGTAGAAGGAGTTGTGGAAATTGAGAGCTAAAGAAGCCAAACAGCTTGCATGAGACCACACAGCAGGGATTGATACTCAAACAGGCTGAATCTAGTGCAGGGTTAGCAAACTTTTTAATAAAGGGTCAGATGGTAAATGTTTTAGGCTTGGTGGGCCATCTGGTCTCTGTCACAACTACTCTACTTTGCAGTTGTAGTGAGAAAACAGGCATAGACAATACATCAATGAATGAATGTGACTCTGTTCCAATAAATCTTTATTTATAAAAGCAGGTGGAAAGCTGTATTTGGCTCCTGGGTCATAGTTTGCCAACTCTTGATCTAGAGTGCATATTCTTAAGTATGCTGTATGTACTCTATCTGCCCAGCCAACAATTTTCGCCCTAGATAAACAACAGGTGTGGGTGGCTATATAGTGAAACCTCATGGAGTTGTATGAATGACAATGGTCTCATTTTTCATCAGGTAGGATTGCTGCCTGTTACAGAGATGCAGACTGATTACATCTCTTGGTTTCACTGCTGTTAGCTCAGATCACTGACACCTCAATTTAAGGTGGTTTTTACTGTCCCATGCTGCTTTTAACTGATTTTAATTCCTCCTATTTGAATTCCTCTAGCGTTTAGAGGTGGGAGATAGTGGGGGAGGGCAAGTAGATGCTGCAAACCTTGGCCCAGCCTTCAGGTTTTTGCCTTGGGACACTTTGCTGTCCCTTTGTCTAATACCTTCAGGATCATGCTCTCTCTGCCTTCCCGGTGACAACTACAGAATCTAGTCTGGTATATTTTTCAGCTTCTCAATGGGAGAGGCTCTCGACTTCTGTCTTCAGATGACACACACAGATTGACACCATGCTCTAGAGCTGAGCCAGGTTGAGTCCATGAGAATTTTGTGACTCTATTGAATCAATTCAACAAATACTTACTGAGCATTTACTATGGCCCAGGCACTGTGCTAGAAACTGGACAAAGGAAAAGGAGTCCCTGAGCTCACAATGCTTACAGAATAGTACAGGAAGTAGACATTATATAAATAGTCACCAAAGTTATCACATGAGTTGTGGTGAGTGCCCGCAAGGGATATACATAATATTATTTTTAGGAAGAAGGAATTCCTTGCCTGTAATAGGTTTTTATGAAATAATGATCAGTTCTTTGCATGTGAACATGATAGTAGCCTAGGAAACATTGCTTCTGGCTTTTACTTATTCTTATGCTTCTTCTTTCTGTGGAACTGAAAAATGTGCTTCAGTATTTGCTTTTTTCAGTATAACTAATATGACTGATCCCTACCGCTTCTATGATCCTAAACAAGGAAAGAATTTCTCTCGCCAGTATGTCCTCACTTTATTACAAGGCTACCACCCCACTTTTGCAGATGAGGAAACTTTGTCAAGGTTTAAAACAGTTTATGTCCTTAAAAACCCCAGGGTTTTTAAAGTGGTACAGGAAAGCAAAAATATTCCCACAGGGTGATATCTGAGTCAGAAATTAAGTATCACTTGAGGGTGTGAGTGTGGGGATTCTGGAGTCAGACTCAGGGTTAGATCCTGGTTTAAAGAGCGTTCATTACCGGGTGCAAGCTACTTACCCTTTCTGAGCCTTATTTTTTTCTATTTGCAAAATAGATAAAATAATAGTACTGATCTCTTGGGGCTGTTGTGATGATTAAATAAATTTTGTTTGTAAAGCATCTAGCACATGCTAAGTGCTCAGCAAATGCCAGGTAACAACACTGCCATTGTCACTGTTATAAGATGAAGCAGCAGAGAGCTCAAAATAAAGCTTTAGAAATGAGCAGGGAGACTTGGATAAGTTTCAAAAACAACAACAAACAAACAAACAAAAAACACTGGGTTTCTTTATTTGTAAAATGGGCTAAGAACCCTAATGGTTCAGGATTTCTCTGGGAACTAAATGAGAGAATGTATACTGAAGTTGCATATCCCAACACCGGGAACAGGGTCAGCCTTCAGTGAATGGCAGTTCTTGTTATCAAAACAGGACAGGACCAATTAGAGGATGCTGGGTTTTGGCCAGAGGTTAGACTCATTCAGGCAAGGCAGGGATCTGGAAAGCCTCAGCAAGGTGGGTAGGAGGAAGTCTGGGAGTGCAGGTGTATTGGGGTCACTTTGCCACAGGCTCATACCTGATGTTCAGATAAGAAAGAAGAAACAGGGACTCAGCCTCAGAGACTGAACTTGGGGACAGGAAAAATGAGAAAAAAAGAAGAATCAAGATGGGAAAGGAGAGAGAGATCACAGCAGGGCACATGCATAAGAGACCCAGGAGTGCACAAGGCTGAGTCAATGCTGACCCACCAGCAGTGCTCCTTGCTTCTCTTCATTTAAAAGCTGAACCGGACCTAGAGCCTGCAGGTGGTGGCTGGAGAAATTGGGCTGCTGGGCCATTGCAGGTCAAGCCAGGGCTCAGCTGGTGTGTGACACAGCACAGCCACCGGCAGATGTAAAATAGTGAGGTGGTGAATGATGATAGGAAAAAACCAAGAAAGCTGGAGAGCACTTCCCAATTTCACAGAGGCACTTGTTTTTTACTGAAGATCATGGATCAGGTGTAAGTCTTGGTGAGAAGCAGTTGTCTTTGGACAATCTTCCGTTCACAAGGAGTCTCAATGGTGCTGTGTGAGTATCGGAGTCTCTGTTGTCTTGCCTTCTGCCAATGGGTGTTTCTTGGAGAGAAATAGTGATCTGCTCTCTTCCATAGTCATAATGAACTCAGGAAAATCCAAGAAGCAAATTCCTGCTCTGTGAGTTGACCTCTTTGTAATAACCTAAATCTTGCTTTTTGAGGGTCTGGGGAAAACAACTAAAGCCCAAGGGTATCCCAGGACAGCAGGAAATAGGATCAGGATGAGATTTATGGGTCCTGTCTTCATCAGCTGTTCCAGTGAGAGTAGGGAGAGCGGTGGAGGCCAGGCTTACCAAGCCTCTTAACCCTGCTTGAGGTTCGTGGGTACAGAGTGGGGAGAGAACAGAGCTTCCTATAGGGAAGGAGGCCTGTGGTTATTGGAGCTCAACCAGGGAGGCTGGGGATCACCTTGGCATTGTGTGCAGCTTCTCAGCTCACAGAACATTGTCAGCAGCAGCAAGTTTGACATTCTAATACTTGAGAGAGGGTGGCCAGTGATCATCCTCAGCAAATCTCGTGTCAAAGACAGGGCAGTGGAGACAGCTTGAGTTCTTTCTTCCCAGTTCTTACCTGGGCCAAGTGCCTGGCACTCTCTGCAGAAGGCCAACAGCTGCCTACTGCCAAGAAAGACTGAGGGCCTCATTAGTTAGAGGCAATGCTTGTTTGCATCACTGTGCACAAAGGGCTCCAGTGGCTGAATTGTCCATGATGAGGTGGTAGCTGCATTTGACGAGGACTTCCTACCTAATTGTCCCCAGGTGTGGCTGATGCTGATCAGCATGTTCAGGAGTTGCATGGTTTGGTGCAGTGGTTCTCAGACATTGGTGTGCATGAGCGTAACCTGGACGTGTTTTAGTAATTCAGATTCCTGGATTGCAATTGTAATGATTCTGATTCAGTCAGTCCGAGGTAGCTCTGGGGGTCTGTGTTTTTAATGAGCCCCTTAGTGAATGACATGCAGATATGCCAGGAATCACACTTTGAGAAGTAGGGGTGTTGTGGACGAGTCCTGGGCTGGGACTCAGGAGAAGGGAAAGCTGGTCTTGGATCTTCCCCTAACGTGCTGTACAACTTTATGTGAGTTCCTTCTATCTCTGGGCCTGTTTTCTTTATAAAATAAGGGGGTTGCACTAGATTAGCAAGTCTCAACCCAGGCCCCATGGTAGAGTCACATGGGGAGCTTTGACACAATGCTGGTGCCTGAGCCACACTCCCAGAATGCAGGGCTCTGGCCTTTCAACACACTAGGGAAGAGTTTGGCTGTGTATGTATGTTTAAAAAGCTTCCAGGTGATTCTAATTGCTGCTGGGGTTGAGAACTACTGTCTAGATAATGCCCAGTGTTCGTTCCTGTTCTAGAATTCTGAATTTGTGTGACACTACATTACCTATGACTCATTTCTTCCTTAATCCCTGTCAGGCAGGAAGAGTTTTCTACGTAAGACGGTTTTCCACATAACTAAATACTCCATTAAACACCAGCCTTTTAAAACTTTTACCCTACTTTGATTTCTCTTCTCGTACAAACATCAAAATCTTTTGATGATATAAGGTTACCTCTATGATCACTCATTTGTGCATCCATTCAATAAATATGGATTCAGTATCTACTGAGTGCTAGATGCTAATGAAAAAAATGCTATAGTGCAGTCGAAAGATTGATGGACTATGGGTCAATAATAATAATGATAATAATAATAACTAAATTTAAATATTCATGAAGTGCTTTCTATGTGATAGGCACTGTCTCTAATCACTCTAGATTTATTATCTCATTTAAATCTCACAACAATCCTCTTAGGCAGGTACAAACACAACCCTATTTTATGGGATGGGGAAACCAAGGCACAGACAGGTTCTGTACTTTCTCAAGGTCACATAGCTGGTTGGGGGCAGAGGCAGGACTGAAATCAAATCCTGACCTCTCTGTGTGATCTGTGACAGTTTTTCCCTCCAAAGCCTCAGTTTCTTTCTGTGCTGAGTGAACTCTGAGTCCTTACATCTCACAAATGTGTGTCTACCTTCCAGGTCCCTCAGGAAGTCCCTCACATGCATCAAGGAGAGCCTGCGTATCTTCATCGACCTGGGGGAGAGAGATAAGGCCGCTGAGGCCTGGCTCGGGGCAGGGCGACTCCACTACCTCATGCGAGAAGATGAGCTGGTGGAGCTGTACCTGCAGGTAGGCTTCCTGCAGAGCTCTCAGGGATCTGACGACTTGGGCTATTTGGAGCGGTAGGTGTGCTCTCCAAATTGACCAGCTGGAATTAGAGAGGCATGATGTCCATGCCAAGCCCTTGGACAGAGGATCAACACTGGGCTGCTCCCTGGACACATGACGGAAACTAAGCAGTCCGGCAGGCTGAGTACTGGTGGCAAACAGCCAGTCCCTGAGTCCCATATCCATGTGTGAGCCCTGGGAGGATGTGAGCCCTGGGGGGATGTGAGCCATTGCTCACCTATCACATTAAGAATACCCATCTTTCCAAAGCTCAATGTGCACTTTGACTTTAGGATTTTGCTGCAATTTGAGGCAAGGTTGATGTGTGGGGGTATTTAACAACATTGTTCTCTCGTGGGTATTTTTTTGTTTTCATACTTTTAATATCTGAAATGTGGTATAGTGTAGTGATTAAAAGCCTGAGCTTTGAAGAGACAAAAGCCTGGAATCAGATCATGGAGGCATTGATCATGGACTGTGTGACTTTGGGCTTGCTACATGAGCACTCTGGGCCTCAATTTCTTCATGGGGAAACCCAATCTCTTAGTGCAAGGATTAGGTAAGATACATATTTGTATACATGTTATATGTATATATATATCTCTTACCTAATCTTACCTTATATGTGCACTACACACACACACACACACACAAACATACATCTCATGTGCATAGTGGCAAATGCATTGTACACACTTACTAAGTGCTCAGGACTTAGTAAAGGCTTAATAAATGGTATTTAAGTTATACTACAAAGCTATAATAACCAAAACAGTATGGTACTGGCATAAAAACAGACACACTGATCAATGGAATAGAATAGAGAATCCAGAAATCAACCCACACACTTACTGCCATCTGATCTTTGACAAAGGCACCAAGCCTATTCACTGGGGAAGGGACTGCCTCTTCAGCAAATGGTGCTGGAATAACTGGATATCCATATGCAGGAGAATGAAACTAGATCCATACCTCTCACCGTACACTAAAATCAACTCAAAATGTATTAAGGATTTAAATATACACCCTGAAACAATAAAACTTCTTAAAGAAAACATAGGAGAAACACTTCAGGAAATAGGACTGGGCACAGACTTCATGAATACGACCCCAAAAGCACGGGCAACCAAAGGAAAAATAAACAAATGGGATTATATCAAACTAAAAAGCTTCTGCACAGCAAAAGAAACAATTAACAGAGTTAAAAGACAACCAACAGAGTGGGAGAAAATATTTGCAAAATATACATCTGACAAAGGATTAATATCCAGAATATATAAGGAACTCAAACAACTTTACAAGAAGAAAACAAGCAACCCAATTAAAAAATGGGCAAAAGAGCTAAGTAGGCATTTCTCTAAGGAAGATATACAAATGGCCAACAGACATATGAAAAAATGCTCCACATCACTCAGCATCCGGAAAATGCAAATCAAAAGCACATTGAGATACCATCTAACCCCAGTTAGGATGGCTAAAATCCAAAAGACTCTGAACGATAAATGCTGGCGAGGTTGCGGAGAAAAAGGAACTCTCATACACTGTTGGTGGGACTGCAAAATGGTGCAGCCTCTATGGAAAATGGTATGGAGGTTCCTCAAACAATTGCAGATAGATCTACCATACGACCCAGCTATCCCACTGCTGGGAATATACCCAGAGGAATGGAAATCATCAAGTCGAAGGTATACCTGTTCCCCAATGTTCATCACAGCACTCTTTACAATAGCCAAGAGTTGGAACCAGCCCAAATGTCCATCATCGGATGAGTGGATATGGAAAATGTGGTACATCTACACAATGGAATACTACTCAGCTATAAAAACGAATGAAATACTGCCATTTGCAACAACATGGATGGACCTTGAGAGAATTATATTAAGTGAAACAAGTCAGGCACAGAAAGAGAAATACCACGTTCTCACTTATTGGTGGGAGCTAAAAATTAATATATAAATTCACACACACGCGCGCACGCGCACACACACACACACACACACACACACACACACGAAACCGGGGGGGGGGGGGAGAAGATATAACAACCACAATTACTTAAAGTTGATACGACAAGCAAACAGAAAGGACATTGTTGGGGGGGAGGGGGGGAGGGAGAAGGGAGGGAGGTTTTGGTGATGGGGAGCAATAATCAGCCACAATGTATATCGACAAAATAAAATAAAAAAAAAAAAGAAGAAGAAAAAAAAAGAAAATAAAATATCTCTTAGTCGAAAATAAATAAATAAATAAATTAGGAAAATAAATAAATAAATAAATAAAATGACAGTGATGGTATACACATGTGTGTGCATGTGTGCGTGTGTATATGCTTAGTTATATACCTGGAGTTGCTGGCCTTACTGGGAGAAATGTTTCATTCGGGTAGTCAATTTCTTTACCATTATGATGGCTTGTTATTCATATTTAACTCTATTAAACACTCATGTATAACACACGTAAAAAAAATAAATAAATAAATGGTATTTTATTGTTATTACTATTATAACTATTATCTGTACAATACTGACATTAGATAATATGATGGTATGTGAAATGTTTTATTTCATCAAAAACTGCCTGTTATCTTTTCTTCCTTCCCATGTTTTATTTTCTCTCATTTAATTCTCCTTTATACTGTTATGTAAATTTGCACAGACTCCCTTCTGTTGAGACTTAACAATGGCTGCATAACATTGTTGCATGCTTCCTATGAACAGGAGACTTTGCTAAACACTTCACCAGGCTAATGTAGTTCAGTTCTCATTACAAGTGAAGTAGAAGTTTCTAGTATAATTTTCACTGTACAGATGAAGCTCAGAGAGGCTGAGTAACTTGCCCAAGATGATACAGCTGGCAAGTGGTGCAGCTGAGAGTTGCACACAGGCAGTCTGACTTAGAGTCTTCACTTCTCAGCTTCTACACTATTCTGCCTTGGGATTTTAGAGCTAGAAGGGTTTTCAAAGAGCAGACAATTCAATCTTCTGTCATGACTGGGAGACTGGAGCCGAGAGGTAGCTGTTTGGGTTGTGCACTGTATCATGCAAAACTCCTGACTCCGGGATTCCATGCCACTGGCCCTCTCTGTGTAGCTGCACATGCAACAGCAATAACTGCAGAGTTGCCCGAGTGTTTAAGTGCTCACTGGCCAGAACTGGTCTAAGGTCCCGCACAACCCCAGGCTGACACCTAACGTGATGTTCGGTGGGGTTGTTTTCATTAATGTGAATCATTCTCCACCTAAGGCTATTTGAGGTTGTGTAACTGTGCTGCAGATGCGGCTTGACACTCTCCACTGTTCAACTTCCTCTTCACATTTGGTTGAGGTGCAATATGAAATAGCTTGCTAGAGATAAAGAGACTGTTGGGGCTAAGAGAAGGGTAGTGGGCTGGAAGACACTAGCATTTATTTGCCACTAACTATTGGTGTGAACTTGGAGAGTTTCCACATTCTTTCTGAGCCTTACTATCTTAATCCAGAAAGAGTAGGTGTTGGATTAGATCACTGTTTTTTAATCTCAGTCATTTACACATCAAGAAAATAGTTTTGCTATATCCATGTACATTCTATACCATTATTTGCTTATTTTTTTAAATCCAACTTCAAATTAACCTTGCTTTACACTTAACCTTATGCTAAACAATGCTGTCTGAAATCACAGACTTGATACTTTATCGATCCTTTTTTCTAAAATACATTAAAATAAATACATAACTATTAAAATATAAAATGCCTATCCATGTGCTGCTAAAATTCATCTCTAGCACCACCAAAAGTAACCTCTTGTACCATGATGGGGAAATGCTCTGTCTTTTTTCTAGCCCTATGAGTGCGTAGGACAATTTTGGATTTGGGGGACTGTAACAGAGGGTTAAACTAGGTGGTCTGCATCTTACTCCTGCCAGTCCTGGGGAGGTCTGGAAGCCCCTCACTCTTCTTTGACAGCCGTCTCTATCCCACCCAGGCTGCCATCCAGACAGCCCTGAAGGCAGAGGAGCCCTTCCTGGCTCTCAAGCTCTACGAAGAAGCAGGTGACGTGTTCTTCAATGGGACCCGCCATAGGCATCGTGCAGTGGAGTATTACCGAGTAAGTCACGGCTGTGCAGTGTGTTGAGCTGGGCTCTGGCACAAACGTAGGCAGGGACACACTGGGCTTTCATCTCAGATTCCTCTTCACCTTTCTTGCTGGTGTTTTTCTTCCCTCCCTTACATATCCAGCACCCACCTACTCTTCCTCTCTTCAACCTAGAAGGCGCTCAGGGAAGGATCTGATAAAATGTCATTCTCAGGCTTGATAAATGATCCTTCCCAAGATTATACACCATAATAATTACATCTCTTTTGTGCATGGTACTTTACAGTTTGTAGCACACTTCCACATTTACCAGTGTTTTCCATGTACCACTGGTGGCACGGTAGAGATGATATAAAGTGGTACATGGATAAACATTTTTGTTTACTATGATTTTACTGAGCATGTATTAAAAAGTATTTAAAAAAAATAAAAGTGTATAATACCAGCTCATCAAACCCATGATTTCACAGATATTATTGCAAAGAGTGAGGCAAGATAATAAAAGATTTGAGAAATAATACAAATTAAAGAAATGTCCAGATGTTAAGCAAATATGTCAAATATCATAATTATTGTTCATCACTGACTGAAGTTTGGAAACCTCATTATCTTATTTGATCCTAAAATTTCATTTATTCAGCAATTCATTCATTTGTGTGTTCAATTGTTTAGTCTTCTAACATTATCAAGCTCCCAGTCTGTGCCAGGCACTGAGCAAGGGGTGGGGAGTACAAGAAACACGTCCCTGACTAGTGAGGTGCTTATTTTCATATACATTTTGTAGACAAGAAAACTAAGGCTCAGAGAGACGAAGTGACCTGCCTATAATCCTACCATAAAAAAATATAGAAATGAACATTTATTGAGAACTTTCAGACACTATGAGCATATGCATATGTGTACTTCATGAATTAGAGCTGTGGACGCTAAGAGAGCACATAGCTGAGAGGCGAATAACTTCCCACGTGATCTTGGGAAAAGTCACTTCCCTTTCCTGCTCTAGGTTTCCCCAATTTCAGGAGACCTGATGACCTCTAATCCTTCCACCTCTAAGATTTGGATAAAGCACCACGAGAAAGGACCAGGAGAGTGAGTTGAGAAAAGGCATGCACGGGAATGCACCGGCCCCCTTCACTTTAGCCCATCCACCCAGCCCCGGCCGGGAGAATAGAGGCCTCCTAGACCCTGGTATGCACTGATGATTCTCAGCTACACAAATGTTCCTTGTGCCTCTGTTCTCAGGCTGGGGCTGTTCCTTTAGCAAGGAGGATGAAAGTGATGAGAACAGAGCTCCGGATATTCAACAAGCTGACGGAACTGCAGATCAGCCTTGCAGGCTATGAGAAGGCCCTGGAATTTGCCACCCTGGCTGCCAGACTGAGCACAGTCACAGGTCGGTGGTCTTCACTGTCGGGCATATTGAATGGGAGGGGTAAACACTACTCAAGGATGGACAACAAAACAGTAATGGCACAGGCTCTGGAGTCAGATTAGATTGCATGGGTTCAAATCCCAGGTCCAAAGTCAGGGAGACCTAAGTGAAACAAGCTACTGAACCTCTATAAGCCTCAAATTTATCATTGCCAAATCAGGATTAAAAATAGCACCCACCTCATGCAGTTTTATGAAGACCCGTGATTATTCATATAAAGACTGCAACACAGGGCTAGGTACATAGCAAGTCCTTGGTAAGTGTTATCTATGCCCTTGGTAAGTGTTATCTATGCCACACTAACTTTGCATCTTCCAAATTATTCAAATTAACTTTGCTTTTTAAACTTAGCCTTATCTGAAATCACAGGTTTGATGCATCATTGATCTTTTTTCCAAAACATTAAAATAAATACTTAACTATTAAAACATAAAATGTGTACATGCTGCTAAAAATCCTAATTATTATATTATAATCATTATGATATTACAGTTTGTATTGTTCCCTGAGTATGAGGTAAATGGTATTTTATTCTATGCATAGGCTTTGCCCCCATTAAAAAAGGACTGTGTCCTGAATATTTAATTGGTTGTTAGTCAAAATCACATTCTCCCATGGAATCAAAGTGTAAATGAAGGTCAGGTTCTCATTAACCTAACTCACAATATAGCTGAAATAGCTTGCATTTACGGCAAAAGCTAGTGGGAAATAATGTAAGTCATTAAAACAGAAAAACTGCAGAATAAAAAAGATAAAAAATTACTCATCATGAATGTTGGTACTTGAGGAAAAGCAGGTTTTATTAAAGAAGCCTTGATTAGATGTAGGGGTAAATGGAGTCTTCTGTGATGATTCTAGAAGGGACTTCTGGGTATTTTCAAGAGCATCCAGTGTGGATGATACTGGACTTTATTGTATCTAATTGCACTTTTCTCTCTCTTTTCTACCTTTTTCTTTACTGCAAGAAACCTCATCTGAGTGACTGTTTGCTAATCTCAGGAAAGGCTCAACGGTCCCAGGCAGCTTTCTCTTAGCAATCTCTACCCCTCCCTGGACGGGAGCTGGAAAGAGGCTTTATTTACACCCTTCCTACATGTACTTCCCTGTGACTGGATTTTTCCATATCAGTGAATTTTCTTCCTCTTGGACTATGTCTTAATTTTTGCTTTTGGCCCTTTGAAGCTTAAAAGTCATGTTTTTAGATGGTATCAAACAGCTACCTTGCAAATATTCCAAAGTTGTCATTGGAAGCCTTTGTTCCCTATAAAGGTCACTTTGTATTAAAGGGGTTGGTTAGTCATTAAAAAAAACAAACCCACCAAAACCCCAAACAACAAGTCATAGACCCATTGGAAACCAGTGTTGTAAAGCATGGTTTAGAAGTGACTGGGTCTCTGCAACCTATCTGAGACTGAGAGTTGGTAAAGGGGCTGTGGAGTGACTGCTCCTTGGCAGCAGTCCAGAGAACTCTCTGAAGGAGAGACTTTTATGTGGAGAAGACGCTTGTTATACGGACTTATTCTGTATAACTGTGTATTATTGCACGGTATTCTTAGCTACTCGATCAAGCTAGTCTTGTCAGCAGGTCCCATCACAGGGATTTAGAAATAATTCTTTCTCAGTTCTGAGTTAGTGACATCTGCAATAAGGAGACAGTTTTCTTCAGAGAATTGTCTCAGCAAACTTTGACCAGCACATGTAGTCTACTGAGGAACTCTCCTAGAGAGCTCCAGGCTTTCTTCTGCAGCACTTAGCACAGGTGTAATTCTGCATTTGTTGTTTGTGAAACTATGTAAGGAATCTCTGTGTCCTATGAAGACAATAAACTTCACGAGGGCAGAGATCTCCTATCTGTTTTGTTTCTTATGCCCCAAGCACAGTCCCTGACATTTAGTAGACCTTTAAAATGTTTTACGGAATGAGTGAGTGAATGATGACGCAAAATGTTGGCCACAGGATACCTTTCTGTCTTCTGATTCCTAGGAAATCAGAAGGAGAAGCTGGTGGCCTTTCACCGCTTGGCTACAGTGTACTACTCCCTGCATATGTATGAGATGGCTGAGGACTGCTACCTGAAGACTCTGTCCCTCTGTCCACCCTGGCTGCAGAGTCCCAAGGAAGCCCTGTACTATACCAAGGTGTATTATCGCCTGGGCCAACTCACCTTCTACCAGCTGAAGGTAAGAGCTAGACTTCCAAGGTTATGTGAGAGCTATATGCTTTTCTGACTCACACAAAGGTGGTGGAGATCCTTTGGGGTAAAGCTGAGATGACTAAAGAGCCAAGATGGGGAGTCTTGCCTCATAGAGTGGGGAGTGGCTCCACAGGGGACACAATGACTATTTCTACTTGGCCCCACTGGAGACCTCAAAAGTGATCCCATCTCTGCTGAAGAAATAGATAGTAGCTCCTCTTTCTCTTTACCCTGCTGTAATTTCTGGGGCTGCTTTATCTGTCAGGCAGTACACGCACATTGTCTAGTACATGTGAGTCCCCTCAATAGTCTATGAAAATATATGAGACCCCAAAACAAAATAAATATAAGCTTCAAAATTAAAATCAAAATTAATACCTAATTGTATGTCCACAAAATGTTACAGGGTAACTGGTCAACTGCAACTCATTTCTTATAAAATTATATCAAACTATATTTTATAAGAAATGTTGGTGTGTATTTGAGACAATGAGGTATGGGGCCCTTGAATATAGGTATGCTTAGGTCCTGAGAAGGCTTTAGCCCTGCTTGCCCTGCTTGCCCAGAACCTCTTGTTTTGCCAGTCACTTCTAGAATTGTGTTGGGGGTCTGCAATTCTCTGTTACAACTCTGACCCTCAAACTGTGTCCCCAGGTATGGCTTCCTCTTCCCAGAGGTTTCTGTCCTCTCCAGCCTTAATCTCTTTATACAGTGGCCTCTGAGTCATACCTGTGTCTGGCTCTGAAGGGACCCTCAGGGCAGCTCTGCTGTCCTTTCCTGATTTACCAGACTTCATTTCTGGCCTGAATTAGTTATTGACTTATGAGGGTTAATGGGAACCAGACATTCATTTTTGAGTCTCACTCAAAGAAGCATCTATTCCTCATCCCTATTACGTAGGGAGGGACAGGGGTAGCGAAGGACTCCCTAGCCATCTTGCCTCTGCCCACAGCTCCCAGGAAGTGGTTCAGCAGGCAAGAGGGTGTGGTCTGATTGTATCAACCACGGATTCTAGGGATTTCCAAGGGAAGAACTCAACTCAAACTGCCTTAAGCAAAAAAGGCAATTTATTGACCTAAACAACTGGAAATTGAGGTATAGATTTAGTTTCAGGTAGTTCTGGATCCTGGCACTCAAATGTCATCATGGATTTCCTACCTCTCTGTGTATCCCTTCACTCTGTATGTCTCTACTTCTCTTTGTTTCTTGGCCTCCTTCCCCTCCAGCTACTGGAGGGACCATTTCCCCTACTGGGTCACACTGAAAAGTTCTGGGGAGTGATGGGTAGGCCATGTGTGGGTCATGAATACATCCCTGAAGCACCGTTGCCAGAGCAATGATGTTTCATGATTGGCCGAGCCTGGTAAGGTACCACCTCTGCCTCAGGTGGAGGGGGACTGTGATTAGCAATGCCCTGGGGACCATAGAGGGGTGGGAGAGGAGCTCCCTTAAGGAATGAGAAGATGGGGATGGGATGTTGGGCAGAGGAAGCTAGAGTCCCCAGCACTGCCTCCCCATCTGCCCTGGAAGTGTTTGCTAATGCTGTCTCTTCTTTGCCCCCATACCATGGGGTTAGGATGCCCACGACGCCACTGAGTACTTCCTGCTGGCCCTGGCAGCAGCGGTCATGCTGGGTGACAAAGAACTGCAGGACACCATTAGGAACAGGCTGGACACCATCTGTCAGAGCCCCCTGTGGCACAGCAATCCCTCCGGGTGTTCCTCGGAGAGGGCGAGGTGGCTGAGTAGTGGGGGCCTGGCCCTCTGAGGAGAGCTGACTGGTTGCCATGGCCAGAGGCTGCCTCTCTGCCCCAGCCTCTTAAATACTAATCAGCAGGGTCTGAGTCATCACCTGGCTCAGCCCCTCATTTTACAATGAGAAGAGCGAAGTCCAGAGGGAGAGGGGATCATTCCAGCCACACAAGGAGTGGATGATGGAGCAATGATTAAAAATCCTGGCCTCTAAAATGCACTTTCTTGACACATAATTCTGAAGATGAGAAACCTTGCTCTCTGGGAACCTTCTTTCCTTCCCCCAGTGAGGAAATCAGGCACCGCACTGGCTAAAGGGCAAGCAGATGAGAGTTTGTGCTCTTCACTGATTTTCTCAGGGAAAGCCCCTTCCCCTTGCCAGGGGTTTCTTTCTTTTGTTTCTTCAGAACCAAAGGAGGTGCCCGTCCTCATGCTCATGGGGACTAGCAGGAGAGACTTCACCATGCTCTTAGCTCAGAAGACACAGCCTCAGAATGGCCGGATGGAATGCACAGGGCATGAGGTCTGACTCGGAACCACCATCTCCGTCCTGCCACATAACCTCTCAGAAACTCCAGGGAAGCTTTCCAAGGGCCAAGGCTTGAAAACAGAGCACTAAGAAAATTATGACATAAATTACATGTAAATAGTGTATATCATTAAATATCGCATGTTTACATTTACACACACATTTTGTCTCCTTTATAATAGGGACAGATGAGATGGGAGACTTGAAGGATGGATTAAATACCAATGTATCTTACTGATTTTAGTGTAGCTCCTTTACAAAGCATCTGTATGCGTTATCTGTCATTGCAGAACACACTGAGTGGCTTGAAACATTTATTATCTCACTGTTTCCATAGGGCAGGAATCCAATGTGACTTAGCTAGGTCCTCTGGCTCTGGGTGGCTCACAAGCCTGCAGTCATCTCAAGGTCAGCTAGAGAAGGATCATTTGCAAGCTCACTCATGGTTGTTGGCAGGAGTCAGTCCCCACTGGCTGTTGGCCAAGGGCTGCTTACAGTGATGGGCATGTGGGCATTTCCACGGAGCAGTTCACAGCATGGTAGCTGCATCAGAGAGTGAGTGAGAGGGGCAGGAGTGAGGGCGAGTGAGAGAGAAGTCAGTGTCTCTTCATAACCTAATTGCAGAAGTGACAACCCCATAGTTTTGCCTATTTTGTTCATTATAAGTGAGTCACTAGGTCTGGCCCACACTGAAGGAAGAAGGGGGTTACCAAGGGCGGAATACTAGGAAGCAGGGAATCATTGGGGATCGTTTCAGAAGATACCTACCTCAGTACCTGAGTTCTTTGATAATGGAACCAGCAATTCTCTAAGGCAGTAAACTCAAAGTATTGCCCACTGACCAGCAACATTGGCATCACCTGTGAGATTGTTTGAAATGCAAATTCTGGGGCCCCACCTAAGGCCTCTAAATCAGAATCTCTAGAGCCCAGAATCCTGGGTATAAAAAGCTCTGCAGATGATTCCATTGCACACTAAAGTCCGAGAAGCACTGCTCTGCAACAGGTGTTCTCAATGTGATACAAATTACCTGCGGGACTTGTTGAACATGAACTTCCTGATTCCTACCCCTAATAATTCTGATTCAGTAGGTCTGGGATCTATCTGACCCAGGAACATACATTTTTATCAAGAAACTCAAGTCATCCTGATGCAAATGGTCCACGCTTGCTCTGGAGTGTGCCAACATACAAGGAAATCTAGCCATAAATCTCTCTACCTGATGTGCATTAGCTTAGATTTTACAGTCAGAGCATCTGCCCTTAATTTCTAGCTTTCTGGGCTGACCAGATGGTAGGTTGTGTGGGAGGGTGGGATGGGAGTGGTGAGTTGAATGACTGTTGCATCTTCTAGTCACCAAGGTTGTCTACATATATTCTTGGTTAGTTGTCAAAACACTCTAGAGAGTATTCTTTGCCAGGAAGGACATGAAATGATCTAATCCACTACCATGTAAAATAGATGTGGGTTTGCTCCCACCACAAGCCATAAAATCCCTGAGCTGGGAGAGTTGTTGTGGTTGAGGTTATTTAGTCTAATCTCTCATGCAGCGTCCTTTCAGCAACGTTCCTGGGAGACGGTCAGAGGCTCATGCGTTCCAGAGCAGTTACACATCTTATATTTGTGGAAAGCTTGCTTGGCTCTGGTACCCATGCCACAAGCCATTCTCCATTTGACTCAGGTTACAGATCCCTTCCTCTTCCCCACCAACCCATCACTCTCCTCTAGCCAGATTTGTTTCTGTTCCTCTAAAAGTGTGGATCCCATAACTGCTTTTGATGTTGGTGGGTGGGTGAAGAGTGCAGAGGGATTTTATGTACTTAATGTAATTTAATGTTGTATTTTAACTTTGTATTAAGGTTTTTCTTCTCCCTAGCAGTCACATCTTCCCTTGGCTCACATTGAGCTTATAAACATTTGAAACCTCTACATCTTCTCGCGTGATCTCCTGTTCGGCCAGATCTTTCTCAATTGCTACAAATATGCACGTACATACATTCATGCATACACACATATGTGAAGGGCATTTTATCTATCCATTTTACATTTCAATGGGAATTTTGGTTAAAATCTTCCAATTCTGTGCACTTTGATTCACCTGTAAATTTGATTCTGGTAAATTTGTCTCTAACCAGGTCAGTTATAAAAATGTTTAATATGCTTCCAAAGGCAAGGCTATCTAATATCAATTTCTACATTTTATATGTAAACTACTTGCTTAAATAGTCTTTGAGAGTGTTTTAACTATATTATTTTAAAAATGTGGGCTAACTATTCCCTTTGGAATCATGTTGATGCTATTTTTTTCATGATCTACAGAGAGTGAAGTGGTGATTGGATCTGGTCTCTGTGTAAGAAGATTTTACTATACAGTACACATTTGTATATCAAAGGCAAAGATGAATTAAATAACCTCTTTGTACTAACCCTCCCCCCAAAACTTGCTTGGGCTACCTGGCTCCTGGTTCCTGTATTCATCTAAATAAAAAACAAGAAGGGAATTGCAACATTGTGGAAAACCCTGTAACATGTTTTCTCAGCATTCAGGTACACTGCTTCCCAATCCAATGCATTAACACTCTGAAATCTAATATTGCTTTTATCCTTTTTTTAATTATTATTTTAAGATGCCATTATACTGTGTATGTGTGTGTTTGCTTATACTTTGTAAATACAGTGTAACTTATCTGACAAGTTTATCTGGTGAAGGGAGTATGGGAAGGTTGGAGGGTATCAGAATTGGGGGGGAGGCAGACCACCAGTGGGGGGATACCTGGATTTTGGTCTTGATTTTGACATTAAATTTCAGTGACCTTGGACAAGTCACTTAACCTCTATACACCTCAGATCTCTGATCTCTAAAATATGACCACCTCTGGTTTCTTTTCAGCAATGTTATTTCCACACTGTAGGAACAGCATGAGAGACGGTATCTGGGAGATGAGATCATATATTTTTATAGCCCAATTTTATTCTCTTCTTTTTACAGGTGAGTAAACTGAGAAACAGAAAACTGATTTTCTCCCAGCTACATAGGTAGTTAGTGGCAAACACAGCAGTATTCTAGATCTCATGACTGAAGGACTTAGTTGTGCAAATGACAGGATTTCTGACATTCAGGGCTACCTTCACAGTTGCACGTGCATATGTATGCATGTGTGTATGTATACATGCATTTATCACCATGTACCACCTGAAGAACCATTTACCAAACTCTTTCTAAATTGATTTACTGCATTTACCCATATCAACTCACTTTATAAAATGACTGGCTTATGTGGAAGAAAAAGCTATATTTCTTTCCATAAAAAGAACTCCATAAATAATAACAAATACGATAAAAACAAATCAATGCACTAAGTCCAACCAGGTCCTGTTGCCTACTGCAAGTGTCTAGTCTAGGTCTGATTCCATTGTTTGGAAATAGAGAGATTGGCAAGCGGTGGGGAGTGCAGAAGACAGACTGGCATCCACCACTTTCTCCTGGAGCAATCAGAGAATCGAAGAAAGTGGGAAGAGGACTGACCTCCCAATGAGAGTCAATGACATCCAGTGCCACGTGGGGACTCAGTTGGGTGACAGGAAAGGGACAAATGATAGACTATGTAACATGATTCAGGATCAGAAGCATTGTGATGGGAGTTGACTACAGGATGCTGTGGACACTCAGGGAAGGGGACTAAGGCACGGGAATGAGGGCATCGGCGGGGGGCTTTCTGGAGGAAGGGACATTTAAACTGAGTTCTGAAAGAGAGATCTACTTAATTCTAACTGCAGGCCAGTAGGTTATTGTTGACAGAAAGGGCATGGGTCAAGCAAAGTTCCAGAAGGTGGAGAGGGCATGACATTTTCTGAGAACAGCAGTGAGTTCAGTGGGACTGGACTGGAGAGAGTCAGGGAAGCAGGGAGGGGAGAGGAGGGTAGGTTGGAGAGGGGAGGTGGACACAGACCCTTAGGGAGTTTGGACTCCGTCTTGATGGTGAGGAGCCATACAAAGGTTATAAGCAGAGGAGAGAGAGGTGGTCATATTTGTGCTTTGGAAAGATGATTCTGGAAGCAGCGTGAGAATGGATTGATCACAGGACAGCAGGAAGGAAGGTGTAAGAACACTTAGGACTTGGTTATTGCAACAGCATTCTTCAGCCTTTATTTAGATTTCACTAGTTTCCCTGTGTCCTTTTTCTGATCAGGATCCCTCCAAGGATAACACATTGCATTTAGCTGTCACGTTTCCCTAGCCATCTCTGGTCTGTGATAGTTTCCGGTCTTCCCTTGTTTTTCATGACCTTGATAGGATTGGCCTTTCCTTTTGATAGTTGCTACCATTGAGATATGTGCACCAAGAGCAAGGGAGGGAGAAGTCAAGGGAATAGGCTCTGCACTCACCCAGGAGGAAGTCTGAGTGGGACCAAAGGAATAGCTATTAGAGTTGGGCACACCAGGGTTAGAATCTGCTTTTTACTAACTGTGTGACCTTCAGCAAATTAACTTTTCTGAGCCCAATGCCGTCAGAATCACATCAGACAGTGCATGTAAAAGTGCTGTGCATGCAGAAAGCCTGTCATATGTAGCTAGATGATCTGATAAACAGTTCTGAAGCCACTCTATCTTCGGGGACAGGCCTCTACCCAAGCAAGAAAGAAGCCTAATTCAGGACTCTAAACAAAGGAGGCTATTGTTAAAGGGAGTTAATTGGGTGCCTTCTATGACTCTACCTCTCAGCTTATTTATTTTAAAGGTAGGTTTAAACTTTTTTTTTTATATTAGGTTTTATCTGCCACTTTGCGATTCAGTCATGTTTTGCTTCTTTCTCAACCCAAGCTTTGATGTTAAGAAGTGCAGGCCAACCAAGAGCTGTGGCTGGGAACTCTGGTCCTCCATTCAGGGACACTTGGGTCTGCAGCCGGCCTCTCCTTCTTCTTTTGGGCGACCTGAGCCACTTGTTTCACCTCTTTAAGCCTCAGTTATTCCTCTGCTTGGAGTTGCAATCGCGGTAACGTGTGGATGACTTGGTACGAGTGCTCTATTAGTGGTAGCTGTCACAATGAAGCAGAATTAAACAGATTCTTAGTAAGCATGTCTGGTTCTGGGCCCTATACCTCTGTGTGTGTGTGTGCGTGTGCGTGTGTGTGTGCGTGTGCGTGTGTGTGTGTGTGTGTGTGCGTGTGTGTGTGCGTGTGTGTGTGCGTGTGCGTGTGCGTGTGTGTGTGTTGGGGGTGCTCTTTGCTCCTGGGCTTTGACCTTGGCAGTCTTACCTCTTGGTTGGGACAACGTATCTTCCCAGCGTGTACCTCTCTGCTCCTCCAACCCCAGTCAATTATTTCAGAACTCAGGGGAATTAGAGAATGAAAACCCTGGCTCTGAGAACATGCAGTTGGTTCACATTCCTTTAAGGGGTGTTTTCTCCCCAGAGAAACAGAGACAGGTGGCTGCTTAGGGAGTGGGGACTCGGCCCAGCTGTGATGGGGCGGAGGTGGGACCAAGAACAACATGTTCTCTGAGACTACACAATGGGGCTGCTCAGAGAAACTGTGGGAGGAAGGTGGGAGGGAAGGACGCTGCTTTCAATTTTATTTTAAAGGTGGGAATGCCAGCTTCCACTTCTAGTGCTGCCTTTGACTCATTGTCCAGGGCATCAAGCTAGCTTGAGGGATGAGTGACTTCTAGGGGAGCTTCCAGACAGCGTAGGTGTGGGGAGGATGGCTGAGGTCACCTGGGTAATGGTGAGAAGAGAGGCTAATCTATGGTTGTTCCTCTCTGTGAGAAATCAAGAGCTCCAGCAGGGGGCAGTAATGTCTTTCCTAACTAGTAAATCATTACCAAAGAATGCCGGTTAATAGCTCTGGATCAGCTTAGAGCAGTGACTTTTTTACTGTGAGCCTCACTAAGTAAGAAAGGCACTTCAGGTTGTATCCCATTATGAACATGCACAGACAGACATATATAATAGGTTTGACAAAACACCATTTATTCCTTGCAACATGAAATGTACTCTGACACATTCTATTCTATTTATTTTTTAAACATTCTATTCTAGTTAAAAAATATCCAATTTATGACTCACTAAATGGATTTTTTATTCACTAACCTATAGTCTGAAAAGCACTGACCTGGAGGGAGATCTCTATAAAAGTGCAGCGGAGTTCTGGCCTTTGGTCTTCTTAACATATCATTTGGTGGACAACTTTGTGAGACCAGAGAAAGTGTACATATCAAAATAAAAATAATTTTTGACACTGAATACATGTTATGCACTAGGTCCCATATAAAACCTTTGTGAGGACTCTCTCCTGTAGTCCAACAACAATTTGGGGCAGATCCTATTACATTTTGCCACCAATGAGGTTTAGAAAATTCCAGTTAGTAAGTGGTCGAGATAAGATTTGAACCTGTCTCTCTGATGCTATAACTAGAGTGCTAAACCATTACATTATATTGTGTGTCTATGTCAGGTGACACATTTTTGGGAGAGATGCTATCACTAATGTGATCATGAATAGAACCTAGATTAAAACTTATTTCAGCAACCTGCAATATTGGGCTGAAATCAACATGGTGATTCTAGTGGATCAAAAAATGGATTACTGCAGAACAAGATTGGGGAAACCTGATTTTCCAAGAGGTCCTGAAAAAAATATGGGGATATAGTTGACCACAGTCAGGTAACTTAGCCTGGAAAAATAATGATAGACCATCTTTCCCAAATGGAAAAGGGAAGGAGGAACAGAAAGGTTATAATGGCATAGTGGTGATAGGTGAAAACCAATTCCAAATTAGAGTGGAAGAAAATTCCAGGTGGGGAGTGGGGTGAGTGAAGCGACCTTGCAAGAGATCCCAGAGTCAATAACAGAAAACTCTGGATACCTGAGCAGTGGAGTCAGCCAGGTGCAGCCTCATGAGTCTCAGCCAGCATGTTACGTAGAGCTTGAATGGCAGAGGCAGAAAGAGCTCACAGGCATGAGGGAATAACCTATTTGCGATATCATGGAAAAGCTGTTCAGGACATTATCATCCTCCACATGTGTCTTGTGAAACAGTCCGAAGAAGCCCACGTTCAGAAGAGAAGCTTTAACTCTTACGCATAAATAGTGGTAGAAGCACTTTTTTTTACTCACTCACAGTATTCAGGCATGTTTAAATATCTATTCTCTTAACCTTCTATTTTATTTTTATTTGGGGTTGCAAGTTTTTGCCATTACCTATGGAAAGGACTCTTAAAATAGGTGATCTCTTCTGTCTTTGATTTTAACCTTTCAGATGTAGAGTATTTAAATGTGATTTGTATCATTCTAAACTACTTTACCTTTCTTGCATGGGCCAAATATTATGTGTGAAGATAAATTTTTTGTTCCTGAACTTTCTTGTATATTGAGAACTTTTGATGTTTGTTCATCTGGAGATATATTGGACATCTGCTTCATAGAGAGGCTCACAGGAATGCCCCTGAATTCTCTGAACATTGTACCAGACAGCTGTGACAGCAGCTACATCTGCTTTCCTCCCCAGGGGAGCAGCCATGAACCAGGCTGAAATAACAGCTGCATGGTAATCCTGGTGACCAAACAGCTATTTATTCGTGAAACAAAACAAAACTGGCTTTTGTCTGTCCTAGAACATGTAGCTCTGGGACTCCAGTGGGTGGAGGAAAGGATAGCCAAAGAGAAAGACGACTTGGAGGATTTGCATTTTGAGTTGTTTTAAAGTCCTAAAGTATTATGTAGACTGATATTCTGAACCTCTTCCAAGTCCTGTGACATTCCGTTCTTTCTTTCCAGTTATGTAAAGTCTGTCTGTCTCTCTTTCTTTTTAATCATGTCCTTAGATTAAGTTCTTTCTTTTGCATGTTCTCATAGATCCTTGTACTTTTCCTTCAGAGCACTTATCATAGTTTAAAATTATACGTTGGGTGGCTTAGGTTTGTTTTTAATTTAATTAAATTAATTAATTTAGTTTTTGTGTAAATAATACTGTGTACCACCTAGACTGGAAGCTCCATGAGAGCAGGGACCTTGTCTGGATTACTCACGTCTGTATTTTCAGAGCTTAGCCCAGTGTCTGACACATGGCAGACTCTCAATAAATATTTGTTGAATGGGTGAATAAAAAATGAATGAATGAAACTTTGGATTCAGCTTTTGACCCCTTCTTATGCCTTATGAGAGCGAGAAAGTATTAAAACCATAATCTACCTGCTTATTGCTTATGAGTGATTAAGATATCAGGTTATAGGGCTCCTTGCACACATAGCAGGTGCACAGTAAAAGTTTGTTGAGAATATTAAGCATCATTTTCATTTGTTTAAAATTAGTTGCGATAGATGTAGTGGGTCTCTTCCTAGTTTTCAAACTGGTAGTAGTTATGACTAGGGATAATTGTGATCTTTTATTGAATCCATACCAGACATATACCAAGTAACTCACCTGAAGTGTAGGATTTGGTCCTCCAAATGAACCCACAGAGAAGGTGTTGTTATCCCCCTTTTGCAGAGGAAAGAATCAAGGCTCAAAGTAGTTAAGACACTTGCAGATTTTCAAAATCAGTTCTGCCTGACCTGAAAATCACTGCTTTCAATAACTATGCAATTCTGGCTACAAATTTCTTTTTCAGAACTTAGGATCTTGAAGAGAAATATATCCCTTGTGAACATTTGATAGTTTCCTTTTGTTTTAAGGAAGAGAGATGACCAGAAAATCTAGAAGCAAGAACCACGGTTTGTATAAACATTACTGCATCAAACACCACAGGAAATTTCTTCAGCGATGAGTGCTCCATGGAATAAAGATCACCAGGGGACAGATGACACTTTTAGGGTATTTTGGGCTCTAAGTAGTCAGAGTATTGTTTCACAGAGTATTGTTTCTTACCCAAAGTCCCACAGGTAGAAAGTGGAATCCTAAGTCTCCTTCTGTGGGGAATCATAAATTGGGGGTGTGGTGAAATGCAGGATAAAATACTTGGTCCCTGCCCTCGAGTACCTGTCAGTCTGCTTGGAGAAGACTGGATGCATATGTGAGAAGGGCTAGGAGGAAGATCTGAGTTTAGCTCTTGTGGGACAGAGGAGGCAGAGAGCCATCCACCCATCCATCCACCTATCCACTCATATGTACATACATCTGTCCATCCACCCATCCACCCATCCATCCATCCACCTACTCATCCATCCATCCACCTAATCCATCCATCCATCCATCCATCCATCCATCCATCCATCCATCCATCCATCCATCCATCCATCCATCCATCCACACATCCACCCATCCATCTGTTCATCTATCCATTCATCCATTAATTCATCTGCCTATCCATTTATCTGTCCAACCAACTAACCAGCCAGCCAGCCAACCAACCAACAAATACTTAACCTCTTCTGTGCTAGGCTCACACTCCAGTGAGCACGGTAATGACAGTCCCTGATCTCATGGACTCTAGGGGTTTCTGGGTGGGCCAGAGTCCCCTGATGAAGTTCTCTATCATGCTCACTATCACAGCTTAGATTTGTCCATTTATCCTTCAGGCACTAAATGTTGCACTTCTGTTATATCATTGACTCCTCTTAACTTCTCCCCCACGTCAAAGAAGTAATTGCATACTTTAGTTGTTTAGTAGCACATATGAAGGAACAACTTCAGACAGGCTAAGTAAGAGATTAACTCTTACCCAAAGTCCCACAGTTAGAAAGTGGCAAGACTCAGGATACCAATTCAAGTCTAGTTCATACTGCAAATATTGCATAAAACTTAAACTTGACTTTACTAAATGTCATGAAGCTTCATCTAGATAGATCTTGCTCACCCAAACATTCTGGCTGGAATGAATGGTGCTACCATCGAACAACTCTACTATTTACATCCTCAGACAAGCTTTTAAGCTCTTGGTTCCTCACTTTCATCACTGGTAAAATGGGGGTGATGATAATACGTATCTCAGAGATTGTTGTGTAGATCAAATGAGTTAATGTGTGTAAAGTGCCTGGCACATGTTATATAAGTGTTGGCTATTATTGTTGTTGTTGTGCTGACAGATATTTCAGAAGAGTACTTGTTTGGATTAAGAAGGTATTGAACTCATCCTGGAACATGTAGAGCAAGAGCATACAGTTTGCAACCAACTGGATGTGAAACCAGTTGAATGTCCATATTGTCCACTTGGCCTTATGTGCTACGAGGTCAAAGATGTCTGTCTGGATCACTTCTGCACCCATAGCACTAGAACAGTATCTGACCCATGGAAGGTGCTCCATATTTACTGGATAAATGAATGAACAAATAAATGAATGGACTGTAGTAATTATTTAGGGCATAAGTTGTACATGGCTAAAATAATGTAATAAATAAGGATGCCCCCTATAGTTTACCAGCATGACCTGAAATAGAGATGTACGTGTGTGAGTGTGGGCTTCCTCTAGACTTGCAGGACATGCAGCTTCCAGAAGGAAGTTGGGGGTTGTTCTCTTTCTAGTTTCAACATGAGGTGTCATTTCAGGGCTCTGGGATGTCCTGGGCCAGGCCTGAAGTTCTTCGCCAGCCAACTATGTGGTCAATCTCTATGAAAGAAAAGAACCATTCTTCTTGTCCTTTGACTTCAAACTAGGGTCAAAGGCCTTAGGCTGGTGCGAAAATAAATAAAGGCCTGGAGCAGACAAAAGCCATTCTGGAGCCAAGCCTCACTGTAAACATTGGCTTTCCTCTTCTCTGGCCTGAAGCTTCCAGGCACTTCCCTGGGCCCACCATGACCTCACTTGCCCTAAAGGCCTGATGACTATGGCAGGTCCTGGTGATCTTATGTGAAGAGATGGAGAGGCTTTTGACAGAAGTCAGAGGTAAGTGTCTGACAACTGGCTCTCTGAAGAACAAAATGTGTACATGTAAAGTTTATCATAAATTTTACTTTTATAAAGGATTATAACATACAATTCACAAATAATAAAATATCAACTCTCTTTATTGTAAATTCTAGATAGGCAATTGCTTCTCAGACAATGCATTTATTGATTTATGGGGAACTCATATCTAGAGCTAACTGTGGTTGCAATTGGATAACAAGTATAGTTTTGACATGAATTGGTTGATATTTTCATTAACAAGTAAGATGAAAGTGAAACCACAAAGGCGTTGGAAAATTATTCATTTATCAATCATGTGAATGACTTTTTTGCTGAATCAGAAAGAACATTGCCTCAGTGTTTCGTGCTCACCCCGATAATCTTCATTATTAGCATAATTTTGTTAAGTCTAGACAATCAACAAAACTGTAAACTAAGCTCTAATTTGTAGTTTTGCAAATTTCTATGGTGTGAATACTTCCACCTTGGCTGATTTCAAGCTGCTAATAAGGAGTCAAGAAAGATGTGTTGGAGCACAGCATTATACAAGGGCAGTTCAAAAAGTTCATGGAAAAACAGAATGAAAAGATGAAATGAATCTTTCCATGAACTTTTTGAAGTACCCTTGAATAGTATTTCTCCACGGAAATCTTTAGTAAAAGGCGAAAGATTTATACGATCTGAAGAGAAACCAGAGCATCTTGAATAGTATTTCTACCGTACAGATACCGTAGGTGTAAATAAGCCCAAGAGCATAGATAATAGCAAAATCTAGCTAATTAGGAGTGATGAGTTTTGAATATTTATTATTTCTTTTTCTTTTTTTTTTTTTGTCCTTTTTGTGACCGGTAAGGGGATCGCAACCCTTGGCTTGGTGTTGCCCGCACCACGCTCAGCCAGTGAGCGCACCGGCCATCCCTATGTAGGATCCGAACCTGCGCAGCGGGAGCGCCGCTGCTCCCAGTGCCACACTCTCCCGAGTGCGCCACGCGTTCCGCCCTATTATTTCTTTCGAATGTGATATATTTAATTATAAGTTTATATTATTTGTATAATTTAAATTTTAAGAATGAAAGTGTTTAATAACCAGCTCTCAAAATTCCTGAAAATTTAACAATCGGCTTTCAGGAGTAGGCATGAGCAGGCTAGCACACCACTAGCCCCAGCCCAGTCAAAGAAGATGAAGATGAGAGAGTGAGTGGGCATGAAGTTCCGAAGTCTGGTGGATGAGCCAGTGACTAGTACTGGGGATGACATGGGGCAAGAAATTCCTGGCACCCACTGTAAGTGGATGGTACAGAGGAAAGAGCCCCTCTTACTCAAAATGTAAATGAAATGCTCTAGAACTCTCCTCCAGCTTCAGGAAATTCTTCACTGAATACCCCTAACATTTGTTCCTTGGTGTTTCACTGCTTTGTTGAACTTGTGGGGTGAAGGCATGCATGGAAGAATGGAGTCTGTTAGTTGCTTGGCTGTTCAAGTGAGCCTACAGGCAGTGATGATCTCAGTCTTACTTTTTCAGAGCATCATCTGCAAATGATGGCACTAATCACTCACCGAGCGCTGGTACAGGAGGTTCTGACTGCCCTATATGGGGCTGTCCTTTTGAACCTACTGTTTAACCTGATGGATGTTTTGACCTCCATGATTTGCTACTGAGAATGCTTTGATTCCATGCTTATAACTATAGCATTGAAAGCTCCAACAACACTTGAATTAATGTTCATGAAGCCATTTCACTCCGAGATCAACGTTCAGTATAGTGCAATTAAACTATTTCTACTTTTTTCTATCTCCTTTTTACTTTATCAGAATCATTTTATAGAGAGTAATTCTTTTGCAAATGAAGTTTTATAAGGATGGCTTAATTTATTGATTATGATCTAGCTGTGTCATATTTTGGCTTCTGCCACTGTAAATTTTCTATTGCAGCTTTATTTCTACTAAGTCCAGCTTTCCTGGTTTGAATTTGATTGATATGAATTTTGTCAGGACAGTTTGATTCCTCGGTCAATGTTTAGTCATGAATACATTTTGCTTTCAGTAGTTTAGCTGTTGTCAGTTTTATTTTGGGCTGATTATTTCAACCCAAACAGTGAGGGACAAATATCCAACCCTCTTAAGCATCTACAGAGGCCAGGACTGGGGCCAGGTAAAGGCAGACTGGACCAGATATAAATGAAATGCTGTGGGCAAAGTTTTCATTCACAGCTGATAAGTGGAGAGAGAGATCAGTGCTAATGATCGATGATAAGAGCTTCAAAGAAATGGCAAAATGCACAGGCTCAATATTAAACTCAAAGACATACATGAAGCATGATGATTTTCTAAACCTACCCAAAGACTGGAGCGCTGTGCGTGTTATACGCACTACAACATCTCAACCCCGGCAGACCCTTGGTGTACATGGGGCATCTGAGGTCTGGGTGACGCACCTATGAACCATGGGCTTAGGGTCAGGTGATCTAGGGTCTAAACCTAGTTCTGTCACTCCTTGTTATGTGTACGTGGGCAAGTCCATTTCTCACCTAAGGTCCATTTTACCAACTGTCAAAATGTGGGTTAGTCTCTAGACCTCATTTCACAGACCCCTTTGAAAATATGAAAAATATCATCTCCCCTCAGAATTATGGACATAAACCCATATTTCTCACATAATTTCAGAGGGCTTATGAACCCTTTAATGCATGCCCAAGGGTGATAAGTTAAGAACCTTTAGCCGAGGTGATCTGTCAGGACCTGTCCAGGGTTGATACACTGGGATGTAGGTAGGTGTTATGTATACATCTGCCAGTGATGCCTGAGACTGACACACAGTCTTAATGGATAAAAATGGAGAACACTAGAAAAGGAGAATCTGAAACCCTTAGTATGCATGGTTGGTTTATTAGTATTTTCATTAATATTATTAATGTTTAGGAGCAAAGACCTTGGAATTATGCTGCCTGAGTAAAAATCCCCACTCTATACATGATCTTGGACAAGACACTTAACCATTTTGGGCCTCCATTTCTGTATCTATAATATGAGAATATTAATAGTATAAACTTCATAGAGCTATTACATGAAACAGCTAAACATTCAATTAAGTTACTTCTTATTACCTCTTCAATGAACAAATGTTTTATCATACAAAGTGGTAGCTGTTAACAGCTAGCAGGCTTTGGAGACCATCTGGCTCAGCTCTCTCATTTTATAAAGGGAGAACCGAAACAGAGAAGTCTCACCCAAGGGCACCCAACTCACGAGTGGCAGGGCTGCACTCTGACACTCATCTTAGATACTGGAAGAATTTGGCAACTGATGTGACGTCATCAGCATACCACTTTCCAATGCAAGAGGAGGCCTGTCTCCATGGATCAAGTCCCATGTGATTATTTGCCATATTTGTAGAGCTCTCTGACACCTGCTGTTTTTGCTGTGAGTACAGAGTGATTCAGGGAAGGTTGGATGTCTGCAAAAGCAATTTGTAAGAGCCTCTGATTCTACCTGGAAATTAGTCACCCTAATTCTAATTACAAAGTTTTTGTAAGCCCAGCTGACTGGCTGCCACTCCCAGAGCAGACATTTCAAACACCCAACTGCAATGTCTGGAGACTGCTTAATGTCACTACCACTGGAAGAGCTGTAGCCTCTTGTGGAAACCTTCAGATATGACCACCTTATTATCTGACTCAAAGCAAAAACTAAGGTGGAAGCCTGCTCAAGAAACTTCCAAAGGCTCCCGGGCACTGGGAAATATAGAATGATCTCATACAGCTGGGTTTAGCTTCATTGTTGAGGGAACCGTGGATTTTATAACTGGTGAAATGGACTCCCTTCCTCAGAGCACAGCAAGAGGTGCACACGACCCACCTGTAAGCACCTCCTCTGCTCTGCTGGTTTCAGCTGTAGGCAGGCGGTTGTGGAGAGAGTGCTGGGCCCACCTATGGGATTCTGAGCAAGGCAGACAGCCTCTGAGTCTTCGTTCCTTGTTTCAATGGCATAAATATTTTGAGAATTGAATATTGGTAATAATTATAGATAATATTATGAGAACACTAATAATATTTATTATTATTGGCATATTCAGTATTACAAATCATGATTTTTCTTTATGCCCTTTACCCAACCTATCCTTCCCCAAACCCCATCCCTCTCTCCCCTCCACCTCTAGTAACCTTAGTTTTGTTCTCTCCTTCTGAAAGTTCCATGAATTATTGTGGTCCTTCCTTCCTTTTTCTCTCTTTCTCCTTCTCTCTCTTCCTTTGTTCAGCATTTTGTCTTGAGTTTAACCTGACCATCCAGTCATCCTCCTGTCAACCAATAAGCAGAACAATGTGTATGCGAGCACATTTATGTGTGTGTGTGTTGACAAGGGCCAGCTTGCTTGTGAAGGGAGGTATGAACATTTCCTAGCCAATGTCCTAGAAGGAGAAAGGAACTGCAGGTGTGACTAGAGATAGAAATAAGTTGGAGAAAGAAAAAAACACAGCCACCTACCCCACGCCAGAGAACACCACTGTGAAATTTTTTTGGGGGGCTCTCAGTTTCCCCAAGATGGTTTGCCTATGAGAGACGGCAAGAAAAGCTGGTTTAAGGAAGATATGTTTTCTTTTTAAAAATTTATTTCAAATATTCATGAGATACAAAGCTGATTGTCCCCCCTCCTGCCCATGATGTAGGGGCAGATTCATATTCGGGACATACCCATTACCAGAAATTGCTTTTGTCCCCTTTGTCCCCTTCCAATTATCCCCCAACCTCCCTCCCCCTTTCCCTCTCCCCTCAACTTCAACTTGTAGCCCTAGGAATGTTCCCTCCCTCTGTTGGATCATGGCACTACTGCGGTCTTTCTTTCCTGACTTGCTTTCTCTCTTAGCTCCCACATATGAGTGAGCACATGTGGTATTTATCCCTCTGTGCTTTGCTTGTTTCACTCAATGTAAATTTCTCCAGGTTCATCCATGTTGTTGCAAATGGGAGTATTTCATTCTTTTTTATGGCAGAGTAGTATTCCATAGTATATATATACCACAGTTCCCTTATCCAATCATCTATTGATGGACATTTAGGTTGATTCCATATCTTGGCTATTGTAAACAGAGCTGCAATAAACATGGGAGTGCATGTATCTCTTTGACATGATGATTTCCATTCCTCTGTGTATATACCCAGAAGAGGGATTACTGGATCATATGGAAGATTTATCTGTAGTTGTTTGAGAAAACTCCAAATTGTTTTCCAAAGTGGTTGTACTAATTTACATTCCCACCAACAGTGCAGTAGTGTTCCCTTCTCTCCACACCCTCACCAGCATTTGTTATTCACCATCTTTTTGATCATAGCCAGTCTAACTGTAGTGAAGTGGTATCTCAGTGTGGTTTTAATTTGCATTTCCCTGATGACTAGTGATGTTGAGCATTTTTTCATGTATCTGTCGCCCATTAGTATGTCTTCCTTTGAAAAATGTCTATTCAGTTCCCTTACCCATTTTTTAATTGGGTCATTTATTTTTTCACTGTATAATTGCTTGAGTTCTATGTATATTCTGGATATTAGTCCCTTGTTGGATGCATAGTTGACACAAATTTTCTCCCACTCTGTAGGTTGTCTTTTCACTGTTGATTCTTTATTTTGCTGTGCAGAAACTTTTTAGTTTGATATGGCCCCATTTATTTATTTTTTTCTTTTGCTGCTTGTGCTTTTGGGCTCATGTTCATAAAGGCTGTGCCCTGACCTAACTGCTGAAGTGTTTCACATATATTTTCCCTTAGTAATTTTACAGTTTTGGGTCTTATATTTAGGCCTTTAATCCATTTTGAGTTGATTTTAGTGTATGGTGAGAGATGCATATCTAGTTTCATTCTTCTGCATATGGATATCCAGTTTTCCCAGCACCACTTGTTGAAGAAGCAATCTTTTCCCCAATGTAGATTTTTGTTGCCTTTGTCTAATATCAGATGGCTAAAAGCCTGAGGAGTGATTTCAGGGTTCTCTATTCTACTCCACTGGTCTGAATGTCTATTTTTATACCAGTACCATGCTGTTTTGGTTACAATTGCTTTGTAGTATAATTTGAAGTCAGGCAGAGTTATGACTCCAGCTTTATTTTTTTTGCTCAGGATTTATTTGGCTTTTCGGGGTCTTTTGTTTTTCCATATGAAAGGTAAGATTGTTTTTTCCATTTCTGTTAAGAATGTCATTGGTATTTTTTGTTTGTTTGTTTTTTAAGCATTTTATTTTATTTTATTTTTTTTTTTTTTAACTTTTATTTTGTCGATATACATTGTGGTTGATTACTGTTGCCCCTTACCAAAACCTCCCTCCCTCCTCCCTCTCCTCCCTCCCCCGCAACAATGTCCTTTCTGTTTGCTTGTCGTATCAACTTCAAGTAATTGTGGTTGTTATATCTTCTTCCCCACCTCCCCTGGTTTTTTTTTTTTTTTTTTTTTTTGTGTGTGTGTGTGAATTTATATATTAATTTTTAGTTCCCACCAATCAGTGAGAACATGTGGTATTTCTCTTTCTGTGCCTGACTTGTTTCACTTAATATACTTCTCTCAAGGTCCATCCATGTTGTTGCAAATGGCAGTATTTCATTCGTTTTTATAGCAGAGTAGTATTCCATTGTGTAGATGTACCACATTTTCTGTATCCACTCATCTGATGATGGACATTTGGGCTGGTTCCAACGCTTGGCTATTGTAAAGAGTGCTGCGATGAACATTGGGGAACAGGTATACCTTCGACTTGATAATTTCCATTCCTCTGGGTATATTCCCAGCAGTGGGATACCTGGGTCATATGGTAGATCTATCTGCAATTGTTTGAGGAACCTCCATACCATTTTCCATAGAGGCTGCACCATTTTGCAGTCCCACCAACAATGTACGAGAGTTCCTTTTTCTCCGCAAGCTCGCCAGCATTTATCGATCAGAGTCTTTTGGATTTTAGCCATCCTAACTGGGTTTAGATGGTATCTCAGTGTGGTTTTGATTTGCATTTCCCGGATGCTGAGTGATGTGGAGCATTTTTTCATATGTCTGTTGGCCATTTGCATATCTTCCTTAGAGAAATGCCTACTTCGCTCTTTTGCCCATTTTTTAATTGGGTTTCTTGTTTTTTTCTTGTAAAGTTGTTTGAGTTCCTTATATATTCTGGATATTAATCTTTTGTCCGATGTATATTTTGCAAATATTTTCTCCCACTCTGTTGGTTGTCTTTTAACTCTGTTAATTGTTTCCTTTGCTGTGCAGAAGCTTTTTAGTTTGATATAATCCAATTTGTTTATTTTTCCTTTGGTTGCCTGTGCTTTTGGGGTCGTATTCATGAAGTCTGTGTCCAGTCCTATTTCCTGAAGTGTTTCTCCTATGTTTTCTTTAAGAACTTTTATAGTTTCAGGGTGTATATTTAAATCCTTAATCCATTTTGAGTTGATTTTAGTATATGGTGAGAGGTATGGGTCTAGTTTCATTCTCCTGCATATGGATATCCAGTTATCCCAGCACCATTTGCTGAAGAGGCAGTCCCTTCCCCAGTGAATAGGCTTGGTGCCTTTGTCAAAGATCAGATGGCAGTAAGTGTGTGGGTTGATTTCTGGATTCTCTATTCTATTCCATTGGTCAGTGTGTATGTTTTTATGCCAGTCCCATACTGTTTTGGTTATTATAGCTTTGTAGTATAGCTTAAAGTCAGGTAGTGTTATGCCTCCAGCTTTATTTTTTTTTTGCTCAGCATTGCTTTGGCTATGTGTGGTCTTTTATTATTCCATATAAATGTCTGGATAGTTCTTTCCATTTCTGAGAAAAATGTCTTTGGAATTTTGATGGGGAGTGCATTGAATTTGTATATCACTTTGGGTAGTAGGGACATTTTCACTATGTTGATTCTTCCAATCCAAGATCATGGGATATCTTTCCATCTTCTTGTATCCTCTCTAATTTCTCTCAGCAGTGGTTTGTAGTTCTCATTATAGAGATTTTTCACCTCCTTGGTTAACTCAATTCCTAAGTATTTTATTTTTTTGGTGGCTATTGTAAATGGGCAGGCTTTCTTGATTTCTCATTCTGCATGTTCACTATTGGAGAAAAGAAATGCTACTGATTTTTGTCTGTTGATTTTGTATCCTGCTACTGTGCTGAAATCATTTATCAATTCCAACAGTTTTTTTGTAGAGATTTTAGACTGTTCGATATATAGGATCATGTCATCTGCAAACAGGAACAGGTTGACTTCATCTTTTCCAATCTGGATGCCCTTTATTTCCTTCTCTTCTCTGATTGCTCTGGCTAGTACTTCCAACACTATGTTGAATAGGAGTGGTGAGAGTGGGCATCCTTGTCTAGTTCCTGTTCTTAAAGGAAAAGCTTTCAGCTTTTCCCCATTCAGGACGATATTGGCAGTGGGTTTGTCATGTATGGCTTTAATTATGTTGAGATACTTTCCCTCTATACCTAATTTATAGAGGGTCTTTGTCATGAATAAGTGCTGAAATTTATCAAATGCTTTTTCAGCATCTATAGAGATGATCATATGTTCCTTCTGTTTGACTTTATTAATATGGTGTATCACATTTATTGATTTGTATATGTTGAACCAACCTTGCATCCCTGGGATGAATCCCACTTGATCATGGTGAATAATTTTACGCATGTGTTGCTGTATTCCGTTTGCTATTATTTTATTGAGGATTTTTGCATCTATATTCATCAAGGATATCGGCCTATAGTTTTCTTTTTTGGTTATATCTTTACCTGGTTTTGGTATCAGGATGATGTTTGCTTCATAGAATGAGTTTGGGAGATTTGCGTCTGTTTCAATCTTTTGGAAAAGTTTGTAAAGAATCAGTGTCAATTCCTCTTTGAATGTTTGGTAAAATTCTGCTGTGAATCCGTCTGGTCCTGGGCTTTTCTTTGTTGGGAGCCTTCTGATAACAGCCTCAATCTCCTTTATTGTAATTGGTCTGTTCAAATTTTCTACGTCTTCATGGTTCAGTTTTGGGAGCTTGTGTGTGTCCAGAAATTTATCAATTTCCTCCAGATTTTCAAATTTGTTGGCGTATAGTTCTTTATAGTAGTCTCGAATGATTCCTTGTATTTCAGATGAATCAGTTGTAATATCGCCTTTTTCATTTCTAATTTTCGTTATTTGAGTCTTCTCTCTTCTTTTTTTTGTTAGCCATACTAATGGTTTGTCAATTTTATTTCTCTTTTCAAAAAACCAACTTTTTGATTCATTGATCTTTTGTATTGTTTTTTGGGTTTCAATTTCATTCAGTTCTGCTCTGATCTTAATGATTTCTTTCCATCTGCTAACTTTAGGTTTGGATTGTCCTTGTTTTTCTAGATCTTTAAGGTGAAGTGTTAGGTTGTTCAATTGCCATCTTCCCATTCTTCTGAAGTGAACATTTAATGCAATAAATTTCCCCCTCAATACTGCTTTTGCAGTATCCCACAGGTTTTGGTATGATGTATCATTGTTTTCATTAGTTTCAAGAAATTTTTTGATTTCCTGCTTGATTTCTTCTTGGACCCATATGTCATTAAGTAGAATGCTGTTTAATTTCCCTGTGTTTGTATAGTTCCCAGAGTTTCATTTGTTATTAATTTCTAGTTTTAATCCATTGTGGTCTGAGAAAATACATGGGATAATTCCAATATTTTTGTATTTATTGAGACTTGATTTGTGACCTAATATGTGATCTATCCTGGAGAATGATCCATGTGCTGATGAGAAGAATGAATATTCTGAGGTGGTTGGATGGAATGTTCTGTAGATATCTGCCAATTCCAATTGGTCTAGAGTCTTGTTTAGATCTTGTGTTTCTCTACTGACTCTTTGCCTAGATGATCTGTCTAATATTGACAGTGGGGTGTTCAGGTCCCCTGCTATTATGGTATTAGTGTCTATTTCCTTCTTTAGGTCTAATAGAGTTTGTTTTATAAATCTGGCTGCTCCAACATTGGGTGCGTACATATTTATGATTGTTATGTCTTCTTGATGGATCAGTCCTTTTATCATTAAGTAGTGTCCCTCATTGTCTCTTTTTATGGTTTTTAGTTTAAAGTCTATTTTGTCAGATATAAGAATAGCTACTCCAGCTCGTTTTTCTTTTCTGTTTGCATGGTAAATCTTTTTCCATCCTTTTACTCTTAGTCTGTGTGAATCTTTATGGGTGAGGTGGGTCTCTTGTAGGCAGCATATCGTTGGGTCCTCCTTTTTAATCCAGTCAGCCAGTCTGTGTCTTTTGATTGGGGAATTTAAGCCTTTTACATTAAGAGTTGTTATTGAAAGGTGTTGATTTATTCCTAGCATTTTATTGGTTGTTTGGTTGTCTTAGGTGTCTTTTGTTCCTCGCTTTCTGATTTACTGTTTGGTTTCTGTGTTTCTTGGTTCCTTAGGTTGTAGACAGCATTTTTGTTTGCTTGTTTTCTCTTCATGAATGCCATTTTTATTATACTAGTGGGTTTTGATTTTTCTTGGGTTTTTATGGCAATGGTAGTTATTTTTCAGGAACCAAACCCAGTACTCCCTTGAGGATTTCTTGTAAGGGTGGTCGTGTGGTAGTGAACTCCCACAGTTTTTGTTTGTCTGAGAAATATACTATTTGCCCTTCATTTCGGAAGGATAGCCTTGCAAGGTAGAGTATTCTTGGCTGGCAATCTTTGTCTTTTAGTATTTTGAATATATCATCCCATTCCTTTCTAGGTTTTAGGTTTTGTGATGAAAAGTCTGATGTTAGCCTGATTGGGGCTCCCTTATATGTGATTTGACACTTCTCTCTTGCAGCTTTTAAGATTCTCTCTTTGTCTCTGAGTTTTGCCAATTTGACTATGACATGTCTTGGAGAAGACCTTTTTGGGTTGAATATGTTTGGAGATCGTTGAGCTTCCTGGATCTGAAGATCTGTGATTTTTCCTATACCTGGGAAGTTTTCTGCCACTATTTTGTTAAATATGTTTTCAATGGGATCTCCATTTTCCTCCCCTTCTGGGATACCCATGACTCGCATATTTGAGCACTTAAGGCTGTCTGATATCTCTGTCAGATTTTCTTCAATGTCTTTGATTCTTTTTTCTTTTTTTTCCTGCTTGTGTTATTTCAAACAGCCCATCTTCAAGTTCAGAGGTTCTCTCTTCAACTTCGACAAGCCTGCTGGTTAAACTCTCCATCGTGTTTTTTATTTCGCTGAATAACTTCTTCAGTTCAGCAAGTTCCGCTACATTTTTTTTCAGGACATTGATTTCCTTGTACATTTCCTCTTTCAGGTCCTGTATACTTTTCCTCGTTTCATCATGATGTCTATCTGAGTTTTCGTGTATCTCATTCAGTTTCCTTAGAATTATCACTCGAAATTCCTTGTCAGTCATTTCAAGGGCTTCTTGTTCTATAGGATCTAGAATTTTAGATTTATTAATTTTTGGTGGTGTACTTTGGTGATTTTTTTGTATTTCTGGTATCTTTTTTTTGATGTTTATTCATTGTGGCAGGGGGTTTCACAGTCCACCGGTTTGAGACTATTGACTACCTAAGATGTTGCTGTGGTTGCCAATTTGGTATGGCTACCTCCGTGACTGCTCAGTTGGCCTCTAGTGCCTTGTGTGTGTGGTTGCCTCAGGTCTTGGGCCTCTCCGGGGAGCCACCTCTCTGTTCAGCTTGGACTCTGCTGGGCTGCTGGTCACGGGGTGGTACCGCAGAGTGTGTGGTCTCTGCTGAGCTTCCACTTCCCGTGCAGGACTTCTCCCTGTTCTGTGAGCTCTGGCCTGGGCTTTTGGATCATGCAGTGGTGACCCCACAGGGTGCGTGGTTTCTGTCGAGTCTCCGCCTCCTTAGCCGGACGTCTCTCTGCTCTGTGCACACTGGGCTGGGCTGGGATGTGTCTTCTGCAGCCCTCGTCTATCAGCTGGGCCTTCAAGACCCTGCTCGGCACCACCTCACGCAGGAAGTCTACCAGGTTTCTGCTAGGTGCAGACGACTGGTCACTCTGGGTGCCTTTGTAGCACTGTGTAGATCTTTCTCGGGACTTATCACCTTCCTCCTGGTATCGCGGTTATTTGTGTACTTGTCTTATCTCCCACACCAGAGTGTGAGCTCCTTGGGGGAGGAGCCTGCAGCACACAGTTCACCTTTGCATCCCCCTGGCGTGGACCAAGTCCGGTGCCCGCCCGCAGTCAGCTCTCCGGCAGGTTCAAGCAAACTTGGGAACTCTCTGTCCACACTATTCCTAACCAGAAATCGGTTAGGCATTTTTCTGAACTGGTGGCTGCAGAGATGGTATCTGCCTCCCGGTAACAGGAAATTTACCGGGGGCTGGAGCCCAGGGTACGGTGGAGTGACAGTCGGCCCAGCCAGTACTTCCTTGCCCTCCTGACACTGGCCGGGGATGCCCCACGCCACCAGCCCCGCCAGAGAACCATGGAGGGAGTGGGAGGGGAGGCCGGCCCGCAGGTCCCGGGAAGCCCCGCGCCAGGGCAAGCAAGTGGGAAGGCTCAGTGAGGAGCCAAGCCAGGCAAGGAGGACAGGCTTGGCCAAGCCGGGCCGGAGCTGCCACCACCTGAGAAAATGGAGGCAGCCCCGGGGCTGGTGAGTGGCCTGGTGGGGCAGGCGGAAGCTGAGTATGCATCCGCCCCCTGAGCAGGGCTGGGCCGGGGGTCACTCACAGGGCTGTGCCGAATCGGGCGCCTCCCTCTCTGCCTCTGCGTCGTCACCATCCCCGTTCTTGGCCGCCGCCGCCTCGGGCTGCTCACTTGGTCCCACGGCGCAGCTCGGGCACTCCCAGGAATCTTCTTTTATGCCAGCCTGAAACCTCGAATCCTGAATAGGGCAGCTGGCCGCCTTCAGCGCGGCCCCAGCCTCCGGGATCCTGGCAGCATCAACAGCAGCCCCAGCACCGTGTTCCCTGTTTAGAGACTCGCTTTTGCAGCTAAGAAACAGTTCTTTTCCTGCTCCATACTTCAAAGCTGTTGCCTGTAAATGAGGCAGCCTCTCCTGCCAAGGGCAAAGTGGTGGTCAGCCCCCACGACTGGCCACCAGCAGCGGTCCTCCCTTAAGAGACAGCAAGAGGAAGGTCCACAAGTTTCCCAGCTGCCTAAGGCCCATTGGCCGCCTTTTCCACCTCAGCTACTCCGCGCCAACCACCACAGCCACCACCATCTTAGGAACCCTCAAGTTGCCTCATTGGTATTTTGATGGGGATTGCATTGAATCTGTAGATTGCTTTGGGTAGTATAGACATTTTCACAATGTTGATTCTTCCAATCCAAGAGCATGGGATATCTTTCCATCTTTTTGTGTCTTTAATTTCTTTCAGAAGTGGTTTGTAATTCTTATTGTAAAGGTCTTTCACCTCCTTGGTTAAATTGATTCCTAGGTATCGTATTTTTTTGGTGACAATTGTAAATGGGCTTACTTTCTTTATTTCTCTTTCTGTTAATTCATTATTTGAGTATATGAATGCCACTGATTTCTGGGCATTTATTTTGTATCCTGCAATGTTACTGAAGTTATTAACCAGCACTAGGAGTTTTTTGATCGAGTCTTTAGGTTTTTCTCTATATAGTATCTTGTCATCTGCATATAGGGAAAGTTTGACTTCATCTTCTCCAATCTGGATTCCCTTTCTTTCTTTCTCTTTCCTGATTGCTCTAGCTAGTACCTCCGGCACTATGTTGAATAGAAGTGGTGAGAGTAGACAACCTTATCTTGTTCCAGTCCTTAAGGGGAAGGCCTTCAATTTTTCCCCATGGAGAGTAATACTGGCAGTGGGCTTGTCATAAATGACTTTTATTGTGTTAAGATAATTTCCTTCTATACCTAATTTGTTGAGAGTCTTTATTATGAAGGAATGTTGAATTTTGTCAAATGCTTTTTCAGCATCTATTGAGATAATCATGTGGTCCTCGTCCTTGAGCTTGTTGACATGATGTATCACGTTTATTGACTTTCATATGTTGAACCATCCTTGCATCCCTGGGATGAATCCCACTTGATCATAGTGTATAATCTTTTTAATATGTTGCTGTATTCTAATTGCTAATATTTTGTTGAGGATTTTAGCATCTAGGTTCATCAAGGATATTGGCCTGTAATTTTCTTTTTTTGTTGTGTCTTTATCTAGTTTTGGTATTAGAGTGATGTTGGCATCATAGAATGAGTCTGGGAGAGTAGAGTCTGTTTCAATTGTTTGGAACAGTTTCATGAGAATTGGTATTAACTCTTCTTTAAAAGTTTGATAGAATTCCACTGGAAAGCCATCTGGACCTGGACCTTTTTTTATTGGAAGATTGCTAATTACTGCTTCAATCTCTTTGCTTGTTATTAGTCTGTTCAGGTTTTCTATCTCTTCTTGGTTCAGTCTTGGTAATTTATATGTGTCTAGAAACTTATCCATATCTTCCAGACTTTGAAATTTGTTGTTATAAAGTTGTTTATAATAGTCTCTAATGATTTTTTTGTATCTCTGTGGTGTCAGTTGTAATGTCTCCCTTTTCATTTCCGATTTTTGTTATTTGGGTCTGCTCTCTTCTTTGTTAATCTAGCTAATGGTGTGTCTATTTTGTTTATCTTCTCGAAAAACCAACTTGTAGTTTTGTTGATCTTTTCTATTGTTTTTTGGGTCTCTATTTCATTTAGTTCTGGTCTGATCTTAATTATTTCTTTCCATCTACTGCCTTCAGGTTTGGATTGTTGTTTTTCAAGTCCTTTGAGGTGTAGCATTAGGTCATTTATTTGGAGTCTTTCCATTTTTTTGATATAAGCATTTACTGCAATAAATTTCCCTTTTAGTATTGCTTTTGCAGTATCCCACAGAAAGACATGTTTTGAGTGAGAGGAAAAGTTGCTTGGAAATGATTCATGGAGGAGAAGCAACTTCTACCCACCCAACACACACACACACATACACAAATGCACACACACACACATGCACAAATGTGTGCACGTGTGTATCCATACACCCACCCCAAGAACCCATTCTTTTATGTTTTGTGTGTGTCCCATTCTCTCTCAAGTGCAGATGGACTGATCTATAGTGACAGTTCCCAAATACCCTCATTGATAATTAGTTCTTCCATTTCAGTCCATTCCAGCTGCCTCTGAGCTACAGATTGTTGAAGCTTTTGGTCTCTGTGACTCTCTCCTGGGCTCTTGCCCAAATCTCCCCTGAATGGGTGATCTCAGCATTCATGTACTACAAGGAAGACACAAATCTTATAAGACAGAGAAGCCACTAGTGCCACTTGGACAATGCAGAATTATGCCAATGACTGTACCAATATCAGTAAGAAGGCTGAAAATATTAACACTTTGCAATCCCCAAAGCTTCAGATGTAGATCTTCCCTTTAGGGTGATTTCCAAGGGTATACAGTTCTGCTCACTAAGCTATGGCTTCTTCCCAGTGACTCAACAACTGTGGTGTGATTTCTAGATGTGTGTTAATTCAGATGGTCCTCAGCTATGTCCATGCTGCTTGAGAGGTACACCTAGGTTCGAATCTTTAAAGTACTTAGTATCTGTGAGGCACTAACAAATCCCTTTACCATCATGAACCATGGCTCTTTCAACTATAAAATGGGGACAATAAATACCTATATCACAAGGTTGTTGTAAAATTAAGAGTTAATGTTTCTAAAGCACTTAGCATGGTGGCTAAGATATAGTAGGTACTTATACATTATGGCTATTTTTAAGCCCATTATTTAAGCCTGTTATATGGAAAAAAAGTCTCAAAAAGGGAATTCAATGACTCCAAAAGGAACCCAGAGAAATGTAAAGAAAATAAGTTACAAAACAACGACAACAGTAAATTTTTCCACAACCCAAGCCATTGTTATATGTGTGCTGTGGGTGTTAGATGAGTGTGTGGTTGGTGATTGTCTTTATTTCCCTCATGTTTGGCTCAGTAGGGCATAACTAGACCAGATAATCATCATCTCAAATCCAAAGAAGAAAGAAAAAGGACAATCCATGAACTTTACAGTTATGGGCATCATGTCTTTTGAACCATATAATAAACAAGTGACCTAACCTAGGATTTCTGTGCTCTTCTTTGGTGTAAGAGGCAGCTTGCAAGATGTAGTTTGGATGCAGAATAGTAATTTCCAAAAAGCTCCTGTGGTTTATGGGAAAGATTATTCAAAATTGGGATAATTTTAAAAGACATGACTATATGAGCTATAAACCCATAGTCACAAACATGTACTGTATTTGGAGTCAAGAACTAGTTTTACAATATATTTTAAAAACCTCAACTTCATTATTTCACATCCAGTGCAAATCTTTCCAAATTCAATAGGAAAAAGTCCTAACTTCAAAATTTAACTTTGAGGTATTTTAAACAAAACATGCTATTTGGGCACTTCTGCCAGTGAAGGGCAAAGTCTTACACATGTGAGTGTAAATGGCTTGTGAGAGCAGCTCAGGTTCATAGAAACATGTAAAGGAGTTTAAGGCATTGTTCCAGTTATTTACTGCTGCACAATAAACCACCCCAAAATATTGTAACTTAACAGTAACTTATTATTATCTCTTGGTCTGATGGGTTGACTGGACTCATTTGGATAGTTCTTGCTTGGGTTTCTCAGTCTGGGTTGCAGTCAGCTGGTGTCTGGGCCTGGGTGTCCAACCGGGCTCCCTCATGAGGCTGGCGGTTGATGCTGGCTGTTGGCTAGAAGCTCAGATGGTACTGTGGTCAACTGGAGTGCTGAGGCATGCCCTCTCCATGTAGGTCCTTGTACTTCTTATAGCATGGTGGCTGAGTTCCAAGAGAGAGTATCCTATGGGCTAGTACTCCAGGAGACTAAAGTGGGAGCTGTAAGGCTCCTTATGACCTAGACTTAGATGTCATACTGTGTCACTTCTGCTGCATTCTGTAGGTTACCCAGGGCCAGCCCAGATTTGGTGCAGCAGGAGACTACTCATTGGCATGAATACTGGGAAGTGTGATTCATTGGGGGCCATCGTGGAGACTAGATACCCAAAGGGTCCTTATGAGTCCAGATAGAACACCTACCTGGTGTACGATTTTGAAAATTATTTTCATTTCCATGGAAAAAGGAATAAAGATGCTTTGCCACCCGATTTTCATAAAATCCAGCTGGTTCCTTTGAACTGTCCACTGGGCAACTCCTAGCATTCATGCACAGGTTTTTTATTATCCAGTGAGGCCAAAGGAACCAGCCTTGTATCTAAGAAATGTAGAAAAGATATTAGGTGAGTCACCTTCTCTGTCTCCAAATGGATGAGAACAACTCTCTGTCCATGGCCAAAGGAAGATACCACAGCAGTCTCAGTACTTTCTTACGGGCATCTGTAGGCAAGGCTAAAGTGGAGATGAGCTCACTTTTGGGTGGGCTCACCTTTGGGTGAACTCATAATATAGGCTTACTCTGGGCCATAAACAGACATGTGGACCAATGGAACAGGACTAGGGAACTCATAAATCAACCTATATATTTACAGCCAACTGATCTTTGACAAACCAAGAACATACATTGGGGAAAAGACTGCCTCTTCAATAAATGGTGCTGGGAAAAGTGGATATCCATTTTTAAAAGAATGAAACTTGATCTGTACCTTTCACCATATACCAAAATCAACTCAAAATGGATTAGACACCTAAATAGGAGGCCTGAAACTTTAAAACTCCTAGAAAAAAATGTAGGTGAAATGCTCCAGGATTTAGGACTGGATAATGACATTATGAATAACACCCCAATAGCACAGGCAACAAAAGAAAAAATAAACAAATGGGATTATATCAAACTAAAAAGCTTCTGCACAGCAAAAGAAGCAATCAACCAATAGAGTGAAAAGACATCCTACAGAATGGGAGAAAATATTTGCAAAAATTCATCTGACAAGGGATTAATATCCAGAATATACAAAGAGCTCAGACAACTTTACAGCAAAACAAACAAACAAACAAAACAAACAAACAAACAAATAATCCAATTAAAAAATGGGCAAAGGACCTGAATAGACATTTCTCAAAGAAAACATACAAATAGCCAACAGGTATATGAAAAAATGCTCAACATTACTAATCATCAGGGAAATGCAAATCAAAACCGCTTTGATATATCACCTCACACCAATCAGATTGGCTATTATAGAAAAGACAGAGAATAGAGAGAGAGGAACCTTCCTGTACTGTTGGTGGACTGTAAATTAGCACAGCCATTATGGAGAGCAATATGGAGTTTCCTTAAACAACTACAGATAGAACTTTTGTATGATCCAGCAGTCCCACTCCTGGGGATAAAGCCAGAGGATTGGAAAATGTAAGGTTGAAAGGGATACCTGTACTCCCATGTTTATTGCAGCTCTACTTACAAAAGCTAGGTGATGGAACCAACCTAAATGTCCATGGATGGATGACTGGATAAGGAAATTGTGGTATATATACACAATGGAATACTACTCAGCCATGAAAAATAATGAAATACTCCCATTTGCAACAACATGGATGAGCCTGGAGAAAATTATCTTAAGTTAACAACCCAGGTACAGAAAGAGACATATCACATGTTCTCACTCATAACTGGGAGCTGAATCCATAAATAAGCAAATCAACAATAAAGAGAGACAGACAGAAAGAAAGAAAGAAACAACAATCACAGTAATATGTTGAACTTTTAGAAAACTAGAGGTGGAAAAGGGGAGAAAAAGGGGGAGAGAGAAGGGGGGCTGATGAATTGGTCAACAGACACAAAGAATGATTGCGTATTGTAATGATGAATAAGCTAAATATCCTGATCTAACCACCACACATTCTACACAATTATTGAAAATCAATGTTGTGCCCCACATGTATGTATAACAAAAAAATTTAAAAAATAGTAAAAAAGAAAGAAAGAAAGAAAGAAACCTCTCAGTTTTTGGATGAGACTAGAGTGAGGGTATGACTTGGTGAGCTTCCCACACTAGTCAGGTTCTGTGGGAGTGACCAGAACTTTATTTGTCCAAATCTTAATCTGACGATCCTCACCAAATCATGTTGCCTCCCTTACAAGGTTTCCCTTTGTTTCTATAGTTGTTCATGGCACGTAGTTATTTCAGTGTTTTTATGTAGTTAAGGCTCTAGAAAAATACCATCAGTTAGCTTCAGCAGGAAATCCAGCCAGATATACAGGAGTCTCACAGAATATGCCTGAGACTATGGATGTAAAGACAGCACAGGTCTGCTCTGGGACAGAGCTGTTAGGTGGAAGTTTGATTTCTCCTTGAGTAAGTCATGGGAAGGTTTCAACCCCTTGTTTCCCCAGGTTTATTTATGCACTCAGAAAATAGTTATCTGATTCCCTCCATGTATCTGGCACTAGCCCAGGCTCTAGAAATAGACCCACAAACAAAACCCATTAAGTCCCTGTCCTCCTGGAGCTTAGAATCCAGTGAGAATATTCCTGAACATTTCCAGAGGTTGGCAAATGAAACCAATTTTTGTTCAGAACAAAGATGATTGGCAAATATATGCTTTTCCTCTCTCCACATAGATGGGTACAATGGTTAAAATTTAACTTAGATTATGTTATATTTTGAAGCATTTGCTTCACACATTTTTTCTAAAAACTGAGACTAATAAGGTGATTATTAAATGGATCTAAAATAAAGAATTTCATATTAGAGAATTAAGCATAGTGAATTACCATGAAAGATATTAGTTACTGAGTTAATTTTTCATTTTCCAAAAATCATTTTAGAAACAATAGCTCCCTGGCATTGAACTGGAGTCTTTGAAAACTCTGCCTCTCCTCGGAGTTCTTGATATGACCTCATATTATTGCATTGTTAAATAATCTCAACATTTTTGGGTGTAACTGATTTAACAAGTTAACACTTGAGGCTGTTTATACAGCATGTCCCTTAGAGGAGCAAGACAGAACAGGACTAGGAGATTATAGCATGGGAATGGGAATTAAGCTCCTCACATTTGGTTGCCTGAGCAGTTTTTGTGCTCTGATTTGGCCTGTGATGCCTACAAGTCATCCAAACAAATGGCTTAAAAAATTGTCAAAGAAGATATTTGTTACTTATTCATACCTGTTGAGTGTGAATAATTTAAGTATATTTTTCTAATCAGCATTCAACAAACATTTACTGAGGACCTAGTATATGCCAGGTAATACAGATAATGGAGTTTTTTACCCTGGCAGAGTTTAACTCCCAATGGAGCAGACAGACAGCAGAACAAATGAGTGCAAGTGAGAATTAGTGTTCTGAAAGTAAGACAGGGAGATGTGATCAGGAGTGACTGGGGTTACTTTAATTTGGGTAGTCATTCAATTCTGGTGGGGACTGTCCTGGTATAACTGTTTAAAAGTTGATTGTGTCTGATTGCTGTTCAAACCAACCTTTATAAGAAGGCTGTGCAGGATAATGCGAGAACTGGGTAGAGAGTCAGAAGTGCTGAATTCTCTAATTAGCTTTGCATTTAATAACGATGCGACCTTGGCCTTTCAGGACCTCTGTTTCCTCAATAAGACTGTTATTAAGAGCTAGGACTTGATATAAGATCTCTAAGTTTCTTTTGGTTCCAACATTTAATAATCATACGGCCTGTAGTACTAGGTTTTGAGAACACCTAGGCTTGGTGAGGTTGCCTGTAGGAAGTTTGATGGAGACATGATAATGTAGCTAAACCTATATAAAATGACATTCTATCCATTTAAAAGTGAAAGTGTTACAGTGCTGCTGAGAATGCAAAATGGAACATCCACTCTGGAAAATGCCTTGGAAGTTTCTTATAAATTGATCATACACCTACCAAATGACCCAGAAATCCTCCTCCTACGTATTTACACAAGAGAAATGAAAACTCCTAGGTATTTACATAAGAGAAATGAAAACTTAAGTACACAAAATCCTGTACATATATGTTTATAATGACTTTATTCATAGTTGCCCTAACTAGAACATCCAGATGTCCTCCAACTGGTGAATGGTTAAATAAACTGTGGCATATCCATACAACGGAATACTACTCAATAATAAAAAGGAATGGACTTCCAATACCCCCAACAACTTGATGCAATCTCAAGTGCATTATGCTAACTGAAGGGAATCAGATTCAAAAGGCAACATATAGTATGATTTTATTAATATGATATTTTGGAAAACAAAGGCTCAGAAAACAGATCTGTGTTTGTCAGGTGCTGGAAGTCAGGGGAGGAATTGATAATAAAGGGACACAAGGGAATTGTTTGAAGTTATGAAACTGTTCTGTTTTGATTGTGGTTGTGGTGACACAACAGAATGCAGTTTTCAAAATTTATAGAACTATGTAACTAAAAATATAAAATATATATACTTTTATAACATGATTTCTTCAAAAAAAGTAGTAATATATATTTGCATATGTTTTGACTTTAAAATGTTTTGAGCAAATAGTTTTTTTTTTTCAGAAAAGTACCCCCTTCTTATTCAGTATTTATTTACAGAGGATGTCATAAGGGATAAGAACCAATAAAAATCTAATCAAAAGAACTTCAGTTAACCAGATCAGCTTGCCCAAGTTGAAGCAGTAATGAAAATCAGGTAATTAGTAATCAGAGTAACCTTCCATTGCTTCAGTTCCTAAGATTCACTTCCTAGCATCTGTTTTGCAGGCTTTTAAAATGGCACCTCTGTAATCCATTATACTTTTAGTATCATCGCTCACTTTGACTATTCACAGATTGCAAACTGTTTGAAATTAGAGAAGTGAATGCACAACTTCTCTAAGCACAAAGCATTCAAGTCACACAGGAAGCAGATTTTCCTTCAGAATGTAAGTGCTTTGGGGTCATGCACTTGGAACCAACTTTCTTATGGCACCAAGCACAGCTCTTTAAGAGCTGAAACACCCCATAAACCTCTAAGCAAATGTGGACATTTACCCTTCTGGGAAACATGCTGACAAATTCCTTCCAATAGCCCAACCTGAAAGACTAAGTCTTGGAAAGATATGAAATGCTGCCCAGTCAAGAGTGAGGCAGAGGATTGAGTCAGGAGTTTCATCTTAGCCAAGGCATGAACCATTTTCAAAAATTATTTTCCCTCTTTTGGCATACCTTCTTCATGAGTCACGAGTCCAGATAAGGCCTTAGGGTTCTTTTCAATATAGTTCTTCAGGAAATCACTATCAGCCAACTGGAGTTGATATGTAGTTTCTTTCTTATTTATTTTTAATAGAGAAATAATAATTACATGTATTTGTGAGATACAATGGCTGAACTAAAAAATTCAATAGAAAGCTTCAACAGCAGACTCAATCAAGCAGAAGAAAGAATCAGTGAGCTCAAAGACAAGACATTTGGAAAATTATCCAGGCAGAGGAACAAAAAAAAAAAAAAGAATGAAGAAAGCCTATGGGATCTAGAGAACAACATCAAGAGAGCTAACATTCACATAATACATGTTTCAGAAGAAAAAGAGAGAGAAAGGGACAGAAAGACTATTTAAAGAAATAATGACTGAAAACTTCCCAAACCTGGGGAGAGATATGAACATTCAGGTACAAGAAGCTGTATGCAAGTTATTTTGATTTCAGGAAACAAAAGTTGAAACCCAAACTGGCTTAAGCAATTGTAAAAAGAAATGTATTGGTTCATGTGACTTAAAAACCAAGCTGTTTTCAGGAGCAGGTTGATTGTACCTCAAAGATGTCACCATCTCTTGGTTCTGTTTTCCTTCTTCATCCCTAAGCTCCATGCAGTTTCAGGGTGGTGACCATCAGCTTTAGCTCCACATCTTACAACCCTCCTCCCCCAGGTTTGACAAAAACAGAAAAGAGAATATTTTATTCTCCAGAATTTTGGACAAATGCTTTGTACCTGATTATCATTATGACAGGGAGGTGGAATTCTGATGTTTGGCCAGCCCAAGGTATTTAGACCCACAGAGGCAGTACACAGACAGGGGCCAGTTGGAAGGCACAGAAACCCCTCAAACAGAAAACTAGAATGTTATTACTGAAAGGGGAACGTTTACTTCAGCAAAATGAAACCAATGTGTCTTGCCTCATCTAAAATCTGATTACTCAGAGCCATTCAACTCCCAGGTATTCAGAAGTGTGATGAAGGAAACTGCACTTGGTTTCTTGGAACATCCAGCTGGGTAAACTGAGTGCAAGGATTCAGCATGCATCTGAGAACTCCACCCCCAGTGTATTTATTTCTTGGTGCCCTTTGCTCTTTGTCTTTTTTTGGGTCATCCTCCTCCACTAAGGACCTGGCCTATTCCTCCACCACTGTATTCCAGAGTACAGGTGTTTTCATGATCCAGGTGCCCCTCTTCAGAAGAGACTAGGTGGGAGCTTTTTAAAAGGAATTCTTACTAGAAAAAGTAAGTGACAATTTAAAAAAAGAAACAAATGAAGCAAAATAACATAAAATGCACTACTTAAAATGTCTTAACAGGACATATTTTATAGAGTATTGAGTTTAAATCAAATTAAGTGAAGCCAAACCACAGATTAAATCTCAGAGGTCAGAGAAACAAGTGACATTTTAAAACTATGCTAGTTCACCTTCATTATCCTACACTGAGGCCCAGGAAAGGGAATGACTTAACCCAATGTTAACATCAGTGTCGGTGTTAATGTCAATGTCAGAACTGGGCCTAGGACCAACATCTTCTGTGTCCAGACATGATGCCTCTGCTGTTTCAATCTCCTAAAATGATTTTTCACAGCGTCTACACATGTTGGAACAGCTTATTTTTATTTTAAAAGTATTTTTAAGGAATCCATATGAACAGATAATTAATTCTCATGATTCCCAAATCAAAAGTTAAATAGAGAATGGCAGAAAAAGGCTGCCTTCCTCCCTCATCCCCGTTTTTTCCTAACATAGGCAGCACTTATAAAAATTAGTTTCTTGTGTATTCCTCCAGGGATATTTTGTGTATATACAAATTATTTAATGGTGTACTCTCCCACCATTTTTAATATTATAGCATACTATACACTATGCTTTGTGCCTTGCTTTTTTCACTCAAGTATGTATCCTGGAAAGCTTTCCATATGAATATACAATAAGCATCTTCATTCATTTTTATAGCTGTGCTTTTCCATTGCATCATGGGAATCATAGTTTATTTAGCTGGTCTTTGGGGGTAGCAGTTTTGATTATTTCTGGTACTTTGTTATTATAAACAATAGTGCAATAAATAATTTGACACGTATTTCATTTCACATGTTTATGATTATAAATGTAAGATAAATTCCACAAAAGTGAAATAGCAGAATCCTGAGGGTATATGCCTTTTTTGTTTTGACAGAAGTTGATGAATTCTTTCCATGATATTCATATCAATGTACACTCCTACAATATTTGAGAGTTTCTTCAGGTCATCCCCAGCACAGCCTGTTACCAAATTTCATATCTTTGCATATTTGATAGTAGTGAGATGGTATCTCAATGTTTTTCAATTCAAACTATAGAAATACAAACAATTAATAACTGAATCTCCCATCTTCATTTCTTCTGAATCCTGTTTCCAGGATAATTTCTATTATCATATGTCTGATGATATCACTATCATCAGATATATTTGAACTTTTTTTCCCACTCAAAATACATCATTGATATTATTCAGAACATATAGATCTGCCTCATTCATTCATACAATAGCTATTTCCTGAGCATTTATCAGATTTTAGGCCTTGGAGACAAAACCCTAAACAAGATAAACACATTTCCTGTCTTGTGGGACTTATATTCTAGTTGAAAAGGCATTTAAAATTAGAAAAACAAATAGTTGATCATTTAAAAGAGTGTCAAGTACCTTGAAGCATAACATAGGGTGAGGCAGGAGAGGAGACTGAGGTGGGGGCAAAATTACCTGTCCCTCTTCCTTCCTCCCCAAGATCTAAGATTGTTAGGAGAAATGAAATGATGTGTAAAGCAAGCGACACACTCTCACAAACTTACTGTTAACAGTTGTAATTTTTTATATATTATTTTTGGCCTGAACTGACTTGTTGCTTTAGTATTATGTGGATAAGAACTTTAAGATCACCATTTAGAATGCTCCAGGGATGCTCAGCTAGAGACAGAAAAGCCATTCCAGTTCCTCTAATGGGCTGGTGCTAAAAACACAAATGTCATTCTAATTCCCAAGGACGCTGGCCATAACTCAGTTAAGAGTAAATTATCTTTTCTCTTTCACTAAGCACTCAATAAACAATGCATTATCTATTGCAGGTTTAGAAAATGCCATTTGGATTTGCAATCTAGCCTAGTTTGCTAAACGTGGGTTAGTAATGAGAAGAGCACTGCTCAAAGGATCAGGTAAAGGGAGTAGCATTTCTAATTCTTACTCTTGCTGTCCTTGTGGCATTGAATAAGGCTTAGTGAGAGATGTAGACTTACGGACAGGTAGCCTGATTAGAAGCAGAAAGTCAGCTTGCTGCAGTTCTGACTCTGACCTGACTTGTGGATCATGGCTCCCCTTTCAGAAACCACCCAGACCCCAAGCTTGGACTTCAGTTTTGGTATGTCTTGTCTCTTTTCATTTAAGTCCCATCTTCTTCAGGACTTGGACCTCACTTACCTCTTGCTGATTGCTCCCTGAGACTCTGGCCCTATTACCTGCTCTCAGACCTCCCAGAAACTTTGTTTTGCCTGCCTGTGCCTCTGACCACGGCTAGGTACCAGGCCTGGAGTTACATGTCCCTAAGGCCCAGGGAGTGCCTGTGTCCATCTCATCTTGCTGGGTTTTCTCAGGCTGCTCCCTTTCTCTGGCTGACACCCATCACTGCATTCTCTCATACACTGCCTTGTGTTTCCCAGAGTGTTCTTCCAAAACCTACAGGTGGCCTGCTTCTCCTGCCCAAACTTGGAGCCATGTCTAGTTTCTACCTTCTGTTACTCTGGCCCATACCATGGCTGGAGTGAGGCTTGATTCGACAAGTGGCTTCCAACTTTTTCTTTAACCGTGGAACTTACTCTACATGCAAACTTACTTTTCAGTTGGAATCTCAGGACAGAAAACAGGAACACCACCACAACGACCAATAACAAATAGCTTACTCAGGCTATTTAAATCTTCCTTGAGAGAAATACATCATTGTTTGCTAAACCTAGGAAGCACTAAAGAACCCTAGGATTCCTCAAAATTTAGTTCAAAACTCTAAATTAGGTGATTTAGTCTGTCTCTTTTATTTTCTAGGCAGCTCAGAAAGTTAAGTGGCTTCTTAAGGTCACACAATGAAACTGACAGAATTTAGTTTCTAGAATGTGTTGCTCCCAAACACAATGAGAGTTCCTTGAGAGGACAGAGATCTTCCATGTCATGTGTCACTCTTGTATCTTCACTGTGTAATGCAATGCCTGGCACACAGTAGGTACTTGATCGACAGTGGTAAATGAATGAATGAGTCTTCTGGGCCATGACCTAATAACAGTCAACAAATGTTTATCGGGAAACTTTCATGTGCTTGGCTCCCTGTCCTTGGCTCTGGGAATAGAAGAGTGAATTATGCTGGCCAATGTGGTTACTTCCTATTTGGAACTTAGAGGTAAGTGGGGACCTGAGGCAAATTATCACAAAGGGTTAATGAAATAATTGCAGAATGCAAAACCCTGTGAAGGGGGAACATAGAGTTACATAAGAAGGTCTGGGACCTCACCTGGAGGATCCATACGTTTTTCTCTGACAGTGTGTCTATTATGTGAAGAGGAGTTGGGCTTACCAAGGCACCAGAGAGGAGCTCTACAAGAAGCAGGAAGCCAGGTGGGAGGGAGCACAGGAACCAGGTGGGAGGGAGCACAGGAAGCCAGGTGGGAGGGGGCACAGGTGAGTGAGAGAGAGAACTACCTGTTTGCAGAAGCCCTTAAAGATCCAGAGTGCCTTGGGCTTGGAAAGAACCAAGGGGGAAGTGAGAGGAGACTTCAGAGTTGGAAATAGGCCAGATGATGCAGGGCCCTTAGGGTCTCAAAGTGGCAGGAGATCTATAAACTAAAACAGGCCCACTACTTGTTTTAGTAAATCAATGTTTATTGGAATACTCATTTGCTTATGTACTGTTTATGGCTGCTTTCACGTCACAACAGCAGAGTTAAGTCATTGCAACAGAGACTATCTTGTCCACGAGCCTGAAATATTTACTATCTGGCCTTTTACAGAAAAAGTTTGTCTACCATTAAACTAAAGGTACAATGGAGACAAGAGGACAGGAGCCAGATGGGCCTCAGAGCCACCTGCTGGGGTGAAGCAGGGAGTGGGATGGAGGTGGGTCCTGACCCCCAGGCTCACCTGCCCCCTTCTAATGCCTTGTCTTGCCTCCTCAGGAGGCTGGGCTCCCTCATCTTGGCAGAGGGAAGGCAGTGGCCTCAGCTGATGGGCTTCAGGAACACTGCCAGGCTCTATCACACCTACAAGAGAGGGATGTCTCCACTTGGAGCCATGGGCATAAACAAGGCAGGTACTGAGTCTCCACCCATCTGCTGTATGCTCTGTTCCCTGAGCCCTCCTGCACTTGCCAGCCTCTGTGCCTCTGCCCAAGCTGTTCTTTCTGCCCAGGGTGACTGTCTCCACCTATCATTGTCTGTCAACATCTTTTCCACCCTTCAAGGTGAAGCTTAAACACCACTTCCTTCATGGAGCCTGCCATGATTATTACCACCATGTCCTCACCCAGGAGAAATGACCACTACATCTTCTGTCTTCCCACAGTACTCTGTCCCCAACCCCCTCCTCCAGTTGTTACATTGACAGAAGCAAACAATGGGTTCCTTAAGATGTGTTAGATCATTCATCCATTCATTGCACAACTATTTATTGTGCACCTACTATGCACCAGGGGTTGTAGAAAAAATCTCTGCTTTCATAAGGAATCAGGAGGAGAAAAATAACAACCAATAAGTAAATAAACAAATGAAGCATTTTCAGGTTGATAAGGGTTAAGAATAAAAACACATGATAGAGAGTTTTTGGGTGGGGTATGGGTACATCAGGTTAGACAGGTCAGTCAGGGACAGCCTCGCTGAGGAGGCGAAATTTGAGCTGAGGGATGAATAATGAGAAAGAGCTAGCTATGGAAAGAGCTGGAGGAAGGGCATTCCAGGTCAAGGGGAGAGCAGGTGCCAAGACCCTGAAGCAGGAAAAAGCTTGGTGTGTTTGAGAAGCAGGAAGACAGCTGAGGTGGTGGGGATTCAGTAGAGGGGGAGAGGTAAAAAGGGGTCAGGGAGGCAGGCAGGGGCCAGGTCAGATGGGGATTTGCACACCGTTGTGAGAAGCATGGAGTTTGCATATACATGACACCACTGGACAGTGTCAAGCAAGGGAGTGGTGAGCACTGACTGATGTCCCTTCATTCATCCAGTGATGACACATGCCTCTTCTGTGACAGGCAGGGAGCTAGATGCTGAGAACACAGAGGACTAGAGGTACTCCTTGCCCTCTAGAAGTGTTTGCACCAGTGGAGTTGCCTTCCCCTGAATGAAGTCATCCAAGTGCCAGGACTGGTGTTCTGCTTTGTAGAAGCAGACGTTTGGTCTGTCAGGTTCCTCTAACCCCATGTTATGGAGAGTGTGGTCCATGATCCCTGCTGCATCACATCACCTGGGAGCTATTAGAAATGCAGACTTTGGGGTCAGCCCCAGACCTGCTGAATAAGAATCTGTATTTCATCAAACTCCCCAACAGATTTGTATTCACATTAAAGATTGAGAAGTAATCAAAATATAGAGTAACAGACCCTCACTAACCAAACTGAGAGGACAGTCATGAGTCAGATGCTAGATCAACAATTTACAGTGGGGGCTGATACCTTTTTACATCAGAGCTTTCTCAAACTTCCAAACACATCACCTGGTGTTAGACAGTGAACAAAACCAATGCCATTTTGTGCCCTGCCTGCCATGTTGACTCCTGCTCAACCTCATTCCTTTGCTTCACTGACCAGTTACTCCTTAACCTTAGATCAAGCTGCAAAAGAAGCATAGGTTTCAGGGAATGAATGATTTATTACAGCAGGTGGTGTCAGTGGTCTGACAACGACACCTGGCAAATAAAGTTGTCAACTTATTTTTCTGAAGATGTTTTCTTGAAGTTATTTCTAATAACAGGGACTTTGCTACACAAACAGTGACTAACCTCAAAGAGTCAGAGCTCTCATCTGCTGACATTTGATTCTTCACTGAATCCAGTTTTCCTCTCTGTAAGTCACCCAAATTAATAAATATCTCTGATTACCAAATGGACATGCACACTTTCTTCTTTAGTCTCAGAGCAGCTTCTCAATTTGGAGGGCATTATGCTTTAACTCCCTCCTCACCTGGGAATCTTGTTAAAATGCTCCTGGGAATCTTGTTAAAATGCAGATTCTGGTTCAACAGGTTTGGAATGGGACCCCAAATTCTGCATTTCTCACAAGATTTAAGGTGATGCTGATGCAGCTGGTCCAAGGATTTAAGCCTTACATGACACTCACCCCCACTTGCTTTTCACAGTTGCCCTGTTGTGAGATGCTTATTCATATTATGTGGATCAGGAAACAGACTTCAGAGCTTAAATCTGAGATGTGTGACCTTGGGCAGGCACCTAGGCTCCGTTCCTTATCTGTAATGGGGATGATGGTACTGTTGCCTGCATTAGAGGACTGCTCAGAAGAATAAATAAAGCAAAGCTCATTATGTGCTTTGCACAGTGCCTGGCACACAGCAAGGACTCAATATCTGGTAGCATTTTTTATTTTCTCACAGCTGAGTCTAGGTTTTCAGCCTCTGAAGCAGGAGTTCTCTCCATCAGGTTAGTAGAAACCAGAGATCAGCTCTACTAGAAGATGAGGTTAGGAATGAAAATATTTAGCAATAACTAAATATGGGCAGAGTCAGCTGGTAGAGTTCCCTGGGAAGTGTGATAAGTTCACTTCTCCAGCTCTGAGTATATTTGTGTACTTGGAGCTGGTTACCCATCCAAGCTTCCCCCTTCCTCGACTCTGCAGAAGACTCACAGATGTGACTCTGGTCTCTTCTTTTCCCTCTCTAGACCACATGCTCACACAGCCTATCTGTTCTGACAACAACCATAACCTCAGACCCAACAGAGTTCAGTTTCAAAGACCACATCTCCCTGTGCTATTCCAGGCATGGGTTCTTGAAGAGCTGCCCAGATCCCCACTTGAAAGCCTCAGGTGACATAGTGATGACTGAATTTACAAGTCCCTGTGGCCATCTCCATTTAAACAAAGACTGCATCTCTGGGAGAGCATGTCATGCTTCCATTCACTAACTAGCTTCAGTTTTACATGCTGACATTTCTGAAAGTGCTCTAAATCCTGGGAATATGCTCAGTCTGTATTTCATTAATAGAAATAATCTGTACAGCACTTAATAATTTATAAAGCACTTAATTTTATTGCATGGCCATGAAAAAACATAGAAGAGATATTATTTAATTTGCAAATGAGAAAATTAAAGAGATTGAGTAACTTGTTCTTTATTGCTCATGTAGTAACTGCCTTCCAAGCCTGAGTTCATTTATTGACCTACATTTACTGAGCAGCCAAAATGAACAGGCACTGTGCTGGGCCCTGGGAATACAAGATTGAGGAAAACAGTTCTTGCCTTCATGAAGCTCACATTCTAGTGACGAAGACTGATGTTAAACAAATAATCATGCAGATAAATGCAACGGTGATGCTGTGATAAAAGCCATGAATGAAAGGTAATGTTGCCTTGAGAGCCTGATAGAGAGGGATTGTACTTAAAAGAGAAGACTTCCCTGAAGCCACTGAGCTGGGATATGAAGGATGACTAGTCGGGGCCCTGACAAGGACCTTTGTTTTTACCCTAAGAGTACTGGCCAGCCAGCTGAAGTGTTTGAAATTGTGTGTTCTGCATAGAAACTTCCTTAGCACTAAGCCTAGCCTGTCTTTTTATCCTTACCTTATTCTCCTACTTCCCTGGGACATCTGTGAAGGTAGAGATCAGGTCTTTAGTGGAGTGATACCCAAAGAAATTAAATTTGAGTTGGGTGACTCAGTGAAGACCCCAACCACACATGCCACCCTCAAAGATTATCTGTAAATGTAGGCAGCAGGCAGTTGAAGGCAAAATGCCAACATTCTAAACAGGCAGGATGGTGGATGGCTTATTTTAGGGGCATCAGGGCCTATGCCTGAAAATGAGGACAACAAAGAATCTGAATACTCAGTCTTCACCACTCTTTCCTGCAAAATCAGAAAGCTCTCCCCAGTCCCAGGGAATGGAAGGCAGTGGGGCACAGGCTCTGGTGTCAGAATGCCCGGGTTCAAATCCCAGCTCTGCCGCTTAGCAGATTCTAAGCAAATCACTCCTCTTCCTATCTCCATTCTTCATCTTCCAAGCAGGGGAGATAAGATCTCTCCTAAGGAAGTTGTGAGGATTAAGTAAGATGGTGCCTGTGATGTGCTTGACATATGGAGAGCATTTGCTAAGTGGTGGTGATAGTATTAATAAGGGCATAGAGCTGGGGAAAATTCGCAGTGTGAACTCTGGTTTCCTTGGGTGTAGATGGAAGACCCCACTGTGAAATATGATTAGCTGCCTCCTTCAAGTTTAAGTGATAAGTGACCTTGTCACTGCCCTAGAGGAAAAAAATAAGAGATCCGGAGACTGGCATCCAAGATTATCACCACAGAAGCCACCTGCTCGTTCAGCTCCATTTAGATTTCTCTATCCTGCACGTCACTACCTGCCCACCATCCCCCTAATGCCTCATGCCTTAGTACAGGAGAAGCTCACCTGTATAACTGTTCGCCTGGAAACTTTCCAAAGCCACCTCCTTTCAGAAGTCTTTCCTGATCTTCCCACATAGAATATTCATTCATCAATCATCAAGTACCTACTGCTGGCACCTCTACTAAGTGCCAAGCCTGTTCTAGGCATAGAGAATATAGCAATGAACCCTGGTTCAAAGTCCCTGCCCTGTGGAGATTACAGTTTATTTTGGGGAAACAGACAATATGCAACACACAAATATATAAACAAGGTGATGTCAGTGAAAAAATACTTCTGGGGGAAAAGAGGGAATGTGATTAGGACAACAGGGGTGTGTGGGGGGAAGCTATAGGAGATGAAATGATTGGGGAAGACTGTTCTGAGAAGGGGGCATATGCTGAGACTGACTGATGAGAAGGAGCTAGCCAAGGAAGAGACGGGAAAAATCGTTCCAGGCAGAGGGAGGAGAAGGGAGACCAGGAACAGAAGGAAGGGCAGCGATGCCAAAGCAGAGTGAGGTGGGTATGAATGTTGAGCACCAAGCGGGAGGGCAGGCGGGGGCTAGTCATGCCTGCCTCCCTTGGACACCCCCAGTGCTTTGAGAATTACTCTGTTGCAGTCCTTTCCATTTTAGAGTATAATCAGGACATCAGGGGCCAGGCTTTTTCGTGTCTGTAGCCCAAGCACAGGGCGAGGTTCATAGGACTCACTAAATGCTGGTGTAATAAGATCTAATTTGAGACAGGGATGGAGAGTTTGGGAATGGATTCTGGGAGATGCAGCATGTCTAAGGCAGTCTTTGCACACTCAATACACTTTTCTCCAACTAATTCTGGTAGTAACTAGGCATGTGCTCACAGTATGAAAACAGTTTCAGAAGAAGAGTTGTCTCTGCCTAAGACAAACGTGAATGATCTTCCATCCCAGATGGAGGCAGAGTCAGAAAGGAGGTGTTCTAGAAATGAACGTGAGCCAGCGATCTAGACCTAATCAATTTCAAAATAGAAACTGAAGCTGAGTGTAAATGACATAAGAGGAACGACAGAGGCGTGGTCTCCCCAGAACTAGAATAGGCTGGTGGGACAATGAGCATTGGCAAAGAGGGCCCTGGAAAAGGGAAGCTGATGGCTGAGCATGATAACTGGAAAAAAGTCAGACTCAACCAGGAAGAGCTGGTGGCCAGGAGTGAGGGTGTGAGTCACCGCTAAGGAAACATCAAGCCACACTCAGCTTTTCCTGCCCACCTAGTGAAAACCGTTTGCTCAAATCCTGTTCTATTTCAGGAAACACCAGCTGCATCATAGGAAGTCCTGCTCTTTCTACATTAGGGACAAGGGTCATTTCTCTCTGCTTTTGGGTGCTCACACGACACCAGCCCTGGAGGACACAGGGTTATTCTACTGCTCAGAGAAGGTAGATCGGTGCAGCTGAGGTTAAGCAGGCTTCCTTCCCTCAGGCAGGAAAAAGCTGAATTTGAGAGCTGCTGCCATAAAGCATGGATTTCAGTCCCTCTGAGGAGCCCTAAAATGTTCCTGTGTCAGCTCCAAAGGAAAAAAGAGAGAAGTGGCCACATTTCATTCACTGTCATCCCCCCACTCCCAATCTTGTCCTCCCTTCTGACCTGGGGCAGGAACATTGAAACCCTGGCTTCACCTTCCCAGAAAAGAAGCAGAGCAAGGACACTGGAATGCACCCTCCTGTAGAGACTGGTGGCTTCTGTGTGCTCTGACATCCAATTATTTCCTGGGGAACATTGCTGAGAGCTGACCTCTGAGATGGATTGGGGGCAGGCAAATTGCAGGGGACCTCAGTGGGCTCTGTCTTCTAGGCCTGCCTTAAAGAGTTATACTTGATGTGTGGAGAGGGTTGGTGAGTGCAGGATGCACACACTGAGGATTTTATAGGATGGAGAGTCCTTATGGGGTGGGGCTGAATATTTTTCCCTCCTGAATTTCATATCACAGCAGGTTATATAAGGAGTTATTTAAACTTTGGGATGTTCAGAAGTCTTCACAAACTTTCTAAGTTTTATTTGAGATCTCAGTGGATATTTCTGTTACAAGACCTTCTATAACAATGGATAAAGAAAACAAAAGATGGAAAATTTTCCTCTTTGCTAATGAGAGCTTACCGTAGCAGAATTCGTCTGGTGGAAACACAGAGACTGGGTATTTTTCTGCCTCTGACTTCCTGTGTGACCTTGGTCAAGTTGCTGCCTGTCTCTGGGCTCCAGCCTCCTTTGAAAAATGAGAGCATTAAATTAGATCATGATTTCCTAAATCTGAAGAGTGTTTAAAACAACACAAAAACAATTAAATCACATAGTAGAAAATTGTGCCTGATTAAATTTTCCCTTAATCCTCCTGGTTAAGGAAAGGGGAAAGTCTCAGTTAATGTATCTTTAACACCTTTTTAACACCTCCTGATCTTACTTTCTTACAAAATGAGAACAGGTTTCAGGCTCAGAGTCTTTCTTAGGTTATAAGTATCTATCTAGATGAGAATTTAATTGTATTGTTTTGTTTTTATTGCATTTATTTTTATGGTTACCTTTTATTTATGATGAGTGATTTTTAGTTTTTCTAATTTTTTCTTTATGGCAGTGATGTAGGGTTTTCTCTTAAAATAAATGTTTTTATGTGGATGAGAACATTTAAAGAAATATATGAAGGTGATATTGGCATATGTCAAAAACTGTGAGGTTGGTACATAAATGACTGGGCTTTGGAAAATCCTGGTCTAGGTGATCTCTAAGTGCCTTTCTGGCTCAGGACTGTGAGTATGAATGCCCCAGTTTCAGCACAAAACACACACAGAGCTGGCTTCCAAGCTGTCTGAAATGTAAGCATTATATGCACAATGATTGTATGTGGCCTTCTGGCCACTGTATTCAAAATGTCTGGTTCATGGCTGGACTTCAACAAATGATTCTGGAAGAACAAATGAGTGATTCAAGTGGTAAATATTGGGTTGTGACTTTTTTTTTTTTTAAGTAAAAGAGAAGGAAACCCCTACATTTCAGGTCCTGTGGAGTAGAACCTGATCAGGTACATATGGCACACATGCATACACACACATGCAAGCACACGAATGTGCAGCAGAGGCTCAGGGCAGTCTTGTGCTACCATTCACTGTTCTGTGACCCTGGAAAGGATCGGAACCTCCGCAAGCTTCAGTTTTCCCATCTGTTAAGCCAAATGCGTGCACACACACACACACACACACACACACACGCACGCACGCACGCACGCACACGCACACGCACACGCACACGCGCACACGCACACGCACACGCACGCACGCACGCACACGCACACGCACACGCACACGCACACGCACACGCACACACACACACACACGCACGCACATGATCACACACACATTTTATGTTTTGAATGTTAACCCAAGTTGAATTTTTGTGATATCATTGAAATTTATAGAACATATGTAATGCTGGTTTTTGTTTTTTTTAAAAAATAAGTTGGCTCTTGACATCTTAGATTCTTTCTAGAAAAAGCCTACATTTAAATAATAAACAAATGACTGAAGAAATAAATTAATGTTTGAGGGTACTTCAAAAAGTTCAGGGAAAGATTTGTATTATCTTTTGATTCTATTTTTCCATGAACTTTTTAATGTACCCTCATATTTATCTTTTATTTTCAGGTTTCTTGTTTTTGAATCTTATTGGCTCTCTGCTTGAATTATGTTTAAATTGACTGGCCGTTTGGTTCAAATGATGTTTTAAAACAAGTTTTGGCGCGGGCTACAGACCTGGTGTGCTTGCTGGGTTGGAGTCGGGGCGTGCCACCAAACTGCCTTGGCTGAGTGCCAGTTTAAACACAGCCAAACGGCTGGTCCTGCAGGGAGTCTCATCAGTGGGAAGATGCCACAGAAACAATGCCCTGGCCCAAGAATCCCTGCCCTTGCAGGCGCATCTGATGGGCCAGGCAGTCTCCTCAGGTCCAGGGGAGACTGCTGGGCTTGGGCGGAGCCATTCTTGAACCTCATCCAGAGTGCTATTGAACTAAGCTATTGGTACTACCATCTGCTATCAAAACACACAGGGAAATGAGCTCAGACAATGCTTTAGATTTGCCCCTATCAGCCCAAACGATGTCCTCAGAGCAGGGTGGCTTTGACCAGCCAGCCAGCTGCAGACTAATTTCCCATTGACCCTCTCCTTTCTGCATAATTGATTTTGAAGTTAGAAGATGCCTCAAATCAGGCAAACATGCTTTCAGAACCCAAATTTTTGCAGGGGCCCTTTAATATGGCCATAGTTGGGGGTGGTGAAGAGGTGGGCACCCCACATTTTCAGAGTTTTTGATGTTTGGCACGAGGGTCCAAGGAGCCTGCTCCTGACCTAGTGGAGTATTAAGAAGAGATAAGGTCTCAGAGGCTGTGTCTTTTCCCTTTCTTCTTCTGGCCAAGAGTACGGGTGAAGCTAAACTGCCAGACCCAAGACTTTATTCAGTCTGATGATATTAAAAGGGGAAACCACTTAGGATACTAAAATAGGGAAGTAAAGAAAATGCATAATGCATGAGAAAGTCTCTGAACCAGGCTTGGTCCCAGATAGTTATTGTTGGGCTCCCAATGGCAGAGACTGTACATGTGACTAGTAAAATCTCCTGATCTGATGGCAAGTGGTCTCTGCATTCAGGGTATCTTAGAAGCCATGATCACAAAGGGGAAGGAGTCTTACATAGATGTAATTGATTCAACAAGCATGCTGTGGAGGGGCTCTAGCTCCACGCAGGAGCATGAGTTCTGATCAAAGGCGGTAATGTTTGTGGAGGGCTTCCCATGTGCCAGACGACGTGCTAAGAAGGCTGTGATGTGGGTTATCTCTGACAGCTCTCTGAGGTCCTACTACAGGTGCTTGGTAGTAGACATCTGTTGTTTATAGCGCCAGACAGCCATCCGCACCTCCCACAGCCCCTGGCTCCCTTTGAAAGTCTCACTCTCCGTGTTTATGGTTTTGTAGGCATGATGAACTAGATGTGTTCCCCTCCCACTGTGGTGCCCAAAGCTTTCTTCAAACCACCCTATGGAGGCAAGGGGAAGTCTAATTGGAGTCTTTCTCTCAGAACTTGGAATCCTGAGTTTATCATGCAAGAGCAGAAGAAATCCTCAGGATTTATTGATTACAGCCCTGATTCCTAGGCTAGATTGCTGGGCAACTTCTGCTGCCTGCTTCGAGTTTGTTTTAAGCCTTCTCTTCTCTTTAATGAGCTGTCCCTTGCCCTCCAATAAATTTCCTTTTAGCCAGCGTTTTTAAGTGGTCTCCAGTTCAGGTCTGTCTGACTCCAAAGACTATGAACTTAAGCATTACATGTTTTGGGAGCCTCTTTGTTTCCTCCCAGGCCTGAGGTTCTAAAATGCTCTGATTCTGAGAGCCTGAGAATGTATGATTCTAAAATGATATAATTAATTCCGTTTCTATTCTCTCAGAGCTGATCAGTGTTCACATCTGCAAATCTCCCTCCCAGATTAGCTGCCTGAGCTGTGGACTGAGTCAGCAGTAGGGTGTGCGAGGATGTTTAGACTTGAGTTCAGCTGACAGAACATGACCCTTCACCACTCCCAGGCTCTCCCCGCCAGCTCTGCATCCTCCCACCCCTGCCAGCCTAGTCTGCTCACTTGTGTGTAATGCCTATTGGGCTTATCTTCCCCTGGGAGACATCTACAGACCACATGGGAGAAACCTGAACTTGTACAATGAGGTGAAGAAACGGGAGCTGGGATGCCTCTTTAAGAGTTTTTGTCCCAGTGACAATCCCCTGGAGGTGGTCCCAGGGTCTATGCACTATACAAGTGATGAGCGGGGCCTCCTGACAGTTTTGAGAAATGCTTCACCATCCAATTTCACACTGAAAGATTAGAAATATTCCTCCCTATCAGCATTAGGTAAATAGAAACAGATATTTACATTAAAGCAGCTAAATAGTAGCACTTATTTCCTCGATGTTATTCTCCCATTCAACAAAGTACATAGTTTAAATTGTGTGAACAAACACTTCTAATACTAGACTCAGTAAAGCTTTTTTTTTTTTTTTAAATTGGGAACAAAAATTTAGTCCGTGATTTTTCGAATTCCCCTTTGCTTAAAATATGGCTTACCTCAAGCCATCCTATAGACTTCTTCAGTGTGAGAGCTGCCTTCCTCCATCTGTACCTAGTCACAGCAGCTAGCAGAGGAGTTTTCAAACTTTTTTCTTTAGCAATGGAATTATTTTGTTCAAACATAGTTTTAAGCAGGACTATAATATACAAAACTGATAAGGTGAAGCTTCTCCCTTAATCCTCCTTCCTGGGTCCCTGAAACAGCTAGGAAGAATCACAGGATTTGAGGGATCATTGGAAAACTGTTGGCCCAGCACCTGATTTTAACTGAATTGGATTCAATGGACATTTAGATGGACAATCTATGGCAGAAAGTTTGCATTGTTCTCTCTCTTTCTCTCATCTCCCCCGCCCTCCCAAATATGGCTGAGGGAATCAAAAGGGTGGTTTTCAGTGATCTTCAATGGCTAGATGAGAAGGAATCTTTGTGGCTAAAATGGGTGGCACCCAGGTAGGTGTCTTCACCAGCAAGTCACACACTTGGGCTTCTAGTTCTTGGCCAGAGGACCAGACAGCAATCTGGCTAAGGAGGGTGAGGCTGTGCACAAGGTGAGCTGGAGCCAGATGCAGGTGGTCTAGCAGAGCCAAGGATCTGAAGATACAGCATGTCCAGAGAGATCAGAAAGGGCAGGTCATTGCATCTGCGAAAGCTGAGGATCCAGGCAAATATCAGGGCCGAAGGCAGGAAGAGGGAGAACTGAGCTGGGCCAGAGAGGAGCTCTGGGCATGTACTTGGGATGAGAGGCTGTCAATTTACAGGAACTGGTGGGAGGGGCAAAGAAATCAGCAAACAGGTGAAGATACCAGATGAGAGACAGCCAAAGGCAGGGTGTTACACGCCGAGCTGTCTGCCTGGACATTTAGGTGGCGCCTGGGCTTCCTCAGAGCAGTGTGGACACAGCTTAAGGGCCTCTGTGCTGGGAGCAAATCTGCCTAAGGGATGTTTTGCTGTGTGTCTGTCCTGCTTGCTATGCTGATAGGGGTTTTTTGACCTCTCTCTAACAAATATACTCATTATTGGAGCCTTTGAGTTAGTGTTTGGGGTCAGGGAAGCCAGAAACCGGTCAAGTTGATGTTTACTTAGTTTTATGGTTTGCAAAGTACCTTTCTACATGTGATCTCATTGCTCCTCTGAGGTATGTTAGGAAGGTCCATATGAAGAATATTACACTGCACCTGATGTCTCAGAGCACTGCTGATGCCACCATTGCTTGCAGACAGCAGAGCACTAGACAGGCAGGAGAGAAATCTGGAACAGAAGTGGTGTGGGTGTGCACATGAGGCGATTGCGATTGTTTCTGTGAACAGCCCCCCACATGTGCCTGGCCATCAGGTAGGTCAGCAGCCAATATGCATTCCATTAGCAGTAGGTCAGACTGGTTTTGTGCTAAGTTTCCTGGATCATGCCACTCAAATGGGTCATGTGTACTCTGTTGTCATAGCATGTTGCTCAGGAAGGATCATCTTCTTGGCCATAGGTACAAACTGGCTGCCCCCAAGCTGTGCTGGCTCCCAGATGTTTTTTATTTGGCCTGTGCCAGGTTTAAAATTTTGAATTGGTTACCAACATTTAAAAATTAGAAGATGCCATAAAATCTGCATTTCCTTTTTTTTTTGAAAAACTGGAGGATCTGACAACATTGGTTTTGCAACTGACTCCTTTCCATGAGTCATGTGTTCTCCACATGCCACAGTCCCCACCCAGCCTGCTCCACTTCTTTACATTACCTGTCAAGCCTTGCAGGCAGTAGATTTTGAGTCCTGCGGCCTAGGTTGTTGTCTTATGTAACTTGCCATGTAGAACGGGGGTTGGCAAATTACTGCCTGTGGACCAAATCTGGCCATCTACCTATTTGAATAAATAAAGTTTTATTGGAACACAAGCACACTCAACTGTTGACACATTGTCTCTGGCTGCTTTCATTCTACTCAGAGTGTGTAGTGTGACAGGGACCATATTGCCTGAAAATCCTAAAATATTTACTCCCTTACAGAAAATGTTTGCTCATTCCTGATCCAGACCATGGCCAGAGAACTGACTTTTCACTACAGAATAGCCCTTCGAGGTATTTTCTAATCAAAATATTTTTCTCCTCTCAGAGGAATTCTACCATTGCTCTTGATGAATTTCATTTCATTCCCTCCAGGCTTTATTTACAGCCCCCTAAAATGACAGGGGAAGTTGGTGACCGATTGTTTTCCGGGCCTGGGTTATTATGAGGCCGTACAATATCAGTTTGAGTGGTCAGGGCCATGAGGAAGTTGGTTTCCTTTTATTTTTCCCTTGCTTTCCATATCCATGGGGAAATGATAGGATGACCTGGCATTACTGGCACCCTGCATTTCTGGCACTCTACCTCTAACCCATGGGAATTAGCATTGTTATTGATATTCTTATTTAGGAGAATGCTATCTTACATAGGTGTAGCAAGAGTGCTTAACTCTTTCACAGTGTTCCTACAGCTTTTCTCACATTTCTCTTTCAAGACTACCCTGCAAGACAAGCTGATCACCCCCCAACCGTTCTTCTGTCTTCTTTGCTTTGGAGCCCTTCTCTAGATAATGCCAGAAAATGCCAGGATCTTGCTTTTCTAGACTTCTACAGTGGTAAGAGGTAGTCATATAAGCCTGTTCTGGCAAATGACAGAAAAAGGGAGTCTTCTGAGAGCCTTCTAGGAAACATTTTCTTCCTCATAAGAGAGCAATAGGTGCAAGAAAGATTCCCCTGTCCTTTCTTTGCTGTTTCTGAGTGTGTCTTTGTGAGGATGTGATGCTTGGAGCTGCTGCAGCAATCTTGGGACATGAGGGGAGACATCAAGGATATGTGGAGGATGGCAGGAGAAAGGATGAGAAGATCTTGGGTTCCTGGGAACATCCCTGAGCTTGGAACCATTTCTGTTCAGATGGCTCGCATTATGGGAGATACTAATAACAGCTTCTTGTTACAGCCACTTTGGATCAGGTATTTTTTACTTTGTAGTCAAAATTATCCTAATTCAAGAATTAGGTGCTATTACCTTAAGTTTACATAATTTTTAAAAATTTAGCAAAAATGCATATAGTTCTTATTATGTGTTAGGTACTATTCTGAGTGCTTTCCACATGTTAGCTCATTTAGTTCTCATAATAATACCATGAAATAGGTATTATTTGATGCTCATTTTACAGAAGAGGAAGCTGACACCCAGTAAATCTGATACTGTATGAAGTCACATACCTAGTAAGACACAGAGTTAGATTTAACCTGGGGCAGTCTGGCTGCAGAGGCCATGGGCTTAATTGCCATGCTCCCTCTCTAGTAGAAAGGAAATGGTTTGTCCCATGTCACATGACACCAGGTATTCTTATGGCACCTGGTGCCACTCTTTGTGTGGGACAGGCACTGGAGTGGTCTGTCACCTGTCTGCCTCCACACCAGACAGTGAGCTCTTCACTGCTATCTGTCTTCATCACCCTTGAGCTTGTCACAGGCTAATTTTAGTGGGTGCTCAAGCCAAGGACTAGATTTGAAGCCTCTTTGCTGCCTACCTGCTGCTCTTTCTCCCTCACTCCTGGCTGCAGGCATCAAATCATTGCTGGCCAGGCAAGCTCGGGAGGAGGATATAGGAGGGCTGGTCCCCTGTGCTCAGTATCCTACTGAGGAGATAGTGTGTGGTGGTCACATGCACTAGATTTGTAGTCAGGCAGAGTTAAGTTCAATTCTGGCTCTGCAACTTCTAGCTTTGTAACCATGGGAAAATCCCTACCCCTTTCTGAGCCTCAGTGTTCTCTTCTATAAAATGGGACAATAATGACCTACCCAGTGAGATTGTTTTGAATATTAAATGAGATATGCTTATAAAATGTTCAACAAAGTACCTAGCACCAGCAAATCACCCACTGAATGATAAATACTGTTATTAGAGATTTGCTTTTTTATTCTTACTACCACTATGTTTAAGGTGGTTTGTGGGCTCAAATGTCTGAAGAACCAGCTGCTCTGTATGAAGTGGACAAAATTTTGGGCATCTAGGAGTAAGGCAGAGGGATTGCTGGGGGACTCAGCACCTAGGAGTCAGCAGAACAAGACTCTGTCCTGGCTTTGTGATCTCAGTGGCTACCTTTCTCTCTTTGGGCTTCTGTGTCCCTGCCAGTAACATGTGTGTGCAGCCTGAGATGATCCCTGAGGGCCTTTCCCAGATGGGACGGCCCTCACTCTGATATGCAGCAGGCATGTGAGCCTGCGTTCTCTCTAGGACTGTGCAACCCAGGAACGGCCACTATCCCTGAGGGCCCTGATTCATTTGTTTCTCCCAAATCGGCCAAAGCTGCCCACAGGTTTCCATCCCTTCAGCTACCAGTTTGACCTGGTGCCTGGCATGAGGTGGACGGTCAATAATCCTGAGCTGGAAGAATGAATGAAGTCCACCGAGTGAGGGAGTGGTGCCTGTGACTCCTGAAGGTCGGGCAGGTTTGGTTTCCTGTAGTATAAACATTTAGAATATGACCACGATTATAGTTTTTGACATGAGTGGATCACTTACTATAGTCATGGCCTTGAACCTAACTAAACCATGGGCCAGCACCAGAATAAACTGCCCGGGACTGCTGGCCTCAGAGCCAGAGGAAAATTGACTTTCCATTGACCCATGAGCCAGCTCTGTTTTTTATTCTTTTAAAAAATTTTCACGTACAATTCAATATCTAGTAAACCTGATCAAACCAGATGCTTCCTTTCGTTTTTTTTTAAAACCTTGACTGGAACAAAATTAGACCCCAAATAATTCTTCTTTATGATATTGCTTAATATATACAAATAGTAATAATGTTAGCTAACATTTGTAGGATGATCACTTTGTGCTAAGTATATTATCTCATTTTTTCCTCAAACAAACCTATGAAGTAGGTGCTATTTTAATTTCCATTTTACAAGTGAGGAAATTTGACAGCTAGGTAACTTTTGCTAAGGTCACCCTGCCATTAGAAGGCAAAGTGGGCATTTGGTCCCAGATTCCCAAGCTGGTGCTCTCAGCTCTCTGGCTGTCCCATGTCCTCAGCATCGGTGACAGCTACAATTTATTGAGCATGCGTTACGAGGCAGTCAGTCACTGGGCTGGGCATTCTTCATGCATGAGCTCAGTTAATCCCTACACAGTACTATCACAGTACCATTTTTAGCTCTATTTTAGAGATGAGGAAACAGAGCTTTTGTGAGATTATATAACCTGCCTGCAGTTTGTGGGTGGTGGAGCTAAGCTATTCATATAGAATGACAGAGCTCAGGAAACTCTCCAGGGCAACAAAGGGGAGAGACTTTACCAAGGTCACACAGTGAATTGGTGGTTAAACTGGGACAGGGCTTCACTGAAGACTTTTCATTCACTGCAGGGAGGGTGTTGTTGCCATAATAGTAGGCACCCAGGTAGGTGAGGGACTTGCCGTACAGCCAATCTGCCATGTCCCTTGCCTCAGTGACAGGAAAGAGCTCAGCGGATTAGAACATATGCTTTAGAGTCATAGACCTGTGTTCAAATCATAGACCCCAAACTAACCTGCTGGGCGACCTTAGAAAAAAGCCTTCCGCTTCCCGAGCCTGTTTTCTCTTCTGCAAAATGGTACAATAACCATGCCTGCGCCTCCTGGGGCTGCTGGAGAGGTAAAAGAGAGAACATACATTAAATGCCTGGTACAATGACTGCCACACAGTTAAGATGGGGTAGCTGTTGTTATTGTTACTGAAATGATCATGAGCCAAAAGAAGCTTGAGAACCACTGCTCCATATAGAGAAGCCTTGAAATCTACTTCATAATGACTGACATAGGAAGGAGACTCAGAGACTGAAGAGCACATGAAACCCTACAAGAGACATGTACTTGAGATGCACACACATACTTGCACCTACAAACAATACACTTGTAGCATATGCATGTGCATACGTGCATATGCACGCATGCATGCAAAACCATGAACATGCAATACACTTGTATCACATACATTGCTCATATGCGTGCACACATGCACGCACACGCATTGCCTGTGTACACACTCCCTCCCCTCCTTAGCCTAGTTGACACCTACTCATCCTTCAGCTCTCAGCCTAAAGGTCACAGCCTCAGGGTAGCCATGATGACCTCCCAGGTGAGGCAAGGCCACCTTAGCTGATCTCTCTTAGCACCTTGCACTTTTCCTCCTCAGATTGCATCTCATAAGTCATTGAATAATTGTAATAAGTTGCTTAATTCTGCATTTTCTGCTAGGATGTTAGTTCTGTGGAGGGCAGGGACAAGCTGAACCATTTTCCACTGATCAAAATCTGCTAACACAGCCTGGCACACAGTACGTCTTCAATAGATACATGCACGGATTGAATAGAATCAGCAAGATCCCTTTTCATACAAGCTGGGGAATAAGCTGATTCCTACTGGGGTTATCCTGCACAATGCCTTCTGGCTGTGGGATCTGTGATGGTTTGTAGGCTCACCCAGAGAGAGCCAAGCCTCAGAATGCTGTAGAAATTGGTAAGAAAGAAAATCCAACATTCAAGTGCATTTCTAGTCATCAGGAAAACAAGTTTTGGTGGAGAGAGTTTCTAAGTCTGAAATGCAGACAGCTCCTCATTGCTTCTCACTTTCACTTTCCCCTGGAAGGTTAGGGGACACCAGCAGCTGCCATGACTAATAAGATTGGCGAGCCACTGTCTGGGCTGGGATGGACTGTTTTCTTTCTCTTACAGCAGTAAGCAGGCCCCTGTTAGACATAAAGAGGGCAGAAGGTAATGGGCAGATGGACATGAAAAACAAAATGCGTGGTGGTAAAAAGCAGGTGGCTAGCGTTAGAGCCATTTATTTCCATTCACTCAATTATTTAAGAAATAGTTCTGGGCACTAAGTGCCAGGTGCTGCATTAGCTGTTGGAGATATGGGAGAAAACAAGATAGACACAGTCCTTGACCTTCAGGTGCTCAAGTCTAGCTGGAGAGGTGGACAAGGAAGTAGGCAATCATCATGCAGTGTGATGAGTGTTCCATGGGGACCTTCAGGGGAGGAGCTCCTGGGGAGGGTGGGATAGCTCTTGGAAGAGAGAATGTCTAAGCTAAGACCTGGAGGATGGGCAGTAGTTAGCCAGGCTGGGGTGGAGGGAGTGGTCTGAGGGAAGAGAACAGTTAGTGGGCAGGCCCCAAAGGGAGAGAGGGCACACCACCTAGGAGACATGGCAGCAGTTCAGGATGGCAGCTGTGGGGTGGAGGTGGGGGCATGGAGGGTGGGGTCCAGTGGGTGCCACGATCATCCCTATAGACCCCAAGGCCCCCTGGGTGATAGCAATAGATCCTAAGATTGAGGTATCCACAGGCTGAGAGAAACAGTTTTCATGAGAGGTGGAGTTGCTTATAGGAACTGGAGCTTTGTATGCAGCTGCGCATCTCTGGGGAGCAGTGAGGAGGACCAGCTTCTGCAGACCTGGGGATATATGATGTGGAAGGAGCTTGCCATGCACTGGCTACAACTCACCTGTCAAATGGCCGGGGAGGCGGAGGTGACTTGTTGAGCACCTTCGGTTCCTGCTGTCCGAGTTGTCCTCAGGCTGGATGAGCTGGGTGCTTCCCTGTGTCCCACAGGCCACTCTGCCCCTCTGTGCCCTACCCCCAGCTCTTTCCTTCCTGGGGTGTCTACACTGAGCACCCCATCACTGCCCAGAAACTACTGTCACTATGACCAACTCATGTTACATCTCTGAATCTCAGTTTCCACATTAATGGGAACCAATGGGGACAATACCCCCTGCTCCTTCAGCCTCACCTTGTACCATGCTCCACCCAGGCAACCCTCGCCTGCTCTCTCTACCACAAGCTCACAGAGCTCTTTCTTGCCTAGAGCACTTTGCTTTTTCCTTCCTTCTGACGCTTGCCCCACTTTTGCCTTGCTAATTCTTCCTCATCTTTCAAACCCAAGCTTGAGCATTATGTCTTCAGAGAAGCCTTCCTACAGAGGGCCCATCACTGGTTGTACTCTGCATTAACGCTCTGTATACTTCCTCCCTAACACTCCTCATGGTGGGCGTTGACTCACTTTTGTGTGATTACTGAATGCCCCATACCCCCCCTAGGACGTAAGCCCCATGCACAGGGGATATAGCTGACATGCTCATTGCTATGCCCTCTCACCTGGCACTGTCCCAGCATATACTGGCTTCCTTCAGTATCTGTGGGGGATTGGGTCCAAGACCTCCTGTGGATACAAAAACCCAAGGATGCTCAAGTCCCTGCTATGAAAAAGTGTAGAATTTGCATATAATCTATGCACATTTTCCCATATACTTTAAATAATCTCTAGATTACTTCTATTACCTAAAACAATAAATGCTATGTAAGTAGTTGTTCTACTGTATTGTTTAGGAAATAATGACAAAAGAGAAAGTCTGTACATGTTCAGTACAGACATAGTTTTTTTTTTCTGACTATTTTTGATCCACAGTCGGTCAACTCTACGGATGTGGAATGCACAGATACAAAATCCACAGATAAGTAGGACTATTAGTTAGTAGGTCATTAGTTGTTGAATTAATAAATGACTATATCAATGAATTTAACATTACATACATATATGTTATCAATTACACTCAAGCCAGACCTATAAACTCATTTAAGCTCAGTTTAATAACACTCAGTTATTAACTCAGTTAAATAATTTAATTAAGCTCAGTTTAACAAACAGAGACCATCATAAAATTATAGTGACACATCTCTCTGGCCACTAGAGGGCGATCTGAAACCATTAAGTTGGGTGGCTTCAAGGACTTCAGCCCCTTTCGAGAGGTGGAAGTCTAATGTTCAGTCACCTTCTATTCTATCTGTTCTCTAGATTCACTGATCAAAATTTTAAAATATAGAGACTTATGAATTGGAAGGCTTACCAGAGCCTTTTTAGTCCAATCCTGGACACCGAGGCCCAAGAAAGCATGAGTTCCCTCCATCTCCACTGAGCTCACAGCACAGACGTGTTCCCAGTGGTGGGCAAACACCTCTTTTTCAACATTCCTCTTTTCTATTACATGGGAGAGACCAGCGTAACTTCTGTCTGTCTGTTTATCCAGTACATATTTATTGACTTTCTACTATGTGCTGGCAATTGCTAGCAATTCCTGCTAGCAATTCTGGTGTACAAAGCAGGCTTCTCTCTCAAGTAGTCTGTCATCTAGTTGGGAAGACAAACATTAAAAAAATAACATACAGTACAACTGTGGGTAATGTGAAGGAGAAAGGCAGAGGCTGGGGACAGGCTATCACAGGGACACCTGCATCACTCTCATGCTCATTCTTGGAGGAAGCACCAGTTAGCAGAGGAGCAGGCTTGCAGAGAGATCAGAGGCCAGGCCTTCTGCCCGACATGCCCATTTGGATTGCCCACTGCTGTTGGGTAAGTTCTATCTCCTCTTTGGCCTTCTGTTTTACCCTCTGTATAATTGTGCAAACATTTTAAGTCTGAGCTTTTGATTATGAGGTGCTCGTACCTTAGGTATCTGAAGTTATTGGTATGTGGGGTTCACAGTGTCACAGAAATCTGGGGTCCAACCCTTGGGTAAAAGGGGCAGTGATCCAGGAGCAGAATCTCCAAGCTTTAAGGAGATGGAGGGCAGCTTTGTTTTAGGCATAGGAATGCTGCAGCTTTAAGACCTGGTAGACAGTATAGCTCCCACCGTATGGCTCTTGGCCTGTCTCTATCCAATCACGGGGGGATGGGGGGTGGAGGGTGGTTAAGAATAGATATCCTGGGCCCCACCCCCACAAGGTAGCACTGAAGGGGGGCCCAGGAATCTATGTACTAATGAGCTCCCCAGGTGACTCTGATGCACATTGAGGTCTGGGAATTATTACCCTGGATCTTTCTGTAGAAAGGATTTGTAACACCCAGGCTTTGAATTGGCCTTCATGTATGTTCTATGAGGCGACTTCAGAAAGTTCATGGAAAAATTGAATTAGAAGATAATATGAATCTTTCCATGAACTTTTTGAAGTACCCTCCTATGTGTGTTCCAGAAAAGTTATGGCTGAACTAAATATTTTGTAATGCAAATCATATCTTAAATATACTTAGGGATCTCACTTTAAAGAGGCCCTGTCCATAATGTGAACTTCTACACCAGTGGAGTTCTTCTTTGTGTGTTAATTTTCCTAAGTGAGGGCACACCTAAGTATTTATGCTTCATAGACTAATTAATTAAGTAATGACACCTAGAATTCAGCTTTGTGGAAAATCTACTGTCTTCATTTCCAGAGAGTGGGGAAATTAGGAAGACTTGAGGCAGGAGCTACTAAGAATCAAATTTCAAAGCCCAGAGTTAAGCTCCTCCAGGTTAAGGCATTTATTTATTGTCAGATTTATAATCACTGCCCACCTGGGACAGGTGAGCCCTGGCCCAGTGTCCCCTGAATGCAGCTAAAATCTCAATGCCCTTGAATTTGCCACTGCTGAGGAGGCTGCAATCACATCACTCCTGCCCAGGATGATCATTCGTGGGGCTGGGAATAGTTCCAGTCCCCCTCGTTCTGGGCTGTAATAGGGCTCAGGCAGAAATGTCTTGGCCCTTGGCAAGGAATACTTCATTCAGGACCCTTATTTCCCTGACCCATGTTTCTCCAGTCTTCTGGCTTTTCCATCATTTTCTCATCTGTGGAGCTGTTGCAGCAGGTAACCAGGCTGGCCCAGAGCAGACCCAGTGGGGGACAGCAGTCCTCCGAGCTGCGGCCACCTTTATGTGGATGCCTGGTCAGAGAGCTTGAGAGCAGAAAAGACTAACAATGGAGCTGTCAACCTATTCAGGTTTCGCCTGTCCCAGGATGGTCAAAGATCTTTGGAGAACGGACAGGGAGGTAATGAGGACCAGGTCTTGACCAAGGCAAGATGAACAAGCACAAAAGCCACAGATTTCTTTAAGTGGCTGCTTCAAGTCCTGCCAAATCAGTGGCCCTGGCTGTTGGATTGGAGAGGACAATCAACTGGAACAAGGACCTAAAGACTCTCTATATTTGTATTGGTGGAGGGGGAGGAGATGGCATTTGGAGGGACAGGGAGGATGCTGTAGACTAGATGCCCCCCTCCCCCCACCTCATTGAGGCTTAATTCTCACTGTTAACTGCTGAGGGTGGGAAATCCTATTTTGGTAAATGAAAGGTGGGGCCTTGAAGAGGTGATTAGATTCTGTAGGACCATGCCATAGTGAATGGATTAATAACGGCAGTCAGGGGCGTGGTTCTGAGGGCTTTGGAAAGAGTGCATGAGGAACTCTCTCTCTGCTCTGCTGTCTCGGTTCCTCCATTATCTACAATGTGATACCCTGCTGTCACTGTCACTACTACCAAGGCCTTCACCAGCTGTGTTCACTGGACTTTGGAATTCCCAGCCTCAGAAACTGTAAGCAATACATTTTGTTTTCTTACATATTACCCAGCTCCGTGTATTTTGTTATAAGCATCAGAAATGGACTAATATAGAGGACAAAATGAAAACAGCAGAAACAGGAGATCAATGTTAATGGAAGCAGGATTCATGGAAGAGAAGGGAAAGAGGTTGTTACACATGCTGGCGAGAGAGGCACTGCTTTTAATATAATTCTTCATACATGCACATGAGTTTTGTTGACATGTATACTTCATGTATTCTTCATATGTGTACACGACCATTATTCACGTTCTCTCCTTTGATCCCCACCAGAGCTGTAATACCGGCTGGACATTTCCATACTGCCAATGAGGAGACTGAGGCCCAGTGAAACCTGCCTAATGGCATGAACAGGAGAAAGAGTGGGTCTTCGAACTCTGTGCCTAATGCATTTCCATTAGTAAGTTGTCCAAGTTTAGCTTTGCTCAAATGACATTTTATGCAGGGAGCAACTGTTTACTAAGGATGAAGCTGACCTGCCTACTTGCCAGTGCTCTCTCCTTAAGGCCCCACTGTGGAACTCCATTTAGAAGCCATCAAGTTTGGTGCTTTGTGGCATAGTCACCCAGAGCCACTGCCATTCCTGGGAAGGAAAAGTAGCACTGGCTTCCTGCAACTAGATAAAGGCTGTGCTCAAGCTACTCTAATCTGGTGATGCATGCAGGAAGGATCAGAAAGAAAAAGATAGGAGGGGAACAACTCAAAGGAAGATGACAGTTGCAAGAGATAGAGGACCCGTTATCAGGAATCTTGTTCAGTTGGTCACAGGACAAGCTGTTGAGCCTGTGGAGTAGAGTGGGCAGTTAGCTCCGGGCCTGCAGGGACAGTGACCATAGTACCCAGTTTAGGAACCTCTGCCACTGGGGATGAGAACATGGGCTCTGGAGTCAGACAGATATGATGAATTCATGTCACCACTCTGCCACTTTTTTAGCTGTGTTCTTGGACAAGATACATCATCTCACTGAACCTTAATTCCTTCATGTGTAAAGGGGGAATAATAAAGGTCATGAGAATGAAATGAAATCGTGCTTAAAAAGCACTTAACACACAGTAGTAACCACGAAATAAGTACCAGTCATGGTCATTATAATCATATGGAGTACCATGGATAGACTGGCTTCTTTCCTTTTGCTTTTAAATACGCTCCTCTCCTCCACTTGGCAGGTTCTTTCTTTGACTTCAACTCTTCTGAGCCATCATCTTATGTCTCTCCTGCCTTCTCCATCTGAATTACTTTTGACTTTTTTTTTTTTTTTTCAGATTCCATTTACCAAAAGGAGAATTAACCTCATTTTGTGGACGAACGAACTGAGCCTTGGAGATGTGAAGTAATGTTTTTAAGTAACGTGACCAAGTGTATACAGCTGGCAGTGCTGGAATCATTACACAAACCCGGTAACCGAGTTACACAAACGCAACATGCTCAGCTGCTGCCTTTAGCAAAGAAGACAGACTTTACTAGGCTTATAGGAAAGCACAATAAATAGGGATGTGCAGAGGGAACCAGGCCGATGTAGGGGTTGGAAGGCTTCCCCAAGAGTTAGCCATGCTGCCAGGGATCAGGGCTTTTCACGGTGGAATGCCGGGGCTGGACGGCCTTTAGAGATCATCTTGGCCAGTGTTTTCCAAGAATAGTCAGAGAGATGCTTGTAGGAGCCTGGCATGCATGTGTTTTCAATCTTAATAACTATGGATTCACCATAAATTATTAACAAAAAAGGCTGTGTTCTTACATTTATGAGGTCACAGAGCATTTCTTTTTTAAATAAATAAATACAGGTAAAGAGCAATATTAGATTAATAATAGCAGCTAGGGGGCTTATGTATGGCAAAATCATGACCCCAGAAATCTAATGCCTGAAATTTAGGAAACTGATTTTTGTACAACTTTGTTATTTTGTGGAAGAGAACACAGAGACTCAGAGAGACTCAATGACTTGCTCAATATCATAGTGAGTTGGTGGCTGAGTTAAGTCATACGAAAATGTATGTCATTTCCCCCAGATTTTAAGATAATGGGAAAATTGATCCATTTAGTTGGAATTCCAGGAGGCGTTTGATAAATGACTCACGGTTCTGCTGGCAGCCGGATGATTCTCTGATTAGAATCTTACTGATGCTTCCTGTTTTTTCCAGTTTCTCTTTCCAGTCTTCGTCTGTCTCCAGTTCCCCTGCCATGGTGAGCAGGACTCAGCTGAGGAGGGAGGGTTTGTGACTGCTGTCATTTTGCCCTCCTGGCTGTGGGATTAGAGATTAAGTCTGAGAGTCAGCTGACTTTACCTGGTGGTGAGAAGGACAGACACAATTTAAGACCAGAAAGGGCTCTGCTCTGCCTCTAACTCATTGTGTGGCCACAAATAACCCCTTTCTCCCTGGGCTGCCTACCTTATGTGGCTATTACAAAGAGAAAGTGAGACTGAGCACTTTAGAAGCTGAAAAGACTCTGCCACTAAAGGGACTGTTATCAGATTAATGCTCTCCCTGTCAGCAGCAAGGAGGCACTGGAGCGGTGACCGTAAACCACCCTGACACCAGGGCGCTGACTCCAGGGCGCTACCAAGGGCTGATCCTGCTCTGATGCTGAGCCCAGAAATGTTTACTCAACAGCCTGGACTGCCCTTTCTTAAAGTAAAAAACTGACACTCATAAAATAATAGTGCAGGTGGGATTTCATTTTGATTTTTACAATAATCACCAGAATAATTATTGTCATAACTCTTAGTTAGAGGGAAACTAAAGCCTAGACCTGTGAAGGAGATCGGCCTCAGGTCACCCAGCTGGTGAGTGGTGACACTGGGACTAGACTGCAGGATTTCTGGCTTCCAGACAGGGGATCTTCCCTCAGCACCTCCACTGCCACCAGCAGTCCCACTGTCCCACTAGAGCTAAGGGCATAGGAAAGGAGGACTCTGACTCTCAGTGGGCCACCCCTTCACTCCTGCATCTGCTGTGCAAATGTCATGCTCATGTGTCCTTATTTTACGCATAGGGAAACAGACATGAAGGGAGAAGAGAATGGGCACAGCTAGGATTAGGGTCTTCTACTATCAGCCCTCAGAGTTTTTTGGTGGAGTCTAGGTTTTTCTAAATTTAAGATCTAACTCATTGTCATTTGCACACAGGGACAGTTTGACTTCCTCTTTTCCAATTTGGATGTCCTTTATTCCTTTCTCTTGCCTAATTGCTCTGGGTAGAACTTCCAGTACTATGTTAAATAGGAGTGGTGAGAGTGAGCATCCTTGTCTTATTCCTGTTCTTAGAGGAAAAACTTTCAACTTTTCCCTCTTCAGGATGATGTTAGCTGTGGGTTTGCCATATATGGCCTTTATTATGTTGAGATACTTTCCTTCTATACCTAATTTGTTGAGAATTTTTATCATGAAGAGAGGTTGAATTCTGTTAAATGCTTTTTCTTCATCTATTGAGATGATCATATGGTTTTTGTCCTTCATTTTGTTGATGTGATGTGTCACATTTATTGATTTGTGTGTGTTGAACCATCCTTGCATCCCTGGGATGAATCCCACTCTATCATGGTGTATGATCTTTTTGGACATGCTAACCAAATTAGGAAAATCAGCTCTTTTCATTCAAGTGAAGGTGTTTGTGATGGTTATGGGCAATATTCTTCATTAGGAGCCGAATTTCTAGAAAAACTCAGGCAGTTTACATTCTTTGCCTCTAATGTAGACCTCCCCTAGCTTCTATCTGCTCATCCAATTATTGTTAGTATTATGATGAGTATATATCTGTAATAGCCAAGCTTCTGACTACAGACCAACAGGATATATATCCATAGAGTGATATCTCTATCTATCTATATCTATATATAGAGAGAGATTTTAAGGAATTGATTCATGTGATTGTGAAGTTGGCAAATCCAAAATCTTAGGGTATGCTGGCAGACTGGAGACCCAGAGAGAAGACCATATTGCAGTTTGAATCTGAAGTCAGTCTGCTGGCGGAATTCTCCCTTTTTGGAGAGACCTCAGCATTTTTCTCTTAAGGCCCATCCACATTACTAATGGTATTCTGCTTTACTCCAAGTCTACTGATTTAAACATTAATCTCATCTAAAGAATACCTTCAAAGCAACATCCAGATGTATCTGACCAAATATCTGGGTACAAGTTGACACATAAAATTAGCCATCACAACGTATAACCGTTTATAGAATAACACAAACTAATCTTTACTGAGCATTTATTATGAGCCAGGCACCATTATCTCATTGAGTAATTCCTAATTATGGTTACAGTACAGTACCTGACATATAAATAGAAATAAACAGTGGTTTCAGATTTAGAAGGCAATTCAAATGAGAGGTACAGAAGGGGGATTTGGCATCAGGCAGACTTGAGTTCAAGTCCTAACGTTGCCAATGGCTAATTTGGGCAAATTGCTTAATCTTCCTAAGTCTTTTTTCCCTCATCTGTAGAACAGAGTTAAAAATAGTACTTACCCCATCAACACAGTGGGTGCCTGGTAAATATTTTTTGGCCAGATGAATGTTCAAGGAACCCCCAGGGATGTTATGAGAATTAAAGGAGACCATTTATGTATGACCCCTCACACAGTGCATGGCATGTGATGAGAACATGGTGAATTTAGCTGCCTTCTATTATAATTATTTTCCTCTGGATGTCTGCATACACAGAGTCATGGCTGGCAGCTTGTCGGGATTCACCTAACAAGGACTCAGGGGAAGGTGTGGTTTCCCGGAAGGTCTTGCCTCTAAAGCCCAGGACTAAAGAGAAATCTCCCTGGCCTGAGTCAGAGGCTGGTTTTTCTTGCTTCTTTGGCATCCTCCTCAGGGCAGACAGTTTTCCACGGCTCCCAGAGCTCCTTTCTTGGAGCTCTGGCTGTGACTGGGGTTGGCAGAGAGCGGTCTCTAAAGACTCAGGTAATGTGATATGGAGCCAGTGAGTTTCCCACATCTCTGCCAGCACCCTCTGCTCCTTGCTTGCAACCCCACCACCAGCCCTGTTATATGAAACTCCATTTACTGCCTCTCAATAGAAAATAGCTGCCTTCTCCTCCTCAGGGCTACAAACTCCCTAGGGACACTCTATCCATTAGGCTAATCATTCCCATGTATTCTAAAATCAATTGCACTATTTATGGGATTAATTGGAGCATGAGGACATCAGGAATAGCACACACTAGCATTGTATTAATAATTAATTCATCATTCAATCGGTGTTCATAGTGTACTAATGGGTGGAATCCAGCTCTGACTGTGTGACCTTGGTCAAGTTTCTTAGTCTCTCTTATGCCTCAGTTTCTTCTTTTGTAAATGGAGATAACATTTCTGCTCACTTAAAGGGGGTTATTAAGATGTTTGAATGAGTTAATATATGTACAACACATAAAAAAGTCTGCACATAGTAAGTGCTCAATAAATAGTAGCTATTGCTGTTATCATTATTATTACTGTTATTGCTACTTCTAGCTCTACTTTCTGTCAGAAACTACCAGGCATTGAGCAAACAGCAATGAACTCTACACATTCTGTCCTTGCCTTCATGAAGTTTATATACTTGTGAGCAGGGAAGAAAAATAATACACAGGTAAATAAAAAAAAAAAAACCCACGGACTTGATTACAGATTGCAACAAGTGTTCTGAAAAAGCCAACGGGATGCTTTGAAAGAGAAACACACAGGGGGTAAGAGAGCCACTTAGAAGGGCAGGCCAGGAAAGGCCTCACTGAGCTGGCAATACATATTTAAGTTGAACACTGATATATGGAAGGGAGGGAAGAAAGGTATAACAGGAATAAGGAACAGTATGTATGAAAACCTTGAGGCCCCAGAACTTGGCATATTCCTGAGAATGGGAAAGGCTGACATGGCCAACTTTCTATTTTTATTTCTTTTTTTGTTTGTTTGGCTGTCTACCTTAAAATTAATTTTTCCTTACACAATAATATATAAATATGTTTTCCTTTTCAAATCTTAAAATGATATGGTAAATTTAAATTTTCTTTTTTTACCACTGTCCCCGACCTCCCTTCTTTTATCTCAGGTGCTTCCTAGAAGTAATAATGTAGTCAATTTGCTGTGAATCCTTCCGGATCTATAAATGTATAGATTTACATATAAAGCTAAAGATTGGATAAAACTATGAAAATATATAGAATTATTTTGTGTTTTTTTCTTTTTCTAATAAACATAAGTCAAATCCCACCATACATATTGTTCTGTGACTTCCTTTTTTCCATCAATGATATGTTTTCCATGTTGGCAACTACAGATTTACATCCATTTAAAAAACTGCTGCATAGTACTGTGTACTATTTCCCAGATGGTAAATATTTAAGGCATTTCTAACTTTCTGCTCTTACAAATAATGCTGCAAAAAACACTGTCATTGGTCAGGGTCCAGTCAGGCAAACAGAAAATCTCCTTAGTTACTGGAATTAGAGGGGATTGAATACAGGCAATTGATCACCAAGGAGATGAGAGACTTGAGAAGCCAAGCAGGAAGGTGACACTGGGAACAACAGGAAGATGCCACCACCGTCCCACTGAGGGCACAGAGGCAGTGTTGTGAGCAGAGCACAGAAGTCAGGGCCCCACGTTGGGAGCTGGGATCATGGAGGGGTGCTCTGGGAGAGAAGGGGAGAAACTCCTGAGCTTCTCTTTTCCTGCCTCTGGTTTTCCACCAGCACCTCCCATTGGCCAAATCTACACAGAAGCCAGTGGGCAAGGAACCCCACGCAGCATAGTTCCCCACGATAGAACAGAGCAGGGAATGCACTGGAGAGCAAATTGGCAACAGATACATCATGCAGACCTCCTTCTACAATTGTCTGTGTTTTCTAGTACAGGTACCAAGAAGTGAAATTACTGAATCCTAAGGCTCACGTACTTTTTTATTTTAATACATGCTGCCAAATCGCTCTTCCAAGTGATGGTACAAATGTGCATTCCCACTAGCATTGTATAAGTGTACCCATTTTCCAATACCCTTGCCCACACTAAGTGTTAACAGAGGCCCTCCTTTCTGCCAATAGGATTGGCATCTACATTTGCTCTCCCTCCACACAGCCAATAACCCAAGCATCCCAGGCCCAGATGTGATTAAATTAAGGATTTGGGGAAGAGGAGATTATTTTAGATTATCCGGGTGGGACTTCGATGCTATCCCAAGTGTCCTTATAAAAGAGAGGCAGAGAGAGATTACAGACAAAAGAGGAGCAGGCAATGTGGTTACAGAAGCGGAGGTTGGAATGCAGCAGACACAAATCGAGGAATGCCGGCTGCCCGCAGAAGCTGGGAGAGGAAAGAAACAGATTGTCCCTTAGAGCCTCTGGAGGATGTGCGGCCCTGCAGACACCTTAGTTTGGGCCCAGTGATACTGATTTTAAATTTCTGGCCTCCAAAACTGTGAGGGAATAAACTTCTACTGTTTTAAGCCACTTAATTTGTGGTAATACGTTACAGCAGCCACAAGAAGCTGATACAGTCTCTGTCTCCTAGTTTTTCATTCGCTGCACTAGCTTAACTCTTTACTCCCATGGTCCTCGAGTGGGCTTTGAATTTGTCTTTGGCTCCCCTGACCTCAGGCTCCAGCCCAGACCTTTCATTTCAGAAATGCACTGCATTTCACATTAGCAGCCTGGGTCTCTGTGGTAAGACCAGGAGCTGAGTTGGGGATGCATGTTCTATGGCTACTTAAGGACTGAAGGTTGTTAGGTGCTGGGAAGAGAAGTGCCCAGCATGAGGGGTGTGGGAGACCTGGATTACAGTTTCTGTTCTGCCTCTAATTTGCTATGTGTGCTCCAGCAAGGACATTCACATTTCTAGTCACATCTTTAAAACAAAGAGGTTGATCAATCAGTGTTTCCCAAAGGGTGTGTCACCTACCATTAGTCATAAATGAGATGATTTCAGGTAGTAAAATGGCAAGTCATTACATAATACTGAATTGCAGAGTCAGAAGTATTCCCTTTTCAATTCCGAGTCAGTTCTTCCTCAAGGAAAGAGTTTCAGTTTGATGTTAATAAATCTTTAGTAGTGTATCAGTCAGGACAAGCTAAGTTACATTTTGGTAACAAATAACCCAACTATTTCAGTGGCTTAATACAACAAAGATTTTTGTTGCTCATGCAAAGTCTGCTGTGGGTCCAGGTGATTTTACAGGCCTTAGAAAGTGTAGAACACTGATTCTTAAACTTTTGCTTTCACCAGAATCCCCTGTAGGTCTTCTTCAAACGCAGATTGCTGAGCCTCACCTCTAGAATTTACGACTCAGTAGATCTGGGGTGGGGCCACAGAAACTGCATTTCTTTTTTTTTTTTTTTCTTTTTGTCCTTTTTTGTGACCACGCTTAGCCAGTGAGTGAACCGGCCATCCCTATATAGGATCCGAACCTGTGGCGGGAGCGCTGCTGCGCTCCCAGCGCCGCACTCTCCTTAGTGAGCCACGGGGTCGGCCCAGAAATTGCATTTCTAACAAGTTCCCAAGGCTCTGCCCAACTCAAGGCTGTGTGTGGTGGGGGGTGGGAGGTGCAAGGGATTATAATCCTCCCACATGCCTGGAGAGACAGGAGGACCAAAAAAGGGGGAGCACTAGAAATCTAATCTAAAACTAGAAATTTTAACCACAGGTATTTATTAAAAATTTCCTTTAGAAAATAAATTTCTTAAAGCCAAAAGTCACTTAAAGAAATGTTTAATGTAAAGAATGGAGGAGAGGGTATATGCTTATGGCAAAAACAGAGAAGGTGGTGTGAAAACAGGCAGCCCGCAACGTCTGCCAATCTGTGCTCCTGTTGACCGTCATATCCAGTGACTGAGACTATAGGAATCACCCTGCAGAGATCTGCAAGCCCAGAGCTGCTGCCAGGCACTCCTGCCCACGCTTTCAGCAGGTCCAGCTGGGAGGACGTGGCCTCCTATCCCCACCCCACTTCTCTGCTCAGAAACTTCAGTTTCCCATCTCCCTCCCTAGAGCCTTCCTCCAGTTGTCCATCTTAAGACTCTGGAGAAAAAGCAAAGGACAATTAAATGCTTTTGTCCCCCAAGTAATGACCTCTTGCTAGTCACCAGCAGCCTCCACAGCTGGCTGGCTCCTTCCCCTATGTCTCCCACGGCTCCTGAAAATATGATATGGAACCATGCTTTGGACAGGGGAGGTTCGTGTGTTGTTCTGGAATGCATCCAGAATGTGCAGCAGCTGCAGAGTAGGATGGAGGGGTGGGGTGCAGAGAAAGAAGAAGAGAGAAAGAGGGAATGACAGAGAAGGGGGCCCTGCTTCTTGATCTCAGTGCTTCGTGTTTCTTCCCATTTCTCTCATTTTACAATAAATGGCTACTTTGGACCGATGTCTGTCAAGAAGTATGAAAAGGCAGCTTTGCAGCGACTAAAGGTGTTCAGCTCAAAGCTCTGCCAGTCTGCTCTTGGCTCTAGACCCACTGTGCCCCCACTCAGCCTGAGGAGAGGAGCCTGGAGGAGGTGGCTGCTCATGGGGGAGCTGAGGTGGTGGAGGCAGTTTTGTTTGGGTGGGGGTAGGCATGAGCTGAGTTCTGGCTCTGTGTTGGTTATATTCCAGGGACAAGTGACTTCATGTCATTCATTTCTGTGCTCCTTCCCATGCTTTAGAAGAAACCATTTATGAGTACAGACTCAGAGGATATTGGAGGAAGAAAAGCCATAGAAATCAGCATCCAGCCCACCCCCTCCATTTTTCAAACAGGTGCATGGTGTATTCTTTCTATTGCTGCTGTAACACATTGCCACAAAATAATGGCCAGAAACAACACAAATTTATTACCTTGCAGCTCTGTAGGTTAGAAATCCAACATGGGTCTAATTGGACTAAAATCAAGATGCCAGCAGGGCTGCATTCCTCTCTAGTGGCTGCCCTCATTCCTTGGCTCATGGCCCCTTTTTCCATCTTCAAAGCCAGGAATGCAGGTTGAGTCTTTGTCACATCACATCCCTGTGACCTCTCTTCTGCCTCCCTCTTCCACCTTTGAGGGCCCTTATGATTACTTCGGGCCCACCTGGATAATCCAGGATACTCTCCCTGTGTTAAGGTCAGCTGATTAGCAACCTTAATTTCATCTGCAATCTTAATTCCTCTTTGGCACGTACCATACCATATTCACGGGTTCCAGAGATTAGGACATGGATATCTTTGGGGACCATTATTCTAACTTCCACACACAGGATCCCAGGGAATGTTAATGACTCATCTGTGGCAGGGCTAGGACTACGTGTAATGCTCAGCATTCTTTCCACTCTATCACACTGTTTTCAGTATGCAAGGCCTACTGCAGAGTGGTTAAAAGCATGGGCTTTGGGGTCAGATAGGTTGAGGATCTGAATTCAAGGTCTAGCTCACCCTTACTAGCTGTGGGAACCTGGGAAATTTACTTAAACTCTATGTACCTCAGTTTCCTCATGTGTTAAATGGAGAAAATAGTATCAGCCTCATAGGGTGAAAGATTAAGTGCAAAAATCCATAAAAAGTGCTTAGCAATGTTTTCAGGACACAGCAACAGTAAATGATATTGCTTATTATGATTTATAATAAAAAAATTCATACTAGATCCTCATGAGACTCCTTGTGAGGAGGGTATACCAGGTATTAGCATAGCCAGTTGACAGATGTGGAAGCTGAAGCTGAGAGAGTTAAAATGACTGGAGTGAGGTCATCTAGCCAGTCAGTGCTGGTAAATAGGGTCAGGAACAAGACCTACGACTCTTTAAGCTATGACACCCTATCACTTTATTTAACTTCTAGTATATGATCCAAGAAAGATGTTCATCTGACTTTTTACAAACCTACATTAGAGAATGAGATCCCTTAATCTTTTTAGAAATGCCTTGTAGTCCTCACACTATAAAAATACTCAGCTGAATTCCTAATGCAAAATACTCTGAGGTTAAGTTCCACAGCTTCCTCTTTGTGTAAACGTGCCATGGCTCACCACGAAGGCGATATTCTTTCAGGCAGCTGAAAGCAGTTATTTAATCACTGTGTCTACAGACTCATGCCCATGGCTTTTGCCCTTGACCCTGCTAAGCTCGAATGAAGTTCTCCATAGGATTATACAGACGTAATTCCTGTTAGCGGGATTACATCCTTTTGCTACAGCAACATGCATTTATTTGATCATTTATTTATTCAACAGTAATTACTGATATTCTTTGAGTACTGAGAAATTGATACATTAAGACATTTTAAGCTGTTGGATTGCGAGTGTTGTGGTGTTATAGGGGGCTTAAAAATAACATCCCTTTTCCCTGCCCAAGTTCAGAACAAACTGAGAGTCAAGTAGTGGAGTCAAAAAGACGAAGATGAAATGTCATCATTCTTACTGATTAAAGCTAGATTAGGGGAGGTTGCTTAGCTATGGTGCTGAATGGGCTGCATGTGCTTCTCACCCAGTCCCTGGAAGGCAGGGTCACCAAAGGCTTCCAGGAGACACAGAATTGGCTCCAACAGGCTTCTTGCATGGCCCTGAGCATAGAGCAGATGATGGTTGCCCATCCTGAGAGAAGAAAGGGTGAGCCCAGAACCTCGAATCTCTTTTCTTAAACTGACAAGTCAGATAAATCCCTCCTCCTCTTGTGAAGAGGGCTATTGGAAGAGAGATGTCAGAAGTGTTTTCTAGATGAAGTTCTTACAGGTGAAATGTGGGTAATGAAGAAGAGATTCTGAAAGAGCAAGAAAGGAGTGAAAGAACATATAACTGCTTACAGCCAGTTCTCTGGGAATTGTTCACAGTCGATGGCCTGTGTGGTCCAGGTAGCCTACGTATATTGCCGAATGTTAAAATCTGGGTGAACCACATCCGGAATGTCTGCAATGCAAAAGAAAAATGATTGAACACTGTTGGTGACAGAACAGAGCCCAAGTTCCAGTTTGGCATCCAAGGCTGGCATAGGCTGTGTTTATCAGCACCAGACATATGATGGGTTTGGGGTGTAAGATGTTTATATGGATCAATATCTGTGAAAGGAAAGAGGAGGACACAGAATTAGGCAGAGGAAGAAATTGGAGTAGGGCCAAGAAACCCCCAGACAACCCAGTGGGGAGTGAGTGTTGCCCTTCAGTGTCGCCCACTGGCCAGGCCTTCGTGATGCTGCCTCCTGCAGTCACTGGCAGGGACTCAGGCCAGGCCAGGTGGCTCCCTGCAGCTGAGGCAGACCCTGGAGGAGCTGATGCTGGGCAGCAGGAGCAGGGCAGCTCCTCTCCCGGTCTGTAGCCAGGGCCCCCCGTTTTCCAGCCCCTGTCTGGGTCTGCTGTCCCATCCCCTGCCACTTCCTACCTTTTCCTTGACATTTTAGTCATACTCATTGCGTGTGGTTCCCAGCAGATCTCAAGCCTTGTCATGCCCCTGGATGTTGTCTGGAATATCCTTTCTGCTAACTCATGCTCATTTTTTATGACTCAGCTTGGGCATCATCTCATTTAGGAAGATTTCCCTGAATCCCAGGCTGGGTTAAGTACCACCCCTTTGCATACATATAGCATTGTCTCAGCACTTACCTAATGACATCACATTTTCTGTGCATAGACCTGTCAGTCACAGTTTGTCTACAGGATTGTATCTTGTTCACCTTTGTACCTGAACTGCTTAATATGGTCCTGGTACACAGCAGGTGTTCGACAGATGTTTGTCCTCTCATCCCCAATTAAAGCCACATCCTCATTCAACAAACATTTATTGCGCTCTTTGTGCCAGTGCTACAGGAACTCACAGAGGAGTGGGCCTTGTTTGTTTCTGTGGCCACCAGAGTGCCTAGAACAGAATCTTGTACATTACACTTTCTCAGGAAATACTGTTTTTTAAATCAGAGCCTATCTTCTCTTGCCAAAATTGCTTCAGTGCAGGATCTGGAGGCAGTAGGGGATTCAAGCAGGTATTGCCAGGCACAGGGGCAAGCAAGGTCTTCAAGGTATTTGAAATAATTTCTTAGGAAAGGAAGCTGCTAACATAGAGGTCCTTTGTGATTTGCTTTTATCTGTTCCATGGAGGAATTATCAACCTGTAAGGACTTTGAGGGGGACAAGGTAGGTATGGGCAGGGAGGAGGAGGAACAGGGAAGCTGGAGAAAATTGGACACTGTTGTTCCCCTTAAACCCAGTTCTGTGGGGATAGAAACTAGTCCCACAAAGTGCTCAGTAAGAACCAGAGAGGCAACAAGGTGCCAACCTGTTCACCCCAGATCGGCATGGAAATTTGAAAACAAATGCCCCGGGTTTGCTGGCTGTACCACAAAGGCTGCACAGAGGTGAGGTTTGAGATGCAAAAGAGAATCGGGGGCTTCAAACCAGCCAGATGGGAAGGGGAAAGTCCCCTTCAACTATTCAAGGGAGAAGAGGTAGACTGAAGGCAGTGCTGTCTTTCATCAGTCACTGCCTGCAGGGGTGAGCTTTCATACAGCCTCCTCTTAGCAGGGCAGGGAGGAGCTGCCTCTTTCTTCACCAGAAAAGCCTCATTCTAATCAGATGTCACCTCTTCGAAGACTGGGATTACCTGGGTCAAATCAAAGCCACAGTCATTTACTTGGTATTGATTGTCTTCTCTGTCCATCCTGTCTGTGTGTGGGGACTTCTCAGATTTTTGCACAGAAGTCCACCAGGTTTTTAAGGAGTCTCGGCTTCTGTGCTGTGCACTGGGGGTGCAGATGTGACTACAAGCCAGCTACTGTCTCCAAGGGGCCAGAAGCCAATGGCCAGTTGGAGAGACAAATATGTAATGATAATGGTATCAGGAATAATTACATTACTGAGGGCTTACTATAGACTGGTGGTGGTATCATTTATTGTTCCTAGCGACACTACAAGATAATATCCTCATTTCACCCATGAAGAAACTGAGGCTCAGAGAGCATAGTTACCTATTCAAAGTCACCATAGCAAGTAAATAAATGATAGAAGGGAGACTCAAGCCCAAATCTGCGTGACTACAAAGCCTATACTCTAAGTCAATGGTTTTCAACTGGGGGTAATTTAGCCCTCCCCACCCCCAACCCCCAGGGGACATTAACAATGACTTGGAGACATTTCTGGTTGTCACAATGTGGGGTGGGAGTGGCTACTGGCATCCAGTAGTCAGAGGTCAGGGATGCTGTTAAACGTCATGCAATGCACAAGACAGCCACCTGCCCGACAGTATTAGGCCTAAAATGCCCAGTGTTGTGGTTGAAAGATGCTGTTCTAAGCCATCTCTGTTCACTGCATTGAAATAGGTCTCTCTACTTTCCCCACCTTGTTGTTGCTTAGTTCAGCTCCTGAATGTTTTATTTATAGTGCTCATTACAGCTCTTTTTTTTGTCTGTTTGCTTGTGTCCTCTGAGGGTAGCTACCTCCCCCACTGTAGGTTGGGTGGGGCCAAAGCTGTGCCCGCCTTGTTCACCACTCCATCTCCAGCACGTGGGATATAGTCAGTGCTCAGTGAGTATCTGCTGAATGAGTAAATGGGAAAATGGATGTAGAGAAATTAAGCAAGCTGTGCAAGGTCACTAGAACAAAGTGGCAAAGACAGGGTTGCATCCTAGGTCTGCCTGAATCTAAATCCTGTGCTCCTAACCCCCGTCACAGGGATGAGACAATTCAGAGTCATTGGGCAGAGTGAACAGGCCCCTGTCCATGTCCTCTAAGAGCTCAGAGTCCAGCAGAGAAGGGAGAAAGTCAGTAGGTGTCAGCGCAATACCAGACTCAGATTGGGAAAGAAACAAGGGACAAAAGAAGGATGGGAAGAATCTCAGGACTCAGCCAAGTCACAGAGCTTGCAAATCAAGAGAGGACTTAGTGGAGGATTGCCCAGATATTAAAAGAATGGCTTAAAATGACCAGAATCAATCTTTCTTCCTTTTTTAGCAAAGATGGGCAATACAACATTTATCTTCTCCCCATCCTTGGGAACTTTGGGCCTCTTATAATTCCCCAAAATAATGGCCAGTGGTTCCACAAATGCAAATTCAAGTCTAAGAAGTACCCTAAAGTCAAGTACCAGGTCAGTTCCATCTGGCAGATCCTGGCCCTGGCAGAAGGAGCATCCTGCTCCAGGTCCTGTGTCTGCCTCTGCAGCCTGCCAACCTGAGCCTGCCTTTCAGGAGCCAGCTGGGAGCAGACTCCCATGACACAGGGCTGGGGAAGCTGTCAGGGTGAGGGAAGGCAGGGGCCGAAGTATAGGAGGGCAAAGGCAGGGAGGGAGGGGAAGACAGAAGGAAGGGGGAATGGAAGGGGAGGAGGAAATATGGGTTATTGACAGAACCCGGGGGAAGGAAGCAAGAGAGGGAAGAAGGGAGAAAAAGAGGGATGGAAGGAGGGAGGAAGGGAGAGAGAGAAGGAAGGGGGGAAGATGGTGGAAGAGAAGGAAAGAGGAAGAAAGGAAGGAGGAAGGGAGGAAGGAAGAGAATATGGTTAATAGTAACAATAGAAGATAATTTCTGAGCATTTATAATTGCCTCAAATTGTGCAAAGTCCTTCTAATGAATAATCTCCTTTAATCTTGAAAACAATCCTCTGGGGTAGATTCCTTTAGGTGCTCTTTTTATGGATTAAAAAGAAAAAACCCAAGTCACAGAGATCTTAAGCAACCTGTCTAAAAATGTACAGGCAGTAAGTGGTGGATTCAGATGTGACAAAAGGATGAGGTGGGGTGGAGGAAAGGACAGTGGGAAGAAGGACAGAGCTGGGGTCTATCATGGAACCTACATGAATAAACTCAAAGTTCCTGGGTGTCTGGGGGCAGACAGTAGCCTGCAGGCTGGACTCTAGCTCAGAATGGCAGAGGCGAGCTCCTGGGATCTTACGGCTCACTTGGGATCTTACAGCAGCTGAAGGAATCTCTTTGCTTAAATGGGCTTCGCTGACAAACTTTATTGGAGATTCCTTGGTGACACTGTGAGCTCTAAGAGAACTGCAATGCCATTGTTAAATATTTATCCTTCCTTCTTAAAACAAAACAAAGATGAGTTGCAAAAATGATCCAATTACTGCCATTTCATTATGCTTCAGGGCAAGGAAAAGAAAGGAACAAAGAAAGTTATTAAAGTAAATACAGATGGCTTCTTTATGCTTTAACATCTACAGGTGGGTTCCCATCTGTTATCTCGTGTGATATTTCTATTTTGTGGGTGTCAGACTACCCATTTTACCAAAGAGAAACCAACTCAAGAGAGGAAGTTTGATTAGTAAAAATTAATATTCAGACTCGGGTCTTCTTACTCCAAATTACTAGCTCTTTCCTAAGTTCCATATTGAAAGTCATGTTCAGTTTCCCTTAGATGAAATAAATTTTTTCAAATTAACTTTTCAAATTGAAAAGTTCCATGAAATAAGACACTGCCTATTAATCATAAAGCGAAGAGTAATTCTAGAATCAGTTTAAGTCTTGCTTATGCCAAATGTCCCTCCAATAATTGTTTATAGAAAAGCTTATTAAAAAAAAAAAGTTGATTACTCCTAAATTAGTATTTGTTTTGCCAGGAGCAAATTAATAGAAGCAAATAGTAGCGTTCTTGGATGGATAATTTTGTACATACTGTTCTCTTTAGCCCCACCTTACCTGGGGTTACACCCTTGCTCCTGTTTTGAATCCAACTCTGCTGAAATCTCATCTTATTCTCTGTGCTCTGGGGCAAGGGGAAGGGGAAAGATTAAGTGAAGTTAATCTTCTTCAGGTAAGAGCCTGTCCTCCCCTCAGCCCTCATATCCAGTGCAGTGTTCTGTTAAATGTTTTACATATTGGGCTTCTGCAAAAGATTTATTAGAGAAAAGGATTTTTTTCTAGCTAGAGTAAAAGGATTAAAAAAAAAAATGATGCTTTAGCTCTCCAGCTAGGAAGACTAAGGTTTTGGGATGTTAAATACCTCAGCAATTGTCATCAGTGGCAAAGGCAGGTCTAAAAATCTCAACTCCAAATAGTCCAGGCATCTATTTCTTAGGCCATGTTGCCTGGATGCCCAAGGCTGTCCATAATGGCACTTGAATTTGATATACTTGTTGCTGTGGATTGAATGTCCCCCTAAACTTATTGAGCTTGACCTCCACCGTAGCAATGCTAAGAGTGGGGGATTTCTGATTATGGTATTTGAAAGGTGGGGCCTGATTAGATTGTGAAGATTGCGCCCTGTTGAATGGATTGATCCATTCATGGAGAAAAGCGCATGGTTCTGGTGGATTAATAAGGTGGGCGATTGAGAAGGTTAGCTTACTCTTGCTTAGCCCATTCTCACCATGTGACACCCTGGTCACCATGGGACCCTGTAGAGAGTCCCCACCCAGAAGAAGGGCCTCACCAGATGTGATCTCTGGACTCCAAACTTTCCAGCCTCTGAAACTGTAAGAAGTAAATTTCATTCCTTTATAAATTACCGAGTTTCAGGTATTCTGTTATAAACAAGAGAAATGAACTAATACAGAAAATTTGTACTGAGAAGTGGAGTGTTGCTAATAACAAATACTTGAAAACATGGAAGCAGCTTTGGAACTGGGTGATTGACAGAGGCTGGAAGAATTTGGAGGAGCCGGCTAGAAAAAGGCTAGATTCTGGTGAGGGCTTAGAAGACAAGACCAGGGAAAGTTTGGAATTTCTTAGAGATTGGTTAAGTGGTGGCTCATAGAAATAGGGGGAGTAATGGCCATTATGAGGTGGTCTCAGATGCAGATGAGGAAAAGCTTATTGGAAACTGGAGCAAAAGTCACCCTTGTTGTAGAGCTTCAAAGAACTTGGCTGCATTCTGTTAATCCCAAAGGGTTTTGTGGAAGGTGGAACTTAAAAAGTGATGAACAAGGGTATTTGGCAGAAGAAATTTCTAAGCAGCAAAGCATTCAGGAAGTTGTGTGGATACTTCTATCAGCCTGTGCTGAGTTATGGCAGCAAAGGCCTGACATAAGGGCAGAATTTATAATTAAAAGGGAAGCAGAGGGTAAAAAATTGGAGAAATCTCAACCTGGTCACATAGAGTGAAAAAATGTGTTCAAGAGGGGAAACCAAGGGTGCAGCCCAGCTAAGGATATCAGGACAGAAGGAAGGCATCCCCAAGAGAATGGAAGAAAACCTTGAAGGCATTTCAGAGATCTTTGAGGCTGCTGCTGCCATTGCAGGCCCAGAGGTCTAGGAAGACAGAAAAGTTTTAAGGAACAGGCTTGGGATGCCCTCCATGGGCTCAATGCCTAGGGCTGCCTTGGATGCTACTCTTTGCACCCTAACTGCTGCAGCTGCTCCAGTCATGGCTAAATTGGCCCCAGGTGTGGCTGGGCCCAGAGCTTCAGAAGATATGAGCCAGAAGACTTGGCAGTGTCCACACAGTGTTAAGTCTGCAAGCTCACAGAATGCAAGAGCTGTGGAGGCATGGGAGGCTTTGAAATCCTCGATTTTAAAGGATGTATGGAAAAGCCTGGGGGCCCAGGAAGAGATTTGTCGCAGGGGTGGGGTCACTGCAGAGAGCCTTCATAGAGCAATGCTCTGTAGAAATGTGGGGTTGGAGCTGCAGCAGAGAAACCCCACCAGGGCCATTCCTAGTGGAGCCATGAGAGTAGGGCCACCATTAAGACCCCATAACTGTAGAGCTACCAGTGTGCAACACCAGCCCAGAAGAGCTGAGGTGCAGGCTGAGCTGAGGGAAGCCACAGGAGTGAGGCTGCCTGAGGACATGGAGGCCCCAACACCCACACCAGTGTGCAGAGGATGCCAGACATGGAGTCAAGGGACATTTTTCTCCAGCTCTAAGATTTAACACCTGCTATATTAGTCCCCTTCTGTTGCTTATAACAAAATGGCTGGAACTGGGTGATTTATAAGAAAACAAAATTTTATTGTACAGTTTCAGAGGCTGGGAAGTCCAAAGCCCAGGGAACACATCTGGTGAGGTTCTTGTCCTGGTGGTAACTGCAGCAACTCAGGGTGTCACATAGTGAATATGGTGGAGCAGAGAGAGTGATAGTTCCTCATGCACTCTCCTTTTAAAGCCCTCAGAACCACAACTGTGACCACCATTATTAATCCATTCACTACAGCATAGTTCTGTAATCTAATCACCTCTTCAAGGCCCCACCTGTCAACTATCATAATAGGATTTCCCACCCTCAACAGTTACAGTGAGAATTTAACCTTCAATGAGATTGGGGGCAGGGGTGGGGGCATCAAGTCTACAGCACCTGCCCTGCTGGGTTTCAGACATCCATGGGACATGATACCTCTTTCTTTTGACCTATTTCTCCTTTTGAATGAGAATATCTACCCTGTGCTTCACCCACCATTATATCTTAGAAGTAGATAACTTGTTTTAATTTCACAGATGAGACTTTGGACTTTCTGAGTTGGTGCTCAGACAAGTTAAGACTTCAGGGCTATGGGGTTAAAGTGAATGTATTTGTATATAAGAAGGACATGAGTTTGGGGGAGCTAGGGATGGAATTCTGTGGACTGAATGTTCCCCCAAAACTCATTGAAGCTTGACCCCCATCGTAACAGTGCTAAGAGGTTGGGAAATCCAATTATGGTAATTTGAAAGATGGGGCCTGATTAGATTGCGAGGACTGTGACCTCATGAATGAATTGATCTATTCTCAGAGTATTGAGCATAGTTCTGATGACTTTATAAGGAAGACAAGTTAGGAAGTTAGCTTTCACTTGCTCAGCCCATTCTTGCTATGTGACACCCTGGTCACCATGGGACCCTATACAGAGTTACCACCCAGAAGAAGGCCCTCACCAGATGTGTTCTCTGTACTTTGAACTTCCCAGCCTCTGAACTATAAGAAATAAATTTCATTCCTTTATAAATTACCCAGTTTCAGGTATTCTATTACAAGTAACAAAAAGGAACTTGGTGACCAAGAGACTTCTTTGTCCAGAACTTTTGTTTCCACAGGTATGACCTGAGCAATATGGAGTAAAAAAAGGTAAATTATAACATAAATTTAGAAGTACTTGTCTTATATGGTTGTTAGAGAGAGGAAAACAGATATGGCAAGGCAAAGGTTAGATAAGGTAGGAAGTAAAAGTTGTATTTAGGGAATTTGGACAAGACTAGGCTGGATGGGGGGTTATGCCAAGGTAGGCAGGCTTCTTTAGCTCTTTTCTGTGGACCATACTGAAAGCCATGCTCAGTTTTCCTTAGACTTTATTGTTGTTGACAACAGCAATAACAACATTATTTTTTGCTGCCCATCAGGCAACATGTACACTAAGCTAAAACTTTACATACATTATAACTTTTAATATTGAGGTCAGTCGACTGTCCCCATTTCTCTGAAGAGGAAACAGGAACTCACACAGCTGGTACGTGGCAGAGAGAGACTCAACCAAGGCCTGTCTGACATCAAAGTACACACTCTGAACCATGTTACTGCATTGTGACTTCAAAGTCTCCAGGGTCACAGGGACCCAGGTTTTCTTGCATCCAGCAGCAGCTCTTGGGACTAGGTCTGCCTTAGACTAGGGCCCCTGACTCCAATTCAGGGGCACTGTAGTAGGCTTGAATTAGATCTACCTTTAGAGCACGCTGAGCAGTCAACCACCTGCTCCTCAGATGCCTGAGATTCTTTGACCTGGGGACCAAGCTTCCTACACTCCAGTTAGAGATAAGATGTTGAGACTCTAGGTGGCCCTTGAGTAACCCTTTGGGGTGAGGTTCAGTCAGTGAACGAGTAGGAAAAGATGGCCAAAAGTAATCCCTGCATTTGTATAGTCTTTTGAGGTTTTAGAAATGTTTTCCCTGTGTGCTTTTTCAAGGTCATTAAAGCACATGCTATAACCTCTATGGGATGGGAATATTGATCAGAATGAAGAAAAAATCACACACATTCAGCTGACCTAGAACTCAATCTCTTATTTTCTTGGATCATTTCCTCTTTGTAAGGCACTAGAAAACTGGAAGACACTAGAAGGGATTAGAAAGTCTGAAGGGTAGCTTCTCTGCCTTTTGGCTAAGATCAAGTGTAGAAAGTCTGAAGGGTAGGAGGGAAGTCCCCATTGAGGGGCCCAATCCAGAAAGAAAATTCTGGCAACTAACTCTTCGAAGGGCACAGTGCTGTCTGGCCCTGTTTTTCTTAAGCTGGGTGGGGGCCTAGAGGAGCTGTGCCTGGAGGTATTTTTGTCTTGTTGCTTCAACCCTGGCAGCTCCACTTGGAATGATTTATGATGATTTCTTAGATTTGTTTTATAAACACAGCCCACACCAAGGGAGGGAGTTACATTCCTGGGGTCTTCCTTTGTGGGTGGTATTGCTCTAAAATTATTTTGCTTTGGGCTAAAGCTACACTCTAAGTGTTTTCAAGTTGCTGAACCTAGAACATTAGAGTCACAAGGGACCTTGAAGGTTACCCAGCCCAGCTGCCTCATTTTACAGTTGGGGAAACTGAGGCCTGCAGATCAGGAAAAGTTGCCTGGGGCACACAGCTGACTAGAGCCCGTGTCTGGGTTGGAACACCTACATAAGCCTCAAGTACTTCTTCCATGATTACTCTAGCTCTGGGGAGAAAATGGTTGTACCTCAGATATAGTCCATGCCTTTGTGGAGTTTAGATTCTATCAGGGAAGATTGATTTAAACAAATAAGTAAAAATGTACAGTGACTGAATAGAGATCCTTTTGGAGCTTATAACAAGGGGCACAATCTGGCCTGGCATTGAGGGGTGGCTTGCCTGTGGGCACGAGGCTTAGATGGAAACTTGAAGGAGGAGGAAGAGTTGGTTCATGGAGCAGCGGGAGACAGCACATGGGTTCTAGGCAGAGGGACCAGCATACTGAGGGAGGAGCAGGGGTGTGAGGCTCTGAAAATCAGCCAATGCGAAAGAGGGGGCATGAAGTGAATGAAGCTGGGGAGGTGGGCAGGAGATCTGGTAGGCCTTGCAGGAGTTTACATTGTATTCTAGATGGTGTGGAAAGCCATGAGAGTTTCAAGCAGAAGAACAGGAAAGTGATTCAATTTGGTTTGCTTTTCAAGCAGGATGTCTCTGGCTGCATTGAAGAGAACAGGCTGGAGAGTGCAGGTCTGATATAGACACTGGCTCCTTACTCTGTCCAAAGTGGCCTCTGTGGCTCGTTGTCCCCCATGAATATATGCACACTTGGAATATTGGATTCCAGCTGTGACTTCTTTTAGGGTAGGTGTTAAGTACAAACTGGGCACAGGACACATGTCCTGTAAAGCCCTTGTGGCCTGAATTGGGGCAAAAGCCAGACAATGATGTTCTTGCTAATGTTCCAAAGACACAGTGGTAGCTGGCAGGACCTGGGAGAAATGCCTGGGAGGGAGGAGGGGATGCCAAGAAGACGGGGTGCCTGCATGTGACTGTCTAGAGAGGCCCTTTTTGCGCATAGCCCCAATGCTCCCTCTAACAGAAAGGTGCCGTTCATAAAGGTAGGTGTCTTACATGCTCTTTCTTTTTCCTGTCTGTCTTTCCATCTGCCTCCCTGTCTGTCTGCCTTTCCCCTTTTCCTTCAGCTGGGAATATGATACAGTTGAAAACGTGGGCTTTAGAGGAAGGCAAGTTTGGGTTTGAGTCATGGCTTTTCCACTTACTGAGTCACACTGGGCAAGTTTCTTAACCTCTCAGATTCTTTTACCTCATCTGTAACATGGGTGTATTCGTATTTTAATCCCAGTTGTAAGATTTGAATAAGGCAATATGTGGAACACACTTAATTACTCAGCACATAGTAGGTTCATAATAAGCAACTACTGCGCATTCATTTGATCAGTGTTTATCTGGTAGCTACTGTGGGCCAGGCCCTGGCTAGGCACTGAGGTCACAATGCTGATCCTCAAAACTCCTCTTTCAAGTATTGGGCAGGGATTAGTGTCCTCAGACCCCAACTATAGCATGTGAGGAAAACAGTCCCTTCTAAGGAAGTTCGGGGAAAGGACTCCAGATGAACAGATGGATCTAGATGATGTATAAGCAATGCTGCCAAGGGCCCAGGCTCTCAATTTTTGCCATATTTTCCTCTCACAGTTTTTTGGTGAATTCAATTTCAAAGAATCCCATTGTGCTTACTACTGTGTGGCAGACCCTGGGTTAGGTCCTATAAAGGACACCATGGTGAGTAAGTTGTGAGCCTTGGTCAGGCTGATAATACCAAGAGGGCAGTGGCTGTGACGGTATCCCATGAGGGATGTTTGCAGGAGCCAGGCTATTTAGCTTGGTGGGAAAAGACTCAGTAAGTCTTCTACTTTCTGAAGCCTGTCATAGGAAGTGGGATGAAATGCCATTTTGGGGATCCTTGGCTGTAGAACCAGGCCCATGGTAGAAATCACCATAAGGCATATTTTTTCTCATTAAAAGGAACAAAGCTTTCTAATATCTTTGGGTGTCCAGCAATAGAACAGGCTATCTTATAAGTAGAGCTAACTCTATCTCTGGGAATTCGCAGGCACAGGCTGGATAAATAGCCACAAGGGTGTAATAAAGAGAATGCTTGCTTTGGGTGGGAGCTTTGATGGGTTGACCTCTAGCCTTCCTGGTAGCTTAGAGACGCAAGGATTTCCAGTTTCCGTGGCCAGGCTCACACCACCTTCCCTTGGACGCTGGCCAGCTTCCTCCCTCTGGGGCTCCCTCTGCCCCTTACCTCACTCCTTCCTGAACCCAGCTCCGGAAGCTTGCTGTGCCAACTTACCAACCCTGGGACTGAAATGATAGGCTGCTGCCGCACGTATGAAATAGATTCCAGTCTGTGTTCTGGTGAGACCCTACAGATTTGTTATTATACCAGCTCTTTTTAGAAATCTTCCCCTGTCAGGCATTTGTGTTTTCTTTCCTAGATTTGTATTACACACACATTTCATACCTTAAAAAACACACACAGCAGCATCTGTTACAAAACTTTTAAGTTTAATATTTTGGAAAATCAGCAGCATAGTGGCTCTAGTGTCAGGTTGCTGGATTCAAATCCCAGCTGTGTTACTTACTATCAATGCTGTCCTGGCCAAGCCTCTTAATCTCTGTAAGCCTTGGTGTCCTTATCTCTAAAACAAGGCAGTAATAATACCTAGCTTGTAGGGATGCTGGAAGACTAAATAGAAAACACACACAAAGCGCTTAAACAATGCCTGGCACATTGTTACATAGCCAATAAATGTTAATGGTAAATAAATAATTATTAAATAATTATTTTGCTCATAATCTTTCATTTCTTTTTTATGTATTAATTTTAGGACTATTTCTTGTATCCGTTAGAAACAGAATAATATAAGCATTGAAAGTGTTCTAGAAGTTTCCAAATCCACCCCCCCCCCTTTTTTTTTACTGCTAAGGAAATTGAGTCTCAGGGCTCATCTAGTGGCACAGCCAGGAAGAGGATCCAAGGGTATTTGTGTACATCAGGTGATGCCCTTTCACTCATCATAATTTCTCTAATGCACATTAATTAAGGATCATCTTATTTTTCTGGTAGATTGCTTTAAAAAATAACAAATGCCTTTAAAAAATAACAAGTGATTTCTTGGATATGACACCAAAAGCACAGGCAACAAAAGCAAAAATAGACAAGCAGTACTACATTAGACTAAAAAGTTCTGCACAGCCAAGAGAACAATCGACAAAATGAGGAAGCAACCTATGTAATGGGAGAAAGTATTTGCTAACCATATATATGACGAAGAGTTAATATTCAAGAAATATAAAGAGCTCCTACAACTCAATAGCAAAAAACCAAATAATCTGATTAAAGAATGGCAAAGGAACTGAATAGACATTTCTCCAAAGAAGACATAAAAATGGCCAACAGGTATATGAAAAGGTGCTCAACAGCCCTAATCACCAGGGAAATGCAAATCAAAACCACAGTAAGATATTATCTTATACCTGTTATGATGGCTGTTATCAAAAGGAGAATCAAAATATAACAAATGTTGATAAGGGTGTGGAGAAAGGGGGACAGTTGTACACTGCTGGTAGGAATGTAAATTGGTGCATCCAGTAAAGAAAATGGTATGGAGGTTCCTCAAAAAATTAAAAGTAGAACAACCATATCATCCAGCAATCCCATTTCTGGGTATATATCCCAAGGGATTAAAATCAGAATCTTTAAGAGATTATCTTTACTCTCATGTTCATTGCAGCACTATTCACAACAGCCAGGACATGAAAGCAACAAAAATGTCCATTGAAGAATGAATAAAGAAAGTGTGGTAAGTACACGCAATGGAATATTTTCCAGCCTTAAATAAGAAGGAAATCCTGCCATTTGTGACAATATGGATGAACCAGGAGGACATTAGCCAGACACAGAAAGATAAATACTGTATGTTACCGCTTATGTAACGCATCTAACAGTCCAACTTATAGAAGCAGAGAATGAAATGGTGTTTGCCAGGGTCTGGAGGAAAGGGGAAATGGGAGGGTTTTAGTTAATGGGTGCAATATTTTGGTTATACATGAAGAATAAATCCTAGAGATGTGCTATACAGCATAGTGACTATAACTAACAATACTTTAACTATACAATTGTATAGTTAAAAATTTGCTAACAAGATAGAGCTTATGGTCAAGTGTGCTTATCTCACACACACACACACACACACACACACACACACACACACACACACACACGATAGGTCAGAAGGAAACTTTTGGGAGTGATGGATAGATTTATGGTATAGATTGTAGTGATGGGTTCACAGAGAATGCTTATCTCCAAACTCATCAAGTTTCATACATTAAATATGTACAGCTATGTTAATTATACATCAATAAAGGGTTTAAAAAAACAAGCATATGAGTAAATAAATACTTTCCTCTTTCAATGAAATTTGTTGTTTAAATAATTGAAAACAGGAGAGTGGGATTTGTAAGCTACTTTCTAGCTCTGTGTTTCAGAGGACTTTGCACATTTGTTTCCGGGGGTCCAGCAGCCCTGCATCCTACTTCCCTCTTCCTCCATGCAGCTTGAGAAGCAAGGGCTGGCCCTAAGATAACCTCGTACAAATGCCTCTTCTCAACAGTCCCCCCAGTTTATGCCTTGGAATACCAGTTCCAGGACCAGCACTCCCAACCTGTGTGGTTTAAATCATTTACAGATTATTTGCCACACTGTGTTCAATGTGCTCAAAATTTAGTTTTGCTTCAGCTGCAGATCACACTACTGCAGCGATGCCTGTTGGGGAGAACTCTGAACTGAGTGGATGGCATGATGTTGTGCAGAGTGGAATCTACTGACTGTAAAGAGATGTGGGGTGATGCCAAAGCATTCCAAGGAAGAGGAGACTTTTCTGGAACAGATGGCAACTTGGTTTGGGGCGTTCATAAGAAAGCATGGTCAGGGCAGAGCCAGGTTCTAGTCAACCTTCAACAAGCACTGAAGGGCACTGAGTAAACCATGCAGTTAAACAGCAGACCTGAGAAAATTGTATGTATTACTGATATGAAGTGTGCTGCCCCAAATTCCAGAATTTGAAAGTGTACTGTGAAAAAAAATGTCTGAGAGCCATTGTCCCAAGTGTGACATGGAACAAAGCATTCCTCAGTGACATAACTTTGTGCAATACTGGATTGAACAAAGTTCAGCCTTTTTCCTCACTGCAGGATTTCTCTGTGCCTTTATTGTGCTAATGCATATGGTGAGTCCCCTAAAGAAGGTTTAGAATGTAGCTTTCATCCATCTTTCTTGGCCACAGAGCCATGTTTTTCTTTCCAAGAACATTTATGTTGATGAGTGTTCTGAGGAAACACTTTGGCAAATACTGTTCCAGAAGGATTTCACTTTCTCTCTGTCTGAGGAAAGTCCAGAGACTGTTATATAAAGGCAGAATCCAAAGATTCACTCTTCCTAGTCTCAAATATAAACTCAGTCACTCACTGGACACCTCACCTTACTTAAGATGCTTTAACACATCCAAGAAGGCTCAATGGGCCCATGACTCTCCTTAGGGAGGAGATGGGAGCATTTCTTAAATGCAAAAAGGAAAAATAGTAACTCATACACTCTATCTTGGGGTTAGAACATCTTTCTGGGACTTGGCCTCCTTAGTCAGAACTCTTGTAAATCTCTTTTGCTTACCAGGTTGTTTCTGAAATATAGCTTTCAGGTTGTCCAGCACAGGACACACTGTGTTGGAAGTGATTTCTCTCGATCTTACTGGATACCATGGAAAGCCTTCATGTTTTAACGGGGATGCTACAGGCTGAGCTAAACCTCTGGCCAGTGTATCATGAGCCCGAGCAAGTTAGCAGCTTGGGATGTCTCTTCAGTTTTTTGGACTATTTTTTTCCTCACTGGTAAAATGAGGGGGTAAGATGAGGTGTGACTAACATAAAATTCACTGAATCTATTGTGTGCTTGATGCCATGCTTTAACAAAGTAACAGTGGATAGACACAATATGATTGTTTGATAGATGCATGACTTTAAATTACAATACAGCATGCTATTTGCAAAATGTGCTCCAGTGACACAGAGCATGAAGTGATATATTTTGTCTCAACTACCTTTTGGGTTCCTTCTAGCTCTGGTGTTCTTAGATTCTAAGCCTTCAGGGTCATTTTTTCTTGCTGCAGTTGGCCCAGAGCCTTCTGATTCTCAAAACAGCGGTAGAGAAGGTCCAGTGTCACCATCATAGGGTGCTGGATGACTGTCAGCTGATCTGCTCCTGATGGATTCCATCGGTGTAGACCTCACCTTAGTCCACCCAGCAGGGCTATCCTGCCTCACTCCCCCAAATAGGGGTGGGCACTCCTTTTGAACAAGTCTACCTTAGAAGGTTGGGCTGCAGTGGGGTAGGAACTCTGTCTCAGTCATTCTTCTGAGCCAGCCTCCAAGGACAAGAAGAGGAAGACAGGTCCCCAGCAGTGGAAACCTTAGGCTCCTACCACTTGTCATTGTCTAATGAAGATGAAGCTTTTCCCGGGAGTCTAAACCCTCCCAATTGGCTCTGGGGTACCCCTTCTTCTTGATCTCCCACCTTTCTCTACCTCTTGAGATGTGGGGACTCCCTTCCCCTCCCCCCTTCTCATTTTTTATCCCCTCACCCTCCTGCCCTTTCTCTTCCTTTTCTCCCTCCATGTTCCAAGTTCCAATTGCTGAGGATAATTTCGGCAGTAATGAAATCATCAATACTAGTGAGTTGCTGGTTATTTTCAGACAGAAAAAGCAGGACACATGGTCTGATAATCCCCAGCTGACCCAGGGTGTCAGGAAAGAAAGGCTCTGAGGTCCTTCGGGCACTTCTAGTACACTCTACTGAGCCTCACCCATTCTCCCTCCCTTAACAAAAAAAATCCTGTCCCACCAGGGACAAAATACCCGGAAGCAGCATTGTTAGTAGCTGCAGCCACAGGCTACCCACCCTCCTGCCCTTCCTCACCTTTACTTCCCCAGGGAAGCTACAGAAAACAAAGAGTTGTGGCTGGAGAGAGCCAAGGGTGGCTGGCACAAAGGAGCCTGGAAACCTGGAGCGGGGAGCCCAGGAATGCAGAGCCGCAGGTTCTGCTAGGTGGAAGGGCCTTCACTGGGGGCCAGTGAGGAGGAGCACTCCCTTACACCGCTTCTGAGGTAGGTCAATCAGAGAGGAGGTCCTATGATCTGCTCCAGCCTTCAACCCAAGCTCACCACAAGCCCACTCCAGGAAACCACCTCCTGCCCACTTGACAGATAAGTGCAGGACCACCTGCCATTTTCTCAGAACTCTCATGATTATCAACCACCATCTCCTCCCTCCCTCCTTCCTTCTCTCCCTTCCTTCCTATGTCTTCCTTCTTTTCCTGTTAAATGTGTCCCTCCCACTGGATTGGTTTTATTCTTCCCTTAGCCCTCCCTGGACCTCCCTTCAAGGGTTTTCTCAGTCCTCCTCACCGCAATTTCTTCTTTTCTCTTGCTCTTTTGCCTCTGACAGGTGCAGAAGAGTGGCCACTTGTGACTCCACTTGCACCTTACCTGGTTGTTCATCTCCTCATGGCCACTCTGCCACTGACCCTTCTTTTTGATAGGTGACCAATGACCCCATGGTAGCTTCTTATTTATATTCTATTCAACTCCTCTGGAGCATTAAAATTTATTAAATTTTATTGTAAAAATAATACAAAAATGCTGCTTATTATAAAGAATTCAAACATTGAAGAAGTGTATAGAGTGAAAAGTGAAATATCACCAACTTCCCCCTCCCCCTGCAATGCCACTCCCCAGAGGTAACCACTATAAATACTTTGGTAAAAAATTCCTCTGCGCTTTTGAATTTACAAGTTTGGGATCATTTTAACATACCCTTCTCAACTGGCATTTTCATTTAGCACTATGTTACAGATACAGTTCCATGTAAGTCTGTACGTTTATACCTCATTAAAATAAAATCCAAATAGTATTCAATTATATGGTTGTATCATAATTTATTTAGCCAATCTCCTTTTGATGGATATTGAAGTTCTTCCTATCTATTTGTATACTTATTCATATATTCATTCATTTCTATCGCAAGCCACGAATTCCTTGCACATATATCTTTGCATACTTAGAGTGAGGAACACTGTTAATCACCCTTTTTTTTTTGACACTTTTTACATCTGCAACTTCTTTCTTGATTCTCTTCTGCCACAGCAAACCACTCTCTTCCATGAGCACACACAGGCATACATTCACCCCTTCTAGCTTCTGTCCAAAGTGTCTCCTCCTGAAACGACAACTTCCTACCCACCTTTCTGCTGAAGTCCTATGTAGAACCATCTCTGATTCCCCAGACCGGTCTTTGCTAATGGCTTCCATTTATGTAGCACTTACTATGTGCTAGGCCATGTGCTAGAGCAGACATTGTATCATTTCACCCTGTAACAGTGGGGTGAGGTATAGACCATATTGCTGTCAGCATTTTAAAAGTGATAAAAACTGAAGCTTGGAAAATTAGGGAGCTAGTTAAATGAAGGTCACCCAGCTAGTTAAATGAAGAAGCCAGGATTCAGTCTCAGGCCTGTCTTACTGTGTAACCCATGAATCTACTAAACACAACATTGCATTGCTCCTTTAGTTCTGTGGTACTCATGGGACCTTGCCTGTGCACTTGCCCCCGCCCCTACAAAATTGAAGAGTGGTAAGTTACTAACAAGTCTGCTTCCCTTCACTGGACTGGGAACTTCCTGAGGGAAGACCCTGTGTCTTTCTTTCCACATTTCCTGTATTTAGCCCTGACCCTCTCGTATGCTGGGTGCTGATATGGATTTGAATGAATGAACCTATGTTTGCTGAATAAAGAATCCTGGCACTTCCCGAACCAGAATAAGAGACAAACTTCATCACTCAGTAATACATGCTGTGTTCAAAGTTTATTTCCTGCTAATTCATAAAAATAAAATACTCCCTTTTTCCAGGGCCCTAAATAACTAAATCACTGATCATCTGATCCCAGCTCTGCCACTCATTAGGCAAGTTATTCAAGTTCCATAATTCTTAATCCCCTCACTAGTATTATGGAGTTAATGACAATTACCTGCTGATAGAGGTATCCTGAGGATTAAATGAGGTAGCCAAGATGAAGCGCTTAGCACAGTGGCATGCAGAAGGCACTCAATAAATGATAGTGGCATTATTGTCCTCAGGATCAGTAGTAGCTACTTTCAAACTTTGTTCAAAGCCAATTTAGAACAGGCATTTATTCCCATTACCACTCTCCAAAACTTTGGCTAGGATGATTTCATTTTTATTTTAAATTTCCACAAAAGGTTTTTTTCTTTTTGGCCCTTATTTGTAAAACAAACACTTATTGAGTGCCTTCTGTGTACCAGACTCTTTCCTTGCAGTGTCTGGTTGGCCCTTCACTGGTCAGGAGAGTCTACAATAGGAAGACTAAGCATGACTCAGGTTAGAGCCGTGGGAGGGTAACATTTTCCTGCCTTTTGCAATTTAGAACATTACATGATTCTCTGAAAAACGTACCTCCATTTTTCTTTTCAAACTTCAAGGATTTGTTTTAGAACAACATTTTCTTACAAAAGTCAGAAGGCTTTGTGCCTTGATGCATGAAGAAATGGCTAGGGGAATCTAATTCCTAGAGGTGCCCCTGCTCTCTTTGTTCTTTGAGACAAAAGCTTTCCTATATAGGCAGCTCCTGGAGGTGACTTTAGGAAACAGCATTTGCTTTGTTATTCTGTGCACAGTTTGTACTCACAGCCTAGTATTAATTTTTGGGGGGTGGAGTGGAGGTTGTTTGTTTTGTGCTTAACTGGTTCTTTCCAAGGACTATATTAGGGTAGGATCCCACTCCTGCCAACACAAACAAAAACAAATGAACAAGAAAATCCCTCACCTCAAACTCAAATCCAAATGAAAGCAAATGACTTGGGTACAAGCAAACTTCCTGTACTTAATCTATAAATCTATGTATAGATTAATCTATGAATCTATGTACAGATTTATAGATTAAGGATTAAGTCCAGAAAGTTTCCTTGTTCAATTCTGGAACTATATATTCTCAAAGAACCATGCCTAGCCTTTAATGAAATTACCACAAAAGAAGGAAATTCGTTTGTAATGCCACTGTGCTCTGAAGATAGGGATTGTCTTTCCTTGCGTGTAATTTACATGTCTTCTATTGGAAATTAAGATGTTCTTTTTCCAGCTGACATATCTGTGCAGGAAATCCAGCTTCAGATGCTGGGATGTATAAAGGAGAGAAAGGCTCCCTTCTCTTTTTGGTAAGTGTGTATCTGAAATAGGTGTGGCTTTATGTTATGTAAGCACCTGGCTGCATGCACCAGGACACCCGCACTGTCAGGGGACAGGGACTCCTGGATGCCAAGCGCTCCCAGAACTTCAGTCGCTAGAGGACTGCTGGGTGCTGCTTCTCTCTCCTTGCTGCCCTGGAACTCTGGCTTCTTGGTTAGATGCTCTGTTATCTAAACTGCTTAGGCCACTGCTCTAGGGTCAGAGGAGATTGTGGACCAAAGAGCCAAAACTCTCACTTTAACCCCACAGTGTGAACTTGGACAGGCCCCTTCCCCTCCCTGGGCCTCAGTTTCCTCAGTCAAGAGGTAAGGAGTTTCATCAGGGTATGTGTGAGCCACCACCCAGCTCTGACATTCTGGAATTCTAGAATCCATTGTCCAGACAGGCCAGTGACCTAGTTGTGAAGGACAGAGAGAACAGAACGGAGCCGTTGTTTGGAATTCAAAAGTGGGGTGGGTGGGGTGCCTCCTAATAAACTTGACAGGGGATTGGAGCAACCTGTTCTCCAAACCTCCGATGAGGGTTGGTGAGGCCTGTTACTCCTTTGGCAGTGCTGTAGAGACATTTAGAATGCACTTATCAGAGAGCATCGGGCCAGTAAACCTGACACTTCCACCATCCTAATACCGAAAGATAAAAATTGCACAAGAGCTGGAGCCCAGATGATCTGCTGATCCAATCAGTACAGTGCCGAGGAGCTCTTGTCTGAGGGAACACCCTCCTCTGCCATTTCAAATGACTTCTTAAGACATTTTTCTCCCTGAGTGATTTTGTCCTCAAGAGGAACTGTGGGAGGGTCCAGGCGGATTTTGAAAGCTTAGTGCTGAACTAATTCTGTGCCCTAATGATTTTGAAAGCCCATGTAATTAGGGAGGATGTGGCAAGGAGCCTGAAGAGTTGTGAGCTCAGGCCCCCAGGTTTGCCACTTTCTACCTTTGTGACTTTGGATAAATCACATTGCCTCTCTGAGTTTCATTTTCCTCATCTGTGAAATGGAGGCAGCGGTAGGGAGCCTGAGGCTGCAAATCAGGAGACTTGGTTTCCAGCTCTGGCTTTGCCTCCACCTGGCTGTGCAGCATTGAGCAGGTTGCTTCACTTCTTTGGGCCTCAATGTTCATAAAGCAGCATCTCTCTGTGATCTCTTCCTACCTTGTGCATGACTCTAAGCCCTGAAGACAGAAATGTCTCATCTTGGTTGTAGAACAGGGCAAGATCTACCCAAGATTTTTTGCTAACCCACTTCTTCCCTTGGGTGGAGACATAGCTCTGCTGTGGAGGTTATGTTCCCTTCCCAAGTTCCTCCTCTTTGAAGGCCTTTGGAATGCATCCAAGAAAGTAGGTGAGTGGCTTGGATGCTTGAGAATTGGAGAATCACCCAGCTATTTCAAGAATGTCTCTTATCCCAATTGTCTGGTGGAGGGTGCTTTGCATGTTTGGGAACCAGCATTTCACAAAAGTTAAGAGCCCTGGCTCAGGAGTTAGGTGGTCCTTCTTTTATGTTCCAACCTTGCCAATCATTTCAGTTCATCATTCAGCAAATACTTATCAAGTACCTATTTTGTGCCAGGCACTGCACTAAGCTACTTTGCATATATTATTGCATTTAGTCCTCACAGCACTATGAAGTAAGAATTTTATCTAAATTTCACAGATGAAGAAACTGAAACTCAGAGAGGTGATGTGACTTATCCAAGGTCACATAGATAGCAGGTGGCAAACCTGGGGCTTGAATTCAGGTTTACTGACTCCAAAGCCATGGTTCTCTGCCTCTATACTCTATTGCCTCCCAGACCTTATTTTACTTAATCCTTATTTAAAAAATAGTGCCTATAAAGTAGGCACTATTGTACCTACTTTATAACTAGGTATTGAGGGTCTGAGAGTTTAAGTGGCATCACTTGGTCAAGGTCACTGATGGCAGAGCTGGGACTCGACCCCTACATCTGTGCCCCTGACTGCTCTGTGCAATGCCTTGACTCAGATGTTCAGAAAAGCCCCTGCAAGTGTGTCAGTCCATGTTATGGATTAACCAGTGTGTCCACTTCTGAAGGAGGGATGGAGTGCACAGACATTGTACAGTGTAGTGGGAAAAGCCCTGAAGTATGTATGACTCCAACATCTCAGCTTCTGGTCCTGCCTGCCCCCACCAGGCTCATGACTTTAGGCATTTCCACTCTGAACTTTACAAGCCTTTCTTTCCTTCCAGGAAATTTATTGTAAGAATCAATAGAGAGTATGGCTATGAAAGGCCTTTATAAATTAGAAAGTGACGAAAGTGGCATCATTGCTATTGTGGTTGTACTTCTATGTTTTTCTCCTTTACCACACTGGACAGAAAATTGCAGGTTGCCTTCAAGAATTCTAAAATACACTGTCCAATAGTCCAAGCCCTGTGATCCCATGATGAAGCAGCATAGGTGGATTTTGCTCTGTAACATCCAGCACATCTGCCTGACTCGTTCAGAGATGCCACATTCGGGCATGTGAGACATTACAGTGTCTGCCACTGAAACATGTGGTCATCCCAGAAAGGCTGGAAGATGACATTCCTGAACAGATTCAGGCATGAGAAAAAAGAACATTTGTAAACAGACAGCCTGAGGTTCAGGAGACAGGAGACGTTGCTCCTTTCATGTGCACTTGTTTTGAAAGCTTGTGGAGGTGTAGCTACCCATCTGTCACCCGATCTTATCTTCCTTTGGAAGCATGCATTTCCACACGCCTGCAGACGACCTCAACCCAGTGCCTCTCACTCTCAGGAGCTGCTGACTGACTTAACCACTGGGTCCTCTCAGGAATGAGGGAGAGGAAAACCCGAGGTGCCATCTGCAGGTGGATGGCGGAGCTCTGCAGGATTTGTCCCCGAGTTTTCTCACGTGAGTATTTGTTCTCTCCTCTCTCATCCAGTTGTGTTAACGGTGGCACAGAAAGAGACTTTTATTCCTTTTGGGGCTTTATTGTGTCTGTGTAAGGCCCAAGAGGAAAAGACAGAAGCAGAGTCACTGGTCAGGTTTAAGGTGAGGGCACTCCTTTACTTCAACTGCAGAGGCTGCCTGAGAGTAAGTTAAGAGTTAGAGGCATTGCCTGCCTCGGGCAGGACAGGAGGGACGCGGTGCAAACAATGGTTCTCTTCAGGGTCTCCTTACCTGGTTAACAGGAGTATGGTGACATTGACATCCCTCCTATCTAACAATTAGCTATTGGAAGTTCCCCTGCTTGAGTGGTACCAAAAAAGTAGTTTGGAGTTTTGGAAATGGAGAAGGCAAATGTCCAAAAGAAGCTGAAAGAAAATGCCATCAGTGAAAAGGCCCTGCAGGGCGAGTTGGTGACCTGGGCTCCAGTCGCAGCCCTGCCACTGGCTTGCATGTGAACCTGGGAAAGTTTGCCCTCTCTGGGACTATATTTTATGAAAAAGGGAGTTGAGCAATGATCTCTAAAGTTTCTTCCAATGAGGCTGACCAACCATCCCAGTTTGCCCATGACTTTCCTGGTGTTAGTACTGAAAGTGTGAAGTCCAGGAATCCTTGCTTCCAATAGAAAATTTCCCCTCCTGATTGTTCTAGTAACTTTCCTCTGGGACCTCAATCCCTTTCCTCTCCGTACTGCAGAAGGCTTTTCTCTGGATTAGGAAATCATTGTGATAACTCCTTCTGCTAAAGGGTTGCGGGCAGAGGTGATAGTCACAACATTTAACATTCTCTATGGTAAGGACACAAATCCATCAGAACAGACCAGGACATAAACCCCAGACCATTCCGGCTGGCTACTCTCCACACCCAGGAGTGGGCAGCCCCACATTGAAACTGGACTCCGACCTCCAGGTCTGTGGTAATTCCACCTTTTTCTATAGTAATGCCAATGACTTCAGCACCAGTACAGCTGAAGGATTTCCCAGGTTCTCTTATGATTCTTGTTCTCAGACTGAAGGTGGTGACTCTCCAGTTTACTGGGCAGTTCCAGCCTCAGTCAAGTTTCTTAGGGCTTTTAAAGGTGAGACTGCTCAGGCTAATGCTGACTAAATCCAGACAGTAATTTCTGCCCTGATGGGCTGTCAATTTTTTTTTTTTTAATGTAGAGAAAAATCCCTAAATTGTATGGGATTAAGGAAGTTCAGAGTTTCAAATAACGGTTAACATACATGTCTCACAGGGCAGCGGAAAGGAAAACTCATGTGAACTCTGGTTTCCACTCACTGCCACACCTGCTGAGCCCATTTCCCACAACTTCCCTGCCTGCCTCTGTCCTTCGTTCCCTGTGCTCTCTCCTCATTTGTTTAAGTTGCATCCTGAGCACCATGACTTGCATCAGGCACTGTGCTAAAGGTTGGTGAAATAGAAGTTGGATCCAGCTCCGATGGTGATCCTGCAGTGTGTGGGGGCAGATTGGTACATGCACAGCTGCCCTGTGATGCGACGTGTGTGCTGTCACACATCTGAGTGCTGTGGCAGCACAGAGTTGATTCCTTCTGCCTAGGGAGACATCTAGGCTGGGCCTGGAAGGTGAGGAGAAGTTATAGGTGGAGTATGGGTGGAGGAAGCCAGGCACAGGAAATGGCATGCACAAAGGCACCCTCTCTATTTGCCATCCATTGTGGGTGGTACTGTGGGCAGCAGTGGGTCAGGGGTTGCTGGGCAGGAGGCCAAGACAGCAGAGTCAGCCCTCAGGAGCCTGCCAGGCCAAGGGAGCACTGGCACACCCAAGAGCCTATTTTCTATTTCCCAGAGCAGCCGATGGCCCCAGACACAAGCTTCTTCCCTTGCCTTCTCATTCCACAGAGTTCCCGCCTCCTCCCGTGTGAAAGGCCCAGCTCTGACCCCGACTCCATCCTCCAGGCCCCTCACCAATAAGTCATCAGTCATTGTTGGTCCTTCCTTTCCTTGTCCTCTGCTTTCCATTCCCTCTTTTCCAGCCCCACAGCTTCCATCCGCTTCCCATCCCATCAGCTTCTCCCACTTGGTTGGTTGCAACACCCTCCTCATCAGCCCCCGGGATTCAGGTCTCTCTGTTCCTCACCATCCTGTGTGTGCTGCCAGATGAATCTTTCCAAAACAGTGTCTTGTTGACCTCATGCACCTGTTCTGAAACCTTTGTGAGCACATTGGACACATTTCCTCAGACCTCACCGTCCACTGTGCACACACAGTGCCACACTCATAGTCATGACCCAGTTGTCTTTGGCTTCTGCCTCTGTCTGCTCAGTCTCTTCCGGGAATCCCTAGGGCATTGCTGCTGAAAGCGCTCTGTGCACGAGCACCTATCTGTATGCATTTTGCCAACAGTCGGCAACGAGATCAACATAGACATTGAGAATAAGTCAAACTTTTGTAGCAATCTGACATTTCTGTGACCGCTAGCAGATGTGATTTTTTTTTTTTTAATTTACAGAACATATAAACAAGCAGCAACAACAAAGCACCTGGACCTTCGCAGATCACTTGAGAGGCACTGCCTTATGGTGTTTGAGGCACAATCAAGCCTGCCTTCTCCATGTACTCTTTGTCAGCTTCCTGTTACCCACTGGCAGCTCTAGGAGCTTTTTCAGGAAATCAATCCTTATTGCTTCTCTTCCTGGAGCACAGATATTCAGCGTGTTCATGTGAGAAGCAGCTTGCTTTAAAAATATACCTGCAATTCAGAACATCTGCCCTTTGACATTAAATTGGGACTCATTTTAAATCACTTGTTATGTTCTTCCTCTAAAGCATTTTTTTCCTGTTTAGTTTGATACTTTTTCTAGAAAACTTTAAAAATAAACTTGATTGAAATATAAATTATGTACAATAAGGTACACTTACTTTCATTGTATGGTTTTGATGAGTTTTGATCGGGTATACACTTATTAAATCATCACCCCAATTAAGATATAGAATAATTCCATCACTCTAGAAAGTTTCCTTGTGCCCCTCTGTGTTCAATCCCCACCTCCTCCTGCAGCCACGTGCAACAACTGATCTGCTTTCTGTTACTATAGAGGAGTTTGGCTTCTTCTAGACTATCCTATAAATGGGTTTATCCATAATGCACTCTTTGACACTTGGCTGCTTTTGCTTACCATAATGTTTTTGAGATTCATCCACAATATTGTATGTATCAATAGCTCAAGCCTTTTAATGCTGAGAAGCATTCCATTGCATGTATTTCCATTTGTTTATCTGTTCTCCTGTTGATAGACATCTGGGCTGTTTCCAGTTTTTGGCTACTTAATGTTAAGTTCTCTGAACATTCATGGACAAGTCTTTGTTTGGACAAATATTTTCATTTCCCTTGGGCAAATACTTAACAGTGGAATTGCTGGGTCATATGGTGAAGATTATCTTTTACTATATAAAAAACCAGCATTAATCCACAGGCCACTTTTGATGGATGCTATGGATTGATTGAATTGTATCCCCCCAAATTCATATATCAGAAGCTTAATTCCCACTGTGATGGTGTTGAGAGGGTGGGAAATCCTATCATGGTATTTGAAAGGTGGGGCCTTGAAGAGGTGGTTAGATTGCAGGATCATGTTGTAGTGTAATGAATGAATTCATAATGGTGTCCATGGGCATGGCTCTGAGGGCTAGAAAGAGGTGAATGAGGTTAGTCTCTCTGCTCCACCATTTTCTGCCATGTGAGACCCCTAGGTCACTGACACCACCACTAAGGCCTTCACCAAATGTGTTCCCTGGACTTTGGACTTCCCAGACTCTGAAACTGTAAGCAATAAATTTCATTTTCTTATAAATTACCCCATTCCAGGTATTTTGTTATAAGCAACAGAAATGGACTAATACAATGGGAATCACATGATTTCTAATTGGATCCCAGCTCCAGCTGCTCTGAAGAATGGCTGTTGTCCCCTGCTCCAGGGGCTCACCAAATCAAATTTTACCTGGTGATTTCTACCTCAACGTCATGACACGAATGATGTTATGATCTGTTGTGAGTTGTGTTGCAAGTAATCAGTGACAAAAAGGAATATGTAAAAGTACTGATTGTGACAGATTTGCCTCAAAATATAAATGCACATGCAAAATGGGTTCAAGGCTATCTATCTTTCTATGTATGTATGGTACACACACTCTCATTCACTTCCATTCCAACAGGCTTATCTTATCCATTACCGCAACTTATAGTAAGTGGCTGTATCACTTAGCATCCAGCTTTAGTTGGGAGTGAATAACACCCAGAAGAACAGTATCTTAAACAAGAGGGAAGTCTGTTTCTCTGCCATGTAAAACTCTCCTTGGAGGCAGTTTATGGCTGGTATGAAGCTGCCACAGTCATCTGGGACTCAGGCTTCTTCCAGCTCTCTGTCCACCATCTCTAGGGGTGGCCCATGTCCTCACCATCCAGGATGGGAATCCAACCATCAGATCCACAATCCAGACAGCAGTGGGGAGAGAGAGGGGAAGAAACGACACACCCTCTCCCTTAAGGACACAACCCAGAACTTGACTTTACTACTTTTGCTTTTATCCCATTGGCCAGAACTTAGTCTCATGGCTGAGCCTAGCTACAAGGAATCCTGGGAAATGGAGTCATGTTGTGACCTAAAATTGGCAGCCATCTTACTAAGGAAGGAGAGAAGAATGGATATTGGGGGACAAGAAGCAATTTCTGCCACATTTACCATTGCTGAAGTGTTATTAATAGTTATTCACAAGCTATCACCCTGCAGCATTTTGGTGGCTGGGCCAGTAGGACTGTGCTGTACCTAGGAAAAATGTCTTGAACTTGGCATTGGAAAACAGGTTGAGATCTTGTCTCAACTCTCTACCCTCACATTCATGTTCCCTACATCATGGCCACAGACTACTTTTCCAAACTTTTCACCTTCTGTACTTCCGGGCTCTGTTTCAGACAAAGGGTGCCTTAAAGAAACCTGAACTTTGTTCTCTCCCTCTCATTTGTCTTGTTGCTCCTTTCACTTAGAAACCTTCTTTGGGGTCCTGGAACATGGGTTCACTCACACCTCAGGGTTCTTGCCACTTTCTCTCTGGGATATGATTTCTCCAAACAGTTTTTCATGCAGTCCTTTCCTTTTTGTCTTCGAGCTCTCAGACAACTATCAAATGTTCACAGAGGCCTTCTCTGATAAACTTTTCTAATACTGTCTCTTCCCCACACCCCCAGCCCACTCTCTGTCACATCACCCTGCTTTATATTCTTCATAGCATTGTTCACTATCTGAAATTACCTTATTCCTTTACTTTGCTCATGCTGCTTCTGTGTCTTCCCCACTAGAGTGTTCTAGAAAAGTCAAGACCTGTCAGCTTGCTTACTGAGGCATCCTTAGCTGAGTGGCTCAGGTTAGAGGCTCTATACCACATTGCTTAAATTAAGATGAGTCAAAAAAGAAGAAAAAATAGTTATGAGTAGCTAATCAAAAAAAGAAGAAAAAAAGACATGACTGAATATCCTTTTCTCCTTCTCTAAACCGACTCATGCTCTGAGGCCAGCCTATACCCCCAACTTGTTCCATGGAATGTGTTTTCACCCTTTCTCACCATCTGCATCATGCTTGGCTTGCTTCTCATTGTTTAAACTGAAACTTAAATGCTCTTCCTTGGACATGCCATCACTGCTGACCCCAGAGCAAGCAGGTATCCCCATTACTTTATCAGAGAACCCTGCTCATTTCCCTCAGGGTACTCGTCACAACTTGTAATTCTATATTTACTTACATGTACACTTTTTTTCTCTCTCTCTCTCCCCACTAGAAGTTAATCTACAGAGATGTAGAGGCTGGTCTGCCTTGCTCACCAGGTTATCCCAGGGCCCAGCATGGTGTGGGTATGCAGTAGGTGCCCCAGAAACCTGTGGATAAATCAATAGATGCCTAATACGTTCTGTCTCTACCATTTACCTGGAGAATAATGACTCTGTCCCCTTCTCTTCAACTGTTCTTTAAATCTTGTAAAATCCTGCACCTAGGCAAGTGTTATCCCACTCTTTTAAAAGCTCCTTAAAAACAGGAACCAGTTCCCCCTTCACACCTCTTCACCAGCTTCCTTTAGATCAGTTTTTCTGACTATGTGTTCCAGGAATGTTAAGTAGCATACCAAGAACACAGGATTCTGTGATCAAAAAGTTTGGCTAAGACTAGGTTAAACTTAAACAGGTTTTTTTTTTTTTTAATCGAAGAACTTTACAAGGATTTTTAATAAGCTATTGCAGACTATAAATCTCCAAGAGGGGAGATACAGTAGTCAGCACTGTTCAAAATTATTTGGACACTGAACCCTTTTTTCCCTTTTTCCAGAGGTATTCTTAGTGTTTCATGGCACATGCTCTACCTCTAGTTCTTTTATTGCCCTTCTACCTCCTTACTTTCTTCCCTGCTTTTTCTCCAATCAGCCTCCTCTTTTTAAAACTGCCTTGTAAGTGACCTTGACACTGAACCCTCATTCTCAGGGTGTAGGGCACATGTGTAATCGCTCAGCCTCACTTGTCAGGGGCCTGCGTCCAAGGCCTGCAAACCTGAGAATCTGGTGTGTTCAACCCCACAACAGCCCACATGCCTCTGGGTCTATTTTCCACTTGTTTGATTTAGGAAGTGGAGCAATAATCAGTGACTTTCCTAGTAAGCTTTTGGGGGAAGCCGTCTAGGTCTCAGACTACCCATGGGGTTCATCTCCAGTTTGGAAGATGGAACTGGCCATGAGTCAGAAGATGTGAGCAGGATGTTGAAACTGTGTCCTGACCTCGGGGGTGCAGTAACAGGGGTTCAGACCACTCTGCCAGCCTTCCTCAGCCTTGGCCTCCTGAGCTCCTAATACAAGAAAGCCCCTGACCTGCCTAGGGAGACATGAGCTTCTGAGCAACTGGCGAGAGAGATTTCGTGGCTTATTATCTTCATGTAGTGTTGAATGCACTGGCAGTAGCAGGATAAGCAAACAACAAAACAAAACAAAAATAAAACAAACAAAACCTCACTTAAATCTACCAGCGAAAAGTCCCACATAGCTTTGGGTGTACTTATTCTACACAAGAGAATTCCAGAACAGCAGAGCCAAGAACAACTCAGAGATACCATTGTACAGATGGCACAACTGAGGTCAAGTTGGAGAGGTGCCTGCCCAAGGCCACATGATTGAGGCTGGGGCTAAGCAGGGACCAGTGCCCGGCTTCTTGATCCTTAAGCTGGAGCCCATTTAGTTTTGCCAATCTGTCTCAGTAAAGGATATTTTTAGTACATTGTACTTATTAAATACAATTTTATGCTCCCTGACCCTGTCTTAAAAGCTTGCGGGCCAAATGTTTTATATCCTTGTAAAAACAGAAATTAAGTGGTTCATTCTGTGTCCCCTCATCGATCTCACAGGGCTGTTTGGAGGCTCAGCTCAGACAGTGGTGAGAGAGCTCTGTGAAGTAACAGCAGTGCAAGGTGGGGACGGACATGCCACTGCATCACGATGCCTTCGGGTGGTTAGCATCTTTCAGCATTGTCAGAGAATCCAAGAATGGTAGAGCCAGAGGGCTACTGGAGAACACCTCTATTTCACAGGGGTGGAAACTGAGAGCTGGAGGGTGCAGCAGGGCCATCCTCAGAGTCACACTGTGAGTTAGTTGTTTGCAGAGACGGGCGTAGGACTTGGGTCTCGTGTATCCCAGCATGATGCACTTCCACCCAACACACCATTCAGCCTGTCTAAAGTTCTAGGCCTGCAGGCAGACAGCTTATTCTACACTTGCTTAGGCACTGTGAGGCCAAGCACAGATGAAACGGAATCCCAAAGGGTTTAGGAAATGCTGTGCTTAAGTGGCTGTGCATTTAAGACACTGGGCCTCTCCTTGGGAAGAATAGGCACCACAGGCCCAGAGGACTGAAGCCTTATTTATCTGGGACTTGGCTTCAGGCACATATCCCCAGGCAACACCCCACGCCTCTCTTCATACAGGCTCCCTGTTGCTGAAGAGTGAAGTTTGCATTTCCTCAGAATGTTCCTTCAAGTTACCAGCAAGTTTCCTAGCTGGGCAGACAGTGGGCTCACAGAGAGAGGCTGGCAGCTGGTCTACCAGTACTGCCAACCCAGCACCACGGCACAGAGATCTGGGGCTCTCTCAGCCTTGCTGCAGAGAGCCTCGCTGATGCTAGCACTCCCTAGTGCAGAAGGGCAGAAAGGAAAGCAGGAAGGGCCTTTTGGGAGCTAGCCCGTTGCTTTTCTTTTACAGACAGAGAAACTGGCTCAAGAAAGGGAGGTGACTTTCTTATCACCAGTAATCCCAGAGCTAATGATAGACCTGAGAACTATCCTAGGCCTCTGAACACCTAATTCTGTGCGAAAACAAGAAATAATGAATGAATGCCTGCTGTGTGACAGGTGCTTCATCATTCATTCTGAAGCCACTGGAATACACCAGGTACTCTACAGTGAACAACACAGGCAATGATCCTTGCCTGCACATAGCTATAAACAGACAAGTACTTGTTAAGATGGGAGAGCTATGGAGTATAATTGAAAACATAGGAGAGGCATTTAATCTAGATTTTGTGGGGGGAAAGGAACTACTAAAATTTCCCCAAAATATAGCATTGAAGATAGGACCAAAGGTTAAGTAGGAATTATGTGGGCCAAGGGTGGGTGGGTAAGAGCACTCTGGATGGAAAGGTCACATATGCAAGGCCATGGAGACAAGAGTCCAGTATAATGAGGATCTGGAGGACATTTGGTGTGGCTGGAATGTGGAATGTAAGGAGTGGGAAGAGGTGAGGCTGGAGAGACAGGCAGGACCATATCACGAACAGACATGTGAGCAGGACAAGGAGTTTGGACGCTTGAGGACAAGAGCCCTGGGCAGGTGTGAGTAGGAGGTGTCTGGAAGAAAGAAAAATGGATGGGCTGCCTCATAGACTGGTGGGCTTCCCAGCCCCACCAGGACTCCAGGCAAGGTTAGATGCACTGGGTCATGTGAAGCAATGCCTGCAGGGAGTGAGAGCCATTCTCTGCAGCTCTGGTGTTTGTCTCGCTGCCTGCTTTGGGAAATCTTTCACCCCAGCCTGCCTTCTTCCAGCTGCTGGCTTCAAGTAAACAATTCAGTGAGGTCATGCCATCAGAAGGCAAGGCGCACTGGTTTGCTGTGCTTTTAACTGATGTATTTACTGACTAATGATTTGGGGCATCTTGCCATGATGGGGGTTGTGGTGGGGGGCAGTGATAGTGAAAAATTATGCTATTTATAAGAGTGGTTTCCAGTTGGTACTGTGAGGCATGCGACATCCTTCAGAAATGCAGTATTCCATATGCATTATGTGTCAGTATCTCAAGCCGAGCAACGTGTCAGTTCTCAAGTAGTGGCAATACTGTTGTACAGCCCTCCTACTGAATGACAAAGTGTATGTTTGAATCCAGAATTACTCTTTAACTTCATCCTGCTTATTCAGGAGTTCATATACGGGGCAGGACTGAATCCCAGCTCCACCACTTGTAGCTCTGGGACCTTGGGCAAATTATTTCATTTTAGTTTCCTCATTTATAAATCAGGGATAATAGTACCTTCCTCATAGGGTTGTTATGAGCATTCAAAGAGATAATGCATAGAAATGTTTAGCATAGCACTTGGTACACAGTGAGCACTCAATGCATGTTAATTATTACTACTGCCACTACCAGTAATTGGGAAACAAAAATAGAAAAAGTGGGGAGACAAGAATTGAGCTTAGGCACATAACTCAGCCAGAGAAATGTCACCAAATGATAAACTAGGCAGCCTACAACTTGGCTAGCAGAACACATCGCCTTCCTTGCTCAAGTGCTAGAACATGGAGCCTCGGGTGTTCTCCGATACAGTGTCTCCAAACTTTTTGATCATGCACTTTATCAGTAAGATAATTTTAAGCACTCCTCCACAACATTTATTTATTCACTTATAAAATGCATACATGCACTAATGATATTAAGTGTATTATAAAACATATAAGATATAAATTCTGAGAAGTTGAGCTCTAATATTTCCTCTTTGTTTTGGAGACTTCTGTGCAGGTCTCTGGGTAGAACAAGGACCTGGAGAGAGGCCATTTATCAGGCTCCGTGTCGCAAAGGTCAAGCGGGATTACATCCTTCATAAAGCAGTTGTAGAGTTTTAGTTATACTTATCATTACGGTTGGCTAAATCACGTAGGCACATAAACAATAATAATGATAAGAATATCTCCTGAAAGTTATAGTTCAATGACAACACATAGAGCTACATTTTAAAGGGTCTGTTTATCAAAACATTACTGGGAACCTACCACATGCCAAATGCAATTATAAGAACGAGGATAGAGATAAATAAGACATAATCCCAGCATCTGAACTTTTAATAGGGAAGACACACACACACAGTGGATAAAGACAGCATCTTGTAACATGTATAGTGAAAGGAAGTACAAAACCAGAACAAGAGGAAGGAGTGGGGGCTCTTAGGGGAGGCTTCCCTGAAGAAGTGATGCTGGGCATCGTTTTGAAACATAAATTAGTATTTGATAGACCAAGTAGGAAGGGTGTTTGAGCTGGAGGTGTGAAACAGGTGTCATATTCTGCACCCTACATGCTGTCTGAGATATTTGATGTGGCTGACGTGTCTGGATTGTGAAGGCCAGAGGTGATATTGGATAAGGCAGTCAAGGGCCAGGTCATGGGGCCTTGTGCTTTGGGGAGAAGTTTGGACCAAAACCCGAGACAGAGGATGGATTAAAGGTTATAGGCAGGAGAGTGGCATGGTAAGATTTGCATGTTGGAAGGATCCCTTTGACTGGTCCAAGGAAGGAGAGTTGCAAGGCTTGAAGCTGGGGAGCTAGGAACTCCTGCGACTCCAGGAGAGAGGGGAGGAAAGTCTGAATGGATTCTACAAGGGAGATAGAGGCGCTGAAGACAATGCGAAGAAATTGGAAGTAAGAGTCCATTTTGGAATATGCATGGCCCTCTCTGCTTCCTTCAGACTATCAGTTCCATAGGAGATTAAGTGAAGCTCCTTATTCTTGAAAGACAGTGAGATTTGATTGGAGAGCTTTCAAGCCCAAGGTCAGAAGATACCGGTGCCTTTCTCTTTTTCCCAGCAAAACCTAACCTCCTAAGTTCACTGAAAAAATCCCAAACAGCAATCTCCATTCCTAGCAGGGATCCTAGCCTATCAGATTGCCAAGGCTGAAAGGGCACTCCTGCAGCTTCTACAGTTCCCAACTATAGGACAATGGTCTGACTCTTAGGGCAGTGGGTGGCTCCACTGGATTGATCTTGCTTCACCCTATTGGGGAAGGCTTAATATTGAGCTCCCCACCACCCAGAACTGGCATCTGTTAATAAATCAAGATCACGCATTTCTAGGTTAATTTAGTCTCTCCCATTTCTGGGATTCCAAGATTTGGAGATACTAGACACAAAACCAATAATTTCACCCTCTTTCAGATCTCCAGCCTCCTTTCCAACTTTATTCCATTGCTTTATGGGTCTTCATACCTACACTTTTACTTTTTGAATTTTAGTGTAATGTAGAAAATATATAGAAAAGTGCAGAAATTAAGTGAAATTCTACAAAGTAATCACACTTGTGTAACCAGAACTCAAATTAAGAAATAGAATATTACCAGCATCTCAGAAGTCCTCCATTGCTCCTTCCAGTAACTACCCTCCCCAAGATGGATCAATATCCTGACTTATAGGACCATAGATTTGTTCTGCCTGGTTTCAAGCATTGTGGTTCCTTAATTTTCATTGTCATATAGCATTTCATTGGGAGAATACACCATGATTTTTTTTTCTGTGGCTAAAGGGGATTTGGGTAGTTTCCAGTTTGAAACTATTACAAACAGAGCTGCCACAAACATTTCTGTATATGTCTTATGGTGCTTATACGTATGTATATAAGGTACTTCAAAAAGTTAGTAGAAAAATAGAATCAAAAGATAATACAAATCTTTTCATGAACTTTTTGAAGTACCCAAGTATGTGCAGGATCATAGGGTATGCATACATTCGGCTTGAATAGTAAACTAATACTGCAAATCAGTTTTCAAAAATGGTTGTATAGATTTACATTATTGCCAGCAGCATATGCAAGTTCCAATTGATCCATATCCTTGCCAACATTTGAAATTGTCTATTTTTTGATTTTGTTTTAGTCATTCTGGTGGATGTGTGACAGTATCACATAATGTAATTTGCATTCTCTGAAGACTATTAAAGTGGGGAATAATCACACATTCTGACCAGTCTAGTCTTTTCATCTGCATTTTTCCCCCTTCCAATTGCCCTTTAATTTTCTCCAATTTATGCTCAACCCTAATTTACCCACTAATATTGCTCTCTCTAAAGTCACCAATATCCCAGTCAACTGTAACACAGTACCTGTCCTCTTTCAGTTTTCTCTAACATCACTAGTGTATCAGTTTGGGCTTCTTCAGATGCAAGTGTCCATAAATCCAGCAAAAAAAGAAAGAAAGAAAGAAAGAAAGAAATCTTAGCTCACATAACTAAGAGGTCTTGTGGTATATATCTCAGGCATAGCTGGACTCAGAGTGCAAACAATGTCATTACTTTAGGTTCTTCTCCTTCCATGCACCATGTTGGTGCTAAGTTTACGTGTAAGAAAGATGGCTGCAATAGCTCCAGTTTTATAGTTTTAAGTAAAAAGCCCCCAAATTGAGTCTTATTGGCTCTCTTCAGCCTGTTTGGGTCACATGCCAATCCTGGAACCACTTGCCTGGGAGATTGGATTGCCTGGATAATATGTCTATCCTGAGGGAGGTAGTGGAATGGATCAGCCCTGCTCACACCAAATGGATTAAGAGTGAAAGCAGGTTGATTTCTCAGAAGTAGATTGCAGTAGAATTATCTGGAGGGTGAAAAGATACTGGGAAACAAATTCAGCAGTTGTCTACTATGCTTGTTGACCCACTCCCAAGGCCAGAAACCTTGAAGTTATTTTGAGTCTTCCTTTCCCTCAGCCTCCACAGCCATCAGTTATGACATCCTAAATGGCTCCCTAATCTATCCACTTTACCACTATCATCACCATTCCATTCTAGTCCAAGTGGCCGTTAACTCATCCTTTGACTCCCGATATAGATTTCTTCCATCCTTTTCTTTAAACTCTAGAAATAGCCATAATAAGTATCATTTCTTGAGGGCTTATTAAATAACCAACACTGTGCAAAGCATTTTACTTTTACAATCTCATTCAGTTCTCAGAGCAACTGTATGGAGTAAAAAGGTGATATTCTTTATTATATAAAAGAGAAACTATAATTAGAAACTTCTTAATACTCAAAAAATTATTCAATGGCTTATTTCCTTATATTCCTGATATCTATTAGTGTGTAATAAATGAATCCAAACTTTGTTGTCTTGAAAAAAATAGCAATCATTTATTTACATTAAGAAGCTACAGTTTAGGCAGGGCTCAGCAGGGAAGGCTCATGACTTTTCCTCGCAGCATCTTCTCGAGTGACTTGAGTAGACAATGGAAAGCCACTTCCAAGATGGCTCACACATATGTTTGACAGGTTAGTGCCAGCTATTGTCTGCAAGCTCAGCTGGGCTGAGAGTCAGGGGCCTCAGTTTCTGTCCATATGGCCTCTCCATATGGGATTCTCCACAGGCTGTTTGGGTTTCCTCACAATGTGGTGGCTGGGTTCCAAAAGTGTCCCAAAATACGGGAAGTAGAAGGTGCCATTTCTTAAGACCTGAGCCCAGAAACTGGCACACATCATAGTGCCCAGACTGAAGAGGAGAGATAGAGAGCTCCTCTCAGTGGAAGGAGTATCAAAGAACTTTCGGATCAAGTTTTAAAACTTCCATATTCTAACTATAAAAATCCATAAAATGAACTAAAAGGCTTTCCAAGATTTGGCACCTGTTAACCAATCTATCATTCCATTTCCTGGTAGTATTTCCCTATGCACGATGGCCTTCTTTCAGTTCCTTTGATATATGTGTTCTCCCTCACCTCAGGGCTGTTGTAGCTGCTATTTGCACCTTCCTGAAATGCTTTTGCTGTCTTTACTCAGTCTCTTACCTTCAGATCTCAGCAGAAAAGGCCTCTTCCAGTGCTAGACTAGGTTAGACATTCTGTTTTACGTTCTCATATGAAGCCTGGATCATAGTAGGAGCAGCATACATGCGATTTGACAGAAGAAATGATTGAATGAATGAGGAAATTCACTGTCCCTTAAGTCTGAAACCTCTTTCCCATCTCCATGGCTTCTTGTGCTGTACTCCCACCCCCCTCAACTTCCAGTTTCCAGGTGGATACAGCAATTTTACCTCATCCGGGAAGGTGACAGTTTTCCCTAGGGTCCACCCAGACTAAACATTCAGATTTCAGGACTCACTGGGCTTCAGCATCTGTATGAATGGAAAGTCTTGAGAACTTATTTTCATGGAACCTTTGTCAAATGGCTCCAGTGTTTCTATAAAGAATGTCAATATTTGTTATGAAGCTCCTGGAAGGTAAGCTTGATGTCTCTGTGACTCACAAAATAGGAAACAGATGTCCTCAGGAACAGCAGATTGAAATTGAATTTTAATAGGTGGAGAGTAGAGTATGAGCAAAGACTGAGTAGGCTGGGTATGCTCCCTGCTGTCCAGTGGGGAAGACACGGCCTCATGATGCCATGGCCTTGGATACATTTTTGGTCAGGGAAGGAGACATATTTTGTGATGGAAATACATTGGACAGCAAGCCAAATTAATTAAATAATTAAACAGTTATTGAGACCTTTTTACAGGAGGATGTAGTACAGTGAAGTGGTTACTGTCTTGACTTTGCAGTTTGATAATACATGAGTTAAATATTGGTTTCATCATTTACGAACTGTGTGACCTTGGGTAAGTGACTTCCCCTTTCTGAACTTCAGTTTTCTCATCTGAAAATAAAGGTAAGAGATGAGAACCTTATAAGGATATTGGGATGATTCAATAAGATAAAATATATAAAATGTGTCCCACAATGCCTAGCATATAATACATACTCAATAAATAAAAGTAGTTTTAAAAAAATATTATTATTACAAATAATTAATCTTCAGGGAATAAACTGTTGGTCAGTTTGTTTGGTGTGTAGTAGATACATATAGAGAAATACTGGGAGATGTTTAGAAAAGATAGGCTGGGACCATATGGTGGTTCTTGAATGTACAGATGAGGATTTTGCATTTTATCACACTGGCAATGACAAGGACCTGGTGAAGATCAGGCTTTCAAAAATAAAATTTCAATGTAGAACATAGAAGATATTAGAGAGAAGACACTCTAAAAATGGAGAGACTTGTTCACTCATCCACTCATTCATTCATTCTGTCAATCATCTAACAATTATTGAGCCCCTATGTGCCAGGTACTAGTTGGAGAAGATAGAGAGGAAATGATATAATTAAATAAGACCTGAAGTATAATAAGTCCTAGAATAGAGAGGCATATCTGTGATGTACCTAACTTAGATTTTTGGAAGGACACAAATATTTAAACTGAGACCTGAAGTATAAAACAGGAGAAGAACATTCCAGGCAGTAGAAATGTCAAGTACAAAGGATGCATAGGCCAGAGAGAGTGGGGTGAGCAGAGGACTTCAAAGCCATTCAATCTTTAAGACAAGAGGTAAGGAGAATCTGAACAAGGCTGATAAACATGACGATCTTAACTAGGGTGAAGACCAATGGTTCTTTTTCATGCACTTCTCCTTTGTGAGCCCACTTTGGTGGCTGTTTGTGCATGACCTTTCAGATTTATTGTGACTCCTTTTCTGATCTTTCAAATATCCTTTCCAGAATTTCACTTTTCTAGTTTCTCCCATAATCGTGTAATATTTAATTCTCATCATAACTCTTTTATCCCACAACAATCATAGTGAATCTGCCCCTGACTATGACTGATACTAGGCTCATAAACTTGTAAGTAGTTTGAGTTTTACTTATCCTTAAGAATTTCTGGTGTGTCCAGGCATCCAAGGAAGAGCTGATATTGGTGTTTGTTACCCATATGAAGACATAAATTATCATCTCATTTAGTTCAGAACCAAATAAAGATATTTGTTTGAGACTCTGACTACTTTGTTTCTCATTAACACAGTAGATTAAAACATAGGAACCAATAAGCCAAATGACTAAGCAATAACATAAGAAAAGGGAAGTGGAGAAAGTATATTCTAAGAGGAGGGAATAGGATGTGCAACGATTTAGGGGTCACAACTTCTCCTTGCCTACCTTAGGCTTGTTGTAAAGATTAAATAAGATAATGAGTATGGAGGCACTCAGTAAATGGTATAAAGCTATGTAGATATGGAATCAAATTGGGAAGACCATTTATAAGAAGGACTTTTTGCTTTCTGCTCTTTAGTAGTCCTCTAGGATATTTAATTCACTTCTGTGCTCCAGCTTTCAGAAAATTAGAATTTCAAAGAACTTATTTATGTGGTTGATGCCAGCAGGGCCTAGATCATTGGGCTCAGGGAATACCAATATCTGCTCAGCCACTAGGGAAAAGGAACTGAGAGTACCTGTAGACAAGTTTGTTCTCCTTTCACTCCATGGCTTTTCTGGAATGGAAGTGTCCTGGTGATAGAGTTTGGATGTGTTGTCCCCACCGAAACTCATGGAAATCTGATCACCAGTGTGGCAGTGTTGGGAGCTGTTTGAGTCATAGAGGTGGGTCCCTCATGAATGGATTAATGGTCTCCCTGGGGGAGGGGGACCTGAGTGAGATCTTGCTCTGTTAGTTCCCTTGAGAGCTGGTTGTTTAAAATATCATGGCACCTTCCCTTTCTCTCTCTCTTTCTTCCTCTCACCATGTGATCTGCTTGTAACCACTGGTTGCCTGCCACTTTTCAACATGAGTAGAAGCAGCCCAAAGCCCATGTCAGATGGAGCTGTCAGAATTGTAAACTAAATAAACCTTTGTTCTTTATAAATTACTCAGTCTCAGGTATTCTGTTGTAGCAACACAAAACAGACTAATACAGAAAATTGGTACCAAGGAGTGGGGTGTTGCTATACAGATACCTGAAAATGTGGAAGCAGGTTTGAACTGGGTAATTGGTAAAGGTTGGAGGAGTTTGGTGGGCTTAGAAGAAGACAAAAAGATGTGAGAAAATTTGGAACATTTTAGAGTTAAATGGTTAAACGGTTGTGACCAGAATGTCAATAGAAATGTGGACAGTAAAGGCCATGCTGATAATGAGGTTTCAGACAGAAATGAGGAAATTATTGGGAATAAGACAAAAGATAACCCTTGCTACACCATAGCAAGGAAATTGGCTGCATTGTTTTCATGCCCTTGGACTTCATGGAATGTGGGGCTTAAGAGGTGTGAACCAGAATGTTTGGCGGAAGAAATTTCCAAGTAGCAAAGCATTAAGAAAGTTGCATGTTTACTTCTAACAGCCTACTCTGAGTTATGGTGGCAAAGGCATAATGTAAAGCTAGAATTTAAAGGGAAGTAGAGTGTAAAGAATTGGAAAATTTGCAGCCTGGCCATGTGGTAGAGAAGCAGAGAGCAGGAGAAAAATGCAAGGGTGAAGCAGATAAACTGGTTGGTAAAGACATTAGCTTGGTGATGAGGCAGCCAGATGCTAATAGCCAAGACCATGGGAGAAAGGCCCTGAAGGCATTTGAGAAGTCTGGAAGGGTGCCCCACCATCACAGATCCGGAGGCCTAGAAAGACTGAGTTGTCCTGAAGGACAGACCTGGGGTGCAGCTGCCCTCAGGAACCTGCTCCCTGCATCCTAGCTGCTCTGGCTGGAGCAGCCTTGCCTCAAGTGGCCCCAAGTGTGGTTCATGCAGCAGCTTTGGAGAGCACAAGCTAGAAACCTTGGTGGCATCCATATTGTGTTAAGTCTGCAGGCTGACAGAGCATGAGAGCAGTGGAGGCATAGTAGCCTCTACCCAGATTTCAGAGGTTGTATGGAACAGCCTGGGGTGGAGTCACTGCAGAGGCCATATACTAGAGCAATTCCAGGCAGAAAAGTGGGGTTGGAGCACCCACAGAGAGCCCCCACCAGGGAAATGTCTAGTAGAGCCAAGGCAGCAGGGCTGCCGCCAGGACCCCAAAACTGTAAGGCCACTGGCAATGTGCAATGCAGGCCTGGAAAAGCTGCAGGCATCAGCACTTCCCAGTGTGCTGCAACTGGCAGAGCTGTGGAAGTGAGGCTTCCTGGCACTTTGGGGACCAGAGGCCCCACTGTGCCCAGGATGCAAGACTTGGAGTCAAAGAAGATTATTTTGGAGCTTTAAGACTTAATGTCTGCCCTACTGGACTTGTTTGGGGCTGGTTTCTCCTTTCTTCTGGTCTTTTCTATGAGAAATGCCCTTACCTGTTCAATACCAAAGGATGGACATGGAGACATGAGGTACAGTGAAGCGAGACTTTAATAGCAGCCTTGAAAGTCCAGGTGTCTGTGAATGGGACAAGCACATGGAAAAAGGCTGGAGCAAGCAATTTATTCCCTAGTGCTTAAGTCCCTCCCCCCACTTTCTCATTAGCTGAGTACTACAGGGTTCACAATCTTCCTGATTGACACCTAAAATTTATTACTCCCTTGCAAGGAATTCCTTTGTCTGGGAGCTCAGGACAAGCCCACAAAAAAAGGCCAGCTTAAGCCCTGTGAAGGGAGAAACACCAGGGAATGAAGAAAACAATGGGGACTGGTAACTAATTACCATCTCAAGGAGAGCTCTATCTGTTCAGAGACCCTCCGGGAATGGGCTGGGCCAGTCAGACAAATTTGGGGCTAGGCCAGAATCAGTTAAAACACCCTCTGAAAATGAATCACTTAGATTATTTTCTTACATATTCCCCCCCTTTTGGAATGAGAATGTATATCCAATGTCTGTTCCACCCATATATCTTGGCAGTAGATAAATTCGGTTTTGATTTTGATTTTTACAGGTTCACAGCTAGAAGTTTTGCCCTTGGTCTCAGATGAGACTTTGGACTTTGGACTTTTAAGTTGGTGCTGGAACAAGCTAAGACTTTTGGGACTGTTGGGATGGAATGATTGTATTTTGTATGTGAGAGGAACATGAGTTTTAGAGAGCCAGGGGAGGAATCACAGAGTTTGGATGTGTTGTCCCCACCAAAACTCATGTGGAAATCTGATCACCAATGTGGCGGTGTTGGGAGCTGTTTGAGTCATGGGGGTGGATCCCTCATGAGTGGATTAGAGCTCTCCCTGGGGGAGAGGGGCCTGATTGAAATCTTGCTCTGTTAGTTCCCACAAGAGCTGGTTGTTTAAATGACCCTGGCACCTCCTCTCTCTCTCTCTCTCTCTCTCTCTTGCTTCCTCTCACCATGTGATCTGCTTGTACCCACTGGCTGCTTGCTGCTTTCCTTCATGAGTAGAAGCAGCCTGAGGCCCACACCAGATGCAGCTGTCCCAGAATCATAAGCCAAATAAATCTCTGTTCTTTATAAATTACCCAGTCTCAGGTATTCTGTTGTAGCAACACAAAACGGACTAATATACCTGGCAACCTCAGAATCATTTCATATTTTCTGCACCAGACCCTTTCAATTTGCTTTTCCTGCTCTGTCCCTGGGACAAGTCAGGGAGAAACACCCCTGAAGAATCCTGATTACAATATTTACCCGCTGTGCGAATGTGAACAAATTATTTTAACATTATGCCTCTCAATTTCTGTATCTGTTAAATGGGGATAATAATTTATTTCATGGAGTTGTTGTGAGGATTAACTTAGTTACATGTGTAGTCTTTAGAATAGTGCATGATACATAGTGATCAGCAAATGTTAGCTGATATTATAATCAAACCAATAATCATTTTTATTATTATGTAGCATCAAAAGGTTAATTGTAGCCTCCTTGGCATCCAAATCAATTGTTGTGGGGTTCTTCATAATATTTATTTTTGGCATCTTAGAGAAATCAGATGATTTAGAAGCTCATTGGTTCCTGATTCATAGTAACATCATATGTAAATTCTAGTGCATGCGAGGACAAATTGGTCAACTTCATCTGTTCAAATCACAATAACTGTCAAGTGGGAAAAAATCAATATTTAGCCCGGGTTCTCCACCAGCCACCACTCCACCTTTCTCCTTGCCTTTACAGCCAGGTGTCTGTTTTGCCTCCATGTTCTAGCTCCATATCTTCCCTTCCCACTCACCTGCTGGTCAGCCACTCTACAGTCTGGCTTCTGCCCCTGCCTTGCTGCCGAATCTGGCTTCCTAAAGGTGGCCAACAACCACCTTACTCCTAAGACTAATTACCATTTCTTTACCTGCTGAGCACTTCCCACCTTCTGGACTCTTTCTCTTTGCAGGCTTCCGTGACACCACACTTTTCCTCTGTAGGTATTTTCCTTTCTTCTGGCTGTTGCTCTTTCACCAGTTTACATATTTTTTCAGTCTTATTCTTTTGCCCAACCATTACACGTTGGCATTCTTCAGGTTCTAGCCTAAACCTTCTTGTCTTCTCATACACATCTCTTTCAAGAGAATTTCCCTCATTCCCAAGTCTCAACCATCAGATACACAGACCTATAGTCCAGCTCCTTCTCTTGAGTTTGACTCCTAAGTTCTATCTACCTTCTTTTTTGCTGCCTGTCACCACCTAAGTTTCACAAAGATGTTTCAAACCCAACCTGTCCTAAAGTAAACTTATTTCCTCCACAAAATGACAGCTCCCTTCCATGCTTCCTCTCTTAACAACTGGCACCTCGATTGGCACAATGTTTGAGAATCACCCTATTTCTGCCTTTCTTTTGCCTCCTTATACTAAATCTCTACATCTGTCAGCTTTACTTCCAAAATGTCTCTGGGACCAGACATCTTTTCTCTCCCCATGTTGCTTCTCTCCTAGTTCAGGCCACCATCACCTTTCTGCTGACTCACTGCTGTACTTCCGAATTGGTCTCCTGGCCTTCAGTCTGGATGCATTCAAATTATTTATTCTCCACTGAGCTGCCAGAATTATATTTTGTGAATGGAAAACTGACCCTGATGCTTTCCTGCTTAAGACACTTCAGTGATTTCCAATATTTTTAGGAAAAAGTTTAAATGTCCTAACTGAGCTTCCAAGGCCCTAAAAGGACTAGTTCTTTGCTCACCCTCTGGCCTCCCTTCTGTCTTTCCCCACCCCCCTGCAGTATTCCGCATGCTAGTTCTACTGATCTTTCAATTCCCACAATGGGTCCTCAGACCCTTCTCTGGAATCTTCTTTTCAAATAACTACAGCTAACTGTTCAGGTTTCAGGTAGAGGTTGCTTCCTCTAGGAAGGTTTCCCTCATACTCATGTCTAGGCTAGGTCCTCTCCCAGGTGGGGCTTTGGACAGTTCCTCTCAAAGCTCTGTCCCCTTCCTGGTGATTTATTTAGAGCTTGGGCTTTGGAGTCAGGCCATGGAAGTCTGATTTCCTGCGCTGCCACCTATCATTTAACCTCAGCGAGCCTCAGTTTCCTCCTCTATAAAATGGGTCTAATAAGACAATCTATTTTATAGATTTGTAGTGAAAAATAAATGGGATGATGCACACAGAGTACATGCCTAGCTTAGTTCCCAGCATCTGTTGCACTGTTACCTGTCTGTTTCTATTGTCAAGCTTTAAGCTCCACAAGAACAGGGCCACTCAGTCTTGTGCCTTGTTGTATACCTGACATCTCATACTCCATCTGTCCAGCACTTTTTGGAGAGAGAATGAAGGCCTCTGTCTATTTTGGTTTTCTAGGTACATCATAAAGGCAGAAAGCATCATTCCTGTTTAATGATGGAAAGGGGAAAGAAAGGGAGGCTGGGGGTTAGAAATTACTTGAAAGAGCATGTTCCTTAGAAATTTTTTCTCAACTATTTATCATAAAAACTTTAAATGATTTAAAAAATAATATATTTTTATTCTAGGAAATTTGAAAAATGCAAAACTTATAAAGACTATCTAAAGCACCTATAGTTTTATCATCTGAAAAAATTTGTCATTAATACAGGGTACTTCAAAAAGTTTGCAGAAGGATTCGTATTCTTTGAATTTTATTTTTCCACAAATTTTTTAAAGTACCCTCGTTTTTTATCTTTCTTTGTAGTTTTTCATAAATTCATATTTCTTTATTGAAATAGGGATAATATGGCATGTAACTAATTATTTGTATAATTAATTGTTTAAAAACCTATATTTCTTATTTCAGTTTAAGCTGTATAAAGGCATGGACTATGCCCACCACTGAATCTCCAGTACTTGCTATTGTGCAGATTGCAGCTCAGTAAAAAGATATTGAATAAACTGCTAAATATATTTGGCATTTTGATTATTTTTAACGGTAACCATATCTTGTGAATATTTTCCCATGTCATTATTTCTCTATTCATTATTTTTACTGGTTACTGAATAGCCTAGTGCATAAATGTCCCAGAAATTATTTAACTATTCATTGTTGGATATTTAGGGTATGTCAATTCATCAATATTTAAAATAATATTGTGACAAACATTCTTGTGTATAATTTTATGCCTATATCTTACATTTTTTTCTTAAGGTCCTTTCCTAGAAGAAGGATGTTCTTGTTACAAGTCTTCTTTTGGAAATGTTCCGGAATTCTCTAATCTATTTCTCTCATATTGCCTGTAAGACATTCATATTTACCGTTTTGTGACTTTTTTTCCTCTCAGATGACCTTGGGATAGACAATATCTGAAGCCAGGGCTCAGCCTTACTCATGCTCCTGCCTTCCATGCTGGGAGTAGATATTCTTGCTCCCACACTAGGAGCCACCAATATCTAAACCTTGGTCCTACCACATCCATCAGGTTACAGAGAGGGGACAAACACTGATTATTTTTTCTCCTTCCTCTTCTTCCTCCTTTTTCTTCTTCTCCTCCCCACAGTCACTTTTTAAGGAAGGAAAAAAACAAAAAACAAAAAACATAGAACTCTTGGAAAAAAATAACAAAAATACATTTGTTATATATATCGTAGATAATAAAGGGAAAAATATAATGAAAAGAAGGGAAGGAGAGAAAGGCAGAGAGGAGAAGAAAGAAGAAAAGCTAGAAAAAGACAGAGAAAAAGAGAAGAGAATGAGAAGAGACCAGAAACAACATCATAAGAGAGGAAGAATAATTGGAGGCTGAGAGAGGAGAAAAGAGAAGAAAAAAATCTTGGCTTAGCAAGGTACATGTTTGGGGCCATTTTTACACATACCTTTGGTTTAAACTTTATCTGACAACCTTTCAGAGATTTGAAGAAGCTATTGCGATTACATAGCTTTTATTTTATTTTTGCTTTTCTCCAGGGTAAATTTACCTGATTATTTCTGTTATTGCTAGGGGGACATAATTTTCATCCTCCTCAATAGCCTAGTTACCTTTTGGGGGTAGTGTTCGGTTTGTCAGTATCCCTATTAAAATATGATGCTCTGAGTTGAATGGGGTGTTCCAGGGTGTTCCTAGTGTGGGCTATGAACAGAGCACCCCAGAGGACTGTCACTGCCTGTGCTGGCACATGCATCTTCTCGTCACTCTCTTTTGCTCCCTGTCGGTCTCTCTCTCAAACTCTTACAGCAACGGTGCTAAAGCTTTTTGGCCTTGGGCCTCTTTATTGTCATAAAAAAAGATCGAAGACCTCAAATAGATTTTGTTTATGTAGATGATTACATCTAGTGATATTGACCACATAAGAAATGAAAACATAAAATTTTAAAATATTGATTTAATTCATTTAAAAATTACAAAGATAGGGCCGGCCCCGTGGCGCACTCGGGAGAGTGCAGCGCTTGGGAGCGCAGCGGCGCTCCTGCCACGGGTTCGGATCCTATATAGGAATGGCCGGTGTGCTCACTGGCTGAGCGCGGTGCGGGCGACACCACACCAAGGGTTGCGATCCCCTTACCGGTCACAAAAAGACAAAAAAAAAAAAAAAAAAAAAAAAATTACAAAGATAAATCGATTGCATGTTAACATAATTAATGTATTCTTCTGAAAAAATTTCCAAAACAAAGAATACTAGTGTGAAAATGGCACTTTCATATACATTTTTGCATTTCTCTTTAATGTCTGGCTCAATAAAGGGCAGCTTGATTCTCATATCTGATTCTGCATTTAATCTGTTGCAATGTGTTGTTTTGTTGAAGTATGTAAATAAATTTGGCCTCACTCAGAGGTATAGTTGGAAAAAAGGGGGAAATACTTTAATGGCCTTTTCAGATAGTTGTGAATGTTCTTTGATATTACATTAAAAATTGACAAGTGGTAGTTTCTGAAAGGTTAGTTGCAATGTGAAATCTGGAACCATATCAATAAACTTTATACTTTATTACACATAATTCATTGGTCTAAATTACACTTTGAATGGATCCTGTGCCCCTGTTTGGTTTTATAACACCATGCATTAGTCACTAGGAAAATATTAGTTCACTGAGTTATGCATATCTTCCAAATGTTGACACATTTCATTCTATGATACAAAAATACACACATTCATTAATATTATCATTAATTTCATTTTAAAAAATCTTTAAATATTGGGAAGCTGACAAGTTCATTGTGGCAGATGTAAGTTTTTCCAGAATTCATTTAAAAGCTTGAATTTTATCATTGGCAACAAACATTGGTAGTGATTTTCATTGAAGTGACAGTCTCACTTCATTAATTTCTAAGAAAATGTCTGTCAAATGCCTACATCTGAATAACCGTAATTAGTCTGTCAGTCAGTTACCATTTCAAGTAAAAATGGGACCTAGATTTAATAAAAGTAGCAATATTTACTGCTTAATAAAAGACGTTGGAGAGTGGAACTGGCTTTGTTTTCCTCCTGGGAGTGCTTAGTGGTGAAGAACATGATGGTGACTTGTACAGTCGGGAGCCACTGTCTTGATTCATGCTAAGGTGCGAGCAGTTTTACCTGTCATTGCTTTTGCACCCTCAGTGTAAATGTCAATACAGTGAAAAAATCAAAGTAGTATTATTTTGAAAACAGTTTTGGCTTTATGGACCTCTTGAAACAATCTTGAGGACTGCCTAAAGTCTGTGGACCACACCTTGAAAACTGCCAGTTTCAGGATGCCTGTGTTAGATATATTGAGTCTTCTGCTGATCCTATCAGTGATAACAGGTTATGGGTCTTCAAAGAGATAATACTAATAGCAACAGAAACTAACAGGTCTTAGGTGCTGTTCCGGGTGCTTTTCATACATTATCTCACAGACCCTTGCAGTAGGTACTGCTTTATCCCTACTTTCAGATGAAGAACCTGAGGATCAGAGAGGTGCGTTAGCATGCCTAAGATCACACAGCTGGTAAATAATAGAGCAGTAGGAAATTCACAGCAGTCTGACTTAGAGCCCATGCTCTGAACTGCTCTGTTATTGCTGGAGAGGAGAACAGGATGGGCGAAGTGAAGAAACAGCATGCTAGAGGGGCAGGAGGTCAAAGCAGTGGCTGTCTTGGACCCAAGGACCTAAGTAGCAAATCAAAGGTTTCCCCCAAATCAGCTTTCTCACCCAATTCTCACAAAAGTCCTTGAGATGGCCTGTCAGAGTCCTTATTTCCATTTCATAGGTAAGGAAACTGATGTTACTTAGACAAACATCCCTGGCAGCCCCAGAGTCATATACTGGTAGAGCTTCACCTCACCCAATGCCAAGGACTCAGGGCCCTTCTTGGCAGCTTTTCCTCCTTGGGGTGTCATGCTGTCACATGCCATGGAGGGTAATTCTGCAAAACAGGCAGTGGTATCAAAAGAGAGAAAGAGGAAGGGCGGGCCTGTTAGCCCTGGTGTCACGGAGGAACGATGACCTGACATCCGGCACTGGTGTGGCCCTCCTTGCGCTGAGTGCCTGCGATTGAGACTTGAAGCTGTTCCCCATTCTGGAGATGCAGTTCCTCATTAAGCCGGAAACAGTTTATCTGCCAACAGAAAAGGAGGCATGGAGGCGGGGGCAGAAAGAACAGGCCAGAAAAGTACACCGAAGCCTTGGAAGGTGTGTCAATGAGGTTGGAGGAGATGGAGAAAAAAGAACTCAAATGCAGCTGGATCTCTTTCCCTATAAAAGGAGAAACCGAGTCCTGTAGAGGGAAAGGAACTTACCAAAAGTCATGCAGCCTCTAAGTAAAAATGCCAAATGCTGTGCTGGCCCCAGACCCCTAATGCTTGATTTACAGCACTCTCAGAAAAGAGACCATTTTTGGATAAATCAAAGCCAGTTTGCCTGGAGTCTCCATTCCCATTTCTCAGAGCAGACAGAGTTGCAGCTGGCAGCCAGGGTTGCTTCTCAAGGTGAAACTCAAGCTCTGGGGAAATGTGCCCTATTTATGAAATTCTGTGAACAGGGACTGAGAACTAGGATGGAATTTCTTTGGTTTCTCAGGACCCCTCCTGAGGTTTATATCATATTCTTTCTGCATACCACTTCAGGTGTTTAAATTTCAAGTGGGTTTTATGTTCATTTCAATCTGAGATTCCTTCCCTTCCTACGAGTTGATTTGGTCTTTGTTCCTTTGTTTATATTCCCCAGACAATCGACAGTTCCTGAAAGTTACAAGCCTCCTGGATGCGGAATAGGGGAATTTCAGGACAGTTCCTGAACGTCCAGGCCTTCAAAGCCCCACTCAAGGCCAGAAAATGGCCCCTAGAATAAAAGGGAGGATCCTTTCCAAGTAAGGTCTGCTGCAGATGAGAATGCCTGTTCTTACCTCAGAATCCTCACGTAGTCCCCCTTGCCCAGGGCAGTGCCCCACTGGTCTTTCACATGGAGCACCATTTAGGGGAAAATTTGCAGGAATAAGAAGATCTTGTTCCCCTAGTTCCTTTCCTCTTCAGCAGGCTGAGTTCTGAGTTTTAACAATTAGGAATTAGTTTTTTAACTTCATATTTCATTCACCAGGACAAAAGAGACCATTATATTGCAGGACTACTTTTTTTTTCTTTCTGTCTACAAATGTTTATTGAGAATCTGCTACATTCAAAGCCCTGGGTTTTGCTTGTTTGTTGGTTGGTTTGTTTTGGTTTCCTGGAGTGTGTATTACATAGGTTTGAGTGCAAGAAATGGCAAACAACTATTATGCTTGCTTTAAAATCTCATCTGGTGTCAATGCTAAGTCCTGATGCTTTTGATGGCCTCCTGGTTCTTGGCTCCTCCAGAGCAGGCTGGGCCCAGGCTCCTGGGTGAAGGGGCAGCCTCTGCATGGGACATCCTGTCTCCTGTCACCTGAGACATCAGGCACTTTGGTGATGCTCAGGGCTGGCTCCTTTTTCTCTTCTTGTGCACACTCAGGCTGCCATAGCCAGCTTTGTCTGGGAAACTCACAAGGTGGATGGGCCAGCCCAGGGGCTCAGGGCTGGCTCCTTTTTCTCTTCTTGTGCACACTCAGGCTGCCATAGCCAGCTTTGTCTGGGAAACTCACAAGGTGGATGGGCCAGCCCAGGGGCCCTGGGTGACAAGATTTCCCCTCCTTTCTGGGAGACAGATTCTTAGTGTAGGCTAGAGTTGTGGTTTCCATATCCTGGGGGCTGGCTAGCCCACCTGCCTTTCTGCTTGGGTATGCCCTGTCTGGACCCTCAATAAGGAATTTCCAGGACCATGCACCTGGCATCCCAGAAGTGGAGGTGGCAGCAGGGCAATTGGGGGCCATGAGTCCTGGAGAGCAGGGACAAAGTGCTGTTAGTGTCTGGGTGTGGTGTTGCTGGGCCTTCCAGCAGCCTTCAGGGGGGTGGGGTCTGTGGGTCCACATCTACCCAGGGTGGGGGCAGTGAGGAAGAGCTGGCAGCCTCCTTAAAGACTTGTGGACTTCCGAGCCTCCTCTGGGGGACACTGGGACCTTCTATTCTGGAAAGCCCCAATGTGATCCCCGTCAATAGGCCTGGGACCATTGGGCTCTAGCTCCTGTGGTCCTCTCTTCTTCCTATGGAGGGTGGATTCTGACCCACTTCTGGGTTAGGTGCCAAGCTGTCCCCTAATTGGTGTCACCCTCTGAGGAGTCTACCTCAAGAAGACTTTTGCTTCTGCAGTGACTCATTATTCAGCTCAGTCCCGCCAGAGGGTACCAGGGTCCACATGAAAGCAGGCTGCAGCACCCCCTTCTCTGGTTGTGCCCACTTCCCAGATAACACACCCCTGTCCCAACTACCTCCAGAGGGCTGACCTCTCTGGGTGGCAGTTCCTTCTTCAGCTCAGAGTGGGGCAGGTCAAGGCTGTGCTTATGAGAAGTGGCTAGCTTCTGCTTGGAAGCAGCCAAAGTCCTGTTTTGAGAGCCAGGGATTCAGCAGTGAGAGGAGCAAACAGATTCTCTGCTATGACATTCTTTTGGGGGAGTTGGACAATGTATAATGAGATGTCAGGCAAGTGCAGGTTAAGGCCTAGAAAGTAACTCAAGTGGCATCTTAGATGGGGTAGTCAGAGACGGGCTTCCAGTAGGGCTAGGGTTAGGAGCAGAGGACTGAGGAGGTGATATTTGAATAGAGACTACATGAAGTTAGAGGATGTGTCCTGAAGACATCTGGGGGAAGACACCTCTACTTGTCAGTATGGTCCCCCCTAAAATGTGGCGGGGTCTGCCTTCCAACCTTGGGTCACACGAAACCAGCTTAATCCTGTCTCCATGTGATGGCCTCCCCACACTCTTGAAGACCATTCTTAGGTCCTGACTAAACCTTCCTATCCCAGCAAGTCTGACTGTTACCCCAGCCTAAAGTTACCTTTCAGAGTAAATTTACCTTAAAAAAGCAAGAACAAAACCAAAAACAGCCCTTCTAGAATCTGGGGTTAGTTGACTAAGTCTTTGTTTCTTCTGCTGCTATTCTTGATCCTCACAAGATTCCAGAGCTTTAGAGTTGGAAGTGCTCTCTGAGGTCAGATGGCCCAATCCCCTCATTTCAGAAATGGGGAAAATACAGCCCAGGTGTAGAAAGGGGCTTGTTCACAGCTGCTGAGAGAGTTAGTTACAAAGATGGCAGAGTGAGGGCCCATGCCCAGGTGTCCCACTGATCCAGTGCTCTCTCTCCTCCTAACCCCGCACCACCACCTTTAATCCACATCCATTTTATATACTCGGAGAATAACAATAATAGCTCATGTTTCCCCAGATTGGGTTTCCTCTCGCAATGTTGTTCTGTTCTTCTCTGAGGACATTTTCTGAGAAGAGAAACTCTCTGTAGGTTTCTTTTTTTCTTTTACACTAAATATTATCTTTTGCTCTATGCCAGTCTCTGTGCTAAAGGCTTTACACTCAGTGTTTCATTTAACCCTCACAAGCCCTTGGTGAGGAATTATTATAATCACATTGAAAGACTGGGAAGCTTAAGGTCAGAGAGGTTAAGTAACTTACCCAAGGTCATGTAGCCAGAGAATGGTGGCACAGGGATAAGAACACAGAGCCTGTAGACTCTTTATTAGTTAGTCTGCTCTCCATGCCTAGCATCTGTCACCAGCAAGGGTGTAGAACACTCCTACTGGGGCGTCTGTCCCTTCAGACTTGTGGAGCTTCTATCTCTTTGGCCATTTTGGTTACTTTTCCTCACCTCTGTTATCATAGCAGGTGGGCCATGCAAGGAGCCTGCCATCCCTTCTCTGGGTAGTTCCTGATACATAGGTTGATATGCCTAATATTGGCATCCTGGCATGGGTGATGTAATACAAAATGATGTCTTGACCCAAAGACTACTAGCTATGGGCTGGTCAGTAGCCTGTGAGGTGTGAATGCTCCACCCAACAGAAGCACTGTGCTCTGGCTGGTTACCAGCTGACCCAAAAAGGCCTTTTCTCTTGGAGAGCAGAAAGATAGGGTTAAGGCACAGAACAGTACTCATGATCAGAGGAGGCAGAAACAGATGCCCAATGCTTATGGACAGATGAGATAACCCAGTCGTTAAGAGTGAAAACATTCCAGTGACTGAACAATATTCTGGTCTCCACATGGTTTGGCCCCATAGGTCAGATGGTCTTCACTTCTCTATGAATTTTTAAAATAAACTTCTAGTAAATGAATAACATGAGTGGGTCTCTGTCTTTACTCCCTGGAAGAGGCAAATCAACTCTCTGCAGTCTTTCTCCTTTCAAGTGCAGCAACGGACACCGCTGACCACCCGCCAGCACTGAGCATCCACGTGGGCAGAACCTCCACAGTCACAGCCCCCAGCCAGACCTGAGATCAGCTTCCCAAAGGGAGGCTGAACAACCATCTGGGCAGATTCTTGAGGCCCACCTCAGATCTGCTGGATCAGAATTTCTGTGGGTGGTGCCTGAGATATCTTGCCCAATCTCTCTAGGTGATTTTATTCCAAAATGACTTCTATGGATCTTTAAGTTTGCAAACAATGGCCATAGAGACCTGCTGTTGGGTCAGATGCTCATCCCAGGTAATACTGAACATGGTGAGGATGCATAACATGTGTTCTGTTTGGTCCAAGGTCTTGCCTGGTGAATCCTCCTTTTCTAGGGGGTGGAGGTAGGGAACATTGGACCACAGCAGCCAATAGCTGAAGATATGTTTTAGAAACTAATTACACCCGAAATTGCAAAATGCCATCAGTGAACTGAATCTGCAGATTACAGAAGTATTGCTTTTTCTAAGATTTTAAATTACTTGCCAACTCTTAATGATCAGAAGATTTCATACATGCAAAAAAAAAAAATCTGATTTCTAATATTTCTTGAAAATCTGTGAGATTTTAGCTGGTCCTTCATTTCTGTTTGGCAACCATCAGCTGTTGCTGACTAGCAGATGCCAGCATTAGATGGGGCTTGAGTGCCCCATTTACATCAGGGATCCTCTCTCCTGCTAGTCTCTCCAAATTTGAGGCTGTCAGTGGTTCAAGAAAAATGGGAGCGAGCACATTTCTTTGTGATTATGAAGAAAATTCCTTCATGCTTAATAGGCAAGTTTGTGACTGTCTTGAAAAAAACAGAGCTCAAGATGGCTCACTTTACTCATGCCTGATGTGTGCTTGATCCTAAAGGCATTTGCGTTGGGATGCAGGACACTGAATCCCAGGTCCCTACATGGGGAAAACTGGAAGCAGGGAGTGCATCATAAAGCCAGAGACTATTGAAATCCAACTGTGGAGTACAACATCGTCCTTGCACAGATGCGGAGACTGTGTCCCAAAAACAGAAGAGCACTTTTGGAGGTGACAGCCCAGTCCTCATTCCCAGGGGTGGACTCTTTTTGGCATAGCATATAACTGCCCCCAATCTTTATCTGTAGCTGGAATTTTTTCCTCCAAAGTTTCCTTACACTTGGCCACCAATTTTTTTTTCCTGGGTGTTTACTATATTCCAAGTATAGTGCTAACTAAAGTGTTTTACAAACCTGATCTGACTTAATTGTTATCCTTATTGGACAAATGAGAAAATTGAAGTTTACAAAGTCATTTTGCTTATTAGCAGAAGAGAATGAATTTGAGTTGAGGTCTGGTGCACTCAAAGCCTGTGGGATTCCCCACCGTACTGTACAACACTGACCAACCCAGCGTGGGAGGGAAGTACCATGCTGTTTCCATTTTATTGATGGGGAAAGCAAGACGGTAAGTAGCCTGGCCAGGATCACTCAGCCGGTGATTGATATAGTTAGGCTAAAGTCTAGGGCTGGCTCCAGGGCTGGTGCTTGTAACTGTGGCCTTGTTTGCTGCTTTTCCGCACCTCATGTAACCACTGGAAACCTTCCAACAGTTCATTTCCATTTCTTTGTATGAAATCACCTTATAGACTTAGTGTCAGTATGTAAATGTGGGTGTGTAGAGGGGCTGGGTCTATTAAGGGCACACTGAGTGCACCTGTATGGTTTTGAGATAGTGCGGCATTCTGTGTCAAACACATTAAGCAGCGACAGATCCTAGACCCTCAGGTGAAGTGATAGCCACAAATGGAGAATCTGTATCCACGGACAAGAAGGGCCTTTCCAATGTCACATGGTGAGTGCTGACTCTCAAAAGACTAGAGCCAACATCTTCTAGAGCCCCAGCATGCTAGTTACCTCCTATTCAAATTTAATCAGTAAAATGCTGTGAAATGCTGTGATTCCCTTCTATTATCTTCATTTTGTTTTGCAAAACACAATGGTGGTAACCTTGTATCTTTATCTCACTCTGTGAAGGATGAGGTGGTGACCTCTCATCACTCAGATCCCAACACCCCAGAAAAGGGGGACTATCTCAGTGGCTTTCACAGCATGCTCCAAAGAATCCTAAAGTTTCCTGTGGGGCACTTCTGAGACTTTGAAAGTAATAGTCTTTGGGCCGAGCCCGTGGCGCACTCGGGAGAGTGCAGCGCTGGGAGCGTGGCGACGCTCCCGCTGAGGGTTCGGATCCTATATAGGAATGCCCGGTGCACTCACTGGCTGAGTGCCGGTCACGAAAAAGCCAAAAAAAAAAAAAAGAAAAAAAGAAAGTAATAGTCTTTGCAACCAAGAATAAAGTTTGAAACTAATTACTCATTTACAAAATATATTTTAAATACTGTGGTTTAGTGCAAGGTGTCATTTTAAAGAAAGAAATATGCTGCTATAAAGACTGAAAATCTCTTTCTCTAAAATGTTGTGAGTCACAGAGCCACAGGATACATCTCCTTAGAGGTAGAAAGTGATCATTGATACAAAGTCAGATATCCCAGCAAACAGGAGGAAACCAAATCTTCACCTGGGGCTAACTAAGCACATTGTGGAAAGGTGACCCTGCCTTCCCAGCATCCCCACCTCAACCGGCTGTGACAGGGGCAGTGTTTCTTCTGTCCCTGCTGGGCATGCATTGGCCTGCCCATCTTTGCAACTCAGCCCTGGTAGTGCCAGCTACCCCTTGGCAGGAGGATCTGTGCCACTGGCAGCTCTGACTAACACTCCGGCTTGGCTGATTCTCTCCATCTCCACTCTGGGTTCTAGAACCCAGAAGCCTGCTGCAGATTCTGACCCTGGGGACCAGTGGGCAAGTGTTCAAGGGTGAGGTGGAGTGGGGGTGGTGCTGTGAAAGTTTCTGGAAATAGCTACAGCTGATATTTCCTTCTCTATGAGTACAGGGATTAGAAAGGTCCGTTCACACAGGAACAAACTTGAGAAAAGCAAACAGATGAAGCAGATAGACATCCAGGCCTGTTCTCCCCCTCTGCCTCCCTGGGTAGGCACACAGACACACATGCACACTCAGATTCAGACTTGGTTTGGTTCAACTATAGTTCTTAGTAAAGTGGTTTTAATAGGTCAGATGGCCAGCTACTCTGCCTTTCTAGCTAGCCTCCCCATCTCTCTTGCTTGTCTTTCTCCACAGCAGGGAAATAACCACGGGCTTCTCCCTGGCCAGCTCATCCAGCTCTGCATCATTCCCAAACTCATCTCCACAATGCTGCTGAGGCCAGACACTAGAGGACGTGGCACCACAGAGCTGGAGGCATCAGGTCATCCCCTGCAAGCCCATCTTTCTATGGGTGGGAGAGGTTGGAGCCTAATATCTCAGGAGAAGGAAGCAGCAGCTCTGTCTTCCAAAGAGGCACCCAGGATCTCTGCACCAGTGGAAGTCTGTCTCAAATAATACTTAACAGATGGCAGCCCTGTGCTGCACCAGTCCCACAGACATATTTTGTTCGATCCATGCACTGTCGGATGCCACAATATTATCTTGTAGTTTAAATTTAGAGTTACCATTTTTGAATGGGAAATTTCATCCCCCAAAGGTCCAGATTTCCAGTTTCCTTTGAAAAATTGCAAGGCGTGGCAACCCAGATTCTCATGTGGCAGTAATTTGTTGAAGGTGAATAGCCGCTGTTCCTTTAAGCAGGGAATTGGCTTAATTCATTTCTGTTTCCAATTGGCCATAGTTGTTGATGTATATTGAGTGTTCTACCACTAGTACACACCATGCTAAGGACTTCACATGTGTATGTTCATTCTCACAAAAATCCTAGGAGGTAGATTTATTATCATTCCCATTTTACAGATGGGAAAGCAGGGGCTTGGATGAGTTAGAAGAATTACCCAAGGTCACACACATAAGAAGAGTCAGAGTGAGGATCAGAAGACAGATTTACCCAACTCCAGCAACTATGCTGACTCCGAGGTCTAGGTAGACTCTTTTCATAAAGGTGATTTCCATGGAGGTGACTTTCAAAAATTCTCTAGCCCTTATGGACATTTGGAATTTCAATGTCTGCTTCCAATATTCAGTAGGACTTCGCAACTTGTATGTCCATAAGAATTCACCAACTAGGCAATCTGAGTCAAAAGATCAGACTTTGCCTTGTTATTTTTTTCCGTACCCCCCACCCCTTCCGCTCCTCCTCATGACCTCTCTGTTCGTTGCCATTACCCTTCCTTCAGTCACCCTTGTAGGCACTTCAACTTCATCTCTGACTCTCCCTTTTCCTGCTTATGTTTTAAATCAACATCCAAACGACACACTGAGACCTGTTTATACTTTCTCTGCATTTCTTGCTTCAGGTCTTTGTTTTGTGTCTCCCTCCCACCTCAGATCCACTCTGCAAGGCATTGCTGTATCAATCTTCTCAAAGCATTGGTCAGATCATGGTACTCCCCTTCTTAAAGACCAGCACTGACTCTCCACTGCCTGATGGAGGCAGGCCCCTGTTCTCGGGCATGGCCTTGCAGGCCATCTGTAATACTGGGAAGCTTCTCCACATAACTTCATGTAATGCCTCTTTATGTCTTCACCCCTCCAGCTAAACATAACTATTCTTCATTTCTCAAATGTTCCCAGGGCTTTCCATGTTTAAACACTTATGCTTTGTGTTTGGAATGCTCCACCACTCACTCCATGGAATTTCACTCCATCTTTTAAGATCTAGCTCAAATGCTCCCTCCAAGAAGGCTTTCATAAACATAATCCTCCCCCTCCCACAAGACCCTTATCTCTGTTCCCCAGCCAGAGAGGCAAACTCTCACTATCAGACAAGTGTTGATGAAACACCTATTATGTGCCAGGCACTATGGACACTCATTCATGAAATTTTCTAACTTTCAGCAAATACTAAGTGGTTACTACATGGCAGGCATTGTCTCAGTACAAGAGATACAACACTAACTGCCATCATGTGATATCAGGTAGTAATAAGGGCAAGGAAGAAAACATAAAGCAATCCAATCTGATTCACGGGAGGTGGTAATAAAAACCTGAAGAAGGGACAGGGCCCACCAGCACCTACAGCACCAAGGGACATCTGCTCCAGAGCTGTTCAGGCCCAGCTGGCCCCAGCTAGGTGCGGAAGTTCAGCAAGTGCCCTGGCAAGCACCTCTGGCAATTCTGTGGCTCCTCCTGCACCCTGACTCCTTCTTTGATGTTGATGGACACTGCGGCTGCTGGGCCTCCTTGTTTAACCCTCTCCAAGGGAAAAGGAGCCACAAGAAGGATCTATTTCCAAGGCCTGCAGGTGTAGGAGCTTCCTGTGGCCGCACCCTGGAGGTTCTGTCCCAGAGCCAGTACCCCTACAGCGGGAGGTGTAAAAGCAGAGCCAGACCTCTGGGCAGCATGGGCAGCACAGCCAGTCAAAACAGATCCTGCTGAGGAGGGCAACGGGTGAGCCTTCTTTCTTGCTGCCCCCTTGAAGTCTGCTAGCAGGATTGCAGCCTTTAGCTGAGAATAGCTCAGGTGAGTTGATCATTCTGTGGAAATTATAGGCAAGCTGGCTGCCCTCTTGGTGCCCCACTCTTTGAAGTCCCTCCGTGTGGAATATCCTCCCCACTTTCACTGATGATGATGATAATGATGACCATGAGGAACATTCACTGAGGCTCTGTGCTGAGTGCTTCATGTGGCTTTTCTCACTTTATGCTCACACACAGTCCTGGAGGCAGGTACTATCATTATCCTTATTTTGTAGATGAGGACTCTCAAATTTACAGGAGTTAAGATATTTGCACAGAGGCACAGCTAGTACATGGGGCTGTCAGAATTCAAACTCAATCAGATGCCAGACTCCAGAGCCCCTTTATTTAATCACATGATAGCATAGCCTCCTATACTGTTAAAATTATACTCAACATCAAGGCTTTGTTCAAATATCATCTCTACTCTGAAATTTCCCTTGAGTATCTTTTGCATCCTTGAGTATATTTTTCGTTCCTGGGGTATGGCCCATATAACTGACCTGATCAGAAACTATCATCCATGCATTCAACATTTATCACATATCCACTACCTGCTCTTTGAGCACTTCTCTGGACTGGGCTCTGGGATGAGTAACTTTGCCTCTCCTATTGGGAAGCTCCCTGTCTAGTTACTGCAAGGCATGATCAAGGCTACCATGTGATATATCTGATGTGTTCATATTTACGTCTGCTTGCAAACAGTAGCCTCCATCACTTCCAGGGCTCAGGAATATCATAGGTCTTCTCCTATAGCTAGACCATCAAAGCCATTACCAATTCAGGTCAGACATGTGGAAAGTCAGCAAGCTGCAAAACAAGCAGGCGGAGAAATAGCAGGGAGTTCCGCCAGGCAAAGCAGTGCTGGAGGGAGATAGCACGTTTATAATTCTTGCCCCTCTCTCTGTAACAATCCTGCGGAGCTGGACTTCCAAGTCCTTCCAAGAGAAAGGAATCTGCTTAAGCTGTGCTCTGTATGATTCTGGTGTTTGAGGCTTTTGCCAAGTGTTTATGAGGTCACTTTAAGTAAAACCCTGCTCCTTTCCTCAGAGTATTGCCATTCCAGTGCCTCGAAGACTAATCTGCCTCAGACACAGAAGGAGCCAAGATTAGGCTGTGCCCTGTCAAATCCCCAGGCTCAGTCCAAGAGAAGTCCTCTCCTACTCCCACCCACCAAGTAACTGTACGGTATTTCCTTAGCCATTTAGGAGATGTTTAAAAAAGAGGATGGGAGGAAATTTGCTGAAAAGAGCCCCAGGCAGTCTGTTTAGAAAATGCTGTTCCTTTGCCCAGTCCCTTTCCAAGAAAGGTCTGACAGGATCTTAGAGATCCCACTGGAGGTAATTGTTCTCAGCTCTTTAATGGAAGAAAAGGACCTTTGAGAATCACACGATGTATTTAATTTCTCAAAAATACACACACACACACACACACATGCAACTTGGTATATAATTTTATGGTGTTCAAGGACCTCCTGAAGTCCATCCATGAACCCAAAGTTCAGTGTACTCAAAATGATATAGGCATGCAAGGTGATTTTAGGTTGTACATGGATAAATGCTGTTTTAAATTTTAGTTCCTGACTATTTTAATATGTACTAAAGTCATAAATAACATATTGTACCTGTGATCTTGTAAATGTTTCTGCTGGGGATAAAACTAAACTAAAAACAGTATGACTAGAACTGAAGTCTTTCTTAAGAGAAGAATTAAGTAAATGATCAATGATTCTGGGGATCTGCAGAAAAGTTTACACACAGGTGACTGATGTTTTGGACATACTGCTCTCATTTGTGGAATCTCTAAACTGATTCAGCAATAGTACTGCACAATGGGGAAACTGAGGTCCAGAATGTTAAGTGACCTCTCAGTAGTCAGAGACAGATTGAGGGGTAGTCCCCAGGATACCAGATTCCTAAGCCAGCATCTTTTCTATAGCAAAGGTTTTTTTTGTTTGTTTGTTTGTTTGTTTGTTTTCTACCTGTACAGTTTTGTTTCTAAGGGTGAAACAAAACAAAACAAAGAGTCCATCTGGGTTCATACAGAGAGAGCCAGCAGTAACTTTATACAGCCAGTTAGATCTCTGTCATTTTACAAGGACTTTAACAAGTATTTTCCTTAGACTCTTTTCACTGCTTATACTTATAAATGGAAAAAAAAAAATTCAAGATGCTTGTCATTCCTCCCACATTGTTAGAGATCTGCCTGTGTATAGTCTCAGGAAATGATTTGATGTTCTCCTCTGGGAGTTTATTCTATTTAGCTAGAATCATAAAAGAGAATCAACTTTTTATGTTATGAGGCTTCTTTCAATTTGGGTTGACATTGTGCTTGCTGGTCTGGTTGCCATGTTGAAAATTAATGGCATAAAAATATAAAGATGTTCTTTAAATCCTCTACGTGGGTCAGCCCACCTGGAGAACACTGTGCTTCATTCTGAATGCATCCCTTTCAGAGGGACAGGGACACAGAAAGAGGGTGACAGGACAGGAAGGACACGCAGCCCATATCTGGGGAGCAACAGTTTAAAGAAGTGGCGCTGGCCAGCTTGCAGACAGAAGACTCGAGGAGCCATTCCAAGGTCGCCCTTTGCAGCTCTGAAGGGCTGTTGTGGGGCAGGGCAGGGCAGGGCCGGTCAGGCATGCCGTGCTGCTTGTCTGCAGAGCCCCAGGTTGCAGAGGCCACCTGCCACCTCAGGGGTTGCAAACAGTGGGCAGGTGGGTACCTAGAGAAAGTGAGGAGCTCTAGGGAGTTGCTGTCATGCAGGAAGGCAAGCTAGAAATCTGATTTTTAACACGCAATCTTCTGATTTTTAAACGGTGGCAATTCATTTCAAAAGCATTTGAAAACATCGTGTGGCCAAATAAAACACATCTGTGGGCTAGATCCGGACTACCCTGTTGTAACTTCTTCCTCAGTTGGTCATGAGTTATGTCAGTGTTCCCAGCTGCTGATATAGCTCTTACGTGGCAGTTCCTGTGGCATGGCCCTGTGCTCAGGGTTCAGGATACTCATGGACTTAGGAGAGTATTTTCACCATCTTTAGGGCAAGTAGGAGACTCAGGGACAACTCTGAAGCTCCAAGAGTTGGGGGACTCCTTCTGGAGTAGAGGAAGGGTCAGGCAATTCCAAGGAACACAGGGAAGTGAAATAGTCCCTGGAGATATCATTAGTATAGAGACAGATCTGAGTTCTCACTCCACCTCTGCAATGCCCTAGTGTGTGTCCTTGAACAAGAAACTTCTCCACGTCTGTTTCCTCCCCTATAAAATGAGAGATGGGATTGGATGGGGTTCTGTGATTTTATGACAGTCACTTTTCCTCACCCTCAACCCACCCCTACAGAACTTCCCTGTTCCCATATCCAGTGTCCCTCTGCAGAGCTAGCCTGGGTCAATTTGCTCCTTCCCTGCCACCCTGCTTTGAATGGCTTCTGACTTTCTCTACCCACATAACTCTACTCTTGCATTCCCTGGGCAAACTCCCCTGACCCAAGGCCAGGCCTCCTCCCCAGAGAACATGCACCATTTCATCAGAGTGCTCACTGTGGTCGCAAGACTTCTTTGTTTGTGTGATCATCAGATTAATGTCTCACTGGATTAGAATATCCTGATGAACTCTTCTAACTCTAATACTTGATGATTCTGAGGGGCAGCACACAGAGCAATAGTTCTCAAGCTTTATTTCTGTCTCATGCACCCAAGAGAGTTTAACACACACCCAGAATGAACATACTGGGTGGGGAAACACTCCCATACAGGTTAAGACCACAAACCTCATCTTGATATTTTCTACTGCCAGTTGCTAGCTGTGTGACTCTTTGGACAAGCTATACTGAGACTCAGTTTTCTCATCCATAATGTCACATGATGGTTAATTTTATGTGTCAACTTGACTGGGTCATAGGGTGCCCAGTCATTTGGTCAGGTATTACTCTGAGTGTGTCTGTGAGAATGTTTTTGCATGATGAGATTAACATTTGGGTCAGTAGACTAAGTAAACAAGATTGTATTCCCTAATGTGAGTGGCCCTCATCCAATCCACTGGAGGCTTGAATGGGGGAAAAAAGGCTAACTTCCCCCTCAATAACAGGAAACTCCTCCGTTTGACTGCTTTTGAGCTGGAACATTGATTTTTTCCTGCCTTCAGACTGAACTGAAACATTGACTCTTCCTGGATCCTGAGCCTTCTGGTTTTGGACTGGAGCTACATCCCGCCACCTCTCCTGGGTCTCCAGCTTACTGACTGCTGACCTTGGCACTTTTAGTCTCCATAATCATATCAGCCAATTCCTTATAATAAATCTCTGAGATCTCTTTAGACACACACACACACACACACACACAAACACAAACACAAACACACCTATTGAGACACCTATTGATTTTGTTTTTCTGGACAACCTGGACTAATACACATGCGAACAATAATAGCCCCCCCCATGGGGGTCTTATGAGGAATAAGTGAGTTAAATGACTTAGCTACTGTTGGGCACATAGCAAGCGTGCAATATGTGGAAACCATAAAATATTTTGAAACCTCAGGTCAGAGCATCCTTGGGATATAGATTCTAGCTGGAGTTTTGTATATTTGCTCTCTTTACCAATTAGCACCTCCTTCCCCACCAAAGGACTCCAGGAAACAGGAGACTAAATCATCCAGGGTGATTTCGCCCCCAGGGGACATTTTGCAATGCCTAGAAACATTTTTGGTTGTCACAGCTAGGGGAAGGGAGGTGCTACTGGCATCTACTGGGTAGAAGCCAAGGAGGCTGCTGAGTATCCTACAATGCACAGGGTAGGCCCCACAACAAAGAATTATCTGTTATAAAATGTTGACAGAAGGCTAAACAGTAAGCAATAACAGGTATGCATAATCTTATACATCCTAAAGTCCATACTCATCCAATCAACTGACAACTAGCATGAAGACAAAGCCATGGCACAGACTCCCAGCCACGAGCCAAACTGACTCACCCCCCGGAGGCTGACTTACTGGAATGGGAAAGCAAGCATCTGATCTACGCACAACTTTTCAGGAAAGTAAAGCTTCAGGGAAGCTGGGGGTGTTCCTGGTGTCCTACACAGCGTCATCATGAGGTATGACATACCTTGTGCCCACACCCTCTTCCTGCCTAAGCTTTCGAATACAGAGCAATTTCTGTCCTATGGAAACTCTTTAGGAAAGCGAGAGGCCAACGGGTTGCAGACAATAGGAAAATAGCACGAGGCTGGCCATTGTGCTGTGCCACCAACTATGCAGGCAACGTAGGCTGACTCACTTTCCCTTCTGTGGCTTTAACTCCTTCATCGGTGAGATAAGAGGGGGGATGAAATGACCTGTATGCAGTCTTTCTGTTTAGATAGTGCTGAGTCTTAGTAAGGCAAGATTGGAATTCTCTCGTGGAGAATCTATTCTCCTGGACGCTGTGCTAGGCGGGATATCACAGAACTTGGGAACACCAGCCTGAGTATTAGAGAACTTGACAAACCTGGGTTGGAAATCCTAGCTCCTTCTCTTATTTCCACATACTGCAATTCTTGGAAAGTTACTTAAATGGAAATAGTGATACTACTTACCTCGATAGGCTGATGCAAGGTTAAATAAGTTATTGTTCGAATAGTCTCTGATACAGAGTAAGCGCTTGAATGAAAGCTGCTACTGTTACTATTAGGTGGTAGTGGTGGGAGCTGCATTGGTGAATACAAAAAAGAAGATTAAGAAGTGGTCTTTACATTAGAAGAATTTACAATCCACCGAGAGAGTGACACAAAGAAGGATGAAGGGCTTAACAGAAACATGGCCTCTGGGATGCAAGGCAGGGTTTGCATTAAGAAAGAAGTGAATTCCACCTGGAGAGAAGGCTCTTATTGGTGGAAAAAGTGAGATTCAGAGTGGTGGCATTCCAGGATATTCTGGGAAACTACCTCACCTAAGATTCTTTCTGGATTCGAAATGCCCTCCTCTCTACTTTCCTAAGCAATGGGTAAATGGGACAAGCAAGCTCTCTCTGGAGTCCATCTTCAGCCTAGATGTTTGTGGAACCCATGGATTCCGCAAATACTTTATGTTCTGCCTGACTCTTCTATCAAAAGGAACTGGAAAGAAAGAAAACAAACAAACAAAAAAACCCCCCAATACATCCCGTGTCCAAAAGGAGTACTTAGTAGTAGGACACAAGTACACATATAAAGGTGGAAAAAGAACAGAAAAGAGCAGGAAAATGCATGGTGCCTCCTCTAACCAGGAACTCAAGCAGGGAGTTTAGAGAGTGAATGTCTTCTAGCTAACCCTCTGTTTGTTCTGGGAGGCTCGCAGGCAAGCTGTGCCCTGCCACCCCCAGCGCTCTCAGAGAGAGCAAAGCTACTTTCACAGGAAGAGAGGGACAGAGAGGTGAGGACCAGGAGGAAGGAAATGAAGGTGTTCCTACATAGGGAAATAGAACCACACACACACATTTAAATAAAAGAGAGAGCTAAGCAGGGAGGGCAAAAAGTCCTGCTTACTGTTGGCTTGAGCAGACCCCAGCTGTGGTCCTAGCTCTGCAGTTTACCTATTATGGTATCCCCTACTGCACAGGTTGTAATGGAAGTTAAACAGGAAGCCACAGATAAAGGGACTATTGTAAAACGCAAAGTGTTCCCTATAAAATGAAGATGTGCATACTGCTGTTATACTCAGAGATGAGGAAACTGAGGCATAAGGGGGAAGTTCTTTGCCCAGGTCCCGAATAATGAACAGTGATAGAGCTGGAAGTTTCTGTCTCATTGGGCCGGATGGGCAGGTTGCTTTCAGGGATGGGGTGCAGCACGCAGGCTGTGCTGCCAGAATAGCCCAGGCCCTCTGCTTCAGCCACCTTCAGCCACAGGAGCTGGGCTGGGGCTGATAAACACAGCCAAAGGCATATCCGGTATGCGTTTCAGCAGCCCCTCCTACTAGGACGCCACAGCACGCAGGTTTGTTGTGGGAAGCCCGGGGGAGCTGAGAGGAAGAGCTTGGGAGAACACATGGGAAACTGAGCCAGCCAAGAGAAATGAAAAACACATTAGTTGGTGTGAAGGGAGGAGGATGCAGAGACACAATCCGTAGCTTTAAATGTTTCCGACATCTGTGGAAGAAAGGTGAAAGCGACCTTCTGTAGGGCAAGCCCAACTCCAAAGCTCAGGCTGCTTAAGCCAAATGCCTCCGGACTTCTGCTCTGTCAAAACTTTTGCACGCAGAGTGACTGTGACAAAATCCCTCCAATATAAACATGCAGAATTTCCACAGCCTGGCTTCCAGGTTGAACTGAGCAAAGGAGACTATGGTCTAGTGACAAATTTTTTGGTGCAGGGTGGTGTCTGTGCCAACTGCCCGTGGTTTGTTGAGCAAAGCAATTACCCTACCTTGAGTCTCTGATTCCCTAGCAAGGCATCTAGACAGAAATATTATGAGGTCCTTTCTAGGTTGAAAAATGTGAGGGATGTGGGAGAGGAAGAGAACAGCCCAAACCTTTACTGAGTATAACCAGTTACCAAGTACTGTCTTACGTATTTTACATATAGCATATCCTTTAGCTTTTACAGTTTCCCTTTGAGGAACATATTATTATTTCTAGTATGGATATGAGGAATCTGAGGCCCAGAGAGGTTTGAGACTTGATCAAGACCACACAGCTTATAGTCATGAAGTTGGGAATCAAAGTCATGTCAATCACTCTTCAAAGACCATGGTAGAGTAGTAGTAATCCAGATGCTCACCCTTGAAAATGATGTTGTTACAGAACATGTACTCTCTGTTTTCCGCATGAGACTGTCCCATGTCCCCTCTTGGATGTTTTAAGGGAAAGATCCCCACCTTTGGAATGGGACACAGAAGACATGCTCTGGAGCTGGATCACAGTGTCTCTAAAGAGCCGTCTGTGCGTACCTCTTCTCAACTCCATTGCTACTTTGAATTGGCCATGGTATGAGTATTTACACCATGGAAATAGAAAAACATGGCAAATCAAGGACTCTCTCTCATTGACAGCCAGCTTACTAGCTCACCTCTGGATGTTTTCTCATCTCTATCACCAGCTGAGAGAATAAGCACTTAGAAACTTGCATAGTTTTAGTTTTGCCACAGCAATCAAGCGCATGATATGTGGTCTTGTGTTGTCGACCCAGGTTAGACCAGTCGGGGTGTTGGTGGTGATCAGAATAATCAGGAGTGCTAATAGAGAGCGGAAGACACAGACTCCTTCCTGTTGGACAGCACCTATTGGGTCTTCCTCAAGTTTCCCAGGTGACTCTGATACCCACCAGTACTTGAGAATTGCTGATTTAAACCACAAACTGGGAATAGGAATCCCTCCCTTGACCTTCCTCAGGAGGATGAGTATGAGAATTAACAAACAAAACCAGATCTTGAAAGGGTAGGTACCACATACATACATGACTCTGGGGCCCCTTTCCCTTGACTAAAATGGGGAGAGTTCTCCCCTGGCCTAGTGGTTAGTAAGAAGGTGATTCTGTAGTAATGATTTTATAAGCAGTGAAACTTGGTACAATGTGTGTCATTGTGATGACAGAAATAGGAGGATGATTTCTCCTTTGGCTCTACTTTCCTTGGAGGGCTGGGGAACACCCTCCTTTCTCCTTCTGTGCCCATATCCTATTTTTGAATCTGGCATATTTTGGCCTAGGGATTAAATGACCTGTGAAGCCAACCAACCTGTGCGACGGCCCTGACTCCGGCATTTCCCGGCACCTCTGCTCCTTGCAGCAGCTGATCTGCCCCCTCCTGGTACTGACCCCTGGTCTCCAGCCCAGGCTGAAGAGATATGCAGCCCAATGTCCTTTCCAAGTTGTGTCACAAAACCTGGCCCTTAGTGTTTTCTGTAGTGGTTGTCCTACCTTGAGAGGTTACTTGGCTTTCATTTTTAAATATCCCTTTCTGCCAGTGTTTTGGAGTGTGGCCAACCAGCCCAGCCATTGACCTCTCCTTACGGGTACAGATAAAAGTCCTCAAGCCTGGGGGGCAGAGGCCAAAGTTCCAGGGAGCACTTGCCATGATTCTGCCAGCTGATGTCCCATCTTTGCTTCCTCAAGCGGTGTTTCCCAGCAGGGAGCTATTGGCATTTATGTGGGGGGCAATTCTTTATTGCCCTGGGCATTATAGGAAGTTTAGCATTCCTGGCCCACTTTGTCACTGTGACAACTCCAAACATCCCCATACATTTCCAAATGGCCCTGTGGGGCAGGCTGTACTCTGGGACTGTGTTCAGAAGGCTTCAGGTCTCTCATCTGGTAAATGGATCAGAGAGGTTCTCCAGAACTGAGGGCCTCAGGAGCAGCCTCAAGAACTGCTTTGGGCTGGAAGGAGAGTCAGAGTGTATCTCTCTGCCTTGCTCTGACCAAAGTTCTGCTTTGATTTATTTAATCTATAACAGTCCCACAAAATAACTTGTTTAGAGAAAATATCCTGTGGCTAAAAAAAAGTGTGAAACCCACTGGACTAGATCAGAGGTTGCTAAATGACAGCCCAGAGGCCCAACGCACTCTGCAGACATGTTTTGCTTGGCATGGGATTTTAAGATATTTGGAGCTAACATTTAAAAATATGGATTTTCGGCCTCTCAAAAAAAAAAAAAAAAAAAAGGGAAAAATGAGAGGATGAAAAGATCTGACAACACTGTGAGCCCAGATGTCTACAAGGCAAGGGTGGTCTACAGCTGAGCTGAGGCTGCCCACTTAGGTGGTGACTGCCCTGCCTCTCTTTTCTGTTACTTGCCTGCCACCGTAGGCATTTGAGTGTGCAATGCTTGGATTAGATTAGTAGTTCTCAACCCAGAATACCCAGGGGAGTTTTGAAAATTGCAGTGCTGTGGCCCTAAGCCAGACTAATTTAATCAATGTCTCTAAGGGTAGAGCCTATGCGTTATTATTTTTTAAAAATCTCCTCAGGATATTTTATTGTGTAGGCAGGCATGAGACCCAGCAGACTTTGAATGAACTCTAGTTTGAAAACCTGCCCCAAGAAGCCCAAATTCATGGAGGAGCTCCTGCTCTCTCTCCTCATGTCCCTTAGGATCTCCAGCCTCCTTCTTTTCCTCTGGAGACCCCTGATTTTGCCCAGACTCATTCTCACCTGCTCAGTTAGTGAGTTTTTACTAGACAGCACATCCCCCTTGCCTCCCTCTGGGTTCAGTGCTTTCTAATTGGATTCAATCAATATTCTGTTCTCAGCAAGCCTCAGAGTCTCAGATCCTTCTCCTGGGGCCCCAGCCCCACTTATAGGAGAACTCCAAAAGCTCTGTAATTTCCCAGTTCCCATCAGTCTCTGCCACAGAAGCAAGTCCAGGCTCCTGCCTAACATTTATGTAAATTCATTTGCATGAATGCCTAAAAGCCATCTGTAAAGCAGGGGTTCTCAGCTTCAGTACTACTGACATCTTCACCCAGAGAACTCTTTGTCATTGGGGCTATCTTGTGCACTGGAGCATGTTTAGCAGCATCTCTAGCCTCTGTGTCTCTTAGGGGCAAAATCACACCAACTGAATATCACTGTTGTGACGTAATTCAAGATCTCACATTCTCTTAAGGCATAGATGAGATGTGCTAATATTCTAGTTCTTATGCCACCAACATGCCTTGTATTCCCCAGGATCCCCATTTCCCTTTACAGTAAGTAGGTCCCTCTGATCCCACCCACCTCTGTTGTTCATTACTGTATCAATAATAGCACATCCCTTCACCCAGTTGTTCAAAAGTCTGTAAGTTGTCTTTGATTCCTCTGTTTCTGTCAGTTTTATATCCAAGTTTCCAGCATGTCTACAGGCTCTACCTCCTAAACATATCTCAAACTCCTCCACTTCAATCTACACTTATTCCAATTTTCTCTATCTTTTTTTTCTGGCCTGGACTGTTGCAATAGCCTCATTCTTTCTCCTACAATTCACTCTCCTTATGGCAGTCAGAGGGGTCTTTAAGAAATGTAAGGCAGATCATGCCATCTGTGTAAGAGCATTCAAAGGTTTCCCATTCTTAGAGTAAAACACAAACTGCTTACTAGATTTTACCCACGAGGCTGATCTGGCCTCAGCCAACTCATTCCTCATACTACTTTCTCCTTATTTCATTCCCTCCAGACAGTCTGCCTTTCCACTCCTTAAATACACTAGATACTTTTTTGCCTCAGAGCCTTTGCATATCCCATTCCTCCTGCCTATCATTTTTTTTTTATTCCCTGGTTTCCAGAGCTGCTTCTTCTCAAGGTTCAGATCTCATTTTAAGTGCCACTTCTGCAGATAGTCACCCCCCTAAGTTATTCAATATCCATCAATAAAGTGAAAAAATCCATTCTATTATTTATACCTTCCAAGTAGTTACTACAAACTGTAATTATCTTGATTATTTGTTAGTTCTCTTGTTATCATGCATCTTGCCCTACTAGGATATGTGTGGTCAAATACCTCATTTGTCTTATTCATTACCGTCCCCGGGACCTAGTTCAGTGCTTGGTACGTGGCATGAGCACAATAAATCTCTGCTGAAGGAATCAGTGAATGAATACTGATATGCTTCAGGTCCCAGACTCCTCCATGCACTTGGAGCAGACGACGACGACTGTCATTCTTCCAGCTCTGACATTTTGAGATGCCACAGGCTCTGCACCCATAAAATGTCAATTCACAGTGGGCCACTGGGAATTCCATGAGTCATTCAAAGGATTATTACTATTCTAGTGCCTCTGTGACCATAATAGGCCTTCTTTGGTGGAATGACACTGATTTTTTAAATGCCAGAGCTAGAAAGGAGCTTAAAGGCAATCAAAACATAGTCCCTTCATTTGACAAGCAAGGAGCACACCTTTACCTTTATTGTTTACTTACCAATTGCCACTGAAACATATTAAAAGTGAAAAAAGATAGCATCACTCTTGTCTAGAGGGTCAAATCACCTTGTGTCATTGGTAGAAACACTGCTATTCTCATGAGTATCCTGGCATATAGTCAAAAGTTCTGGCCATGGCCTGGACTTTGTGCCAGTTGAAAGGGAGAGGATCATACTTTATTATTTTCACTGTAAGCTCTGAGGATGGTAGAAAAGCTGGTCATAAAGAATTTGTAATGCTTTCTTACATCTGATGTCAAAGGGGAATTGAGTTATTTAGGAATATTTTACACCCTATAACTTAAAATACAAATGGCTTAATGCTAAGCTTTCATTGTCAGTCAGCACAGTATAGAGGAAAAAGTCTGCAAAACTGAGTTATCAAAGAGTAGTAGAAAGAAGAGATAGAAGACTAAAAGGAAAGAAAGGAGGTATAAGGATAAGATATAAGAATAAAGAAAAGTTGAAAGTACAAACTGCTTTATGAAACTAATTTGAAACTCCAAGGTCCAAGGAAGAGAGGATTCGTCAAGGAAGGAGTGAGGGTCCTCCGGGGCTCTGTGTCCCTATCTGCCAAGAATTTGGCATGTGACATTGTGCAAATCCTTTCCCCTCTCTTGTTCTTTGTAAAATAAAAAGGGTGGAATAAATGATCTTGAAGTAATTTCTAGAGTTCTATTTATCTGTCACGTTTAGATTCAAAACCACAGACAGATCTCCAAATAGAACTGAAAGCATGCCAGTGACATCCTTTCAGTTATGTGCCAATTGATTCAATATCAGTCTGTGGTTTTCAAAGGCTGAGGGACCAGAGTGACAGAATGAGATGACAAGTAGTAAAATTAAAAGGTACTTCCCTTTCCTTAGGTAATTATTTAGGCATTGTGAAATTCTTGATGACACCTGAATGCCATCCCACTTCTTTTCTTTCCCCAGAGCTTAAAATCCAAAACACATTGGATTCAAACCAAGAGTAAAAGCCTTTGTATACGTGTTTTTTGCAGCTTATAAAATGCTTTCACATATTTTATTTCATGTAAATCTTACAACAAACCTGAGAGGTGTTACTCTTCTCAAATTACCAACAAGGAAGCTAAGACTCTGAGAGACTAAGTGATTTGCCCAAGGTCATCTGTGGTGCCAGTCAGCTGCCTTTTGCTCTCAGCTTCTGTCCTGTGTTTTTCCTGCTCTGCTCAGCATCCCAGGGACATACACAGTCCAGGATCCCTTACCCTGTTGCTTCAAGGCAGGTTTGGCTGATGGGAGTCAATGATAGAAGACTGGAGGGGAGGCAGGGAGAAGCCGAGTGTTTCTTCTTTTCTCTGCCTCCAGTGACATCTCCAGAAGTGACTTCCTCTGCTCGATGCCTCCAGCTCCTGCCAAATGTCCTAGCTTCCCAGATCTAGTAACAACACCTTCTCCTGTGTCCCTCCAGGCTCAGTAGCAGTAGCATCTTCCTGCTGTTGCTAATCTCTATGGTACTTCACCATTCCCTTTTTGGTTTCTCAGTTTTTCCATCACCTGAGCATCTAATTCTTTATATTCAGTTTCGTGTGTCGTAAGACCTAGAGTTATTTACATTTTCCTGGTTGGACCCAGACTGAATCACCTGGCTGGGAAATTGCTCCTATGAGGAGTCATAAGTATGGCAGAAATGGACCAAGACAGCATACTAGATGAGGCTCTAGCACAGTGGCTGGCACATACCAGGAACGAGCAAATGTTTGCTGACCTACTACATTTGTTTGGTAAATGAAACCCAACCAGAGTGGCTGTTTATTTTATGTCTATATCTGTAAGTATCTATTAGACTTAAACATAAGAAATACAGGTCCTTCTAGTCTATGAAATGTACCAGTGAGCCATTCCACACATGCTACAGAGCTACACAGGGAAAACGCATCATTAGTGATTTCTAGAAGATCATGCTGGCTTTGAACCAGAGTTGTTATTTTAGATGAGAAGTTACTAATTAGCGGAAACTTGTGGAAAAGTACCTAAACTACCTAAAAAAAGAAAGTTGGTAAAAACTAGATAAAAGGCATGGGAAAACATGGAAAGAAGCATTCTTTTAAATTATTTCAGTTTTCATATGCTGATACAGGAAGAGCTTAACAGATTCGGACAGTGGGTTGGGCTTGGGAGACTTGGTTGCTGGCTTCAGTTCTGCCAGTAACTTGCCGTGTGGCTTTGGGTGAGTCACTTCTCTCTGGCTCTCAGTTTCCTCCTTGGTAAAATAAAAAGGCAAGATTAAATGATCACCTGCCAAAAGATCTAATAACTTGTCAGTATCTAGAGAATCGAGCCCAATTTTATTATTACATCAAAGAAGACCTCACCTAACTGGGCGAGCCCCAGTTTAGTTTTTAGTCTCCCCTCACTCACCATTCCTCTTCACCACCTGCTAAGCCAGCTGCTTACAAACCATGACCTTTGCAATCCCATTTTCTCTATTTCTTTTCTCTGCTCTCTTTACCTAACTGTGTGCCTCTGCTTAATTTCTTTCCTCTCTGCAGTGGTTTCCGATTTCCCCTCCTGTTGAAATAAAAATAATAAGACTTCTTGTCATTGAGAGGCAGTATGGGGTGCTGGTTAAGAGCTAGACTTTGGAGCCAGAATGATGGGTTTAAGCCCTGGACCACAATCTACTAGCTTTGTGACATGAGGCATGTGACTTAGTGGCTATGCCTCAGTTTCTTCATCTGCAAAGTGTTAAAAATAACAGCACCTATATGAATTTCTTATGTTGAAAGACCTAGAATGGTTCCCATTTTCATGGTTGGGCATAGACTGAATTATGGCTGGGGAATAACTATTATGGGAGCCACGGTAGAAATGGACAGAGACGGCACACCACTTGGGGGTGGGGTGACTGTGTGTGTGTTCATTTTCCTATTAAACAGTGAGATGCTTTCCACTGTGATCTAAGCTTGTATCTATTTTGGCTCTCTATGCTCTTGCATGGTGATTGACATGGCAGGCACTGATAATGTTTTCCAACATTTAATACTGGCAAGGATTAAATTAGATAATACATTCTGCACCTGGAATAGTACATGGCACACAGAGATGCCATGTTTGGTGATGAAGCTATTATGATTACTAACCATTATCTATATTCCACAAGGCTTTGTACTTACCTATGAGCACAGTTATTATATCATTTTATCATTACATTTTTGTGTATACATCCCTTTCTTTAAACTGTGAGCTAGTCAAGGGCAAGGCACTGTTATGAACTAAACTGTGCTCCCCAAGATTCATATGTTGAACACCTAACCCCACTACTTCAGAATGTGACTTTATTTAGAGATACGTTCTTTAAAGAGGTGATTAAGTAAAAACAAAGCTGTTGGGGTGGGCCCTATCAATCTGACTTGTGTCCTTACAGGAAGAGGAGATTCAGATATACAGAGAGATACCGGGAGTGTGCACACACAGAGGAAAGAACATGTGAAGAGGCAGCAAGAGGGCTGCCATGTGCAAGCCAAGGAGAGAGATCTGGGAAAACCAACCCTGCAGGCACCTTGGCCTTCGATTTCCACCCTCCTGAACTGTGAGAAAATAAAATTCCATTGTTTAAGCCACCCGATCTGTGGTATGTTATGGCAGCCCTAGCAAACTAATAATACAGGGACTATGTTTTTATTCATTCATTCATTCAACAAATATTTATGGAGCGTCTATTATGTACCAGGCACTGATTTATGCAATAGGGTATAGAGTGCTAAGAAAACAAAGAAAGAAAAAGAGCTTCTGCTCTCAGGAAGCTTATAGTCTAGTGGGAGAGATTGGCAATCAGAAGATGACACAAGTCAATGTGGTAAGGGCAAAGAAGGAGGGGTCTATGTGCTCCAAGGGTGCATAAAGCAGGGTGAGGCTGGGGATTGACAAGAAAGGAATGTTAAGGTGCACGTATTGTTTTATCACCAGTGTTATCATGGTGTAATGCTCACAACAATACTCTGCAAAGTTTGGTTGGCTTTAATTCTGTATGTGGAATATGTGGAATAACATGACTTTTTCTTAGCACTCAAGGAAAGAGAGCCCAAGGGCAGACTCTGCTAAGTGTTGACTGTTTATAGGGCCCCATGATGCTGGGGCAGTGGAAAGACGGATGGATGAGGAGGAAGAGGAAGTGGGTTCTCACCTCAGCCCTGCCACAAGCTCGTGGTATCTGGTATAATGCCCTCCCCCTGTCTGGACCTCCATTTTCTCATCTTTAAAAATCAAGAGGTTGGAGAAGTTCATCTTGAAGTTCCCTTCCAGCTCTGTGAAATCATTTCTGAAATCTAGTTCATGAAAAACTAATACTGAAAGGAGGAAAGAAGGGACAGAGGGAGAAAAGGAGGGGAAAGAAAGAGGTGGAAAAAGGAAAGTTGACAAGCAAGAGCAGGAAAGAAGGCAGGAAGGAAAGAAGACTGAACTAATGAACTTGATTGGCAGGTGGGACCCTGCCTGTGACTGAGACTTTCCTCTGCACCCCTTTTGCAGCTATGTGAGCTGCAGTTTTCATGGTGGTCCAGCAGCAGCTGTGGATTCAGCTTTCTAAATCCTGGATGCACTGAGCTTTACAAACATGGGCAAGTTATTCAACTTCTCTCTGCCCCAGTTTGATCGTCTTCCTAATGCGAGTAATGCTATCTATATCACAAGGATGTTGCGTGGATTAAATGAGATACTCATAAACATTTGAGCACACAGCCTGGTACTTGCATTTTTGCTACTGTTATTGTCAGCATCAATGAAATGAAAGAACTGTATAAATTGACCTCCAAGAGCTCCTTCACATATTCTCTATGAATCTGAATGGGTTATGATATCCTTATATCCCAGAAGTGGATCTGGAATCTCAGTATGAAAATGGGGTATGTGTGTGTGTCCAGTGCTGAGGAGGGAGCATCCGAGAGAGAATTTTGGGAACCAATGGGTGTGATTCTAGGCCTCTCTCTCTCTTGTAGTTCCTTATCAGACCATGTTCATGTAGCTATAGGTTATAGAAAAAAAAATGATTTTCTTTAGTGCATGCAGTTAATTCAAAGGATGGAAAGATACTGGGGATTTCATAGAGAAGGCCACATTGTAGAGGGAAGCTGAAAGAAGGGGTTGGATTTCAAAATGTGGAGAAGGGATAAGGTGTGGAGATTCACAGTGGATCAAAATGGGGGTGGGGAGGATTCTGATTAAATTATGGAAATAGCAGTCAGTGTGACTAAGGCCCAGGGCCTGTGAAGGGAAGTGGGGAGATGATTGGACTAGGGACTAGGAAGGTAGTTTAGGATCCATTTTGGAGGATCTCAGACCTGAGAAGACAGAACTCCACCCTGCAGGCAGTGGAGAGCCATTGTGGGTATCTGAATAGAAAAGCAATCAGATTATTGTTTAACTGTAGATTAATAAAGAGTAGTCATATTGGTAACAACTGATCAATTTGATGATGGGTGGTGAGGTTACAGATTATGGAAGTAATATGGGAATGGCTCTAATATACATCAAACTGTTGATTTGGTTGGGTTCACACTTTACAGAGCCCCCAGTACACCACCTCCCCCCACCCAAACCACACATACATTTATTCACACAAATAACTGAAAAAATTCTCCACTAAGCAATAGTAACCCTTATCACTTGCAATCCACTCGCTACTTTCTGTCTGTTGTATTACAGTTTATTCAAGACATGGTAGTTGTAAACTGCTGAATTGACTCTTGACTCACTGATTCATGCTCCTTCGTGTGGAAAATAATGATGTTGAGCAGTGGTTTCCAGAATGTACTGTAGGCCCCTCAGAGAGTACAAAAGACAACTTACTGAGATAAAGGGAAAAATAATAGAACAACTATTTTTATTGTTTTTCTTTCATTCTGGTAAAATGTTTATTTCTTGTGAATATTTTAAAATATGCATAGTATATTATTATAGTAGTATGTATATTCTGGGCACATGCATATATACATATTAGGGGTTTGCTAACAAATTTTTACTGATAAGGGTCTATCTTCAGAAAAGTGTGGAGACTAAGATCTAGGGTATCCCAGCTAAGTGAGCTTAATAATTGGACAATCAGCTACGAGGTTTCCTAATGGATTTCTCTAAAATATTATAATTCAAATCTCTGTCTTTTAACATGGTCACCTCCAGCATGAAACTCATTATACTGCAGGATCTCAGTTTATCTGCATGGAAATTACTCTGGCCTGGAGTGGGAAGAGGTGTGTTGGCTCTTCTGGTTCGGGCTCCACCATTATTTGCTATGGGACCCTGAGTAAAAAGGTGCCCCTCTGTGAGCCTCAGTGCCCTTCTTAAAGAGACGGAGATGGTTATTTTTAATATTCCTTTTGGTTTACTAAGATTTTACAAGTCTATGAGTATTTGGAAACTCTTTAATCTTCCTTCCCAAGTGTTAATTAATTTCAACAGGAAACGTTCCTGGGTTAAAAGCTTGCATTAGATATGGGCAGGAATTGGTAAAGGGCCACAAAAAATGATTACATTTATAATGTTGATTAAATTTATAATGTGTATATTTTCCTGATTTGCGCATCACATATTACACACAGATATTGATATTCAACTCTGTACCTACAGATATGTACATTCAATTATGTTACAATAAAAAAAAGGTTAAAAAAATAGATGTGGGGAGGGCCCTTCTTTCTTCCCCCATTCCCCCATGAATACTTTTGTTGTTTTATCTTTCAACCAGAAAGTTTTAGAAACACAACCCTTTACTAACCACAAAACTTTGACTTAACTAGATCATCAGCTAAGTCAATCTCCTACTGAAAGAGGCCACAGGAAACACACAAAATTAAGGATGGGCCCGTTGATATTTCCTGGAAAGAAAGTAACGTCTTCTACACAACTACTCACAGCTAGAAACAGTTACCACAAGCATTCTAAAAGCCAGGTTCTATTAGAACGGTTTGAACCGAGGTGTATTAGTCAGGGTTCTCCAGAGAGACAGAATCAGTAGGATATGTTATAAATATACGAGAGGGGATTTATTAGGCGAATTAGCTGATCCAGTTGTGAAGAGAAGTCCCGCCATAGGCCGTCTGCAAACTTGATGCTGGTAGCATGGCTCAGTCCAACTCTGAAGGCCTGAAAACCAGGGAAACTGATGGTGTCCTTGGTGTAAGCTCTGCAACCCAAAAGCTGAAGAGTATCAAGTTCTGATGTCCGTGGACTGGAGAGAAGAGTGTATTCCAGTTCCAGCGAAGACAGAGATTCACCCTTTTTCTCTCTTTTTTGTTCTCTCCAGGTCCCCAATGGATTGGATGGTTCCCGTCCACACTGAGGGTGGGACTTTCCCACCCAGTCCACTCAGACTGTCAGACTAATACTCTGCTGGAAACACCCTCACGAACACACCTAAAAAGATAGCTTTACCAGGTTTCTCGGCATTCCTTCATCTAATGAAGTTGACACCTAGGATTAACCTTCACAAGTGGGTAGGTCAGTTAGAAAAAAATTAAGTTACCAGTGCCCAACAATAGGGAAATGCTTAATCTTGATACATTCATATGAAATGTTCTGCAGTCTTCAAAATAGCATTTTTCAAGACTATTTCCTAACAAGTGGAAATCTGATATAATGGTAAGTTAAAAAAAAGCAGGATACAGACCATAATTTAGCATAATCTCAATTTTATTAAATATAAACATACACTATATATCCACATAGAAAAGAAAAAAAGACTTGAAAAAAAAATGCTCTACAGTGAGAACAGAAGTGATATCCAGGAGGAAGTATGGGTGATTTTTATTTGCTTCTTTATACTGTTCTGCATTTTCAAATCTTTCAAGATATATGCATTTATTTATTTAGTCATTCAGCAAATATTTTTTATGTATGAACTGTGAACCAATTGCATTCTAGACACTGGAGATAGAGGCAAATCCCAGCCTTCCCGTAGTTTTTGCTTAGTGAGTGGACTTAGACAATAAACAAGAACAATGAATAAATAAGCAGTGAAGGCATCTGATCAGGTTGATGGGAAAGAGTGAAGAGGCTCATTCATCTGCCATGGATGGTGATGTATTGTCAGGGAGGGCAGCCCTGAGGAGGTGTCCTGTGAGTTGACACTGAAGACAGACGGAAGCCTGAAGATCTGGGAGCAGAGCTTTCCAGCCAGAGGGAACGGCAAGGCTTAAGGCTCAGTGAGTTCATGCAGCAGGCAGGCCAAGGTAGCTGAAGCGCAGCATGCGAGGAGGACTAGCTGCGGTTGCAGGGAGCTGACCACGCCGGGCAAGCAAGGCCGGGGAAGAAGTTTGGCTTCTGTCTACATGTAGTGGGAGGACAGAACGGCTTAATGTGGGGAGTGACAAGGTAGTGTGCCTCTCAGAAGGGCGACTCTGGCTGTATGGTGGGAGGTGCTCCTGGTGGTAGAGGCAGAATGGAAGCAGGGGGACCTACTAGAAAACACATTTTTCCTAATAATCAGTCAATTCCATTACCTCAGTTTTCACAACTGTGAAATAAGGTATTTGGGCAAGGCCAATGATTTTTGAGGCCTGTCTAGTCCTTAAAAATAAAAGCATTATTATTTTTGTGCATTTGTTTACCTTTTCGAAAAGCATGTAAGCTTCTCAAACAAAGCAGCCAAGCCTTACCCTTCGCTTTATCCCCAGCACACTGCCTTGCACTTGTAAGTCCAAACAGATACGTATGCTGTACGCTGGCTGGGATGTGTTTGTGTGCTATTGGTCCTCAAGGTGAGTTCTGGCTGTGCTTCCCTGCAGACGCACCTGCTGGGGACTTTATCCTGAAGGTAATAGGGAGTCACCAAAGGCTTTCTAGCGAAGGCTGACTTGGTTTTTAGAAAGTTCAAGCAGGCAATAAAGAAGGGGAGTCTGGAAGAGGCCAGGAGTAGAAGCAGGGAGACAGAAAGACGCATTGTTTATTAGAGTATCCCTGAGAAAGCAGAGACTTGCCAGTGGGGAAGGAGCCCTTGATCTGCACAAAACCACCTCCATGGCAGGCTCTGAAACACTGGGAGGTGAGAAAGTGTGAGACTCCACCTATTTATAGTTGGGGGAAATGAGGCACAAAGAAACAAAGTGACTCATATGCTGAGGATTTCTGACTTCAGGGCCTCCTCTCTCGGCTAATGTGAAAACCAGACTCCACTTAGGGAGTCATCTAGGGGGAGGGAGGGTTTTTGCCTGTGCCAGATGAAGAGGAACACCAGGGGGTGGGGGGTGGGGGACAAATGTCCTCGGCAGAAACCGTGACAAATGCTCTAATCCCTTAATTTTGGCACTCCTATAATCCAAGAAGGGCTAAAATTGGCTATAGAGCTTTTGTTATGAAACCAGAGCAGCTCAAACAAAAGAAATAAGCAGAATTTGAGTCAGCCAGATGATAATCCATGTGGAGAGCATGCAAATCCAAACAAAAATAGATCAGACACTTTCCCAAGAGACACAGAGCTTGGAGATTCTGGAACCAAACCCCCCTCCTGAAAGATGGGGAGGCAAGAGCAGGGAGGGATGCAAGTGTCCCAACCTGGCGATGGAAAGCGAACTTTGCCAGCAGACTCAGAATTGGGACTTGAACCTAGCTCTCCCCGTTCTGAGTCAGTGGTCTTCTCACTCCCTCACCACGAATTCTGAGTCTAACTCTTTATTTACCAAACCTACAGCAGGTCCAAGAGCAGGGGAAAATCAAAGTGATTTCAAAGCATCTTCACACACACACACACACACACACACACACACACACACACACACACACACACACACACACACACACACACACACACACACAGCTTTAGGTTTGGTGAGGTCTCTTCTCTTCACTATGTCTGCACTTACCGCAGCAAATCAAAGGCACAGCTCACCGAACACAGAAGCAATCCTAGTCCAACCCTTTTATTTTACAGATTAGGACTGGAGTTCACAATGGATGAGGCTGCAAAATTAACTTAAGCCAAGAGCCAAAGCAACCTGCCCCTAATCCCAGTGCTCTTTCTAGATTGTAGGAAGGAAAACCATGTTGTTTAATACAGATGCCTAGTTTCTGTTTTCAAGCACATATTCTTGAAAGGAAGGTGTTGGAGATCTAGACAATTTCCAGCTTATTACTTCGGCTGGGGCCTGAAATTTTGACACACTGATTAATGTTTCTAAAGAAGTCCTTTGACTTCTTTGGAAGTTTGCTACTACGGTGATGGTGACGATCACAGTCATCCATAAAGTACACATTTACTGAATGTCTACTATATACTGGGTACTCTGCTGGGTCCTTCATGTACTTTTAATCTTTTTTAATGTTCAGAACACTATGATGCACGTATTATCATTCCCATGTTTTTCACAAAAGGAAATAAAGCTTGGAGAGGCTGAAACACTTTTTCCAGGTCATAGACTCTAACAAGGGCAGAGTTGGGATTTGACTCTGATGGATTCCATTATGCCGTGGGCCTCAGTATGCCATGGACACTGCATGGGGCAGTCTTACAAGCCCAGAGTAGAGTGGGGCCTGGTTTCTCTGGATCCTTGCTCTTTTGAGCTGCTAAGTTCTGCTGTGAGCTCTAAGTTACATCTAAGTTTTATAAACTCCTCCTAGAGGCTCAGGGTGAGTGACCTAGGGTAGCTGGACTAGGCTACAAAAAGGTCCAGATCAGAGCAAAACTGATTCACTTTTGAGGACTACTCACCTTGAGGGGTGTAAAAGACACACACTTGGCATGTGAAGAGAACATATTAAGTGTGGGTGTAGAAGAGATGGACTTAGACTACAGAGAAGGTATAGAAGATGGGGCATAGTTTTAAAGAAAGTTTGCCAGTGGAGGCTCCTCCATGTTTTACATGAATGTGTTTTACACAGCAGACCCAGAGAACTTCCTACACATAGCAAGAATTTCCTCCAGTGTCCCTGAAGGCATTCCATTTCCATTTTAATGTCTCTAGAAACAGGGAGCTCATTACCTTTTAGACTATGGTAATTGTTAGAAAGTTCTAGTCTTCATATTAAGCCAAAAATCTGCCTCCCAGATATGTCAATACCTTAGGTCCATATCTGCCCTTTGGTTTACAAAGACTGAGTCCACTTCCTCCCAAGCCATCAGACCCTGGATATTTGAAGACAGCTTTTATTTTTTTATACCAGTGTTCCCCAAAGTGTGCTGAGCAGAGTAGTAAGTTTGCACTATGTTACTAGGTGTCCTAATAAAACAAACATACCAAAGCAAATAGACAAAAAACCATAAATAGCATTTTGTGGGCAAGCCAGGTTAAACCAGGTCAACCAGGTATGTATGCTTCCTGTGAGACTTCTCAGAACTCTTACTGTGCTACTGCATAGCATGAACTCCAAAAGGGAAATACTGGATATGCAATGTTTCCCAAACTTTTGACCTCCCAAACTTTTGACTTCAAAACATTTTTTTTTCTTTTCTTCCTTTCCAGTGTACCTTTTACTATTTTCCGTATATACTATTAGAAGCAATGTTCGGAAAATTCTTCCCCACTCAGATCTAGGCTTTTTACTATTATTGTTTCCAAGCTTTAAAAGCCAAGCTCCTCTAATCATTCATTTTGAGACAGGGTATTGAGGTTTTCTCACTATCTCTGCTATAGTTTTCTACTAAGGCCATCAGATTAAAATACAGAATTCCCAGTTAAATTTGAATTTCAAGTTAGCAACAAATACATTTTTCATGTAAGTGTGCTCCAAATATTGTATGGTTACATAATTATACAAACAATTGCATATTGTTTATCTGAAATTTAAATTTAACTGGGTGCTCTTTATTTTTATTCATTAAATCTGTCAATCATAAAGGGCCCCAAATGCCTCCTTCCCTTAAAAAATGAGACCCTTAAAACTGGATACAATATTCCAGAGACAGACCACGACTGAGACATTGAGAACCTTGGGCGCACCTTCCCTGAGGCATTTTTAAAGGGAAGATAATTATATTTTTATGGATGATTAGAGGCCAGTTTGAGGTTGACAGATACCAGATATCTTTTTGAATCTGCTATCAAAATCCAGAAGCCTTGCCCTGTTCAAAAGCATATTTAAGTTTCCCTGAATGTAAAGTATTAGGGAACGAGATCCAAATACTATTTATAATTCCCTTTTTATTGTCTGTCTTCTCCATTAGACTGTAAGAAACTCAAACACAGGAACTAACCGTGTCTATCTCAGTCACCACTATATCCCTGGTAGTTAGCACAGGTTCTGGTACATACAAGTGTTTCAAAAATTTTTAATGAATGAGTAAATAAATCACAACACTGCTTGGAAAGCTAAGTACACTAGATAAAGTGACACACAGAGGAGAAGAAATTTCCAACAGCTTTCCTTGTGCTTGGGATTTGTCATCTATCCCAAGCTGTCCCCAAACCATTCCATGCTCATCACCTGTGCTGAAGGCAATCCAGTTGGAGTATGTGTGTGCAAAACAAGAACATATAATTGCTATGACTAAAATAAAACATTTCTACCAAACACAAGTTGTTTTCAAGAAATTGAATTACTTCCCAGAGCCTGCAATTTTTACTGAGGTGTGGAGCTTGGCCCTTAAAACAGGCTGGGCAGTGTCCAATGGGTATGGGATTGGGGCAAATCATACCAGGTCTTCCCACAGAAACATCCTGATGCAAGAGGAATTAAGCAAAGTGACCAAGGACAGCCTCAGAAGAGCCTGAGCTGTTAGCAGGATGGGTATGGGAAGCAGGACACATGATCCCATAGTTTGACTTGCTGATGGTGCAGCTGGTGATCGGCACAAGGAACCCAAAAGTCTTGGAGCTTTTGCTCTAAGCTATGTTGATAGAGCTTGCTGCTGCCCACTGCCAGCACAAGCTCACCAAAGCATGGGGCTTGTCAGCATTGAAAGCATCCCAGGGACTGTCCCTGAAGCAGACAATTGCTTATCTGCAGTTTGGCAGCTGTGGCTTCACTGTGGGGAGTGTGAACCCTGACTTTATAAGATAAAATGGAGCAGAAGGCAGAGAAATCTAGTGAGAAGAGCCCCAGGTCTTAGAAGGGTAGCAGAGTTCAGTAAACATGTTGCTTTCTGAATATGAGCATGAAGACCTGAATCTAAGTCCCAACCTTGCCATGTATTATCAGCTCCATGTCCTTGTTAGCCTCAGTCTTTGTATCTGTGAAATGGGGACAACCATGCTACCCTCAGAGCTGTTGAGAAGATGAGGTGAGACACAGTTGCAGATAGAAAAGCCCTTTGTGCCAATTGCTGGATCAGTATGAGGGACTGTTATTACGACACTGGTCTTCAGTGGCTTGATGGATCTGGAAGCTTGTGCCAGGACAGCATAAAAGAATACCAAACTGGGGTAAAAGAAGCATGTCACCTACATAAACAGAAGCAAGATGAAAAGAACTTCGACTTACATTATAGAATTCCTTTTAACTGTGGAATAAAACATTTTCCAAGCTCATGTTGGAAAACAAAATCTCAGTGGGTAGGAGTGTTTAGAATATCTATCTATCTATCTATCTATCTATCTATCTATCTATCTATCTATCTATCTATATATATATATAAACACTGGGAACATCTTTATGGCCAGAAGATGTAAGGCTCTAGGTGAGCCTTCAATTCTGCACAAATGTTTCTATTTACCTCCCTGGACTCTGTCACTGGCTCTGGTCAAGGCTCTTGCTGGCTTTGCTGTTAAAGAGAAGCAAAATGTACACAAGGATAGTTCTACTTCATTGGAGGGATAATAATGCAGGGTGTTGTGGCTGAAAAATTACTTGTTACTTCCTTTGCTGTGAGATGCTCCACCCACTGGAGGAAAATTGGCTAATGTGTAAATATGTGTGCACATGTGTTTACTGTGCCAAGGCAATAAGAAACACAGACAGACATCTTGTCTTGAGTAGGCTTTCCTACCAGGCTTTGTCTGTTTCTTCCTCCAGTGTCACATTACACGCAGTGTTTGCTTATGAGACGCACTACTTGTCTCACCACAGTCCCCACCAGGCTCTGAAGACCTCTGATTTCCCCCATGGTTACTTATGTTCACTTCTTGGTATTGCCGACTCTATGCAAAGGGTACTCCAGGCTTGGAGCTGGGCAGAGGCTCTGCTTACAATTCTGGGAGAGCACAAGGCAATCTTTATGCAACCTGATCTGCCCATCCTCCCATCTTTGCCCGGGCCAAGAATAGTCAATGATCATGTTCTGGAAGAAACCACACCTTGCCACTGGATGCTCTGAGCCAAGAGGAGGGGGAGCAGAGCTGGTGGCACATGCATGAGGCCAAGCAGCAAAACCTGGAGGAAGCTCCAAAGGTAGAGGGTTCAGGTTGGACACACCATTTTCCTAGTCCCGACCCCAAGGACTGGCTTAGGCCTGATGGTGCCCAATGAGGAGGGTGTTTCCCTGCCTCCCAACACCCACTGGATTATTTATGCCATGCATATAAATACACAGGCATGTGTTCCTAGAGGCAGAGTTTATGCATGAAGACATACAGAAAAACATACATTTCCAAGAAAACACACAAGTGTCCACATGAACCCATACGTCTGCACTTATCTATATGAGACTGCTTTTGCATAAATAAACGTACCTTCAGAGATATTCTCTCAAAATACAAATCTGATTTTTGCTGCAAATACATCAATGTCTTTCAAAATCCTTAGTGCAGATTAAAAGGCTCATCATAGTGTGGCCACTGCCTGCCTCTTGCAGGCTCTTTCTCCACACCAATGTGCCCTCCCTCTTCCTACTCACCAGCTACAAGGAACTTCACTCAGTCTTTCTTATGCTTGAGGTTTCCTAGGAATTAGCTAGTTATCCCTCAGCTCTCAGCCAAAACTTTACTTCATTGGGGGAACCCTTACTGACCTCTCAGAATCAGTTGTACTCCCTCAAAACACCCTTTATCTCTTTCGTAGCATCGACAACAGTTGCAATTTTGTCTCAATTTTGAAAAATTTATCTCTTCCTTTCCACACCAACTTAGTAAGGGCAAAGATAAACTGGTTTTGGTCACCCACTGACCTTCAGTACCTAACAGTTCCTGGCACATCATAACAACTCAATAGATGTGTATCGAATCAAGGTGTATATAATACTGACACAGAAGGGGTCAGCATATGAACCTGTGTGTACTTGGATGTCAGTGTGACCATGATTACATGACAGGGCATTTGCTCACTTGGATCACACACAAGTATGCTTAGGAATCCATATGTGTGTATATATATCTACAGGAGAATGTTTAGGTCTGAGTATGTCTGTGTTCTACAGGTGTGTACATATTCATATGGGAGTATATACAAAAGAACCTAAATGTGTCCATATACCTATGTGAAAGTGCATGTGTGTGCATTTGTGTTGATATGGGTGTAGGCATCAATGTAAAGTTTGTGTGAGTTTATTTGGGTGTGTGCATCTGTGGAGGTGCAGGTATACATGTGAGTCATATTCTTCTCAGCAGCTGGGTGGGTCCAACTTCAGATTTCTAAGTAGGAGGGCTTATGTACATTAGGCAAATTGATTCCCATGGAAACACATTTCTAATCAAATGCCTAATTGCTTGAGGCACTTTATCACCTTTCTCTTTTATGGTAATGTTTTATCATTTATAAATTGTTTTTTATCTACATTGTTTTATTGGATAACAGGAAAATTAGGATTCTGTTTATCTGACAGAATGACTATTTGTGTGAATGCATGCAGTTGTACAGGATCAGTGTTTACATGCCCACCTTTTGCACTCTCAAGAAGAAAGAGGAGAAGACAGTGTGATCTCCAGAGCCCCACCTGGGGTCCTTGGAGAACCTGCTTCACAATCTTCTGGGGAAATTGTGGCAAAATACATATTTCTGGCCCCCAACTACAGTTCTGTTAGATCAGAATCTAAGGGATGGGTGTCAGGAATGTGTAATTTCTCAGAAGTTCCCCAAATCATTTTTGTGCTCTGTAAGTTTTGGGACCCAAGTCGATAAAATAAAATAATGTCAAGAAACTCATACCTAAACTGATACCACTAACCCTTCCACGATTCTGTAAAAACAGAATTCCAAGGCTGGTAAACTAATGGATGCTCTTGAGGTTGACCCTTCATTCTTTTAGGTTGAGGATGCTGGGTGAGCATTTGGATTTACAGAGAGACATTGCGGGAAATGAAACAAGAAACAGAGTCTGAATGTTTGTGAGCAGAATATACTTTTTGTTGCAATACATACATATCATGAGAACTGTGAGTACCTCTCAAACAAAACAAAATAACACAACTCTCCAACAGATAGGGTTGTCTGCAATATTTAGAAACATCTAAAAGGATTTTTATAAAGAGAAAACAAGGCAGCAGAATAGAGACAGAATTGGGATAGTGAAGAAAAATCCCCAGACAAAGGCAGTTGCGGCTTTTGGGCACAGGCCTTAGGCTGCAAAACCAATATGGTGTGGTTGAAAAGAAAGTGGGTGTTCCCTAGGATCCCACTTTTGCTTTGTCATGGATGTTGCTGTTGTGATTTTAAAAACTGCTTTCACTTCCTGGATAAATGAATACATTTAGAAGCTCCAGTCTTCCCCTCAAAGCACTGGAAGAAAAAATAATAAAACGAGCCAGGAGAGACTGTACTCTATGAGCCCCTGTACCACCTTGCCTGCTGATCTGGCTGCTTTGAGCCTGGGTTTTGCAGCCAGGGCACTAAAGGGTTAATTGGCTCTGTCATGCCCTGCCTGGCCCTGATGTTCTCTGATGAGAAACCTCAGATGCTGACACAGACCTGGGCAGAGAAATGGGAAGAGCACCTGGTTTTCAGATGTCAAGGGCTTCCTGACCCGAAAGTGGCAATTTGAGTCGCGCACACCAGTGTGCTGCCACCAGGTGCCTCCCTCTGCTCTCCTACCCGTTAGGGGAAGCTCACTCAAACTGTGCCTGAGGAATAGTGAAAGACAGTGATGCTGACTCCCAGTGCAATCTGGTCTCCCAGTTTACATTTAGTCACGACTTACCTAGATAGCATGGGCTGGCTTCCTAGTTCCCAGCGTCAGAAATTAATCAGGCCCTTCTGAAAAGAATTCCTGGAGAACTAGAACAAAATGCACCCATTAAAAACATCCTCCCATTATCTTCTCCCTCCTTCTCTCTTACCTGATAAAGGAAAGACAGACAGCCTATCCTAGCAGCAAAGTACATGAGCTCAGGATACCTGAGTTTCACTCCAATGCATTGTGTGATCTTGGGCAACTTCGTTATTAACTTCTTCAAGTCTCAGTTTCCTTACTTATAAAATGACAACAAACATAATAGTACTACTTTGTAGGGTTGCTGAGAGTATTAAATGAGACCAGGCATGAAAATTGCCCAATGCAGTTCTTGGCTCAAGAAATCACTCTGTAGCTGTTAGCCATTACTATTATCATAAGAGGTGCTCTATCGGAATAGAAACCTCCTGTTGCACTTTTTGAGTTGTAGGTATTGGTCACTTGAATAGACTTGAATTTTAACACAAGTCAACAGGCTTGGGTGAAGGCATTCAACGATGTTGAAAGAACCCTGTCCTGGGAGCTCAGTGGTTAGTTTACCATGCTCTGAAAGCAGATTAGAGTCCAGGTGCAGAAAGCATGATTTCAACAAGTCAAGTACAGAAACATCTCTTTCATCCACTAGCAAGAGAGGGGAGCAATCTGTTTACTTTACAAAGTTTGCATCTTTGTAACTTCATTCCTCAAAATGTGAGTTGAAGAAAAAAACCTCGGGGGAAAAACCTGGGGAAACTTGCCAAAATGCAGATTTTTGGGCCCCAGCTGAGACCTCCTGATTCATACTCTTGGGAGTAGTGATTCTTTGCACCCTAAAGTTTGAGAACTGCTAAACACTCTATATTACCAGGCCAAAGGACCAGCAGTAATTATGATATCTGGATCACAGTATACATAAAAATATACTCAAGGGGTTGTTTGTAAAAGTATTAGCAGTGGATCCAAAACAATATGAATAATTCCACATTTATTTAAAATATATTTATATACATTTGTATAGCCACGCAGAACGCCATGCAGATCAGAGACTGGAAACATATACATCAAATTTAACAATGGTTGTCTCTAGGTGGTAATGTTGTGTAATTTATTTCACATTGTGCTTTCATATACTTTTAAATGTTCCGTAAAAGCATCTATCACTCATTTAAAGAGAAGAAAAATGTGCTTTTAAAATAAAAGCAATGCAACCAGATGCGCGGCACTGAAGACTTCCTGAAATCTTACAGAATTTTGGAGAAAGAAACATAGGACTCATGTAAACCAAAGTGTCTCTCCTTAGAGATGATGAGACAGGTCTAGAGAAGGGAAGTGGCCTGCATGAGGTCACTCAGACTGTTAGTGGCTGGGCTACAATATACTCCAAGTCTTCAGGCTTTGGGGCTAGAGGCCTCTGAAATGTTCTGTGCTGGACAGGGAACTGCCTCCCTTTCTTCCAGTCCTGTGAGGGTGACAGAAAGACCACAGGAAGTGCAACGATTCTAAGGGTGGAGAAGGATGTAATAGCCTTTGCAGAGAGGACTTTGCAGCTCTCATTATCCTCTCTCTGGGAGTTAGTAGGTCATTTGCAAAAGGCATGGGAAGAGCAGCTGATGAAAAGGTCTAATAGTCTGGAAAACTGCTTAACCTTATAGCTCTATTTCTGGATTTCCCCCCATGGCCAAGGACTGTTGAGATCCTGATTTCCCCGGGAGGTTTCCCATTTAGGAATGAAATAAAACCTCTGAAATTCAGAGGAATTGGGGAGAAGGCCAGCTGGAATTAGGGAACAGTGTGAATACTTTTTAAGGACATTCAGGTCTATTGTTTTCAAGGACATAGGATCAAAGGTTTGGGAGGAGCCTATTCCATCCTCCTGTTCAATGCAGGAGACCCTGTGCTTCATCTGGGCTTCTCTTGAATGCTTCCAAAGACAGGAGGCTCACTATTCTGATAATCTATTTCACTCTTTGAAAAGTCATCCTTTCTGTAAGGTCCTGCTTGCCCTCTGGTATTCATAGAGAACTGGTATTTCCTTTTTCCTGAGATGGGCCACAAATATTTGAAAGCAATTATCATGCACCAAATAGTCTTTCACAGTGTTTTCTTCTGCAGGTTAACCATCCCTAGAATATTCAACCATTATTTATATGACAAATGTCGTCAACTCTAATTAGAAATATAAACAGCTGTCTCTAATTAGTCACTGAATTAACTTTGTATAAATTCAAAGCTGATCGGAGCTTAGACACCAATTTATTGGCCTCATTATTTTACAGATGAGCAAACTGAGGCCCATTGAGGAAAATTGCCTTACCCAATTTCAGAGAGAGGAAGAGAAAGAAAGGGAGAGAGGCCGAGTTGAGACCTGAAGCCTCATTGTAGGAATGTCTATCCAGTGCTATTTTCACCTTACCTGGCCCTCCTTAGGAATAATCCTAAGACACCAGCATTTCTCAAGTCCTTCAATGTGCCTGGGAAGTTTATTCTCTTAGGTATGTCAAAAATTCCTCTGTCAAATTATATTTATGCTGCCAATGAAGCAGGGAATAGCACAGAATTGAATTTAGTAGAGGTTAAACTGTCAATGAAAAGTATCATTCAAAGGGGATTAACCCTCTTTGCTCTCTCCTGTCAGGAAATCATCTCCGTTACCCTAGAACATTAGTTCAAAATAATCAGCACACCTATAGGGACACCTAGGCCTGCCAAATTTCCATAAGGTCCAGCTACCCACTGAATTTAGAGGGAGACCTTCCCAACTTTGGAACTGTGAATGAGTTTGCCAGGACGTGAGACAGCCTGTGTTTCTGCTTTACCATACACTGCTCATTTTGTAGTTTCATATCCTCTTTCCCATTTGGCCTGATTCTCTGATGAAAAGACAAAGCAAAGACTCAGAGTAGCAAACTAGGCACTTCAGTGATTGTCCCAATCCTCAGCAACCCTGCAGTCATATGCTTCAAAGAGAACATTCCTCCCTGCCCCAACCCACAGCAATCTCCCTCTCTTCTCAACAAGGTATTGCATTTCCAGTTCTTACACTTGTGCTGGCACAGATTGTAAGCTGCCTCATGCTGCTTCCTGGTTTGCATGGGTGCTACGCTCCACGGGCGCTGGAATCACACAGGCCTGGGTTCTAGTCCTGACTCTGCAACTAGCTGGTTGTGTGGCTTTGGAAAGTTACTTAACCTCTCTGAACCTCAGTTCCCTCATTTGTTAGATGAGGACAATTATGCCACCTATATCATAAGGTTGGGAAGATGACACAGGGCAACAGGTGTCTAATACAGTCCCTAACATTTAATAAAATTCCATAAAAAGTATCTGTCTAGTATTATCAATATTATGGACCAGACAGCAGAAGCTGAAACCTATACTTTTCTCATGCTGAACACAGCAGATGCTCAATAAATACCCCTTGATGAATTCTGGTCTAGGCTCCATTTGGCAGTAGGTTCACCATTCTAAGCATCATGTAAAAACAGTTCCTGTTCCCAAGTTCCCTTTTGCCCAGATTTGTTCTTCCAATAACTATCTCAGTGTAAAGGCCCACACTGTCCTGCCACTGTTAACACCTGTTACCTTGCATCTCAGATAAAGTTCTCATCTGACAGATTCCAAGAACTTGTTGTTCAGGCGAAGAAAACTTTATGGCGATGAATCCAGCACAAACCTTATGTAACTAGGATGCCAATAAGCTGAGGGACACTGAAAAAAGCCTGTCCCCCAAAAGAAACAAAGCGACAACAGAGAAAGCAGAAAGCGAGAGAACGAGATGTGCCTAGAATGCTCTTGTTTGTCAAGACCCTTAAAGCTGATGAAAATTCTTGTATTTAAAGTATTTCTAGGAGCTGGCTGGTTGGCTCAGTTGGTTAGAGTGCAGTGTTGTAACACCAAGGCCAACAGTTTGGATCATAACAGCCAGCCTCCAAAAAAACAAATAAAATATTCCTAAAGAGATCTGAATACAGTTAAACTCCCTTTTTAGCTGGGAATCTGAATTAACATTTACAGTTGAATTTTTAACTAAAATTACAGTAGGCGTCCCTTTAAACGAGTGTATACACAATATTGACATTGTTTACGAATAATATTTATTGACTTAGAAATGATGACAGGCAAGTTTCCAACCTTTTTTTTTTTTTTGAAACAAGACTATTAGAAATCTCTACCTGGAAGGGTTTGAAATTCCTGGCAGGTCATAAAGAGTTAAGGAATTTCCCAGCTTCTCTAAATGCAGAGGATATCCTAGTGGACTCTTGCTGAGTAAAACGAGCAATTCTTTCTCTTGATCCTATTGCAGATTATTGGTTTATTCCCTGCATTTGTGTTAAAACCCCAAAAGAAATAAAAACATCTGCTGAAATTATTCTATGTTACTGCCCCAGAATGGTGAGAGGAGAACTCAGCAACAATGTAGTGGAGGGAATGCAGCAGTTCCTGGAACAGCAGGTGGTTCCCTGGCTTTAGCCCTGCTCCGGCATCCTCAGCAGCTTACCTTGGCCAGGTCATCCCACCCCCCACCCCCACTGGCTTTCGATCTCTTCAGATGTCAAATGCTTTCTATGCGCTCCTCCAAGTCTGAGATCCCATGAGGTTACAAGGATTGTGAAGATGAGCTGGAGAGGTTGCCCAAATTTCTGGGTATAGGGCCCAGAGCAGTAGGAAGAGAATGTGATAATAGGTATGAAAACCCTTGGAGAGAAAGTAAAAGCACCGAATGTCACCCACTCTCCAATTTGCTACAGCACATTTCGAAAACACAGGCGCCTGACATACTTCTGAGCTCAGTGGCTTGCCCAGATGCTCCATCCCCGAACTGACAGGAAGCAGTGAAGGCCAATGCTTTTCTGGTTGGGGACCTTGGCTGGGACAGAAGGGAAGAGAGGAGTGGAGTCAGCTTCACGAGCGAGTGAAATGGCAATGAACCCTGAGGGCTGATCCGCCTCAGCCTGGCGCTGCCAAGGAGGATGAGACGCTCAGCCAAACCTGGGCCAAGCGCTGGCTCAGACACACGGGCAAAAATAGAAAGGGGCTGGGAGAAGAAATGTGTTTACTTTTGTGATTTCCCCTCCTGCACCTCTCAACAGTATTATAATCTCTCCACAAACAGGCAGTAACGGCCCAGCCCACGGCCTCACCTCCGTTGACAAGCCCTCCCAAACAATGCATGAACAGACCTGAAGCCTTTCCTACCCGCATCTCCCGCTCACTCTCGGGGCGCTGGCTGGAAAGCAAGTTTATGAGGCAGCATGATGGAGCAGAAAGTGTGCTGTGCTAGCCTAGGGTCCCTCACTGCGTGAGTGAACAGTGAAAATCCCTCTCTGAGCCCCTGCAAAATAAAGTGCTTGCATGAGACAGAATCTAAAAATCTGTTTAGAGTTTTAAAGTTTATGACAGCAGCAATCAACCAGGGGCTATTTCACTCTTCAAAGGGTATCTGGCAACATCTGTAGGCATTTTGGGTAGTCATCCCTTGGGGGTGCTAGTGGCATCTAATAGACAGAGAGATGCTTCTAAATATCCGACAATGCATGGGGACAGCCTCCACAGCAAAGAGTTACCTGGTCCAAAATGTTAACAGAGCTGAGATTGAGAAACCTTGATTTATACTGAAGGGAGGAGAGAGTAAAAGGGAGAGGAAAAAAGAGACAGAAGTAAAGAAGGAGGAGGGGTTAAAATCCTCTTTCTAGGTCATGAGGTATTCATCAGTTATGTGTTTTCCAGCTCTACTCTCTGTGACCAATGCCCTTTTATTTTCCCTGGGAATTATGGGGCCATGTTTGAGTAGAGTAGCTTTTTCACAAGAACATCTTCCCTATGCTTAAAATACCAAGCCCTAATGCAGTACAAAGAGCTCCACTATAAGACATGGCAAAGATATAAATATAAGCAGTTATTAAACAAGTAGAACAGGAAGGTGGGTGGTGGGGGCACATAGAGGGACAAAACATATACTCCATTTCTATGAGTCAGGGCTTACCAGCCGAGCTACGCTGAGAGCAGGCAGAACCGACTTGGGGCACAAGTGTTAGGAGAGATACAGGTTTGCAGCAGCAGATTCAAAGGGAAATGAAAGGGTTAAGCAATCAGTGCATGCCATTCTTGTATCATTCTGTATTAAGTCACTGGGCAGTTATTACAAATAGTTACCTGCGGTTTCCAGTGGGGGAGGCAAGGACACTCCAGTCAAGGGGTTTTGGAGAGACAGGTGCAATGAAGTCGTGGTCAAACAATTTATTTACTGTAAACTTTAGACTTTGCTCAGGAAAACAACTGAAGCTGCCCCTCAAATCCCTGCCTACAACACTCCATTCCAGCCAATAAGAGGAGCGGGGGAGAGTCCTTATTCACAGCTGAAAGGTCCGAGATAGTTAAGTTCCTTAAGTCCGAAGGTGCAGGAAGGAAAATCTCCTTCAGATACAAACTACCAGCAGCAATATATTACACCTAATACTTGACTAATGAGGTAGATACACAAAAAGTCATCAAAACATAGCAGACCCAGGTCCTCTAGGACAAAAGCCCTTCAGACATATACTCACAAGTTCCGTGCAAAGAGGAACTGAACTGTACAAAAACAAATAATCACTCAAATAGGTTTTCTCTTTTTTTACAGCTTAAAAAAATAGAAAAAAAATGGCAGAAGGATACCCTTCCTCCTGCATATCTCTATACAATTTTATTCTAAATTTATTACACTCAAGTTAAATAGTCTGTTTAGTGTTCTGTTGGGGTGGGGGGATCTTAAAAAGTAGAAAAACTGCATTACAGCAGTGAGTCATTTGTACTACAGTTCCTCCCTTGTGAATCAATGCTATCGTTAGGCACAGTACCTTGACAGTTCACAAAGTCTTCCATGCCTGGGGGGTCCTCACACATCAGTTTGCTTTCTTTCTCCTGCTCCAGTTGATATCCACTCTGCTCCCCAGTGTGGTCACTTTTTCCATTGCTGTTGTTAGAGTAGCCATTCCCACAGGCCTTCAAAGAAGACCTGCGCAGGCACAGAAGCTCCTGGAAGGCAATCCTGAAATCTGGGCTCCGGCAGTAGATAAGGGGATTGAAACCAGAATTGACATAGCCCACCCAGTTTAGGAAGATGTAAACTTCCTTAGGGATGAGGTTATCCTTGATCACATGCACAATATTGACGATGAAGAAGGGCAGCCAGCAGAGGGTGAAAGTGCCCATGATGATGCCTAATGTCTTGATGGCTTTGTGTTCCTTCAAACAGAATTTGGAGGCCCTGCGAAGTCCATGCCCATGCCCGCTCCGCCCATCCTGCTCCACCTGGCTGAGATTTGGGGCATGGAAGCGGCCCTCAGATTTGTCAATCTTCTGGAGCTGCCTTTTGGCCACCAGGAAGACCCTGGAGTAGACGAAGACCATGACCACCAGGGGCAAGTAGAAGGACACGATGGAGGAAGCAATAGCATAGGGTTGGTTCGTGAAGAAGTCACAGCAGGTCTCCTTGGCATAGCACCTGATGGCTTCCGGGTGGGTGGCCCGATACCAGTGCATCTGGATGGGCAAGAAGGAAGTAAGGCCTGACACTATCCACACCATCAAAATGACAACCCGAGCCTTATTCTTGGTCAGCAGCCTCTGGTACTTGAAGGGTGACGTGATGGCCAAGTAGCGATCCACTGCGATCACGCACAGGGTCTCAATGCTGGCCGTGACGCACAACACATCAATGGAAGTCCAAAACTCGCACCAGAAGTTGCCAAAAGTCCACATTTTCATGAGGATGTGGCTGGCTCCAAAGGGCACCACCGCCAGGCCCATGACCAGGTCAGCACAGGCCAACGAAGTGATGAAGTAGTTGGTGACCGTCTGCAGACGCTCAAACTTGGCGATGGCTGTGATGACCAGCACGTTACCGAACACGATGGCCAGGACAATGAGCGACATGAAGATGCCCATGCCCACCACCCACGCCTCGTCCCGTTCCTCCGTGCCGTCGTGGTCCGGAGCGTGGCTCCCGTTGGGCACCAGGAAGAAGACGCTGCTGTTGCCGGGTTGCCCCATGGCCCGCAGGCTGGCAGGTGAGCGCACCGGCTGCCGCAGGCGCCTCAGCGGGCGGACCTCCGGCGGGGCGCCGCGGGCCGCGAGCGGACGCCTGGAAGCCTCATTCACCGGCCGTTGGGTGGGTGTGGTGGGTGCGGCGGGCGCGCGTCCTGCACACTCAGCCTGTGGGGTGCTCTGGGCTCGCCGTGTCCGCCAGCTCCAGCCTGCGCTCTGGAGAAGCCTCCTCGGAGTGCCGGCTGCCCGTTATGTGCACAGGACTTTAGGGGCACTGCCCTCCCCGTGACGTGCGGTAACTTTCGGCCAATGGCGCGCCCGCAGCCCCGAAGGGGCGAGGCACACTTCCCTCCCCTCACCCGCCCCCTCTTGGAGCTGGCCCGGGCGGGGCCCAACTGCTCCCCGGGGAGGCGGGCCACCACTCCCTCCCAGCTACCCAGGCTGGTCCCAGAGGGCTAAAGCTGGGGCTGGCGTGCTTACCAGCCAACCCGGGAGCTGTGGGCCCTTCTGTGGCTGCTACCTGTTTGCCTTGGGCGCCTTTGTGGCCTGAGGTCTCAGGGCAGAGGGCAGCACACGGGCACTCCCTCACATTAGGAAACAGAGACAAGAGAGTGCCCAACGAGACACGCACATACAGGCACAAATGCACCCCGACAGACATGCTCAGACTTATACGCAGCCACAGCCACAGCCACTGAGACACACCCGCCCAGCGCGCCGACATGCACGCGCGCGCTCACACAGAAGCCAGAAGCCGACAGGCACAAAGTCACCCCCGTCCGACACAGAGACGCGTCTAGAAACAAAACCAGAGACACCCAGAAGCACAAAGGCATGGACGCACACACTAACACTCACTTGGAGCATTCAGGGCGACACAGACACGGATGTTCCCATCCAGGTACTCACAAATCCCCCTCACCCAAGCACTCACAAATGACACTCCCTCTTTCCTCCCCCAAAAGACACCTGGTATATTCCCTTTCAAACATTTGGCAAGACCACAGGAGGTGACTTAAACAGCTGCCAATTTCCTCAGCACACTGGCTGTCGACTGCTTTTGGTGTCCTCTTTGGGAATTTACAGGCATTACCCTCCGAATTTCATTCGGAGCTGGGGTATGCATGCATGTATTTCGGGATGGAGAGAAAAAGTTGTATGCTTTTCTTTCTAATTCTTGGGAGTGTGGCATCACTCGCGTGTTATCTGGAAATGCATTGAAAATGGAATAATCTCTCAAACACAATTTCTTTGGTAACCTCACTGCAACAACAACAAAAATCCTTTCATCTGCTGGATTGTTTATCCATCGGGTTGAGCTGTATGAAATTGCCGCAGTTTGACCACCTCTAACCTACAAAAATGGCAACTTCATCTGGTTCAGAGTATTAAGAATATGTTAATATTAAAAATATTTTGAAACTGCAGAAAGCACAAGATAATTCTTCCTTTAACAATAAAAAATGTTAGACCAAGCCTTAGAACTAAGTTCTTTGTCCATGAAATACTATCTTTTGCATCATATGACTACTGCTAAAAAGAAATTAATATTCAGGGTTTAATTTCACATGAAATAGTGGTGTCTTTGAAAAACTGAAAGTATTTCATGCGGTGTAACCAAACATACTTTGCAGATTACATAACAACATAACAATGGCTAACATTTATGGAACATTTTGCTATGTGCTTTTCATGCATTAGTCCATTTCATCCTTCCCACAGACCCACAGAGTGGGGGGAACTATTTTTAGCTTAATTCACACAGGGGGCTCAAAGAAGAAAATAGCTTAGCCACCGGCAATGGCCAGGCAGTGCCAGAACTTGGACTTGGACCCAGGTTTGTCTGACTTTAAGACCCAGCTTTTAATCTTTTCAATGTACTGTATCATTACCTGCAGAAAAGAGTAAGGGATAGAGAAGACACATTATAACTGGAATTGAAGTGGCCAGGTTCCAGACTTACCTGACTTGGAACTTTCTATTTTACTTTCCTTAGGCAAATCAGAAAGAGGTATCTTAATTTCCTCCACTTCTGAAGGGAGAATAATAAAGTCACTTTCATTGGAGTGAGTGAGAATCAAATGGTGTAAATGTGAAAGTGTTTTTGCACATATAAATGTCACACAAATATGGGTTGTAAGTGAAGTTTATATAAATCACTCAGTAGTTTAGAACATATTATTAGTCTTCTCTACCAGAATAATAAAATACTTAGGACAAAAGTAAGTTGGGCGTATACTCTAGAAGTAAAGCTCAGAAACAAAATTTAACCTACACGCCCTGTAACTTCCTTCAGTAGCAGTAACTTGCCCTTTTGCAAGACAGATGCCTTAAAAAACACAATATTTTCCATGCAAGCCACAAGTATTAATTAAGGATCTATTATGTTCACATAGTTTTCAAAATATACCCACCTCATATTTCTGTTTTCCAAAATTGGCTCTGGTATGATACATTTTAGGAAGAGGCAGTGTTTGTTATGCAACAACGTTTCTTTAAATACACATCTACCCTGAATTGTGGAACTAACCCATTTAAAACCCCCTTCCTGTTTGTGAAGCTATAGAATAAGTAAGCCTATTGTTTAACTTTCCCATAACAAAAAAAGAACAAAGAAAATCCTTTTAAGGACAAACATTAATTTAATTAATCATTTATTTAGATATACGTATTAGTCACTTAAAAGTTTAACTGAATATTTTGGGAAACAGTATTTTTTTAAAAAACTCACAAACACGAAATCAAGAAGGGAAACTGCTTATGCCAACTAGAAAGTTCCAGGCCTTTGCCCCCACGCCTTGACAAATGGACAAGAGCTCTTTCTCTACTGCATCACCAAGCTGGTAGGAATTTCAAGATGTTGTCTTTTTCAAGACTCTTTTCTCCTGACCTCCTTTTAGAATTCTAGGATTAGAGAAAGTTAAAATGGGAAAGAGTTGAGGACATCATTGAATTTATTCTCCCCAGTTTGCAAATGACGAAACTGAAGTGAGGAAATGAGAGGCGTCCAGCCCCAGGCGGGAGGGAGAACCAGGAGTCCAGGTCTGCCCCCATGGCCTTGCATATTTTCACTGCCCAACAGTGTTGTTGCATTTCCAAGCAGGAGACTTCGACTAGCACTGCTTCCTGTGCTCGAGGCCTTAGAGTTAACGCTTCAGTTGAACTAGAAACTTCTTAATAAAATAAATGTACCTTTATCTGATGGAAGAAAAAGCAGGCTGTTTTATGGTGATCGATAGCATCTAATTCAATATTTTGTCAATCCCTTAAGACCCTGATTTATCATTTCCTGCCTGCCAAATGGGGAAACACGCGCACTCACGCACACACGCACAAACACATATTTTGATTGACCTGATGGATGCTGGAATGGAAGTAAACTTTTGTGGTGCCAGAGAATGCTGTCCCACTGACAGCTGGATGGCTTAGGAAAATCTTATCCTGTGTCTTTGCTTAGAAAAGAATCCTTCCATCTTTATGATACTTGAGCAGAGAAACATCCTTAGATTTCTTTCTAAATGACGGTTCATAATGTCTGTCTTTAATATCTCTGTACAGCATTATCTCATTAAATTTAGATGAAATGAAATTGAATGCATGTAAAGTGCTTATCGTGCTGCCTTAGAAAAGAGATAGCTGTTACTGTTTTCTTATTTTTGAATGAAAATGTGTATATGGAATGCATGCTGTTCCTATCAGATTATCGTCTGAAAGGACCCTTTGAGCGTGGATAATGGGTAATTTATTTTTTATGTGAATTGCCATGAAAAAATAATAAAAAAAGGAACAAAATTTGGTTCCTTAGAAGAATGATTCTGAAGATTACCATTATCATTGAGTTCTTTAACTAGATGGATGTCAGTGGTTTTTGAATGAAGCTTCAACAGTCTAGTCAGCTCCTTACACAATCCATCTCTAGTGAGGGCAAGCTCACCAGCCCCTCTCATAGGTGTATTTCTCTGACTGTCCAGATAGTGAACTGAAATCCATTTCCTTACAACTTCTACCCATGGCTCTTAAGTCTGCCCCCTTGAGGCTACTCAAAACAAGTCTTCTCTCTCCTCTCTAAGACTATACTTGAGCTTTTGGGAGAACCCCTTAAAGTTCTCCTGAGCCTTCTGCACTTCAGGTTAAATTTTCCTTGTACCCTTGGGTCTAGAGTCCCCTTTACCATTATGGAAGTTCTCTTTTATTCATGCTTGGGTTTCTTGATGTCTAAACTTAACATCAATATCTGGAAAGATCCTAGAACAAATTATCAAACAATCCATTTGCAATCACCTTGGCAACCATAAAGTAGAGCAGAGCAACCAGCAAAGCTTTCCAAATAGCTGATTATACCAGATGAATTTAATTTCCTGCTATGCTAGAGTTTTATGAGAGACATGCTAATAAATTCTCCACATCTCAGGGGCACCGAACAAAGAGAGATGGCATTAAATTAAAGCAGGGGAGACTTCAGTTGGCCATACAAAGAACTCCTTGGCCTGAAGAGAATCAATCATTCAGAGGTGCTACACTCTAGCAGCTTTTGCCAATTGGGATTTTGCAAGGGTTATTTGAGTGACTGTTATTCCCAATTGTCTTACGGATGGTATATAGTTATGACTCTTCTAGGGACATAAAAGAGAAATTAAGTCATTACACGAAATATAATGAATGTCTTGGAGCACAGTGCTTAATTCTGTTGCTGCATCTAAGAGGGATTGCTTGAACAATCCCTATTGGTACAGAAATGAACAGTGTGAGATGATGAATGTATGTGATGTGATGTCTGCATGTGATGGAAGCAGTTTGGTGCAGAAGAGAGAGCACAGATGAGGGACCAGGATACCTAGGTTCTTGTCCTTAAATAAGTCACCTTCTTTCTTTGAACCTCAATCTTCATCTGTCAAATGGTAGGTTGGGCTTGGTGACATCTGAGGGCCTTTCTGTCCTAAACTAAATAAGCCCATAATAGGAAGGAAGCACCTTGAGAGCCATTGAGGATGTCAGTTCTGACTCTGAAGAGCTGCTGTAAGGTTAGCAAGCAAAAATTGCCAGTGTCTTGCAAAACAACTTGATCATGGTTTTTTTCCTCATATTTCAACTATTCACATTTCACCATCATGATCTGATATTCTGAGTAGCAGGTGTACTATGATTTTCTAAATTAATGACTCACTTTTAAAACTCAAATACATTTATTTTTAAAGAAAATTTTATACTACTGCTATTACCACATGTGGAACATTGATGTCATTTGCCATAAATAGAAAGAAACCATGAAAACAAAACAATGTTAGCAAATTTAAGCTCGACTTTATTGCCTGCCAAAGTTATGAGCCTGAGGCCTCCTCTCTTTTTATTGAAAGGAAAGAATAGCAAATGCTAGAGAGATATTAATGGCATTATAGTACCAAATGGGACTTTCTCCATCTATTTTAAAACATTGAAAGAGAATTGAGAAGGGAATAACTCCTAAGTAGTACACTGTTATTTAATGTACTAAATTATTTAAAATAATCTCTTATTATACTTAAGTATCTCAGCCGTGCACTTGTGCTAATGCGACACCCTTCTGTGATAGAAAGAGCGTGAGCTTTGGAGCCAGGTGGATCTGAGCTCCAGTTTTGACTCTGCCCTTCATCAGCTGTGGGCTTCCGGCAATATGCTTTAGCCTCTGGGCTTTAGAGTGCTCATATATAAAATGAAGATAAATGCTTTGGATGATTTTTGAGGAAATGCAAAGAATGAATGAAACATCAGGTTTAGAAAGGAAGGAAAAGAACCAAGAGACATGACAACAGAACAAATCAGCATAACTTGGATTGGCTGTGGGCTGTGGGGGAGGAGTCAAAGGCATGGGCTATTACCAAACAGGGTACGAGGACAGTGGTGATCTGAGTGTGGCCATAGGACAGGAATGGGTGATGAATTCAGATATGACTATATCAAATTTGAGGTCTTGGTTGGACATCAAAATGGACGCTAAAAATATCCTAATGGTAAGGAGATAAATAGATTTGGAGTGATGTGTCTGTGGGTGGTCATCATTATGGTGAAAGCATTCCCTGAGTAGCAGTATTCTCAGAGGAGGCTTTGGATGGTTAAATGAAATAATGCATATAAGGAACTTGGCACAGTGTTTCAAAAAAAAAGTGTTTATCATTGTTGTCATCCTCATCATCATCATCTTGGATTTTCAAGGACAGCTTCAATTTCAGGAAATTATAATGTCTTTTCTAAAAGCAGTCTTTTAAATGAACAAATACATTTTCCAACAAGGAAAAAAATCCTTTGTATACATCAAATTACTAACAGTGTTAACCTTTGAAGTGGATTTGGGGCATGTCTTAGGTTATATTCCCTAGTAGCTGCCTCTGAGATGAGGATTTGTGTGCAAGTGGTTGAGGAAGGAAAGGCTCCCAAGAGAAACCAATCAGGGAGTAGGAGAAGCAGGGCAAAGCCCCGGCATAGCCTGACCTAAGAGCAGCTCTGGAGCCAGCTGCTCCTCCAATTCTTGGCTGTAAAACCCTGAACAAGTTCCTTAATCTTCCTGTGTATCACTTTCCTTATCTGTTAATTGGGGCTGCTGATACTATCTCACAACCTCATGGGGTTGCTATGAGGATCCAATGAGTTAACATCTATAGAGTGGTTAGAACTGGCCTGGCACATAGTTCTCAGTGCTCAAGTAATTATTGATATTAAACCTAGGGGAGCTGTGGAAGGGTCTCTTAGCCATAGCACTCCGGAAACCTCCCACAAGGAAGAGATTGTTTGTGCAACTTTTTGGCCTGAAGAACCACTAAGTGCAAACTTCCCCATGCTGCAGCATAAGAAAAGGAAGTGCCCAGTGTCTTGTGGGCCCTTGAGGAAAGAAGTGACATGGTTGTGGGGATCAAGCAGTATCTGCTGGAGAAGGGGAGGACAAGAAGCAGGGCTGAAGGGGAAACAATAGAAGATGAAACTGACAATGGCTGAAGAAGGACAAAGGAAAAGAAGAGCATTTAGTCTGCTCAGCAAAGGAAACAGGGAGGCCTCTCTCCAAAGCAGTGCCTTCTGCTGGGGGGACGCAGAGGGAAAGAGCTCACTGGGTCAAGGAGACGAGGTCAAGGTGCCCCAGCTAAGTCTAATCACTGTAGGGTGGTGGAAGGTGCCCTGGGCATGGAGGAAGGCGAGTCCTGTCCTGGCCCTCCCACCTCCTGTGTGACTGCCCTCTCCCTGCCACCAGACCCCAGTTTCCACATATGTAAAGTGATAAAATTGAATCAAGTGATCTTTAAGATCAGTGCCTGGCACATCGTAGTCAGTTGTTGGTGGTTAAGTGATCTGAAAGACAATGAGTATAGCTTTTGTTCATTATGCGTGTATTATATATCAGGAGCTGGGCCTGGCACCTCACATGCATTCTCTCTTCTTTTATTCTTATTTCTGTACAATCTTATGAGATTATCCCCATTTTACAGATGAGAAAAGCTAGGTATAAAGAGATTAAGCAGCCTGTCCCAGGTTACAGTGTAGGTAATTGGAGGACAAGGGCTTCAGACTTAGATGCATCTGAACAAAAACCTCACTCTGAGCCACTAACACAGGATTCACATGCAACAATCCAGGCTCAATATGAGGGCTGCATGTTCAGGCTGCTGAGGAGGAGGTGCCCTGGTTGTCAGGGTCTTGCAGCTGAGTTTTACCAGACTACTGGAACAAAGAGATGGCAGCTTCCAATCACGTACGGGAAAAAGGCCAAATGACCAAGATTTTGGGCAAAGCACCCTGGTCATGATTTCTAAAAAAAGAGGGAGGATATTTGAGCTTGTAAGTCATTGGCCATGATCCTCTTGGCTTTGCCCATGCCCTTTCCTCTGCTCACAGCACTCTCCGCAGTTCACCTCCTTTTCTTCTGCCCTCATCTCCTGCACTGATCCCCACCCTCAATATACCCACATACATGCACATACACTCACACACACGCACACACACTCATACATATGCACATACACCCACATGCACGCACACACCCACATGCGTGCACATGACACACACATGCATACACCACACACATGCACATGCACACACAAACACATGCATGAAAGTGTGCACTCACCCTTGGTCAGCCTCCTCCAGGAAGACTTGTTGAGTATAAGGCTGGGTTAGATGCCTCCTATGTATGCTTTTATATCACACCATACACTGGCCTCACAGTAGCACTTATCCTATATTATTATTCGCCAATTTGCTTGTTAACACAACTTTATTCATCTTTATATCTCCCCAACACACCAAGGCAAATACCAAACATGCATGGGCATGCAAACACACACACACACACACACACACACACACACACACACACACACACACACACACACAGAGTAACCTAGATGTTCTTAAAGTACTATGTGAAAGGCTAAGGGATATAAAGAAATGAACAAGGAGGCAAAGTCCTTGTTTTTATGAAACTCACAGGCTGGTAGTGGGGATTAGTCCATAAACTTGACTTCTATGTAATGTAATAAATACTATGATAGAACTAGGAACTTAATTTTATGGGTGACAGAGAATTAATTTAGTACCCCGCCTCCCCACATAAACACTGTGGAGGAGGCATGGGGAAGGCTTCCAAGAAGAGCAGGTGAACATCAGATAACAAGGAGTCTTCAGCCAAGAGACTAGTGGGATTTTTAAAAAGAAAACATGTTGGCATGGCTATTTGGAGAGTAATTTGGCTGAATTTATTAAAATGTGAAGTGTATGAATATATATTCTTTTACCTAGAAATTCCATTGCTAGAAACTTGTTCCTTAAATGTCAGGTGTATATGTAAAGATATTGTTTCAATTTTGTTTGTAATAAAGAAAAAATTATAAAAAACTATGTTCAGAAAGAGAAGATGGCTAAATAAATTAGAAGAAACCCATATATTATGATGTGTAGTTATTAAAAAGAATGAAATAGATCTAAAAGCACTGACTCAGGAAGTTGTTCTCACTTTATCATTAAGATAAAAAAGCAAATTGTGTACTAGATTGTATAAAATGATTCCATTTTTGTTATGTTAAAAAAAAACCCAAAACATTTATACTGGAGTTTTGGGGCACCATTAATCCACCACTTCCAGGTCCTGCTATAAGCTCTAGGGGGCATAGTTAGCAGTTCAACGTGGTGCCAAGGTGGAGGGGGTGCATCTGGTGAGGGCCTCCTTGCTGGTGGGGACTCTGCAGAGCCCCAAGTTAGCAAGAGTGTATTTATGTGCTAGCTCAGGTCTCATCCTTTTCTTAGAAAGCCACCAGCTCCGGTCACATGATATCCCATTAATGTATTAATCCATGATTAGATTAATCCATTCATAAGGGCGTATCCCTCATGATCCAGCTGCCTCCAAAGGCCCCACTCCTCAACACTGCCACATTGGGGGTTAAGCTTCAACATGAGTTTCAGAGGGGACATTGAAACCATAGCACATGGTAATGATAAGAGGGATAATTATGATATGACAGGATGTGAAAAAGTCTGCAAAAGAGGAATGAAAAAGAGATGTGCACTCAACAGAAGGCTGGTCTTGTTAGTTTTGTCAGCGAGGATAAAGAGACATCATAAAAAGTTTCATTCTGTTGGTGGCTTAGATTTTGGAAGGAGGGAAATGCCAGGGAAAAGAAACAGCATGAACCTAGGCAGAAAAGTGGGAAACTTTAAACTATGCCTGAGAAACAGCAAGCATTGCAGGACAGCTAGGACAGCCGGTACGTGAGGAAGGGAATAGTAAGATGTGAGTTGGGCTGTATATTTTGAAAGCCCCTGAATGCTGAGATGAGAAGCTGAGGCCTAACAGAAATCAAAAAGGAGGTGGAACAGGCCACGAAAAGCTTTAGTCTGGAGAAATGCCAACAGTGAGATAAATGAGGCTATTTCACAGGGATGTGCTCAGCAGCCCTGTGCCAAGTGAGCAGATGAGGAAAGAAACGACTTTGGCAAGGAGACTGACATGGTGCTGCTCCTGTGAGTCTGTCTGCGTGCCAGCTCTTTGTTTCCTCATTTGTAAAGCAGACTTTTACTACTCTCCTCCCTGCTCCCAGGCTGGTGGTGAGAATCAAATGAACAAATAAGTGTGCGACTTTGGGGCTGACCGCCCGAGAAGGGCTGCATTCCTATAGGGGGCTATGATTACTACTGCAAGAAAATACAGGACAGACCTCAGGCAAGTGGAGCATTCAGGCTGACACAAGGGGAAGGCTGTGTGAGAAGCTGTGGGAGCATACGGAGTAGTCATTTGGGCAAGGAGGGATGAAAAGAAGTGAGTAGATCAACATGCAAAATCCAGAAACATCAAGAAACCCTCTTTTATCTACCACACTGGTAACATTTAATGCCTTGCTCAAACTCAGAGTTGGAACCAGAAACTGGTAGACCTTGTTAGTTTCTATCAAATTTAAAATGCACACACCCCTTTAACTCAGCAATTCTACTGCTAGGAATTTTTCTTGCAGATGTCTGCACACAGATACCTAAAGGATATATATATATATAAAGGATGCTTATGGCAGTACCGTTTGGGATAATAATAATAATAATAATAATAATAATAATAATAATAAACCTGGGAATAACCTAAATATTTGTCAAAGGACAATGGCTAAAAATATTAATGTATTGACATACTATTGATTATTGTGCAAATACAGATGTTTGTAGCAGCTTTATTGATAATTGCCAAAACTTGGATGCAACCAAGATACCCTCCAGTAGGTGAATAGATAAACTTTGGTACATCCAGACAATGGAATTCTATCCAGTGCTAAAAAGAAATCAGCTATCATGCTATAAAAAGACATGGAGAGCCTTAAAATGAATATTACGAAATGAAAGAAGCCAATCTGAAAAGGCTACATGCTGTATGATTCCAACATATGACATTCTTGAAAAGGCAAAACTATGAGAAATTACAAAGATCAGTGGTTGCCAGGAGTTAGGGGGACTAAGGGATGTATAAGTGGCACACAGAGGGGCAGGGAAACTATTCTGTAGGATACCTTAATGGTCGATACACATCATCATACATTTGTTAAAACCCTTAGAATATACAATACCAAAAATGAACCCTGATGTAAACTATGGAGTTTGGGTGATAACAATGTGTCAATGTAAGTTCATCGATAGTAACAAATGTACCTTTCCGGTGGGAGGGGATGTGCTACAGATAACAGCAAAGAAGTAAAAGCAGAAATTATTAGAATTTTTAGTAACCCCTTTGGAGCATGTGAGAAGAAATCAGGAAATGAAAATAAACATGGCAAAAACTTGAACAAATGAGGAACCTAATAGAGAAAAGACTGAGCTTGCTAAAGCAGTTTCTGGTGCCTATTTTCTGTCCTGGGTGTATGTGAGTGCATGTCTCTGCGAATGTCTGTTGATGTGGCCCTTTCTGACAGGCCAATGGATTTACAAGGCTACAAGTCATTCTGTCTCTGAGATGGAATGCCCTTAAATATTACCTGGTTCAGAGGATTCCCACTGCAGCAGAGGGGCCTCAGAGGCAGCCACGGACAACAAGGCAGGTGCCGGAGGCCTTTGGGGGTCCCCACCCCAACTAGTGCTCCTCCACTTCTAGCTGTTTTCTACAAGTATATCCTGCTTCTGCATAAAATTGTATTTGTGCCCATCTTCCTTCTCTAAAAAATGCCCACTGATATTCCAGCCCTTTCTCAGTAGAAATGGGGAAACAGATCTGCAGTGAAGAAGGAATTTGACAACTATCATAGGGAGACTGGGAGGGACGGGTCTAGAACCCAGGGCTTCTGACTCTCAATCTCTTTTACGGCTTTTTATTCTTACATTTTAGTTGAGACAGAACAGAAGAGGAAAAGGCCTGGAGGCAAGTTTAAATTTCAGAGACTTAAGTGGAAAAGAGAATGTTCCCAGGAAAAAAATATTAGATTCACAAAAATCAATAAGGAGAAAAGAATACCAGTAACTAGAATAGACAAAAATACTCAAATACTTTCATGGTGAGTTGAACCATAAAATGGACATTTAAAGAATTAAATGGCAGGGATTTAAACACGTTTGCTAATGCAACCAGAAAATATGATGATTTGATACCTACTCTGGGTCAATCCTTTATAAGGCACTGTCGATACAGTGATGGTTATGTCAGACTCAGTTCCTATCCTCAGTGGTATCAAGTCTAATGTATGATTTGGCAGTTTGCACAAAACAGGAGCATGGATTCATTTATACACACACTCATTCAATGCACTCTCATGAGATACCAGTTATCTGAAAAGTGCAGCAAAGGCTCATGTGCGCTGTCTTGCATGAGAAGATGTTGGTCTCCGCCTCTGTAAAGTTCAGAGTAAAAAGGGAAACCAGCTGCTCAAGGAAGCCTGTGGAAGGGTAGAGACCTGAGGCGCTGCTTATTGGTTACTGCAAAGTGGAGGAGAAGCTGGGTAAACAGATCAGCCAGGGGAGCTAAGTGGAGCGTTGCTAAGAGGAAAGGGAAAGAGGAAGAGCAGAGGCTCCTGCCCTTGCAGGGGCTGACACGCCTATGGGCTAAGTGGCTGAAACAGCTGGTCAGTGACCAGCAAGCCCAGAGGGTGCAGCACAGGCCCTCACCACCCCAGCATCCTAGAGCCAAGCTGCCATGCCAGATAAGGAGCCCCCCCCCACCCCCGCACAGAAGAGGAAGCTGAGGCCCAAAGGGGACAGGGCTTACTAATGTTGTACTGCAAGTTGGAGGCAGTGGTGGGATCAGAATTCAGGACTGTCAGCCTGGGACTTTCCATTGCTCCACTCTACCCAGCAAAAGGAACATCACAGTAGTTAAATGCAGGATATTTCGGATCAGATAGACCTGGGTTTATATCCTAGTTCTGCCACTTGCTGCTGACTTTGCGATCTTGGGCAAGTTTGTGTTTTAACCTTGATCCCTTCATCTGTAAAATGGGAATAATAATTGTAATTACTAAAATGACATACATCCAAGATAGCCATCATTAAGTCCTTCCCTCCTGCATGTACGAGCCATTGCCGCATGAAAAAGTGGAGCTCATTCTTCCACTCCCTTAAATCTGGTCTGACTTGTAGCTGTTGTGACCAATGAATACAGTGGAAGTGACAGTGACAATTCCAGGGCTAGCCTTTTAGAGGACTGGCAACTTCTACCTGTCTCTCTTGAACTGCTTGCTCTGGAAGAAGACCTCCACTACTTAAGAAGCATAGTACTCAGGGACATCCATGGTGTGGAGAAGCCCAAACAAGCCATGTGGGGGAGCAGCCATGTGGAGATATCTCCTCCCCCACCCATTCCAGCCCCTAACTCTTCCAGACATTCCAGCCCAGGCCCCTGTCATGTGATTCTTCCAACCCCAGCCTTCAGACATCTCCATACCTGGGCCACCAGGTGGCATTAAACACATGAGAAGCCCCAAGCAAAACCCACCCAGCTAAGCTCCTTCTAGAATCAAGAGAGAGAATAATGAAATAATAGTTTCTTTAAGCCACTAAGTTTTGGAGTTGTTTGTTACACAGCAGTAGGTAAAGGGAACACTTACCTCCTGGGGCTGTTGTGTGGATTCATGAGACAGCTATTTAGAACAGGGACTGGCACATGGTGAGACTGAATAAATGGTAGCTTTTTATTTTAATGAACTAAAAATGAACAAATCTCAAACGCCTTCACCATAAGCCTCTTAGTAATGTATGCATTTGCAGATTGCACAGAGCAAACCCCATCCCTCCTCCAATCCACAGCCCCACAGCCCCTCCTGGCATACTCCAGCCACGATGGCCTTCTCAGCCCTTACTGTGAGTCGGGGATTTGCACATGCTGTTCCCAATGCCTTAAAGTCTTTCCTTCCCCACCTCACTCTTTCTTTGTCATCTCTTAGCTCTGAGCTTAATCATCATTCCCTCTGGAGGGTTTTGTCTCTACCCTCTGGGACATGCTCTCAGAGTGCTGAGCCCCTCTCCTTCCCAGCACTTATCTCAGTTCTGCACCTTTGCATTTGTTTGTAAGATCATTCCATTCATATCTTTCCCCCAAACACTTCCTCAGGGTAGGGACAACATGGATTTTATTTGCTTTTTCTTATTGCCACATCCCCCATCTCTAGCAACAGCTGAACTCCTGAGCATGTTGATGCTCAATAACTGCAAGCCAGCTCCCATTTTCCTTGTGCCTTTTTGCCTTTGCCTAAGCATCTCCAGTCCATACAAGGTGCAGGACTTGATTTCAGATCTGTTCCCTTCCCTTCCATTGACCTCTGGTTGAATCTGCTCAGCTCACTTTCGTTTCCCTCCCAGCCACCTTTAGGGCTCTGCCCTCAAGCTCCATAGTCAGTGACTTGTTTAGTCTTTTGCTATTTTAGGAGGAGGCATCTCTAGTACCAAGCAATTCCTCCTCTATAGCTTGTCATCAAACAAGAAACTTCCTTCCTCAGACTCAAACAGTGGGTCCCCAGGTCTCTAGGCAAAACTGCAACATGGGCATCCTCTTGGGCTCTTGGCCCCTCCCTGCACCAACTCTCCAAGGCCACATCCCCTCCTCTCCTACCAGCTTCCCTCTCCTCTGTCCCAGTTGAGGCACTGATCACCACTCACTTGCAACACTATATTTTCACCATCTCCAGTCTCTCCCCACTCCAGTCCCTCCTTCACACCAGCTGCCTCAGGAATTTTCTGAACTATACATCTGCTCCTGTTACTTCCCTGCCTAAGACCTTTAATGAACTCTCCCCTATCACTTTGCCTTTAGCAGTGGTTGCAAATTGGCATTCACAGGCCACATCTGGCCTACAGATGTCATTAGTTTGGCCTGCAGAGTTTACAAAATTAATTAGGCTCCAACATTTAAAAGTTGAGGACTTTCACATAAAATTCCAGACGCCCAGCTTCTCTTAAAACTATCAGCAACTCAGCCACACTGGAAATATAAAAATAACAAGTTGGGACTGACTTGGGGCTGCTCCCTTGGGGCTTATACTCCGCCGCTCCCTAAAGTCACCCAGCTTTCAGGCTAAGTGGTCAGCTGCCATACGCCATCGCACTTGCAGTGACTCGTCCCACTGTTCCACTGCTTGTGCTGCCTTCCTGCCTTCTGCAGGCCCTCACGTTGCTGCTGCTATCTGGCTTATAAGTAATTCCCAACTTCTGAGCATGTCGAGAAGTAGAAGAGGAGGAAACGAACAGAGACGTGACATTCTCATCAGTTAGTCCCTCATACTTGAGTAGCACTTACAAATCACACATCCCTTTTCTTTTATGTGTGTGAGGGCTGACATTATGGTTATTTTTTATTTTCTTCTTTGTGTTTTCGTATAGTTCCGAATTTTCTAGCAAAGCTAGAATTTAAATAAAGGATGTACCCACAGAATTTTAGCTGCGTACATAAAATATGGAGTACTTAGCTCCCCTTTATGTATTTACTCGTACGATTGGCTCTGTCCTCTAAGTAGGTCACTTCTTATTATGTAATACTACCATTAGTTCATAAATTAAAATAAGTTTAAATCACCTTTTACTTCTCTTCCTCATAGTTTTACCTTTTATTATAATTGTCTTACTGAAGTACAATACATACAAGTGTAGAAGAATCTCAAGTATACTTAAAGCACTTCTATAAGTGCATTTTTTTTTCTTTTTGGTGGCTGGCCAGTATGGGGAACTGAACCCTTGACCTTGGTGTTATAAGGCTGTGCTCTAACCAATTGAGCTAACTGGTCAGCCCCTGTAAGTGCATTTTAACGCTTAATGCTTTTTCATAAAACGACTACACTTTTGTAAATAGAATCCAGATGGAGAAAGCACTTCCACACATCTCAGCTCATTTGATCCTCATGGTCTTGAGAGGCAGGCAAAATTGAGAATGAGAAGACTGAGGCTCACAGGAGGCAAAAAAATAAATGCCTCACTTTAGGTCTCTCAGCTCATGTGTGACTGGGCTGAGACTTGAATCCATATCATGATCACACTCCCAGCAGGGCTGCAGAAGGCAGAGAGGCAATGGCAGGGACAGAAGACTGGGGAAGATATTGCCGCAGTGAATCAGACACACAGCAAGTTTAGGCAAAAATCACGTGTTCCTTTCACTCATCTCCCAACTTGCTCCTTTTTACCTTGATTCCCTCCTCCCCCCACTGCCATTTTGGTTATTTGTCTATTTATTGCTGAAAGTTCACAGTGAAACATTCTCCTTAATAGTTCATTTTGGAATCAGTTTGGCCAAGAGAGTCACCATACTGGAGAAATATAGTCTTGGCTTCCTTCCTCTGCCCTTACTGGAGCATGCAAACAGTAGCTGTGGAACTAGAAACAGGAAATGCCATATTCACCTGATGGCTAAAGCCAGCGTTACGAGCCACTAGAGTTACGACATCGTTCGGAAATGCCCAGCAACTCCCTGGTGCTTTTCCTGTCAAATCCCAGCTCATGCTTGGAAAGGCCCTTGGATCATCTACTTCCTTCCCCTGTCCATGGATGCGGAACCCAAAGCTCAGAGAAGAAAAGATGTTTGCCCAAGGACATAGTCAGTCTGTGACAGAGCCAGGCTTAGAAACCCATTGGCAGGACTCTTTCTTAATTATGTGAACTTTATATACCTTTATATCAGGTTCTTTGCTTGTGCTGGTTATGTACCTGTTGCATCTCATCTCCTGTCCCATCTTCCTATCTCTGCTCTTTTACACTGGTGCTAGAAGTCTGCAAACTACATTTCCTAGAGTTTTGTGCTGGGTATTTTGATGTTTCCCTCTGACAGCAAAAGAGAGTGCTCTACTTCCAGCTCCTCTCAGCATGCCCAGTGCAAGCTGTGAGTATTCCTTAACTCGGAAGTCTGAGCTCTGGCCACACTGCTCCTCCTCTTTTTGATATCTAAACATCGTCTAAGCATGTGAACTCCAAGTTTCTGGTAACCTTCCTATTTCCTATGAATTCCGAGTTTCTGGTAACCTTCCCATTTCCTTTCTGTTCTCTCAGTACTATAGGTGGTAGCTCCTTCCTACAGTTACCCATATCTGAGTTTTCTCAGTACTTTCTTTTTGTTTGTATAACCTCCCAACAACCATGCAATTAGTTTTCTGTATTAAATAACTTTTATTTGAAATACCTTGTGTGGTTTCTCATTTTTAAACTAAACTCCAACTGGTATTTTACTGAAACACATTTACTTTCTAATATTTGTGACTTTTGCCTTCTAAACATCCATAGAACCATAAAATAGGTGATGTCCAGAATATGGAGGGTTGGCCAGTTAGCCCAGCTGGTTAGAGTGTGGTGTTACAACACCTGGGTCAAGGGCTCAGATCCCCATACCGGCCAGCAGCAAAAAAATAAAAGTAAAAATTTGAATATGGGAAGAGACATCAACATTCATTCATTTGACAAATATTTATTTAGGACCCATTTGGGTTCTGGAGCACAATATTAAGCAGCCCTTGTCTACAAGGAGTTTGAAGTTTTGTGGGTAGACAGGTCTGTTAATAGGCAATTATAGAACAAAGTGGTAGGTGCTGTGAGAGGTGTAAATACGCATACATGGGGCAGTGGGAGAACATGAGAAAGGCCCTTAATCCAAAATGGGGCATGGCAAAATGTTAGGGAGGAATTTCCCAGGAAGGTAATATTTAACTGACCCCGCAGGGAGAAGTAGGAGATAGTTTGCCAAACAAATTGGTGGCTATGGGAATTTCTGGGAGAAATATCATGGGCAGAGATGCTAAGAGACCATGTCAGGGACTGTTACAATCTGAGTTAGGCACCCCCTCCCTCTATTTACATGTTTAAGTCCTAACCCCAGTATCTCAGAACGTGACCTTATTTGGAAATAGGGTTGTTGTACATGTACTTAGTTAAGATGAGGCCATACTGGAGTAGGTTGGGCTCCTTAACCAATATGACTTGTGTCCTTATAAAAGGCTGTGGGGGAGGGGAATTAGGAGACAGACACACACAGGGAGAATACCATGTGAAAAGGAAGGTGGAGATCGGAGTGACACATGTGCAAGCCAGGGAACACCGAAGATTGCCAGCAACCACCAGAAGATAGGAGAGAAGCAGGGAACAGATTAGATTCTCGTTCACAGTCCTCAGAAGGAACCAATGCTTAGCTCACCTTGATCTCAGACTTGCAGCCTCCAGAACTGTGAGGCAATACATTTTTGTCATTTAAGCCACCCAGTTTGTGGTACTTTGTTATGGCAATGACTAATGCAAATTAGCAAACTAATGCAGGGACTAATCATGAAGGTTGTTATAAGGTGTTAGTAATACTGTATATTTAATGAGCACTTTTTAAACACTAGGATCTTAATGTTTCATAGGTAATAACTCATTTCATCTTCATCACAACTCTACGAGGTAGTTACCATTATTATATCATCTTTACAAAAAAGAAGAATACGTACAGAGTTTAAGTGACTTGGTCAAGGTTACCGATTTAATAAGGGATATGAGGCTGGGCTTTAAATCCAGGCTGAGAATAAACATTTAACCATTATATAATACCACTTTATCCTGTGAAAAGTTAGATTTTTATCTTGAGAGCAATGCCTATCATTGGATATTTTTTTTAAAGTCAGGTTCACTGAGGTATAATTTATAAACAGTAAAATTTATTCTCTTTAAGGTGTATAGTTCTATGGATTTTGACAAATGCATATGGTTGTGTAACCATTACCATCATAAGTCGGGTAACCGCCAGAACTGGAGGATTTAAGGATAGCAGTGACATGGTATGATTTTCATTTTATAGCTATTATCCTGCCTATGATACAGTAAATGAATTGGAAGGGGACAGAGTAAAAGATGGGGATGAAAGATGGTGGTGGCCTGAACCAGAGCCGTAGTGATGGATGTGGAGAGAAGTGAACAGACATGAAAGCTATGGGAGAGGCAGAATCGATGAACCTTAGATACCATTTCTTCTTGAGACTTCTGACACTGTTTGGATCAAATGCAATCTGAATAACCCCTGGTTCATATGAGATCTTTTAGTAAAGACTTAAAAAAAACCCAAAACCCTAATCAGATGATATACCATCAATAATATATTATCGATAGCTGCCCTATTGCATCTCTTTTCCTATAACCTGCTTTGGCCAGGAGTCACTCAGTTAAGCTTAGAACCAACGTGCAATTACAATTTAACCTGAGCGATTGTGTAATTTTGAGGCTACATTATGAAATTGGGTTCATGATAAAAGATTGTCTGACAGAAGTAGTAGGTAAGGCTTAACAAAGCTTCCATATGCATCTGACAGATTTGTATCATTTTCAGTAGTCATTTACCAGCTGTGGACCCTCTTGAGGCATAAGGACCTTTAGCACTAATTCCACATAGCCTGTCTATGTTCATTTCTTAGGCCATTCTTCCCATCATTCCATTCTTTGCTCAAAGGTCTTCTCCTTGGATTGACCTTTCCTGACCACCCTATAGAAAATAGTCACCAGCTTACAACTGCCACTCTCAATCTCTTACCCTGCTTTATTTTTCTCATAGGGCTTGTCTCTTTCTGAAATTTTTAATCACTTTATTCTGTCTTTCCCACCCCAGCCCTCCTCCTAAATAAAAACTCCATGAATTCAGGAACGTTGCTTATATTGGTTATTGCTATAGTCTCAGCATCTGTGGAATGGTGCCTAGCACATAAGAGATACTCAAAAAATATTTGTGGAACGAATGAATGAAACTATGGCTCACTATTGAAAAACTTCAATATCCACAATTTAATCCCATCCTTCAATTTGCACATGAATAAATTAAGGCCTAAGTAAGTGAAGAAACTTGCTTAAGGTCAGAGCAGGTTGGTAACTGGGGTCAGATAGAATCCAAGTTCCTTGCTTCCAGCCCAGGCCTCTTTCCACTGCTTCAGTGGCCTCTCAAACCTGTCCAATCCCAGCACAGAAGAATGGGTTAAGAACACGGACTTCAGAAACTATCAGACCTGGATTTAAATCTGAACTCTACTATTTGGGCAGGTTTTAGTTCCTCCAGGCTTTACTTCTCTGAACCTGTTTTGTTCAACTATGAAGCAAGGATAGATTATAACCTATCTGGTAGCATTCTATGAGCCTTAAATGAGATAATTCAGTTGATGTGCTTTGTGGAGGTGGCCTGGCATGAAATGAATTCTCCGCAAATATTAGATATTGCTAATCCTTTATGAGAACCACCGGCAGGTTTCGTATCTTTCCTGACTTCTGATAGGCTTGAATAATTTCTCATTTAAATTTGAAGCTATGGCTGACAGCACAATCCTATGGGGTATGTTAATATATGATGGGAAAAAAGGGAAAAGGGTTCGCCTGTATGGGAAGGAGACACACATATGGCAAGAATCTGCTCCTTCCTCTTTAAGTCATATAGTCTTCATCTATAGAGTGGATAGTAAACTCATAATCCCTGTGATATTGTCTATTTCTGACATACTATGATTCATCCCCTGAAAATAGAATGACGTTAAAATGGCTCATGCTTACTACAAGGGAGGGGTTGAAGGTAGGTGATCTGGTATGCCAAACTCTTCTTTTTTTCCTTTAATAGTAATGAGTTGCTTTGAAATTAATTTCTTTCTTAAATGATCACTGGATGTCTACTGTGTGCCAGGCCCTGTGGCAGGCATGGGGATGGTTTTGTCTATGAGAGTCTGAGTGGGTGTGTCGTCCCTGCTTCTTTCAGGCACAAGTAGGTGATCCTGGCTGAATGTTCTCTGAAGCATTGTATTAATTTAAAAATCAAGGGGTTGGCACAGTTGATTCCTTCTAAGGGCTATGAGGGAGAATCTGTTCCATGCCTGTCACCTAGCTTCTGGTGGTTTGCTGGCAATCTTTGGTGATCATTGGCTTGAGGATGCATCTCCCTCATCTCTGCCTTCGTCTTCATGTGGCATTCTCTGTGTGTGTGTGACTGTCCATGTGTCTAAATTTCCCCTTTCTGTAAGGATGCCAGTCATATGGGATATGAATGACCTCATTGTAACTTGATAATCTGCAAAGATCCTGTTTCCGTATAAGGTCCCATTCACATGTACTGGGGGTTAAGAATTCAACATATTTTGGGGGGACATAATTCAACCCAGAACAAACATTCTTCTAGCCTCAGATAACAACCTTGAGCCTTCCCTGCAGAGGTCAGAATAAGTTCTTTTTGGTTCTGGCTTCCAATGGAATTAGGCTCACAGCTCCTGAATACCACGAGCCCATAAGTACAGCCCAAGATTCCATTTGTGTTTCTGGTAGTCACCTCCCTTCATGGGGTTCAGGTTATATGTGTGGTCAACTAAAAGGCTCAGATTTTTTTACATTAGTTGACAAGACAGTTCATCAATCCAGTGCTTGAACAACCTATTTTATAAAACTAGGTACCAAACAATACACAGATTCCTAAATGATTAATCTTTGAATGGCTCAAGTTGATATCATGAGAACTTGAGTTATTAACAACTTTAGATGCCATTTCTCCATAGGCCCAGGATCCAGTTGGAAGACTATTCTGTTCAAGTGACTGGCTCCATTAGTCATAAGATGAACAGACCTCTTACCTGTAGCTGCTTGCTCTCATCATACTGGTAAGGTCGCCTCAGACCCAGACATTGGGGGTCCCCCAACAGGGCTGGGGCTAGGATGAGGTAAGTCAGGTACCTGTCTCAGGCACAAAAATTAATGTAAAAATACCCATGTTGAGAAAAATATCAAAATATTAAATAAAGACATGATCCGACAGGATTAAGGTGAGATGAGTGAGTAGAATCATACATGTGTAGGATTGGACATTGTCTTTGTTTAAAATTTGAATATTTCATTCATTATGGAGGCTTTGTATTAATTTTGATTTTTAAAATATTGCACTAGGATATTATTTATCTTTGCTGCCCCTTAAATTTTGCACTTGCATGTAAACTTGACCATCCTAGTTCTGGCCTCTGGGTGTGGATTCTGGTGGGGCAGAGTGGAGTCTGACAGCCTCATAAGTGGGAGTCAGGACACCTGAGCCCTCATCCAAGCTCTACTGTTAACTACCTGAGCATCACTGAGTAAGTTACTTTCTTTTTCTGGGCCTCAGTTATCCAAATACAAAATTATATGGATAAAATCTCTGCTTTTAAGGTATGAACTAATCGGAAGATTTTGTGATGATAATCAGAGTTCTAGCTGGAGGTCAGGAGACTTCCTCTCCAGTGCTACCACTGCCATTTGCTGACTCTGTGACCTTGGGCAAGTCACTTCTCAATTAGACACAGATGGGTTTCTGTATCTCCACTAGCTGGGGTGGAATTGAAATGATCTGCAAGGCTCTTCTGAGCTTTGCATTTCTCTGAATCTTTCCCTGCTTACAGGCAAACAAAACAATATCCAAACACCATAAACAGTACTGGTAGCCAGGTGCCACTATAAGTAACCTTATTTTAACAAAGGGACTTATTTAAGAGCAAAGTTGGTTATTTGACAAGATGTCAGGAAGCCTTCTCTACAAGAAAAGAGAATTCAATCTCAAACAGACAATATCTAACCACTATTTAATTTTGAAACATCGCCATTAGAAACTTGAGCTTATATATTTTGCTGCTGAAGAAAGGTGTGGATCAGCATACTAGTAGTTTTCATTGACATGTTGGCATTCCATCCGGTGATCTTATAGTAGCTCAGTGTTAGTGCACTGTGAACTTGAGAAAGGCTCATAATTGCTCTGGAATTCTCTTGACCGTGATATAGGGAAAAAGGAAGCCTGCTCATGGGGTTGGTGGGGTAATAAAATAGGGTATGAGCATAAGTGAAAGTGTAGTTTAAACTGAAGATTCACCTATGTTATGAAATCTCATTCAAAATTACTGGAGGGCAATTTGAAAATGTATAGCAAAGGCCTTTAAAATGACTCAGCAATTCAACTTCTAGGTATTAAGCCTGGGGAACTAATTAAAAATATGAACAAACATGATTCAGATATTTGTGCACTTAATTTCTGCTGTCTCTCATAGATTTTCTTCATTTTTTAAAATTCTTTTTTCTTTTCTTTTTTTTTGTTCACCTGGATTTTTTTAAAAAGGCCATCTTCAAGATCGGAAATTCTCTCTTCTGCTTGTTCTAGCCTGCTGTTTATTCCTCTGTCATGTTTTTATTTTGGTGAATGAATCCTTCAGCTCCACAGCCTCTGTTACATTGTTTTTCAGAGTATTAATTTCTTTACACATTTCCTCATTCAGGTCCTGGATACTTTTTCTCATTTCATTGTGTTGTCTAATTGAGTCTTCTTGTATCTCATTGAGTTTCCTTAGAATTGTTGCTTGAAATTCCTTGTAAGTCATTTCAAGGACTTCCTGTTCTATAGGATCTGGTACGTGAGATTATTGTATTCCTTTGGTGGTGCTGTACTTTCATGTTTTTTTTCATTTATCTAGTATCTCTACATTGGTGTTTAGTCATCTGGTAGAGCAGTTGCTTTTTCTAGTACTCTGGAGTGGGGTATGAAGAGAGGGAATTCCTCTTTTACATGTGTTTTATAATGATGGTTGAATGGGGGGTTACACCACAACCAAGTAGGATTCATCCCAGGGATGCAAGGATGGTTTAACATATGCAAGTCAATAAATGTGATATACCACATTAACAAAATCAAAGACAAAAACCATATGATTATCTCAATAGACACTGAAAAAGCATTTAACAAAATTCAACATCCCTTCATGATCAAGACTCTCAGCAAACTAGGTATAGAAGGAAATTATCTCAACATAATTAAAGCTGTATATTTCAAACCCACTGCCAATATCATGCTGAATGGGGAAAAGTTGAAAGCTTTTCCCTTAAGAATGGAAAGAAGACAGGATGCCACTCTTGCCACTCCTATTTAGCATAGTATTGGAAGTACCAGCCAGAGCAATCAGGGAAGAGAAAGAAATAAAGGGCATTCAGATCAAAAAGACAAAGTCAAATTGTCCCTGTTTGCAGATGAGATGATTCTATATGTAGGGAAAACTATAGACTCTACCAAAAAGAACCTCTTAAGAGATGATAAATTATTTCAGCAAAGTTGCAAGATACAAAATCAACATGCAAAAATCAGTAGCATTTTTATACTCCAACAATGAACTAGCAGAAAAAGAAATCAAGAAAGCTAGCCCACTTACAATAGTCACCTAAATAAATAAATAAATAAATAAATAAATAAGTAAGTAAGTAAGTACGTAAATAAATAAATAAATGAATGAATGATGTAGGAATAAAGTTAATCAAGGATGTGAAAGATCTGTATAATGAGAACTACAAATCACTGTTGAAAGAAATTACAGAGGACACAAGAAGATGGAAAGATATTCCATGCTCTAGGACTGGAAGAACTAACATTGTGAAAATATCCTTACTGCCCAAAGTAATCTACAGATTCAATGCAGTCTCCATCAAAATACCAATGACATTCTTCACAGAAATGGAAAAAGCAATGGTAACATTCAAAAGAACAACAAAAGACCCTGAATAGGCAAAACAAACCCGAGAGGGGGGAAAAAAAGCCAGAGGCATAGCATTACCTGACTTCAAATTACACTACAAAGCTAGAGTAAACCAAACAGCATGGTACTGGCATAAAAACAGACAAACAGACCAATGAAACAGAATAGAGAACCCAGAAATCAGCCCATATACCTACAGCCAACTGATCTTTGACAAAGGCAGCAAAAACATACACTGGGGAAAAGACTGCCTCTTCGATAAATGGTGCTGGGAAAATTGGACATCCATATGTAGAAGAATGAAACTAGACCCATAGGACTGGACACAGACTTTACAAAAATGACCCCCAAAGCACAGGCAACCAAAGGAAAAATAAACAAATAGGATTATATAAAAACTAAAAAGCTCCTGCACAGCAAAAGAAATAATTAATTAACAGAGCGAAAAGACAACCAACAGAGAAGAAGAAAATATTAGCAGAATACGTATCCAACCAAGGATTAATATCCAGAATATACAAGGAACCCAAACAACTTAACAGTTAAAGAAACAAGTCAAAAAAAAAGTTTAAAAAGTGGACAATTTGCCAGGTAGGCATTTCTCAAAGGAAGATATATGAATGGCCGACAAACACATGAAAAAATGCTCATCACTCAGCATCTGGGAAATGCAAATCAAAACCACATTGAGATATCATCTCACTCCAGTTAGGCTGGGTGATACCAAAAAGACTGAGAATAACAAATGCTGGTGAGGATGTGAAGAAAGGGGAACCCTTCTACACTGCTGGTAGGACTGTAAAATAGTGCCATTATGGAAAATGTTATGGAGGTTCCTCAGACAACTTCAGGTAGAACTGCCATATGATCCAGCAATCCCACTACTGGGTATATACCCAAAAGAATGGAAATCATCATGTTGAAGGGACACCCGTACTCCCATTTTATTGCAGCTCTATTTACAATAGCCAAATTTGGAACCAATCTAAATTCCCATCATTGGATGAGAGAATAAAGAAAATGTGGCATATATACCCAATGGAATACTACTCTGCCATAAAAAGTAATGAAATAACTGTCATTCGCAGCAACATGGATGAACTTAGAGAAAATTATGTCAAATGAAATAAGCCAGGCACAGAAAGAGAAATACCACATGTCCTCACTTATGCGTAGGAGCTAATTAAAAAATAAAGAAAGAAACAAATTTTTAAAAAGATACAACGATCACAATAATATGTTGAACTTTTTAAGAGAAGAGAACAGAACTGAGGTTGCCAGTGGTGGGAAAGGGGGATAGGAAGAGGGGAAAGGGAAGAATTGATAAAGTGCCATGAAAATAGATTGCATTGTATAATGATAAATACACTAATTATCCTGATTTCAATAGAATAAAATAATGTTTGCCAGTATATTTATTGCAATATTTTTATAATGAAAACAAACAAGCAAAATATCAGCTGAGTATATTTTAATACATTTATTTGATGAAATACTATGCAGATGTTGAAAATGACTTCATAGAAGTATATTTATTGACATGGCTAGATGCTCAAAACATACTGTTGAGTAAAAATTACAAAATAGTATTTATAGAATAAGCCCATTTTTGTAAAAATATGCCTGTGTTATTTCTGGTTGGTGATATGTTAAGATATTTTTCCTTCTTTGATTTTTTGCTTATCTGCATTTTCTGATTTTTCAATGAACATATAAAGGAACTTCAAAAATTTCATAGAAATATTTGTACTATATTTTAATTCTATTTTTCTGCAAACTTTTTAAAGTACCCTTGTATATGATGTAATGTTTTTAAAAGGCTATCAAAAAGCATGTATGGATACATCCAAGAAATTTCTCTTTTGAAAATATTATTGAACTCATGTCAAATACAAACAGGAATATTAAGAGATGTTAACAATTTTTAAAATTATTTTTATTTTCAGGAAATCGTATTTTGTGGAATCTTGGTCTGGAAGATCATTTTCATTTAGCCCAAATTTTCCTACTCTATATTACTTTGCTAAGCCCTCTGCATTTACTCATTCATTGATTAATTCATTCATTTGTTCATCTTGAGAACATTTATTGAACACATATTGTGGTCCAGTCATATGGCTACATACAACACATCATGCTGCAACATGGCTGCATAATGATTGCTTGGCTCTCTGTTCTACTCCTTCTCCATTTCCCTAACACAGTCAGCAGCAAACTTGAACCCATTCTCCTGAGCTCCTAGCCTTGGAGACATCATTCACTCCACTCCACACGCATTTTGTCTTAGTTGCTGCTGATGACCACCTCCAGCTCCCCAGCACCCTCTCTGACCTAATTTAATCCCCCCAGGTTTCTCATTTTATTCTTCCCTCTTCATTTCCACGACAGCAGACTTGGTGCAAACACTAGACACTTCTTTCTCCAGGTCATCTAATCTAGCAATCTCCAAGCTTTTTTTCATCATGCGTTCCTGCTTAAAACAGTTTTGAACATCCAAGACCAAGATATATTTTATAAATCATATTCATGTGCCACTTTCAATCCATATATTAAATATAAGAATATTTATTCCTTTATGATTTTTGAAACAGTATAAATATAAACAGACATCATAATATTTTCTTCCCAAACTCCACTGGACCATCTTACAAATCCCCTGAAATATTTGGAGGCTTTTGCTTTATCCTACAGTTCTAAACAGGACAGTAAAAGTGACCTTTTCTTCTTTTAATTTGTGATTAACTTTATCAAACTGGTAAGTTTACACTGGCTTCAAGTTAACCAAAAATGTCCGGAACCTGGCTTCAAGGTCTATTACTCATTACATCCCTATTTTTGTCTCTGAGTAGGTCTTAGCTGGTTTTAAACTGAAGTTTTTACGCTGGGGTTTCCCAGTGTGTGTTTTATGTGAAGAGAGTCCTGTTGTCAAATAAGGTTGAAGAACCCAGCCCTGTCTCAACGAGACCAGATGCAAATGAGCACCCTGGAGGTTCTGAGAAGCCCTTTGTAAAGTAGTCTGGTTACCTTTGTGGAACAGAGCATTTCCCATGCTGACTCAACCCTTTATTGTGTAACATTTCTTCACACACCTTAAAACTAGTGTTAACAGAAGATGCTTTGGAAAATGCTCACTTATACAGCTTCCTGACTTCTGCCTGCACTATCACATATGTATTTACCATTGTCAAGAATGGCTTTCCTTTTCCTGGGAGCCAAACTCTCTTCTCTTCGCTCAGATTCACATTCACCCCTTAATGAAATCATCCCAGATAAACCATGACTAGTCACTAAAATTTCACTTATTTCAGAAGCCAACAGGTCTTTCATGGACAGCTTTATGTAACAATTGGTTAAACAGTAGTATTTTAAAAGCACAAATCATATATGCCCTTCCTCTGCTCAGAACCCTTCAATGGCTTCCCAAAACATGGGAAGAAAATACAGACTTTCAGAGCCCAATGATCTGCCCCTTCTGCTTCTTCAACTTAATTTTCTGTCACTCTGTCCCCTGCTTACATCTCTCCACTCACATTGGGTCTTTCTACCTTCCCCAAAGATTTCAAGCTCATTCCTGCTGCAGGGCCTTTGCACTTGCTCTCTACTTTACTGCAGATGCTCTTAGCCCAGATACCCCCATGGCTCATCCCCTCTCCTCTCTCTCAGGTCTCTCACATATCAACTTCCCTGTGAGGTTTTCCTGGACCTCTGCACCACAAGCCCCCACTTCCTCCACCAGCTACCTTCTGACCCCATACTCTGCTGCCTTTATTCCACAGTCTCACCACTACCTACACTGTGTTGTATATTCATTAGATTGTTTCTTGGCTGCCTCCTTTGCTAGGACATAAGACCCAAGAGGAAAGGGAAATTCCTTGTCTTTACCATTCTATCTCCAGAGCCCAGACGAATGCCTGGCACATAGTAGAAATCCAAGAACTATTTATTGAATATGTGGGGAAAAAAATTTAGTAAAGTTTCAAATTCTGGTTGTTTGCATGATTTAGTAGGATAACCAAGACTCTATTTATGTTCCCCTCCCACAGAGCTAATTCTTTTAATAAGTGGGACTGCCTTGATTATTTCTATTATTACACTCATCTCAATAACCCAATTACTAGATCATAGTTAGAGAAGAAAAGAATAGCATTTTACTCATCATTCCATAGCCTGTAGACACAAGCACAGGATTTAGAGATGAAAGGCACTATAGGCATGATTCTCTGTAGTTTTGGTTAGCACAACTCATTAAAGACTTTGAAATACATAGCATTCTTCAGATAGTTCAGTTTGATGGGAATGGAAGCTTTATTATGCTTTTTATTGTTTTTTAAGGTAAAATGTTATTTTAATCTTCAAAATATCAACTTTGATTTTTATGAAGAATCTATACAGTCTCAATGGCTTCTAAATATATTTGTAGGCACTATTGTTGTTTGTTATTGAATTTAAGGCATATCCTGATTTTCAGGCAGTAGGGGCTGAGAAAGCCCTGGACTACTCACTCATCCAAATGATTGAGGTATCTCGAATCACTTTTAGGATTCTGTAGGTCTTGAGTGAGTCTTGATAAAAAATAAAATAGATGGGAGGCCTTAATAAATGTTGAGTAGAATCATCAGTAAATGAAAGGTGCTCAGTTCTGATGTTTATTTCTGGTATGACAATGGGTAAGTCACTTAACTTCTTCAAGTCTCAGTCTCTTCATCTGCAAAATGGATATCATGATAGTACTTCCTGTATACAGGTATTGTGAAGATTAAATGAACAATGCATGCAAAATGTCTGGCATGGTGGTAGATACCATTCTTCTGTTTTATTTTATTTTTCCATCACTAAGTTCACTGCCTAGGACCTAGTAAAGACTGAGTAAATAGCTAACATAATTTTTAACTCAGATATCTCTTTCTTCCTAATGCTTGCAGACTTATCCTTTATCGATCAATCAATCAATGCATGTTTTCTGAAGGCCTTTTCTGAATCTGCACTCTATTAGGCAGATACATAGACATGTGAGCTATGTACTAGAGATGCTTATAACTCAATTAGGGACAAAGCGTAAATGTATAATATAATTTGAAAACTGGGCAGACTACAAGAATTGAAAACTGACAGGAAATGATGGGAGGCACCTGGATCAGTCGTGCTTTGAAAGATAAGTACTACTTGCCATGCAGAGAGAGGAAAGGGCTCTCCAAGGATGGGGAAAAGGGGAGCTAAGGGGCGAGGCTGGGAAGGGAGTGGTGTGGTGAGGAACGGCATGGGGTTGGTGGGGAGAGGTAAAGGCAGAGAGGCAGTACGGGAAGGATCCACAGGCTGTGGTGGCTGTGAATGGGTGGGGTGGGGGCAAAGGAAAAAAGACAGACTGTCAGGTATCCAGCCTCTGCTGCTGGGTGTGGCGGAGTCTGTGACAGAGATGGGGGATCCAGAGGAGGCATGGGTAGGGGAGGAAGAGGAAGTAAGTGTTGCCGTGGAGAGGAAGAGTAGCTCTGGGACTGGGTTCCTGGAGGAGGTTGGGAGGTATGAGGAAGGGGAGGCTTTAACTTAAGGAAAGAGATGTTTTCCCAGAGATTGGAGGCAGAGTGGGAGAAAGGTAACAGCAATCATTAAATCAGTCATGTGTACAAGCACATTGATCATAGGTATTCCGTAACGTGCCCTTGTCAAGCATAATCTCCTCTAATTCCCATGGTGGTTCTTTGAGCTCGTTGAAAGCTGTCTCTCTGAAGCTCATATAAAGGCCAAGTTGCTTGCCCAGAGTCACATCGCCTCTAAGAGCAGAGCTTGGATTTAGATCCAGTGAGTTGGCTTCTAGAGCCTATTTTCTAAACGTTTATGCTGCCCCATCATCCAAGGACTGGGGGGAATCCCATACACTCAAGAGTGAGGCTGGGGCCACCCTTTCCAGCTAACTCACAGAATGAGTCAGAGGCTTAGAGAAAAATTGGGAAGTGAGGTTAGGGAGAAAGGAGAAGGCAGGATTCTTCAGGGTGAGTTGAGGATTTTAGGAAAGAAGAAGTTTGGGAAAAGCACTGTGGGAAAATATGTTAAGGAGAAAAATGAGAAAGAAACAAGTGGTTTGACTCAGAGCAGTGTGGGGAGCTGTTCACAGGGACAAAGTCGTGTGAGATGACCTGGAGACACACGGCAAGGCTCATGTCCTCTTCACCAGGGCAGCCTTTCAAGTTCTGGGACGTTTTCATGTATCCCTCCTCCAGGCTGAATGTCACTATTTCCTGAGTGGGTAACGCTGTCCTCTGCTACCTGCTAAGTGTGCAGTGAAATCATGGTGCTCTGGGAAAGTGGTATATGTAGTGGGTCTGAGAATCAGACCAGACCTAGATTTGAGGCTCAGCTTCTCTACTTACCAGCTGTGGAGCAGCACTTACTTCAGAAGAGTTTTGTATGAATTATATATAATTTCTAACATAGGCCATTGCAACTTACCTAACATATATATCATACCTTGAGGAATGTAAATGGCTATACTGAATAAAGAAAGAAAAAAAGATTCAAACCATGGCTATTGGTTATTGGTTTGAAAAGAATTGTGTTCTATAAAGCTGCAGGCATTTGTAGATATACTACTATTATTTCTTTCTAGGAGCCAAGTAGTGATTTTACGCTAGCCGCAGTTCATTGGGTTAGCATTTCGCTTGTCCTTTTGCCATCTCTATCATTCTCTGTGAACTTACTCTCTTTTCACTGAATGACATTTGGCAGTTTATAAAGTGCTTTTCACTTATATTACCTTGTTTCATCTTCAAAGCAAACCTATCAGGTAGATGCTCTTATTACTCCCCTATTATGGATGAAGAAGACTGAGGCTTGTACACAGGATGTCATTTCCTCAAGGCCACACGGGTTTTCTACCTTCAAAATCTGTCTTTTTTAAAATGTGACCAATACTGTGCTAACCCTCCACAGAACTGCTGTGTTAATAAAACAACAGAGGTGGCTGAGCCTTGAGCATGTGAAAAAATGCTGCAGTGGATGTGGGTTTGGGAAGCAAGTGTGAGGGGCAGAGGAAACCAGGATGACTTGGCTTTGAATCCAGACTCTGTCCACTCAGGCAAGTCACCTGACTTTTCCAAAATTTCTTTACCGGTTACTTTTCATCTCTGGCCTTTAGCTTCTGAACACGTCCAATAATCATCTTTACCAATAGTGCTGCTATGAAGATGAAAAGGGACAGTACATCTGGCATTGATTCTAGTTTAATACACAGTGAATTAATTGTGAATTACTTTGCCTTTTATTTCATGCAGCTATCACTGATCCACAAATCACCTATTTATCTTTAGTGCAAAGAGGACCCCTCTCATGTCAGCTTGTTGATAGATGCAGTAAAACCGCCTTCCTTAAGTCTTGAGGAGCTTAGTCTAATGGTTAGAGAGCAGAGATTGAGTCACAAAGTCTGTTTCCAAAGTGAGTCATTTTGTAGCTAGCATTTTGCTTTAGTAAGAGTCAGCGCATGGGAAGAAGGGAGACCCACTGGCAGGGCAGGAGTGGGGATGGGGGTGGGGATGAGATTTATTCTTTCTGTGGTGAACAACTCAGTAAAGACCAAGTGGTGTTTCACTGGATGAACTATTTCACTTTACCATTGCTCCTGATGTTTCCATGTTTCCAGCTCCTTTCTTCCAAGCTGCTCTTGGAAACATCAGCCATACTTGCTGTGTGACATTAACCAGTTTTCTTCCCTCTCTGATCCTCACTCTAATCATCTGTTAAGAGATGGGTTGTGTCTGTTGTCTCTAAGCTTTGTTCTGCTTTGGCGTTCAGATCCCCTAGGAGGGGGGCTGGAGTTCCAGGTATGTTCTTCACATGACCCACTCATTGCATCCATCATTTCCTGTATCCTGACACATCATTCTGTAATTTCTGACTAGTTCCCAGGCACCTCATGCCAGCCGGTTGTTTTCCATCCCACCTACACTCTTCCATTCTCCTGGCATGAGGAAAATGGTGCTGGTGCTAGAGATATTTAGTTTTCAAGGGGCCCAAATAGCCTGAGGGTCACTTGCTTCTTCAAGGCCCCAGCTGACAGCTCAGAAGCCAGAGGACTGGTCTTGACTTCAAACAAAACCATTTGTTAGGAGTCACTTCCCATTTATGGCTGGTTGTTATGGTTACCAAACAGATGGACATACATGGAATTGTATTTTTCCTCTCTCTCTCACTCATGTTTTTAATAGAGAGGTGGGGCCATTGTGGAATTAGCTTAGAGCTATGAGTCACTGGGTACAGGGCATGTTTCTATTTGTCATAGCATTTGATTATTATTATTGAAGTATCTAAGGCCCCATAGATATTGGAACTCTATCTCGACCACCTCACATGCTCCATGTGGCCTCCCTGTTTCCCATATACGTCACAGACATAATGAGCAATGGCTACATAGCTATCCCATGACAGTGGACACTCCTGTTGCAGATGAGTCTAGAATTCTGCATAACCGACCAGTTTGTCGGCTTAACATGGCTGAAATGATTGGCAAATTTTCAGAAAGGGGCAGATGGAGAGAGCACTAAATTGGGAATTAGCAGTTTAAGCTCAAATACTAACCTTAACATAACTTGGGGTTCAGTGACTTTACCCCTTCAGGAGAGTAGGGTGATTGGCGCAAGAAAAGAAAATGGAGTTCATTTAGTTTGCCAACTAATGGAAGCTACTACCAACTAATTGGAAGTAGCTGTCTGAGGTGGCATGCTAACCATGGGACATCATTTGGGCCCTGGGGAAGAAGAATCTCTGGGAAAGGAGCAGCACTGGAGCTCTGTGAGAAGAGAGCTGGGTTCAACTAGCATCGTCTGCCTCTGGCTTTGGGGGAATGGGACAAGAGTATCGGGGGGATTGTGGATTGTCTGCCATTCTGGCACCATACGAACCCTAAAGTCTCATCCACTTTACCTGTGACCATTTTTGTAACGCCTGTGTTTAGTCCATGAGGCTGCGAGGCAGAGCTGTAGGGCACATACGAGGCCCACTTCATATTTCTGTTGCTCACAGAAGTTGTCACTGTCTGCAACTTTGTTTTCATTCGCTTTTAGCAAAATGTATTTTATGAATCATCCTAAATGATAAAATTATGTTTTTCTTGCTGGATTTTTTAGAAGCATATTATTTGCTACGCAATAAATAAATAAAGTCCCATCCAGCTCCAGACATTTCATGATTAGAAATTAAAGAAAATAAACTTGCTCAAATATACCACCACTTTAACTTTCTCGGTGGGACTTAATCACCAGGGCATCAAATTTTCAAACATAGCCACGATCCTGGCAAAGTGGATGTCTGTGGGACTTTTATTATATGCACTACACACATGAGGGCCAATTAAAGGTTCCAGATAAGAACCATAAGAACTCCAAGTCATTAAAAAGAAAAGTCCTCTGCAATCCCCAAGGTGGCTGAACATACAGTGAACTATGAGTAGTTGAGAAGTGTGTGCGCTTCCATACACTTACTGTTTTTGTACTATAAACTGCAAAAACAAACTCCTACCTCACCTTTTCCCTATCCTCTTCCAGACCTTTGCTCATATTTGGTGCATGTGTTTAAAAGGTCTAAGAAATACTGCCAGCCATAAAGCATAGGCAGTTCTCTGAGAAGAGTAAATCATGTTTGGATGCAGGGAGAGGGAGCTGGCCTGACAGGAAGAAATGTAGACATCTTTGTTGAATACAAGCTCCAATGAACCATCAGAATTTTGGGGCTGCTAAAAAGATGAAATAATCTTCATAAGCTAAATTAATAGAAGTATGAGTATAAAATCTGCACATACTCTAGCAGGTCCACTGTTAGACAATTATATTTAGGTCTGAGCATTACATTAATAGGACAGTGAGACATTTGAAACCACATGTAATTATGCACAGTTGGAAGATTTGGGAGAACAGGAGAACTGGGGAACGACAGTGATGTCCCAGTTCTCATCTCTGTTGTCTCTGCTTAGCCCTATTTCCTCCTTCAGCAGGTGGGGTTCCTCCATAGTGACAAAGATCGGGTTCCTTGGGAAAACAGACTCTGAGATGGAGATTTGCTTGGAGTGCTCTTAGGAGCAACAGCTGTGAGAGAGTGAAGGAAGCAGAACAGGATGGCAAGAGAGGTTGGGCTACAGGGCTCTCATGACAATGGCCTCAGCCCATCTCATGGGGAGCTCTGGAGCTGGGTTAGCTCTTCAGGGTTTTCCCAAATTGAGGCAGAGGAATGAGGCCTTTATCCCTTCATATTAAGCAGTCAATAGATGTGGGCTGGTTGCACCCAGAGAGGACATAACCATGAATGAGGCAGCTCCCTTTGCCCAGGCAAAAGACTCAGCTGTGAACCTCCAGCAGGCAACACACATGGCATTTGCTGGAGTCAATGTCAGTGCATCAGTCCTGATTTGGTGGCCCATCCCAGCACCCACTACAATGATGCAGAAGACATGACCACCAGTGGCCCTAGATTTGTATTTGTTTAGCTCCATGACTTCAGAGAAAGAAGATTCTCTATTGTAGCTTGAGTTTTAAATAGTCTTGGAGAAGTACTCTGATTGGGTTGGTGGCAAACTGTAGCCAGAAGTTGAGGAATGATACTGACCTGAATCTTGTGTACCATTGTGGCAAGGTGGATGAAGCTGGTCAGTAAAAGAAAGGGTGATGGCACTACCATGAGGGCAGCACCCAGCTTTTGTCCCCTGCACCTGTTCTGGGAATAAGGGAGCTCACTGGTGGCAGATAGCATGAGAGAAAAAAAGAGAGCTTGTTCAGCTCTGCAGACAGTGCATTTTCATTTCATAATTAAAAATTCCTTCTGTGGGAAAGAAGCTTCCATAACTGGAAGCATTCCAGCAAAACCATATGTCTCTCTCTTTCCAGTACCCTGTAGAGAGGTTTTCTGTATTTAGCAGACAGGAAGGAGTAGAGATAAATCACATTCACAACCTGTCGTGCTTAGCTGGTAGTCTCTAATAACTTTTTAAAGAATTCAAAGAATGAATGAATGAATGATGATAGGTAAAATATTCTCAATGTTCAAAATTCAAAAAGTACAAAATGTTTTAGAGTAGAAACACTCCCTTCTACTGTGGCCCCTCGACAAACAGTTCTCTGCAAACAATGTCAACAGTTTCTTGGCAGCCTTCCAGAGACATATTATGCATGTATGTGCAAATTCATGTGCATGTTATTTTTGCCTCACTGTACACAGAGTTCTGCACACTGTTTTATTCCTCACATAGCAATATGTCTTGGAGAACATTCCTTATCTTTATTAAAGGAACTTTTTTACTTTTTAGTGGCTGTGTAGTATACCATGATTTATTTAAACAGTTCTCTGTTAATTGTCACTCGTACAGGTATGTTTTCTAAGTCTGTTAATTGATCTGTAAGATAAATTCCCAGAAGTGAAATTTCTGGGCAAAAGATTACATGAACTTGTAATTTTGTTAGATACTGTCAAGTTGCTCTCCAAAGAAGTTGTTCAACTTACCTTGTTTCTCTTGGAGAAGTTTTAATGTGTATTTCTCTCATTATGAGTACTGTTGATCATCTTTTCATACATTTAAGAGCCACTTGAATTTCCTTTTCTCTGAATATCTCATCTAAACTTTGCTCATTTTCCTAATGAATATTGGTCTTATTTTGTCATTTTTCAGGGGCTATTTATATTTTAAGGAAGCAACGTATGGTTTATTATATAAATTGCATTTTTCCTAATGTGTCCTTGGTCTTTTCATGCTGTTCGTGTGTATTTTGCTGTGAAGATATTTTTAGGTAGTCAAATTTATCAAATATCAAGCCACAGAAGATTATTCCGAGGCCTTGACACTCAATGGAATTTGTCCCCCTGGGTTTTGGACTTGCTTGGAAACAGAGACCCCTTTATTACTTCCCATTTCTTGCTATGTGAATGGGAATGGCCATCCAATACTTATACCACAGATGGAGAGGAATTTTGCCTCAGGATGGATAAAATCCAGAGTCTCATTTATAGCTTGTATAGATGATTTGGACAATGAGATTTGGGACTTTTCGAGTTGATGATATTTAGATGAGAGTTGAGACTTAGAATTGATGCTGGGATAGATTAAGACTTTAGGAGATACAAGTACAGATAGATCTACCATATGATCCAGCAACCCCACTCCTGGGTAGAATATCCAAAGGAATGGAAATCATCAAGTCGAAGGGATACCTGCACTCCCATGTTCATCACAGCTCTATTTACAATAGCCAAGATGTGGAACCAACCTAAATGTCCATCAACAGATGACTGGATAAGGAAAATGTGGTATATACACAATGGAATACTATTCAGCCATAAAAAAGAATGATATTCTGCTATTCGTAGCAACATGAATGAGCTTGGAGAAAATTATGTTAAGTGAAATAAGCCAGGCACAGAAAGAGAAATATCGCACGTCCTCACTTATAAGTGGGAGCTAAGAAAGAAAGACCATAATAAAATGTTGAACTTTCAGAAGAAGAGAACAGACCTGTAGTTACTAGAGATGGGAAAGGGGGAGGGGGAGGGAAACAGGAAATAATTAGGTAAGGGACACAAAAAGTAATTATGGTTTGTAATGCTGAACATGCTAATAATATTGATTTGATCACATACTGTACATAAATACTGATAGTCAACTCCATACTCCATAAATATGTATATAAGAAGAAAGGCTTTAGGAGATGTAGGATGGGTGCATGTATTTTGCATGTGAAGTGGAAATAAATCTTGAGGGGTCAAAGGGTAGTTTGTAGTAGGTTGAACAGTGTCCCCTCCAAACTCATGTCCAGCTGGAAACTCAGAATATGACCTTATTTGGAATAAGAGTTTTTGTGGATATAATTAAGATGGGGATCAAGATGAGATGATACTGCATTAAGGTGAACCTAAAGCCAATGCGAGTTTCCCTATAAGAGACAGAAAAGGAGACACAGAGAAGGTGAAGTGGGGATGGAAGAAGAGATTGGAGCGGTGCATCTACAAGCCAAGGAAGACCGAAAGTGCTGGCAGCCACCAGAAGTGGGGAGAGAGGCATGGGATGCATGGTTTCTGCCCTCTACAAAAGAAAACAACCCTGCTGACACCTTGATTTTGGACTTATGGCGTCCTGAACTGTGAGAGAATACATTTCTGTTATTTCAAGCCACCTAATTTGTGGTAATTTGTCATGACAGCTCTAAAAAGCTAATAAACTTATAAATTTGGAGTATAGAAAAGTACATAGAAATATTCAGAAGTGATGGGTGAAGCCATGGACACTTAAAGGATCACCCATTCAACAAATATTTACCTCCTGAACTCTTTTTTGGTGCATATCTTGTAAATATGCAGATATTTTTATTGTATGAAGCAGATATATTTATTGCAATATCCTCACAGTCAACAATGCCTAGATTGAGAAGGCAAAGAGGTGAGCCCTGGGAAGCACTATGTGTGGGGAAAGCCTGAGGAGGAGTGGTCAGGGACACAGGGAAAGGATTATGAAAGGGTGTTATCACTGAGGCCTAGGGGAGAAAATCCCAGAGGAGGAGATGGTCCGTGGTGGAAACTGCAGAGGGAACCAAAAGGATCCAGGCTGCCATTTCAGTTTGGAAGCCTTTTGTATTACACAATTGAGGTCAGAGATGACTTGCAGAAATGGCGAGAGGGCTGCAAATCAGAGTTACTGTGTCAAAGTGTCATTTTGCAGAACTTTAGAACCAGTATCTTCCCCACAAGTTATTGTCTTTTATTGTCTATTTTCTCCATTCAAAAAACATTAGCTAGTACTGAGCCACGTGCAGAGGTACAATGAGAAACAAGAAAGGCACAGTCCCTGTCCTCTTGGAGCTTAAAGTGTTTTCAAAGAAACAAACATTAACCAACACAATTGAGAAATTATTATTTGTTTCACCTGCAATAAGTTCATGCAGGAAGGAGCAGTGGGAACATTTGAAAAACTGATCTAACCTGGTTTTCAGGGAGAACTGAATGGAGAAGCTTATCATAAAAATAGGTGGCATATCTTATGCTTAATATGTACCAGCTGACACTGAAGGAAGCCTGACAATTTTGCTTTAAAGCTGAGGAAGCTGAAGCCCAGACAAGTTCAATGACTTGCAGTGTGCTGTTAGAAAACCTGGGAAGATACTTTAAATCTGAATCCTTTGTCAGTACTCTTTACAAAATTATGCTAACTGTCATAACACACACACACACCCATGTATCTGTATCTATATATTCACATATATGATATACAACAAATTATTAAAAAGGAAATTTTATAAAATGAGTCAACTTAAATTTTGGATTATACCTATATATGAAAAACACATTGTATATAATCCCAGATTTTTACCTTTATTGTCATGAGCCACACAAATTCTTTTTTGGAAATAGCTGAGTTGTACATCATTAATTCTGGGTTGATTATTTCCCCTAGGGTCTGAGGAGTCTCAGCTCCTGAGTCCTTAGGAAATGCTTCACTGATGCTGTCACCTTTGCTGGGGGGATCTGTATCACAGTCTTTGCTCAAGGGCCTGCGAAGATTTTTGTGGTGAGCAAATTATGTTTACTTGCACAACCCTCAACCCCAGGGACTGTCATGGCTCAATTTGCTGGGATGTCAATGTGACTGTTTTCTGTGTGCCACACGGAGACTTCCTCACGCTTGGCGGGCAGCTCTGCTTTCACTGAGACTTGGCAACGTCTGCTCTGAGCTGGGGCCCCTCAGGAAATCCGTGTTTACATGTACCGGCAGTTCCTCTCTTCACTAGAAGCCTCTCCTGGAAACTGGGTTGAAAAGCACATCATTAAATGGCAGGTTTAATTTTCCCAGTAATGTTATCATTGGTTCTTTGTTGGTAACCAAGGATTCCACATCAAACCATTCAAGGTAGGACCAACAGTAGATCTGAAAAGCAAAGGTACAGCTATCAACCTCAACTAACATTCAAGGTTAGTACATCATGCTTACTACAAAAACTAGAAATCAGTTATCAATATATCATGTCCATTGATTATTGCAAGGGACATCATACGCTATAAATAACTCATACAGGACATGAAACTTGATTATGCTATTAGGGTAACATTCCATGACTGAGTTTTTGCTTACTGTAGAAAAGGAGAAAGCAAATGGGTTTTGAGGCTAGGTAGATCCAGGTATGAATTTTGGCTTCATCACTCCTAGTCAGATCATTTGGGGAGATTAAGTAATCTCTTTGGAGACTGAGTTTCTTCCTCTGCAAGATGGGAGTGATATCTACATGAAGGATATGTTATGACATTCAGTAAATGTTAATTCACCTAACTCTGCCTTTTCCTTGAATTTTTCAAATACAGAAAGGCCAGAAGATGGTTTGAATTACTCAGATCTCTGAGAAAAACTACCTTGATAATTTTGAGTGTTTTGTAAAAATAATATTTTTTCAAATAATATTAAGCCAGTTCTGTTTCCACCAAGAAACCCCTAATAGTTCCTAGAATTTTTATGGCTCACAGTTAAATAATATATAGTTTGATAAAACACTGTTGATTTGCAACAAACAAACAAGCAAACAAAAAACAAGAAAAACAAACAACAACAGAAAACAATCTTATTGAGAAAAAGAAAGAGAAGATTTCAAATCTGGGCTTGACATACCAAGAGCCAAGCCAGGAGAACCACAGCACAGATTTTATATTGACCATGAATTAAGAAAGGATGAAGATAGTAAGTAGGGCAACTTCTACAAGACTCGGGGGTGGTACATCAAAGCCTGGGGTGATGGTGGGGACCTGTGGAAGGCTTAGAGACACTGCAGAGCAGGGAGAAGAGCCCAGAAGTAGCATGGCAAGGCTGTGATCTTCATATTGGGCACGGCTCACGGCATTGCTGCCAACATGGCGGGAGAGCAGCAGAGAAGTGATGCCCGAGGAAGATGCCTGAGTGGGTGGGGGTGGAAGCGGGGGGAACCCTGATAACCCCAGCATGGGGAGAATTCCGTGGCCACAAAATGAGATGTGAATGCGCTTAGAGGTTTGTGTTCCCCTATTGGAGGAAGTCATGAGGTCTAACCGAAGTCAAGTGGGCTATATGATGAACTACTAACCTCCAGCTCATGAGCCCTGAGTTCTGACCCTGGCTTTGACACTAAATCACATGTGACTCTGGGCATGTTCTTCCCCTGTTATCTCTTACACACAGAGTTTGTATTGAGCCAATAGTTTCATACTATATTCCTTAAAACTAGGGTTTCATATTTCCTGATTTGCCCAAGACAGTCTCAGTTTACACCTGTGTTGCAGCCTAATTGTTAACAGGGTCTCTTTGCATTTTAAAAAGTGTGCCGGTTTAAAAAATAAATTGTATGACTCCTTTACTTGAAGCCATCTCAAAACACTACAAGAAGTAGATCCTGGGTTGGGGATTAGGGAACATGAGCTGGCACTGCTTAGGAGTCCCCCAAGTTACCCACAGTAGTTATCTTTTTATCTGCCTGATATGGTAGGGTTCTACATAATATCTCATTTGGAAAAAGAAAAGGAGGAGGATTCTTATCCTTATAAAGATAACAAGAGCCACAACAACAACAAAAAAAACTGAAACAAAAAAATGAAAACCTTTGAACTAGATGAAGTTCAAGTTCATTTCTAGCTCCAGTTCAGACAGTTTGACATCCAGGGTATTCAAGTCCCTGTGGGGCTTAGTTTTAAGATCCCTAAGTGAATGCAAGTGCAGTCATTTACATGACTATTTGTGAAGTCTCAGGGGACAGGAAGCTAATTTTCCATTCCTCCATCAAAGAGGAGAAATTAGTATGTTGGAGAGAATTAGTATGTTGGCTGTCCTCTCCTAACCCTACTTCTTTTGATTCTAGGTGTCATCATACCAGTAGACTGAAGAATTCTGCAGAAAATGAGGTTTCCTTCTTCCATAGTTACACTTTATGGAATAGTGCTTTGTTGGAATTGAGATAATCCTATTCTCATGACATGGGAAAGGGAGCCCCTGTTTTGACGATTTCCATTTTTAAAAACATCTTTATGTAAATCTTTATTTCACAGGCCACAGGGAGTAAAAACATGGTCATGGTAACAACCATGAGATGGCATTTCTCTGGCTCTGCTCCTCTGTTCTCTCTATGGAAACACCAGTTACTCTCAATTCTTTCCAGATAGCTTTGGGAGTCCCAAAAGCTATAATCCAAAGACTGTCTCTCTAGGTGGCCAAACGGCAGCTGCCATTTTTCTTGTTGGGTTGATGTCTGGTTGCTGATGTTCCTGCTGGAGGTAGTCATCCTACCAAGAAGGCTGGGGTGGAAAGAGAATCCGCATATCAGATACGTGCCCTTCTCACACGGAGTCAGAATGCACAGTAAAGTGCTTGGGCTCTGGCTTTGGGTTGCCTGGAATCAAATCTTAGCTTTGCCACTCGCTAGCAATTCAAACTCACAGAGCCTCAGTTTCCACAGGGATAATAATAGTACCTGCTTCACTGGGTGGTTTAAATAAGATCATCCATGTGAAGAGTTTAGTACTTTGCCTTTGTTAAATGTTACCTATTTCTCTTATTATCACTATTATTCTAAATCACTCCCTCCATCCTTCTCTGGTCCACTTCTCAGGAAACCTTTTAGTGCCCCATGTAAATGAACTTCCAGCAGACCTGCCCCACAATTCCTCCTCTCGATTATAAAGGAAACATAGCTTAAGCTCAAGGTGGATCTCTGCATAGAATTGACTGAAATTCCAATCATTTAGAATTTGAGCCAAGTATTTAAAAATATTTTTATTACATTTGTTACATAAATTAGCTTATGTATTTATATTTTTATACAGATGATACACACACGTGCTGTAATGTTTAGACAATATATATTTTCGATGAAAATCACATCTTTCCTTTTCCTTATATCCTACCTTGAGGAACCGCCTTCAGCAGTTTCTTGCATGTTCTCCCAGAAATGTTTCATGCATATTCATTGATGTACATATGTAATTGTAACAGGCATGAATTTGCTCCAAGATTTTGACATAATAAATGCCTTGGCCTCCAAACTTGAAGGTTGATAGTAAATGAAATCTGTCATGTTTGAGGAATTCCCTTTCCTCAGAGTGGTGTAAGACTCTTAGGAGTTAAAGGGTATGGAAAATGGGGAAGGCTGGGTCCTGATTAAAGCCCAAAATACTCACCACCTTCACTCCTGCTGCTGCTACATGATGCTGCTGGGCATCGTCAGTTCTCCACATAGGCTCAGAGATGGTCCTCATACCCTTCTTCTGCACTGACCCCAAGCTCAGTCACAGAGATCCTCCTTGCTTCTCTTAAGAACACGTGGCTTAGTGTCCAAAATCCACAAGACATTTAGCAGTCAGCACTTCAGCAAGGTTTCTGTAAAAATCCTAGAAGACCACAGTCCTGAAATGCTACTTAATCTCAGGAAACCTCCCAATCAGGCTAGACCATTCCCTCTCTTTAATGTAGCTCCTGAGCTCTCATCCCTTCTGGGAACACCCAGAGGAATCTTCTCGATACTGGGTGAGGTTTGCCATCCCCTCCTCCAGTAACTTTTGATTTAGGCCATAAAACCAAGAGTTACTGACAATCCCTTAGAGCAAGAGTACCCTAAAATGCTGGCTTTGAAAAGAAAGACAGCCTAAAGGAAAAAAAAAAATATATATACACACACACACACACACACACACACACACACACACACACACACACACACACACACACACACACAAAGATAAAGCTTTTGCCTGCAAGTAGCCTACTGTTTAGAGTGGGGGAAAAAAAATGGAAGATGGAAGATTTTAAACAATGTGCTAAGTATTAGCATAAAAGTTTGCACAGGGTACAGTGAAACACAGTGGAGAGCTCTGAATAAGATCTGGGGACATGCTTGAGGGCTTCAGGGAAGAAGTGATATAAAGATGCAAAAATTTTAAAACAACATTAAAAAATAAGGCAGTACAACAGTGTGAAGTGGTCAGGCATTAGCGTTTGACCAACAGGCTAGAATTATGGCACCACTGCTTCTCAGTTGTGTGACACTGTGCCAGTTACACATGTATCCTCTTAAAATTTAGTTTCATCATCTATAAAAAGGTGATGAAAATAAAACCTATGTCATAGTGTTATTGTGAGAATTAAATAAGATAGAACACATGCAACTCTTAGCCTAGTGGCTGGAACATATTTACTGTTAATTACTTGTTATTACTTTTATTGCTACTATTGTTTCACATACTAGTTAGTGTGTGGATCTATACAGATTTTCTAAACATTTGGTCCTTTCTATATTTTCAGAAATACTGCAGAAGGCTTTATTCCTTTATCAGAGGATGTTTTGGAGTAGAGTTCACAGATGCACTTGGGTGTCTAAGGAATCTACAAGAAGGTTCCAGAGAGAGAAGGCTGAGTGAGACCCTGGGTGAATGCCAGTCAATCAGGATTTTATATGGAAACTACCCTGTAATTTGGAAAAGAAGCTGAAAGGCAAGGTGGGAAAGGGTGGGGCTGCTTTGGGCTTTCAGCATCCTTAACTTTCAGCATCCTTAACCACTCCAAATTTCATCCCAGCTTAAGTGTATGGCAGCATTAACAAATGAGGCAGGTGCCCACCCCACCTTCCTGGACTATCTTCCCCATCTCCAGAAAAACACAAACAAAATGGAAGGAAAGAAAAGACACAATGGGCAAAATGTTAGGGAACACTTGCTTTTTAAAGTTCTTGGCAACAAGCAAGCTTCTCTGTTTTGGGGGTACAATTATTTGGACATTTAAAATATCATAGGATCACAGAATAAAAGCTTTATAAGGTCACATAAGACCAGTCCATCTACCCATTTTATAGGTGAGGAAACTGAGACCCACGCAAGTCCAAAGAGGAAATTAAAGGAATAAAAGGTGATGAGAACTGAAATAAATTGTCTGAGGGTTTGCTAGAGAAAAGAGGCAAAAGGCTGAAGAGGACTAGGGAAGTGGTAATGACAAGAGGCAGATTTCACTCAGTAAAAGAGGGTTATTAACCTTCATGTTAACCTTTGAATCTGCTCAGAGCTAGAATGGGCTACTGCATTAGTCAGGATTCTCTAAAGAAACAGAACCAATAGGATATATGTGTGTGTGTGCTTATATTTATACATGAGATTTATTATAAGATACTGGCTCACATGATTATGGGGACTGAGAAGTCCCATGTCTGCTGTCTGACAGCTGGAGACCCAGAAAAGCCAGGGTGTAGTTCAAAAGTCTGAGAGCCAGAGAGCCAGTGGTACAGATTCCAATCTGGGTGTGAAAGTCTGATAACCAGGAATGCCGAGGGCAGGAGAGAACTGATTCCCAGCTCAAGTAATCAGGTAGAGGGAATTCAACCTTCCTTTACCTTTTTGCTCTACTCCGCCCCTTGAAGGATTGGGTGATGCCCACCCACACTCACGAGGGCCATCTGCTTGACTCAGTGCACTGATCCAAATGCTAATCTCTTCTAGAAACACTGCCACAGACACACCCGGAAATAATGTTTAGACAGCTGTCTGGGTATCCTATGGCCCAGTCAAGTTGACACATAAAATTAACCAGCACAACTAGCTTTAGGGGCTGGACTACCACCCAGCAGGGGTGTTTCAAAAATTACATGACTGGTGGACCCAATGGACACTTTAAGAATCCTTCTAACTCTGAGTTCCTACTGTGTGGTGAAGCAGCTGGTCAAAGGATGTTGGGAGACTTATTACTTGGTGATTTACATAAATTGACTTGTATCTGTGGCCAACCCATGTTCTAGAGGTGGGAAGATGGCAAAGAAAGGCATTTGGAGTTCAAACACTAACATCACCACTTATTATCTGTATGCTTTTAGGAAACACTGGGTAAGTCTCTGTGTCCACTTCCAAAACAGGCAGTGTGTTCATTCTCATATTTATTATAGCTCTATTTACAGTAGCCAAGAGTTGCAACCAATCTAAATGTCCTTCAACAGAGGACTGGATAAGGAAAATGTTGCATATATACAACAATGGAATACTACTCTGCCATAAAAAAGAATGAAATTCTGCCATTTGCAGCAACATGGGTGAACTTAGAGAAAATTATGTTAAGTGAAATAAGCCAGGCATGGAAAGGGAAATACTGCATGTCCTCACTCACAAGTGGGAGCTACAAAAATAAACAAATACATAAAAAAGAAAGAAAAATACAACAATCACAATGATTTGTTGAACTTTCAAAAGGAGAGAACAGAACTGAGGCCATCAGAGGTGGGAAGAGAGAGGTGGGGGAGGTTAGTGAGAAATTGGTAAAAGGCCACAAAAAGTGATTACTATGTGTCCGGTTGAATATAGTAATTATCCTGATTTGAGCATCACATATTGTAAACAGGTATAGATATTCAGCGTTGTACCCCATAGATATGTGCAATCAATTATGTTCCAATTTTTAAAAAAGGCAGTGTGTTGTCTGAATAAGATAATGTATGCAAAAGTGCTTTACTAACTTGCTGAAATGATTAATAATATTTAAAGACAGAAAATAGTGTGAAATATAGAACAATGCAGATAAGGCTTCTGTGTGCTGAAACTATTTTAGAAAATAATGATTTCCCTTCACAGCCAATTCAGAATCTCAAATGATCCATGTTTCTCTTGTGTATGCAAACAAGAGATAATCCCTGAGCTTCCCACCCACGTGAAAAATCCTCTCCAGCTGGGAAGGAGCTAGGTGCATAGTCCACTCTCTTTTAGAGAGGGTTACTCTTGTAATAAGCTCTAAGATGTCCAAGGCTTGTTGTGACAGAAAATACTTTAAAGTCTTTATTTTTAAGTTGGAATTTAGATTGCCTAGTGCAACATTCTCAAGCAAGATTCCTAGCTCTCTCTCTCACTAGCTATGTAACCTTGGCCAAGTTATTTTAACTCTTTGAAAGTAGCTATCCTCATCTGTAAAACATAACAGCTTTAGAATAATACCTGGAACATAGTAAGAGTTTAATAAATATAAGTGGTTGTTATTGTTGATGTTGCTTATTTTATTATTACAAGTTGGTGACCAGAGAGAAGACAGGACCTGTCCAGGACCACAGGTGTGACTGTGAATAGAATTCAGGTTTTCTTGCAGGTTAGTCCTTTTTTTTTTTTTTTTTTTTTTGTCATTTTCGTGACCGGCACTCAGCCGGTGAGTGCACCGGTCATTCCTATATAGGATCCGAACCCACGGCGGGAGCGTCGCCGCGCTCCCAGCGCAGCACTCTACCAAGTGCGCCACGGGCTCGGCCCTGGGTTAGTCCTTTTTTACTACAGCCCCTTTACTTTCCATCTAGCAATCTGTGTTTATAGATTCAGCTGGTAGAGGCTATTAAACTACTGACCAATTTCTCTACTCTCAACCCAACTTCTACCAGCATTCACTTGAATAGCCACAATCCCAAATCCTACTCAAACTGTCAGCTCATCATGAAAACTTACAGTATGTGGCTCAGAGAAATATTGGCAACTCCCTACTTGGAAACAGAGATCTTAAAACAACTCTAAGACCTTTTGCAAGACTTGTTACTTCCCCTCTCTGGACTTTTGTTTCCCCATTTGTAAAATGAGAAGTATGTAAGAGTCAATAAACGATTGATCGCTGACTGGGGGCTGGGCAATGTGCTAAATGATGGACTAGAATAGCTTCCTGCCCTCAAATATTTTATAGTTTACAGCTAGAGATAGCAGGGGAAATAGCTAAATGTAAAATTATAAAGATTGTTATAACAGTATCTGATCACCAAGCCATAGATTATTAATGGAAATTTGAATAAGTGGAAAAATGATTGTACCATTTTTATAACTGGGAGTTATAAAAAGTGATACTTGAATTATGTCCTCTTAAGAAGAGAAAGAAGAAAGGAAAGAAGAGTAAATAGCATGTGCAAAGCCTCAAAGTTATCAAGGAATATAGTAAAATGGTTAATGATGGCAAAAAATTCTGTGTGCTGGAGAAAATTTGGAGAGAGCAGTGAGGGTAGAAAAGGAAGTAGAGGAAGATGAATTTGAAATTAGCCTCTGTCTCCCCCATTAGACTACTGGCAACATGAGGACAAGGATCTCAGTCAATGTTTCCCCCTTTTTCTCCAGCCAATAGTAGGTGCACAGAAACATTTCCTGAAAGAGTGAAAGGAAAGATTCATATGTCATAAAAATCATAGGCCATGTTATGATATTGAACTTTCTCCTGTACCAAATAGGGACCCTGAAAGACTGTCCAGAAGAAATAATGTATTATATTGAATCTTTAGAAAAAATGGCCCTGGGATCTGGGTAGAGGACAAATAAGAAAAGGTGATACTGGAAATAGGGATATCTATGAAGAGGTTGTTTCACTCATTTAAGTAAAAAAAGATAATAAGACTCTGTAATCAGTGGTAGTAGATCAAGACAGGAGGGCTTAAGGAAAGAATTTCTGGGAGTTGGAAGCTAGTTGATTATTGGGAGTGGAAAGCAGACAACATCAGAAATTACTGAGATTTCTCCCATTGAAAGTTGGGGGACAGTATTCTCCTTTGGTCTGTTGAGTAAAAGGTGCCTATAGATCATCTAGGAGAAATGTGGCCCCACAGGCAGCCTATATCTAAGTTCCTTCCAGTTCTTTCATTCCAACCTGCTCCTTCTAATTCCAGCTTTGCACTGCGAGCCTTTAGTAAATGTTAATAATACCTCTTGCCTGGACTCCTACTGCAGTGTTCTAATTGTTCTACTCATATCCACTTCATTCTCCATGGAGTGGCCAGAAAACTTCTTTATGAAACAAAATATGATCATTTTACCTCTTTCCTTAAAGCACTTCAATGGCTTCCCACTACTCTTGGGATGAAGACTAAACTCTTTACCATGGCTTCCAAATGATCTGCCCTCTACCGCCTCTCCAGCTTTCTCCTTCACTATGCACCTCTCCACCCCCAGCCCCTTGCTGAGTCCCTCCATTGCACCCTGTTCTCTGCTACTGCTAGGTTTCTACATGTGCTTTTCTCTGTGCCTGGATAACTCTTCTCTACCCCTATCACTATCTTAACTCCTACTCCTGTACTCCTCTTCAGATCTAAGTTCAGGCACCCCTTCCTCAGAGAAGCCTTCCCTGATCTTCTTTGTAACCATAAAAAATAATATAATAGCTGATATCTATTGAGTGTTTACTATGTTCCAGGTACTTTTAAGGATCTTCCATGTATTCATTCATTTTATTGTCAAAGCAACTCAATAAGAATTGACTGTAACCCAAAATATTGACTCGTATCAATACCATGTGCTTCTTTCTTAGTACTTTAGCATAGTAAAAATTTTATCATTATTTAAATAACTATTTGATTTATGCTTGTCTTTCCTATAAGGATGAGGCTTCAACTGGCTTTGAATAATGAAGAAGTAATTCCTATTAGACCGACTCTCCAGCAGATAACATTTCCAAAGTTGGGACACAATGAAAGCACTGGAGAATGACCAAAAGCAAGCAGAAAATGGACAGGAGCTTGCACTTGGAAGAAGGGAATGGCACTAGATGAGCTAGCCACTTTTTAAGACTTTTTGCTGAGGGCAGGCTTGAACAAGCAGAGATTGATTGCTAAAACTCAGAAAAAACCCTGCAGTATTGATGACTTGAGGAACTAAAGGACAGAAATTGGAGTGATTGCAGGATTTAGAAGTGAGAGAGAAAATTTGGAAAGGGGAGAGCCACAAAGAGCCCTAAGTTCTGCATAAAAGCATTGTCCTCATCTCTGGTTGAACCAAATGTGCACGTGCAAGACTAAACCTAAAGTAACTGAATAGAAATTGAAAATGCTACCCACTACTGGAAGGACAGAGTTTAGAGTCTGAATTTAGACAAATTTATTGTTTATTAAAATTAAAATATCAATACTCAGCAGAGGTCTTGTGTATCATTCACAGTATTCCAGGTCCAATAAAAATTGCTAGACATAAAAAAACAGAAAACTATGACCCAAACTTGAAAGAAAAGGCAGTCGAAGGAGATTGACTCCAAAATGACCCAAATGTTGGAATTAGTGGACAAAAATTTTAAAGCCACAATTATAGCTATGCTCACGGATGTACAGGAAAATAGCTGTTGTAATAAAAAAGGATCTCACAAGAGCAAAGTGAACTACAGTAAGCTGGAAATTCTATAGCAGAAAAATGTAATATCTTAAATAAAAAATTACTAGGTGGACTTCACAGCACAAAGGAGATGACAGAAGGAACAGCCAGTGAACTTGAAGATAGAGCAATAAAAGTAATCCAATCTGAAGAAAAGAGAGAGAAAGACTAAAAATAATTGAATACAACCTTTGTGAAACCATATAAAAATGATGAACTATTTTGTAATTGAAATTCCAGAAAGAAAGGAGTGAGAGACTGGAACAGAAAAATCTTTGAAGAGGGAAATTTATAGGTAAATGTACAGATTCACAAAGAACAGTGAACCCTAAGTAGAATAAATATAAATAAAATGCTATCTGGACACATCATAGTCAAACTGCTGAAAACCAAAGATAAAATCTTAAAATTAGCTTGAGAAAAATCGCACATTCTATAGAAGAGCCACACTATAAATTTCCTCTGACTTCTCATTAGAAATAATGAATGCCAGAAGAGAGTGAAGCTACATCTTCAAAGTGCTGAAAAGAAGAGAGAGAGAGACAGAGAGAGAGAGAAAGAGAGACAGAGACAGAGAAGAGAAAAAACAAAAGAAAGAAGAAAAAATAAAAAAGAATTTTTATTTTTAATGTATTTATAAATTTATTTATATTATATTTATGTTATACATATATAAATAATATATATTATAAATATATAATATATTTATATTATATTATATTATATTTATATAAATATAAAAATATATTTATTATATTTTTATTCTTTAAGAATTGAAATTAAACTATTTTCACATAAAAGAAATCTAGAGAATTCATTACCAGCAGACCTATACTGCAAGGAAATCCAAAAGGAGTTCTCCAGGCTGAAGGGAGATCATACCAGATTGAAAAATGGCTCTTCAGTAAGAAATGAATACCATAAATGATAAATATGTAGGTAAACATTTTTTTAAAAAAAATTATTTTCCTCTTAATTTCCTTAAAGTACATATGACTGTTTAAAGCAAATATAACACTGAATTGTGGGGTTTATAACATTTCTATATGTAGAAATCATGAGAACTATAGCATATATAATGTTGGGGAGTTAATGAACTTAGATAGTTGCAAGGTTTTTTTCCATTTAATGTGACACAATATTAACTCTAAGGAGAGTGAGATGCTAAAAATGTTGCAATTCCTTAGAGTTACCACTTGAATAACAACAGATAACAACAGACGACAATAACACAAGAAATACAGCTAAAAAGCGAATAGACAAATTAAAATGGAATTCTAAAAAGAATTAAATTAACCCAAAAGAAATCAGGAAAGGAAAAACAGAAATGCAAAAAACTAATGGAACAAGCAGAAAATAAATTGTAAAATGGTAGGCCTAAATCTCCATCAAAATGTAAGTTCCATAAGGCTGAGACCATATTCATTTTTGTTCGTGATTTGTCTGAAATGCCTGAATGAGTGAGTGAGTGAATGAATGTGTGCTTTCTGCACAGCAGCCTTTTCAAGCCCTGGGGGTCTTCTTGATGCCTTCTTGTGGTAAATATGACTACAGTTTATATTTGTTGTTGTTCTACTTGCCAGAAAGTTTTCAACATTTTGGGTGATTTTATTCATAGCTCCTTGAAATGTGTGGAAAGACTAAAAGTTGAACTAGTTAATTCTTTATGTTGAAATTGCAGAAACTCTTTTGTCAAGAAAATAAGTTCTGTTTCTTTCTTTCTTTTTTTTTTTTTTTTTTTTGTCTTTTTGTGACCGGCCGCACTGCGCTCAGCCAGTGAGCAGCGCACCGGCCATCCTTATATAGGATCCGAACCCGCGGGCGGGAGCACTGCTGCGCTCCCAGCGCCGCACTCTCCCAAGTGCGCAACGGGGTCGGCCCAAGTTCTGTTTCTTCGCATGCAATCCTAGGCAAAATTTGAGTGTTGCCTAAGAAGGCCCCCCAGGATTTAGTGGGTTATTTTGGCTTTTGCTATGAGACATGGCTATTGAAAAACTAATAATAAATACATTGATCACATGATCAATTTTGAATCTTAGGAAATTCCAACTGTAGGGAAAAGTATAAGTCTCCAAACAAGTTCAAAAGTTTCTTGGTATGAGAATGAGAGGCAGGAGATATTTTTGAAAATCAAAGTTCTCCAAATGTATCTGAAATGATATTTAAATATTAATGCATGGAGACACTTTAGTAACTCAAGGGCCTCTTACTTTTTTCTCAGGTGAAAAATGATGCCTGATAGAGGATATTGTAAGAGAACTCACTTCAATAGAAGCCAGATATAGTAGAAAGAGGAACAAATTGGGAAACCCAGTTATTTACATAATGTCTGCTTTCTCATAGGAATTTTGAAATTCAATAGGGGATCTGAGGGTCAGGAAATCTCACTTTGACTCCCAACTCTGCCACTTGCCAGCAGGATACCCTAAGAAATTAATTAATAAAAAAATACATAAGGAGTTATATATACAATAAAGATAGCACTTAAAAAACAGCAGAAAAGATTATACAATGAACAATTTGGAGAGATGTAAAGTTCTATTTTCTTCTTACCTATATAAATTCTATGATGATAAAAATATAAATACAAAAGTGAAATAATAAAAGTACTAAAAGAAAATGTGGATATGTATTTTTAAAATCTTGCCTGGAGTGAGGAAATTCTTTTAGAGTAAAACACAAAATGTAGTAGCTATAAAGAACAATAAATTTACCCATATAAAAGTTAATAACTGTTATGTAGAAAAATATACCATGCATTTTTTTTAAAAAAGCTAGAACAAACTGCAACTCATAAAAAACAAAAGGCACTGTTCCTTTTTAAAAAAATATTAAAGAGTTATGACAAGTTTGGAAGAAAATAATGAAATTGGATAAATGGTATGGACAAGGAATTCACAGAAAAATAAATAAAATGGCTTTTAAATTTATATATATGTTCAAACTCATTCATAATTAAAGAAATGCAAATAAAAATATTGAAATACCATTTTTTCCCCACACATAAGATAGGCAGAGATTAAAAGAAGTGATAGTATAGCCTAGTGAGGGTTCAGAGATTCATCTTCATGTACTGGGTGGGAGTATAATTTGGTATAACTTCCTTGAATAGAAATTTGGCAAAACATGCCAAACTTCTAAATGCCCATCACTTTGGACAGTAAAGGTGCATGTACTTGGTAATTTATTATAATACTTTTTTGTACTATCAAGAAACTAGAAAAAATAGTTTTCCATTAATAGACAACTAATAAAAATATGGAGCATGTATATAATGGAAAAGTATGAAGCCATAAAGGAAGTATGGAGTAAAGCTTAGCTGTAGTTCTACTAAACTACAATATTTTTATAAGGTATATTGTTAAATGACTAGAGAAAAATTCTTAACATCATGTGTGATGTATGTGCCCTTTTGGTAAAAATGAAGAAAAAATTGTCATGTTTATTTTAGTAGACTCAAAAGAGTTAAAAAGTAATTACTTAATAAATGGATTAACTCACTTTAACTCATTTGCTTTAATCTATGACATAACAGACTCTGTTCACCTATAATGAAGCCATGCTTTTCAAGCCTTAAACCTCTCTTCAGAATCCCTCCTTACTTGATTCTAATGTGCTCAGAAGAAAACACATACGTATGCATATACATGTAGATGTACATCATATAAATACGTACACCTACATCACACACATATTTCCTTCTAAGTAATAGGTAAGCCTTAGGAAAGATATCTTTTAGTGAACTTTCACAAGTAACAGTTAACAATCCATGAAAGCTGCTAGAAATCAAGACTGTTCATTCCAAAAAGATGTAAGATCAGATACTAGCTTATGCAAATTAACAGCATTTATTAGGTCTTGCTTTAAGCACAGCCTTATTACAGGACTCAAATGATGTCATCAATACACTCTTTATTCTGCCCCTTCTTTCAGCAATTTTTTTTTTTCCTGTTGGTTGATTTCATTCTTTCCAATTATAGTGAGTGTCTTATGTCTGCTAGACAATAAGGCATCAAGCACATTTGGGTTTACATGTTTGTTCGGCTCCTTGAACTTAGAGGGTGATGTCTCGTTTTGCTCCAAAGCAGAAAATCTCAGGGAAAGACTATGATTGGCCCAGTGGAGGTTACATGAATTCCTGTAAAGTAATCACTGTGGCCAAGAGATGGGACGGTATATGGGGTAGGGCCTGGGTTACTTGCTGACCTTTGTGCTGGTGTTGAAGGAGGTGGGAGGGGTACTGTGAATGGCAGTCTGACTTGAATGGCACGATTCGAATCACATAATTACTTTCTTACAATGGTTCCATTCAGGAGGAACCCATTGCAAATGTTCCAGCACTCCTGAACAGGGTACTGTCCTCTTCTTATAGATGCATGATAAATGCTGACCTACAATTCTTTTATTTTTCTTTTTTTGTTTAAAGGCCAAAGAAGCATAAATTGTTATGAGCTGGGAGATAAACAGGAGACACTATCATTTTTCTTTCTTAACAGCTTCTGCCTTATATTAACTGAAAAGAAAAACACTGGAGTTTTGATTGGCCAAAGCAAGTGGGTGGATTTTTCAAGAGGGATGATTATTCCACTATAAGTTCAAATATTTGGACAGGGATCATATCCAACAGACGCTGTTGTATCAACAGCACCTAGTACATAGTCTGGAATATAGAAGTTGTTCAATAAATATCTGTTGAGGGAAGGAAGTAATAAACGAAGGAAGGAAAGAAGTGAATTGGTCTAGCAACACACTGGATTAGATTCTTAAAGTACCAGATATAAGTATGCTCAAAGAAAAGCATTTGACTCTAAGATTAAGATTCAGGGAGAGTCTTATCAAACCACAAAAATAAAATAAATAAAATCATATTTTGGTTTTGTTTTAGCAGAGATTGATGAAAGAAACAAAAAGTGTACCTCCTTTATTTATTTCATTACTAAAGATTTTGTTTCTTGAGATAAACTATTTCACTTTTAATGGCTATGACATTTTAGCAAATACACACATGTGCCCACTCTATAAAAACATGTTATTTCATTCTTGGTTACCAAAAAATTTCTCCACCCTGACAATGAAGCTGAAGGTAAGGCATCACTGCCTACCTCACTCATAGGTACGATATGTGAGAGGAAATCTTGAGACATAGAACAGTGTTTGTGGATGAAACATTAGATAACATTAGCAGACAGCATACAAACTGAAGACAATTGAGTATAGAAATACAGAGAACTCCCAATAAATGTTATGAATTGAAGAATGGGATAGAGACTGCTATGAGATGGAATTATTGGTTGGGTTTTCATAGAGTATTTGCCAGTGAAAATAGGACTTGAAATAGTGGGAATCATTTAAAGAGAAAAATAACAAGAGAGGCAGTTTCAAGAGCATGGGCAAAGACAGAAGAGCAGAAAGGCAAAAGGTGTGCTCTGGGATACAATAAGAGTACCCAAATGACTGGAATATAGACTGTGGGTGAGGAAAGCAAAGCAGTTATGACAGGGCAAGCTCAGAACCTCGAATGTCAGAAAGAAGTGCTTGGACTTATATTTCATAGCCACATGAAAACTAAAGGAAGTTTCTGAGTCTAAGACTGACATGAAGAAAGTATATAAGTAAGATTAGTTCTGTGTTAGGTTGATTAGGAGGTGAAGAGACCAAAGGCAAAAAGACCTGTTAGAAGGGTATTTCAGAAAAATGTCAATAAGATGGTGGAATAGAAAGTTCTAGCCCTCATGCCCCCACAAAAATATATATTTTACACCCATCCATGAACAAGAATACCTTCATGAGAGCTCTGGATTCCGGATGAGATATTACAGCACCTGGGTGAAGCACAGAAACAAGAAAAAACATATGCAGAGGGTAAAAAGAACAGTGCACTCTATGCACTCCATCTCTTACCCAAGCCAACATAGCACAGTGCCAAGAAAGATCTCCTCAGTATGTGAGTTCTCCCGTGGGGAAAAAAGAAAGTGATGTGAGCATCTGACTTTGCCATGAACCCTGTCACCAGGCCTGCCCTTGAACTCAGGCATCAGGCCCACTCGCCCAGAGACCCCAGTACCAAGTCCACCTACCCACACTTAGGCACCACAATTGCCAGCCTGTGGACTCTGGCAATAGGCCCATCCATGGACCCTGTCACTAGATCTGCCCAGAATCTCTAGCTGGCGTGACTGTGGAAAAGTTCTTCCTGCTGAAGTCAATCTCTAAAGACTGGAAGAGGTGACTGCTTCTTCAAATGCTTTGACACCAATGCAAGGCTACAAGGATCATAAAGAATCAGAGAAATATTACACTAAATGAAAAAAATAAAGCTGTAGTAACTTAGCCTAAAAAGTAGAGATCTACGAATTACCTATTTTAAAGAGTTTAAAGTAATTATCTTAAAGATGCTCAGTGAGCTATGAGAACACACAGATAGACTACTAAATAAAATCAGGAAAATAATACAGGAACAAAATTCGAAGTTCAAGAAAGAGATAGAAACAATAAAAAAGAACCAAATGGAAATTCTGGAGCTGAAGCATACAATGACTGAACTGAAAAATTTAAGAGAGCTTCAACAGCAGATTCAGTGAAGCAGAAGAAGAATCAGCGAACTCAAAGATAGGTCATTTGAAAGTACCCAGAGGAACAACACCAACAAAAAAATACATAAAAATGAGTGAAAAAGTCTACAGGACTGTAACATACAAGTAAAACCATACATGCACTATGGTAGTTAAAGAAAAAGAAAGAGAGAGAGGAAAAGGAAGTTTATTTAAAGAAATAATGGCAAAAACTTCACAAATCTGTGGAGGGAAATGAACATTTAAATTTATGAAGCTCAAAGGATTCCAAGTAGGTAGAAATAAAGATGTCTACACTGACATACATAATTAAATTGTCAAAAATCAAAGATGAAGAGAAAATATAGAAATTAGCAAGAGAAATTCGACTTAAGTAAAAGAATCTCTCATATGACTATTAGCTGATTTTTCAACAGAAACCTTGCAGGCAAGAAAAGAGTGGAGTGATATATTCAGAGTACTGAAAAAACAAAAACTGCCAACCAAAAATACTACATCCAGTAAAAATGTCATTTAAAAATGGAAGAGTAATGAAGACTTTACTGGACAAACAAAAACTGAGGGAGTTTGTAACCATTAGACCTGTATTACAAGAAGTGCTTGTAGTGGATTGAATTATGTGCCCCCCAAACTCACTGGAGCTTGAATTGTGTCCTCCAAGTTTTATGTTTAGAAACTTGGCCCCCATTGTGGCTGTTAAGAGGGTGAGAAATCCTATTATGGACATTGAAAGGTGGACCCTTGAAGAGGTGATCAGATTATAGGACCATGCTGTAGTGGTCAGGGGTGTGGTTCTGAGGGCTTTAGAAGAAGAGAAAGGAGAGTCTGTCTTTCTCTCTCTGGTCCACCATTTCATAATGTGACACCCTGCATCACTGTTGCTACCACCAAGACCCTCACCAGATGTGTTCTGTAGACTTTGTACTTCCTAGTCTCCAAAACTGTAAGCAACGTGTCATTTTCTTTATAAATCACCCAGTTTCAAGTATTTTTGTTATAAGCAACAGAAATGGACTAATACAGTGCTAAAAGGAGTTTTTCAGATTGAAATGAGAGAATGCTAAATAGCAACACAAAAGCATATGAAAGTATAAATTTAACTGGTAAAAGTAAATCTATAGACAAATACAAAATAATGTAATGCCATAATGGTGGTTCATAAATCACTTTTAACCCTAGAGTAAAAGTTAAAAGACAAAAATATTAAGAATAACTATAACCACAAAAATAGGTTTATGGATACACAATATTTAAAAAAGTAAATTCTGATATCAATAACATAAATTGTGTGTGCATGAGAGGGGAAGTAAAAGTGCAGTTTTTGTATGCAATGTATGTTATGTTGATATCAGCTCAAAAATAACTTCTTATAACAATAGGAAGTTTTATACATTCCTCATGGTAACCACACACACACACACAAAGACAAAAAGTAGAAGTAAAGAGAAAAGAGTCAAAGTATATCACTATAAAAAATCAGCAAATCATGAAGGAGAACAGGAAGAGGAGAAGTGAACAAGAGAACTACAAAACAGAGAAAATAATTTAAAAAGGAGCAATAGTAACTTTTTACCTATATTGATTAAGTTCAACAATCAGAAGACATAGAGTGGTTGAATTAATAAAAATGAAAAAAACAAGATCTAACTAAATGCTGTCTGCAAAAGACCCACTTTAGATTTAAGGATACATGTAGGCTGACGGTAATGGGATTTAAAAGATATTACAGGCAAATGGCAATCAAAAGAGAGGAAGCAGCTATACTTATATCAGACACAATAAACTTTAAGTCAAAAACTGCTGCAAGAGACAAAGAAGGTCCTTACATAATGATAAAAATGTCAATTCAACTGAAAGACATAACAATTATAAATATATACGCACCCATCATCAGAGCACCTAAATATATAATGTAAACACTTACAGATCTGAGGGGACAAACAGATAACAATATAATAGTGGTAGGAGACTCCAGTATCACACTTAAAATAATGAACAGATCATCCAGACACAAAATCAATAAGGAAACAGCAAAATTGAGCAACACTGTAGATGAAATGGACCTAACAGACCTATACAAAACATTCTATCCAGCAGCAGCAGAAAGCATATTCTTTTCAAACACATATGAAACGTTCTCCAGGATAGATCATATGCTAGGCCACAAAACAATTCTTAAAAAAAAAAAATTAAAAAAATTGAAAGCATTCCAAGTATCTTTTCCAACTGTAATGGAATGAAACTGAAAATCACCAACAAAAGGAAAATAGAAAATTTGCAAGTATGTACAAGGAAATTCAAGAACACACTCTTCAATAACTATTGCATCAAAGAAGAAATCAAAAGAAAAATTAGAGAATATCTTGAGACAAATGAAAATGAAAACACAGCATATCAAAACTTATGGGATTTAGCAAAAACAGTACTAAGAGGGAAATTTATAGTGATAAACACCTACATTTTTAAAAAGTAAGATCTCAAATAAACAACCTAACATTACTACTAAAGGAACTAGAAAAAAACAAACTTAGCCCAAAGTTTGCAGAAGGAAAGAAATAGTAAAGATTAGAGCAGAAATAAATAAAATAGCACATAGAAAAAAATTAATGAAACTAAGAATTCTTTGAAAAGATAAACAAAATCAAAAAACTCTTTGCTAGATTAATTGCTATGGATTGATTGTGTCCCCCAAGATTTATGTATTAGAAGCTTGATCCCCACTGTGACTGTTAAGAGGTGGGAAATTCTGTTATGATAATTGAAAGGTAGGGCCTTGAAGAGGTGATTAGAATGTAAAAACCATGCCCTAGTTCATGGGTGTGGTTAGATGACTTTAAAAGGAGAGCATGAGAAAGTCTCTCTCTCTCTCTGCTTCTGCCATCTCCCAATGTGATGTTCTGTGTCACTGAAGCCACCACCAAGAAAAACCCTCAACAGATGTATTCCCTGGACTTTGGACTTCTCACTTCTAAAACTATAAGCAATAAGTATTGTTTCTTTATAAATTACCCAGTTCCAGGTGTTCTGTTATAAGCAACGGAAATGTACCAATACACTAACTAAGGAAAAAAGAGATAAGGCATATAAATAATATCATAAATGGAAGAGGAGATATTATAACTGATGCCACTGAAATAAAGAAGATTATAAGGAACTATTATAAACAAATACACACCAACACATTGGACAACCTGGAAGAAATGGATAAATTCCTAGAAACATGCAACCTATCAAGACTGAATTAAGAAGAAATAGAAAGCCTAAACAAACCTATAACTAATAAGGAGATCAAAACATTAGTTAAAACCATCCAACAAAGAAAAGCCCAAGACTAGATGGCTTCACAGGTGAATTTTACCAAACGTTTAAGAAGTTAATACCAATGCTTCTTAAACTCTTACAAAAAGCAGAGGGAACACTTACAACTTTTTATGAGTCCAGCATCACCAAAGCAGTCAAAGATACCATATAAAAAGAAACTACAGGGATATAGCCCTGATGAATATGGATACAGAAATCCTAAACAAATAAGAAATTGAAGTCTTCAGCACATTAAAAGGATCATATATCACGACCAAGTGGGATTTATCCCTAAAATGCAAGAATGATTCAACATATGCGAATCAATCAATTTGATACATCACAGTAACAGAATGAAGGATAAAAATTGCATGATCATTTTATTAAATGCAGACAAAATTTAACATCCTTTTATGATGAAAACTCAAAAAATTAGGTATAGAAGAAACTTATCTCAACACAATAATGGCTATATATGAAAAGCCCACAGTTAGCATCACAGTAAGTGTTGGAAAACTGAAAGCTTTTCTTCTAAGATCAGGAACAATGCCCATTCTAATCACCTCTATTCAGCATGGTAATGGAAGTTATAGCCAGAGCAATTAAGAAAAAGAAATAAGGGAGGGAGGGAGGGAGGGAGGGAGGGAGGGACGGAAGGAAGGAAGGGAGGGAGGGAGGGAGGGAGGGAGGGAGGGAGGGAGGGAGGGAGGAGGAAGGGAGGGAAGGAGGGAGGAAGGAAGAAAACACATCCAAATTGGAAAAGAAAATGTAAAATTAACTCCTTGTGTATATGACATGATTTTGTATGTAGAAAAACCTAAAGACTCTACAGAAAAAGATTAGAACTAATAAATGTGACAACATTAGATGATACAAAGTCAGCAAAAAAACCAGTTGCATTTCTATACACTAAAAATAAATTTCCCAAAAAGGACATTGAAAAAATAATCCCATTTACAATAACATCAAAGAGAATGTAATGCTCAGGAAAAAACTTAACCAAGGAAGTGAAAGACTTATACACTGAAAACTATAAAACACTGATGAAAACAATTTAAAAAGAGAAATAAATGGAAAGTCATCTCATGTTCTTGGACTAGAAACATTAATATTATTGAAATGTTCATACTACTGAAAGTAATATAGAGTCAGTGCAATCTCTATCCAAACTCCAATGACATTTTTCCACAGGAATAGAAAAAGCAATTCTAAAGTTCATATGGAACCAGAAAAGAACCTGAATAACCAAAGCAAGTTTGAGTAAGTACAAAGCTGGGGGCATCACTGTTCCTGATTTCAAAATATGTTGCAAAGCTACAGTCATCAAAATAATATGGTACAGGCATAAAGGACATATTGACCAATGAAACAGAATAGAAAGTCCAGAAATAAACCTAAGCATATATGATAAACTAATCTTGGACAAGGATGCCAAGACTACACAATGGGAAAAGATACTCTCTTCAACAAATGGTGCTGGAAAAACTGAATATCCACAAGCAAAAGAATGAAATTAGATCCTTATCTTATACCATACACAAGAGTCAACTCATAATGAATTAAAGACTTTAATGTAAGACCTGTAAACATAAAACTCCTAGAAATAAACATAGGGAAAACCTTCTGGATATTGGTCTTGGTAATGATTTCTTGGATATGACACGAAAAAATACAGGCAACAGAGGCAAAGATAAACAAGTGGGATTACATCAAACCAAAAAGCTGATTCACAGCAAAGGAAATATCAGAATGAAAATGTAATCTATAGAATAGAGAAAATATTTACAAACCATATATCTAATTAAGTGTTGATATAAAAAAAGTAAGGAATTTCCACAACTCAATAGCAAACAAATAAACAAAAAACCAAATAACGTGATTTAAAAATGGGCAAAGGATCTGAATAGAAATTTTTCCAAAGACATGCAAATGGCCAATAGACATACAAAAAAGTTTTTGGCATTACTAATTATCAGGGAAATGCAAATCAAAATTACAATGAGTTAAAGCCTCACACCAGTTAGGATGACTATTACAAAAAACCCCCAAAGATAACAAACATTGGCAAGGATGTGGAGAAAAGTAATCCTTGTACAGTGTTGATGGGAAAGCAAATTGGTGAAGCCACTATGGAAAACAATATAAAGATTCCTCAAAAAACTTAAAAATGGAATTACCATATCGTATTCAAAGATGTGGGTATACATCCGAAGAATTTGAAATCAGAATCTTGAAGAGATATCTGCATTCCCATGTTCATTTCAGCATTATTCACAATAACCAAGCAACCTAAATGTTCACTGACAGATGAATGTATAAAGAAAATGTGGTATACACATAAAATGGAATGTTATTCAGTCTTAGAGAAGAAGGAAATCCTGCCGTTTGTGACAACATAGATGTATCTGGAGGATATGATTCTAAATGAAATAAACCAGACACAGAAAAACTAATACTACATAATACTACTTGTGTGACAAATTTGAAATAGTAAAACTCATAGAAGTAGAGAGTGAATGGTGGTTTCCAGGGGCTAGGGAGAGGGGGAAATCGGAAGGCATTAGTCAAAGGGTACAAAGTTTGGTTATATGTAATAAATTAGTCTTAAAGATCTGCTATACAGCACAGTGTTTATAGTTAACACTACCATGTTATACACTTAAAAATTTTCTAAAATGGTAGATCTTATGTTAAGTGTGCTATCACACACATGCATACACACACACGTGCAAATAGTATATGAGAGAAGGAAGAAAGTTTTGGAGGTGATGGATATGTTTATGGCATAGATTGTGGTGATGGTTTCACAGGAGCACACTTACCTCCAAATTCATCAAGTTGGATACATTAAATATGTGCAGTTTTTAATGTCAACCACACTTTAATAAGTGGCTTAAAAAATAGGGTATTGTAAGACTAAGACCACAAGCAGGGAGCCAGGAATAGGCAGGTAGCACTGGGAAAGACCATTGTGGTTTTCAAGCTTGAGACACTCACCAACCTCTTCAAAGAAAAAAAGAAATTTTTCAAGGTCCCCAGAATTGACATGTTTCTTTTATTATGATGTTATTTATATAGACACCAACATAAAAGTAGGAATAAATCAGTCATTTAATAGTTATATACATCCAAAACAGCGTAAACAAAGTTATTAATTAAATGTATATAAAATTACATAAAAAGAAAATTTAAGTGTACAAAATTAAGTTTGATGAATAATCCCATTTGACTGAAAAGAATTCACTGTTCAGCCTTCCTCTGGCAAAGTCCTTTGAGGTATGACTTGTCCATACTTCCTCAGACCTCAGTTCTCCCACCACCAGTTTTCTATTTGCATTGCTGCAAAACTTTTGTTCTGTAAGGTTCCGTGATGTCATCTGGCTTTCACTTGATGTGAACACATCATTTATTTATTAAAACTGCCTTTATTTTATATATTTTTAATTAACTCATGACGACTGAGTGATGTCACTTGTGGTCAGTTTGTTTGTAAACACAACAACTACAAGCACTGAAATCTCATGAGGTAGTCATGCAGGTGACCCAAGCATTAAAAATATCTGAATGATCATAAAATTGAAATGCAAAATTGTCACATTATCATAGCATGCCCAAGCATTTGTGGATCTCTGAGATTTCATTGAGATGTACTGGTGCTGTAGAAAGACTTACTATGCCTACAGTCCCTTTCTAAGGGAGCTGACATCTCTAAGCCTCTGCTGCTTGAGTGGTACATGCTGTGCCTTATCATCCTTCATCCTTTCCACACCCCCACCTTTCTGGCCTCCCATTCTGACCACTGTGGGTTGAGTCAGGAAGGGACAGTGCACTTGAGCCAAGGGCTAGTTAGTGGCCAGAATTGGTAGACACAAAAAGAGGATTTGGTTACATTTCTACCTTTCTGGTTCTCTCCCTAAAACATGGAGGAAGGTTCCACAAATGCAGAAAGGTGATGCCCGGAGCTAGAGAGTTATGTTGCCCATGAGCAAAGTAAAGTCGTGCAACCATGGACACAATAAGCATTTTGAGTTCCCTACAGTTACAGGTACCAATAAACCCAGCTCAAGTTAGTTTAAGTAAAAAAGGAAATGTAATTGCTTCAAGACTGAAAAAGCAATGATTTTACCTGGACCAATCCTTTCCCTTTCTGGTGGTTCTACTCTCCTCTATGTTTGCTTTACTCCAAGATGTCACATGATGATGAGAAGGAAAGTGGACACATCTCTCCACCAACCGATAATAGTCTTGCATCTCATTAGCTCTAACCAAGTCTACAGGCCCATTGCTGACATAATTTGTAAGACTCAAAGAGTCTAATGCTCTGATTTACATGCTCCATCCTTAAAGTGGTGAATTGCATTGTCATATCTTTCAAAAGCACAGGACTCAGAAGGAGGAAGGGTGTCCTCAGAGGAGAACTAGGAATAAGGTAAAGGGACATTTGGCAGCAACATCACCTATCCACTACACATCCCTTTAGGCCCTGTTTCTTTGTACATTGATTATAATAATCCTTTTCTGCCCATCTCTCAAGATTGCCATGAGAATCAAATGAAGCAGTGGATGTTTCTAACCTACAAAATGCATACAACATAAAGTGGTATTGTTTAAAGTGCTTGTTATCCCCCTTCTTGAGTATACCAGAGCATAATCAAGCTGAATGGGCAGTGTCCATCCTATAGACTGCAACTTCCAGTTTCCTGGGATCAGTTCTTCTTGCAGCATTCAAGAGTATTCCCCTCATTCTATTTTGGGCAGCGCATGTAGTTCACAGAATGCAAATATTTCTCGTTTTAATGACTGCTGCTAGAGCTTTATGGAGTTGTTAATTTGAGTGATACTAAGGCTTTCTATTATCCAAAGTCTTCTTTCACTTCACAGGCATAGAAGGCATGCACAGCTTGCATTTCTACCAGAATCTAGAGTGAAAGAGAATGATTGTAGCTCAAAAGAGGGGTGCAGGGACAAAGAAAGCCAGCCAATTGCTGTCTGTTGAAGACTTCCTTGATTTTGAAACATATGTGATTCAAACAACTAAGAGACACTGCGTTCCTCACATGTCTTCTTTGGGACAATGTACAGTCTGAAGTGGGATTTGTTAGGGTAGATTAGTGTTTAGATAAGCAACCCTTCAGGAGGGATGGTCAGTGGTGAGAGGAGCTGCAGGTTTGGAGCTCAGAAAAATCTCCCATGTTGTGACAATAATAGTGAAACAATAGAGCCTGCTTGTTGGGTTTCTTTGATATGAAGGAAGCCAACAACTAAGGCCTATATGGAGGGGTTCTGATGACTTTTGAGTTACAAGTTGGAAAATGTAGGTGAACTTCCTGGATTTTATAACTGTGTTGCATATCAATCCCAACCTCATTTCCAAGCAAATTCAGCATATACTTTCGGCAGCATTTTCTGTATAACCCATGTCAACGTAAGGGTTATGGAATTTTTTGTTAGGTAATACTTAGAGAAAGATGGCTTAGAAATGCAAGTGTATTTCAAAAAGTGGAAAAATGGAATTAAAAGATAATATGAATCTTTGCATGAACTTTTTGAAGACCTCTCACACATCAATTCCTATGCAATCTGCAGGTTGCTCTTTGACAGAGTGCCTTTGTGTGACTAGTACAATGGTGCGGGCAAACATACAAGAAGGTGTCCTCTCCCCTGGGCTAAGCAGTGCTCTATTAAGGCTCACTGCTGGCCCTGGGTAGGATCCTGTGTACAGGCACCAACAATACACTCTCAGAGGCAACCCCTGACAACCTGTGAATCCTAGCATGTTTGAATTTGGGGGAATAGGAAGGGCAAGAAAGCTATTTTTATTGCTTTAGTCAGTGTTCTGGGGGCACCTTCTTATGGAAAGGCCTGAGTGAGAATTAACTGAAGAGACATTTTTTAATCTGGATGCATGATCCTCAACCCGAGAAATGCCTATTTAGGATGTCTGGGGTAAGGCCTAGACATGTGTGCATCTTGACATCTTGAAATGCTGCCTGGCATTTCACTATGTTCATTATCATTATGTTCTGTATTGTAGTTGTTTATGACCATGTCTTATCTCCCAACACATAAGACCCTTAGAGGCTGAGATCCTGTAACATCCAGAGGTCACCCACTGAAGCCCTTGGATTGTATCCCATCTACAGGCATATTTTGCTTGGCTTGAAGAATGTTTAAAACTCTTTTGATGCTTGCCAGCTTTTAAAAATCAGATTTAATAAAAGTACCTTCATCCTATCCCCAACTCCTCCCCCCAACCCCTGCCAAATGTAATGACCATTGTGCAATGATTTTTCAGTTGAAATATCTGAAGACCTGTCAACACAGGTCCCACATTCCCACATTGTTACTATTGACAAAAGCTAAGCAGCATTTTCCCCTTTCAAATGGGGGTTGTGTTCTCCAGTTCACTAGAGTCCCCACCACTCCCTATTGTCTTACATCAGGCTGCTTCATCATTAACATTTCCTTCCTGGCACCTGGTAGTCGTTTGAATTTGTAACCCTGTTTAGCACTTTTGATTTCTACACAGTATCTGACTTTTTATAAGTACTTCATAAATATTTGTCAAATGGAAAACAAAAAGGCTAAACTGCTCCAGGAGACGGGTGCTGAAGTTCACTTCTTTCTCTAAGCTGCCAGATATGAGTTCACAAGAAGAACAAAAGAGTCTATTAGATTTTGTACTGTGGCTTTCCCCAGTCAAGAATTACAAACTAGTTCCTCATTTTCAGGAGCTTTATCTAAATCTCTTTACTCACCAGCTGCCAAGTAGCTAAATAATCCTCTTCAGGCTGGAGGAAATGATACTAAACTTGGGAATTTCAGTGAGTAGGTTGTCCTTAACCAGTCTCTCTCAGATTTTTTGTGTAGCAACCTGCTATTAGGGCTTTCAAAGTTGGCTTCATGAAACTCTCCACTAGAAAGACTCTTGGGAAAGAAGTTTTTTCCGGGAATATCCCCTTTGTTGATTGCCAGGATTATTACCACTTTTTTTTTTTTTTTTTTTTGTGGAGGATATAAATAGAATAGTGCTTTCAGCACTGATTTCTGAAATGTAATTTCATTTTCTCAACCCTTTAATTACACTCCCTCAGTGTCCTCCATCCCTGTATCCTTTAGGATGTGAACCACTCAAGAAAATTTTAGGAGGTATGCAAGATGTTTTTTCAATTTTATGTCTTGTATTTATTTTTTTCTGGTTACCTTTTATTCATGGCAAATGTTCCAATTTTCTTTTCACTCATAGTACAGTCATACTCTTGTTTCCTTTAAAAATATTTTAAGTAAAAAATTAAATTTATCAAAAGAAAAACAAGAAAATAATAGTCCTGGTGGAGTGAGGATATGGCAGAAATGGTGAGGTTGCTACCGCTATGACGCTTGTTTGGGAAACATTGAACTTTAAGATAAAGTCTGAGGCCCTCCCCTAATGGGATGCTGCCCATCCAGCCCTTCTCATCTTCCTGTTGGAGCTACGGTGCCACCTTGTCTCCTGTGGTCCATCCTGCCTCTTTCCTTTTCAGTTATCACAAACTGTATTTTTTAAAAAATGTATTTCTTCTCTGGATTATTATATGTCTCTCCCCACTGAGTTTTGAGTTCTTTGAGGACAGAGCCTTGTGTCCTGTTCACTGCTGTGTCTGCCATGGCCAGCAGGGTGCTGGGCACACACAGGTGCTCAGTATGTATCTGATGAATGAGTGAATGAACATCCTGCCCTCATATCTTGGTGGATTCCTTCTCATCCTTTAAGGCCCATCCAGCCCAAGAGCTGCTCCTCTGAGAAGACTTCCTCTATCCTCTTCAACCAAGACTGGGCAGTCACTCTCTTCTTTGGGCTCCAAAGGGTTATCTACACCTCACCATTACAGGATCAAATGCATTGCATTGCAAGTAGAGTAAAAGTCTATTTGCACTGAGAGACTGTGTGATTCTTGAATATCCAGCTCCCCCACATCCCATACACACATTGTCTAGCTTTCACCCCCTACCCATATTTCTAACCGTGATGTTACCCACATCAGTGACAACCATCTCCTTCTAATGACTTTATTTGTATCCACAGCTGGCTGGGGTAGGAATGAAAGAGGTATAATAAAGACAACGTGAAAATAGCTACTAGTAGCAGTATTTTTGTGATATCCAAGCTAAGTATTCATGGTTGTAAAACTATCTTAATACAGGTTTTACTTCTGGATGCTTACATCTGCAGAAAGACACAAACATCACCATCTAGAGGTAGAAATCTTGAACTGCAGATGTACATTCATTATTCATTTATTCTTTCTCCCACTCAACAGCTATTTATCGACCAGATTGACCCAGACAAACTTCTGTCTTTGTCTAGTCATTTAGTATTGATCACTTTCTATGGGTGAATCATGTTGTTTGGAGCTTTGGTTTTTGTAGTTTGGTGTCCACAGGTTTAGATAAACAGATCCATGGGAGGTCAGGTTTCTTGGTACAAAGATCAAACACTGACACATCTGGGCTTCGTACAAGTTGCTTTTGTGGCCTGAGTGGTAACGATAAAAAATGTAAACAAGTTGGGGAGATTTAAAAATCAGAAGGTTTCTCTCTCACACACACACACACACACACACACACACACACACACATCACATGGACTTCAGGCTTCTCTGGGACAATCATAAGACTTGGCAGCAGTGGCCTGCATACTTGCATTTCAGCAATTGGCTGGAGCTGAGAAGTAGCTGCCCCTTTAGCTGGGGCTACTCTGTCAGACCCACATGGGTTTCTCTGTCCACTCACTCAGGTGAGTTTGATCTCTTTTCTGAGATACCCATACATTTGGTGGATTTTGATTCTCCACGTTTATTCTTAAGGAAGGACATCTCCAAATCTCTCTAATCTTTCTTCCAACAAGGCCTTCTTTCCAACAGAGGCAATCATAACTGCACAATTATCAAGGGGATGATACACTTCTTGATGACCTTTAGAGTAAAAGCCATTTATTTCTCTGGGTTTCTGTTCCTCTTAAAAATAATTTCTTTGCTCAAATCCCCACACTTGATTATTTCCCCTTCCATCCTTGCTTGGTGGGAGAGGAGGCTGTTTTAGAGATGTTGACCATTTCTCCCTCTTATTTGTTCAACAGATACCTCATTAACACTTTTGAAGTACCAGGACCCATGCTTTGTGCAGGAGATGTGGCTGAGAAGGTGACACACATGCTCGTAGTGGCACAAGTGGTGTAGCCATTATAAAAGATCCGTGAGGCCGTGGGGACATATAGAAGGGACACTGGACCTAATATGGGGTCAGAAATAAGGTTAGGGGCAGTGTCCTTGGAGAGAGGAACATTAAAGCTTGGACCTCAGGACAAGCAGGAATTAGCCAAGGAGGGAGAATCCTGCACAAGTGCCCAGAGAGTTGCTGGGCGTGGCGGGAGAAATGCAGAAGTGTCCGTGTGCTCTGCTGCGGAGCCCGCTCAGACTTCATCCTGAGAGTGACGGGAGCAACCAGAGCTCACGAGCAAGGGAGGGAGTGTTCAACTCTACATTTTCAGATCACTCCATCTCTTAAAATCCATTTTAAGAGGCGTGGCTGAGAACTAAGGCTCTGGCTGCTTTGGACAATTCCTAGTTCACTCTAAGGAACAAGTCTGCTGTAAAGGTTTCCAGGAGAGGCACCTTCAACATCTTGTAGGCACAGCTATGACGGCTGTTGCGCTGCCCCCGTAGCCTCTCTTGTTTTGCTCTTTAAATTCTTGTTGTTTTCTCTCCACTTTCCTAGTAGTTCTCTCTGTTTTCTGCATAGTTCCCTCCGCTTTCTACGTAATGCAGGCATCTTCCTGGAGGTGCTGCGGCTTTGCGGTTGCCTGGAGAAACACAGCAACAAGGTCGTGAACTCTTTCACTTACCCCCAGGGGGCCCTTCTATCAAAATGTTAGCTTCAAAGCCTAGTTGGAAGTAGTCAGTGCGAAGCAAAAAGTCAACAAACACGTCCCCGGAGTGTTGGCACCGGAAGGTCTTTCTCTCCTCCTTTTGCTCAATTCCCAGTTGGTTACAGCCTGAACTTCTGCCTACTCGTCTACCCCCTGTGGCAGCTCCTATTCATGCTCTGAGTCTATTGAGGAAGGCTGGGAATAGAGACTAGACTGAAAAGACACCTAAGCACGTGATCCCACCCTCCATTCTTCTCCAAATGAACTGGTGCGGGTGTCGCACACATCTGGGCTCCGGTTTGAGCATTTACAGTCACTGGCTACGTGGGCTCTGGAAAGTCACTCCACTTCTTTGGGCCCCAGTTTCCTTTTCTGTAAAGTGGGAATGACGATTCCTGCTCTGCCTACTTCATGGGGTTATTTTGAGGAGGAGAAAATGACTCCATAGGTTCTTTCAGTCATTTACCAAACATGTATTGATTAGTCAGCCATGTGTTAGCCACTGGGGGATAAAAGCTCTTGTTGAACTGTAACGTGCTACACAAATATGACATTCTTGGATGCAGAAAATTCACTACTACCGGATCAGATTGGGTGTGTTTGTCTGCCTCCCTCACCTGTCTTGCCTGCAGGTAGGAGCAACAGCTAGGTTCCTGGGCACCACCCACTCATAAGCAATCAAGGCAAAGGTGTAGTATAGAAAATAACTAGCATTAGAAAGATCTATGATGACTCAGCCTTTGAGTATTTGGAAGCTTCCTTAAGTCTTGCACCAGAAGGCCGTATGTAACAGGATGTCCATCATAGTTTTCCTGTTACTCCAGTATTATCACGTAGGGCCCCAAATAATGGACAATGAGGAGCTAGTCCCATTTTCTAAAGATTGCTGGCAGCAGTTGGGGCCAGAACACTCCTCTCCCCGCAAATATCCAGAATTTCCTAAAAGTCAAAACTGACCCTCCCAGCATGGGCCTCTTGGCTTCCTCCCTCCTTCTGTCTAGGCTGTGTGAGCAGAAGTCTAGGAGAGGAGGAGAGGGAAGGAGAGAGAATCATCATAGGAGTCAACCTCCAGGGAGGGAATTGTTCCTAAGCGAATGTGTAAGGTTTAGGGTCCCAATGAGAAACAGATGGGACCTTCAAATTAGAACAATTCAGGGAAGGTTTATTTACAAAGAAGAACCACAAAAGATCATGTGGTCACCCAGGGGTAGGAGCAACAAAGCTCTTGCCACTTCTAGGCCCAAAGGCATGAGGAGAGGGAACTGAATCCAGAAGCAGAAGGAGAGAGCCCCTCAGATCTTTTAGAAATCTTTTTCAGTGGTTGGACAAAAGGTAACAGCAGCCCTAAAATAGAAGGGACAGGAGATTTGGAGAGAAAGGTGAAAATAGGAGAGCTGTTTCAAAGACATCCTCGGTAAGCTGAAGAAAAGTTACTACGATTGCATATGAGATGGGTTATAAAGAGAGACAAGGAGGAAAGGGAAACTTGTAGATTTCAGGCTTGGGCAACTGGGCAAATGACATTAATTTCAATCGAGGACATGAGAGAGGGGTGGGGTTGAGTTGGAGGAACCATGTTTGCTTTGGGACCTGCCAGGTTGAGATGACTAAAACATCTAGATGAGGTGTCCTATATTCAGTTGGATATGGCGTCTGAGACTCAGAAGAAAGACCTCAGCTAGAAATACAGAATTATATTATATGCAAACAATGATAAGGTTGTCACATAACATGTACAAGATGCTGTGAAATCTGATGCTTAGTGAGTGAAGAAACCAGTCATTGACATTTTGAAAAATTTTTTTTGCTGCCATCTTGGAATTGTGGCCACTCCTGAAAAAGATAACAGCATTATGCTGCCCAGGCTAATTACTGTCTACAGAATATCCATTTTGCGGTAGAGGACAGTGAGGTCCTGAGAGGTGAAGTATAGTAGCTAAAATTATTATCCTTGCAAATGACCAAAAGCCCAGTTTAAACCAGCTTAAATAAACAAAGGAATTTATTGGCTGAAATCCAGGGGTGATTTTCGGCTTTGGGCACGGTTTGATGCAGAGGTTCAGAACATGGCATCGAGACACAGCGTCTCTACTTTTCCATTCGTTCTGCTTTTCTTCATATGTTTATTGGCTTTACTCTAAGGCTGGCTCAGTTTCATGACAGCAAGATGGTTATAGCAGCTCTAAGCCTCACATGCTCATGCCTTCGAATCTAGTGAACAGATAGCCCTTCTCTCTCAGGAGCCCTGTTACAGATCTCTAGTGTTCTCATCAGCTCTGATCTGGTCCCATTCTTAGCTCTGATGCATAACTGTGGCCAGAGGGATGGGATCTGCAGATTGGATTGGGACAATATGAGCCTACTGGTAGATCTGAGAAAAAGGTCAATTCCACCTAAACTTTAGGATTTCATAGGAGAGGAGGGGTGTATCCACAAATGAATAACAGGGTGCTATCACTTGAGAAGAGATGCTGAGGAGGAAAAAACAAAAACTAATAAGCACAGGAAGAAAGGACCTGTCTGAGGTCACCCAGCTTGTTAGTGTTAGGGTCAGAGCTAAATCTCATGTATCCATACCCCTTACATTCTTCCACACCTTATGGCCACCTGCTTGCTTTGTTTCCACTAATGTTCCCAGAGACTTAAGGTGGTGAGAGGCCAGGAATGTGTTAATAAGAAAAAACGTAGTGATAAAAACATCCAAGAGTTCCCAGGTCATTCAAGGTTTTCCCCTGGCCCACATTGGACTAGAGAATAACGGGGTAAAAACACTGCCCCAGGTTGGCAGGCAGGAAAACAAGAGGGCTGGCGAAGCTGCTGCCGACCCTGCCCGGGCCCACACTCCCTCAGCCTGGAAAAAGTCATACCATAGGGCCCAGGGGACTTTAAAGACCCACAGAGGACTGGTTAGGACCCGTTCACAGTGGTTCCTAAAAGTGTCTTTAGTTCATTATTGACTGTCAAGTTATTTCATGTGACTCTGTCATTCTTTTCTTTCTGCCTTCTCTGTCACAAAGTTTTGCTGGTTTTGGTTATTTTTAGCCCAGCTCAGGCCCTTGGGGATCATCAACTCTCTTGTTTCGCAAAAGAGAGAAAGGAGACTCAGTGTTTCAAAGTGAGTTACGATCACACACTTCCAGCCCAGGGATTCCACTGTACCTGGTTGCCTCCACCTACCTCTTAATGGTCTCAACAAGGCACCTGACTGGTCTCTGCCTTGTTAAAGAGCCAAATGGTCTCTCAGGACTCACAGGAACAATACTTTTTACCTTAGAAATATGGTGGGTTCCCAAAAAAGCTTTGCAAGTTGGTATTTGCAAAAGATGGTTTGTGTCTTTCTGCATTCTCAGTCTCACAAAGCCCATTGAACCAGAGATCATACATGCTCTAGGGAAACTAGTAGCAGATGATTGTTAAAGGTTGAAAACTGAACTTCGCTTTGGCTCTTCTTTATAGGAAAGCCTTAAGGACCTCTGCAGGGTGTTTACTCTTTGAGGATTTGCTTGCAGTTGGCCTGGGGTCCTTAATTTCTTTGCTCTTCCAATGATGGCTTCATTTTCCTTCAGGGCTGGCTTTAAGGGCTTGTGATTTGTGCAGCTGCACTATGACCCACACTCAGAGGACCCCACACTAGATTTAATGCTCTGCTGTGGCCATCTTGAAATTCCTAATAATTTTATCTTTGAAGTTGTGTTTTGTAGGTCAAGTCCAAGAGACAATGGAGCATGTACCTGAGCAGAGGAGTTGTATGTGATACACGTGTCCACTGCTGTTCTTTGCTGCCCCATTCACATGCAGCATTCATGATGCCCCACGAGCACAGAATTCAACTGTGCCCCTGATGCACGGAGTGCAGCAGGACCCATGGAGAGTCCAAGGGAAGTGTGCTACATCTACCACTGGGTAAACGGGGGTGCCGAGAGAGGCTGTGCTTTCTGTTCCCTGGAATGCAAAGAAACACAAATGACCAAGGGTCCCCATCATATCCTTCCTCCCTCATGTTACTTCCATGAGTCAACCACCCACTTAGGCTGAAAATTATGATATAGAAGTAAAGAGAAAGGCAGAGCAACCCATAGTTCCTTTTGCTTTCAGTCCTTCCTTACTCACCAGTCAGCTGGAAGTAGAGAGTGTTGGTAGGATGTGCGCATATCAAGTGAAATAAAACCAGCTGAGTTCTTTTTTTTTTTTTTGCAGCACTTCCACTGTTCTGGTAAACAGAAAATACATATGCATGTGTGAGCTATAAAATACAAATTGTGTAATTTCAGTTACACACCAGGCTAAATGCTCTTATACTTGCCCTTAAAATGAACATTTTACAATATAAAGAGGAACGGTAAAATTCATGACGATAATTTTAAATTTTAATTTTTCTTAGATCAACATCAAATAGCAAATATAAAACACCATGGTGAGTTGAGAGAGAGAGACCACAGAAGAAAGAGAAAGCTTTATATTTTAGTATCTTTAACAACACTTGTTTTTCCTGTTTTCTAAACAAGGGACCCAACATTTTGATATTTCCCCTGGGCTCCAGAAATTTTGTAGTCATCCCTGGCCTTCTGGGCCTTAGAATAGCTTAAACACACTTGCCATTTTGATCCACCATTGGTGCCTAAACATTTTTCTCTTGAGTATTAATTAGTTACTCCCATTTCATACTGTCTAATTTATAAAGGGCAGTACTAGTTTGTTCAGGCTGCCATGATAGAATAGCACAGAATGGTGGCTTAAATGGCAGAATTTTATTTCCTCACAATTCTGGAGGCTGGAAGCCCAAGATCAAGGTGTCAGCAGGTTTGGTTTTTTCTGAGGCTTTTTTCCTTGTCTTTGTAGACAGCTGACTTCTCACTGTGTCCTAACATCATCTCTTCTCTGTGCTTGGACATCCCTGGTATCTCTTTTATGTGACCAAATTTCCTCTTATAAGGACACCAGGTGGATTGGAGTAGGGCCCACTAAAATGACCTTTTTAAACCTTCCATACCTCTTTAAAGTCCATATCTCCAAATACAGTCACCGTCTGAGGTTCTGGGTGTTAGGGCTTCAATACATGAATTTGGAGTGAGTCACAACTTAGCCTGTTACAAGAACTTTCACATTTTTTCTTTTTTATAATAGCCTTGAGGGAGTAGCTAGTACTTGCATTTTGCAAACCCATTCATTCATTAATTCAACAAATATTTAGTGGGTACTTACTAAGTGCCAAGCACAAGGCTAGATGCTGAAGATGTAATGATAAAGAAAACAGGTAGATCCCTGCTGTCATGGAAATTAGGTTCTAGTGGGAGATACAAACGAAAAGCAATGTAGCAAATAAAACAATTATAGACTATGAGAAATACAAGTAAGATAATACACATAGTGCTGTGATAGAAAATAAAGTGGGTGAGATTTTTGATAGTGTCTTCAGAGAATGTGTCTCTGAGTAGGTGATAATTAACCTCGTTGACACATTGGGAAGGATTCCTTAATGCAAAGAGCTCAGCAGAGGAAACAGCAAGTGCAGAGGTCCAGAGGTGGGAAAGAGCTTAATATGTTCTAGATAGTGACAAGATGCCAGTGCAGCTGGAGCACAGAGTATAATGTGGTACATGAAGTATAAGGGCAGGAGTAGGGTCACTCAGGACCTCGCCAACCTTAGTTAAGGAGTTTAGAATTTGTTCTGAGTGCAATGGGAAGTTACAGAAGAGTTGTTGGCAGGAGGGTGGCATGGTCTGCTCTGCAGTGTGGAGGATGGATTGGAAGGAGGAAGGAGTGGGAGATGCAGAAACTGGGTCCTCCAAGTGTTCACATACCTTCGAAGTGACAGGAGGGGCAGGTACAGACTTTCATTCCATTCCCATAAACATGGAGGATGGTGCCCTCTGCTGTTCCAGTTGACTCTTAACTCTCCTTTGATGACCGATCTAGGAAGTGAAAAAAGAAACCTTTCCAGCTCTCGATTATGGAAAGTATAGAAATTCTCCAATCACATTTTCAAAATATATAGTAACATTTTGAGGTCAAGAGAATGAGGCATGAGGAAGCTTCCAACCAACAGGCTGACTGTTCTGGGTTGAAGATGAAATACAGTCAATTGACCCTTTTATTTTTGAGTAATTAATCCATTTACTGTTTTCTAAAAAATTATACGTGCTCATTCAAAGACTTTATGAAGAAGACCTCAAAAGCACAGGCAACAAAACCAAAAATGGACAAATGGGATTATATCAAACTAAAACGCTTCTTCACAGCAAGGAAACAATTGACGGAACAAAGAGACAATCTGCAGACTAGGAGAAAGTATTTGTAAACTAAGCATCCAACAAATGATTAGTATCCAGAACATTCAATGAACTCAAGCAACTCAGTAGCAAAAAACATAAATAATCTGATTTTAAAAAATGGGCTAATGAGCTGAACAGACATATCTCAAAAGAAGACATACAAATGGACAACAGGTATATGAAAAACTGCTCAATATCACCAATCATCGGGTTATTGCAAATCAAAACCATAATGAGATATCATCTCGATCCAGTTAGAATGACTATTATCAGAAAGACAGAAAATAAATTCTGATGAGGATGTAGAGAAAGGGAAACTCTTATACACTGTCGGTGGAAATATAAATTGGTACAGCCATTATGGAAAACAGTATGGAGGTTCCTAAAAAATGAAAAATACAACTACCATGGGATCCAGCAATCCCACTACTGGGCATATATCCAAAGGGAGAAAATCAGTATATTGAAGTGATAATCGCACTCTCATGTTTATTGCAGCACTACTCACAGTAGCCAAGATATGGAATCAACCCAAGTGTTCATCAGCAGATAAAAGGATAAAGAAAATGTGGTATATTTACACAATAGAATACTATTCAGCCATAGAAAAGAATGAAATCCTGTCATTTGTAGCAACACGGATGAGCTTGGAGGACATTACATTAAGCAAAGTAAGCCAGGAACAGAAAGTGAAATACCATATGTTCTCACTCATATGTGGAAGATGAGAAAGTAGATCACATGGAAGTAGAGAGTAGAATGGCGGTTACCAGTAGCTGGAAGGGGTAGGGGAAAGGGAAGTTGATTAACAGATACAAAATTACAGCTAGATAGGAGGAATCATATCTAGTGTTCTACAGCACTGTGGGGTGACTATAATCAACAATAATTTATTGTATACTTTCAATTAGCTGGAAGAGAGCTAACCAACACACACAAAAAATGATAAATGTCTGAGGTAATGGAAGAAAAAGCAGTGTTTGCCAGGGTTTCCAGGATGGGGAGGGAGGGAGGGATGAACAGGTGGAGCACAGAGGATTTTTAGGCAGAGAAACTATTCTGTATGATACTGTAATGGTGAATATAAAGAAATTATGCATTTGGCAAAACCCATAGAACTGTACAACACAAAGAGGGAACCCCAATATAAAACTGAGTTAATCATAGATCAGTCTAGGTTCATAACTATAACAAAAGCACCACACAAATGTAACATGTTAATAATAGGAGAAACTGGGGAGGGGGAGGGGAGAGATGGCGTGGGAACTGTGTTCTTTCAGCTCAATTTCTTTGTAAACCTAAAACTGCTATAAAACTAAAGTAAAAAACAAAAACAAAATCAAAAAATGTGTAAAGTAAAAAAAATTTTACAAGGGGAAAAAATTGTACATACTCATTACAAAAAAAATCAGGAAATACACACACAAAAAGAAGTAACAAATTACTGCAGATCTTACCATTCAAAAGTAACAAGTATTAACATTCAGTGAACTTTGCTTTAGACATCACTCCGGTGCATGTACATGCATGTATATGTTGGATAAAAATGTTGTCAATAGAGATACCTCTACAATTTAAAAAATTATTAAAGCAATTTAAAAGACAGAGTCTTTTTTTTTTAGTAACACATTTCAACTTTAGATATTACGGATTGTCTCAGTGTTATAAAACAGGGATCAGCAAAGGTTTTCTGTAAAGGATCAGAGTAAATATTTTAGGTTTTGCGAGTTTGAAGGTCTAGGTGAGAACTATTCGACTCTGCCATTGTAATGTGGAAGCAGCCAGAGATAGTATATAAATAATGAGTGTGGTTGTGTTTCAATAAATCTTTATTTACAAAAACAGGATGGGGGCCACATTTGGCCCACAGGCTGTAGTTTGCTGACCCCTGCTCCAAGAGGTAGAGTACTGTGCTTACTCTTCCTTCCTTCCACCTTTTTCCTCTCCAGATTTTTCTTAGATTATTTTCACTTTGTTAGGACTTGTTTATGCCCACACAAGATGAGCCTTAGCTGTGAAATTAAATAAACTTGGTGTTTCTCACCAGTTCCTTTTATCATAGCTTTTTCATTCATAAGTTCTTTTTTATTATTCTCCTGCTCAACTGGATTATTTGTCAAATAGTTTTGTTTTGTTTTAAAAAGAGTTCACGAGTATTATGTTTCCTGAGCTCTTTCATGCCAGAAAACATCTGCTTTTTATCTTTGTACTTGATGACACTCTGGCTTGGTGTAATATTTTTGGATCACACTGGTGCTCTCAGAAGTCTGTGATCATTGCTCTATCATCTCTGGGCAAAGACTTGAAACCAACCTGACTTTTTCCTCTCCACTGGCTGACTTGCCATTTTCTGCCAGAAAGTCTTAATATTTTTTCCTTATCTTAACATTGAACAGTTTAACATGGAAATATCTCAATATATATCATTCTGTATCAATTTTTCTTGACATAAGGTGTACTCTTTTGTCACGTGAATACCATTCTTCCTTTGAGGAAGCTTCTTTTAGGTTATATCTTTCAATTCTTTTTTGTTTTTCCTTTTGCTGCACTTTAAGGATATCAATTGTCCTCATGGTAGATAATTTTTTTCTCTCCATATCTTTCATCTTTATTTTAATCACTGTCTTTTCATCTTGCATTTTCTATGATTACTCGCAGCTCTCTCTCCATGCCATTTTCAGCCGCCTTCCTCTGTCCTTTGTCATTTGTAATTCATTAGATCTGTGACACTATTGTCTCTCAATTTGTTTTCTTAACCTACAATCTCTTCTTTCATCTTAGTCAATTGTTTTATAATTTCTCTTAGAGGTCTTGTTTTATTAAATTCACGTTCTTAATGAATTCTCTATAATGAAGCATTCAAAAGGAACCTACATTTTTCCTTTGGGTTTTATTCCTGAAAGTTTTGGGATTTTTTGCAGGGTTGGGGGGGCGTCTCTTTTTTTGCTTAGTATATTATTCATTTCTTTAGTAGTAGATTTGCATAATTTTTGAACTATTTATTTTCATTTTGCTCACCTTTAACAGAGAGCAGCTTTGTTTATAGTTTCTCTGAAAGAGTGTGGGTAAATTTGCCTTGATACCCTTCCCACTTTATCTGGAACCATTTTGTCTTCCCTTCATCAAGGTATTGGTTTGAGAGCCAGGTATCACTTTCTATTCATTTTTTCAATTAAAGATTATTTTGAATTCTGAATATTTTGTTGACTAACTCTACTTGGGGGTGGTGGGGTGGCCTTATGAGTTGTACCAGTGCTATCAGAATCTTTTTCTTTTCATGGATGCCAAGCCTAAAAAATTATGGTTCAGGTAGTACCCCTTTTCTCTCTGGTTGCTGCTGATAAATTGCTGGCATAAAAAATAACCATTTTATCAGGTGTGGGAAGTTTCTGTGATCTTGTTTTACTTTGCTATCTTTGCATGGAGGATGGGTATTGAAGCAAGAGCCAAGTACATTTTTGGAAGGATTGAGTTAAGAAAAGAAACAGACCAGATGATTCTTAAAATTCCTTTTAGCGCAACACTGAGACACTATTAATATGACAGCAGGGGTCGCCCAATCATTAAAAATTATCACAAAGTTCAAGAACAAATAACAAGAGGCATTGCAATTTTCAGACCGCTAGAGGGCAGATCTTGGCCACAATTTGAAATCGTTCTGTCCTACAGTAGCACTATTCAATGAATTAAACTGGAGCTCATTTAAACTTGCAAAAAGTGTGAAAAGGATAAACTGTAAGGGAACTGGAGCTAGGATTATCTGGCCGCCAGGGGCTACTCATTTGTGAGAGGGGTCTCGTGCTTCTTTCTCTTGCCATCTTTATTGTACCCTCCCGTTATAAGCTCACTTCTGCCAATCCCTCCAAGTGACCCATGCTTACAAACTATTAAAACACACGCCAATCCTCAGTCACTGTGCTGTGTTTTTCAGCTGGTGTCCAGACAAGTGAAATGTCTTGCCCAGAGTTACAGCCACCTAGCTCGTAAATGGCGAGATGAAGCCCACCACCTTGAGGGCTCCTGGCCTTCTGCAGAACTCTCCAGGACAGCGAGCTCTTGCTACTGATATTTTGTCTCCGGGATTGAAGCCACAAGAGAAACAACAATAGCGTGAAATAAATCAGAGCCCTCTCTTCAGCTTTAGCTGTTGTAGCTCCCTATGGCACTCTGAATCATTACTGCAAATGGAGTTTTTTGTGACCTAATGATAAGATAAATAGAAACGAAGATAATAGAAATCTGCCTTTGCTGGCAACAGCGCTCCACTTGTTTCTCAGGCTGGGTCTTGCTGCAGGCAGAAAGTACCATTTGCCAGCATGAACGTTCAGCCTGTTGCTCACGAAGTTCCTCCTTACATGGCTCATCATGCTTCACCAGGGAATCAGAGACTTGTTTTCCCTCATGGGCTGCATTTTTTGCCTCAGCTCTTTGGAGAGACGTTTAGTCAATTGTTTCATAATGCACACGTAAGACAAATGACTGCTCATCACTGTACCCAGGGAAGCTTTGGACCCACAAAGTCAGCCAAGGCCCGCCAAAGAGTTCAGATAGGGTTATAAAGTGCTCTGTCAGTAACACAAGTTGGGAATTTTAAAAATAGGACCATGTGTTTGCAGGAGAGAGACATTATATTTTTTTCATGTATATTTAGTTTGGACTATCCCAGACAATCACTATTTCCTCTTGGGAAGTATGTTGGCTTAGATATTGTCATTAGCTTATCACAAGATCTGATCCCTACCCAGTGGCAGTAGGCACGTCTGGTGCTTCCTTCAGGTTGAGGTGTCAACATGAGCTGTAGCTGGTGTGGTTTAGTTCATTGTGGACTAAAGTGTTCAGTGCCCCCCAGACATCTTTCAGGACTAGATAAACATATGCAGAGAACTGTATTTCTGCCATTGTAGTGAACTTGTTTGAACCTCAGCACGGTGAGAAGGATATATTCTAACTGTGATTCATCCTATTGAAGAAATGAATTGGGCTTTGAATTAGGGGAGGGGGTTCATTTCTCTGGGGCTGAGGGGAGTAAGAGATTGAACTCAATGGGACAAAAAAGAAAACTAAACAAAGCTCTCCTTAGGCAGGTGAGCCAGCCCTTGAACGAAGGCTGTGTGTAGGGAGGAAGGAAAACACTCCTAAGCTTCCCAGGAGCTGTGCTGTCTAACACCAGTTTTAAATTTCCCTTGTCCTCATGTTTCTCAAGATTTCAATAGAGTTTTACCAGACATTGCAACCTAGCATGTGCTGGGCTGTGGAGAATTAGGACAGGGGCTGTATCCTCCTGGCATGGGCTATGCTGAGACAGGGGCCCTTTACTTGGGGCTGTGTCCTTGGAGAAAATATTGCAGACAGTGCCTGCAAAACAGTTGTGAGATGGTGAGAGGCGACCTGTAGAGGGGCCCAGAGCAGCGGTCCAGAGTCAGAGATGGAGAATGATAATTAAGGTGGATTTGTTACAATGGGGCACTATTCCCTAAGAATTCCTAGGAATAATAAGGAGGAAGAATCCCATAACAAAATAGGGATATTGTATAACAAATAGATACGCTATAGAATAGGGGCTCAGGTAGAATTAGTTGGCTACTAAGCAGACGGGCTCCCTTGAATGCTAAAAAACCTTGAGAACTTAGAGGTACATATTGCTAGGGCCTTTCTGTTTGGTTGCCTATGGCTTTCTATCCCATAAAATAAACTCAAATGAAAAATGTTGGGATCATCTTTTTGAGAAGTTCAAAGAAGTAAACACTTTACCTTATGATTAATTTCTGACTGGATCATACGTAAAGGAAAAACAGAGTGGAATCCATTGCTAAACAAACATACTTTTATTCCTCGAGGGAAATGCAAAATGTTTACATGTCAAAGAATAAGGTCATGAAAACTACAAGCATATTTGCTGACATTGGAGCCTGTAGTTGGCAAAGGAACAACCTATTTACTCTTTCTACGTTTCTAAAGGTCATGGGAAAACCCATTATCTTAAATAGGAGTAAATTTAGTATTTAAGTAACACTAAACACTAAACACTAGTTCTAGGTCTGTAGAACAAAATACGAATCTCAATATGAACCTAGTTGGGTATAGCAATGTAACCTATGTTTAAGTAAAGTACTCAAGATAAGGAGGATTGGGAAGATTGATGAATAAAAAAGTGGCATTGGGAATAATTGGAGCACCATTTAGGAAAAAAAAAGTTAGAGCCATAGCTTATATCATGATATGTTAGATGACTGTTTTAACCCACTCGGAATCTATTCACCCTTCTTATGGTAACAGATTTTAGCTTGCTTTTGAAAAATGATCTCTCCTTTGTGTGCAAGTTGGGTGTGACTATAAATCAAGATTCCCTGACCTTTTCTGCTCAAGGGGTGGCTGTCACTCAAGTCAGGACAATCAGAGTCTGTCTCAAGGGCCTGTGACTGGAGCAAGAAGAAGAAGAATTCATTGAGCACCTACTATGTGCCAGGCAGGGATCGCCATTTCCATGGAGCTTCCACAAATATTCTGTACAAGTATTCATATTCTGGGGGTGGTGGTGTGGTGCCAATGGAGGATAGTAGTGTTCCTTCATTTTGCTGCTCTATTTCTTCTATGTCTGTTGATTATTTTCTTCTACCAAGATCCCCAGAGCTACCTGGTTGTTCTCTCTCCAAGCCAAGCTCGGCAAATTTCACTTTAATTCTGTGAACTCTCTCCAATCTTTCTGACAAATGTCCTTTTGCTTAAATTATCCCAAGCCAATCTATCACCTAAAAACACAGATGTATACTAAATTTTACATGGTTTTAAAAAGTGATTTTCAAGTTTCAGGTACAGAAGAATCAACTAGGCAGAAGTTCAAAAAAACATATTTTCATGGTTCTTTGAGAGTAATTTTGGTTAATTAGGTCTGTCATGGGTATTGGGGGCGGGCACTAAAACAAACAAATAAAAAACAAAACAGGTAGTCTTAGGCAGGCAATTTTCAAGCCACTCTTCGAGAACTACTAGATTAAAGAGCTAACTGATATTTTTAAGCATACATAGACAAGCAGAAAATAAAATATTTATGAGATCCATAGAGGGATAGCAACTTTCTTTCTATTGCTTTGAAGTGATAAAGGCAACTGCAAAGGAAAAAAAAAAACTTTTATAGAATTACGTGAACAAACATTAAAACATCTGTAAATTAAAATTAAAGGATAAGGAGAAAGGCAGAAACTGTTTTTATTAAATATGACAGACAATAGTCTAATATCTATAACAATCTGTGATGAGCTCATTCAAATTTTTAACATAAATCACTAAAATGTTTTTTTTTTTACATGAAGGAAAACACGAATAGTAAACAAACACATAAGAGAATGTTAATTTATAAAATAATCAGGAAAATGAAAGGTAAGGCAACATTAAGGTGTTATTTTACACCTGCTAAATTAATGGCAACAAAAGATTCAAAGAAATGCCCACACTGCATTGGTCAGGTTAAGCAACAACTATTATGCTCATGTCCTTCCAGTGGCAGTTTAATTGGTACTGAGAAGACTCCTGAAAAACTATTTACAGAATAGCCAAGGTGGTTAACTCTATGCTTAAGGTCTATGAAACCTAGAACTTGAGACATCTACTTTTAGGACTTATTAATAGAAAGGGATAGGCCCCAGCTCATGCCAAACTCCAGGAGCCGCTTCAGCCCCTCACACCTAAGGCCAGCTGTCCTTTATAGGGCTAAGGGCCCAAGTTCAACACCTCCCTATGCTAGAGCTGCTAAATTTAGTCAATAATAATAATAATAAATACAGGACATACATTTAAATATTGTACAGGGCATACTTATATGGTACTAAAAATTTTTTTGTTACTTATCTGAAATTCAAATTTAATTGGGAACCCTTTATTTTATCTGACAATCTTATTCCAAGCACACATATCTCAGTCTTTCTCTCCCAGGATGCTTGTCAAAAGACACCCACCCAATGGTCCATGAAAACCTCTAGTTTCAGACATTAGCGGTATAAAGGCTTAGATCCTGGTTTTCTTACATCCGTAGGACAAGGGCGTGGCCTTTTTCAAATCTTCAAACCTGCTAACTCAACCAGGAACCCTGAATTTAGAATGTAGGGTGGCTCTCAGATGTGTTCCTTGACCCTTGAACTTCAGGACTGATCCTGTAGCCAACAATGACTCTAGGAGTAGGTGCGTTCAGCCAAAGACCAGCCCTGAGGAAGATTCAGTCAATTTCTCTGAACTTCACTTTCCTTGTGTATAAGGAGTGTGGGTAATACTACATCCCTTGGGTGAATAAGAATAAGTAATTTTATTTACGTCTGCAAAAACAAAGCAAAACACTACAAAATCCCCCCACCACCAAATTAAATGTAGAAGGATAAACAAGGGACAAATCGAAGTGGCTACCCACAGAGACAAAAATAGGAGGAGTAATTTTCAGTGTACAGGTTTTTGTGTTGTTTTTATTTAGGACCCACCCTTGCAGTGCCCTTGTGAAGATGAAACAAAATCATGCATGTTCTGTACCCGGCACTCTCTGGGGTCCTTGTAAAATGGTGCTAGTATTATTTCCACTGCAGCACCTTGAACCTCTCATAGGGGTTCCTGTCTGGTGCCTGATGATTTATATACTGAGAAATGACAAAAGTCATCAGCTGTATCCTCAGGAAACTGATCTAATTCACCCTGAAGCCTGTGGTGCCTCTTGCTTCCCCGGCTTTCTGCACTCTTTCCTTCCTGCCTTTCTCCAGCCACATCAAGTCCAATCTGGGGCTTCATCATGTAGCACTGGCTCACTTCTATGCACTCCCTTTTCCTTCCACTCATTAAATGCTGCCCCTTCTTCTACGGCAGACTAGTAACTCATTATGTATGAGATTAAGCAACTCTAAGAATAGCAGGTGTCAAGAATTGTGCCAAGGAAAGGAGTTGGCTCTGAGCAGATGTGGTCATGTGGGAAAGCAATAGTGAGAGGAGATTTAGGAGGCATTTGATTAATACCAGTAATTTAAAGGTTCATTTGTGTTACTGCATTCCAGAAACCTCCCAGGCTGACTTTGTCAAGTTTCTGAGAGTATCTCTTTGGGTCAGAGTTTATTTGTGATGAGGTTCACTTTATGGTAATGAAGAGAGATGAAAGGAAGAATGATAGAAAATGCTGTGTTTCAGATCTGGAGAGAAATAGCCAGGAAAGGGAAGAGATATCCAGAGAAGAAAGGCTGAGGGACTTGAAGCAGTAGACAACCAAACTAATGTAAATAGCCCGTCCTCAGCAATCAAGATGGGATGCACATCTTACTGTGCCCTTGGCAATTGCTTAATGGATGATCCAAAGCAAGGCCCTTCCAGACTTGTAAAATGAGGAAGGACACCAGAAGGTCCTGCATGTCCTTTGCAAATCATGGAGACTCAATAAGTCTATTACATCAACTGTAAATCGCACAGAGCAAGAGCTGCTCTCAGGAGTTAGAAGAGATCCTGAAGCAGTGACTGGAACTGTAGACTCAGAGTGCCTAGATTAAAATCCCACTCTGTCATTTGCTATCTGTGTGACCTGGGACCAAGTTATTAAATCAGGGCAAGTTAACCAGCTATGTATCCCAATTTCTTTATATAAGAATAGGGATACAAAGTATTTAGCAATGCAGTTGCTGTAAGGACTAAATAAGATAATCCATGCAAAACACATGTAGAACAATTCTTGGAACATATATGTGCTCAGTACATGTTTCATGGAGTAGTGGTGGTAATGTTAGCAGTAAAAGGTAATTCATATAAAGATCCAGTGCAAAGTTTGGCACATAGTAGGCCCTCAATAGATGTTATTACTCTGGCTATCCCTGCTTTTAGGACCCGTTCACAACTTTTATGCCTGCAGGTGTCTACCTGTAACCTCTGCCACAGTTCTAGCCTTTCACTGTAACAGGAATTCCAGCTGTGTGGGCTGAAAGTAGTTTTGCTACCCTGTGCAGAAAGAAGTGATGTAAATGGGCATTTCTTGCTCCTACTGGACACAATTTTCAAGTCCATAAACTGTATTTGTGCTTTGATTTTCTGAGCTTATTACTGTGTCCCTAACAGATCCAGAGCCTGGCAGTGAGTTACAATCTGTCCACGACCCTGATTCCTCCCAAATTTGGCTCATTTAATCTAGCTGGAGTCATTCATCAAACTTAATAGACCTACTTGGGACTACAACCCTACACCTCTCATGTCACAGAATAGTCCCTGTGCACAGATTTCTACTATAGTCCCTTCTTTGCATCAGCTACCCTCAATATCTAAGCCTGCTGAGGCTGAGTTGAATTAGCTACAAGATTTCTGCGCACTTCTGGGGGACCAGCTCCTCACCTGGCAAATGATGCTCCTCTTTGTCGATCATTCTTGCCTTACATTTGCTGTCTTCCTGGTCCCACTTCAAATTGTTTATGATATTTTCAACTAAGTAATTCTATTATCTCTATGATGACTAGTGACATTGAGCATTCTTTCATGTACCTGTTGGCCTTTTGCACGTCTTCCTTTGAAAAAGGTCTATTCATCTCCTTTCCCCACTTTTTAATTGGATTTTTCTTCTTTTACTATATAGTTGTTTTAGTTCTTTGTATATTCTGGATTTTAAACGCTTGTTGGATGTATAGTTTGCAAATATTTTCTCCCATTCTGTAGGCTGCCTTTCTGCTCTGTTGATTGTTTCCTTTGCTGTGCAGAAGCTTTTTAGTTTGATATAATCCCGTTTATTTTTCTTTTGTTGCTTGTGTTTTTGGGGTCTTATTCATAAAGCTTTTGCCACGTCCTATTACCTTGAGTGTTTCCCCTATATTTTCTCTTAGTAATTTTATGGTTTCAAGTTTTGTATTTAAGTCTTTAATCCATTTTGAGTTGATTTTGGTATACAGTGAGATGTACAGGTCAAGTTTCATTTTTCAGCATATGGATGTCCAATTCACCCAGCACCATTTATTGAAGAGGCTGTCTTTTCCCCAATGTATGTTCTTGCTGCCTTTGTCAAAGATCAGTTGGCTATAAGTATGTGGGTTAATTTCTGGGTTTTCTATTCTGTTCCATTTATCTGAGTGTCTGTTTTTATGTCAGTACTGTGCTGTTTTGGTTACAATAGCTTTTAATATAACTTGAAGTCAGGTAGGGTGATACCTCTGGCTTTATTTTTCTTTTGCTAAGGCTTGCTTTGGATATTTGGGGTCTTTCATTGTTCCATATGAGTGTTTGGATTGCTTTTTCTATTTCTGTGAAGAATGTCAGTGAGATATCATCTCACCCCAGTTAGACTGGCCATTATTAAAAAGACCAAGAATAACAAATGCTGGTGAGGATGCAGGGGAAGTGGAAGTCTTCTACACTGTTGGTGGGAATGTAAATTAGCACAGCCATTGTGGAAAACGGTATGGAGTTTTCTCAAACAACTACAGATAGAGCTACCATATGATCCAGCAATCCCACTACTGGGTATATAACCAAAGGAATGGAAATCATCATGTTGAAAGAATACCTGCACTCCCGTGTTCTTTGCAGCTCTATTTACAATAGCCAAAATATGGAACCAACCTAGTGTCCATTGACAGATGACTGGATAAAGAAAATGTAGTATATATATGCAATGGAATACTACTCAGCCATAAAACGGAATGAAATTTTGCCATTTGCAGTAACATGGAGGAGTCTGGGGAAAATTATGTTAAGTGAAATAAGCCAGACAAAGAAACAGAAATACCACATGTTCTCACTCATAACTGGCTGCTAGGAAGGAAGGAAGGAAAGGAGAGAGGAAGAGAGGAAAGGAGGGAAGGATGAAGAAAAGAAAGAAAGAAAAGACCACAACTATATGTTGAGCTTTCAGAAGGAGGGAATAAACCTGAGGATACTGGAGATAGTGGGGAGGGAGAGAGGGCATTCAGGAAGTCATAGGTCAGGTAAAGGGCATAAAGAAGTACCACAATTTGTAAGAATGAATATGTTAATAATAAATTTTAAAAATTAAAGAAAAAAAAAAAGAAATTCTCTTATCCCTTGTTGAACTCCGAAAGCATAGTATAGTTCTGAAAATAAGTTTCTATGTTCTGGAGAAAGAGCAAATGTCAAAGATAATACCAGGAGTGGTCATGAGCCAGAATTTCCTTTGTGGTTCAATGGTGTAGCAGTATCTGGAGGCATAGACTACTTTTTACTCACTCCGTTTTTCTTTAAAAAGACTGTCTTGAATAAGTATGTCCTGGCACAGTCTTGTTGCTTATCTCTGTCGCATTTTTTACTTTTCTTGGAAAAAAAATGCAGCAAGCTCAGCTATCATAATGGGAATGTGGCAGTTATGAAACAAATGTTGAAAACTAGTGCAAATTATATTTCTGATCCTTACGTATTATGCTTCAGCAAGAAGTGTTATTTGCTAATTCCATTCTCCAAGTGATATTTTGAGAGGTTTCATTGAATTAATCTATTACATTAGGACCTGGACTTTAATCCATTGAAGTTTTGGGTTTTAAATGAGGAATGTAGCACTTGGGATACAAATTTTATTTTATACCCCGAGATCATGCTATCCTTGGTTCATCCATAATACATTTTTGAATTGCTTCAGATTTTCATTGTTGGATATGGAAAAACTGGTTAAAAGAAAAACTGGGTTATTTGAACTAGAGCTATTATCTCTACTTAGGTTTATGTTTGAAAACTATCAGCCTAAAAAGTTACACATGCATGTTGTGCAGCACCATGGGAGAGTCAGGTGAACATCATTTTTCTCTGTTCTCAGCGAGCTCTTAGAGTAGTGAGGAATGAAGCTAGAGATAAGACAATTGCAAAAAAGTCTTGCAGTTTGCATTTTCTGCTAACACAAGACACTTAACACAAGACACAACAAGTAATTAGATACATAATTGAACAAAATAAAATATCTGCCTTTATAGAGCTTATTTTTTTGCTTAATATAATCCAGAATTTTAGAGTTAAGGAGTACTGGGGAAGATTTTTTTTTTTTTTCCCAAGCTAAGAGTTGGTGGTTGAGAAGAATTTTGACATAGGAAGTGTTCAAGACTTAGGGAAGAGTCTGAATAAAGGCACAGTGATATAGCTGTGCCATGTGTGCACAGGAACTGTGGCTACAGTTAAGGAGATTTATTACTGAGTTAGTAGGTGGAAGTATGGTTAGATTATGGAGGAGGCACATTTCTAAGTTTTCTTCCCATAGAACTAAATACAATATCTTAAATAAATTACCGAGTATAGGCAATACCTACACATGAGTTTAAAGAAACTCAGGATGAAATTTCGGAAACACTGGTCAACACATCTGGTTGCACTGGGAATTTTGCAGTTGTTAGAGTGAACAATTTTTCATATTATATTTGATCATATTTGATCTTTTCCCCTAGGCCTTGGAGGAGGTTTACAAAGCAAACTTGCAGCCTGAATCCTAGAAATAGGAATACACTTGTCTAGCAGAATATAAGATAAGCATAAAAGCAAGCTTAGCATGCATTTCTCTGAGCTTCCTCTTTTTCCATCATTATTTGATATTTTGAATCTTGGGTAAGGGGCAGGATGATATTATTTACATAAATGTAGAGCTGTCTTCCAGACCTGGAGCTGCAGACTTGCTATGAGGCACACACTATCCAGACCCTGAGAAACCAAGGAAGACATCAATAAGGCTATGCTGATTCCGCCCCTAAAGCAAATCAAACTCCTGCAGGACCCTAAGATAACATCGAGGATGAGAACAGAAACCAGATTGCAACTGGCCTCTTACGTGTAACCCCCACAGCTCACATCTCCCTTTTTCCTGCTTTTCAATTCCCACTTCTTACCCCATAAAAACCCTCAGTCAACTGGATGATTCAGACTGCCATCTCCTCAGGCCTGAACAAGCTGCCTTCCCTTTTCACCAACATTTGACTTTCAAGTTGTTTATTTTTGTTTGGTGGTGGGCTGCAGGAATTGGGTTCGGTAACACAGGTGTAGAAGGAAGTGGAAATGTAAATAAAGAGAAAGAAGTCATTTGTCTGTCCTCCATTTGGTGAGCTTAACTTGTCCTTGGTTGAAAATGAGCATGGCAAACACAACAGCACCAATTAAATTCCCCCCAAAACTGGCTTATAGACCAGAATTCTTATGTAGCCATGTTCGATTGGAATTCTACCAGTAAGGGTAAGTAACATTTGTCATTGACATGGGGCTTTGCTTCTTGATGAAAGAGGAAATTCAGACAGAAGGTAGCTGGGTCAGTACAGAATAAAAATAAAAGAAATCTGGTATTTTAAGCGCCAAACTAGAACATTTGGATGAATCGCCATCTTCTGCCTGGGTAATATTCTGCCTCACTCTTTGACAAGGGTGATTAAAATTATAACCCTTTTCAGTGAGCAGTGCTAGAGTCACATTGACCATTCTTAATCAGAATTTCTCATTTTTCTATACCCATTTTTGCTGGGTTATCACAAAACTACGTAGCATGGGTTATATTGCTTGGGTTATATTTTAATCTCCTCTGTCATATATGACAGACACACTAGTTTAATCAGCAACACATTCTTAGAGCATATTACTTCTGCAGATGGTAATCTCATCTGCTTCACATAGTTTCTCTTGGCTTTAGTTTTGGAGAGTGACTCATTAAAAAAGAAAATTTTATTGTTTATTCTCTTAGTATAAAAGTCATATATATTTGAAGTGGAAAATTTGGATATAAACATAAATAAAAAGAAAAAAACTCCAAATTTTATCTAATTTCATATATACAAAAGAAAACACATTGCATATACCATTTAGTAACTTGCTTTTGCCACAACAATTTAAAAAAATCTTTCTATGTCATTAAATATCCAGATGAGATTTTTAAAAAATAGCTATATAGTATTTTGTTGAATGCAAATTCTCTGGCTTGCTTAACAAATTCCATATTGCTGGATATTTAGATCATTTAAAAATTATGCTTTGTTAAGAAAGTCATTTAGGACTTCTGGTCAAAATGGTGGAATAGACAGTCCCCAGCATCACTCTCTCCACAAATCAACCAGTTTACAACTATTAAAAAGCAATGACAGCCAAGCTGGAGCTACTAGACTCCAGAGAAGAGGAGGAGAGACTTATGGAGTTTGTGAAGGCAGGAGAAGCCATGATGAGAGAAAGAAAGGATTGCTCCCACCATTTTGAGCCCCAGTCACTTTAAGGCTGGAGCTGGTGAACACATGGAGCAAGAGCTGGCTGTGCCCTTTGAATGAAGTTGCTTGGAAGTAGCAGGAGAGAAGAGAGCCTTGGTGGCCCTCAGGGCAGCAAGACTACTAACAGGGTTCCTGTGGACCCACATAGGAGCAAGGGGCCATAGACAACTGAAAAAACGGAACCACTCAGAGGCTGATGAGTCATCACAAGGGACTGGTGCATGGCCCGTCCCATGGGAAGTGTTTGGAGTGTGGGTGGTGGGGGATATGGGCCCACTGAGGGAACACTGGGGCACAGCATGGACAGCTGATCTGCCCTACAAACAGCACAGGCCCGCTCAGTGGAGACTGGTCAGGAATATAGATCTGAAGGGGGTGCAGTTTGCTGAAAAGACTCAGGCCCAGACCAGTTTCCATACAACCCAGGTGTACCAGACCCCACAAGACCTGGAAGTACATACAAGGTCAACCATTAACACCTGAGCTGCACAAAAAGCCTTTCCCAGGGAATCAGCAGCAAAGCAGCAATTTAGCTCTACTACAGGGCTCAAGTGCTGGTCCCCAAAGGAATTCCCACATTTTGGAAGTAAGCAAAGGACAAAATATTAGTTCCAGTGCAGAGTGTAAGTGGTGGAAACACCAAATAATCCAACACAGAATTGAAAGAAAAAACAAAATATCCACAGATCAGAGACAAAGTTTGATATTAACTAGTAAAGGTCTAACACCGCTAAAGAATATCTATATCTACCATACGACCCAGCCATCCCACTGTTGGGAATATACCCAGAGGAATGGAAATCATCAAGTCGAAGGTATACCTGTTCCCCAATGTTCATCGCAGCACTCTTTACAATAGCCAAGAGTTGGAACCAGCCCAAATGCCCATCATCAGATGAGTGGATACGGAAAATGTGGTACATCTACACAATGGAATACTACTCAGCTATAAAAACGAATGAAATACTGCCATTTGCAACAACATGGATGGACCTTGAGAGAATTATATTAAGTGAAACAAGTCAGGCACAGAAAGAGAAATACCACATGTTCTCACTTATTGGAGGGAGCTAAAAATTAATATATAAATTCACACACACACATACACACACACACACACAAACCGGGGGGGGGGGGAAGAAGATATAACAACCACAATTATTTGAAGTTGATACAACAAGCAAACAGAAAGGACATTGTTGGGGGGGAGGAGGGGAGGGAGAAGGGAGGGAGGTTTTGGTGATGGGGAGCAATAATCAGCTACAATGTATATCGACATAATAAAATTAAAAAAAAAAAAAAAGAATATCTATAAAACCTAAAAGGACTGGAAGTGCCCTAGGGCTCCCTAGGTGGGGAGGGGGGATGACTGGGGCCTTAGCCACACCCCCCATGACCATACCCAGCCCAGTGATGACCACCAGGCAGCCGCCAGAAATGCCCTAGGTTCCGGAGCTGGGGTGGTAGGGGACCAATGGCCTTGCCATGCCTCTCTACAACCACAACCAGCCCCCCAATGACCACCAAACTGCCACAGGAAGAGCCCTGGACTCCTGAGTGGAGGCTGTGGGGAGCTGAGGGCATCAGCCATGTCCCCCTGACATCCACAACCTGCCCAGTGACAACCACCAAGCCACCGCAGAAGCACCTAGGCTTCTGAGGGCCTCCCAATATCTGCACCAATCCCAGTGACAACCACTGAGCCACCACCAAAAACACCCTGGGCTCCTGAGTTGGGGCTGTGGGGGACTGAGGGCTGACATCTGCATCCAGCCCAGCAATGACCAAGCCACTGCTGGAAGCCCCCTGGTCACCCCTGCTGGAATGAAGGGGGTGCTATGGGCCTCAAACATTCCCCCCCATTCTTCCTCCTCCTCCCACACTATTTCCCTCCCCTTGTCCCTCTCCCCCTGCCCCAAACTGTTCTGTAACATCTTAGAATGAAAAAAAAAATATTAATAAATATATAAATTAACAAAAAAATAAGAATGTTATTTATTTTTATTTTTATTAATTTTCCCATTCTTCCATGGTTATTTTTATAAGTTCCTGTACGTAGATCTGCTGGGTCAATCGATGTGCGCATTTAAAGGCTTTTCATAGATGCTGTCAAACTAATCTTTAGAAAGGTTGACAATGTATATTCTGAATTGCACTGTATTAGAATGCCTGTTTTTCTAGATGAAACATACTCTTTCTCACTTTGTCTCCAAATTATAGGGATTTTCAAATTTTGGACCTATGAACTTTATACACACACACACACACACACACACACATATGTATATATGTGTGTGTATATATATATATATATATATTTGTTATACATACATGTGGGGCACAACGTTGATTTTCAATAATCATGTAGAGTGTGTGGTGCTTAGATCAGGATATTTAGCTTATTCATCATTACAACACGCAACCACTCTCTGTGTCCCTTGACCAATTCCTCATCAGCCCCCTTCCCTCTCCCCTTTCTCTCCCCTTTTCCACCTCTAGTTTTCTAAAAGTTCAACATGTTGCTGTGATTTTTGTTTGTTTCTTTCTTTCTCTGTCTTTCTTTATTGTTCAATTGTTTATGTATGGATTCAACTCCCAGTTATGAGTGAGAACATGTGGTATTTCTCTTTCTGTACCTGGGTTGTTTCACTTAGGATAATTTTCCCCAGGCTCATCCATGTTGTTGCAAATGGTAGAATTTCATTATTGTTTATGGCTGAGTGGTATTCTGCTCTGTATATATACCACAATTTCCTTATCCAGTCATCCACTGATGGGCATTTAGGTTGGTTCCATCACCTAGCTATTGAAAATAGAGCTGCAATAAACATGGGGGTGCAGGTATCCCTTTAACCTGATGTTTTCCAATCCTCTGGATATATCCCCAGGAGTGGGATTGCTGGACCATATGGGAGTTCTATCTGTAGTTGTTTAAGGAACCTCCATACTACTCTATAGATGGAGACTGACTGTCCGAGAAGAATAGTAAATTTTTAATATAATTCCTACCTGTGTTAGTCAAGTTTGCTAGTCAAAAGAGTTAGCTAAGGAGCTTGTTTTTAGATATAGTAGTAAGAAATTCAAAGTCTTTAGTTCAATAGAAAGGATTGAATATCAATTTAAATGAGTTCTGGCTTTGAATTCTGGCTGTACAATCTTGAACAGATATAATCTTTAGGTTTCATTTTTCTTATTAGTAAAATGAGGATTCAATCTGCCCTACGTGGTCTAGATGTGATTAATTCCATTCCCACTTGGAGGGGTAGACCTTGGTTGAAATAAACACAAAAGTATAATCCCATCTTTAACCTGGTAACTGGTTCAGGGATGGGCAATCCATTTTACACAATCAACATATAGCATTTGCAGTAGATTGTATTTTGTTCAAAATATTTAAAAACTCATCTCATCTGGATTTTCCTACAGAAGTATTTTACTTCCTGTTCTATGGACCACAAGCTTAGGCAATGACTTTCTTTGCTTTTAAAATGTGAGTGGAGGTTATCTGTGCCATTTTCAAGTGGAAACTTTAAGGGCCAGCATGGGGCTCTTTTATCACTCCTTTATGTTTGTTACAAGATTAATATGTCCTAGAAAGTGGCTGCTCTTTCAGTCTTAGTCCCAAAATGAAGAGGACATGGATCAAGTCTCAGTTGATATGCAACTGCCAATACGCAAATTGAATGAGAAATAAATCTTCATTGTTTTGCAAGCCACTTAGAGTTTGGGATCATTTGTTACTGCAGTACAGCTTAGCCTAAGCTGACTCATATACCATTCCTTGGACCAGAGTAAATATTTTTCAAGAGTGGTTGCTCAACCTAGTTGTGTCTGTAAGTGATGAAGCTCAAAGGATTTGTTTGATATATGCATGAAGAGGAACTCTCTTTGAATGTTGTGACATATAGTAGTGTCACCAGACACTCTACCTAATGAAGTAGCATTATGTTACTAGGATAGAAATCAGTCCAAGGAAAGAGTAAATGGATGAGAATAACATCAACAGAACTGCAGAGAAATGGAGCCAGTGCCCTAATCTTAAATCAATGCTTGAAGTTGGCACACCTTTAAACTCCTTAGTTGCAAACCAGAAACAACAAATTCTCTTTATACTTTAAGCCATTTTGAGTTGTATTTTCTTTTATTTGCAGCCAAAAGCATCATGGCTGATTCAAATGTCTTCTGCAACATGATTCAGAAGAACACGATTTGGGAAGCATGAAAATAGGACAATACCAGGAGATGATTATTTTTGGCAAACGTGTGCTCATGGATAATTGAAAGAGCACAGAGGTGAAACTTGGAAGAGTTCCTGAAGATAAGGAATTCTGAGATTAGGGTGCAATGTGGTTATTCTACTGTGAGGTGGAAGTTGAAAATTGTATGGGGGATAGAGTGAAGAGGTCATCACTGGTTTCACACATGCTGGTTTCTCGAAGTTCTCAACTCTGTATTCTCCTTGTTCTTATAGCTCTGGTTAGTTCTTCTCACTGCTTTAGTTGACCTTGCAGGACTTCAACCACTGCCTGCTTAACTAGACATCCATTCCCTGCCCACTGCGTTCTCTCATAGTCTGTATTTTAGCAGAGAAGCCTCTTCCTGGATTTATCACTTGACTGGTAGGTGGTTTAATTAATTAGCATTTGTAAGATGTTTCCAGCTCTTTAATGGATTAGGGGTAATTAGGAAAGAAGAACCAAGAGCTTTTTATTACCTTTCTCTCTGTTGGTCTCTTTTCCTGTTTCTGGAGAAACTGGCATTGATGTTGACATGGAGGAACTTCGACTTGTAATCCCATCTCATTTCATTTTTCATTAAATAGATTCAGAAATCTCCTAGAAACACTTCGTAACAATTAATCGTTTCTCCTACAGACTAAGCAAATTCAATGTTGATAAATAATGCAGTTTTATAATTGCCACAAAGGGCAAAGTACTTGCAAGCACGGGTGAAATCCCCTGGGCTCTTACAGCTTTCTCTTATGGGAAATATCCTTTCCCTATCCAACTGGACCATCATGGTTTTCCTGTGGCCCCACCTGGTATTCCCTTCTCCACAGATAATGTACCCTGCCCCAACAACCATAGAATTTAAACTTGTTCATTTTTCATAACTTGTTTGAATTTTTTTGTCCAGCTTTTCTTGTTACACTATGTGGAGGATGAATCAGTTAGGAACTACATTTGAGGGCTGATAACTGAAACCTGAAATAACATGGTTTAGCAAGATGGAGGCTTATTTTCTCTCATACATAGGCAATCTGGAGGTTGAATTTCTGCAGTTATGGTGGTTCTATGATACTATCTATGTCCTACATTTCTATCTTTTTGTTCTACCATCATTAACATGTGACCACCATCTTCAAGGTACAAGAGGGCCACTGTAGCTCCAGACATCAAGTCTTTATTCCAGACAGGAAGGAGGAAAAGGAAAAAGGCAAAAAGGTCTCCTAACTGAATTAGCGTGCTTCCTGAAAACTTTATCCAGAACTTAGTTACCTGACCACCCCTATCTTAAAGTGAGGTTGGATAAAGTAGGTTTGCATTAGTGCACATTGATGCCCCCAACAAAATCAGATTTCTATTATTAAGAAAGAAGAGACAATGGGTAAGAAGTAGATAATTATCAGTTTCTGTCACATAGCATTCCTTATAGTGTGTCTTAAGCAGTAATCCTTAAGTAAATAATAATTACAAATATTTGTTTAGCATGTTAGTTTGTCAAACACCCCCCATCCCTCTGTAGTCATGGTCTGTTGGAGTCCTGGGTGACTTAAGAGAATATAGAGATCATTTTATATAGGAGAATATGAGAAATTTTTATTTGCCACATGGTACTCAGCAATGTCCCTTCTAAAATTGATGCAGAGGGAGAAGCCTTTTCAGACATTTTAATAAGCTGAAACACTGCACTAACTTCACCAGACTCTTTCCTGGAGGTTCACCTGCAATGACTCTGGAGAAAAAGAGACTGGTACTTCCTGTTCAGGGGCCTATCCAATCTCTTGCTTTTCCAGCTGGATTTATGTCACCTCCAACATGTTTAGCAGTGTGTTTTTGAGGGTGAGTTGCTTAGTGTGTTAGATATAAATCGGACTGCTTCCCAACAGAGGATGCAGGAGGTCACAGTGGTGTTCTAAACTTGGGGCAACAAAAATGACAAGAAGAAAAGAAAAGATACTCATTGCACAACTATCTGGCCATTGGTCATTTTCAAAGTCTTTCTGCCTTAAGATTATGATAAATGGTTGAAGGAAAAAAAAATAAGTAGGAAAAGACTGGGCAACTTTCTGGCTTCGATGTAAAGAAAATGCCCAGTGGGTAGCAGCTTAGCAGGTGTTTGATCATCTCAGTTTACTGTGCACTTTCTGGTTCTGGGGCTAAGAAGTTTAGGAACTATCAGGGAGATAAATTCACAAAGGCATTTTATCTCAACTAATTTTTGTACCATCATCCAGAAATAAGGAGAAAACCTGAAGCAAAATTGCTGAGATCCTTTTCACACCAAGAATTAGAAAACCTTCCTCTGCCATCTTTTGGGCATTTTAAATTTTTTATTATTTTGGGCATTTTGACCATTTAGTATTTGTGGATTAGATCTTTTCCAAAAACTGTTTCCATCAGCAAAATGCAGCTTCCTTCTCTCCTGCCACCCACTTCTTGCCCTCTCTGGGCTCCAACAGCTGTTGTTTTCAGAGACCGGGGAGCAGAACGAATGCACCCTTTGATTCACCTCTGGTGTCATCTTACGAGGTAACAGTCCAAGTTTGAGGAGATGTCATTTTTGTCCTTGTCTTCTGCTAGTGCTTTCTTAGAGCAGCCATCAGTATGCAAAGTTCAGAAGCAGTGTTATTGTTTGGGGAGAGCATATGGAACTTAAATTTCATTTCTCCCCTGAGACATATGCTGTTAATTAAAGGCAGATTCTAAAGATTGTACTCAGTGTATGCATTGTCACACTGGATGGAACTGAATAATCCACTAAGTGTGTTTCAGCTTCACGTCAATCGTTTCATATTTAAGTGTAAGTAGTAAACTACTTATTACATACTGTATTTAACATAGGTGATTAATACTCTAAAATCTTTCAGTGCATCCCTAACTCCTTGGAAAATTTCCAAATTCTGTAGCATAGCTTCCAAGACCTTTTGTGATCTCGTCTCTGGTCATCCCCCCTTTCAGCTTCAAGTTTTACCATCATGTACTTTGTAATCTAGCCATATCAAACAAATAGTCATAAAAGACACACTTTTGAGCCAACCTCTAAACAAATAAACCCCATTTTGAACCAACCTTTATATAAATAAACTCTTTACCATAAACCCCATTTAGCTCAGAGTAGGAATTCCTGAAAATGGGATTGCTGACTAAATTGAGACCTGTGGGCATACTCCCTGTTGATGCTTCTGTACATTGCTCATTGGCCATTGCTGTTCCATTCCTTTCAAATTCCCTGAGACCAGCATATGTGTTTAATTGCAGTTTCTACCAATTTCCCTTAATCCAATTTCTAGTTGATCCTCTTGTGCTGCAGGGACGTCTTTCACAATGTGCCTGGTCTACAATCAACCCCTGATTGAAGTCCCCATCTGTATCCTTGGAGCTACAGCCATTTCTTTGGAGCCCCTGGAGCTGCTATGTGTGACACTTGCATTTCAGTATGCAGATCAACACCTTTCCTTTGCTACCTTTAGAAAAGCCCATCACTGTCACCCACCCAATCTTGGTCAACTGTTATGGGTCAACACTGCTTGCTAGAATGCAAAATAAATGGCAGATAGGAAGTTAGCTGACTAAACTATACACCTTGATAAATACCCTCTATGCAGTTCTTTTTTGAGCTCTTGCTGGCTGAGAAAAAAGGTGTGTGTAAAAAGTACACTGTGATGCATTCATTATACGTAGTGTACTGTAATGATTAATATGTATATGTGTGTGTTTTTTCAAAGATAACTTTATAGCAAAGCAGCAGCTTTAAATAAGCCACAGCTGTACATTGACTTCCTAATTTAGTTCTCACAAAAATTCTGTAATTTAAATAAATTAAATTAAATAATGTTACAATTATAGATGAGGAAAATGAAATAATTTAAGTGATCTGTTAAAGGTAATAAATGGTAGAAAAACTCAACCACTATACCAGGGGTAGAAAACTAGTAGCTTTCACTTTGAAACTAGTTACAGGTTTTATTGGGGGAGAGGAGGGCACAGTAAATTTTATTATTATTATTTTTAAGACATTTGAATTCACTAACAGTTAATCATATACATACTCACCCCAATGCAAATCCTGATTTCTGTTGAAAAATCAGAGGATATGGGAATACTAGGTCCTGCCTAGTATGGATTGCAGGAGCTGCAGCAGCTCACTTTGAGCAGGGCACGCTCTCATGCATCATGGTCTGCATTACTCTCTCTTGTCGTTCTCAGGACCCAGCTCACTTCACTCATTCATATTACCTGCCTGGCTCCTGTCTGGGCCATTTGATGCTAGGACCATGGAACAACTTTCTGTCTGTCTGTCTCTCCCCTTTCCCCAGTAGTTCCTCCGAAGCACTATGTTTTGTCATTTCTTCCTTTCTCATTTGCTCACTAGTCCTTTCTATTATTTCTACTTAGCCGACGTAATTCATCTCTTTTCCTCCCTCTCTATAACTCCCTCTTACTAGTACTGTCTGCCCCTGCTAACCCTGGGTCTGCCTCTACTAACACCCCAGGCAAACCTCTCTCTTAATCCTTACTGCAGTGTACTCTGATTGTCCTCTATATGTGTTATTTACACCTGCACCCTGCTAGCTGGGAGCAAGCCTTCTTGCTTGAATCTCCAATGCCCAATTTACTCCTGCTCAATAAAAACTTGAATGAGTAGATGAATGAATGAGTGGACGAATGACAGGTGAATGCATGATTTCTTGACTTGAACTCAGGTGGAAACTACTTATTACTCCCCTTTCCCAGAATAGGGGGAAGTGAGTATTAAAAGCCATTTGTAGTGATCTGCCTTTGACTTTCAACTGGAGCATAGCATGTGCCTGAACTGTTGTTGGTCTGCTCAGCAAATGCTTCTAAACCAAAAATATCCAGGAGGGAAGGATACAGTGTTTTTCTCCTTCCCAAAGGAACTCAGAGCAATAAATAATGTTAAAACACAGATAAAGCTGAACGGTCATTTTAGTGTTTAGGAATTAAAAAGAACAAGCCTGAACTTAGGCTGAACTTCTAGTAGTGAAGATAGTTCTATTGCACTTAAGAGAAACATTTATTAAACAAGACATTATACTAACCAGTAAGTGGAATAAATGCTTCTTTATCTGATCACTTCACTGAAATATTTTAGTATTGTTTTAACTAGGCATTCTGCCACCTGCAAATAATGATATTTTATATATACTTTCCCAACAGTTAGATGCCTTTTCTTCCTTTGTAACTTATTGCAATAGCACAAGTCCCCAACCTAACATTAATTATGAAGTTAAATGCCACCCTTGTTCTTGTCCTTCCTAAAATAAATTTATCAAAGCGATATGTTCATATGGTGAAGAACACGGAGTGGAAGGCTCGTAATAGGAAACAGCTGTCCCTTGTCCTTTGTCCCCCGTTTCTCTCTCTAGTGGAAATCAATTCAAAATATTCTCACTATCCCTTATTTCAGTAAAATTAATGTTTCCAAAAGCTGGGATTTTGCTGCCTTTTCTTTACTTATTAATTTTAGATATTACCTACTTGGCTCCTTGTAGATGGTGGTTTAACTCTCTTATACCATCTCAGGTTCCGCTCCTCTCCTCATCTTCTCAATATCTACAGTATATACCACAATTTAAAACATAAAATTGATACCCAGTCTTCATCAATTTTGCATGCAGTAGCCCCCAAATTCTTCCTACCTCTGCCCTTGCCTCCCTACATTCTAGTCTCAACATAGAAGTCAGAGGCCTCCTTCTAAAATGCAAGAAAGATCTTGTTGCTTTTCTGATCACAACCTTGCAATGGTTCCTCATCTCACTTAGAGTAAGTCTAAGTCCTTACAATTGTCCTTCAAGGCCCTATGTGCTCTGCCTCTTATTACGGACTAATCTCGTCTTTTACTGCTCTCTGCTTTGCCCACATCTTTCCAGACATGTCGGTCATCTCACTATTTGTTACGCAGCTGAGACATACTTTTCCCTTACGGCCTCTCCAGGGGCAGCTGCATCAGAATGAAACACCCTTCTCCCAGATACCTATCTGGCCAATATCCTTGCCTCATCTCAACCTGTCCTTCTGCCTCTCATTCTGTTAAATATTTTATTTTTTCAATTGCACTTATCACCTTCTAACATTCTGAATGTACTCATGTATTTTGTCCTCAGTTTATTGTCTGTATCCTTACCCCTACGAAAGAGTAACCTCCATGAAAGCAGGATCTTCATTTTGTTTACTAATGCATGCCATACACCTTGAAGAATGTTCAGCACACAGCAGCTGCTCCAAAAACTGGATAAATGAGTGAATCAATATGGTGATTTGATGTGGCACACTGTGGGGCCAAGTGTAGTATCACAGCGAGCTCATAACTTTCTCACACAGTTTTCTTTTTCTCCAAGTGTCTGTAACTGTCCCTTTCATCTCTTGTCCTATCTGTTATCCACATATACTTTCTGCCAAATGTTTTATAATATTAGGGTTTGTTTTTAATAAGAATGACTGATGTTTCTCTTATATAAGTTTAATTTTGGCTTTTAGTAAATGATTTTTTTGTCATGTGAAGAGAGCATTCCTGTACTATTATTTAAAAGCTTTATTGAAGTATAATTCACAGATCATACAATTCATCTGTTTAAAGTGTACCATTCAATAGTGTTATGGGCTGAATTTATGTCCACCCAAATTCAGATGTTGAAGTTCCAACCCCTCGCACCTTGCAATGGAACTGTATTTGGAGACAGGGTCTTGAAGAGACAATTAGGTTAAAAAGAGGCTGATAGGGTGGGGCCCTAATCTAATGTGACTGATGTCCTTCTCAGAAGAGGAATCGATGACAGTTGAGTGTGTGCACAGAGGATGACCCTGTGAGCACAGAGCAGCAAGGGGCAGCCACCACAAATCAAAGAGAGAAGCCTCAGAGGAAGCCAACCCTGCTGGAACCTTGATCTTGGACTTTCAGTCTCCAGAACCGTGAGAAAATTAATTTCTGTTGTTTAAGCCACCCATTCTGTAGTATTTTGTATGGCAGCCCTGGCAAACTAATACAGATGGTTTTTAGTATATTCACAGGTATGTGCCATCATCACTACAGTTAATTTTAGAACAATTTCATCACCTCAAAAAGAAACACCATAACCTTTGGCTATTACCACCTCCTCTTGTCCACATCCACCCCAGCTCTGAACCACCACTAATTTCTGTCTCTATAGATTTGTATATTCTAGAAGTTTTATATAAAAATATCATATAATGTGTGCTAGTCTATGACTGACTTCTTTCCACTTGGATTGTTTTCAAGATTTATGTATTTTATAGCATGTATCTGTACGTTGTTCTTTTTTATGGCCTAATAATGTCCCTTGAATAGATATACCACATTTTGTTTATCTATTCACCAGTTGATGGAGATTTGGGTTGTTTCCACCTTTTGGCTATTATGAATAATTCTGCTATAAACATTTGTGCACAAACTTTTATGTGAACATGACCTGCCACCTCCACACTCTCCCAAAGTGGCTGCACCATTTCACATTCCCACCAACTGTGAAGGAGGGTTCCAATTTTTCCATATCTTCATCAATATTTGTTATGATCTGACTTTTTAATTGTAGCAATCTTAGTAGGTGTGAAGGGAATTTCACTTTATTTTATTTTATTTTTTTTTATCATTACACAATGTAGTTGATTTTCTTGGCCCTTTACCAATTTCTCCCTACCCCCACTCCCTCGCCCCCTTCCTCACCCCCATCAACATCATATCTGCTCTCTTCTCTTAACAAGCTTAAGAAATTGTTGTGATTGTTGTGTATTTTTTTCCTATTTGTGTTTATTTATGTATTTATTTTTATTAGCTCTCACAAATAAGTGAGAACATGTGTTATTTCTCTTTCTGTGCCTGGCTTACTTCACTTAGTATAATTTTCTCTAAGTTCATCCATGTTGCTGTTAATGGTAATATTTCATTCTTTTTTGTAGCAGGACAGTATTCCATCATGTAGATATACCTACCACAGTTTCCTTATCCACTCATCTGATGATGGGCATATAGGCTGATTCCAGTTCTTGGCTATTTTAAATAGAGCTGCAATAAACATGGGAGTGCAGGTATCCATTCGACATGGTGATTTCCATTTCTTTGATATATACCCAGCAATGGGATTGCTGGATCATGCAGCAGTTCTATCTGTAGTTGTTTGAGGAACCTCCATACTATTTTCTGTACTGGCTGCAGTGTTTTACAGTCCCACCAACAGTGTAGAAGGGTTCCCCTTTCTCCATATCCTTGCCAGCATTTGTTATCCTCAGTCTTTTGGATGTTAGCCAGCCTAACTGGAGTAAGGTGATATCTCAATGTGGTTGTGATTTGCATTTCCCTAATGCTGTCAACTATGCTTTTACATGCTTATGAGACACTTGTATGTCCTATTTGGAGAAATGTCTGATCAAATTTTTTGCTGATTTTTTAATTGGGTTGTCTTTTTATCATTGAGTTATAAGACTTCTTTATATATTCTGGTTCCAAATTTCTAATCAGAAATATGATCTGAAAGTATTTTCTCCCATTTTGTGTGTTGTCTTTTTATTTTCTTGTTACTGTTCTTTACAGCATAAAATTTTTAATTTTGATGAAATGCAACTTATCTATTCTTTCTTTTGTTGCTCACGATTTTAGTGTCATCTTTAAGAATCCATTTCCAAACTTGAGGTCATAGAGACTTATCCCTATGTTTTCTTCTAAGAGTTGTATAGATTTAGCTGTTACATGTAGGCCTTTAATCCATTTTGAGTTAATTTTTGTATATGGTGTGAGGTAGGGATCCAATATCATCCCTTTGACTTTGGCGACCCACTTGTGCCAGCACTATCTGTTGAAAAGACTATTCTTTCCTCCATTGAATGATCTTAGCACCTTTTTCTAATATCGGTTGAATACAGCTTATTTCTGGCTTTCAATTCTATATGTTTATCCTTATGCCTAAGTACCATACTGTATTGATTATTATTATTTCGTAGTAAGTGTTTAAATAAGGTAGTATGAGTCCTCCTGCTTTGTTGTTTTTCAATATTGTTTTTTTAATATTCTGGGTTCATCACAATTCCAAATAAATGTTAGAATTGGTTTGTCAATTTTGATGAAGAAGTTAGGTGAGAATCTGGCAAGGATTGTGTTGAATCAGTAGATCAATTTGAAAAGTATTGCCATCTTAAAATATTAAGTCTTCTGATTAGTAAACATGGAATATTTGCCATTCATTAACACCTTTTAAATTCCCTTTCAACAGTGTTTTATAGTATTCATAGTATTAGTTTACATATCGTCTGTTAAATTTGTTCCTAGTTATTTTATTCTTTTTTATCCTATTGCAAATTGAATTCATTTTTTAAATTTTATTTTTGTATTGTTTATTGCAAGTGTGCAAAAATACAATTGATTTTGTGTGTTGATATGTATCCTCAAATTTGCTGAACTTGTGTGTTATTTTTAATGGTTTTTTAGTAGATTCCTTAGGGTTTTTTAATATACAAAATCATGTCTGTGACTAAAGACAGTTTCACTTTTTCCTTTCCCTTCTGGATGCCTTTTATTTCTTTTTCTTGCCTAATTGATCTAAGTAGGACCTTCAGTAAAATGCTGAAAAAAATGGCAAGAGCAAGCATTCTTGTCTTCTTCCTGTTCTTAGGGTGAAAGCATTTAGTTTTTCACCATTATGTATATAATGTTAGTATGGTTTTTAATAGATGAACTCTGAGGTTTAAAAAGTTTCCTTCTATTCTTCATGTGTTGAGTGTTTTTATCATGGAAGTATGTTGAATTTCGCAAATGCTTTGTCTCTGTTAGGATAATCATGTGGTTTTGCTTTTTATTCTATTAATTTAACACATAAATTATTATCCCCACATAGGATGTTTCAGTCAATGACAAACCACATATATGACTGGTCCCATAAAATGACAGTAAAGCTGAAAACTTCTTTCTCTATGCTTAGATACATTTAGATATACAAATACTTATCATTGTGTTACAATTGCCTACAGTATTTAGTATAGTTACATGCTGTACAGGTTTGTAGCCTAGAAGCCATACACTATATCACATAGACAAGGTGTGAATGGACTATAGTATCTAGGCTTGTGTAAGTACACTCTACGATGTTCACACAAAAATGAAATCACCTAATGACGCATTTCTCAAAACATATCCCTACTGTTAAGTGACAGATGACTGTATTACATTAATTGATTTTCAGATGTTAAAACAACCTTACATCCTTGTGATAAATCCCACTTGATCATGGTGTATAACTCTTTAAAAATATTGCTGGGTTAGGTTTCCTAGTATTTTGCAAATTTTGCATTCATATATATTAGAGATACTGGTTTACAGCTTTCTTTTCTTGTAATGTCTTTGTCTGATTTTGGAGTCAGTGTAATACTGGCCTAATAGAATAGATTGAATTAAAAAATACTCTCTTCACGTTTATTTTTCTGGAAGAATTTACAAAGAATTGATATTAATTCCTTAGATGTTTTGTAAAATTTATTGGTGAAGCTATCTGGGCCTGAGATTTTTGTGTAATTCTTTTAAAAATTACTTATTCAATTTCTTCACTTGTTATAGGTCTATTCAGACTGTTTATTTCTTCTTGAGTTGGTGTTGGTAGTTTGTGTTTTTCCAAAAATTTATCCATTTCTTCTCATTTACCTATTTTATTGTCATGTAAGTGATTATTGCATTTCTTTATAACACTTTTTATTTTTGTAAAGTTAGTAGTAATGTACTTTCATTTCTTATTCTATTAATTTGAGTCTTCTCTCTTTGTTTCTCTGCCAATTTACCTAAAAATCTGTCAGTTTTGTTTATCTTTTTAAAGAATGAGATTTTGGTTTCATTGATTTTCTCTATTGTTTATATATTCTGTATTTCAATAATTTCCACTCTAGTGTTTATTATTTCTTTCCTTCTTGCTTTAGGTTTAGTTTGCTCTTCATTTTTCAGTGTCTTAAGATGGAAGCCTGGGTTATTAATTTGAGATAATTCTTCTTCTGCCTTAATATAAGTATTTATAGCCATATTACCCTGTTAAAACTGCTTTAGCTGTATCTCATAAATTTTAGTATACTGTGTCTCAATTTTCTTCCTTTTCAAAGTATTTTATGACTTTCCTTTTGATTTATTTATGGACCCATTACCTATTTAGTAGTATGCTGTTTAATTTCCACATTTGTGTATTTTCTAATTTTTTTTCTTCTATTGATTTTTAATTTAATTCCATTATGGTCAGAAAACATATCCTGTATTATTTATATCCTTTTAAATTTATTAAAGTTTATTTTATGTCCTAGCATATTGTTTATCCTGGAGAATGTTTCATGTGCACACAAGAAGAATGTATAATCTTCTCTTATAGGGTGATCCATAGATGCCTATTAGGTCTTATTGGTTTATAGTGTTGTTCAAGCCTTTTATTTCCTTGTTGATCTGCATAGTTGTACTCACTACTGAAAATAGGATTTTAAAGTCTACAACTATTATTATGAAATTGTCTATTTCTCGCTTCATTTTTGTCAGATTTTGCTTCATGTATATTGTTGTTACTAGTTGAATACATTGGTTATGCTTGATCTCTCTGATGAGTTATCCTTTTATTTTTATAAAATGTACCTCATTACTTTTACTAACTTTTTGTTTGTTTGTTTTCAAGTCTATTTAGTCTGATGTTAGAATAGCCACTCTAGCCTTCTTGAGGTTGCTGTTTGCATGATGTACATTTTTTTAATCATTTTAGTTTCTCTATATTTGTATTTTTTAATCTAAAGCATGTCTTCTATAGACTCCATATTGTGGAATTAAAAAAAAAAATTCCAGTCTGTCCTCTGCCTTTTGATTTGGTTGGATTGTTTAATCCATTAATATTATTATTGATAAAGTTGAATTGCATCTGCCATTATATTATTTTTTTCTATTTGTCTCATGTCTTTTTTGTTTTTCTATTTTTCTTTCCTTCACTGGTTTCTTTTGCATTAAGTGAATATTTTCTAAAGCTGTTCTTAAATATCTTCAATGACTCAACTTATTTTTTGAGTTTTCATCCTTAGTGTTTGCTTTTAGCTTATTATATACATCTTAACTTATCAGAAACAGCTTTATATTTATAATCAATTTAACTCTAGTGAGATATAGAAACATTATTTCTATATAACTCTATTCTCTTTCCCCCTTCTTGAGGTATCATTGTTATAGATACTACATCTATAAATGTTATAAACCCATCAATACCTTTTTGTAATTTTTACTTTATGTAAATTTATATCTTTTAAAGAAGCTGATAGAAGAAAGGAGGCAAGTGTATATTTACAGTTTTTGTTATAGTAACCTTTTTTATTTATCACTTCTGCTTCTCTTTATTTGTTCTTGTGGATTCAAGTTAACATGGGGAGTCATTTTCTTAACTCAGTATAGCTTTGATCCCACCTACCTCCTTTGTACTGTTTATTGGAAAATGTATCACATTTCTATATTTTATAGGCCCAATAATGCATGCTATCAATATTGTTTTATACAATTACTTTTTAAATCAATTAAAGAAGAAAGAAGAAATGTGCATTTATATCATCTCTTTATAATTACACAATTACCTTTAGAGGTGCTCTGTTTTTTTTTTTTTTGTTTTGTTTTTGTTTTGTTTTATGGATTCAAATTACTATTTGGGGTCATTTCCTTTCAGCCAGAAGAACTTTTAAAAAGCTTTTTATTTATTTTTTTCATTGCACACGTTTATGGGGTACAATTTGTTGTTTCAATACATGCATATATTGTTTAATGATCTAATCAGAAAAGTTAGCGTATCTACCACCTAAGTATTTATCATTTCTTTGTGGTTATGTCATTCAAGATCTTCTTTTCTTGCCATCTGGAAATACATAATTATTAGCTATTGTCCCCCTGAGGCACCAGAACTTATTCTTCCTACCTTAACTGTAACTTTGTAACTTTGTACCAATCTACCAACCTTTCCCTGGCCCCCCTCCCCTCTCCCTCTCCTTGCTCCTGGTAATCACTATTCTGTTCTCTATTTCTTTCTCTTTTCTCTCTTTTTAATTTATCTTTCTTAATTGACCTATGATAATTATATATATTTATGGAGTAAATGTGATAATTAGGTATATTCATATTGTGAACTTTTATTATTGCTTATAAAATGGTCAGCAAACAGTAATTTTTATCAGGTTTTGTTTACCTGAAAATGTCTTTACTTCACTTTAACTTTTTGATTTTTGAAAGATAGCTTTTTCTGGATATAGGATTTTTGGTTGACAGCATGTTTTGTTTGTTTGTTTGTTTTAATAGACACTTTGAATGTGTTATCCACTGTCTTCCAGTCTCTTTTGTTTCTGATAAGAAGACATCTGTAACTCTTATTTGGGTTGATGAGTCATTTTTCTGTTACTTCTTTTTGCATTTTCTTTTTGTCTTTGACTCAGCATTTTGACAATGATTTGTCTGTAGATCTCTTTGAATTTATCCTGCTTATTCTAAGTGTGTGTTGGTGTGCCTAATAGTGTCCCACATTTCTCTGAGGTTCTGTTCTTTCTTCATTGTTTTTTCTGTCTGTTCTTTGAATTGTGTAATCTCTATAGATTTATCTTCACATAAGTTGATTTTTCTTCTGTCAGTTCAAGTCTACAGTTGAGCTCCTCTAGTGAATTTTTTATTTCTGTTATTGTGACTTCAACTCCAGAATTTCTATTTGGTTGTGTGTGTGTGTGTGTGTGTGTGTGTGTGTGTGTGTGTGTGTGTGTGTGTGTGTGTGTGTGTGTGTGGTGTGTATAATTTTTATCTCCTACTGATACTGATATTTTCTATTTGATGCAACACTATTATCCTACTTTCCTTTACTTCTTTAATCTTTGTGTGTGCGTGTGCGTGTGCCTGTGCACTCTTTGGACATATTTCTCATGGCTACTTTGAATGCTTTGTTAAATCTGGCATCTCGTTGCTTTCACAGACAGTTTATTCTGCCTCCTTCCTCCCCTCCCCACCACCACTATATGTCATATTTTCCTGTTTCTTTGTATGTTTTTGCAGTTTTGTTGAAAATTGGACATTTTAGATAGTATATTGAAGAAACTCTGGATTCTGCCCATCTCCCCTTGTGGCTTTTTATTGCTGTTTTCTCAGTGACTGGCTGGATCATTTTGGTGAAGCCTCTCTCTTCCCCACAGTGCTCAGCCCCTGTTGTTGCAGGTCATTGGATCTTCTCCTGCTGTCAAGCTACCTTATACTGTTTTTAAACCTTCAGAAAATCAGAAATGGGTCTTTCAATTCAGTCAAATGACTTATTGCTTTTACTGATGTGATTTTATTTGAATAAGCTTTTGAAATGAAAAATTTAAATATATTTTCTTTTTGTTGTATTCTTCTAACATTCCTATATTCTGTTAGCATCTTCTGGCATGGATTTACTTTAATTTATTGTCTCATTGAATTCACTTGTTTTCTACTGAAAAAATTATACATACAAGAGGAAAGCTCACCATGGCTGTATGTGTATGTGTGTTTGTGTGTGTGTGTGTGTGTGTAACTTAATCACAATTAGGATTAAGACCAATTTTTTTCCTTTTATAATAGATTAGGCAGTTTGCTATACTTTATCTTTTGGGGAATAAAATGGGTAGTTCAATTACTATTTGTTATTTGAAAATCTAGGGAAATTGTGATCTAAACAAGTGTGTCTAAGTCTTATTTTTATAATGGTGTGTGAACACTTTTTCAACATATTTCGTTACAGGATATTCAAATTTCCTTTTTCTTATTATGACCATTTTGAGTGTGAAAACTTGGAAAAGTACAAATAGTATAGGCCTTGCTGATTTGGATTTGAATTCCAGCTGCATCTCTTAGTAGCTGGTTTGTGCTTACTTCGAAATATTACTTAAGATAAGTTAAGTAACAAACTAACTAAGAGAAGACATGGTGTCAATGGGAGCATGTTTCAAATATATGAAAAGGCTCACATTTGGAAGAGCTTACAGATCTATTTTACATGACACCATGAGACCAAGCCAGGTAAGACCAAGGCATAGAATATTAATCGTAGCTATGGTTAAGTAAATGGTTACTACATGACAAGCACTGTGCCATAAGAACATTATATATGCTATTTCGATGAATCCTTATCACAGGCACAAGAGGTAGATGTTATTACTTTTATCCTTCCTTATTTATAGATAAGAATATTGCCACTCCAAAATTTTAACTAACTTCTCCCAAGTTGCAGAAACAGGAAGCAGCACAGCTGGTACTAAAATGCAGATTATCTGACTTCAAAACCCAAGATCTTATTTTTTTGGCTTAACTATCTCTTCTGGAAGCTATAATAAGGCAGTATACTGAGAGGTAGCAGACCTTTTTGTAGCTGGAAGAACCCAAGTGGAGTCTTGTGATCTTCTGTTCTCAAAATGAAGGGGAATCTGTGAACTGCAGGCCACTGGTACTGACCCGGAATAAGACTCCAGTTTAATTTGTTAGAAATAGGGTAGTGTGTGATAGAAAAATCAGACTGCGTTATGAGGCAATGAGATTCCTGTCAATGGGTCAGGTGGGGTAGGTGGAATACCTCCTTGCAGATAGGGTCTAAATTTGGGTGGACAGTTTAACTAAATGGCCTTTGTAATTTTTTCCAATGGCCTTTTAAGGACTTTTCAAATCAAATATCGTAAATATTCATTTTGATTTTGCCAGAAATAGAAGTTAGAACAGCAGTTCTCAGGTTTTTGGGTGTGTGGCTCACATTCAGACACTGGAAATTTAGAGCTTTCCTCAAGAGATTAAGAGATTCAAGAGGGCACTAAAAAATGATTGCAACGTAGATACTAATCTCACAGTCCAGTATCTCAGAGATTCTATAGACTCCTCCATAGCTGCATACTCTGAAACTTCATCACCTATCAGCACCATGGGGAGAGCCTCACTGCCCTCTCTAACTCCTTCCACACATATGCATTCATGGCCATGTGCCAGCAAAGATGCACACTTTCTTAGATGCCAGTTGGTATTAATCTATACCAATTATTCAAAACAAGTTCTATCAACTCTACACCATTTCAATGATCCACTCAACTCAGTGTTATGCCTGATATACTTTGCCATAATAATGTGAATCAACAATTAAAGCAAAATTAAATAGATTTATTGACCATTTTACAACTGTGATGAGCCTATAGTACAATTGTTATATAATGAGCACTATAAAAACTGTTGTATTTTGACCACTAATGCTACCTGGGACAAGCTAGTGGCTGAATTAAGAAGGCTTTTATCATCACCGTCCATGAACCAGATTTTATGTGAGTAAATCTTGAACATATCTTAATTCACAGGATAGACCTGCCCCCTATTTCATCCTTGGCTGGTATATCCCCTATCTGAAATCTTCAGACTGCATAGGAAGTTTAGCTGTGACTCAGTGGCCACTGTTGTATAAGGTGAACAACTTGTTTCCAAGTTCATTCTCTTCTGCTGACTTACAGCATGCGATGCAATCTAGGCAAGTCATTAAACTTTTGAAAGTTTTGACTTATTTACCTTTAAAATAGTGATATTGATAATAACTTCTGTGAGATTGACTGTAGAGATAAAAATAATATAAAGACTGTGAAGTATTTTATAAACTGTAAAGTGCCATGAAGAAAAAAGAGTTATTATTGCTTTAACAGTTATGTTCTGGCAGAGCCTGGACTGCAGCTGAAAGCAGGCTGACTCAGAAGCAGGTTTGTAGGGGAGTTGGAAGACTGCTGGGGCATTGCTAAGGAAACCAACAGAAAAATACACGTCACTGAAAACCATCCTTATCTGTTTACTGCAGAGTATCTACAAAGAGCACAAACAGTGCAGGGGACCAGTCATGGATAATTTGGGAAAAAACACATCAGATTCCATTTAAGGAGGGAGAGAAGGTGGGAGCAGACTCCAAAGAAGAAAAATACTTCTCTCAGTTGCAAAGAGGAAAGCACTTTCTGAACATGTCTAATTGTCATGTGTAACGCCATCTGGAAAACAGGGAGAAAGCTGGCTCTTAGGTTTCCTTTCAGGAGGGGAAGCCTTTGTCCCTGGCATCATTTGGATATTTGTAAGGAGATGAAGTTTAGAAGCATAATCCCCTCTGGGAGTTCCTCTGGGCTCAACTGATAGATCCCACTGTCAGCCTCTTTGCTGAGTATAACAAGCAAGTTGGGGTCTTGTGACCCAGGGAAGTACAATTGAGAGTCCCCTATGTTCCACTATATTTTGCCATAACCCCCTCTCTGTCATTAATATTTCTCCTACAATTGTCCTGACGTTCATGATGAATCATTCTGATGCTCCCTTTATACCTGGAACGGATGATACCCAGTGGATATACCAACCTCAACTCTCTTTAATGGAATTCTTTATTGCCTATTCTCATCCTCAAGTGTACTCCAGTCCTTGCATTAGAACTCCATTCCAAGGCATCTCTATTTATATTTTCTCTGTGATATCACTAAAAAGCTACAAACTTTGAGGTTGTTTTTGACACTTCTCTTACCTAGCAGAATGTCAATAAATCCTACTGATTTTATCTTCCTGGGTCTGCCTAGTCCACTTCATCCCATTGGGCCTTCCCTGATTTGAGCCTTCTTCATGTCTTGCCTGGAACATGGATTTGGGCATCACTTCTAACTTCTGGTCACTTTGATACCCCTTCCTGGAGCTGTAAAAGCCACCTTTCCAAAAGTCAGACCAATGTGTGCCATTTCCTTGCTTACACATTTCTGATAACTCCCTGTTACCTCTAGAAGTGCACACCCTTCTGTATGGAATTTGAGTGAGTTCCTTGAGAACTGCATACTTTTCTCTGTGGAATTTGGAATTTGAGTGAGTTCCTGGGAACTGTATGACTGTGAGGAAAATGGAGTTAGTTTGGTCAGGCCCCCTCACAGCATATCCAGCTGGGTATGATTCAGCACATCCATTGTAAATGGGTTACGTAAGAGGAGAGTTAGTGCACGTGTGCACCCATGTACCTCTTGGCTTGTTGCTGCTGTTGTGTACCTTTCAGTACAGAAGGCAACAGCTTTGTTTTGAACCATTGGTCAGCAGAGTCTGCATCTAAAAATAAAGCACATCCACTTTGCCAGCGGCTGCTTGGTTTTTCCTTTTAATTACCTGACTCAGGACTTGCACAGGATGGGGCGAAGGGTCTGTGATTCCAGCCCAACAATGACTAAACAAATAACTGTGGTGTCAAGTGGAGTTTAATGCCATGTGGTCTTGAGCTAAGTTCTCAACGTTATCAATATTCCTCCATAACAAGGAATGGTTGCAGGGAATGCAGAGAAGACTAGATATGCAATCAAAACAATTTTTAAGATTTTGTTTTTCTCAAAATCCCATTGACCATTAGCAGCTATTTAGGCTTCTGAATTACTTTTGGCTTGGATAACTGGGACTAACAGCGATGTCACATGATAAATGGAGAATATGTTAAATAAACAGGCTAGAAAGTCTGTTCCATTGCAGTCTGTAAGCATGAAAATTGAATTTGGGATCACTTTATTAAGAATAAGTAGGTGGGGTTTGTTGAAAACAGCTGTTTATAGCCTATTTTTTTAAATTAGATCACACTCAGAATTATATATGGGTTGTTTAGTAGCCTGTATATTCTTATTTTAACCACTGTCTGTTGTTTATAGCTTCAAAGGAGATTTAGAAGACAAAAGGTTTGGCTCTTTAAGAAATATAAACTTTCTGCTGGAGTTTCTATTTTTAACCAGTCTTTTACATAGAGACTGGTTTAGAAATCAGACTATAGGGTCTGCTGGTTGATAGTTTAGATAAACACGTGAAGAGAGAAAAGAGAAGAAATTAGGACCACAGTAAATGATCTTGGTTAAGACTAATTAAAAGCAGACATAAGATATGCTCCCATATGCTTAACATATTCAAAGGGATACATATGAGACAGTGAACAGTGGCTACTTCTGGGAAATTACTTCTGCAACAGGGTGAAATGTTTTTACTTTTATACCTTCTATATATGAAATTTGTTTAACCATGGAGATGTATTATTTCTATTGAAAAGTAATTAGGCAGATTCATATATACTCCTATATAAAAGATCCAAACTATATTGTTAATTGTAAAAAACAGGTGAAATGCTATATATTGCATAATTCCATTTTTGTAAGTAAATATACACACACAAATATACAGGGGTATTTTTAAAAGTTCATGGAAAAATAGAATTAAAAGATAATATGAATTTTTTTCATGAACCATTTAAAGTACCCTCAAACACACACATGCACACACCCACATATATATTTCTCTTGTAAATTTGTCAGTATATGAGTATATGTATGAAGAAGAAAATATATTGGAGTAATAGGTGCATTAAATTGCTGGTGATGTTTGTCTTTTCAGTATGAGAGATTTCAGAGATATTAACTTTCTGGGAAATGTAGGCCTATTATGTTTTAATTCTAAATAATGAGCTGATACTGTTTCTATAGTCAAGAAAAAACAGTAAAGTGTATTTCTTGTCAATTTAAATAAAAACACTTTTTTGTATGGTTTATCTCAAGAAATCAAGAGGAAATAATGTTAAAAGGAAAGCAGAAAAGTACCATGGAAGGATCTAGCTCCATAAGATGACATAAACAATGAGAACTCATAATAAATTTGGTGATAGCCTATATTGATCCTAGGAATTAGGCAATCACTACTTGGTAGCATATGAGCAATAATTCTATGACTTAGAATTGAGGTGTTTGTTTTTCACATTTGCTTTAAGGGCTTGTTATTACATGTAAATTTCTGTGTTACATTTTGTTCTGAAGTAAGCATATTTTTCATAAAAATATATTTAAGTGTGTGTTTATGGTATTCTTATGAGGTCTGGTGACCCACTGCATTAGTGGAAGTTGCTCTGCCCCCTAACTTTGCATGTTACTTAACCTCACTAAATCACGCTTTTCTCATCTGTGAAAGGAGGATAATAAAATGATTAAAGAGTCGCTGTGTGGAGTAAATAAGGTAATATATTTGAGTGCTTGAAATAGTGTCTGCAACAAAATAAGTAGCTGCTATAATGATGACAACAACAACGATGATGAGTATAATGATAGCCATGATGATGACAACGACGATGACGATGACAATGATGATGGTGATGAAATGGCCCTGAAAAACAGGGAGCTTTGCCAAAGGCTATAGTGCAGGACGGAAGCAGAATTCATCCTGAAGACAAAGTGACTAGCTTCTCCTGGCTCATTTCTTCTCAACCTTTTCCCCAGGATCACAATAAATAGCAAAGACCTCACCTTGGAAGATACCAGCAAATATGATAGAAACCTACACTACCCTTACTTGTTAACACTTTCCCATTTATGTGAAAAGTAGTATGTCTTTAGCCTCAAATCATCTCATTTGATACTTACAAAATTTAAGAGATATAAATTATCCACCTCATGTAGATAGCTCATACGAATCTCATTATACACACTTGAGTGTGCAAGAAACGTCAAATTGTTCTTTCAAGTCAAATGAAATTGGATACTGAGTCCTCATCTTGACAGGAAGACAGAAAATTCAATCACCATCATTTGGAGGGAGTTTTTCCCCTTCCCTGGATTCAAATAACAAGTCTTCTGGCCCCAGTGTTCCATGGTAGCCACTGATCCCCATTCTATCTACTCTTGCATGGTCCTTTATATGGGCAGCAGAGTGCCTTGAATGCTAAGCTTAAAGGGAGAAATTTGCTGAGACTAGACTTTTCCCCTGAGAGATCCCTCTGAGGTCCCAGCCTCTCCTTGGAGATGGCTCTTGGAATCAGTGCCCAGGTTCCTACTATTTGTAGAACCTGCATGCCTGTTTCCTCTCGTCCATATTGAGAGCTCTCCTTCTTCTGGTATCCCCTATCCCCAGCACAAATTACTCTGGGAGCTCAGAGTGTGGGAAATCAAGGCCCAGGGGAGGTTTTGTCTTGAGGGCATCTCCTTTTGGCTCTGAGTCAAAGAGACACAAAGGACCTGGCTATGTTTTGGAAATCTGTGTGCGTGCATATGTGTGTGGGTTTGTTAGGAACCTGCATTCGTGTTAATGTACGTGCATTAACACGAATGCACGTACATTTGCACATGTGCATATGTGTACAGGGGTTTATGAAAGGGAAAAATAGAGTAGGATAAAACACAATTTAATATCTTAACAAATCTCTTTACCATGCTCATTTTACAGATAGGGAAACTGAGGTTCAGAGAGATGAAGCAACTTATACAAGGTAGAGCACTAGTAAGTGGCAGTGATAAGTTTCAATTCTGAGCTCTTTGGTCCCAAAGCTCTTCCCAATTTCCTCAGACTTAACTACAATCATATTCTCATAGCAATTATATAAAATGGAAATTTTGTGAAAATTACCCAGTGCTATGGACTGAATTGTGTCCCGCATAGTTCCATTTATTAGCAACTTAACCCCCACTATGACAGTGTTAAGAGGGTGGGAAATCCTATTATGGTAATTGAAAGATTAGGCCTTGAAGAGTTGATTAGATTGTAAGGACCATGCCCTAGTGAATTAATTAACCTATTGATGGTTTAATGGTGGTCATGGGTATGGTTTTGATGGCTTTAAAAGAAGAGCACATTAGAAGCTCTCTCTCTGCTCAGCCATCTGACTGTGACACCCTGCATTGCTGTCACCACCCACCAACAAGGCCTTCGCCAGGTGCGTTCCCTGGACTTTAGACTTCCTAACCTCTGAGTAAGCAATAAATATCATTTCATTACAAATTACCCAGTTTCAGGTATTTCTCTTATAAGCAACAAAAACGAACTAATATACCAGATTTTCAGCTAGTTAGCTATTTGGAAACCTGTAGAAGAATGCAAGGTGCCTGATATCTTTTCTTCTTTTTCAACCTAAATCTGAAGATTTTCTATGGCAGAGAAACAACATTAAGTCTTAAGATGACTGTAATATAAAATAGGATGACTATAATATAAAAACCATGAAGTATTAGTATTGGAGGAGACTTTAGGGACCAGCTAGGCTGTGGTTTTTATTTATTTTTTCTTCTAAAAAGCACTGTGCCAGATTATTTTGTTTTAATTAACAAAAATCTGCTCTGCATAATGTATGCCAATGAGGAATTTACTGGGAAGATCTGTGGTAACTCACAGATCCCAAAGAAAGTTGACATACCCGGCCTTAGATAAGGCAGATCTGGATATCTAAAAAACAAAACTACAGCCCAGTACGTTAGTCCATTTTTTGTTGCCTATTACTGACTGCCTGAAACTTGGTAATTTATTTTTTAAAATGAAATTTATTTCTTATAGTTTTGGAGGCTGGGAAGTCCTGGGAACACATCTGGTGAGGGGCTTCTTGGTGGTGACTCTCTGCAGAGTCCAAGGTGGCACAGGCAATTACATGGCGAGCGGGAGTGCATGTGTTAACATGCTCCCTCACTCTCGCTATAAAGCCACAATTATTTTTGTGGGATTTAATTGGAAATGCATTTCCATGGGATTTCCGTGACAAGTCACTCACCCATTAACCCATGAATCAACTAATCTGTGAATGGATTAATCCATTGATGAGGGCAGAGCCTTATGATCCAATAACCTCTCAAAGGTCCCACCTCTCAACACTGCCATTTTGGGGATTTGAAGGGAACAAACATTCAGACCAGAGCACCCAGTTTTATTAGTCTGTTTGGGCTGCCATGACAGAATACCACAGACCTGGAGGCTTAAACAACAGAAATATATTTTCTCACAGTTCTGGAGGCTAGAAGTTTAATATCAAAGTGCTGGCAGGCTTGGTATCTGGTGAGGCCTCTCTTCTTGGCTTGCAGGTGGCCACCTTCTTACTGTGTCCTCACATTGTCTCTCCTCTCCTGGTGTCTCTTCTTATAAGAGCAACAGTCCTTTTGGATTAGAGGCCCACCATTATGACCTATTTAACCTTAATTACCTTCTTAAAGGCCCTATCTCCAAAAAGTCACATAGGGGGTTAGTGATTCAGCATATGAATGGAGTTGGGAGCACAATTCAGTTTATAGCACTTTTCAAGTGTCTTTTTGGAGATGAATCTGTTCCAATTTTGTTCTGTTCTTGGTTCACATGCTTTAAATTCATGTACCCAGAGAGTCTGTTTACCTTGACTTGGGCCAAGGAACCACTCCTAGGTCCAAAGTGTTTGGGACCCCTTGACTGACACCCCCACTGAGACCGTGAAAAGTGAGGATGGGGGTAGTTTTCCAAAGAAAAATTAAGGAACATTATGAGAAGATAGGAGATTGTGCAGAGGGGAGGGAACTGATGGTGGCTAGACTAAAGCAACATTAAAGCAACATTCTTCAAATGACAATGTAATTTGAGCCCCAATACATAGAATAATAACAGTGGAGGTGTTCTGTTTTCTGTGGGGACAGGGGAACCTGACTTGACTTAGTCCTCCTCTGTCTGCCATGCAACCTGGAGGTGACCTAACAAACATTGCTAAGGTATAAAACCATTATCCGACTACCATTTCTTCATTTCACAAATGGGGAAAGTAGGGTCCAGAGTAGAAAGGGGACTTACCCAAAGCAGCCAAATGAATCTGGGCAGAGTAAAGATCACACATTAGACCTTCCAGTGCCAATCCTTGGCAGCTCCTACTTCTGATATTGTGATCGCTGCCCATTCCATTCTAGCAAGTTCAAGAACTACGTTACATAGCTCACTGGGGAATTTTTAGGTGCTAAGCACTTTTTCAAGGGTTTTTAAAAACAACAATATCCAGAGAGTCAAGAGGAAAAATTGCAAGCATTGTGGGCAATGATTATCATTCATCAGCTGAGATTGTACATTCTACAAAACTGTTCTGTGTGTGGCTGGTCTGCTGTCTGATCACAACTGAATGAAACCTGGAAGCAGTTACCCATCGATCCTCAAACTAGGCTCCACGTCAGAGTCAAGTGTGGATTCCGATAAGTGCTGGCTCTGGAGCTGTTTGACTTGGGTTGGATCCCAGCTTTGCTACTACCCAGCTATGTGACCATGTGAGGGTTGCTTATGGTCTCCAGGTCTGTTTCCTTAACTGTAGAACAGTGACAGTGTTACTTTCAACTACAACAGGTTGGAAGAATTAAACAAATAACTGTCCTTTATGAACGTGTTTTTAGCATGGTGGCCTGGCACCTGATGAGTGCTCAAAAATGTTAGTGGTACAGAGTCAACTAGATTCTTCTTCCTTTAATGTGGCTCTTTAGGCTTTCCATACCCTTTCACATACATACCTTATCAGTCTACAACATCTCAATATGATGGGCTAGACAAGCCTGAATCCCACGAGACTACAAAATAGGTTTTTTCATGAAAGTAGAATTTCTAAAGTCAATTGGAATTGACCCACTCTTAGAAATTAAAAGTATTTAATCTGGAAGGCTCACTATTATAGGTAAATCAAACAGTACTTAAAAGAGCAGCAGAGGATTCTGCACAAAGCAGAGCGCTTGGCTCTCCCCCTTGGGGGTGATCGCACCCTTCAGGTGGGAAAAAAGGCAGTCACCAGGGCACACGTTATATGCTTGTCCCTCCTTGTGTATGAAGAGTCTGCCAAGCTGGAGGCCAAGAACCAGAGTGGAGAGACAGTTGGCTGTCTTCTTCCTTTCTCTTAGCCACCTCCTGTGGTCTCAAGGCAAGAAGGACGGACCAGGCACATAATGGGCAGGAAATGTGTCACCCCTGAGCAATTCCCTTCCAGTACTTGGGGAAACCTTAAAACTGACATCAAACTTTCTGCTATCCCAGTAGGGATCTGTCTCCAAGAAAATAGGTTATGATGAATAAGAAAGCAGTCTCTGATCAGATTAGCATGTGGACTGAATTGTGAATTATGCCAGGGTTTGTGAGAAAGGTGACGGTTTGTGAACAGGTGTTCATTTCTCCCAAGTTCTCCTGCAACTAGGTAAAACTAGATTTGTACATAATATTCATTTTTTTTTCATCTTCTGTAGCTGCTAACAGTGATTTTGGCTTGCCAGGTTTTTTCCTCTCCCTTAAAGAATATGTACCTCTGAAAAGAAAGCTAAAATTACACATTCTGTGAAAATATCTTGTTCAAATGCTTTGTCAGTTTATGCTCTGAGTTTATAGTTTCTGTGAAAGAATTGACTTGTGAAGTGAGGCCGTTGCAACAGCATTTGTAGGGGGACCCTTGGGTAAGGCCTGGAAAGAGGCCTATCTAGAGTTAGGTTAAATACCGAAGGGGAAATATTATGAGTATACATTCTAAAAAATAAAAAAGTAAGTGAATTGACAAGAAGTAGTTTCAGAAAACCTAGACTTCAGGGGTTTTAGCCTATTCTGGTTATCTGTCTCTGTGTACCCCAGTTCTCTGACCCCCGCAAAGCAGTGGCATAAACACCACCAACCGTTTTATTATGCTCATGGATTCTGAGGATCAGGAAGTCAGGGAAAGCTTGCCTCTGCTTCCCAATGTCTTGGGCTTTAGCTGGGAAAACTAGAAGTCTTGAGGTGACACAATAGCTGGGGTTGGGATTATCTCAGGACCTGTTCTCTCACATGTCTGAAGGTTAACACCAGATATCTGTCTGCTGGGGTCTCAGTGGAAGCTGTTGGCAAGAATGTCTCATGTGGACTCTCCACAAGATCTCTCTGCTTCTTTGTAGCATGATGATTGGGTTCCAAGAACAAGTATCCTGAGAGGACCAGATGAAGCTGCATCTTTTTATGACCTAGCCTAGGAAGTCATGCAGTATCACATCTAGTCACAGTCCCACCCAGATCCAAGGGAAGGGATCCCAGACCCCATCTCTTGATGGAGGAATATCTACTTCACATTGAAAGAAGAGCCTGAGGCATGGGATATTTGGTGTGGCTATCTCTGGAAAATATGATTGGCCACACCTCCTGACAGCATCAATCCATTTTCAGAGTTTAATGTCCTTCTGTGATTTCTGATGGCATGTATGGTAGAGTTCCATATCCTGCCATGGCCTGGCATGCTCTCACTCCAGCCACTCTCCAGCCTCATTGCTCTCCTTTGCTCTTTGAGCTCCAGCCACACCAGCCTCCTTTCTGTTCTTAAGCAGGTCTAACTCTTTCTCACTTTGCAGCCTTCATGCACTCTGCTCCCTCTCCCTGAAATATTCTTTCACTCTTTATATTGTTCCTCCTACTGGGAGGATTAAAGGAGGAATCTTTTCTGTTTTAGACTTCTTGGCCCTTTTCTACAAGCTGTCAGATTCACAAGAAGAAAATGGTCAACCAAGTGTGCATGCTTCATTGCTCACATCTTGCTCCTCTGAGAGGGCTAGGGAGAATTTTAGCAGACCAAATGATAAAACCACCATTTGAATCTTCCTACATCTGTGCAGGAGAAGGAGAGAAATCAGGATCACGGGCCCTGGCAGCCTTGGTGTCATCAGACGCTGGGTGTCTCTACTGACTTAGGAGATGAGTCCCCATATGCTGGGAATTTTTGTTGTTTTGGGGGGGTTTGGAGTAGATAGGCCACTACAACTGGAACTCAAATGCCTCTACCCTTGTAAGTAACTGCCACATCTTAGTAGGGGCAAAGCACCTGTATTATATAGAAGTGGAGGCTTCCACTGAAACCTCAGTTATCTCTCAGGGACACCTGGGACTAGAGGGTGAGCAGCCCAATCCCTTTTACAAACATTGAGCCATGTTTCCTAGAACCAATATAATTCTACTACTCTAAACATTCAAACCCTTCTTCCAAGCAGCAACCTCAACACTGACAATTTTATCTTCTCAAAAGAAAGACTTTCTTATAATTCAGAGGTCAGTAAACTCTCTCTGTAAAGGGCCAGATAGCAATATTTTAGACCTTGCGGGCCTGTGTTGCAGAGGCTCAGTTCTGTTGCTGCAGCATGAAGGAAGTCATCGACAACACATAAAGAAATGGCTGCATCTGGCTTGTTATGAAACTTCATTCATGGGCACTGAAATTTGTCCATATTTCATATAATTTTCATATGGTATGAAATATTCTTTTTTAGATTTTTTTTTAACCATTTAAAAAGTAAAAGCCCATTTTATCTCATGAGCTGTAATAGCCAACAGGACCAAATTTGGCTCACTGGCCCTAGCCATCTAACTTATTATTCTGAAATACTCAGTTCTCTCTGTTCACAGTTTAAGTCATCAGCTCACATGATTTTCCAGGAACAACCTGGCCTGATGGCAGTGTTTTTCCAATATTTATACCGGGACATCGTCCCTCCTTGCTTTTTTAATTATTATACATTCTTTAAATATTAAGGTGAATTTCAATCCTTAGAAAAGCCTTTTAAGACCTTTAATTGAAATTAAATTATGTTCTTTTATAGTTTCCTGTACTTGGTACTTATCATTTGTATTTATACCTTTATTTGTGCAATCATGGTATTTATCACCTTTCCTACAAGACTGTAGGTCCCAGGAGAGCAGAAACTGATCTGTTTCTCTATCTGCTGTATCCCCTTCTCTAGCAAAGTGCCTGACGCACAACAGGGATTCTGTAAATCTTTCATCAATGAAAGAAATCTAGTTTCCTTTTGTCCATTTTTGCTCCTGCTCTGAGGAGAAGAAGAAACCCTAAGAAAATAGCTTTTAAAAGGTCAGACTAACTGTGGAGGCAGTAGGAGAATTATTTTGCTACCATCTTAAAAGAGGAGCAGCTAGAACTGAACTCAGAACTCAAACACAGAGAAGAGTTCCCATGTTCTGAAAGCTAGACCTTCAATTAGGTCATGGTTAGCTGGCAGTTCACCTATTTTATACTATTCACCACAGTTATAATTATAGATTTATTTGTGTGAGTATTTGATTACTGTCTGTCTTCCCTTTAGACTGGAGGGGCTGTGTACATTTTGCATACAAATTGCCAAAATAGGAAGATTTTTTAGTACAAGCACAGAAGTAGGAATTTGTATTGGATAAGATAAATAAGTCCATTAGACACATTTCTTTGGAGTACAATTTTTGGTCAAATTTATTTTTTATCTCTTAATTTTGTCTAGTTCTTGCATTTTTCATATTAATATAACTGTGTCTGATGCACTGACAGGGGTTTAGAATCCCTGTATATGTTAACATACTGTTTAAGAGTGATGCCAGAGAAAGGCTGAGAATTTATTCATTTATTCAGCAAATACTTATTGAGAAATGCAAGATTACAAAAATACCATCCTTGCCTTGCCTGAAAGAAGCATGACGTGGAGTACTCATATCACTTCCCGCCCATCCCTAGCCCATCCTTGGCTTGCTCTTGATTCTGCAAATTGGCATGTGGTTTAGGTCAAATCTGGACTAATCCAAGGAGCCAATGACCAATAAGAGAGTCTGCACTGGTTTCTGGCCCTCTCTGTGGGTCGTGAGAAGTTAGCAACAGTGAGGGATACTGTCTGTGCCTTGAGTTCTCCACAGCCTGAGGATCTCCTTTCTCTGTCCCTGGAGGGAATGAGACCCCAACAATAAGGTTTGACCTTAACTCTGTACAAGGAATCCCCCACCAGTAAAGAAAGGAAATCTGAAAGCCACTGAACCAGGGGTTGAAAACCCTGGTGCCATCCTGACTCAGCCATAAACTGTCTACATAACCCTAGGCAAATTGCTTTTCTCCCTCTGGATCTTAATCCCCTGTAAGACAAAGAGAATGAAGAAAAATGAATAAATGATCTCTAAGGTCTTTTTCAAGGCTCACATTCTACTTATCACTGTATATGTGTAGTCGAGAAACCATGACAAACACCAAAATCCATAATTCTTAGTTTTATAACCATCCTATTTTGTGAAACTTAACTCTTCAATGTTTCAAGAAAACAAGTTCAATTCCTTTAAGGTGTCTCTGACTGAAAACAGCTGAAGATTAACGGGCTCTAAGATGTAAAAGGGCAGTGAAATTCTTTCAAAAGGGAAGGCTTCATGTTGCTTTGCCTCCCACGGGTCTGTCACCCCTTTTCCCCTGGGTGACAGAGCCACCAATGATTACTCAAAGCCCATCTCTTCTGAGCAGTGAGAAGCCTCAAAAAGGGGTTAATCTCCCATAGCCCTCAACAGTGAGGCATTGCTTCCATTTGGGAAATTACCCACAATTTGGGTTTCTCTCCCTGCATTTATTCTCCAGACCAAGAAGTTACAGGAAGAGACATAGGTGGGGTTTTGCTAAGTACAGCTTAACAAGTTTAACAATAGAAGCTGGTAACCTTCAGTAAGTCAAGCAAGGTGACTTTCTGTAATGCAATTTTGCAACAAAGGCTTGATTTTAGCAAACATTCTCTTCTTACCAAAATTTCCCAGGATCTTTACGTATCAATCGGTAACTTGTTTGTCTTTGAGCCAACAATCTTGCTGTGTTACAATTCTTATCTTGCAACAGAGACCCAATAGACTGGGGAAAATTTCCTGTCCTTTGCAAGGTCAATATTTGAAACTGCAAGGCTTTGGAACACCAGGCCCTCTGAAGTACATTTGCTTTATGAATCCTCTACAGGTTCACCCTAATTAGAAGGTCATTCTGGGGACTTCTCTTTGAGTGAACCCTAGTCAGATAACAGGCAGGGGGAGAGGGCTTTTATAGTACAAGAAAGTTACTACTTACTGAGCATCTGTTAGATGCTAGGCACTGCCCTGATCGCTCTGCATGTATTACCCTATTTAATCCTCTCTACCATAGTATCTTATTCAAATAGAAAATTAAAAGAGTTCTCTTCCAACAGGCCAGCAGAGAACAGGACGCTTAGCATCAGCATGAAAGCGTGAAGGGAGCAATTAAGAATGCATTTTTTATTAGTTCATGGCTATGCAATGAAATGCTGGTGTTTATTTTATTCACCAAAGACTTTCTGGCTGCCTTCTTGGCCCAAAGGAAAGCCACTAGTTATCCAGTGTCACTGTAGCTTAAATCCCATGTTTAATTATAAAATATAATAGAGAAGAAAGAGGCGGACCTACCAAAGATAGAGGCCTGAACAAGTATGTGGAAAAGGGTATGTAGAGAAATAAAAACTATTTCTCCCCTGGTTTAAATTTATTAGCACAGGGGATGATTCATGTAATTAAAAGTGCATGAGTAGTGTAAAAGGAGGAAAAGTAGTAGAAAGACTTTATTCTATGATAAAGTCACTGTCTTTGTTTGCAAGGGACTCAGAAACCAGATCATAGTGATGGCTATGTGCAAGCGCAAGAGGTATTGGCAGGCAACAAAGGCCAGAGGTAGGATGTAGGCTCACCATGGAGCATGGCAGAGGTTGCTGCACAAGGAGGAAGGCCAAGGCTGTGCACGGGAAGAGAGCAAGTGGCGGCAGGGAAAGGGAAGAGTGACAGCAAGCTTCCAACCATCTCCTTAGCTGCTCTTCTTGGGCCTCTTACAGTTCCCTCCAAATCAATGTTTCTCACCTACTGGAAAAAACATGTTTAACCCCATTTCATTCTAAACACTGACTTTGTCATAGAATATAATGGGGTTGAACTTGTTTTCATTCTATAGTATAATAAAAACGATTTCTCCCTCAGTTTTTCCCATCTCACTAAAACCCAACCCAATTGTTTATACCTGAAACCTGGGACTCATCCTTGATTCCTCCCCCTCCATTCATAAAACAAAATTTGCTGAGCCCCTACCATGTATCGGAGTCTGTTCCACATTCTAGAGATCTCATAGGCATTTCCTCCATTCTAGTGTAGACAGTCAGGCAATGAACAAAATAAAAATGAAATGACTCAACATGTTAGAATGTGGTAAGTGTCGAGAAAAACTTGAAGGCAGGAAGGGCTGTATGGATTGCTGGGGTGGGGACATACAAATTTAAAGGACATAATCATGTATTGAGATACATTTGAGGAAAGATTTAAAGAGTTGAGGTTGTGAACCATGAGGATAACCAAAATCCTGGGGGAAATTATTTCAGGCAGAGGGAACAGAAGAGCTGAGATCATGGCTTGTGTGTTGAAGGAACAAGAAGGCACTCAGCATTGTTGGGACAGAGCAAATGGACGTGAGTGCAGTGGGAGATGGGGCAGAGGGGGAGGAAAGGGGAAGATTCTGCAGGAGTTTTGGCTTATGCTCTGAGTGATAAGAGAGCCATCAAAAGGTTTTGAGCAGAGAAATGGCACAAGAAGTCCTGGCATGTCTACTTTCAAAATATTTCTCAAGCACATTCACGTCTCTCCATCTCTACTACCACCAGTCGTCTAAACCACTATCATCTCTCGCTCAACTTCTTGAAAATCTCATACTTAGCTTTCACATTTTTTATTCACTACCTCAAAACTATTCCCTTGCAGCAACCACGTGATCTTTGAAATGTATATTGGATTGTAGCATGCCCCTGCTTAAAATGCTTCAGGCACTTCCCATTACACTTTGAGCAAAATCTAAATTTCTCTCCACCATACGTAGTCAATCTCTTCTTGTTCAGCTCTGCTGCAAGAGACACAAAAGTCTTCTCTCCATTTCCCAACCATCTGACTCTCTGTCTTAGGCTCTTTGTACCTGCAATTCTTTTCTCCGGGAACAGTCCTCCCCTGAGCTCTTCACAAATTAGTTCTTTCTCTCCCTTTAGGTCTTAGGTGTCTTTTCCTGAGGGACGTCCAGTCCAATGATCCCTCCATTAGTCTCCATCATAGTACCTTGCTAATTCCTGCATGCCACTTTCACAGTTTGTAAGACTGCATTCATCTGTTTGCTTGCTTTTTAAGTTGTCTATTTCTCCTGCTAAATGGCATACTTCATGAGGAAATGACTATCTTGGCTCTCTTACTCATGGTTGTATTCCCAGAGCCTAGTACAGGGTCTGGCACATTGCTGTTGGCACTTAGTAAAAACTGACTAAATGAATAAATGGATGGAAGAGAGAGGATTACAGCTATATCTAGACCATAGAGTGATATATGTGAATTGTATTATCAGGATCAGTGAGTGAGCTTTGTAATTAACAAAGAAACATAATTGTAACAGCTGTTTTAAACGTTCTCCTAAAGGAAAGAAATGGCTGCAGATATAATGTGAATACTTGAGTTGGTGACATTCTTTTACTTAGTAAAATGATATTTTTAGTGTATTCATTTCTCCCCTAATTGTTGCCACATTTATTTCAGTTCCCATGGGAACCTAGAGAAGGGCCTTCCCTGTTTCCCCCACCCCTCTGGGCTTCAGCAAAGGAAAATGGACCATGAAGAAATCTTCAGGAGCTGCTTCAAAATGTGCTGCTCCTCAGGTGGTTCAGCACAACAAGCACTTGCCGGGGACTCGCTCTGTGTCAGGTGCTATGCTCGGCATTGTGTAAAAGGAGGGGAATGAGAGAGCATGCTCACCATGGGGGTGAGGTGGCCACATAAATAAATCATTTCTGCGCAGTGTGATAAGTGATGCGATGGGCTTTGCACAAGGTGTTATGGGGTTAAAAAGAGAGATCAAGAAAGCTTTTTGAGAGACAATGCCTACCCTGTGTTTGAAGTTGTCCTGGAGTTAGCCAGATAAGAGAGAGGATGGAAGAGTGGGAAGAAATCTGTGGTCAGCTATCTTCTTATTTCAATTCACAAGCATTAAGAAGAGTTAAAACACAAAAGGAAAAAAAATAAGAGAGACATTTATCCTCGGAAAAGTAAAAAACACAGTCTGTCCATTGCTTATGTCCATGTGCAAAGGATAGACATGAGTCTAGCTAAAGAAAATTTTGAACTATGGAAGGAAAAGAATCCCTACACATTCATTGTCTTGGGTTTTCCCAAGTAAAAGGGGTCAAATAGCCACCTTTGGAATCTATTCAATAGTCTCATGTAAGAGATTTCATTGGGGTGTATGAGGGGGTGGATTGGGGAAGAGTTGTATCAACCTGAAAGGGGGTCAGCTTGGCCACGTGGCTCATTGGCATCTCTGCAACCAATAGGGATGCAGGTGATGCCATGGTCTATCTGGTTGGTCTAGGAATGGTGTTTTCACCAAAAGAACACAGTCTAGCAATCTTCAGCCATTTCAAAACAACCCAAATCCTTTTTAAGTATGTCTCAACAATGTGAAGGAGAAACAATTCCAAGGAACATTCAAGCTCTCTCTGTTTCTGCTTTCTCTCACCTGCCTGTCAATTTGCAGGGGCTCCCTTGTTTCCCTGCCCTCTAACTCTTCCTCCAAATCCTCATGTACTTTTTATTACCCTCACTCATATTATTTCCTCTTGACCTTGAATCCTGCAACCTCAAGTATTATAGGGAGGCCTATAGAAAGGCCTATACCCTCAAAAGCTAATTATTTTAATTTTACACACACTTATTAACAGGATCATTGGAACTGCATTCTGCTACAGACATAGTCCTAGAATGTGAGAAGCAGATGGAAATCAGGGATCTTACTATAAAGCTCTCAGTTTGTAAATTAGAGATCTAAGGTCCAGAGAAGGGAAGCCAGAACAGCCTCTCAGTGACAGGCACCATCTGATAAGTAAAGCAGTATGTTCTTATTTTAATAGCTAATTCCCTTGAATGAGGTTCAGAACTTAATTTTCTTCGGTTGAATTCCTGTCCTCAAAAGATTCTATGGTCTCATAGTAGGATTACAGTGCTACCTTGAAGATTCTCCCCATGAATACATGATTTTACTTCTATTTTTGTGTTTGAAATATGGTAACAACATATTTTAAATTGGCTTTCTTGTTGACATTTTTATTGATTCTTCTTCAACTACCCAAAATAATTGAATGCATAATATGCAGCAAAATGTATGGGATCATCCAGATGCTTATTTGTGGTTATGATCTGCCAAGTTGAAAACTTGCTTTTTGCAAAGTTAAATCTGTAGGAAGAGAGTTTAGAACAGATAATCATAATAATGAGGTGCCTGGCTCTGAATCTAGTGGCTTGCAGCGCTCCCGTGAAGGAGGTAACTGTGTTTCCACTTCACAGGAAAGTGGAGGTTTAGAGAGCTTAAGCTGCAGGTCACATGGTAAATTGTGGCGCAGGTCCAAGCCTAGGTACGGCAGAATTAAAGTTTGAGCTCTTAATCCTTCCATTATACTCATCAAAAGACAACATAGATTGATTTTTCATCCTCATTTCCACAATCTAGGGGTCCTAGATGAATGCAATGAGAAGAAACAGTTTCCACTGTTGTGTACAGTTCTGAAAAGGAACTGTAATTTCAGTGGGCTCTTTCTTATAAGCTCTAAGAAGGTCTGTTCAACCGCATGGCTGGAGAAGATCAACCAAACTGCAGCCTGGAGCAGCTTTAATGTCCTATCAATTCCTGCTCTGCAGCACTATCTGCTAGTTCCTCCCTTTACTCCAGGGTATGTCTGCTCAGAATCTTTTGGGGTTTTGGAGCAACAGCTAACCTTCCTCAGCAGGTTACATGTCTTCATTGGCCACACACACACTCTCTCACACACATACACACACACACACACAAAGATTGAATTTGTGCAAGTTGGGTGAAAACCCATGTTACTCCACTATACTCTCAATCTCCCAGTCTCTCTGGTAAATAATATTAGTTTTTTGTAGGTCTGTCATGTATGAAGGTCCTCCAGGAAGGGATGTTTGTGATAGCAGGGTGTGAAGTATTTGTCTTTGGTGAGCTTAAAGAACTCATGAGTTCATTCACTCATTCTTAGAACAGAAACTGGGTGTCCTCTATGTGCCAGACGCTGTTCCAGGTGCTGAGGAATCAGACCTGAGTGTCGTTAAGTCACTTAGAAGTTTGAAGGGATTTGCATATTTTAAAAAATAAATGCCCAGGAACATCTTGTATATTGTCCCTAGGGGGTCAGATGCATATTTTGCAGTTTATCATATTATTATTATTACTATTACTATTATTATTATTATTATTAAAAGGTGAAGGAAGACAGGAGGAAAAGGAATTTTGGAAAAAGATTCCAGAACCTCTTGATCTGATGGGTCCTACTGCAGTAGGCACTGTGGTAGAGTGGAAGTAAGCCTGAGCTTTGGAACAGGCATGAAGGAGGTATCGTGGGTACTTGAGTGGAAAAGAGTTAGAAGCTAGATCAGCAAATTGTTGCTTTTTGTCTTGTAAAGCATCTCTTCTAAGCTGCATGATACAAATGAAGACAGGAGATCTAATCTGTTAGGGAACTAGTGTGAATTTTGCTCTTTTAGTAATTTCACTGTGTATCTTGCCAAAGTTTTAAAGTCATCGATATTGTCTAGTTATCTCATAAACTAAAGCTATATAAACTAGACCTGAGAGAAGGGCCATCAAATTTTTAGTATATTTGCCAAATAAATGTTTACCTTTCTGTTTGATTGTGCTTCTTTTCTTCTCCCCTAAGATCATGACTTTTTTTCCTTTGTTTTTAAAAGCTGACTCCTTTCAAAGTCGTCTCTTTGACTTTATATTCTTAATCTGGAAGTCATCGTATTTACTGGTGCCAACATGAGAGACTCTACATCAACTTTGTATCTTCCTCCATTTTCTCTCATCAATGTACTTTATGACCCAGGCTGCCTTCTGGATCAGAATCATACTAGAAGTTGTAAAACTCACACAGAACCAAGCTTTGTTATCACCTGAGTGTGCAGAAGGGCACTCACCCTGAATGTGTGCCACCTTGTGCCCCTATCATATGCTCCTTTATTTTCTCCACTCCACTTTCCTGGGTTCATCCCAGGATAGAGGATGGAAGAAATCAGAGCAAAACCCGGATGCCTGGGGTGCAGCTGTCACACACAGAAGGGAGTTGCTGTGTTCCTATGGGCATGTCTGTTTAAAATATGTGGCACAAACTCCTTGCTTTAGCAGGTTTTGTCTCAGCCACACCTGCTGCTCTAAGCCCTGCAAGTGCAGCCCTTGGAAGGACTATGAGGCCAGCCCAGTTTGCTCTTGGACCCAGGCTGCTCCATTTACATTGCTCTGAGCCCAGGTGTAGTCACATCCCTTGCTCTGGTCTCCCTTCAACACAGCTGAAACGAACTGCTGTTCTCAAATAGCTGTGTTATCAATGCCTGGGATTCTTTTGTCAATTAAAAAATATTTTACAAACATCAGAATAAAGATATATTACCTTTTTTCCTGATTTTAAACTAAAACATACTCAAGATAGAGATTCTGACAAATACTGAAAAGTATACATAAAAAAAGCAAGTATTAAATATGACTCTGCCACCCAAAGAAAACCATTGTTAATATTTTGTGAAATTCATCAAAGATTCTTAGTCTTATACAACAAGCATTTCTACAGTTGGGATGCTGTTACATCTTCTGTTAGGCATTCACTCTTTTCTCTTGATAATATTTTGTGAATATCACGTAAATAGTCTATGAGACCACATTTGGATGCTTGTATGTGTGTGCACATATACACAATGCTTTCCAGTGATTCCTTTTATAATTTAAAATTGTCCTTAGACAGAGAACTGTCCAAGATTCCTGTACAACATTACTCCCCTGCTTGTATTTTGAAGTTTTACTCCTTACTTCAGGGCTTCTCCATGCCTAATCACATTTTCTTCATATTTTATTCTTTACATTAAAGAGTTTTTTTAAAGATCTAACAGCGCAGTGCTTATGAAAAGACAAAAAGTCATCTGTCTATCTGTTCCCAATTGTACCATTATTTTTATAATGATACTGAGATTGAGAAATATATATTCTGTTCTACTACACTAGTTAAGTCTTTTCAAATATCCATAGGTTGATTCTAAAAATTTAGAATTAGAAAACAACATTTAAATAATCATGACATTATAAATATTGTTCCATGAAGGCCCAGATGGTTATTTCCCGTCCAGGTGATCAAAGACAGAAGCCTGTGCCACCCAAGTTCGGAATGCTCTTCTGCTTTTTAACCACCACCAGATACCTTTACCATTTCTGTAAGTTTTCCAACATCTTAGTTAATCTGATTTGTCTCTTTTTTTTTTTTTTCCTCTGCCCTTTCCATGATCATCTATGCCAAATTAGACCAGCAGCATGAATATCTTACATCCAAGACATATGTCTAGGACTCAGAAAAGAATTCTGGGCTAGAGTAAAAAATTTGGGACTTGTCAGCATACAAAATAATTAAAGCAAGCATTGTAGTTGAAATGGTATGGGGGACTGTAGACAGTGAAAGGAGAAGAGGGAGGGATTTGACATTTAAGTGTTAGCCAGAGAAGGAGCTGTCAAAAGAGATAGCTTTTGAAATCTTAACATCAGAGAACACATGAGTTGGGGGAGCAGCAGAGGTGATATTGAACCTCACACCTGGAACAGGGGTTCTTGCTTCAGCATTACTGGCAGATGGTGCCCACCTTGGGCTTTGGTACCTACAGTTGCTAGACAGCTCCAAATGTTTAGACAGTCTTACACCAAACTGAATTCTTTCTCTGTGATATCCTGGTCCCTGTTCCACCTTCTCATGCATCAGAAATCCAGCCTGCTTGTATTGTTTTCCTCTGCATACTAAGTCTCCAAATAGTCTGAGATAGTTAAGTGTCCCATACTTTAAATGTAATCAGTCATTAATGTTGTTTTTGCACTATTGTTTTTATTTTTATTTCATGGTTGCTCACAGCAAAAGTTTTAATGTTGGACATCTGAATTCTAATCTTATTTTTGATCCTTTCTATCCATGTCTTCTCAATATAACTTTTATGTACTTTGTTTTCTTTTTTTTTCTGAAATCGTAGTAGTATTAGGATCTCCTTCATAGAGCTGCTGTGAGGCTCAACTGAGATAATGCATGGAAAGTGCTTAGCACAGTGACTAGCAAATAGTATGTGCTCCATATTTGCTAGATGGTTATGTAATAATAAAATAATGGTGATAATAAGAATAATAATAGTAGTAGTAAGTTCCATTTGCAACATAGGCTTACCTTATTAACCTTCACAGTGGCTGAAATTGTCTGTGTCCAACTCTAACTCCTCTAGTTGGCTCTGAGTGCTTAACAAGAGGGGTCCCATCTGCTTATTCATCATCTCCTTCAGGGTTGAACACAGGGCCTACCACATAGAAAACTAGTAAAATGTTTGTGGAATGGACACTTGCCAACCCTCTAGCTATCCAGGCGGCCCTTCCTTCAACATGAAATTCCAGTTTGAGTCATCCACACACCATGCTATTAAAAGTTCCTGTTATTATTGTAAGAGACCCCAAAGGTATCCACATGCACTCACAATCCAAATATGCCAGCCACTCTTCTTGTCCCTCTGCTCTATCTCCATTGCCCACAATGCCACCTTGAGCTGGATCTCTGCTGTCCCTGGCCATTATGAGAATATCACTGTCTGTGCCAAGAGGTCTATGTGAGAAGGACCTGGAGACCTGTCTGTCCAGGCTGTAGGATGGGGCTTCCACCCTGAGTCCCCTGCTTCATCACCTGGGCCCTGAGCACAGAGTCTTGACTTATTCCCAGAACCCCTCTTGAACACTCATATTGATTTTTGCTTCTAACCCCTTCTCTCTAGAGCTCACACCAGCCCAAGGAATCTTCTGTGGCCTGAGGACATTCCCTATCTGACCACTCTTCTGTCTTCCTACTGTGGCTCCTCCCTTCTCAGACCTCTCCTCTCTTTCACTCTTTTTAAAAAATTTTTTATTGATTATACATATTCATGGGGCATGGAGCTGACCATCAGCACCTGTCCCCAAGATGTGATGATCAGATCAATTCTATGAGCTCCTCTCCTCTTTATGGGACAAAAGCTTCCAGGTATATGAATGGGACTAACTGAGGTGAGGAAAGGGGCGATAGGCCAAATGAAGAAGAAACTTGTTTATATTAGCAGAAGCTAACCAAAAATGTCCCTTTAAATAAATTATTTAAAATGTATCCCAAAATACCCTTGTCTGTGTTAAAATTTAGTTTTGCTGTATCCTGAAGGTGATGGTGGTTACACAACTCTATAAATTTGTCAAAACTCACAGAACTGTACACCAAAAAACAGTGAATTTTACTACATACAAATTTAAAAATAAATTGTGAAACTTCACTTTTGTCATATTTTTCCTGGCAGGTCATATTCATGGTGTCTGTCTCATTCATTTGGCTGTTCTTGCCCAGAAGAGCTGACTTGTCCGAGTTTTATTTTCTAGGTTTCCTTCTCAATAGACTAACTATTCATTTATTTGATGTTTATTGATAATAAAACATGAATTAGTTAGCTGCCTGTTCAAACATAAATAACCTAAATCAAACAATATCAGGAAGACCTGAGGACAAAGAACAGCCAACACAAGAAGGCCAGGAGCCTCTTATCTGGACTGTAATAACTGCTTTACCACCTTTATCTGCCCTGTTCGCCATTGCTTTGGGCAGTCAGCTTTTCGATATTCAAACAGCAGGTTAATACAGACTATGCCAAATAGTGAGTGATTTAAGACACCCTGTCCTGAATTAATGTAGTCACATCCTCTTTTGCTCAATTCTGCTTATTCCTTTTGGAATAGGCCAACTTCTGGGCAGCTGTTTCCTAGCTGGAGACAGCTTGAAGCCTCTCTCCTTCTCTGACTCCTCATCCATTTCTCAGTTGCAGACACATAATGTCACTGTGTCTGAACCACCTGTTCTGTTTTACAACCTCTCCTGCACATGAGTGTGTTTCTTCCCAAGCCGCACTCTCTCACAGACATGAGAGGATCAACCTTTCATCCACACAGATGTGGTTTGCTCTGGTCTCTGAAGGCCCTTGGTTTCTGGGTGACTCTGACCCCCTGGAGAAAACAGATGCTTTGAAGACAGATCCGATTGCCTCTGTGTTCATATTTCCACTCCTTCAACTCTTACTGAGTGAGTGTCCAGTCTAAGTCAGGCTCCCCATGAAGTGCGTCATCTCTTACCTCTAGCAGTTCATGTTTTAGGGAAGAGGGTAGAGAGTAAGTACGTGAAAAATATGTCAATGAATTAGTTACAGGTGAGATAAGAACTATGAGTGACATAAACATAATGCTAGGACAGAAAATAATGGGGTGAGGGGTAAGTGGTCAGGGGGAAACCTCTCCATAGAAAGAAATATTTAAGCTGAACCAGGAGAGAAAACATTTCAGGTTTAGGAAACAGTAAATGCAAAAGTCCCGAGTCCAGAAAGATCTGTGTGTAACCAGAAAGCTAAAGCCCAGCATGGCTCGAGCACTGCAGGAGAGGAGAGCGCTGTGAGCCATGGTAGGAGAGGAAGTAGGGGCCAGAACATGAGCTCCTTGGGGGCCGAGTTGAGGAGTCTGAGTGACAAGACTTACCCATTGGGTCTGATTTGGGTTTGGGGGAGTAGGAGATAAACATACACCCCAGAATATGCAGCAAAATGATGATAAACATGGTCTTCTGTGGTAGATTTGACTCTTACAAATGACAAATTGCAAAGGTTTCTCCATTTACAACCTTATTTGGAGGAGGTTTTGCTAGAAGTTGTTTCCTGACATAGAATGATTGTCTAGAAGGTAAACTGAGATGCATGTGAATGACCCATGTGCCCATATATGACACAGGATCTTGTTCTAGGATATTATTTATCCTGTGGAGTTTATTAAAATAAAGCAGCCACCCTGGTTTTATTATAAGAAAGGTATTCACAGTTTGCTTTCCATTCCTTTGTGGCTGCATTAAAACTCTTTGTCCAACTGTTTAAATTTTTAGCTGCTCTTAAGTAAATGGAAGGTATGCAGGCTTCAAGTTTGTGAGCTCAAGAGAAGCATTGATTTATTTCAGTAATTTGGATATGGAATTCAATTTCCATCTTCTTTGCTTCTTACCTACTCTCTCTTTCTCTCTCTCACACACACACATGCTCACACACATACACCTCTATTCTGTAGCTATGTCCTTTTAAATAAAATGAGCTTAAAACAAGCTGTAGACTTTTAAGATAATCCCCATGGTGTGGTGGTGATAATATGCTTCAGTCTGTCTGGCAGTATGCTATGTTGTAAGTGCACAACAGCATATTTGTACCAGTTGAACGAAGTGTGGACAACTAGAACAGGAAAACAGTATTCATTTCTGCAGTCTGGAAGAAATTAGAATAGAAAACCTTAACATGCGTAAGTTTATGAATGAAATAATAGAATCCAGGAACTCAGTCTCCTCTGAGTAGTGTTTCTTGTCTATAATTCAGCTGAGCTAGTCGTGCTGGAGTGCTCCTGGAAGCTCGAGCACCACAATGCCTAGCACATCTCAGGGACTTGCAGTGGACATTTATTATTTCCAGGCAGTCAGCTTCCGTGTTACCTTACTAATAGCACCCCGAATTTACTGGAGGAACAAAATCTCCCGCACTGTGTGCAGTGTTGGTGGCTGGACCAGGGCCTCTCTCTCCTCATCCTCTGATTCAGGGCAAAGGAAGAGAAGAACAAATAGCCAAACTTGGCTGATGTGTCCTCTGGGGACTTTGAACTTGGGTGAGTGACCCACCCAGTGGAGACCTGGAGGAGGCCGTTCACCATGTCAGAGGGATGGTGCAGTATCTTCACTGAGTTTGACTCTGAACCAGTTGCTGTACTTTTTGCATTTTGGTTCTCTGGAGCTCTCCTGGTCCTTCCCTCTCTAAGCCTGGCTTCTAGAAGCTCGGTGGTTCTGTGAGCCCCTAATATCATTCCAATAATTCCCTTTTGCTTAAGCTAGCTAGAGTATGTTTCTATCTTTTGCTATCAAAAGGCTTAATTGAGATGGCACAATAAATGACCCCAGAGTAAATGAATTAATGGAATGAAGATAGGTCAACATATATTTCAAATCTTTTGTAACTTTTCCCTTCTTTTGGCATAATCAGAGAATTGAGTCTCATCTGTAGATGGGTTTTCTTGGAACTTGAATAAATACTAAAGTTTTATATGGCTCTTTTTGAAGGCAAAGCTGTTTTTTTAAAATAACTGAACTTAACTTTTAAATATATTTTTATTGTATTGTAGTTAGAAAATTCAGATAAACATAAAAATATAAACATTCATAAACATCTTCCTATATAATAAATATCAATATCAATTGACAAAATCATGTTTAATATGTGAGTGGCATCTCATGGGAGGGATAATATAGTTTATGTAGCCAGTCCCTTATAGTTAGCCATTTGGGTTCTCTCCAATTACTCATTCTTATAAAAGATCCTGCAGTGAACACACTCAGGTAAATTCTTGTCTACATCTGCCTATTACCCTTAGATACATTCAGGAAGTAGGATTCTTGGGCCAAAAAGTTTGCATGTTTATAATTCTTTTAGTCATAAGAATAGCCCTTAAAAAAAAAAAAAAGGGAGACTAAAACCCAAAAAGGAATAGACCTTTTGTTGTGGGTCTCTTCCTCAACAAAAACAAAACAAAAAAACAAAAACAAAGAAAAGTCTATGCTTCAAGGCATGCACTAAAGCAGCCCTGTTTAGAACCACATTGCATTAAAACCTGAGGTGCTTCAATTGACCACCCCAACTAAATAGAAACAGATGGTACAAAAAAAAAATTATCAGTAGCCCTGTCTATTCAATACAATCAGACATTGCTCCTTCTCTCTTTATCCATGTATTCAAAAAACATGTATAGAGTCTCTACTGTGTGCTTGGCATGGTTCTCGGGGCTGCGGGCATATAAAGATGGGTAAGACTTAGTCTCCACCTTTGAGGCACTCATAATCCAGTAGGCCATGCAACCCCATAAAGAACTCACAAGCAGCACATTGTGGTGGCCACTGCTACAGCAGAGGTATGAACACAGTGTTTCGAGAGTGCAGAGCCGGAAGCAATTTCAACCTGTGCATTTAAAGTCTGCCTGTTCCTTTCTTTCCCATTAGAAAGCACCATTTAAAAATGGGAATATGAGATACATCACGAGAAATATAAACAAAGGCTTCTGGGAAACCAAAGCAGGGAGTGACCAGGAACAACTCCAAGGTGTTAAGGGCACTGACAAGTGGTAGGAGGCATTCTGGAGGAGAGGGCATTGTGGGCTCTGGCACAGATGAGAGAAGAAGAGAAGGTGTTCAGAGAACAAATGGCTTGAAACACAAGATCTGGGTATAACAAGATGGCTGAATCTCTAGGCTACCTTGAATTAATAACAAGATATTATGCTATTGATAACAAGATTAATATGCTATTAATAACAAGATAATGGGCCGAGCCCGTGGCGCACTTGGTAGAGTGCTGCGCTGGGAGCGCGGCGACGCTCCCGCCGCAGGTTCGGATCCTATGTAGGACTGACCGGTGCACTCACTGGCTGAGTGCCGGTCACGAAAAAACGACAAAAAAATAAATAAATAAAAAAAAATAACAAGATAAGCCATTTGTGGGTATTCCATAAGTAAATGAGAGGCATTTATTATCTATTGCTGTTGCAACAAATTACTTGGTCTCTTTAAATGACACAGATCTATTATCTTACGGTTTCCTTGATCAGAAGCCTGACATGAATCTCACTGTGCTAAAACCAAGGAGTTTGTGGAGCTCCATTACTTTGGGGAAGAATCTGCTTCCCTGCCTTCCCCAGCTCCTAGAGTCCATCTGCATTCCTTGGCTTATAGCCCCTTCTTCCATCTTCAAAGACAGCAACAGCTGGTCAAGTCCTCTCATGTTCCCTCACTGTGACCTCCTCTTCTGCCTCTCTCTTCTACTTCTAAACACCCACCCGTTTAATGCCCGATAGTTTCCTCATCTCAAGGTCCTTAACTTAACCACATTTGCAAAGTCCCTTTTGCCAAACAAGGTAACATATTCACAGGTTCCTGGAATTAGGACATGGATATCCAGGGAGCTGTTTGCTGCCTTCCATGGACATCAGGGTTTTAGAACAAGAGAGTGACACATTGGGGATCTGCCCGAGGAACACTATGCTAACATCAGTGAGGAGGTTGGACTGGAGGGAAAGAGACCAGGTAGAAGAGCTTTGTGATTCCAGAAAAAAATATGATTAGGCCCAGTGGGAATAAGACAGAAGAGACAGAGGCAAATGACAGAGTGGGGGCAACAGGTATGTGAAGAGTGGGCAGAAGGGGAACAGAAACAGAGCTGTCAAAGGTGATTCAGGCTCTGAGATACCTTGAGTGGGAGGATAATGTGCCATTTAACAGAGGTATTTGGTTTAGGGGAGTGGGATAGTGGTTAATTTAAGTTTGGACCTTATTATCATTAGAGAAATAATCTATAGCTTCTCTACTTTTAAATTTTGAATAAGGGATATAAGGCAAATACAGATTCAAAACACACACCAGGGAGAGAAGTAATAGGTGGGAATGGCTGAGAGTGAGAGAGGTTGAGACAGAAGCACAAAGGAGACAAAGAAAAGATACACAGGATAGGGAGAGACTGAGATAGGAAGAGAGGAAAGGAAGACAGAAAAAGTCTAAAAGAAAGGTGGGAAGGAAATATAGACCGTGAAAAAGACAGACAGGGCCTGGCAAAAGCACTGGGAAATGAGAGAAATATCAACAACAGAGTACAGAAACTGAGAAAAGGATCAGCTCAGAGGTTTCTGGCATGAATGGATTGGTCAGTTTAAATTTCCAGCTCACATGAAATGTGCTCACAATGGTGAGTTAATAATTTTTAAGATTGTCTTGGGAGATTTATTTGCTTTTGAAAGTTAATCACTGGTTACAACTTCTCTCCTTTGTCAAGCTTCTAGGCAACATCAGTGGTCCTTGAGGGGGTGAATTATTCATCCACTAGGCCCTTGGGCCCTTCAGCTGCCTCGCTGAAGGAAGGAAGGTTCTGCTCTCCCCTGCCCTTCCCAACATGCCTTGTTTAACTCTTCATTGTCATATCCTTGGATTTGAGGCCTTTGTCAGGTGTATTGAGGAAAAATGTTTTTCACTGTCACAGTTCCTCACAGACACTGCAACTCACTAAGTGACACTCCTCGGGCTGGAGCTTTGGTAGTCTCAACACAACTGCGAGTTTACAACCTGTTTTACAGATGAGAGCACCGAGGCTAGGCTCCTGTCTAATAACAAGCTCAAGGTCACAGGTGATCAAATCCGGGAGAAGGCTGATTTGGATCAGGGAAGTAAATAGTGGACTAACAAATATGCGCAGGATCACTTAGGAAGACCTCAGGCAAATGGAAACATTGCCTCTGGAAAACTTGAGAGTTTTGTACCCAAGGTGCTAGGGACGCTCACTCTGAACTCTGCTCTCAAACCAACCATCTCCCTGGCAGATTCAGAGGCAAAAGAAGGAAGTAAGCCTTACAGGGCAAGTATTTCCCTGGCACGGGGACACCACAGACGCTTTCATATTTATTATCTTTGAGTAGGGGAAGTGAGCACTCAGAGAAGTTAACCAACTTGCCCAAGGTCACCCAGGGGCCTGCAGTGAGCCCAGGGCTCGCTCCCTGCCTCCTCTCGGGGGCAGCGCTACGGCCAGCGAAAGCGCATGCTGCCCAGCCAGGAGGGGTTAAGGTCCCTCCAGCCCGCCTCTGCGCCCGCTCCCCTGGGAGTTCGCCCGGCTGCCCCGGCTGCGCCCCCGCTGTCCCTGGTGCCGGTGGGGGAGGCCGCGGGGACCGCCCGGGCTGGGGGCTGTTGAGCCCGCGGAGCCCGGATCGGTCGGGAGGAGGACAATGCGCAGCGCGCCCAGGTGAGCCGGGGCTGGGGTCCTGCGCCCGCAACCCCAGTCCCGCGCCTCGCGCCCGCCGGCCCCCCAGCGCGGGGGCTGGAGCCGGCACCCGAGGGGGCGGCGGGGAGGGCGCAGGCAGCGGCTGGGAGCGCCGCGGCGGCAGCGGCGGCGGCGACAGAAGCTCGGCTCCGCGGCTGGGGGTGGCCGCTCCTATCTGCCAGGGCGCCTCGCTCCCTCGCGTGCGGCAGCCGGTAGGTTCGGCAAGGGAGCCCAGGGGTTAGGACCCCGGAGCCCACGTGTGCTGGTGAAGATGCGGCGGGGGCGGGGCGGCAGGTCGGGGAGGGGGCTTGGGGGCTCTGGACTCTGGAAACCGGGCTTTGGCGCAGGGATGAGCTGCGTGGAGGCTCAGGGTGTAGGTGGGCTAGCTGGTTATGTAGGACGTGTCTCTCCGGTGTAGGACTACTGTAGGCTTGGGGCTGTGCCCTGCACTTGTGTTTGTAAGTACTTGTGAAACAGCATGTGTGCTCACTGACTACATGAGATGGGGAGTGTGTGTGTGTGTGTGTGTGTGTGTGTGTGTGTGTGTGTGTGTGTGTGTGTGTGTGTGTGTGTGTGTGTGTGTGTGAGAGAGAGAGAGAGAGAGAGGGAGGGAGGGAGGGAGAGAGAGGGTACACAGGCTGTGCATCAATAACCCTGTGTAACTGGATACATGTGTGGACACTGTAGATGGTCCAGAATGTGTAAGGGAGAGAGTGTGCTCTGTGCTTGTGTGCCTGTGCATGTGTGTGATGACATATGTGTGTCTACATGTGCAATGAAGCTTTCACGGTCACTATTAGTACTAGCAACCCTCCTGTAGTTGTCTTTCACAGAATCCCAATTCCAATTTAAGATGCCTTTCCTGTTAGCTTGCTGCCTTGTGTGTGGCACTTTACTGTTGGTTGCCTTTGGAAGAAGTGGCAGTTGATACAGAGAAGTGGCCACTGACAGAGGTGAAGAAGTCATAGGGATAATCTCCTCTTCCTAGAGTTCAATGCTAAGAGAAAATCTTGGCTTGATTTCCTGTTTGGTCCATTAAAATGAAGAAAAACTGTTTCTTAGGGTACAGGTTTGGCACGAACCGTAGGTGGCCTTTGAAGGAAGGACACTGATGTGAGTTTACCCTCCCTGTCTTCTATTGCTGGGACGGATTTCCTGGGTCATAAAGCTCTAGGTGACCCTGGTGGGCAGTAGTCGATGTTTGCCTAGTCCCCCGAGTGGAACTTTAGCATCAGTGACCGAGGGAGAAGAACTTGTTGTGTGCTGCTGGTGAACACAGGTGGTGACAGAAAAGGACACTGGTGATGGATGCAGTGCCTTAGAAACAAGGAAAAAGTAAGGATGGGGATGAGACCTGCAGAGTTCTGAGGAGCAGCTCTCACCTAGCAAATTTGTAAGTGTGGAAAATATTAGCAAAAAGTAAAGAGATTTTGCAGCATTTTCATCATTTTTTAATCGTATGTGTTTATCTTCCTTATGAATTCTTACCCTAAATTCTCTCTTATGTTTGCATAATGTCCCCCCCATGGGAAATAGCTTTATTATAATTATTATTATACAGTAGAGCAACAGCCATCATTTGAACTCTAGAACTATAGCACATCAAAGCTAGCAGGAGCTTCAGGGAGTTTTTAGTCCAGCTGATGCTGAGCAGACAGAGGTCCCAGGGCCCAGAGAACAGTAGTGCCTCTGGTTCCTTTGAGTTATCTGGATTTCACTGATAATGCTGTTCCTTTTAGGGGCCACAGCTGCCTTGTATCCAACAAACTGAATGTGTTTTCTTTCATCCTCATTCTCCTGGACCTTCCTGATTCTGTTCATCTCCTCATCTTCCCCAACTTCACAGACTAAAGGACAGCACCTGAAACCCTACATAAGCAACCTGTTACACCACATTGTCTCCTGGTTTTTCCATCTGTTACTGAACACCACCATCCTCCGAGTCACGCGGGCAGGGAATTGAAGTCACCTTTTTGTTTCTTCCTTCATCAGTAGCTGCCATAGCTTCATAAATAGGCAGGTTTTGTCTGTTTTTTCTCAATACCTCTTGGATCTTTTTTTTTTTTTTTTCCTTTTTGCTGCCACCACCTTATCAGGTCATACCCATGTTTGGGGATTTCCAGAGACAGGTACAGATACAGACTGTGATCACTAAAAAAATGCAAAGCAAAGGCATGAAGAGGAGACCCTTGATATTCTTGCTGTCTGATCGAGAAGTAAGTTCTTAAGTAAGTTCTTTGGAAGAATATAGACCTTCTGATGGTTGTAGCATTATGTGATCTAGATCAAATCTTTTTGCCTTTCTAAGCCAGTTTCTTTACCTGTGAAATATGATGGAAGATTTCAACTAGATCCTAGCTGCTAGACAATTTCTGAGGATTTCCCAGCTCTAAAATTCTGATTGCCTTTGATGTTCTTGTTTTTTCAAGAAACATTTCAACTAATGCCTATGATTCCCTTCTGATATTTAACTATCTTTTTAAAAAATTCAGTTTGTCTTTAGGGAAGGGAAATAGGCAAAGGGGAAAAAAGTAAAATGCACTATTGATATTTTGAGGTTGAGAGTCACCTGCATAAATCAAGCCTTAGAATTGGAGTAGTCTTACAGTCATCTATTCTCATCTCCCATCAAATGCCAAAATCTTCCATACTATTTTAAGCCTTATTAAGATAACATAACACTACAGTATAATTCTGGATTTCTCAAACTCTGCATTATTGACATTTTGGGCTAGATAATTCTTTGTTTGGGGAATTGTCCTGTGCATCGTGGGATGTTTAGCAGCATCCCTGGTACCCATTAGACGCCAGTAGCAATCCCCAGTGGTGACAACCAAAATGTCTCTGGGCATTGCTAAATGTCTCCATGGGTGGCAAAGTTTCCCCACCCCAGGTAAGACCCACTGCTGTAATTCAAACACAAGTTTCGTAACCTTGTGCAGAAACATCTTACAACACCTTAAACTTTTTAAATAATAGATGAATTGCTACGTTGCTAACTGCCTTTCCACCCCCTAATAACTGAGCCAGCCTCACACATCTACCTTCATCACTCCAGATTTTTCACTGCCTTGTTGCTGTGCCTGGAAATGCTCAAGATGCTGCTGAAGGCTGAGAAGGATCTCGGGGGCAATATTGTAATACTCTTAATAGTTCACATTAATCTAGCCCTTGATATGTGCCAGGCACAGTTCTAAATACTTTATGTGGATGATCTCCTTTAATCTTCATTAAGAATCCTATGACAGAAATACTTTTATTACCCTCATTTTAGAAATGAAGTCACTCAAACAGAGAGGTAAAATAATGTGCCCAGGGTCTCAGCTATTGAGTGGTGTGTTGTCTGACTCCAGAGTCCGGGCTCTGCACCCCCGCACCCAACTGCTCTGCATTAATGGGATCTTGGTGTTACAGTGTGGAAAAGATATTAAATGTCCACTATGCCCATTCTATAGAACCAAGTTTGCCTCTAGGAAGGAGGCTAGAGACTATGAGGTTATGAATTGTGTTCAGTTGAAATAATCTGATTTCTTTCATTTTTTTTGTCTTCTCTCTCTCTTTGTTATTCGGAAATAAATGTGTACAATTATTATGTGTCAATTAAAAATAAAAGAAATAGCTCGAAGGCATATAAAGAGTGAGAGGGGCTGAGACAGGGTTGTGTAATGGAAGAGGTAGGGGGTGTGCAGGTGAGAGAAGGGATGAGGAAAAAGAGCAAACAGTGAATGAGACATTTCTTTTTCGATTAACTCCTCCTCACCATCAATCTAAACTAGGTATCTTTTCTGACACCAAAATGAAAGTTGCCATGTTTTTATCAGCTCTCTACTTGTTCTTCTTGGCCTGCCCTTTGATCCTTACATTCTGCATGCTGCTGACTTTTTATACTATTGAGGCAGTAGAAGGTGGTACGCATTTGGACAGAAAGAAAAATAAGTCATATGTTAATGGCTACCAAGCAGGCTTATTGATAGGGCTAGCCTTAAATATAGGCACAGTAAGAATGTCTGCCTCAACAATTACTAGTAAGCTTGAAAATCCAAGACAAGACTAAGAAGGTTGACTGTTTTCTTTAAGACCCTATATCAACAAATCCACAGGTTTGGTAGCTGCCAGTGAATAAATGGTAGAGCCCTGGATTTGCAAGTCTTATGGTTAGGTTAAGACAGTGGTTTTCAAACTTTGGTGAGCAAATGAATAATCTGTGGGCACTGTTAAAATACAGATTTCTGCCTGCCCCCCTGAGTTTCTGACTCAGTGCATCTGGGTTGGGGTCTGGGAATCTGCATTTCTAAGAGGTCCCCTGGGAACCACTGGGTTAAGACCTAGGTAACTAAAATAAAGTTCAAAGTCCAGCCACCTGAGAATTTTTAGTGAAAAGATATCTTATTTTTAAGGTAACTAAATAACTAAACATTTGGATTAATGAGAATCAATGAGTGGAACAAGATTGAAAGAATACTGACTACTAGGGATGAATTGACATCTCTCACTAAGCGTCTAAGTTCTGCCTCTCATTTTACATTTCAGAGAAACCTTTGCTTTTTCTCAGCAACTGTACTTGTAGGTTGGATTGATTCTCCTCTTAGATCTTTTCATGTTCCCTGTCTCGACCCACCCCTACTGCTACCTTAATTTGGATGATAAAATCCCTCATTACTCACAGGATACTCCAAATCAAAAGTCCGTTAATAACTTGTCTACTGCCAGATCAATTCTTACAAGTCTTTCTGAGGTTAGGAGAAACGTATTACATGTGCATCAGCTTTGGTTTCTCTGCATGTGCTTTGTGCTTCTTCCTCTTTCAAATCCACATTTGCACAATGGAGAACCCAACAGAAACTAAGTCTGCACATGTATGTGTAGCTGATTAAATTTTTGAAGTCTTGATCAGAAAGTTTCTTTGAAAATCAAATGTCAAACTCAATCAACTCTTTCCTTCTTCTTTATTATCAGCAATTTTTTTTTGTCATGTTTGGTTGTTGGTTTTTTTCTTTTTTTTCTTTGCATGACCATATATCCTCCATTCAAGCAAGGTGCCTCCAAGTACTTGCTCAGAAAGATCTGGCTATTTTGAAACTCAGATGGAATTTAAATAACGCTTATTGAATGTTTATCATATGCTGTGGAGTTTTTTATTTATAGTCTTTGATTTTTTTTTTTTTTAACCCCTGTGAGGAGTATTGTTTCTCTTACTTACAGATGAGGAAATCAAGGCCTCAAAACTTGAGGAAAACTTCTGTGTTGTTTAGAAGGTTAGTTGTGTTAGTAAATAGATTTTTTGGTTATACATAATAAAAGCCATCACTGGCTTACTTAAGCAAAAGTTGGAATTCATTGGTGGGATAATGTGCCTTTTCTTAACGGATTTAAGGAACTAGACTCCAGGAAGGCTGGGAATAGGTCATCTCCAGAGAAATCAGCTCCAGAAACTCGTGACCCTTTCCCCATTGCTCTGCCTTCAGTGTGACACATTCCCAAGAGTCCATGTCTTCCAGTTCAAATTCTCAAGAGAGAAAATCTGACTGGCCCAATTATTTATGGCCAAGAGGTCATAGGAGAAGCATAGTTGCCGGGGACTCACCCTTGTGGATGTGGCAGATTTTCCCAGTGATAAGTGGCCTAGTGGATGCTTGAATAAATGTTCCCATACTGTCATACAACTAGTGTGGCAAAAACAGGATTTGAACTCCAAAGGCAGTGTTTCTTCCTCCCAAAGATGTTTGATGGAGAAACACATTAACGTGCGTGTAATGAAGATTATCTGCCTTTATTTTTAAGGTCCCCCCACATTAGGCATTCCTTGCTCAGGGTCCTTATTCTTCCATTTGTGCATACCTCCTGGGTTCTGGCACTTCAGTGGGCACATCCTGGCTCCTCTCTGTCCATTGGGTTTCTGTGCCATGTGCCTTGGTTTCTCATTCTGCTCATGCATGTCAATCTTGGGCTCACCTAACACAGCTCTGACTCACGGATTGTAAGAGCTGGAGGGACCCGTCATCTTGTCCCATCTTCTACTTGTACAGTAAATAAGCATTGCTGATGCATGCCAAACACTTACCCCAAGCATTGCTGAAAGCTCTCTATGTCATCTAACTCTTCTAATAACCCAGTTGGTGCCTTTTTGGGAGTTTATTTCTTAATATTTCATTATGAAAATACATGTTTAAGAGAAACATTGAAAGAATTATACAGTGAACACTCATATACTTACCATGTAGGGTCCAAAATTAACAGTTTGCAGTACTTGCTTTATATTACTATCTATTCATTCCTGTATGCATTCATCAATTCATTGTTTGGATGATTACAAAGTAAGTTGCTGTTTCTCATTCTTATTTTTATAAACGGGAATCTGAGACCAAGACAGATGGCATGGACTTGTCCAAGGTCACTCATGAGGAGATGATGGGGCTGGGACTTAACACTGGCAGTCTGACTCCCTAAACCACTTTCTTAACCACCAGGCAGCTCTGTCTCCCCTGGAAGGGGAGAAGGAAAGAATTACCCAAGATTACTTAGGGGAGTGACCAGCGGCCAAGTCATCTGGTTCTTAAGCTCCCACATGTTCCATTCCTTTCAGCCATGATAAATAGTGTCTTCCACTTCTATCTTCCAAGCAGAAGTAGTGTTTCCTTGCTCTCCAAAGATACACAGGTTTGGTACTTTACAGCCTATCCTAGATCTCTGGGAAGTCTGATCTTTGACACAGATGATGTCATAATGCTAACACACTCTTTCTTCCTTCTCAATATTTCAAAATAATGAAAATGACAGACTGTAAAATTAACATTTTAGATAATTTTTTTACAATGTTTAGAGAACTTTCACGTTTGTTATCTGATTTGAACTTCATAAGTAGCAGCAGATCTGCAAGACAAGTGAGCTGGATATCTTACCCACATTCAACAGCTGCAAATTTGAGCTTATAGATGCTGAGTGAGGAACTCAAAGTCACATGATGCTAAGAGCAAAGTTGGGCCTTGGTTAAACCTCTTTCAAGTGCCAGTAGACATTCCGGAGGTTTTGCCAAGCTACGTTAGTACTAGTGAATAAAATCAAACTAGGAGAGTTGAGATAGGGGACCAATGAGATTTGGGTCTTTTGTGGGGCCACTTAGTTGTTAAAAGGTCTGTGCTCTGAAGCCACTGCGTGGTGTGGCCTTGGATAATTTCTCCTTTAGATGCCTCAGTGAAATGGGGATAATTGTGGTACTCCCTCATAGTGTGATGTGAAGATGAAATAGTGCAATGCATGTGAAGGGCTTGGTACTCAGTCTCAGTTCTAAAAATGTGTCATTACTCCTCTCCTACTTCTTCCCTAGGAGCCCTCTCTTCTGTCTTAAATGGGCCCTCTAAAATCTATGGGTATAGTTTCATCTTTTTCTACTCAAGGTTTGTTTAGAAACTATTGGGAGGACATTATGGACCTTCTGGGAGATGACATTTTATTAGCCTAGGAAAAATGCAGATTCTACTTAGGAATTTCCATTGAAGAAACTGTAAATAGCCTGTGTCCTTCGAGATTGGACTGGCATGTTTAATTGGATATGATAATCAGTACATGATATCTGAAGCAGAGATTGTATAAACTATTTTCTAATGCAGGAGGTTCAGAAGAAATAGAAAAGAGTGAGGACAGAAGAGGTCAACAAGCCCACAGGGACTTTTCTTTTGGCATGCACAGTAAATACTGTAATCCAGGTCTCTCAGCCAATGAGGCATTTCAACAGATATGGAAAAATTATTAAAGAGGATTTCAGAAAAGCAGGCGCACCTGGGAGAATTGCACTCCATCCTTGTGGAGTTTTCCAAAATGCTCTCCGTGAATCCTCTTCATCAGAATCACTGGGACATTTGTTAAAATGCAGATTCCTGAATCTACTGATTCAGAAATGCTTTGAGTGAAGGTGGCTGAATCTACACTTTGCAAGTGATTTTTAGGTGCAACAACGTTTGAAAACCATTGCTGTCAACAGCATAATTCTGCAAGATTCAAAACACTAATTTTAAGGACTTAATTTAGAAGGAATGAATATTTGGGTTTGACCTGCTCCCAATTCCAGGCCTCTGAAATCAGTGGTCAATCTCAGGCTCAGCCTTCAGGGGTCTATCCTATAGAGAAGAGGAATACTTTCTGTAACCACATCTCAAAGTGGGGGAGATAGTCCTCCACATGCATATTTGCCTGTGTGGTAAAGCAGAGAAGGACACATCCAGCCTCCAATGATTGGGACACCGAGAAGCTGGAGAACACCTTGTACAACAGCTAGCTTACATCACACTGTGAACTTACTGGACACCTGCTTTACAGACATTCATTTTCATTTGTTTTTTTGCATTCACCTTGTAAGGTTGATATTATTTTTATCTTCATTATACAGCTAAGGCCACTGAGACTAAGAAAAGTTAAGAAATTTGCCCAAGGTTGTATTGGTAGTTGATAGAACTAGGACAGATTCTAAGGCTGTGCTTTGAATCAGAGGTTGGCAAACTGTCTGCCCCCACTGCCTGTTTTGTATGTCCTGTGATCTAAAATTGGTTTTCACATTTTTAAAATGTTGAGAAAGATCAGAAGGAGAATAATATTTCATGACAAGTGAATATTATATGAAATTCAAATTTCAGCATTCATAAATAAGGTTTTATTGGAACACAGCCAGGCCCATTTATTTATGTATTGTCTATGGCTTCTTCACACTACAGCTGAAGAGTTGAGTAGTTGTGACAGTGACCTTATGCCCTGAAAAGCCTAAAATATTTGCCAAACAGTCTTTTATAGAAAAAAAAGTGCTAACCCTTGCTTTAAACCATTGTGTCAGTGTTCCCCAAACTTCAGTCATTTGAGCACTACCCCTTCGTGATTCTTGCCACCTTCTCATACCATCTGGAGCATTATCTGCATAGCATTTTTCTTTAGATCAATTAATTTTCCTTAAATAAATTTACTTTAAAAGGCAACAAAAATGTGAGTGGAAACCAGTACCAACTGCAAGAAATAGAAGACAACTGTAAAAATGAATGCAACACACTCAAAACAGTATTAGATTTCAGCTAAATCACTAGAAGGGTTATTTTGGCATTCTTCCCATTTTCCTGCAGATCCCCTCACCATTTCTCTGTAAACCGTCCAAAGTTCCAATGATGAATCTGCATCATTTTTGGAGGGCTGCCCTCGGTCTGCTGGAATCCCTTTTGTACACAAGCACAATAGGTTGGAGGTGCCCGGGAATCCATGTTCCACTGTGGATGTCCCTAACCAATAAATTAACTCTAACCAATAAATTATGGGTATGGGAGTATCTCAATACTCCAGTCCCCTCCCTCCCTCCTTGTCTAGGAAAATTCTGAGGCAAATGTTTTACACCATTTTCTAGAGCTTCCCTGTGGGATTAAACTTCAGTGGCTTAATAATACATTTCTCACTGTCTGCATCTCATTTCTTGTATCATCACTCCCCTGCCAGTGTACCTGCACCTGCCAAATTAACTACGTGCATTTAGTCCTCACCTCAGGATCTACTTCTTGAAGGGACCTATCTAAGAAAATTGTGTTCCATACAAAAGATTGTGAGTCTGAGACCTTCTTTATTATAAAAGAGAGATTAGCAAATAAAAAGAAGGTTTTCAAAGATAAGGTAGCACCTATCTGAGTCCTTTTCATCAATGTAAACAACAGTGATTAAAATAGAAAATGGAAAGAGAACACATTTTTCACCAGGTGACCTGATAGTATTTAACGCACTAACCACCTCCTGTTTAATAGCATATTCTTCCTCTAGTGGTATGAGAACTACACTTGGGGAATCGATATTTTACCACATTGCTTCTTAAAAAGCGGCCCATGGTCCAGCAGCACAAGCAATATCTGTGAAATTGTTGGAAATGCAAATTCTCCACTCTAAACCTACTGAACCAGAAACTTAGGAGCAGGGCTCAGCATTTTGTTTTGACAAGCCTGTAGGTGATTCTTAAGCATGCTCAGATGTGAAAGGCACTGGTCTACAATGAACAGCCTCTTATTTAGTTCTGCTCTCATTGCATTCCTGGATTCATGAGAATTCAAAATCATCCAAGACTTGCTTCCTTCCCTTCACTTGTTCCTTCAGTTTCTTCCCAGACGTGACTGACTGTTGCTTTTCTGGCCTCTGTTTGAACCTCCCGCTGAGATGGATCTTGTCGCTTGCCAAGGCACACGGATCAGTAATTGGACACTCTGATGATTGGAATGATCTACCTCATAGTGAGTCTCAAACTGCTCTTGAGACATCCACCCATCTCTCCTCTGGAACCACAAGGACCAGACTAATTCCTTTTCTAATGATCAAGTAGAACTTTCACATTATGTCATGCCATTCATTCAATGAATGCTTTCTCATCATGTTCTATGTCCCTTTCTTCACAGAATCTGTCCAATAGAGAGTGAGATGTTAAGCAAGTGATTGCAAAAGTTTGTAAACAAGTGCCTCTGCATCTTCTCTTTTTCTTCATGAAATTACCAGTTCCAAACTTAATTGGTCCCTTATAACCTCACTCTCCTCATCACATTCTTAGGAAGATAAAATCTCTGCCTTTTAAAAAACCTGATTTCTAGAAACACACTATGTGGATATATTCCACTCAATACTACATGAAATGGAAGTTCATGTTTCTTCCTTATTTTTCCCCTAACCCGTTCTTTTTTTCAAAAGGTAGATTGGCTATGCCTCTTAAATATTCTTTCATTGGTTAAAAGATGTTTTAAATATCAGTTTTTTGACAAAGGAACTAAAGTTCCCAGCTGAGAAATGTTTATTTGCTCAGGAAGAATATTTTACTTAGTTATTTTGAAAACAGTTAAAAGCCTTTTTGCATCCTCATTGTACATTATCAGCTTAGTGGTACCTCAAGTGTAACTGAATTGGCTTCTCTGTGGACTTGCAGTTATGGAAATGGAATGGCTAGAAGTTTTTTATTTAGGACTAAATTTTTATAGATCACTTAGCTCAAATGGCATTTTGACTACTAACCCTAAAAATATCCAGCTTGTGAAACATAGACTCTTTAAAAAAAATGGGTAAATGGGTTGTACACATTTTCACCTGTACACTGCAATTTAGATGTCTGGATAAACAAATAATAATAGGGTTTTTTTTCAGGATTTATTTACAGAAGAGAAATTCTTTTAAAGAGCATTTAGCAACTGGTTGAGGTTAAAAAAATTGCCAGGACAGCATCCTACAAATTCTGAATGTTTCCCAGAAAACAAAGTACAAGTGAATAGCCAAAGAAAGGATTTTTTTTTCCGTTTAATGAAAATTTCCACAGTTGCAATTTTTCAGTTGATACAGTAATTTTTTTCACAGTGAAGGTCAAGAATGCTTGTGCTATCAGGAAATCAAGATCATCATGGAATTTATAAGACTGTTTGGGGGTTTCTTGTTTGTGTGATCCTGGTGGGGGTCTGCGTTTTGGTGCATATTGCTGGTTGTAGGTTAGACTAGTGAGATAATGAAGCCAACAAGCATTTGAACAGTTAATTCTTATCAAATATCTGGCTTTACATATTGCTCTTAATTTTTGTCTACCTGCTCAGTAGATGGAGCCTGTTTGAGACAGTGTATGAATTTCTCTTAACTTTGGGGAAGCTCTAATTGCTTGATATTTCTCCCTTTGTTCTCCCTGCCCAACACCCAACACCCTATTCCATTCTACAGTTGGGGAAGTAGAGACCAAGAATGGTGAGCAGACTTGTTTTAGAATAAGAACAGTGAATTAGTAGCATGGTCAAGCTGAGAACCCAGGTCCAGTGACTTCTCATCCAGTGTTCCTTCCATGATATCAGGCTCCCACCCTCAATTTGGCTATTAAGATAAATAACGTTTTACTTATTCCTGACACTTGTCCAAAACAAAGGTATTGGGCTATGCCCTTTGATGTAGAAATTTAATCCACATAGGCATACTCCATAAAGAAATGTGGCCAATACAAGTACAGTTATGCATGAATATCCATCCATGCACCCAAAGCAAAAGAAAACAAAAAAGCACAGAAAAGCAGGCTGAGGGTATGACATAGCTCCAGGTTGGCAGGTGTTGGCACTGTACCAAGCCACATTGATATTTCATTCCCATAGGTGAGGACTGTTACAAGGGAGCCCTGTGCTCATACTTCTTACAATAGAGTTGCAACTACACACCTTCTGTTAACCATTAACACCTGCTCCATGGAGATATTTCAGAGTATTCTGAATCAAAAAACAAGGGTACAAATGGGGTGCACTTACCTTTTGTGTTTGCTCTTTAGTTACTTAAAACTTGTAAGCTGAAAACTGAGGATTGGAATCAGCATTGGATGCCATAAATAAGATGATTTCTTCTTCCTCTTCTTACTCTTTTATGGAAAGATCAGAGTCAAAATATATCCATCAAGGAAAAGAATCTCAAAGGAATCTGATAGAGTTGTATGTTGTGGGAGTTTTACTTTTATGACAGATAGAATGTTTTGAGTGATTCCAGTGGCTTGAGAATATCACGGTCCCGAGAGAAAACTGAGATGGTCGTTTGTACCTCACATGGCAGAAGGGTTTGCTTGATTCCCTCATCCACCCCTTTTCCAGGACTTGCTGTTCTCTTTTTCTGGTTATAATGATCTAGCTGTATCTCTGAAAGAGATCAATATGGAAGGTATTGTTCCTTGTCCCTTAGACTAGGTGATAGGATACAGCACAACTGTCATTAACACACACACACACACACACACACACACACACACACACACACACACACACACACACACACACACACACTCACTCACATGCACATACACACGAATTCTTATGGAATTTCAAATTGGCAGAACTTTTAGAAGTGATACAACTTCTACCTGAACATAGGAGATTCTCTGTTAATTGTGTTTTTAATTAACTAGGTAGTGTTTTATTAAGGAGCCAGAAATATAAGTATGCAAGATAAAAGCACTGGTTTCTTCCAAATGCCCCTAACCCTATGCAATCTTGCCAACAAGAGATATTTTTGTAATCATGGCTCTGATTAGTTCTCCCTGATGAGCACCTCAGAAAATAGTGGACTGTAATCGATTAATCAAATCAGGATAGGTACTTCTAACCAAACCCTCTTTTTTTTTACCGTTTTTTTCTCTCTGACAAAAATGCATGCTGTCTCACTAGTTTGCTAAATGGTAATCATTTTAAATTTGAGCTCTGGGTTTTAATGAGCAGGATATTACAATGTATATTGCTATGAATACATAAGGTTTTCCTTGGGTTGTAACATTTTCAAATGCAGTTTCAATGAGGTGAACTTTGTCTAGGTTTTCACTGGTTTTCTTAGCTCCAGCTTTTCTTCCTCCTAATCTGTATAGCATGCAATATTGATTTTCTTATATATTACTCAGGATTCTTTTGGTTGCAAATAATGGTTGGAACTCAACTTAAGGAGGAACAAAGGAATTTTTTCGCTCAAATAATTGGGAAGTTCAAGTGTGAAATTGCCTTAAGACAATGCTGGATTGTAAGCTTCAAGTTATATAATCAGAACACTGGTGTTCTCTGTGTTGTAACTCTGCTTTCTTTTGGGTTAGTTTCATTCTCCAATAGGCTCTTTCGAAGGGGTGGCAATTATGGTCACCAGTAGCTTCAAATTGTTTAGCAACACCAGGGGAAAGAGAGACTCTTTCTAGCAAAACTCCTAGAGCTGACTGGTTCAGCCAGTGAGCTAATGACTGACTCCTTGTGGCCAGGAATGGACTATTCGCGTTGGCCAGCCCTGTTCATGTATTTATCACTGGAGCTAGGGATTGAAGCACGGGAGGCATGGTTTCACAAAGTAAAATCAAGACAATATTCTCAGAGAAAGATAAAATAGATGGTCAGCAGAAAATTATAGCAAATTTCCACTTTTATCAGGAGAATCCCTTGCTCCAGTGGGAGAAAGTGTGATATGAAGAAATAAACTATGCAAGACAAAGCTTGAGCTTTGGAATTCATGGCCCTAGATTATATTCCCAGGATGGTCAAGTGCTAGCTGTGTGACTTTGGCAAGTCAGTTAACCACTTTGACCCTCCGTCTCTTCATCTATAGAATGGAAATAAAGACTCAGAAGTTGGAGGAGGAGGAAAAGGACAATATCTGGCACTTACTAACACTTAGCAAAGGGTGACTAATTGAGATGAAATGGTTTTTGCTACTTTTTAAAAATTACAATATCGTACTGGGATGGTCAATTTATTACCTTCAAGTGGGAAAGTTTCAAATTCCCAAGCCTCAGTTTCCTCATTTGCAAAACTAATGAACTACTTAGTTGACTCAACAAATATCTGTAAAGAAAATACAATATTCCAGGCATTTTTCTAGACACTAAAGATATAATTGTGAACAACACAGTATCCTATGTCCTCCTGAAGCTTATATTATAGTGAGGGAGATGGATCACAAATAAAGAAGCAATTGGCTCTATATAATGTGTGAACTAGGAAGAAAAAATAGAGCAGATAAAGAGGATAGGAATTTTTAGAAAATGGGGTTTGAAATTTTAGTTAGGTGGTGAGAGAAGACCTCTCGGAAGAAGTGACATTTGAGCAGCATCCCTAAGGAAGTGAGGGAGTGATCTACATGGTAGCATTCCAGGGAAAGGAGACAGGTGAAAAGGCCCTGAGGTAAGAGCCTAGTTTGACAGTCAAGGAAAGTAACAAAACCCAGTGAGTAATAGGCAGTGAGCAGGTAGGGCATGGCTAAAGTTGAGTTTGGAGAGGAACTGGGGCCAAATTATGTAGGCTCTGGTTGGCCATGATAAGGAGCTTGGATTTTATTCTAAGTGTGACAGGAAGCCACTAGAATTTTATGCATGCAATAAATGATCTTACGTTTAAAAAAATATCAGTGTGGCTACTATGGGGAGAAGAGATGATAGTGAGGCAAGCAGGTGACCAGTTAGAGGGTTGTGGCAGTATTCCAGGGAAAGAAGATGGTGACTTGGACCCAGGTGCTGGTTCTGGAGGTAACGAGAAAGGTCAGATATAGGAATCAATTTCAAAGTAGAAAGAATGAGCTTGCTGATGGTTTGCTGATGCTGATGGTTTGGTGTGAGAAAAAGAAGTTTTTTGGTCTGAGTAACTGGGTAAACAGTGGAGCCGTTTACTGAGATAGAGAGCACTGGAGGAGGAGCAGGGTTTTGTGTTGGGGCTGGAAAATGAGGAGTTCAGTTAAAAATGCTTTTTAATCATCCAACTTGAGATGTCAGGTGCACAATGCAAGTCTGAGAAAGGCCGTGGCTAGAGATAAGACTTTGGGAGTTTTCAATAAATAGGCTATATTTTAAACCACAGGAATAGATATGATCACCACAGGAAGGATTTTAGATAGAGGAGGAAAGAGTATTGAGCCCTGTCATTTCAATATTTAGGGCTTTGTATTTGTGTATTTCAAATAAATATTGTTCTGAATTGAAAACGTAGGATAAATAGAAGTGGACAGAGCTATTCTGCTTGAAGGCAGGGTAGGGGGCTCAGACTCCCAAAGGCTTAGCCTTCCCCATACTTGCCACAGCCCTAGAAATGCCCATGGGAACTCATGTTAGGCTTAGAGGCTCTGAAAAATAAACATTGACTGACAGTGAGAGTCTCCCATGCCCTTTCCAGCCTTGGTGGTCTGCCATTCTCTTCCTGGCTGCCAGCCACATGTATTTCATCTGGCTTGGCCAAAGTATCCAGGGGCCCAGGCTAAGTTTTATGACTCTGTTATATAGATAAACAGATTTAGAGTTTCTTCTTGGTAAGATTCAATTAGAAAACCAGCAGATGGAGTTATAAAATATCAAAGGTGGGAGTGAACTTAGAGATTATCTCTTCCTATGTCTTCTATTTACTGAGAAGTGAATAATGACACTCAGAAGGAAAAGGGACTTACTCAGGATTACCCTGGAAGAGACATCTGGGCTCTGCTCCTGCTTTCTCTGATTCACCATTGTGGAACAAATGCGATGAGAAACATACAAATTCTCTTACAAAATGAAACTGCAGTTAGTTAAGAGCTGATTAGGTTGAGATCAGCGAGTGCCCATCCATTCAAGGGAGAAAGGTCTTCTGAGGGTCTGTGCTTGGGGACTTTTTAGTATTTTAACTGAACATTAATTCCCCTTCAGTTGGGCGTTCTTAGCCTGGGGTTCCTGGATTCCTGGGTTAAAGGAGCCATGATCCCTCTAGAGTATGTATGTGTATGGATGCATGCATGCATACATACATACATACATACATACATACATACATATATATATACACACACACACATACATATATATGTATTTATATCATTATTTTTTTTTTTCTGGGAAGAGAGTTTTCAAGAGTTTACCAGATTCTCAAAGGCATCTATGATTACCCATTCGCCAAATGGTTTTCAAAACACGAACCTGAATATCCCCATAGGAAACAAAATGGCTGACCATTTTAGGCAATGTACTATTTTAATCATAAGAATGTAGTTACCTATTTTCACAAGCTAGTGTCCTAATGCAAATCATAGAAATAAGCCACGTTTCTGTGGAAAATCAAAAAAATAACAAGTGGGTTAACATAGAGTAAAAAATAAATGCTCACATGTTTTAATTGCCAGGAGGTCAAAAGAACGCAAAGAAACCTTTTGCAACATTCAAATGTACCATACCTCAATATGCCAATAGCTTTTTGCTATAGTATTGTTTATTAAATATTTCTACAAAAGTCTTAATAAATAGGAAGCAATGATTATTTGGCATTTTCCTCTTTACCAAGGACTTTTATTTTTCTGTGATACTTTCTTGTCTAATGTATTTTTTTATTCCCCCCTTGCAGAACTCTGTGGGTACTGAAATCCAACTCACCCATGCCTATTTCCTGTAATGGACAGACCTGATGCTAATGTGAGGTATGTTACATTTCTCTGTATATTGTGCTATCAGTTGTGGACATTTGTACTATGAAGACTGAAAAATCTATTGTAGAATTACAAAGCTAATGGATGTGGATTTTCTTTGATGTTTCATATATAGTCATGAGTATGGTCCTATTTGATTATTAGTATTTTATCATTTCTGCTTAAATGATAAATACAGTATAATTGTGGATGTTTCCAGCTGCCTATACTAAAAGTCTGTGCTACCGAAATGCCATTTGAAAATAGATATTCACCTCTGTAATAGAAAGAAAGATATATTTAAATGAGGGTAAAAATAATGTAAGAATATCTGCACATCTAAACTTTAGATATAAATTCAATAGCTTTTTATAACAGGTTCTAGTTTGTCCACTTCTTTTTCCAACCAGCTCATTAGATTATGTGACATGATGGTTACATAGTATAGTTACATAAAGCTAAATGGTTTTTGCTTTATTTTGTTTTCCTGTAATTTCCTGCAAACCTTGGAGATGAGATAATAGAATGACTCTTAGGGAAATTTCCTTAAAGACTTGCTCCACTTTATTTGGTGCAACCAAATAGTCCAAAGAAAATTGTATTCAATAAGGCTTAAATGTTATGAACTGGCATTTGAGGCTGAGTATTATCCATAGGTATCAGCAGCTGGAAGACATCCTAAAAAGAAAGGACATTCCTGGTGTAATCACAGGAGCCATTTTTCTTGCACTTGAGACCTGTCGGAAAGTATGTTTTAGGTATAGATCAGGGACCATGTGCTTCTGTGCTTGACGTAGTCAAAAGCTGTGACAAAAGAGAGCTGCCAAATATCTTGACAGAAACTCTAGTATGACTTGAGTTGCAAGGATGTACTAGCACCCCAACCAGGGAATTCCTTGAGGATAGAATGTGTTCGTGATGCCTTACATAATCCCTGGCACATGGTGAGTGTTTAATAAAGAGGTGTTGGTCAGCTTGCCATTGCTGTACTATATATATTTCAAATAGTGTTGTGATCTAGTATGCCTGCCTAGATATACAAAAAGACTCTGTATGTTTTGCTATAAAACATTTTACACTCTCTATAGGAAGCGTTGTGGACTTTGCTATTTATTGGTGCACATTGATATGGTGCAGTCTTAGGACTTTAACATAGGTTTTTAGGCTGGTGCCATGTGTTTCATTTTCCTCCAAAAGTCTGTGAAATTATTTGCACAGAGAAAGCATAAAGGATTCCTAATTTTATTTTTGTTAATTAAAAGGCCAGAGTGAGCAATATCAATGGTAATAAATTATGAAATTGTTTTAAATTTCAGGCACAGTAACAAACTGGATCAGTTGGTTAAATTGCACTTTGGGGGACATAATTTAGATATTATGATTCCTAACATATCTAGCTTTTAAATTTTTATTTATAGCAGCATTACATTCTAATGGCAGAGTACTATTAAATTAAATGAACATCAGTCATTTTGCTGGGTGCTATGGAACAATTGTGGGATACAAGATGATATCATGCCCCAGAATCTTGTCCCTGGACCATCCACTCTGTCAGTTTTCTAACCAGATCCCATCAACATATGTCCACCCTCACTCACTCCCCCTCTGTACCTACAATATTAATAACAGGCAAATGTCACAGACTTTCCACTCATTTCCTCTTCAGTACAGCTTCTGAGTGTCCATAATAAAGGACATTTTTAGGCTCACGTTTACCAACTTGTGACGCATGTATCATTAATAATGCATAATGAATTTAGGTGGTATACCAACAACTTTTTATTTTAAAATTAAATATTTATTTTAAGGGTACCTTCTTATCACAGCGAGTAATACTATTTTGCTACTTGTAGTAGTGAAATAACATTTCCTTTTAAAATAAATTTATTTAAAATTTAAAAGTAAGTTTATTTGTAGGAAAATATTATGCAGTTTTTTGTATTCATTAATAAATGAATGTGGAAAAAATCACAAGGGTGCTATTCAAATGACTAAGATCTAAAAACCCATGTTCTAGGTGCAACTAGATAGAGTAAATTTTATCATTTTAAGAGTAGGAACCAGAAATTCTTCTGTGGTAGGGCAATATCTTCACCTGGAACAGTGCCTTGTCCCTGACACAGGAGAGGAATCCTTTTACTTGCTCTGAAGACAGAGGAAATGAGTGAACAGAAGAGGGAGAAGTTTGGAGAGGAGAGAGGATCCAGAGAAGGAGAGTCTGGGCTCTGCTTGGGAAGGGTGAAACATCCAAGGGTATGGTGGTTGTAAGGAGCTTTGAGAGTAGTTAGACTGATATCTTTTTTTATTTTCATAAATTAAAAAAAAAATTTATCATCATACAATGTAATTGATTTTCGTGGCCCTCCCCCTCTTCCCTCTCCACCCCCAGCAACCTCAGTTCTGTTCTCTTCTCTTAAAAAGTTCAATGAATTATTGTAATTGTTGTGCCTTTTTTTGTTGTTTATTTATTTATTTCTTATTTATTTTATTAGCTCTCACATGTAAGTGAGAACATGTGGCATTTCTCTTTCTGTGCCTGACTTATTTCATTTAACATAATTTTCCCTAAGTTGATCCATGTTGCTGCAAATGGCAGGATTTCATTCTTTTTTATAGCAGAGTAGTATTTCATTGTGTAGATGTACCACATTTGCCTTATCCACTAGTCTGATGATGGGCAATTTTGGCTGGTTCCAACTCCTGGCTATCGTAAATAGAGCTACAATAAACATGGGAGTGCAGGTATCCTTTCGACATGATGATTTCCATTCCTCTGGGTATACACCCAGCAGTGGGATGGCTGGGTCATATGGCAGTTCTATCAGTAGTTGTTTGAGGAACCTCCAGACCATCCATAATGGCTCCGTTACCGTACAGTCCCACCAGCAGGTTCCCCTTTCTCTGCATCCTTGCCAGCATTTGTTGTTCTCAGTCTTTTTGATAACAGCCAGACTAACTAGAGTGAGATGATATCTCGGTGTGGTTTTGATTTGCTGAGTGATGCTGAGTGATGCTGAGCACTTTTTCATGTGTCTGTTGGCCATTCTTATATTTTCCTTTGAGAAATACCTATTCAGTTCCTTTGCTTTTTTTTACTGTTAATTTGTTTGAATTCCTTGTATATTCTGGATATTAATCCTTCATCAGATGCATAGTTTACAAATATTTTCTCTCGCTCTCACTCTCTGACCTCTCCCAGAACCCAGTCTTTCAGTAGGCTTTCCAGCATGGTTATGAATTGGGTGTTGAATGTTTACTATTCAGGATGTGCGTGGTCATTAGCGCTATAAACTTGACTTGTATTATTCCGCTTACTTTTTAAAACAGTCCTGTGAAGCACATACCATTATTATTCCCATTTTATGATATGTGGTAACTAAGACACAAAGAAGTTAACCTGCTGAAGGTCATATAACTACACTGCCTCCTCTTACACTACAAATATCTTATTTCAATATGTATGTGCAGTGTGTGTGTGTGTGTGTGTGTGTGTAGTGTATAACTTGGTGAGGTGGCTGACATTTCTGTCTGGGTAAATGTGGTTTGGAAGAGAGAATGCATGTGCAAAGTGGACACCCAAAAGGAACAGGATAGTGGGAGACTATCAATGCCCTGGGAATTTTCAAAGAAGGCTTTAAATTTCCAGTGGCCATAGAATTAAGGAGCTCCAATCTAGGGACAGAAAGGGATGAATAAAATGTCTTACATTTAAATATTTTGTCAGGCCATAGTGACCACTTCATTTTTCATTTATTTGGCTACATTTTCTTGAGTTTGCTAATTTAGCTTGATTCCTGCTATTATATATCTGTCAGCATTCTTGGCTAGAAACATCTGAAACTATCTCTGGCTAACACAATCAAAGGTAATTCTGTGGAAGCTACAATTATAGGCTCAAAGAATTGCTATTTAAAAAATGCTGGAGGACCAGGTTGGAAATAAACAAGAACTTTGGGAGTTCTAGGAGAGTGAGGAAGTGGAACAATGGTCAACCACAGGAAGAAGTGGTCAGTACATTTCCTTTATTTATTTAATATACATTGATTAAGCAACTACACTATGTGCCAGGAAATGTAAGATATGTTCCTGTTCTTAAGGACATCGTGGTCTACCTAAAAGACAATCACAAGAATAGAGAATTTAATAGAATGTTAAAAGATGTACAGTGAACTATGTTCTTTGTGAACTACAAGGTAAGACTAAAGAAAAGAAATACTAGGTCTTGATTTTGAAATACAAGAAGCGTTGCAAGCATTTTCCTCTTAAGAACTCTCATTGCAGAGGGGGCAGCTGATGTGGGATGGATTGACTAATGACGCAAAGCCAGCAGTGAATCAGACCCTCTTTGGGGAGGCAAGTTCCTGACTAGTCCTCTCCTTTGGTAAATAGTGGCTCACAAACTTAGCCGTTGGCAGGCAGCTCTTTCACACAGTCTGACACCCACCTGATTCATTTTTTTTTATCTGTTTGCTTCTTGTTGGGGCTCTAGAGGTGACAGCTGCATTATTTCTGAAGGGTTGAAGAAAATAAAATTGTAACTGGAAACAGTGGCTTTGGTGATTTTGCAGCAGATAATACTTTTAGCAGGTACAGGTAGAACATCTTGGCTCGTGGTTGGGGAATGAGCCTGTGGGTGCCTTCCTTACCCAAGTGCTATCCTTAAGCCCAAGAAGCCATTTAACATGGCCCTAGAACACTTCCTGACTTCAGAGATAGCCCGCACTTTTTTGTTTGTTTTAACTACAAGATTCTTCCCACTGACATGTGGTTTTCCTCAATTCAAGTGAGATCCCTAAAAGCAGACGAGGTCTTCATCCTTTTTTCCTGCCATTTATTACAATTAAAACTTTTTTGCTTTCTAAAAATTTTTTCTATCAATTTCTAGTTCCAGAAAGTACAGGGTTCAAGCAGGAGATAAAAAGGTGGGGGGAAGTGCATATATATATAATATGTCTATACATATATACACACATGTACACATATATACACACATGGAGTTTATATATAAATATATTTATATTCATGTATTTGTATATTTAATTTAAACATATATGTATTTAATTTAAACTTGAACTTTGAAGTTTCTCAAGATGGTGAGCCCAGACTTTAAGAGGAAGAAAAAGTTATTTTGTATCTTGGTTCTTTTTCATTGCAGCTTCCTCCCACCCTTGGCTCACCTCCTTGCCCCGTGGGCTCTCTACACTTTCTTGTGTAGTCTCTGGGGCTTCTTCCTTCTTTAATAAGAACACCCTTGTTTAAGATTCTGTTTCTCCTCTACAAAATTACTGTTGTGCTTTCTTGAAAATGTTTCTCATTAGCAACCAAAAAACCATCTTATAGGAATTATGAATCATTTTCCTCCCCTTGCTAGGGTTTCTAGGAAACTCAGAGCCAAATTTATGATCACCACCAGCAAGTGTAAACAATTGCTAGGTATGTACTATGGCTCTAACATGCTTTTATTTTATTTTTTCAACTCTTTTTGTCTCTGTGTCTTGTTTCCTTTTACTTTCTTAGCAATATCTTATATTGTTAGTTTTTGTAAGCCACTTTAAGGAAGGAAGGAAAGAAGAAAGAAAGAAAGAAAGAAAGGGAGAAGGGAATCCAAGAATGAACCATTTTTCTGGTTTTCTATGGGGAGAATCTTTCTTCTTCCTTTGGTGGGTCTTGACACCATGTGCTAGGGAGCCACTAAATGCTTTTGAACAGAAGATCAAAATGGCAAGCTTTTGTATCCAACACAGAAAATCTGAATAAATGCCAAAGCCTGGAAACTTTGAATATAAAATACATAATCATGATGTAAAAGCAGTTACCTGCTATACACATGTGAGACATTAATTACAAACCATAATAAAGGTGAGTGGCCGGCTTCAAATTAATGACCCAGTTTCCTTAATTCTTTCATGGCACTAAGTTTTAATTCATTACTTTAAATCAAGAAATTAAATTAATTGGACATCAATCTGACTACAAGATTTAATCAAAATTATTCAATCTTAGCAAAGAGAAAAAAGATAGCAATATTTTAAATAGGAGAGTTGATTTTTGGTTTACCAATAGTGGTGACAGTACATTATGCTTCACTAAAGTCTGAGGATGGAGTTAGAACTTTTAATGCTAAATATTCCAAAGCCTTGAAATAATGCATAGAATTTAAAACCAATGTGTACAAGTTGTCAGCCCTAAAGACTTACGAATATGGAATTGATTTGGAACCTGAGTTAATTTATGTTTGTAACCTGGCAATTGGAATTGTGAATTTGTGCAATGTTAAGGCAGTGAAATGTTTTGCAGAATATCTCTCTTCAGTCTTTGAAATTGTGACATGTATTAGCATATAAGGAGAGAGTGAGTGGGTACCATTTAAAAGGGGTTATTTTTATGTTGCTTTAGAAATATAAATGAGAATAATACTCCATTTTATTGCTTGATTGACAAAATGGTGATTATTCAGTTAGTCCTTTGATTACAACAGGAGCACAGTGACTGTGAGCTGGAACTTACCCTGTGCTAAAAACCCCTGTGCCTATGGGGTCACAGGGGACCTCAAGCTAGAGGTATCACAAACTACCAGAGGGGTGATGACACATGTAAATTTCTAAAGCAATGGTCTCTTGCAGCATGTGAAATCTGCTGGATGTGGAATTAAGCTAGGAATCCTCAACAAGTATGTGACATTATACATCTTCCAAAGTGCTCCTACCACAACAATTTCAAGTAGCAGCACCATGGGATGCTGGAAGAATGGGGTGTATGGAAACAATGATATGGGTTAAAGTCTTGACTTTTCCACTTACTGGCCATATGACCTTGAACACATTATTTAATCTTTCTGTTTTTGGTCTGGGCATCTGAAAATGGGATTTTTCTGAGAATTATAAATATTGTAGGTAAAACTCTTAGCATAATATCTCACTCATAGTATGAACAGAGTAAATGATAACTGTTGTCTTTAGTTATCACAAAAATTATGAGATGTAGACATTTATTACTCCTAGGAGTGATAACTCAATTGCTACATTCTTTAAGTTTCTTGATTGCTTAAATTCTGTATCCATTTAACTGACTAACCTTATTAATTAGTTGTTAAGAGTTTTCAATGTTTGCCCCTGATTGTGTCCATTCTCTAGTAAAGAAACTGTGGCTTCCAAAGGCAATGGAAGACACTCAATGTTGGAGGTAACAAGTGGCTTAGTTGGGATGAGAACACTGGTCTTCTGTACTTATTTGGCACCATTCTCTCTCCATTCTGTATATTCCATGAACAGACACATTCCTGTTTGGGATCTGGAAGATCTAGGATTAAATCCTGTGTCTTTTTGACTAGACTTGAGCTGTATTCGGTACAGCCAGGTCTCCCTTATATACAATCAATCCTTTGGTTGATGATCTCTGTTTAGAGGAAAATACCTCTGGCTTATTTCTTTCTGCTTCTGTATCTGTCAATATCCAGTCAGAAAAATGGAAACTGTTGTATATGTTTCAAGCAAAAGGATGACTTAATGCAGGGAATTGGTCACAAACTCCCTGGAAGAACAGGGAGGAAGGGATGTTAACCAGAGGTCAGGATGCCTCACGAGCCACATTTCTGCCATGGTTCTGCTGCAGGTGCTGCCATCGCCACAGTTCTTGCTTCTGGAACCATTTGCTGCTGCTCTTACTGCTAAAGACACCTCCAGATGCAGGAGAAAAAACTTGCTCTTTTTCCCTCTTGCCACCCAACTTCTCGTTCTGAGTCTCTCATATGGAAAGCATAACTAGAAGCCAGTGGGTGAGGAAGTCTGGAAAATGTACTTTTCAGGCATCTAGCCTTTTCTGATTGAGATGAGTGTAGGAAAAAAGTGGCAAACAACAGGTACAGCTTCCTAGCTATATAACCTTGGTTCCATCTGGAACTTAAGGCTGTGGAAACTGATGCATTGGGCTTCACAAGCCTGAGAGCTCACATGTGATCACATTAACATAAACATATGAATCATAACTGCAGGATGCTCAGTCTTTTCCCAGTTAACCTTGTCCATGTGTTTTGGGGAATTTTATTATTACTGAAATGGGTGCTTACAAGTGTTCCTGAATTTCTTCTATTTGCCAAGCTTCTGCAGGCTCCAGCTCTATCAGTTACACTGAGGCATACTTTGAATTGTAGCCTGCTGAATGACCAGTCCCTAAGCCTCTAGGAAAGGGTTGCACCTTGACTCTAGGAAAGCAGAAACTTCTTGATAATGAAAATCCACATGATTTTGCATGTGAACTGAGAAGAGAATGCCTTCTGTGTAATACTTCATCAAAGTGGATCCCTTACTGAAATTGCTTGAGATAGAAGTATTTCAGAAACCAGCATTGCTGTGCTTCTAATTCTCAGCCCTACTCTTCTTTCTGGGGCATACAGAAGAGTTGAATTATGATGAATTTTGGTGTCAATGGTTACATGTTCCCAGACCTACCACTCACATGCGTCATTCTGGGTTCGCTGCTCAGTCAACCCTCATGTATCTAGCTCCTTTTTTTTTTCTTTTTTGACACCTGCCATCCTCCCTGCAGTTTGGTTCATTTGGAGCTCTGCCAGCCATCTCCAATCTTTACTGAAATCTCAAATTTTAAGACTTACTAGATGATTTCTTTCTTAGGACCTTTGTAAATCAGTGGATGCAAATAACTTGGCAGGGGTAGAGATATTGCCTAATGTTACAAAAAATTCACAAGATCTGTATGATCCATCCCAGTCAGTATTTTCTCTATACTGAGTAGGACTAGAGCATGATCTGTATTGAAGGGTCACCTGGATTCCAGAAAGACTGGGTCTTTTGTCCCTCTTTACAGGAATAGGCTGTTATAAGATTAAAGAAGCATGTGACTGATGCTGAGAATTATTTGAAATTCCTTCCAATCTTCTTTCTATTATTTGGAAACTTGCCTATGGCTTGTAGCTTCTTGCAGTCCCACAAGACACAGTATACAAAAGAAATAAAAAGGAGTTCAGAGAGGTGAAGTGTTCAGACACCCCTCCAAATACATGACCTATCTAAACTCATTTAACTATGACAGCCCGGGGACTTCCTTACTGATAGTGGCCCCAGTATTACATATGAGGTAACTGAGGCAGAGAGGGATCATTATTTTGCCCAATGTCACATTTCTAGGAAGAGGCGAAGCTAGTATTTTCACCCAAGTTTGCTCGATGTCAGAGTCTATTCTTTGAGCTTTACAGTTTGATTTTCTCAATATTTCTATGTTGTAGAGCATCAGTCATTTGACTTTAGACTTGGATTCCCAAACTGAAGGCCTGGCAGATATGTTTATTTGGCTTGACTGGGATTTTAAAAATTGATTAAAATTTTTTAGGGAGGCTGGACACTCAAATTTATCAGAGTAAGCATGATTCCCTATTGTCTGAAAGGAAGTTGGTTTGAACTATCACTGTCCATTAGTTTCCACAGCTACAGTGTACAGTTGGTCAGGGTGTGCACTCTGCCTGCCTGGCCCCTGAGGACTTTTTAGTTTATTACTTAAATTTTGAAAACAGTGCTAAGAATTATCTTCAAGTATATAGAATCGTATTAGGACATTTTGTACCTCTTATTTTCTCCCTGGAAATTTGTTTTATCACCATGTAGCAAATAGGGTTGTGTTGAATTTAAGACCTTTTTTCAATTAAGCAATCAGAACAGATTTCTAAATAAATATCACTTAAGTGATTACCATTTCATCAGTCAGGTAGTGATGTTCAGACAGTATTCTTATTTGCATTTCTAAAAAACTGTAAGAATAATCTTTTTTTTTCCCTTCTCTGCCCACTCACTTGCTCCTTAACTTATAATGGCTTTATTAATTTCAGTGCTTGTAAAAGGTTTTATACAAAGTTCTCATCTAATGTTCAATACTATCCTGCCTTTGTGCATATCAGGTATAGATGCATATTTAGCACAAGCTCACTCTGTCAACAGTGTAGCTGACATTTCTAGCCTCACCTTGTTTCAAATGCCACCATTGTTCATTATGAATAATTATTCCTGTTCAAACCCTCAAAAATTGAATTCCAGAAAAAGTTTACGTGTAGATACGTAAAACAAGAGAGTTGTTCTTCAAATGTTAGAAAACCCCCAAACTTCTTAACATTTTAGCATTGGAAAAATATTGGTGATAATAAATACAGAGGTGTTGTAGAAAACTAGATATGGAAGGTCCAGAAATATGATCAATCTGCACAGAAGAGGAAAAAGTCATGGAGGGGATGTTGGAAGGATGACCCTGGGTGAGTGCAGGCTGAATTACAGTGGGTGACAGGTGGTAGTGGCTCAGAGAATCAGTTAGGAGGCTGTAACACTAGTGCGAGGGAGGTAGGATAAGGACCAGAAGAAAGACTGAGAAAGTGGGGGTAAAGAAAAAGGCACTGATTCCAGAAGAATTTATGAAGTAGAATTCTTGGTAGAAGGCGGCCAGTTGCTGACAAGGTCACTACATTTTGGCAGTGACCATGGAGGAACATGGGACATAGGGAATTAGAGACTGATTTGGAGCTGATTGAGATGGAGAAACTTGTGGCACATTCAGGTAAAAATGTCTAATAGAGGTATGGCTACATTGGTGTGGATCTCAGTAGAGAGATGTTTTGGGTAAGATTCTGATCGCATCTGCTGTATGACGAATTGAATAGAATAGAAATTGACTGCAAAAAGGGCTAATGATCTTCTTGACCAGTGAAAGATGAACATAGCTCTACAAATATTAACGTTAAGAAGACTACTTTTGTGAAGCCCCTTCCTTCTTGAGACTTCAGAGATCATTTTATTCTGTAACTTGCAAGAACTAAGGGTGCTTTGCACAGTTAGGATGTGCATAAAATTTAGAACTATAACCCTCTTCTGATCTCCTAAATTCAGAAAGGTTACGGGAGCAAACCACCTGTTGTATATACATAGGTAATCTAGGAATTACTAAATTATTTCTTTTGTACTTTCATTTCTAGTCAATGTGATTGTGAGAATTGAGTCTAATATTTTTTATAGTAAATAAAGTCTTTATGACTCGTGAGGGTTATGAATGTAAGAAATGTACAAGTGTTTGGAAAATAAATAGTGCATTGAGTTCGTGTGAGTTTTAGACAAGCTATGATAATTAAGGGTTTTGATTAATTTAGTACTTTAGTGGTGAATAAGATCAAATCCCTGAAAGGGAATGTTTTGATGGCTTGTCCTGGGATTGAACTGAATTTTATCATTGCACCATTGACAGAAGTTTTACAGAACAAATTGAGTCCCCCCGGGGAATTCTGAGAAGCAGGAAAATTGTGGCGATTTCTGTTTTTAACTTCAAACATGTTGTTTTCTATGGTAGTGTTGCTGATGGGGTAGCATCACCCAGTGTGACACCCATAGTTGAGGGGTAGGGGTATCAGCCAGTCTTCTATGATTGAGAGATTTTATAGGCTTCTCAGACCAGTTCTCTGGGCAGTTAGCCTGAGGTCAAGGTTATGATTTCCAATACTAGTGAAAGAGGACTTGGCTGTGGGTAGAGACCGGACTTGGCTGTTGGTAGAGACCAGCCTTGGCATCCAGGAATCACATTTGTATGAACAAAATCAAAAAAAAGAAAGGTCAATCCACTTCAGAAAAAACTTTACTTCTAAGAACCTCACTTTAATAGTTTGCAAGAATATTCATGCTGCTAATTAAGAGCAAGGAAGTTAAAAGGTATTTAAAATAGCTCATCTAGTCAAAAAATCCTAAGTGGTTAGTCATATCCTTAAAAAAAATATGTAATTTATATCTGATTAATTTTGGCATGCTTCTATCCAATTATGCTGAACTGATGAGGTTTTACTCTGAGGGAAAAAAAAATGACGTGCGCACGCACACACACACACACACACACACACACACAAACTAGTAACCTTTTTGAACCAGCTTAATTTTAGCAGTGTTTTATTTAGAATTATGTAACCTTGACTCTGCCACCCTCTCTTTACCCTTCCTGTCATTGCTGTCTTTAGCCTTCACCATCTCTTTTCTGAGTGATTGGCATCTTCAAACTCCTCTCTGTTGTTATTAAACAACGCAGTTTTTTGTTTACCCGATTGAGGTCCCCACCTCCAATTCATTCAGCAGCCGGATGACAGCCCAAGTACCATCCTGCCCATCCCCTTTTTCTTTTGTCAGCCTGCTAATCACACTTCCAGTCTGAACTCACTTATCTCCTGCAGACACCCAAGCTCCTCTACCTCCACTTTATGCTCCCAGAACTCTAGGTACAAACTACTGTTATCAATTGTGTGTAATTGTCATGATTGTTTGTAATTATTTGTTTAACATGCCTATTTCATCTGATGGACTTTATGTGCCCAGTAGATACTATACTGTAAATATATTATAGTGCTGGAGGAAATTAACTAAAACTGAGAAAGCCTTTATTTCACTTTCAACTCTTTAGGCAACATCTCATCATCACTGAAAGCTGATCATAGAAAGGTTTGTGCCCAGTGGATATTTATAACCACCACCTCCCCCACCGCCCCCAACACACACCCCCACACACTGAATTTCACTTGCAGCCATGGATTCTGAGGCTATGGGATTTGGAGAGGAGACCGGAGGATGAAAAGGACAGAAGTTCTCTATTAGAAGTTGAAAAGACCTCTTTTGTGGAGCTGTATGCAGATTTCATGGCATGGGACCTCCAGTCACAGGGTCAGCGTGTCCTTTAATTTGTATCCTCTAGGTGGGATTTGTTCGTTTGCCAATGCTGCCACCCCCACCCAACACCATTCCTACTGTTACTAGCTGTGCAGGCACTGGGATAAAAACTGTTTACAAGTATTTTCTCACTCACTCCATATGACAGGTCTATGAAGGGAGTCCTCTTCTTATCTGCATTTTATACTGAGGCACAGAAAGGTTAATTAGCTTATCCAAATTCATACAGCTAGTACGTGACGTAGCTAAGGATCCAAACCTATGGAGTCTGATTCTAGAGCTCACACCCCTAACTGCTGTGCTGCACCTATATTATGGTAGTGTTCATGGTTACTGGTGTTATTACACCAAGTCCTGAGACCACCATTATTCATCCTACTTCTACAACTGCTACTTCTACAACTGCTACTTCTACTACTACTATTTGTATAAAGTTTATTTCCACTGTCTCTGCTACCGACAGTGAACTCCTTTGTTCCAGGTGCTGTGCTGAGGGCTTTACAGACAGTCCCTTGTGTCACTGGGTCAGCAATACAGCCCACTCTGAGAAAGAATGCCTGTGTCATCCCGGATAGACGAGGCCATGTGCCCTGCGATTCAAGACCCCCTCAGAGGAGCTTAGGCCCCTTGCCATAGCTTGCCTGTCTGTTTCTATTTGCCTGACTCATTCTTCAGGAATTCTCTCTCATTTCTAATCAGAAATCTTCCAGCTGTGGTTCCCTCTGTCCTCTTTGACCATTCTCAGAAGTTACTGAGATCAGCTGGGGACCTAGAATGTTAGCACAGAAATGGTTCTCAAGAGGTTTGAAACCCTTCCTAAGCATCAGAATTCCCACTGCAGCGTCCTAGGAAGTAGCCACTTTGCTTTGGCGTGAGGATTCCAGTCTTCTTTTTAGGTATGTCCAGGTAATTGGTTAAATTGGACTTAACCAAATAAACCCGGATTATGAGATATTTCAGTGAAGAAAAGAATAACAGAGTGTATCGAATTATGGAATATTTTCATAGTCAGGTCTAACTGTGGGTTTTGTTTTATAGACTGCTTAGTTCATCCTCTGCCCCTTTACTCTTTCTCTCCTTGTCTGTGCTGTTGTTAAACATTCTAGTCTTTCATTTGTCCAATTACTGTCCTCATCTCTTCCTACAGAGTAGGCATTGTCTGCCTCTGTGGAGGAGGTTCTGCCACTGACTTTCCCTACTGGGCTGGCTGGGCTTTCCTCAAGACAAGTTCAAATGGCCAGTTCTTTCCTACCTAACAGCGAGCCATTGGGGAGCAAGGAACTCCTTTCCATCACAATCCCTGAATGTTTCTCAAGCAGATAACTCTGGTTCAGGAGCAACTGGTGCCTTTTCTGCTCCATTGCCTTTCTCTGTTTCCTGCTATCTTCTCCTCATCTCATGTCATGCTATGATCATTGTGCATCCTACTTGCCCCGTCTCCCCAGCTTCTCTTTCTCTCTTGCTGTCCACTCTGCCCAACACCCCTACTCTTCTTCACATTCACAGCCCACATTTTTCTACCTCTACTCTTTTCTCAACCTCTTTATCCCTCTAGCCCCTAACTGTTTATTAGAAAACATTTCCCTTTTGTTTTACAAATAGATGTTTAGGAGTACTTGCATGCATATTTATGAATTTGCAAGTGTTCATCAACTATCTACAATATATATGGCTGTTTATGATTAAAAGGAAGTATGAGATTCTGGTTAGTGAGAAGCTTCACTTAATAATTTACATGGTACTTCAAAGATTACAATGTTCTTTCACGTGACTGATATCTAATTCTCACAACATCCAGCAAAATACAGCAAGTATTATTAACTCAACTTATAGATAAAGAAAACAAAAATTTTTAAGGTTATGAAAGAGATTTTTTTTTTCTTGTACTTAAAGTCACACTGCCAGTAAATAAGAAAACCAAGATTAGAATTAGGAGGTTTTGTCTGGTATTTTCTTACTGTACATGTGTCAGTAAGTGAACACAGGAATATCCTATCATCATGATAACAGTGATGTCATAAGATAATAAACTCTAGTTTGAGAGGCATGATAGTTTTGGGTATTTGTTCTAGGCTGGGATATATGGAAAGGTTGACTGAAGTTTGGTGAGAAGTGTCTAGGATCTGAAAACAAATTTATCCATCAAGACAGGGTTGTTTGTGGGGAAAAATAACAGATACATTTGCAGGTTCTAGATTAGAAGGAATGATCAGGTAGACCTCTGATGCTGAAGCAACTGGGGTTTGGAGCAATTATTACAAGAAACCTATGGATGTGTTTGGATACCAAAGCTGGAATGCAAATTGGCCTCTGGGTCTCAGGATCCATACAGATGTCAAGAGTCCAGATCTGGGTTATAATCCAAATGAGCAGGAAGGATGACTTGATGTTGAGTACAGCCAGTAACTCAGCATGAAGTATTGAGGTGACCTTTTCATTCTCTTCATTATGGATGGATCAGATCTCGAAGGCAGATTTTAATAATGATAACTATGCCCTACAGATCATTTCTTGAAAAGGATAAAGATAAAGGAAATTTCAGGGCAAACTTAAATCATGAGGAGAGACTTCTGAGAAGCTTACCCTTGATGTAAGGAAAAATATATAGATTATACATGGAGTGGCTAAATATTTGAAGAGTGCTGTTAGCTGGGATTCTTCCAGTCTCAAGCGGGAGGAACTACATTTGAAGTGGCTTCACCAACAATGAACTCATCTAATTGAAAAGTTTAAGAGTACAAGTTGCTGGACCAGGGCTTCAGGTTATTAGAATTGGTCTCTTTTTTACTCTGTCCTCCTCCTAGGCAGGGACTTTCTATCTAGCAATGCCTTGAAGATCCAGGCTCATATGCTGCCAGATTCTAATGCAGATAAAACAAAGATCTTCCTTCCCAATAGTACCAACAAAATCCCAGAATTAAGTCCACTGGGCCGGTTTGCATCCATGTAACCATTTCTGAACCATTGTGGTTTGGCTTATATTTCTATTGGAATTTCCAAGGTAATAAATGTGGTAATAGGCCAAGCTGGAATTTTGTGCGATCTCTGAGGATGAGATGGGGAGAATATGCTCAGCCCCACCCAAACCAAATGGCCTGAGAATAGAAGATGGTTACTCCAAGAAAATGACTCTGTTTTACCAAATGAAGAGGGGATGGGTGTTTGATAGCCTAAAAGTGCAGATGTCCAGTAGAGGGGTCAAAATCCTTACAGAGGATTTTGACTAACCTCAAAAGTCAGTGTTGTTTGGAGTTCAGTTGTGGAGGAAATCCTTTTTTAAAGTAAGATCTGCATTGTACCATCGTAGAAAATTATTGTGTGTCACCATGGACTGACCAAACAGAATCTGGACTAGGAGTCTGGTGCAACTCAGGTACTGAGAGAGAGATATATTAGGTGGTAGACTCCATTGGAATTGACCAGGCTGGAAGGATCAGTTGGCTGTTAGGGTTTGGAAAGAGCAGAAGTTCAGAGAAGACAACTAAGACAGTGCAATCTGTGCTGGTTGGCAGATCACACCATAAGTTTTCATCCTAAGGCAAGAGCCTACTTTTTACTCTCTGTTATGTGTGGGCAGCCCTGGAACCTTGATTATAGGTAGAAGTCTTAGGCTGGACTCACCTCTCAGTGAACTGGTTTCTTGTTGGGAAATGGAAGACATAAAATTTAAATACTTTTGAATTTCAAAGAAATTCTTTTTTATTAACAAGCACTAATGAGTCTCCCTAGTTCAAATAAATGATTACAGTTGATAGTAGAAATGTAAATTTCACTGTAACAAATTATTCTGCTAATAATCCTTACTTCTTTATGGATTTATTCTGACACACAGAAATATGGTTGTGCACATAAATGGTAAGTGGGTGTACACGCGAGGAGGTGGTAGTGACTGTACTTCTAAATAACTGTATATTCCCAAGTGGGTGTGAGTTGTATGGATACAGCAGCTGCTGAATCTCAATGTGGTTTTCCTTTGGTTAGTCTGAAACCAGGCTCTGCTTGAGATAGGAAAGACAGCGAGTGTTAAGTCAAGCCTTCCCAAATATCATAATATCCCAGAAGCCTGGAGAGAGAGGAAGACACTTCACAGAGCAGCTCTGTCCAGTATAAATATAATGTGAGCCACAAGTGTGAGCCGCATGTGTAATTTTAAATTTACTAGTAATTATGTTAAAAATAAGTAAAAAGAGACAGATGGGATTAATTTTGATTTATTTTATTTAACTCAACATGTCCAAAATATTATTTCTGCATGCAATTAATAATATAAAATGGTTAATGAGATAGTTTACTTTTTTTTGTACTTAGTCTTCAAAATCTGGTGTGTATTTCCCATTTACAGCACAGCTGAATTCAGACCAGCCACATTTCAAATGTTCAGTAACTACACATGGCTGCCGTCTACCATATTGAACAGTGCAGTTCTAGAACATATGTTCCAAGGTCCGCAAATTACTCTAATGGCCACAACTCCCTGTTCCTACTCCCACCCCCACTGCAAACACTGCCAATCAGTCACTCCTCTGTCTCTTGTTCTGCTGTGACTTCACCATCCTTCTCACATAGTGTTTCAGGCAGCCAGTACCAACTGATCAGTTTCTTGGCAAGCATCTTAAAATTATTTTGCCAATGCAGATAGTAAGACCTCTGACTTTTCCTTCATGTGCTCCACCTTCTTTTTTGAAGCTGCTGGGCTCTCTCTGGGTTCTGGTGCAGGTGTTGTGCCCTTGCCTGACCTTGTCCTACGTGAACATCAAGCCTCAGAGACAGCCTCTCCTCACTTTACCTCTCATTTCCCCCAATGTACCAACACATCTGGCTTCCCAAACTCAGTTTGACTACTGCCTATTCTTGTATTCTGCCTATTTATAATGGGTAATTTTTTAGTATGAAATACCTCAGAGCTTTTTATTTTTTATTTTACTTTTTTAGTATCCTTTTTAATATTATCAGTTGCCTCATTTTAAAATAATCAGGCTATATTTTCCAAGCTCCTTCTTTGGACTTGATATGTTTCATGTTATTCTGTTGTTTTTTTGTTTTGTTTTGTTTTTGACTGTCATATTACAGCTCATTTCCTGCTTTGGCCTTTTTTGATCTTCCTCCTACAGCTTCCACAATCTTGGCTGGACCAGGCATACCACACAGAGAAGAGCAGGGACTCCCTCCTCTGCGGATTTTCAGTCGTGTTTCTAATCTTGCATTACGTCGATAGCCAGGCTGTGTGGGCTCCCGCTGGCTTCATTAGTGCTTTTCTTGGGTTTCACTGCAGATCCCTATTGATAGCCCAATGTTGTTTGCACATAAAATTTAGTCTGCAGCAAGAATCTGAGCAAAAACAATTTTGTTTTGAATTGAAGTCAGTGCCTTAAAGTTTTCCATTCCATTATTAACTTAAATGATTGCCCAAGTTTTAAAAAGAATTTGCTTTCTTGGTCAAGAGAGACGTTTTTATCCGATTTAGTAAAATATCTTTATTACCTTTGAACTGTCACTGTTTGTAAGTGCATTTTTATTTTGTTTTGTTTGATTTTTCTTTTGCAGGCACAATTAACTGTACTTCATTAGAACTTAATATGTTATTAAAACTACAAGGGACCTTAAAGATGATCTGGTCCAACCCCAGTGTTTTACAGATCAGGACAATGAGGCCTGGTGAAAGGGGGAGATGTCCCAAGGCCACCCACAGTCATAGGCAAAGCTGGACTGAATTCCCAGGTTTCCTGACTCCAAGGTCAATGCCCCCTTTTTTTTTTCTTTTCTTTTTTATTTCTCTTCCTTCTTTCCATCCTTCTTCCCTCCCTTTCTCCATTCTGTCTTTACTTTCTTCATTTTCTTTTCAACCCTACTAGAGAATCTGGATCGACTGCACTAAAAATACAACTCTCACAGATTATATTCCAGAGGTACCCTGCTAAATCAGCCCAAAATGAAAGCAGCTGGAATACTTGTGTGTTATATACCTCGGTATACTTATGTGGTTGCCAATTCCTAGGCGATAGTGACTGGTAACTGGCATTAACTTGACAGTAGCCCTAGCCTTGAACTTTCAATATTTACATCCATTTCTTGAATGAGGACTTTAATGGTTAACCAGATTTGTGGTTGATATAAAAGAACAATGACAGGTGGAGCAGCCTGTTAGGAGGTGCAGCTGTGACGTTTCTTAGGAAAGAACAGGCACAAAAAAGGTGGTAGAAGTGTGAAAACCAACAAAGCCTAGTGGAGTGCCCTGGAGCTCACAACAGTAGTGAGCTGTTACACCCCTGTGCCAGAAGGGCCAAGGGGAGAGAGCTGCTACCAGAACCCAGAGAGGGATCTATAGCTGGTTGTAGAAGTTTACCCAGCAGGGGCTGTGGTCTTCAGGACAGGAACACAGCTACTACCAACCTGTAGCCCACCAAGGAGGGAGTTGGAGCAGTACTCTGTCCTCACTCTCCTGCTAATGCAACTGTGGACTAAATCCAACTGGAAGCCAGAGGGAAAGGGAGCTTATTGACATGGTCCATACACTGAGCCCAGGTCAGAGGAGGTAGAGAGTGGATCAGAAGGAGCAGATGGAGTACACAGGCTCATGGTGGTAAAAGCTGTCCCTTTTGACTGCCCACTATCTATTCCCCCTTTCCCTGGTGATAGCATCCTGATTTTGCTTTGGGGAATGACCCTTGGGTTCTTGTGTTTTGGGTGGGGTGAACTGTGCTCCCAAGGCTCCAGAGTGGCCCCACTCAGAGCACCTGGCCTCTGGCCACAGTCATTGGTTCAGGTGGGTACAACAGAGTGACACCCAGGACTAAATCAGAGGAATGCTTTTTCTCCTAGAGTTCCTGAGAACATAGAGGCCTAGAGATACAGACAGCCATCTCATCACATTTAGGGGAGAGCCTGACCAAGAATAAAGCAATCTCTGAAGAGAGAATTGATGAAAAGTGGAGGGAGTAAAGCTTAGTCCCTCTGACCTTATTTGGGTCTGTGGCTCCCACTTGCGTTTAGCTAGTTCCTCTTACTGGAACTTTTAGCAACGCAGTCATGAACCGGTTTTGCTGAAGCCAATTTGAATTGGGGTTTCTGACATTTAAACCAAAAATTCCTACTTCATTATTGTAAGAGGCCAGGTAAGAAACTTGAATGAGAGTAATATTAATAGAAATGGAAAGGCAATAATCATGCAAGTCTAGGGAAATAATAAAGCTAGCTATGGTTAAGTTCAGGGGATGAACAGGAACATGCAATAAGATTAGTAAAATTATCTTGTAACTGATCATTTATCCTGTTAATTGTCTTTCCAAGTTTCATGGACTTGTTAAATAATTCTGGTGTAGTACTGAAGTCATTGAAAACTATGTTGGCTATTGTTGGCTTTATAAGTTATAACTTTATATATACAGGTAATACAAGAAAAAATCTGTAAGAAAATAATCTGTATATGCACTGAAAATAATCTAGAATGATATGCACATAGGTATTTATGTGTCTCTGGTGAACAGGGTAATGGATGTAAATGTTCAAGTGTCTGTATTTTTCTGCTTTTTTTGTTAATTCATGCGTTGCTTTGTAATAAGAACAAATAAAACAGAGTTATTATAGTCAGCAATGTTACATTTTTCATGGCAACTGAAGAGGGTAAATGCTGATCACAGGGGGAGAGGAGTTGCTGGCTAGGAGATAGAAAATACCCTTGTACAGTAATTAATCAGCTGGGTGGATGGACTGGTGGGGGAAGGGAAGACAGCATGCCTGCCAGGATCAGGCGGGAAGGTCTTGAAATAACCCAGGCTACAGGTAATGCAGCCCTGAACTAGGAAATAGAAACAGAGGCCATTTTTTTTGCCTACTTTCCCTCTTTACCTGATGATCACTATAATATACTGTGTCAACTTTCCATCAAGGAGAATTCTAAACACATTTTGAAAAAATACACTACCAGAAAGGTTTAAGAGAAGTATGCCTTTTCCCCTTCTTAGGCAGATCCAGGAGCATGTGTGTCAAGAAGCACTAACCCCTGTTGTTATCAAGACAGTTCCTCCCTGGCTCCCTGTATTTCTCCTTTGTGCAGATGCCCAGAATCCATTCACTGAGCTCATACGTGGCCCTGTTGCCTAGCAACATTAGTGGAGTTGCTATGTGTGCTTCTTAATCACTGTAAAGTCTTGTCCTTTATTTTATATCAAAAAATAGACGAGAGGGAGAAAAAGATCATGGAAAACAAAGTGAAAAAGAAAATGCCCAAACTATATTTTCCGGTTGCAAATTAAATCATAGCATCTGAGTAAATTTAGGCCGAAAAACATTTTTCAAAAAATATTTTTGATCCCACCTGAGAAATTGATTGACATGTGAGAACTCTGAGTCATCATTTACCTGAGCAGTCTGCAAGGAAGGTAGCCACAGGACCTAGACAGTTGTGATGAGCAGCATTTTGTTGGAAGGACAATATTGTGTTAGTGTTATTTTGAAACCTCTCTGGCTTCCCTCATAATGGTCCTGGAATTTATAAAACTTGTGTTTCCAGATTCTACAACTTCTGGCATAGTGAATTCCATTAATTTACTCTTCTCTGGAGTCAAATCTCACTCATGGTTTTCTAAGATCAACATCTAAGGTGAATTTTCACATAGTCAAAAAATACCCTTATATGATAATTACCTGTTTATTTGTTTGTTTTCCCTGAAAGACTTTAAGATACATGAAGGCAGGCACTGTCTTATTTTATCCAATTTCTTAGCACAGTATATGCTCAATAAATATTAGTTGAATGAATATCAAGGTAAGCCAAGTTTATACTTTGGGCTCCAAAATAGTCTTAGCTACCTCCTGATAAGATTGCTCTTCATCCAGATGAGAATATATTTTTGGATGGACCATATTTTGGAAGATTTTGAGGTATGGTCTATACTACGTGTGTTTTCAGTTGCAGTTAGACAGTCCAGACTAAGGGTCTAAGCTTCTGGACGTTCTTCATCTTAGCTGTCACCATCCAGTATTCTGAGTGGGATCTCCTAGGGGTCAGGAACTTGGTAATATAGAACTGCCAACTTTGAAAGTCTAAATAACTTGCATGATTTCTGCATTTCCATATTTACTCACCTAAAAACTCTAAACAATGAGTAAGGTGGGGCTTGTTCCATGAGACTTAAATTATGTTTAGTTTCTAATTATTCAAACAGTGTAAGAAAGAGAGAAAAGAGAATTTTCTGGTAGCACTTACAGAGATTTGTTTATTCTTATGACTGGACCAACGTGGGTCATGTGTACAATGATGAACCAATCACTGTGGCCAGAGAAATTTAGTTCTCTGATTGGCCGGGCCTGGGTCACATGTTCCATCTCTGCAGGCGAGCAGTGCTCACCCAGGCCATTTGTACAGTAAGTGGAAGTAGAGAGGAGAGAGGTTCATTGAAAGTGATTTAAGGCCTTGTGAGGAAAATAATGGGGAAAGGATGCTGGGGGGAGGGATGTGAAAACAACAAAGACCCATCAAAAATGACTAATTTTATTTCTTTCAACTGTCTTCAATTAATTCATGGCCCCTGTACAGCACTCTTTGCAGCCTGTGTCAGAAAAGGACAGGCCATGTCTCAATACTGAGGCTTGAAAAGTATCTCGTGTTCTCTGGTCCAGCCTGTGCCCACGGCTTGTTTTCCTGAACAGTGTTTGTGTTGTGGTCTGAGAACATGGAAAAGAAGTAATTATCACATGCCTAGGCACTGTGTTAAGAACAAAAGTATTTTTATATCATTTTACAAATGATGAATTGGATGCTTGAGAAGTAAAGCAACTTTTCTAAAATCAGAGGAAAGAATAGAATTCAGCTCCATTCTAGATTAAGCCAACTCCAAAGCCAGTGCTTTCCCCACGATACCTTTTTACATACACCATTATGAGTAAGGTTTAACGGAGAAAAGGGCTGGCTTTTTCTCCAGAGATTATCTACTATAACATTGCTTATGTTAGAGGGGCATAAAAAAATTACCAATTAGACTTGGTATCTACACTCATTTGAAACAGTGCTGACTGTTTCATGGCAAAAAATCTAAGTCATTTAAATGTTGCAAACAACTCTCAAATAAGCTGTTATTTTTGACATGAGACTAACTCATGGATATGACAACTGGGTTATAAACCTATTTAATATACAAGAGTTCTTTAAAAAGTTCATGGAAAGATTCATACTATCTTTTAATTCTATTTTTCCATGTTGAAGCACCCTTGCATATTAAAAAAAGACAGGTCCCGATCACCAAATATTTTTGTGTGGATTTAAACCACAGTATCACATACACAAATCTAAATAAAATTTAAAATAATTCACAAGCTGATTTTTAACCATCATTACATACAGATTTGAAGTGTCACTTTCCTTCATAGAAACAATAAGGATGGCAACTAACATTTATTGAGCTTTATTATGTGCTGGACATTGTACTAAGTTTTCCACGTGTATAATCTCATCTAATGCTCATAGCAATCCTGTGAAGTAGACATCATTATAGTGCCCATTTTGCAGATGAGGAGCATGAGGCTTGGGTGGGTTAACAACTTGCCTAAAGTCGACAGCTGGTAAATGAAATTCAAATATGGACATGGCTCTATTTTTTTTTTTTAACTAATGTGATATTACATTAAAATTAAAATACTCAATTGTGTTCACATGAAAATTCAGACTTCTCATACTGGCATTCAAAGTACGTCAGCCTATTTTCAGTCTTGTTATACCTCATATTTACACTTGCCTGTGTCCCAGGTATCCTAGCTGTATAATGTAGACGACAGTTCTCTAAATCCTTCCTGTGTTCTTCCAACTCTAATTTTGTTCATTTTCTATTCTCTCCCAAGAATGCACTTATTCTCCATCACTGCCTTTCAAAGTCTTTCTTGTATCTGAAACCCATTTGAAAGGACACCTTCTTTTCACTTCCAGTATCTGCAATTCCAAATTAATCTATTCTTTCCTTTCAGGGTGTATTTTCAGTAACTTTTAGAAAATCTCCCTTATCATTAATGTGTCTGTTGGACTTTCTCTTTTACCACATTATGAGATCCAGAGGGCAATCACCGTGCCTCGTTTATCAGACTGTTTCCTTTTAAGCATAGCATAGGTCCTGACATATCATTGGGTCTATAGAATTGAGTTATGTTGACTCATCAGCATCAAGTTTTGCATGCTTCTTGATGGGAGTTGATATGTCATGTGCTGTAAAGGCCATTCAGAAAAAGGAGACTCCTGCACTCTATGAGCTGAAGATGTTAGCTGCAACAGACTGGGTTGATTTGTTTTCTGTTTTATCACAGCAATATTTACTTTCTTCTTTTGTACAGTGATAGTAAAGATCTGTTATATGATCCTGACTTCAGGGACATAGATACCTGGATATAGCTGATGATACCCAGCTGAGCCAACACCTTGTACTGCAGTTATGTGAGATATATCAGCGAGTTCCTATATTGTCTGAGCTATGAAGTGCAATGTATGTAGTGATACCTTATTTTACATAGTGGTTTACAGTTTAAAAAATGCTTTCCTTCCATCATCTCATTTATATGCTAGGTAGGCAGCCATCTTCTCCTCTTTGCTCCTACCCAGCTGGCCCAGGAAGGTGGTAAAAGAAACAGCTGTGCCAAGAAATAATAATGGTGCTATTACCCAGAGCACCCAGTTACTACCCTGCAAAGATGACCATTATCTTTACATCTAACACCATAGGTTAGTTTTGAATTTCACATAAATGGAATCATACATTCTGTCTTTCTTTGTGTCTGGCCCTTTTCACTTATTATTATATCTTTGAGATATATCCATTTCATTGCTTGTAGGAATGGTTAGTTCATTCTCACGGCTGTTAGGTATTGTTTGGTTTTGGTGCAGATGTGCACCCATTTCTGCTGTGCATTCCAAATAGTAGTGAAATTGCTAAGGTCACAGGTTATGTGCATGTTCAGCTTTAGATGATACTATCAGTTTTCCACTAACAGCATATGAGAGTTCTAATTGCTCTACATCCCCAGCAGTGATTCTGGTATTGATATCTTTTTTTTTTTTTTTTTAGTGAGGTTTTTGTTCAAGTCTTTCATTCATTTTCCTATTGAATTGACCTTCTTTTTCTTATTGATTGTTAGGGACTCTTTCCATATTCTGGATTAAAGTTCTTTTTTCCCTTATATGTATTGCAAATATCTTCTCCCACTTTTTTGAAGGTGACTTTTGATGAGCAGGAGTTCTTCAAAATGTAGTTCAATTGATGAATGGCTTCTTTTATGATTAGTGTTTCTTTATATTCTATTTAAAAAATCTTTGGTTACATCAAGGTCATAAAGAGAAAATCCTTAAGTTTTCCTCTAGAAACTTTATTACTTAACCTTTCACATTTAAATTTATAATCCTTTTGGATTTAAGCTTTTATGTGGTATGTGGTAACGATTAAGATAAATTTTCTTCCAACATAGGTATTTAATTGACCTGGGGCTATTCATTGAAAAAAGGCTTTTTTCCCCACTGTGCTCAGTTTCTCAAGTCAGTGATGATGATGGGTGGGACTGTTTCTGCATGTTATTCTGCTCCTTTGGTGTGTTAATCTGCTCTTATGCCAACACCACACTGTTTTATTTACTTTAATTTAAGGTATTTGATGTGTTACTATGCTTCAGCAAATGATGTCATTTTTAAATTCACTTATAATTATTTGTTTCTATTATATCAAAATAAAATTGATTATGAAATTGACCTTTTATCCAGCAAATTTGCTAAATTTATTAATTCTAAAAGTTTGTTTTCAGATTTTTAATTTTCTATATATGTAATTATGTTTCTTTATAAATGATGACAGTTTTGCTTTTTTCCTTCTAATTTTTGTACTTTATTTTCTTGTGTTATTGCACTGGATAGCACCTCCAGAACATGGTTGAAATAGAAGTGGTGAAAGTAGACGTCTTTGCCTTCTTTTTGATCTTATGATAACTTCTTTAAAAGTCCATTTTGTTTCAACTTAACAAAATCCTTTTTGGAACATCTTCTACATTTCAACTTCTGTTAAAGGTTTAGTAGGTCTTTGTTCTCACTGAGCTTATGATGTAGTGGAGGAGATGAGCCTTAATCAATCATAGAGATAAGGATATGATATAGACTGAACAAGTTATGCAGGAAAGGAAGTTGATTCTATAAACTATTTCAGAAGCGGTACACGAGGGCTGGAGAGTCAGATAAAGTTACCTTGGAAAGTGACAATTGAAAGGTAAAACACAAGATGTGCAATGTGGTAGGGGAGTACTCCAGGCAGTGAGAAGATCATGTGCAAAGGCCCTGCTTCAAGACAGAACATGGCACCTTGAAGTGATTGAAAGGAAGTGGGTGTGGCTGTAGAACACAGACAATGAAGAACATAGTAGTAAGAGATGAGGCTGTAGAAGAAGCATGAGACAGGCATTAGGAACTTTTGGTAACTACATTTGGGGCTATGCTCTTAATTCTAAGAGTGATGAGAAGCTGTTTTAAGCTGCGTTTTAAAGTGGTGTATGACATGATTGGTCTTACATTTTGAATGGATTACCCTCATTGATCTTTGGAGATGGGTCTTTTTGTGTAAGAAACTGTACTTGTAGATAAATCAGAAATGAATCTGACATGAATTCTGTACATAAGAGGTTCATGTTCTTAGAGAAAATATGCAATAATGGAGCAATAACTAATAACCAAGACAAAGCAGAGTGCCAAGTACCATAAGGGATGACTGCTCTGGGCATTCAGTAGTGTGGGGTTCAGAGGATAGGGGACTGCTCTTGCATGGAGCTAGCAGAGAAGGCTGAACAAAGGCAGTGTCTGAGCTGGGCTTCATGGAATGGCTAAAATTTATACATCCTGAGTTTTGGCAGGACTTTCTAGTCAGGTGAGTGGAGGCTTCTGCCCTCAATGCACTTCTCGCTCTATCTCTATGTGGCCTGCTTACTCATCTCTCTGCATCCTTGACTTATTACACTCAATCTGGCTTATTACATAAGACCATTAGCTCCAGGAAGTCAGGGACCATAGCCATCTGTTCACTACTGAATTTATAGCACCTGGCAGAGTGCTTTTTATAGACTGAATGCTCAATAAATATTTGCTGAATCAATTAATAATGGACACAGAGGCAGAGAAAACCAGAGTTTATTTAGAGAAGAGTGAGTAATTCAGTTTCACTAGAGCAGTGGTTTTCAATAGCACCCACCACCACCACCACCATTACCACATCTGGGGAACATTTGGCAATGTCTGGAGACATTTCGGTTGCCACAACTGAGGGGGGATGGTGATGCTACTGGCATCTAATTGTGAGAGGCCAAAGATGCTGTGAACACCGTACAGTGCACAGGTTAGCCTTTCACAACAAAAGCATATCCAGGCAGCACTGAATGTCAGTACTCACAGTGCCAAGGTTGAGAAATCCTGGGCTAGAAACAAAGGGAATGGAGAAATGAAAAAATGGCTTCCAGTGAGTTAATAGAAGCTTTGAATACCATGTAAGAACTGTGAACTTTGAGCAGTACACAATGAGGGCAGATCAAGAGCTGAAGCTGGGGAGGGATTGGATTTGAGGTTTGCTTCAAGTAGATGAGTCGAGATTACTCGGTGAGTTAGTGATATTTGTATCATTTCAATTAAAACAAACAAACAAATAAAAAAAATGAGAGAGAGATTTTTGATTCCTGAGACACATTCAGAGATTAGTAATAAGCCATTATCATCATATCTTAAGGCTTTTACAAGTGCTTGTCACTAAAATGGGTGTCAAATAACTACGATCCATACATTCATATGTTCTGGATTGTTAGGCTGCTCATTAGCATTTGCTTAATCACTATGTCCCCAGCTGCAGCTCCGAGTTGTAATAGAAGCCCAGATGCCATATGCTGTGATTGATTTGCAGCCACAGACTTTGATCGGAAGTGTGTGAGCTGCTGATCAGTGTCTGAACAACCGATCTTCTGTACTATATTTTTAACTAACGTGGAGAGATAAAAACATGATGTTGCAATGATTATTAGTCATGAGAGTAAATAAATGTGTCACTACTCTAACTCCTCATGCAGCCCACGGTTTTAGGGATTTTTGTCCTTATAAAGGAGTTGCATCATTTTTAGAATTTATATCATCCAAACTGAAAAATATTTTTAAAATATTTTTTTGAGGATCCTGGAGGGTGGAGTGGGGTGGAATCACTCAAAACCTAAAAATTATCTCTTGCATCTCACATAAAGGAATAGGAAAGGACTAATTGAGTTATTCATTACATTTAAAATCAATATACACTGCTTTTGGCAAGAGGAGTCATATGTTATGGTCAACGTGTCAATCTTGTCAAGTCATTAATTAGTATAATGATGTCAGTATAAATTAAAGCAACAAAAATATATGAAGACTTCTCCTGCTGCAAATGTTATGTCATTGCACTGTAGGACACCCTTTGAACACCCTTCCTGTGTTTGGGGCATTTTTTCTACTGTGGGAGGAGTGTGTCCTCTGTCCTGGGTGCTATCAGTCAGTCCTATCTTAGGGAGGCTTATGTTTGGAAGAAAAAAATGTGATGACACAAATGCCCAGGATATACATTTTCTGGCTTTGGGAGGCAGTAGAGGATCTGCCCTTGGGGGCATTACAGGTGGTGTTGGCTCTGGTGCCTACCCTAGACATGAGAGCGTGAGCTGTGGCATCTGTGCCAAGGGGTGGTAATAGTGCTGGAATTATCTCTGGAGTAGTCCCACAATGTTGTCAGAGTGTTTTTTTTTTTTTTCTTTTCCTGGTTGTTTTCACTATATTTCTGACTCTCTGACCTTCTTAGAGATTCTGAACTGCCTAATGTCCTTTCATAAATGTCTTCTCTGCTTAAATTTGCTAATTGCTACTAGGAATGCTGACTGTCACCCCTTGTATGATCCCATTTGTTTAAAAGAAGTTATATTTTCATAGAAAACAATAAAACACTGGTTATTTCTGCCAGGTGGGATTTCTGAAGATTTCTATCTTTTATGTGTTTGTTTTTCTTTATTTTTACATTTTTTTACAGTGAGCAACTATTTCTTATGTCAAAGCTTCTGGGGAATAAATGCATGGGAAAACTTGTTACTTTATAGCATTAATCCATTTATAGGACATGAGAAATGAGAGACCCTATTGGCTTTCTGAGATTGGGTTGAAATCATTGTAAAAAATAAGAGTCATAGCCATAGTACCTCATAGACTTACAATGTCTGGTTTAGATCCAGCTTTGTCCTCGACTAATTGTGGGACCTTGAGTACATCATCACCTCTCTGGGCTTCCAGTCTTTCATTTGCACAATGTCTGGGTCAGGGTAGATCAGTGCTTTTTGCACTTGACTCTGCATAGCCTCTGTGTTGCTGGTGGAGGGGAGAAGAAGGAGGCATGTCCAGGGCTGCAACATTCTACACCCTAAATTAAGCCAGAGGAGATTCACATGTACCTATCTCAAATGTTAGATTTCAAAATTTTTCTTTGAAAACCACTTTCCTGGCTAGTAACAAATGTGAGAAACCATTGAGCCAAATTATCTTTAAGGTCCCTTTCATCCCTAATGTTTTATGATTTCACTATTTTTCCACTGAATTTCACTTACTGTAGTACTAAGTTGATGGCTTTACACACACACACACACACACACACACACACACACACACAAATGGAGCACAGAATTACAGTTTTGAACTGGAGTATATCTTTTTGAGTTTAACATTTTATTCTCATAATTTCTAATCATATTACCTAAGAACCTAGTTCCCTTTAAGAGCTCACTTTTCTTAAGACAAGCATTTGTCTGTAAGGGTTCTATTATTATATTTGCTATTGACAATATGTTTAAAGGACATAAAATATCATCTTATTATTCAGCATATATATTATAATGTGACTGAAATATAAACAAATGAATGTAATTCCACTAGTACTTAAAAGTAAAATATTTAAAAGTAAGATATTTAAAAGTAAAATATCACTACAGTTTAATATACTTTCACTACTAAGCATAACAAAGAATAACAATTTTATCATCAGGAAAGATGTGATAATAATTCATGCTGAGAAGCTTTCACCTGGATTTTATGAATCAGCTCATTGATTTTTCTAGCATATTCAAAAATATTCTGGGAATTTGAGAAGATTGAAAATTTAGTATGATTGAGGCATTGGTGATTTGGAGGCATTGAGGGAAAATTGGCAGGATAAAAGCCAAAAACAGAGATCAGACTATCAATGACCTTGAATTTTATCTTAGGATTTTGGACTTTGTTTTTTGGAGGTGCAGTAAAGGTTTTGAAGCTGTAGAGTGACATGATTAAAACTGAATTTTAGAAAGATCAGTCTGGCTGCAATAGAGATAAAGAATCAGAGGAAGTCAATTCTTGTGGAAGAGGCAGTAATTAGAAGGCTTATTTTAGGTATGAGATTAAAGAACTGATTTGGTAACATTAAAGGTGGAGAGAAGTTGATATATTTAAGAAAAAAAAGAAAAGAGGTAGAAGCCACAGGACTTACAGGATGAGGGAATAAGGAAGTGTGAGACATTAAGAATGACACTTTTTTTTTTCTTGGTCAGCTGAACTGGAACAAAATCAGAAAGAACAGTAGTTTTGAAAACATGAAAAGGTTTATTCTGTAATGTATATATGGAGTTCAAATTTGTACTATTCTCATGTCTGGGAACTTGCAAGCCCAGAAAATATCATAAAATTAGACCTGGCAAGTCTCTTGCCTGAAGAAAATTCAAAACTCCTCTGAGGGGACACATGCTGAACCCAGGTTATTCAGAATTCTCACAGATAAAGTCCCACCAAAGATGAATTCACAATCCAAAATTACAGAATATGTGAGGGGAAAAGCTGCTTTCAGTGACAGTAATCAGCCCCCCAAATCAGCAGGATTTTAACTATAAGAACTTCATATAGTAGCCCAATTTGATGGAGACTAAAAAATGGTTGTTAGAAGTTAATTAAGAGTTAAAGGAAGAAATTGAAACTGTAAGACAATCATGAGATATAAAGAGAACAAACCAATGTAACCAAAAATATTTCAGTGTTAGTGTTGAAACTAAGACGTTTTTAAAATAAGACTGGGAGCATTTACATGGCAGTCTCTTACTTAAGTTTTAAGGGTGGAATTTAGGAGGAAGGAAATTGAACCAGAAAGTAGAAATACAATACAAGAAGCAGTATTAAAGAAAAAATTTGATGAACATGTGGATAATGCTAAGCAAGTATTTGTTATGCTGTTTTATAAAAATAAAATAAGAAAAAATAACACTACTAATTGGGATAATAAAAATAAGGTAGAACAGGATAGCATTTTAGATTAGAAGAGTGTTACAAGGTCCTTGCATGGTATTATGGTAAGAAAAACATCTTTAATGAAACACAAAAATCATAATCCAACAATAAATATTTCATGCTTAACTACATTAAAATCAAAGTTTATGTATGAAAAATATACCAAAAACAAAGAGGAAAAAACAAGCCAAACTAGAGAATTATTTGTAAATCATATAAACAATCAAGTATTACTACCTAGGATATAAAAAGAATCCCTACAAACAGTAAGAGGGAAAAAAACAAATAACTCCACCAGAAAATGAGACACAAGGCAATTCTTAGAGGAAGAAAACTGAGTGACAAGACTGGCCGGTTAGCTTACTTGGTTAAAGCACAGTGCTGATAACACCCAAAGTCAAAGGTTTGGATCCCTGTATCAGCTAGCTGCCAAAAATTAAATAAATAAATAAATAAAATTTAAAAAGAAAAGGGAAAAAAACTGAATAACAATATAAATAAATGAGGAATTTCACCATCTCACAAGAAAGTAAGGAAATGCTATCATACAACAATATACCATTTGATACCCATCATATTGACAAAAGTTGATAAATCAAAGACACCAAGTGTTGGCAGGATGTGAGGAAGTAGGAACTCTTACTCATGGGAGGGTTAAATGGTATAAATATTTCGAAGAGCAATGTGGAAAATTTTTCATCGAAGTATTTTGCAAAATTTTGGCATAACTATTTTGGAGAGCAGTAGAATGAAGGTGCACATACCCAATAAGTTTGCAATTCCCCTTCTAGATTTCTACTCTAGAAAAACTCTTGAACGTAGGCACAGGACGTTTATTGAGGTTTGCTTCTGATAGCAAAACAGTGGAAACAAATTATCTGTCCCTCATAAGAAAATGGATAAATAGGTTGTAGTTTATTCATATAGTGGAGTACCAAGTAAGAGTAATTAACTCAGTCTACATGCATACTACAGATAAGTCTCAAAAGCATGACACTGAATAATAAAGCAGCTCTCAAAACGATGCCATTAGCATGGTACCATTAGTCACATGAACATAAAAAATACATAAAACATACAAAAATGTAAAAAATAGTATATTTCGTTTATGTCTACACACATCTGTAATAACAGGCCTAAAACATACCTGTGAGTGATATACACCAACTTTTAGTATTGTGGTAACTTCTGGGGAGGGAGGGTGAGTGAATGGAGGCTTTAGCCATACCTGGTTCTTCCCCCATCCCCAGTGTCCAGACCCCTCCCAGGTTTAATCTTGGACCAGCTGGGCTGCAACCTCGCCCTCACACTTGCTCCTGTTCCTGGACCTGAGAGCTTTTCCCCGGTAAACATTGCTCAGGGCTGGCTGTGTGGTCTTTCCATCCTTGTTTGCTCAACATAATGTATTATTTTCTGTACTTTTTGGAATGTTTCAAATGTGTCATAATTAGGAATTGTTTTAAAAAATCTTAAAGAAGACTTTGGTCAGTAATGCAAGTGCTGTAGAGATTAAACAGACAAGTGCTGTTAAACCCAAGCCTATGGGTCCTGACATCACAGAGCTGATGGAGGGTTGAGCCGGGGAAACTTGGAGCTCTCTGATGTTTTCATTTCTTCCACTTGACCACACTGCTTCCCCATGGGGTCAAAATGAAATCAAAGGTCCCTAAGTCCAGTTAGAAGATAGTAGGGAGAGGAAGAGCAGAGGGTGGTCATCCCATGCTGAGGCAGGCCTGGCCAGCTGAGGAAGGATGGGGAAGAAAGGGCTGTGACAGAGACAGGTAGCTGAGTGCCTTCTGGACACAGCTTTGATGTCTGCTGAGAGATGTTGCATCTGAGTTACTGATTCTCACTTCTGGGTAAGACTTTTCCTGGAGTCCAGTGGGGAGGACAGAAAAGAGAAGAAAATTCCGCAGCCTGAGTTTTCCTTTGTTCCAGACTGACTTGCTTTTTTTCAAAGGCTTCCTTAAAGGAACATCATTCTCTCCCACAGTTTGGATCCCCACACAACCTGCTTGGAAAGAATAAATAGTAATTAGTTATATAAAGTGACAGAAAAGATACAGATACAAATTAGTGAAGGAGGATGAAGGCATAAATGTATCATTATGGGGGAGGAGCGAGCATCCCACCTTTCAGAGTTCTGCTGGGAGGAAAAGCCTGAGATAGGTGGGCTCAGCCCAGGCAGAATCTTGATGATGTTCTGAGTTTTTGCCACCCACCATCCCAGCTTCCTCCCATCCCCAGTACCCCAAAGCGTCCCTGCCCTGTACCAGACCTGTTTGGCGTGATACAACCAAGTCTGAGTCCCAGCTCCAGATTTGCCACTAACTTGTTCTAAGACCTTAAATAAGTCACCTCCCTTTTCTATGCCTCAGTTTCCTCATTCTCAAATGAAAGAAGTGGGTCCACACTATTTCTAAATGTCTTCCCTGTCTGAGATCCCATGCAACTATAAATATCTTCAAGATAATGTCCTCCATGCCACAAAATTAGCCCCGGATCATTCGCGCGTTGTGGTCAAGTGTGATCTACTGGTAACAGCTGGGGAAATTACATTTTAGCCTTAGTACAAAGATGGCAAACCCAGATGCATCCAGGGGTCAGGGAGGTAACAGGTTTCTGAGGCAGCCAGGTGTGACACATAGGGAGCAAGAAGAGAGCAGAGGAACTGGAGAGAGTCAGCCTTACCCAAAGGCATTCACATGCAAATGTTTTAGAAACATTGTGCTGCCCAGGGCCACCAGTGGGCAGCCCCTGATAAGAGAAGGAAAAATCTGTGATGGAATATCAGGCATCCATCACAGGAGGTTTAAGAGGATTGAGAGCAACGAGTAGTGAAGGGGTGAGAGAGGTAGGGGCATATCACAGTCGAATTATCATTTGCTATTTCATCCAATATTCATCTAGCTTTTTAGAGAAGTAACTTGTGATAAATTTCACCCCCAACCTCACCCACATACACATCTGTTGAATTCAGTCAACCGGATCTTGAGGCGAGTCTGGGACTTCATTTTCCTCCTGTTTCACATGAAAAGACTGGAGTAGCTTTGTGCCAAGATCCCTTCCGTATCTTACATTCTCTGAAGCTAAATATGAAATGGCTTCAGAATTCATTCTTTCATTCATTTATTCATTCGTTCGTTCATTCATTCAATATAAATTGCCCAGCATAGCTCACAAATGTTTGTCAAAGATTGCCTCAGGAGCCTAGAATTCTAGAGCTAACAGTCTCACTCAACATTCATGTGACAAATACTTTTGGGGCACCAAGCATTGTTCTGGCCTGTGGAACACAGGAGTGAGCAAGGCAGACAAGGTTTCTGCTCTCACACAGCAGCAAACATGTGAGAACAAAAAAATTAGTAAGGTGATTTCAGCTGGCTAAATGAGGTAAAGAAAACACTGGGGTAGGGAGTGATGTCTTTTAAGGTGGTCAAAATGAGTAGCACTCCAGCTGAGACTTGTATAGTGAAAGAACTCCATCCAAATAAAACTAGGGAGGAAGAGCCACCAGACAGAGGGGATAGCTAGTGTGGAAGTCCAGAAGCAGGGACCAGTTTGACATGCTTAAGGAAATAAAACCAAGACCACGCTTTCTGCAACATATTAGAATGAGAGCGGCTGGTATGAAATGAAGGGAACGCAGGGATCAGGTTTTTGTCTCCTGGCATCACAGTCGACAGCAAGGAATATCTTGTGATGATAGTATATAAAAATTTAAATCAATAGTATTGAGATGTAGATAAAAGACCAACACAATAGAAGTCAGGAGGCTTGAAATTTACTCCAACATCTGCCACTGAATTCAGTGTGATCTAGGTATGTCTGCAACTCATTTAACCTCTCTGGGCTTCAGTTTCCTCGGCTGTAAAATGATATAGCCATAATAGATACACTTTAGGGACGCCCCCACTAAAAGATGAACACTGTGAGAACATGGATCTTATTTCACTTTTATGCTCATATATCTACAATGACTAGCATGGCTCTGAACATATACTCAGCACTCAGTAAATATGTGTTGAATGAATGTTGAACAATTTTTCTAGCTTTAGCATTCTAGGATTCTAAGACAGTCTTTGCTGAATATTGATTAGTTTCGTTTGGTTATTTGTGCCTTCCATGACCAATCTAAATATAAAGTTGTGAATGTAATACATATTGTTTGCTGACAAATTAGACGGACTCTCCATACATCCCTCGGATTCACAATGGGTAACAACAAAACAATTTCAGAGGTAGATTCCTGAATTTAACTAGGCTACCACATACTGAAGGCTTGCATGTGCCCAGCACCATTATAAGCACTTTATTGCTTGTATGTATCATTTTATTTAATCCTTAAATCAATCTTGTGAGTTGGGAAAACTGACATTCGGAGAAGTTAGGTGACATTCTCAATGTTCAGTAGCTGGCCAGTACTCAAACCCAGATCTGTCTCAAGCAGTGCCTTTAGGCACTGTAACATACTGCTTCCTGAATGATTGTTTCTTGTCCTGAATTAGATACATAAACAGTTCAGGGCTGGAGCAGCAGGTCAGCAATAGCAAGAATCCATGCACATTCTAGCTTTCCGTGTTGTCCTTTATGTATGGCTCCATGATGCTACTGTTGCTCTTTAGGCCTCAAATTCAAGTTCAAGGAGAAAAAAGGGGAAGGGGACGATGCCAGCAATCTCCGTCCTTTCACTCAGGAGAGCAAAAGTCTTCTCCAAACCCTTAGCCAGCTTCTGCGTATCACTCACTGGCCAAAACTGTATTTTGTCACCCCTGGTAGCAGGGGAAGTTGAAAAAGAGAATAGCTTAATGGAGCTGGCATATTGGTGCCCTTAAGCAAAACTGGGATTCTGTCACCTAGAAAGAAGGACAGTGTGACTACTGGGAAGGTAGTTACCAGTATCTGCGGTACCTGTATAGAACAGCCTGGCCTTTGAGGCATCCTGGATTCTCTGTTTGCTCAGGAGTACTTCTAAGCTATGATGAGCTTAATTTCACTTTATAATTACTTGTTTGGGTTTTTATATGAACACCCAGAGAGAGAGAGAGAGAGAAAACAAAAGAAGTTAGTCACTAAACAGAGCTTTGGGTATTATAAGTCAATACCAAGTGGAGTCATGTAGCTGGAAAGGGTGCAGCACTGGGGACTCCTTATGTCCACCTGGTCCTGGCTCTGCCACTGCTTCACAACTTTAGACAAATTCTTTCCTTGCTGTGAGCCTCAGTTTATTCATCAGTAAAATAAGGTGTTCGTACAAGCTCTAAAAGTCTAAAGCCTCTCTGAGTATCACCCTTCGCTGACCCTATGTATGTTAATTATGGATTGACGCTGGAAAAAAATGAAGGGTGTTAGTTTAATAGGCAGAAAAATGTTTTATATGCTGTTACAAGATTTGAAAGTGCTTTCGAATACTACTTGTCTCCACTAAAAGTGGGGTAAGATGGGGTGAAAAACTTTAAAACAAATAACAGAAAAAGTTAGAAGAAGCTGTATAACCAGAAAACAAAGATCAAATGTAAATGTTAAAGGGCTGCATTTAGCACTAGGAAATGCAAATTCCACCATCAACTTGGTGTTAAGAGACTGGAAGCTTCTGGATTTGGGCTTTGTCAGTTCCAGGACCAGAGCTTCACAGTAGCTCTGCCTGAGGTATTAAAAAAGCAGCTGAAAATGACCGGACAGCTTCCCAGGGAAAAGCGGCTCCTCAGAAATGCCTTGTGAGTGCTCATCAGCTCCATGGTTTTGCATGGCCCAGGTGAGGAGTGGGTGTGTGGTAGGTGCCACTGGAGGCTTTTGGGTTTCTTCTTTTTGGTATAAAATGAAAAATCCCCTGCTGGTGTGAAGATGGAGGGGACTGTGTGGTAAGGAATGTGGGTGGGTAGCCTCTAAGAGCTGAGAATGGCCCAGCTGACAGCAGCAAGAAAATGTGGGCCTCAGTCCTACAACTGCAAGAAACTGAATTCTGCCAACAACCTGCAGGAGGATGAGATCAGCCTTGACCCTTGCTCACACCCTGAACTTAGCCTCAAGCAGAGAACCCAATCACGCCATGCCCAGCCTTCTGACCTATAAAACTGTAATCTAATGAATGGGTATTGTGCTAAACTGCTAAATCTGCAGTAATTTGTTATTCAGCTAAATAAACAAATACACTTACCTTGGGGTGCATGGCTAGCTGTGTCAGAACTAGCATTTGAACTCGGCCCTGGCTGACTCCAAAGTTTTGTTCTGTTATCTCTCCTGCACTGGAGAATTATGCAAATCTCCAATTTTATATTAAGTGAGAGATAAACTGAGATATTTTAAATTGCTAAGTGCAAGTTTAAAATGCATGTAGATGATGTGATGAATTCAGAGTAAACCCTGAGAACTTGAGAAAAATAAACTGCCTGAAAGTTACACATTCTATGTGAAACTCAACATAAGATATTATTAGAATGAATGTGAAAAAGGAAGAAGGTTATCCATGCCCCAAGCCCTAAGTTAAAGAAAGAATGGTGACATATAAACACCTGAGTGTATTTCTCTAGTTGCTAAATTAACTTGGCAGAAACTGACAGCTAGGAGTGAGGCGAAGAAATTCTCCTGTGAGAAGAGAATGCCTAGAACTTGGACAAATAGAACTTAGTGTGCAGGAATCAGAAGACTGGACATTGCCACAGGTTCTACGGAGTTTTGAAGGATGACTGATTTCCACGGCCTAGCACAATTAGCAGAGGTAGCCACAGGAGCAGCTTGATTCTTCTGTGGACTAGCCTCTGAGTTGGGCTCAGTGTAAGCATGTCATTCATTGTAAGAGCCCTTCATCACAAGGTATAGACTACAGCTACATAATAGTATGTATCAGGGGCTCACTAGGTGCCAGCTGCTTCTTTGAGTGCTTTACAGGAATATCCTCAACTAATCCTCAGCCGATCCTAAGAGGGTAGACACAGTGATTATTTTTGTCTTATGGATGAGAAGCCTGAAGCCCAGAAAGCTTCAATAACATGCCCCAAGTAAATATTAACCATTGACTCTGGGATTGAAACCCAGGCAATTGTTTCCAAAGGCTGGACTCTTAGCCTCTATACCCTTCTGCCTGGAAATAAATGCTTAAATTCCAGGAAAATGTATTATTGTTAAAGAGGGAGGTATCTTCATATGGCCAAGAACTGACGTTAAGTGAAAGTGTACATGTCATTTTATCATATATAAAAAAAGAAAGAGATACGTTTGCTCAAACAACGCTATAAATATATACATATACATATACGTATATATATATGTATATATATATACACACACACACACACACTATATATATATATATATATATATATATAGAGAGAGAGAGAGAGAGAGAGAGAGAGAGAGAGTAAAAAAGAATTAATAGGAGTAGATACCTCTGTAGTGTGCCTGGGATTAGGTGTTGGGTAGTGGTCAAGGTGAGGTTTAGTTGTATTTGAAATGTTTGAATTCTTTTCCTATAGTATTTACAATTTATTATGAAATAGGTCAAACTAACAAGATGGCACATAGTATAATGGAACAAATCCTCATCATCCAGCTTAGAAAACAGGCATGACCTATATCTTTCCCCCTCCCTATTTGCATCCCGTCACTTCCCACAACAGAGATAATTGCCCCCTAAAATCTGGAGTTTTTCATTCCCATACTTTTTAATATTTCTCGGTACATTAAGCATGAATTCCAAATGATATTTAATATTTTTCATGTTTTAATTTTACATAAATAATATGCTATATATTATTCTAAAATAATATTCTGTATGTACAACGCTCCTCTTTTTAAATTTAGCATTATATGTGTGAAGCGTATTAATGTTGGTATTGTCTAGTTTAGTGTAAAGCTTTTCACTCCTGTATAATAGTCTACTTTATGACTATAATTTATTTTTGAGTCTCCTGTTGATGAATATTTAGATGATTTCCAGTTTTTTTCAATTACAGACAATTATTTCATAAATCACTGTGTGACTTTGGGTACATGTGGGAGTTTCTTTATGTCGTGGGCCCAGGAGCAGGTTGTAGAGTGTACACATCTCTACTAGGTAGCTCCGAAATTCTTTCCAATGTAGTGATGGTCCTACCAGCAGTTTTTAAGAAGCCCCACTGTTCCAGATCTCTGCAACACATGGCCATGCCAGACACTAATTGTTGTTAATCCAATTTTGTTAACAATAAAAATGTGTTTATATTTTACCCATGTAATGAAAAAGAAAGAAAGGGAGGTAGGGGGTGGGGGAAGAGAGGGGAGGGGAGAAGAAAGAAATTAGGTACAGAAAAAGAAAGAAATCCAGTGTTGCGACTTCAGTGTTGGAAGGGGCACAAACTGGAGTCAGAGGAAGGCCAAGTTGAGGCGTAGACCTCTTTGTAATAGAACCAGCGGCTGCTTACTTCTCCTTTTATTAAGGACAATACTAGCCCCAGAACTGGATGTTGAGAAGAGCCTGTGGTGGCTACAAGCTGAAGAGAAGAGACAGGTGGAGGCAGGAAGCCATAGTTCATGTAGAATTCAGTCATTTTATCTACAGGTGATTTGGCTCATTGTCTAGGGTGCTTGGTGGTTGACTTTCATGTAGATGCACTCGTTAGTTATTCTTAATGCTTGCTTCCTCCTAGGCTATTATAATCAACTCCAGTAGAAGGACATTTTAGCAGCAGAAACCAAAGAAAAATATTTTATGTCACTTGACAATATAAAAACTAAAATGAATTCTGTGGTAGGTGGAAATTTGACTTAATGTAGAATGTCAAAGATAAGTAATTTTTCTGAGAACATAAACAGTACTGTATATTACAGAAACCATGATCCCTCAGGCCCAGCATCCTGTCACCAACGGAGTGGTGGTGATGTGAAGATTTCAGCTTTGAAAGATAAGAAGCGGTTTTGGGCCCATTCGAGGTGCTTTACTGTGCACCTCAGATATAGACCCACCTAGGGAAGGAGTAAGTGAAACTAGTCTTTTTGAATCTAAGTTTCTTTATCTGAATATATCAATTGTAATAACAATCCTAACCTCTCTGAATTATGAGAGTGAAACAGGAATAGCCAGAAAAGCTTTTGTTAACTGAAGGCTGAATTCAGATGCTAATTTTTAAAATCTAACATCTGTGTGGGTATGACAGCCTTACAGCATGTTCGCCTTTTTCTCAGGTGTTTTCGGATGCTTTATCCATTGCTGATTAGTCTAACTGACTGCTAATGGTCTTGGGTGAACAGCAACACATGTTTTTACCCAGCCATGTGCTGTCCTGTCTGTAGCTGAATAGGGAGGCTGCTAATCAGGTTCTGGTTTTTCTAAAGAAAGATTTAGCACCACCAAGTTTGCCGTAGGGGTTTCTCCCAATGGAAATACTTTGCCTTGCCTTGAGTTTGATTTTTCTGATCATCATCTCTTGTTGGGGAGAGAGTTAATGAGATTGGCTCTCCTCCCTGTGGGGAGAGGAGGATCAGGTATGAAACTACGAAAGTACTTCAAAAAGTTCATGGAAAGATTTTTATCTTTTTCATTCTACTTGTCCATGAACTTTTAAAAGTACCCTCGTATAACGGGTAGCCTCTGTTTGTGTCTGTTTTATCTGGACAACATTTACCCCAGTGCTTGGCCATTTACTTGGTGTGAGAACTAGTTATTTCTCTGTAAATATTTGGTACAGTCAGTGAAGGATACCACAGTGCCTAATTCCATTTATTTCGGTGTGGTAAGGGACTCATGTAGAAACTTAGAACTGTGGGCTTTCTTATTGTTCCTTCAGTCTGTCAGATAAAGGAATAGCCTCTATGGTGTCATTAACCTGCAGTCCTATAAGCTTTGCTTGCTCTTTTGCTTGCACCCAGGAGCTCTGGTGTTGGGGAGCTTGTTACATTGTGAGACTTTGCAGGGCAGCTCTGGTGAATAGGGCAGGGATGAGAAGTACCAACATAAATGTCAGAATGCCTTACCTGGACCTAGGAGATCCACCACCGCTCACCTGCTGCTTGTGGTACTCAATATCTCAAACACTGACCTTCTCTCTCCTTCTGGACACATTGCAGGTATGAGCATCCCAGCTCCCTTACAGTGGGGTGGAGCCCTCTGACTAGTTCTGGCCAATGAGGTGTTGAGTGGAAGTGATGTAAATCACTTCCAGGTTGGAGAATTACTGGTTTGGAACACACACACTCTCCCACCCCCGAGTTCTGTTTCTCTCTAGCACTAGCACAGCAACTGGTGACATTTCAGATGGTGGCCATTCCATCAGGCTGGGTCCCTGAGTGGATGTGATGAGCAGAGCCTCACTTACAACCCATAATAGACATGTACAGTAAATCACAAATAAACCTTTGTTGCTTTAAACTACTAATAGGGGTTCTTTGTTACCTGAGTATAATCTAGCCCATTCTGACTGACATGGTGACCACTGAGAATCCATTCTCAGAAATCTTCGGAATAAATCATTTCAGCTATATGATTGATTGAAATTGTGATATGAGAAGAAAAGCATTTGTCATTTTCTCTTAGTTTGAGCTGAATTCTACCTTCCAGTATCTTTCCTGACTGGACCCGACCCAGTCATACTCTTTAGAGCTAAGTGACAGTGTTTCACAGATCGGAATTAGCTACCCTGGCACCTCTGAGCCCTTTGTTCTCTAGGCCAAAATCACCATGTCCTCTGCATCTCTACTTGTGATGCAGGGAATGATTCTAAAATTGTTTTTGTTCTGGTTAACTGTCTAGGTATTTTTGAGTATCTCGGAATCAGCGTTATCCAAGACAATTCTTGGGGTTTCCTTAGGCTTCTACCATGTTTAGCTTTTGTGATATCTTTAAGATCCCATAGCCTGCCTAGGGGGTGTTATGTTGTAACGTGAGAAGGGTGAGGGAGAGTAAAAAATGTTAGTATCAGTGGACTGAATATCCTGAGGGGGTCAAAGTGCTAAAGGGAAGAGTTCTAGAGATAGGAGGTGATGGAGAGTGGGAAATTTTAAATTGATATTGTTGGCAGTTACAGCTATTGGTGATGAAAAGTTCCAGATGTGAACATTGGAGTGAGAGAAGAGATGTGGAGCACAAACTCACTGGAGTAGGGCAGGTTCAGTTCTCAAAGGAGTTGTCAGAAAATTTTTAATAGGTAAGCATTTACATTCATCTGTACTTCGGGTTATGTATTTTAACTTTTAGATTATCTTTATAAATTATGCCACTGATTATTAAATTATTACTAAATTAGTACATCATAGGGATTAAGAACTCAGGTTCTGGAGTTAAGAAGAACTAGGTTGAAATCTTGAATTTACTACCTACTAGCTGTGTGGCCTTGGGCACATTAGTTCATGTCTCTCAGCCACAGTTTCTTCATCTGTCAATTGGATATAGTAGTAATACCTATCTCCATAGGTTTGTTATGACAGTAAAAATGAGTTAATGCATGAAAAATAACACTCTTCCTGGCACATAATAGCATTCAGATAATGAGAATAGCTAGTCTTTATCTCATTATTATTAAAGCAGAGAAGTCAAAGAGGCCTGGAGGACTGGAAATCTGCCACAGTCAACCCTGAGGGGATTCCCTTATTATATTACATTACATTACATATTACAGCCTAACATTTATTTTCAAGCTAACCACAAAATTAATTTTTCTACCACAAAATTAATTTTTCTATCTCAGTAGTTTCTAGCATATGGAAGCATTTCTATCCAGTAAATTATTCTGAGAAAGAACAACACACACACCCGTTCACACACTCACACAAACACACCAGAATTCTACAAACTTGATTTGCAAATATTGTCAAATTAGATATTCGTAAGATAATGAAATATAGCTTTTTATGGAAGATGTGTATCACAGCTGTTAAAAATCCTTCAGGGCTGTGAATGAGAAAAGCTCAAAGCTGGAACAGATCTTCCTAGTTTTCAAGATAGCGAAGTCGTGTTCTGCCTCTATTGCTGCTCTATTCTTTCCAACCCTTGACATTCACTCAGCTTTTTTAACTCCCTGTGTTCAGGACTGACATATCAGAAACACTTCAGTGCATTCATTTTAGACAAGACACCTGAAGTGTGTCTTGCCTAAAAAAAAAACCAGCCAAGCTCTTGAAAGTCATTGTACTTTTCTAAACCAGTGATTCTCAATCACCTCAGATCTACTCTCCTCTTTTTTAAAACAAATATTTTGTAATACACCTTTGTTATTCTGAAATGGAATCTATGAGTCATGTAACCTATCTGTACACAATTAAAAATTATCAAAATAAATGCCTTAACTGAAATACAAAGAAGCAATAAAAAGAAAGTAAAATTAATGTATGTTTTCATACATAAATGCTCAGGCTTGAGTATAGTAGAAAACATAATAAAACAGTCAGATATAGGTACTTGTACATTAAATCACCATGGATGGGACAATTACCAATGAAGTCTAATATAAGCATGCTGTGTTGGCAACTCCAATACCATGAGTAACATATAGTGAATTCACATATAACAAAAGGTCCTAAGAAAAATAAAAGAATACGTGTGTGCTCATGACTCGGCGTAAGATACAGAATATCACAATTACTGTTGAAATCTCCTCCTGATCAAATATCCACCTCTTCCTCTCTCTGCCTCCACCCCACAACTATTCCTCTGTTTTCATTGTTCATCAACCCAGTGCATGTCTTTTTATCTTTTATTATATGTATATGGATCTCATCTCATTTTTGAACATCTGCATAATATTTAAGGGTATTGAAGTACCATGATTTAATTTACAGATTTAATCACAGATTTGTGGATGTTTATCCTGTTTCCTAGTGTTCATTTTTACTAAATATATAGCAACAAGCATCTTTGGACACCTAAGCAACTGTTGAAGAATTTCTCTAAAATAGATGTGTGGAAAACGTGCATTCAAAATTTTCAAAGATTCTGCCAAATTAGCATCCAAAACACTTTGCCAACGTGTCCTCCCACACTAGTCCTGAGAGTGTCCTTTCAGCACATCCTTATCAACTCAAAAGATGACCTATTTAGTGTTTTTCCAATCTGATGGGTGAAAATTATATCTCAATGTTTTAAGTTATGTTTTCCTAACTACTTTTAAATGTGCACCCCTTTAGGTAACCTCATGAGCAGTTTGTAAAAAAAGGAAAAAAAGTGACTATGATATATAATTTTACCACATGCTCTGTGAGGACAGGGGCCATATCACCATATATATTTCATTCTCCACTGTAGCCCCAAAGCCAAGCATAGTATATAAGTAACAAATATTGGTTGATTGGTTGGTTAGTTGATTGATTTATAGATTAATACCCTCATTTATACTTTTAAAACAATTCTCTAAAGGGATAAGAGAATCTGATCTAGAAATAATCAGCAAAATAAAAAAACTAAATTAGTACAACTACTATAGAAAACAGTATGGAGGTTTCTCAAACAACTGCAGATAGACCTACCATATGCTCTAGCAATCCCACTTCTAGGTATATACCCAAAGGATGGAGATCATCATGTCGAAGGGATATCTGCTCCCCCATGTTAATTGCAGGTTTATTTGCAATAGCCAATATATGGAAACAACATAAATGTTCGTTGATGGACAACTGGATAAAGAAGATGTGGTATATATACACAATGGAATATTATTCTGCCATTTAAAAAAATGAAATTCTGCCATTCGCAGCAACGTGGATGACCTTGGAGAAAATTATGTCGAGTGAAATAAGCCAGGCACAGAGGGGAAAATACCACATGTATTTTCCCACTCATAAGTGGGAGCTAAGAGAGAAAGAAAGAAGGAAAGAAAGACCACAGTGGTGCGTTGGACTTGCAGAGGGAGAGAGCACACCTAGAGTTGTGGAGTGGGGTAGGGAGGGGGAAGGGGGAGGGAGGTCAGGAATTAAGTGGGTGGAGGACATGGGGAATAATCACAATCTGTGGTAATGGACATGCTGCTAATATTGATCTGGCCATCACATCTTGGACACAAGTGGTGACAGTCAGCTTTGTACCTCATGAATATGCATAACCAATAAAATAAAAACAAAACAAACAAAAAACAAAGAAGGCCCACCTCCCATCCTCCCCCCCAAAATGACTCTTGCAATGCTTATGGAAGAACAAAAAAATGGAACTAAGGGAGGTTAAAAACCCTCAACTTTGGGGGGAAAAAAAACACAACTGAGTTTTTAAAAAGACAGTGGAACTGGGCAGGACAGACTTGTTGTGTCCTCTGTTATATGTAGTCTTGAGTGTTTGATTTGCAAGTAGATGATTGAAATATCTGAAAGCAACACTTTGGACAAAATAGATAAATAATGATTTGTTATTGTAATAGGTGGTATAACCGTATTTCCTGGATAGTCTATAATGGCATTATTTATTGCTTAACCTATTCTTACAAATCTTTGTTGAGACATACCATTTGCCAAGAAAACCAACAAAGCCTCTGCTTTCATGGCACTTATAATTTGCTGGGGGGAAGCAGTCAATAGACAGTAAAAAGCAAAGGAACATACAATATGTTAGATAAATTCCATGAGAAAAATAAAGCAGCATGGGTAATCTAAGAATGACAAGGTACACTACATTAGTTAAGATGGTCAGGAAAGGTCCCTTTGATGAGGCGACCTTTGAGCAGAGACCTAACTGAAGGGAAGGAGGAAACCCAGTGGTTATTTGGGGGTGCATATTCCAGGAAGAAAACACAATGGTGCAAAAGTCAGAGTGCACTTAACATATTGGAGAAATAGAGATTATTGCAAGAAATAAACTTGTGAGAAAAGTTAAAGATGATGGTGGCTTGGACTGATATTAATGGTGGCACTGATGAGAAATAGTCAGATTCAGGATGAAGTTGTAAACTACAAAATATCCATAGAAGGGGAAAAGAATTTGTAAAAAGTATTAAAATTATTCTTTCTTTGTACAGCTTCAGGTGGATGGGCAAAAACTAAGAGAGAATCTTTTCCTTTAAACTCCACAACTTATAGCTGCCCTTGCAATTAAAAACTTTTAAAATCAAGTACACCAATTAGCAAGTTTAATAACTGGTTGGAGAAACAATACTTGCAGATTTAATATACTTATCAAGGCAATTTTATGAGCAAAGCAACATATAGACAATGTACTTGAAAAGATAACTTTGGTGTATTAGGAATGTAATACACATTTGTTGTGAATAATTGAGGAAAGGTAAAAACCATAAAGAAATAATTCAAGTTTTTCTAGAATAACATCTAGAGATAACTTCATTAGATGTATATAATTTTAATATTCAGATTATATGTAATATAATACAGGTATTTTATTGTGTGTAAATATGAGGTACTGTATATATATCATTTACCTGTACATATATGTGTGTGTATGTAAGTGTATATGTGTATACATAGATATACCAGGCTTGCATTTGAATTTTACTCTACAACATTCAGGTATAAGAAATCCCATATGTCTTTTCTTCTGTAAATTAATTAACTTTTCTATGAATTCTTTAAGCTGGATCTCAAGGGGAGATTCAATCTCAGACATTTTGTAGACCTCTTCCTCTTTTAGAGTCAAGCTGGACCTTTTGCTTTTCAGTCCACGCTGGTCACCACCACTTCTACCTGTTCCTTAAAGGCAGGAGGCCCTGCCGCTTCCATGTCAAGCTTGACGCTGGGGTCTTCCATCCTAGCACCCGGTTTCCATGGGCCCTGAGAGGGGGTGTGTTTTTTCTTCTTGCTATTCTTGGACTCTTTGAACCCCTGCCTCCTACAAGTCGTAGCTCTTCAAACCTCCTTCCTTCTCTAGTTGGCTACTTCTGAACTGAGGTCAGGTGATTTTGCTGTAGTGCCAGAAACTTCTACATTCAGCCCTACAACTTGAAAAACCATAACCAAAGTTACTGAGGACTCAAAACACAAATCTTGTCTTCTTGGGATTGAGGAGGAAGATAAGCTTCTTCATTCCTTCTAGTCTTGTGATTTTAAGAAAAAGTTCACAAGTTAATTCCTCACTTTTTTTTTCTCCTAGGTCCATATATCAATATACATTTTTACAGAAAATTGAGCTTATGCTTTACAGTTTTATATCTGCTTTTAGCATTGAACAGTAATTATGAGAACTTGCCCTGTTATTACATATTATTTTAAACTTGAGTTAATGGCTGTGTAAATTGTTTATGTAACCAATGCCCAAATTTAGACATTTAGGTTGTTTACAAATTTCTCGATTATAAACATGGTTGTGAATAATAATGTACATAAAGCTTTATGAACAGCTCTAATGATTTATTTCTTTAGGATAAATTCTTAGAAGTGGAATTTTTGGAATGTGAATGTTTTTAAGTCTCCTTTAACATTTGTCACAAGCATCATCTGGATATTTTATTTATGCACTATAATATAGTTCTTCAGTTTGCCAGGTTGGACTGCCACAGCAGGCATTTCTAAATGAGCCTACTCTTTATGATTCTGTCTGTGGCTCTAGGGATGCCTAGTAACATGGCACAGAAAGAGGAGTGAGTGAAGGGTCTGATCCAGGCAAAGGATCTGAACTTCAATCTGTGTATCTTTAGGTAACACCACCGTTATTTTCCTCCTGTTCTCCATCCCCATCTCTCCTGAACCTTCTCTTATGGATTGTGTGCATACAGTGAGAATGAGCGCACACATGCTGATGCTGAACTAGAATGCAGAGCCTTTCTCTTCAGAACCCTCATGCCCCATCAGAATATTGGATACTCCCTATTTCTCCTGTGCTATGGCAGCTCCCCACCACACACCCAGTGTCTAACCCCTTATGTTTGTATCCCACCTTCTGAACAACTCCATCTTCACTTCCATGAACTTTCAGCACATTTTTTTTCTTCTTGGCTCTATCATATTTTTTTTCTACAAGACATGTCTGGAAAAACTCCAAAATATTCTTACTCATCATCTCTTTTCTCTGGATGCTATTTATACTTGTCATTTCAACAGCCTCCACCCAAATTACAACATACCGTCATAACGATCAGTCATAGACCAGGCTGAGCTTCATGTTATACTGTGAACTGAAGGACCAGGACAAATTTGAATGCCATTTGTGTATATTTGAAATGAACAGAAAAGATGCATAATAATAGCTAGCATTTATAGAGCACATACTACATGCCGGGCAGTAGTCTAAGTGTTTTACATGTGTTTCCTTAATCCTCACAATAACTTCAGTGCCCAGACAATGACCAGAAAAATAGAAGTATTGTTTGCCTTCAGAGTAGAAAGGTTCTGGTATTCTCTGAAGAAACTAGTTAACTCTTTAGATGTCTGTATATGATGTCAACAACTATAAGTTGTAACCCAAAGCGGTGGTTGGTGACCCTAATGCACCTGACTCAGGGAGTGGTTTAGACACAGGATTAAATAAAACTATTGAGTTAAAGGGAAAAACAACAACAACAAAAATAACAACAAAACACTTTTATGTTAATTACAAGAGTTTAAACTTCTTTCAGGCAAGGGCTAACTTGTACATCTTTTTACTTGTTTCATGTATACTTGCTGTGGTAGGCACCGTGCGTACCAAAATGAGTAAGACAGTGTGGTTGGGTGAACAGATCTTTAAATGAATAAGTAAATACAGTCACGTGTTGCTTATGATGGAGATACGTTTTGAGAAATGCAACATTAGGTGATTTTGTCATTGTGTGAACATCATAGAGTGTACTTATGCAAACCCAAATGGTATAGCCTACTGCACACCCAGGATATATATAGTCTATTACTCCATCCGCCGTCGTATGTGCAGTCCTTTCTTGACCGAAATGTCATTATGCGGTGCGTGCCTGTATGCTGTGATAAAAGCTTTGAGATGTAATTGTAGGGTGCCATAGAAGCATATAGGAAGAAGAGAATATTGGAGTCAGGGATGGCTTCCCAGAGAATAAGATGTTTAAACTGCGTACCAAAGGACATGCAAGGGCTTGGCTGGTAAAGAAGGGGAAGGAGAGAAAGAGGATTGACAGGTGCATATCATCTCACTTAGTGGGAATTTGGGAATTTCTTTGTGGAAGCTGGTTATGGAGCAGGGTCAGAAATAAAGTGGGAGAGGTAAGCAGAGACCAGGTCAAAGCAGGTCAAGATTTGGCATTTTACCAAAATTGCAATGGGAAGACATTATGGGATTTTTAACAAGGGGGAGAGATGAGCTAATTCCTTTGGAGGGGAATAAAAAACGAACACATCTTGAATTCAGTGCTGAGAATGGTTGGGAAAGAGTAAGAGTCAAGACAGATGACCGTTTAAGAGGTAGCTCATTCATTCGTTCATTCACTGATTTATTTATTCCACAAACACTTTTTCAACACTTTTATGTGCCAGGCACAGTTTTGGGTGTGCTAGAAATACAGCAGTAAGCACGACAGTCTAGCTTACTGCTTTCACTGATCTCACATTCAAGTCCTTCAAGTGTGGGGGAGTATACCAGGTAACAGCTGCAGAAATCAATGATACAAGGCAAGGAAGTGGAGCATGAGAGAAGTTCTATTTAAAATATGGGTGGTCAGGAAAGTCCTCTCTGCAGAGGTAAATCTGAGCAGAGGCCTGAATGGAGGAGGATGGGGGGAGGGCTGTTCTGATCCAGGTGGAGACAGCATCAGGTGAGACACCCTGAGGTGGGAGCATGGTTGGCTTATTCTGAGAACAATGAGGAAATCTGGAAGTCTTCATAGCTGGAGCAGCATGGGAAAGGGAAAAAGAGGTAAGAGTTGGGATCATAGAAACACCAAGATGCAGCTTTGCAAGGTCATTTAGGCCATGGTCAGGACTCTAGGTATAACTCTCAGTGGGAACACATGCTATCTCAAGGGCAGTGAATACAGAACTGATATGTTTCAACCTAAATATTTTACAAAGCTCATTTTGTCTACTGGGCGAAGAGTGGATTCCACATAGAAAACAATGGAAGTTGGAACACCATTTGGGAGGCCTTTGCAACCACCCAGGTGAGGCACGATATAATTGAAACTAGAGTGGTCATGGTAGGGGAGCTGTAAAAGGTGAGAATCAGGAGATGTTTCAAAGGTAGAGCTAACAGGATTTGCTGATGTATGTGAAATATGAAACAGGAGTGTTAAAAATGACTTCCAGATTTTTGGCCTGGGCAACTAGAAAAATAGATTTTCTACTTGTTGAGATGGGAAGCAAGTTTGAGGTGAGAGAAATCGAGTTCAATTTTGGACATGTTAAATTTAAGCTGTCTAATAGACTAATAACCGAAGACAAAGTAGGCAGTAAGATATGAGTGGTTGTTGTAGTCTAAGCAAAGATAAAAGAAAGACCTCAATTAGAGTATTGACAGCAGATTGGAGAGAGGTGAAAATATGTAAGAAATACTCAAAGTAAATAATAATTCAGATAAAGAAGAAGAGAAAATTGAGCATAATGCTCAGTTTCTGGCTTGGACACCTGGAATGATGTTGCTTTCCACTTAGTGAGAGAATCCAGAGGAATGAATGACTCCCAGTTAAACAGTCACCTTTTAGTAGGCTCTTATAGTTTTAGTGTCTCTATACCATTTTCTTCTTTAGACCAAAATTATCTCTGTTTCCAAAAGAGCAGTAGCCATCAAACTGTTTTCATAAAGGGTCAGAAAGTATATTTCAACTTTTATGGGCCATACATTATCTGTAGTAATTATGCAACTCTGTCTTGGTAACGTGAAAACAACGATAGAAAATACTCATACATAAACAATTGAATGTGGCTGTGTTCCAATGAAACATGTTATTTGCAAAAACTGTCAGTGGGCTGGATTTGGCCCACTGGCTGTTGTTTGGCTATTAACTGCAATAGAGTAACATTTATTAGTTTCTTCCTTCCTCTGGGCATAGGATTTTTACACTGTCAGAAACAGAGGTGAGAAGAGAAACCATAATACTTTGCAGCGGTAATCCAAGATCCTAGCTGAATGTGCAGAACTGGATTCATTAGCAGTTGGGTACAGTGAAGGAGGCCAGGAGTAGTGAAGTGACAGGGAGCAGGTCGTTATCAGAGTATGGGAAATTCTGCTTTTCCTTGAGTGCTTATCCTTGGGATAAATAATTGACCACAGTGGAGAGACCACATGTAGTTCACATTTTTTCCCTGTGCTGGATTTCTTATAATCACAAGAATAGTTTCGAGGAAATGATCAGCCAAATACTGAAAACATGCCATGTGTTTTACTACAAAGGAAGACATTTATGTGCCTGGTGGGCATGTTCCTAAACAAATGTGGGTAAAGAACTGTTTGCCAAGCAAATCAGAGAACCAACCCTGAATCCACATATAAAGAAGAAATTGTAAGAAAAAAACTTCCATCTATCTCTGTAGCTATTTGCTCAGTTTCAATTCTGGAAGAATGGGTTTTCTTAAATTGAGATCCACCTTTAAAGTCTAATTTACTGGCACTATCATTCAGCATTTCATTTCCAAGAAGAATGGAATCCCTGGTAGTTAATACACCATGCAGCAGTAAGAATGTTCCCAAACGTAGATCTCACTGCCTCGCATCTGTTCTCGGCTGGCCTCAGAGAACGGTGTCTTTGATCCTGATATTCTTTGTATTCCTTGCAGCTTTTAACTCCATTATACTCTATAGAGACAGATCTTCTTTTGACTTTGAATTTTTTCTCATGTCCTGTATGTGTGATCTTTGAAGTCCTTGAAAACTCTATTAGGAGCTTGCTGCAAGAATTTTACTCTACATATTTGCAGTTCAAAAATACCTAACCTTCAACAGCTATGCCCCAACCACCACACTACCCTCCACCCTTGTCTATAGGCTCTTCAAAAACAATTGAAAATAATTCTTTTAGACTTATGTAGAACCCCCATTATGCATAATTTCTGTCCCGTAGGATTTATTCCTTTTTTCCCTACCATTTTCTACAGCCAGTGTATTTTTACAAGGCTTATTAAACTGTCATCATCAGTATTTTGGATCTTAAGTTTCTAGACAACAATTAATACTTTAGCATGCTTTTTTTTTTTTTTAAAGGAAATTTATTCAATCCTGAATTAGCATATTTAAAAATTAGTAGAAAAAGCACTGGACTTGCAATCAGAATGTGTGGGTTTAAATCCCAGCTCCACAACTTCATGGTTGTAGGGTGCTATGTCTCTTAACTGTGCTGAGTAACAGTTTCTTCTGAAAAAGGACAGTCGTGATGTTGGATCACATAATAATTGTGACAATTAAATGAGCCGACATAAACAACCTCCTTTGTGCATTGTTTGACAGATGGTAGGTGCCCAATAAGTCAATGTCAAAATCTACCCACTTCCAAGCAGGAAGTTCCAAGCTGAGAAGCAAATGAACATAATTTGCAATGGGGGATGAGGGTTAAGAGTAAGGGCATCCCTTACAAGGTTCTAGGTCAGTGGTTCTCAAAGTTTGGTCCCTAGACCAGCAGCATCAGCATCACCTGGGAACTTGTTAGAAATGCATGATTGTGGTCCCCACCCCAGATATACTAAATTAAAAACTATGCGTGGGTCCAGCAATCTGTGTTTTAACCAAGCCCTCCAGGTGATTCTAATCCTTGCTGGTGATTCTGAAGCACCATTGCTATGATGCTTCTTATTATGGAACAATTTTGTACAAATTATCTTACTTAATCCTTTGTTAAAAAAAAAAAAAAAAAAAAAAAAGCACTTGGGGGAAACGTTCTTTACAAACAAATTACCTAGGAGACCTGAAAACTTACTGAAAGAACACAAAGTAACATAAGCCAAATGATAAGAAATACTTATTATCCCCCAGAAAAGATTTCTACCTAATTTAAAAATGTAGAATTCTAAATAAATGTAATATATAGAACATACCTAGAATGTGGAAATAAATGAAGACCACACAAATGAGAACAAACAGAAGCTATTTATTCAGAGCATGCTACAACAAGAGGGTCAGCCACCATCCCTTGCATTTAGCAAGGACTCAAAGACAGACAAGGAAGTAGAAAAGCTTTACAGTGAAGAAAAACAAGAGGCTTCAGGTATGCCCTGAGTGGAGGTGTTGGCACAGGAAGCAAGAGGTGCACTAACAAGAAGTGGGGCATCTTATGTAATTGATTTGGGAAACATATTTGGCTTTCTCTGGTTGTTCTTGAACTGGAAGTAGGTAGTAGGGGAAAGATAGGGAAGCTGGCAATCAATGAACAAGTCTTAACCATTGTGAGTTCATTGCTGCAGAGATTTGTCAGCCAGAGTTTTATTGTTACATATGCTCTGACCTTTGTCAGTTTCTATGTTCAGTCTCTCAAGAAATCTAGAGGGAAAAGTGCATGTATTTAAAGGAAATGACATGTACTTTTAAAAGGGTTACAGTTACATTATTTCTTAACTTATTGGTTACAGGGAAAACAAAATATTTATGAACCCTACTATTTCTACTTTAATTGAAAAGGTATTTAAATACTGCCATTTGCAGCAGCATGGATGAATTTAGAGAAAATCACATTAAGTGAAATAAGCCAGGCACAGAAAGAGAAATATCACATGTCCTCACTCATAGGTGGGAGCTAAAAAAATAAACAAATTTTTTAAAAAGAAGAAAGGTACAACAATCACAATAATACATTGAACTTTCAAAAGGAGAGAACAGAACTGAGATTACCAGAGGTGGGAGGTGGGAAGGGGGGTGGTTTAAGGGAAGAATTGGTAAAGGGACACAAAAAATGATTACATTGTATAATGTTGAATATACTAATTATCCTGATTTGAGCATCACATATTGCACACAGGTATTTATATTCAACTATGTACCCCATAGATATGCACAATCAACTATGTTACAGTAAAATAATAATAATAATATAATCCTAACTGGAAGGAAAAAAGGTATTTAAAGATTAATTCGTGTAAGAAATATTACCAATGCAAATATTATCTGAGTTTAACTCTCCTATATGTACTCCAACTGTCATGGATTTTGTTCATGGCAAGTAACAAAGGTAATGAAGAAAGTACATACATGACATAATTAGTTGTAAAAAAATTATACTATCAAAGCAAAAATTGCAGTAACAAAGTTAAGCAGGCAAGGATGACCTTTTTAAGGGGTATTGCAATAGGGAGATAAAATAGAATACAATCTGACCTCAACTCCCCTGAAACAGAGACTGGAGAGTTTTTAAGGAATGGAGTATGCAGGGGGTGGGGGTAAGAGAAATCATAGGTCATTTGTTTTGGCTAATTGGCCTTACTCAAAGGAAAAGTAGATTTTCTTGTATCCCCATGGTGGGAGGTAGTTTTACAGCTTGAAGTTAGGCTCCTACCCTCCTACAGAGTCTGAGAGATAAAGGGACTATCTTCCTCAATGATTATATTTCAAGGAGATGTCTTCTAGGTCTTTGAGAAAGATAGTCCTTCTTGTAAAGCTGACAAGAGTCTTTTTAAAAAGATTTATATTTCAAAGGGTCAGAGAGATCATTTATAATTACAAGTTTTATGAAGTAAATGCTCCAAGAAAAGAGAGTTCAGAGCCTAGAGTCAGGGAGAAGCCTATCTAAAGTTTAGTCAAGCTGAGCAGAACATTAAGGCCATCTTAGTCAATACCCAATCTTTTATAATAAACACTAGGAACCTCACATTTAAAGTTAGTAAAGGTCACACTAGAAAAAATTAATCCGATTTTAGGGAGCATTTCTCTTTTAAGTAAGAATGACTTTGCATTCTTTGTACTGACTGTTGATTGGTAAGAAAATGAAACACTGTTTTCTGTAATTTACATGTAATTACTGCACAAAAGGATTGTGCAGTGGTGGGCAGGACAGGTGTAGGAAGCACTTTGTAGGGAGTGTTTTGAACTGCCTGGGATCTTCTGTGGATGTGCTGTGTGTATTCTCTCTCTCTCTCTCTCTCTCTCTCTCTCTCTCCCTCCCTCCCTCCCTCCCTCCCTCCCTTTTATTTTTTTCATTGTACATGTTTATGGGTTACACTTCATTGTTTCAGTACGTGCATATATTGTATAATGATCTAATCAGAATAGTTAGCATACCTATCACCTAAACATTTAACATTCAAGATCCTCTTTTCTGCCTATCTTAAAAAATACAATATTATTAGATAATGATTATTATTATTATTCACCACAGGGCACCAGAACGTATCCTTCCTATCTAACTATAACTTTGTAACTTGCACTAGTCTACCAACCTTTCCCTGGCCCCCCTCCCCCCTCCCTTTCCCTGCCTCTGGTAATCATTATTCTACTCTACCAGTTCTCTCTTTTTTTCTCTTTTTAATTTATTTTTCTTAATTGACCCATAATAATTGTATATATTTATGGAGTACGATATGATAATTGTGTACATTCATACCGTGTGCAGTGATCATATCCAAGTGTTTAGTGTGTCCAGCACCTGAAATATTTGTCATGTCTTTGTGTTAGGAACATTAAACATCATCTGGACTAGCTATTCAAAGACGCACAATACTTGGTAGGAAGAATGGGATATAGCGATCTATAGTAATATAGAGAGACTACAGTTAACAAAGTGCCATGTGTATTTTCTAAGATGTTTTCCATGTAGATGGCGCTTATAACAGGTGGGAGAGGAGGCACTTACTGCAGAGATCATTGGTTCAATGATGGAGTCTTCTTGTCTAACATAATTTTATCACAAAGTTCAGTACATAAAAAGGTAAAAGAAGAATTTCTGTACCTGTCCCGCCTCCTTTCCTCCTGTCATTCTCAGAAGTGGCTCTGCAGTAGTTCTAGGAGACTATCAAAAACACAATTTTTTTTTCACTTGAAATTTTCTTTGCTCTTGGCTTCCAGGATACCACACTCACCTGGCGTTCCTCACACATCCTAGACATTCTTTCTTACTCTCTTCTGCTGATTCCTCCTTCTCTCCTGCATGTCTCAGTATTGGAGTTCATCAAGACCCTGGCTCTCTTCTCAGGTGGTTTCGTCTCTCCCAAAGCCCTAAGTTCTACAGAGATGCTGGTGATCCCAAGTGTGTTATCTTCTGCCCTGTCATCCCTTCTGAGCTCCAGACTCATGCATCCTATTGCCCACTTGACGTCTCTACTTGGATGTCCTCTACGTATCTCACACTTAACATGATTTCCCCATATCATTAAATTGTACCAACCTTTATCCAGATATGTGAATCAGAAATATGGTTTTCATTTCTGCTTCTTCCCACCCACTCATCAAATCTATTGTTTTTATTTATCCCTTTACTCCCAAATATACCTTTATTCTATCCACTTCTCTCCATTCCATGGCCACCACGCTACTCTGAGGCACCATCTTCTTTTACCTGGACTCCTACAGTGATCCCTGACACTGTATTTATTTGCTGCTACATTTTTATCGCCCCATGGCACTGCTCTGCTTATATCACTTCTGTGTCTTCTCATTTATCTTCCAGTAGAACATAAACTTTTCACCAGAGGAGAACAGACCTCAGGGTCTGGCTCCTGACTACTTTTCTGAGCTTATCTCGGGTGCTTCATCCCTTGCCCATTCCCCTCCAGTAGTGAACACAGAAAGTGTTTCTGGTCTCAGGACCTTTGCACTTGCTCTTCCCTGTGATTGCACTTCTGGTTCCTCTAACTTCCAGATCCTCTGCATGTGTAAGAACAAAGCTGACTGTTATCTCTGGTATTCCCTGACTACCTCATGTTTCCCACCAACCCAATTATTCTCTATCACACAGTCGTGTTTTTGCCTTTCATAGCCATACTACTCCAAGTGTGATTCAGGAACTAACAGCATCAGCATCACCTGGGGGCTTGTTAGAAACGCAGAATCCTAGACCCTGTGCCAGACCTCTAGAATAAAAATCTGCATTAACAAGATCCCCAGTGGATGGATATAAACATTAAAGCCTGAGAAGTACAACTGTGAAGCACTGATTACAAACTGTATTTATTTCTTTAATTCTGCCCTTGCTCATTGTCTGCTTCCATCCATTGTATGAACTTCATGAGGACAGGGACTTTGTCCATTTTCTTCACTGTTGTATCTGGTTCCCAGCATAGTGATTGACATATACTTGCCACCAAATACATATTTGATGAATAAGAGATTTAATCTAACTTTCTCAATTGATCATGAGGAAACTGAGGCTCAGAGAATGCAAGTGAATTGTTTAAAAGTCACACACCTGGTTAACAAAGCCAGTGGAAAAAAAATATTCTTAACTCTCAAGAAAGTGTGTGTGTGTGTGTGTGTGTGTGTGTATGACAAAGCATAACCTAAAACTTCCTTTGCTTAATTTCCTTTTGCTATATAGGATTCTAATATTAATAACAATAATTATTTATTTGTGTTATGCTTTATCATTTACAATCCACTTTCACGTACACTAATCTATGTCCAACTTTACCAAGAATTAGTGTCTTTATGTTTTCTTTTATTAAAAACAGAGAAGATGGTAAACACTATCAGCGAGCTTGTGGAGTTTCTTTACTAATGGATCAAAAAATCACTTAAAAAAGCAAAAACAAAGAGAAAGTAAAAATTTTTAGAACAATATCTGTCAAAGTACTAATTTAGAGGAGTACATAGCTTTTAGGGCCAGATGAGAACCATTTGGTAGTGGTTAACAGTATTTCGGGGGGGTGTTAGAGGCAACCCAAGGATCTAACATGGATTTTTGCAGAAATGGCTTATACTTTATTTCATAAATTATCTTTACTGGACTTAACATTTATTTCAATGGACAGCTCTACCTAATTACAAAAGCTCCTTATGTGGTTAAATTTTGCTCACAGTTCTAAAGTTTAGCTATTTCTAGCTCCTAATTGGCATGCCACAAGTGAACCATAACATTGGAGTTGTCAGAACATTGTTCTGACCCTGACATTCCCATTTAATTTGAAATATATAGTTTCTGGAGCCAGAGATGTTCATCACAGACACTCTGAATCTGTTTTCTTCTTCAAGAGAAAAGGCGGTACAAGGGACACAGTTCTTTAATAAAAAAATTTATCAACATACAATGTAGTTCGTTTTCATGTCCCTTTACCAATTCCCTTTCCTCTCTCCCTCTCCCTCCTCCCCTCAAGCAACATCATATCTGTTCACTTGTCTTAACAAGTTCAAGGAATTGTGGTGATTATTGTATCTTCTTCCTCCACCCTGGTTATTTGTTTGTGTATTTATTTACTGAATAAATAGGAACATGAGATATTTCTCTTTCTGTGCCTGGATTATTTCACTTAATATAATTTTCTCTAAGTCCATCTACGTTGCGGCAAATGGTAGTATTTCATTATTTTTATATAGCAGAGTAGAATTCCATTGTGCAGATATACCACGTTTTTCTTATCCTCTCTTCTGATGATGGACATTTGGGCTGGTTCCAGCTCTTGGCTATTGTAAATAGAGCTGCAATAAACATTGGATACAGGTATCCCTTCGACATGATGATTTCCATTCCTCTGGGTATATTCCCAACAGTGGAATAACTGGGTCATATGGTAGATCTATCTGTAATTGTTTGAGGAATTTTCATACCATTTTCCATAAAGGCTGCACCATTTTGCAGTCCTATAAACAGTGTAGGAGGGTTCCTTTTTCTCCGCAACCTCACCAGCCTTGATTGTTCTCAGTCTTTTGGATAATAGCCATCCTAACTGGAGTGAAATGGTATCTCAAAGTGGTTTTGATTGGCATTTCCTGAATGCTGAGTGATGTCGAACATTTTTTCATGTGTCTGTTGTTCATTCGTATATTTTCCTTTGAGAAATGCCTGTTCAGCTCCTTTGCCCATTTCTTAATTGGGTTACTTATTTTTTTGCTGTTAAGTTGTTTGAGTTCCTGGTATGTTCTGGATGTAATTCCTTTGTCAGATGTATATTTTCTCTCACTCAGTTGGTTGTCTTTTTGCTCTGTTAATTGTTTCTATTGCTGTGCAGAAGCTTTTTAGTTTGATGTAATCCCATTTGTTTATTTTTCCTTTGGTTGCCTATACTTTGGGGGTCATATTCATGAAGTCTGTACGCAATCCTACTTCCTGAAGTGTTTCCCCTAAGTTTTCTTTAAGGAGTTTTATTGTTTCAGGACATATATTTAATTCTTCAATCCATTTTTAGTTGATTTTGATGTATGGTGAGAGGTGCAGGTCTAGTTTCATTCTCCTACATATAAATGTCCAATTTTCCCAGCACCATTTGCTGAAGAGGCAGTTTCTTCTCCAGTATGTGGGCTTGGTTCCTTTGTCAAAGATCAGATGGCTGTAGGTGCATGGGCTGACTTCTGGATTCTCCATTCTGTTCCTTGGTCCATGTGTCTATCTTTATGCCAGTACCATGCTGTTTTGGTTACTATAGCTTTGTAGTATAGTTTAAAGTCAGGTAGTGTTATACCTCCAGCTTTATTTATTTATTTTTTTGCTCAGGATTGCTTTGGTTATTCATGGTCTTTTGTTATTCCATATGAATGTCAGGATTGTTTTTTCTATTTCTGAGAAAAATGTCACTGGAATTTTGATGCTGATTGCATTGAATCTGTAAATCACTTTGGTAGTATGGACATTTTCACAATGTTAATTCTTTTAATCCAAAAGCATGAGATATGTTTCTTGTGTCTTCTTTAATTTCTCTCAACAGTGGTTTGTAGTTCTTGTCATAGAGATTTTTTACATCCTTGGTTAAGTTTATTCCTAGGTTTTTTATTTTTTTGATGACTATTTTAAATGAGTTAGCTTTATTGATTTCTTTTTCTGCCAGTTCATTGTTAGAGTATAGAAATGCTACTGATTTTTGTGTGTTGATTTTGTATCCTGCTACTTTGCTGAAATCATTTATTAACTCTAAGAGGTTTTTTGTAGTTTTTATGCTGTTCTGTATGTAGCATGACATCATCTGCAAATGAGGACAATTTGACTTCATCTTTTCCGCTCTGGATGCCCTTTATTTCCTTCTCTTCTCTGATTGCTCTGGCTAGTACTTCCAACATTATGTTGAATAGGAGTGGTGAGAGTGGGCATCCTTGTCTTGTTCCTGTTCTTAAGGGAAAAGCTATCAGCTTTTTCCCATTCAGGGTCATATTGGCAGTGGGTTTGTCATATATGGCTTTAATTGTGTTGAGATTCTTTCCTTCTATACCCAATTTATATAGAATCTTTATCATGAGCAAATGTTGAATTTTGTCAAATGCTTTTTCTGCATCTACAGCAATAATCGTATGTTTTTTGTCTTTGGTTTTACTGTTGTGAGCATCACATTTATTGATTTGTGTATTTTGAACCAAACTTGCATCCCTGGGGTGAATCCCACTTGATCATGGTGTATAATTTTGCATATGTATTGCTGTATTCTATTAGCTAGTATTTTATTGAGGATTTTTTACATCTATATTCATCAAGGATATTGGACTGTAGTTTTCTTTTTTTGTTGTATCTTTGTCTGGTTTTGGTATCATAGAATGAATTTGGGAGAATGGCCTCTGTTTCAATTTTTTGGAATAGTTTGTAGAGAATTGGTATTAATTCTTCTTTAAAAGTTTGGTAGAATTCTGCAGGGTAGCCGTCTGGGTCTGGGCTTTTCTTTGTTGGGAGACTGCTGATAACAGCTTCAATCTCTTTGATTGTTATTGGTCTGTTCGGATTTTCTGTGCCTTCTTGGCTCAGTCTTGGTGGGTTGTGTGTGTCCAGAAATTTAACCTTTTCCTCCAGAAGTTCAAGTATGTTGGCATATAGTTGTTTGCAGTCATCTCTAATGATTCCTTGTATTTCTGAGTTATTGGTTGTAATATCACCTTTTTCATTTTTAATTTTTGTTATTTGTATCTTCTCTCTTCTTTTTTAAGTTAGCCTTGCTAATGGTTTGTCAACTTTATCTTTTCAAAAAACCAACTTTTTGTTTCATTGATCTTTTGTATCATTTTTTTTGTTTGTTTCTATTTTATTTAGTTCTGCTCTGATCTTAATTATTTCTTTCCATCTACAAACTTTGGGTTTGGATTGTTCTTGTTTTTCTAGTTCTTTAGGGTGAAGTGTCAGGTTGTTTACTTGACATCTTTCCTATCTTTTGAAGTAAGCATTTAATGAACTAAATTTCCCCCTTAATACTGCTTTTGCAGTATCCGACAGGTTTTGGTGTGGTGTGTCATTATTTTCATTAGTTTCAATAATTTTTTTGATTCCCTGTTTAATTTCTTCTTGGACCCATATGTTATTGAATAGAAAGTTGTTTGATTTCCACGTATTTGTATAGTTTCCAGAGTTTTGTCTGTTATTGATTTCTAGTTTTAATCCATTGTGGTCTGAAAAAATACATGGAATAATTCCAATTTTTTTGAATTTGTTGAGACTTGATTTGTGACCTAACATGTGGTCTATCCTGGAAAATGTACCATGTGCTGATGAGAAGAATGAATATTCTGAGGTTGTTGGATGAAATGTTCTTAGATCTTGTGTTTATCTGTTGATTTGTTGCTTAGATGATCTGTCTGATGTTGAGAGTGGGGTTTTCAGGTCCCCAGCTATTATGGCATTAGTGTCTGTCTCTTTCTTTAGGTCTAATAGTGTTTGCTTTATAAATCTGGCTGCTCCAGTGCTGGGTGCATATATATTTATGATTGTTCTGTCTTCTTGTTGGATAGATCCTTTTATCACTATGTAGTTGCCTTCTTTATCTCTTTTTATGGTTTTTGGTTTAAGGTCTATTTTATCTGATAAAAGAATAGATATTCCAGCTCCTTTTTTGTTTCTATGTGCGTGGTATATCTTTTTCCATCCTCTCACTCTTAGTCTGTGTGTGTCTTTACAGGTGAAGTGAGTCTCTTGAAGGCAGCATATTGTTGGGTACATCTTTTTATTCCAATCAGTCAATCTGTGTCTTTTGAGTGGTGATTTACTCTTAGCATTTTTTAATTTTTGTTTGGATGTTTTAAATATCTTTTGTCCCTTTCTTTCTAATATACTGTTTGTCTTCTGTGTTTGTTGGTTTCTTGGGATGGTAGATAAACTTTTTTTTCCTCTTTATTTTTAGGATTTTTACTTGACTGGTGGGATTTGTTCTTTCTTGAGTATTCTGTTAGTGATGGTTGTTTTTCAGGTACCAGACCCATTACTCTCTTGAGAATTTCTTGTAAGGTTGGTTGTGTGGCATGAACTCCTGCAGTTTTTGTTTGTCTGAGAAATATACTATTTGTCCTTCATTTTGGAAGGATGTCCTTGCTGGGTAAAGTATTCTTGGCTGGCAACTTGTGTCTTTTAGTGTTTTCAGTATATAATGCCATTCTCTGCTAGCTTTAGGGTTTCCGATAAAAAGTCTGATGTTAGTCTGATTGGGGCTCCCTTATAGTGACTTGATGCTTCTCTCTTGCAGATTTTAAGATTCTCTCTTTGTCATTGAGTTTTGTCAATTTGACTATAACATGTCTTAGAGAGGACCTTTTTGGGTTGAATATGTTGGGGGATCTTTGAGCCTCCTGAATCTGAAGATCTGTGACTTTCCCTATACTGGGGAATTTTCTGCTATTATTTTATTGAATATTTTTTCGATGCTGTTCCCTTTTTCCTCCCCTTCTGGAATACCCATGTTTTGGATATTTGAGCACTTAAGGTTGTCATTTGTCTCTCTTAGATTTTCTTCAATTTTTTAAATTCTTTTTTCTTTTTTTTTTATTGTTTGCTTGTGTTATTTCAAACATCCCATCTTCAAGGTCAGAAATTCTGTCTTCTGCTTGTTCTAGCCTGCTGGTTAAATTCTCTGTTGTGTTTTTTATTTTGTTGAATGAATCCTTCAGATCCACACGCTCTACTACATTCTTTTTCAGGGCATTGATTTCTTTGTACATTTCTTCTTTCCGGTCCTGTGTACTTTTTCTCATTTCATTGTGTTGTCTAACTGAGTCTTCTTGTATCTCATTTAGTTTCCTCAGAATTGTTGCCCTAAATTCCTTGTCAGTCATTTCAAGGACTTCCTCTCCATAGGATCCAGAGCTTGAGAGCTATTACTTTCCTTTGGTGGTGTCATGCTTTCTTGGTTTTTCATATTTCTGGTATCTCTCCTTTGGTGTTTAGTTATTGTGGCAGAGGGTTTCAAGGTCTACTCATTACACACTGGTGTCTGACCTGGATCCCACAGGGGCTGCCAATTTGGCACTGCTGCTTCAGGGCCTAGGGCTTGGTGGGTAGGGCCTCTCGGGGGTGGGGACTCACCTGAGGTGGGTCCTGGAGTGTGGTGGGTGCTGGTTTGGTGCTGCTGCCTCAGGGCCTGGGGCCCCAGAGTCTTTCAGACCAACAACATGATTTTCTATGTAGAAAATACTAAGGAATCTGTGGCTGCTGCTCCTCACTGTTTACATCAACTTTTCCTTCTCTACCTCTTTGCTAGATTTTCAGGGTCTGAGTGAGTGAGATTTCCTTTACAGAATGGGGCCAGGGCACAGTTCTAACGGTGAGGGTGTAGTTGATGGAGAACCCGTGTTCTAAGGATATGTTTTAATCATAGACCATGGAGGGGGCAAGAGCTTCAGCCACAACCCCCCTGACATGTGCACCCAGCCCAGCAATGACCAAGACACTGCTGGAAGGCCCTGGTCTCCCCTGCAGGAATAAGGGGGGTGCCACAGACCTCAACCCCACCCCCCTCCTTCCTCCTTCCCAAACCCTATTTCCTTACCCCTTTCCTCTCCCCCTCTCCACCAACTGCTCCACAACATCATAGAATGTAAAAGAATAATATTAATAAATAAATAAACTTTAAAAAATCATAAACCATGGACAAGAAAAAGACCTGCAATCAGCCAGACCAGCCTACACCCAGTATAGGAGCCCTATGTAGTATCCTGATATACAGCCATCCATATTTTTTTTATTGTGATAAAATATAAACAACATACAATTTCCCCTTAATACATAAAATAACAATTTTAAGTGTACAATTCAGTGGTATGAAGAACGTTTACAATGATGTGCAACCATTACCACTATCAATTTCCAGAATTTTATTTTATCATCCCAAACAGAAAATCTGTACCCATTAAATAAAAACTCCGTAGTCCCCTCTACTCTCAGTCTCTGATAAATACTTTTCTATTCTTTCTCTATGAATTTTTCAATTCTAGTATCCTCATATAAGTGGAATCCCATAATATGTGTTCTTTTGTGTTTGGCTTATTTCATTTAACATAATGTTTTCAAGGTTCATCCATGTTGCAACACATATCAGAACTTTATTCCGTTTTATGACGGAATATTTCATAGTATGTATGTATCACATTCTGTTTATTCACTTATCTGTTAATGGACACTTGGCTTGTTTCCACCTTTAGGCTAATGAGTAATGTGAATAATGCTGCTACAAACATTGGCTTATAAGTATTCATTTGTATGTTGGCTTTCAATTCTTTGGGGTATGTAACTTGGATTAAATTGCTGGATCATATGGTCATTCTATATTTAACCTTTTGAGAAACCACCAAACTGTTTTCCACAGTGACTGAACCATTTCACATTCCCATTGATAGTGTGCAAGCGTTCCAGTTTCTCCACATTCATGCCAACACTAGTTATTTTTTGTTGTTATTGCTTTGTTGCTTTGTTTTGTTTTTATGATAGCCATCCTAATGAGCGTGAAGTAGTATCTCACTGGCATCCAGATATTCTTAAAAACTTTCTGTGTCAAGGACCTCAAAACAACACCAGCAAGCCATTGTGGATCATCTCTAGTTGTTAGAAGGTTATTATTCAGTACTTACCTCCCTCCAGCAGTGACGCTCACTCTTGGTTGCACATCGAATCACTTGGGCGCTTTGAAAAATTCCAGTATTCAGGCTGCAACCTGGGCCAATTAAATCAGCATTTCTGAGGGTGGAGGCCCAGCATAAGCATTTTTTTAAGGCTCCTCAGGTGATTTCAATATGCAGCTAAGATTGGGAACCGCGGTGTAAAGCCTACTCACGGGTACTGCTTAGTCACACAACCTGTGAGACATAAGGTGTGGCAGCCTTATCACTGAGCTTTCTCTGACAATCCTATTAAATAGTCAGGCTCCCATCTGCCACAGGCAGTAGTATTCTCCTTGCCCCCTTAGATTTTTCACCATAGAGTGTATTACCAGCTGACATCTTACATACTTTCTCGAGTATCTATTTATTGTCTGCTGTCCATTTTGCCTATTGCTGTATCCCTGAGGTATATGACAATACCTAACGCAGAATAGGTGCTCAAAAAATATTGTTGAATAAATGAATGTGTAAATCTACTCTTATTCTAAAGGACAGCCCTTCAGATGTTTTTTGCTTCTCATCCCTCAGCCTTTTCTTCTCTAGGTAAAATCTTCTCTATACTTTCAAACTGTCTTCAAAGACATTGAAGAATAAACCTCACCATTATGAACACAATATGTCTCTCTTTTACTCAATCAGCAAAGAATCAAGTACTTACTATTTATTACATATACCTATACTATACACTACACATGATGTGGACTAGACACTATGCCAGGCACTGGGAATTGTGATGAGAAAGACAACCAAAGTCAGCCTGTGGGAGTGGGGCACAGACTACAGTCAACAACAGAAGTCATTTCAGATAACTAGAAATGCTGTAAAGAAAATGAAAAATGTTTGTTGGCTGTGACACTTTAAATGGACGTTAAATGTAACCCAAGGCTTGAATGATAAGGAGAAACCACCACTGAAGTAGCATTCCAGGAAGAGGGCACATCAACTACAGAGCCCCGAGTGGGGAGCCAGTTTCAGAGGTGCTGTGAGTCAGAGCCTCTGAGAAGGACAAAATAAGGAACCACTGTCACCTCCCTTGTTAGATACTTTACCTCAGTTAATATGGCCCAAGGTCAGATTAGTTTTTGGTGGCCACATCACCCTGTTGAGGTCTTTTTCTGTATTGAATTACATCTTCTCTGTCCAATATTTGCACTGATAATAGCTGGAACTTAAGTGTGGAAGGGTGATTTAGAAGAACATACCTGGAATTTCTTTTCATTTGACCCCAGCCCTAAAAACTTCAATCAATCAATCTATCCATCTATCAAACACTTCTCAGCAGTAGAGGCATTTTCTTGTTCTCCAACCACTGTAACACTGGCTCCTAATTCCAGTTGGCTCTTTGTCTTCTGTGCCAGTCTGATAGATGTTTTGGACATGGCCAAAGTCAGGTCTTGGCAGGTTGCTACCATTTGGGGCCAGTGTCCATCTTGATTTTCAGCCAAAGGAGCTCAGTAAAGACAGACAATTCTTGATTCTTTGAGCCCTGTGTTCTCAGTGGTGGGCTTAAGGACAAGCAGCCTCTCGCAGACCAGCCATTAGTGTGCTCTGACCCCCCACTTCCCCTTTCTGGGTCCCAGTTTTCCCATATTGAAATGTAGGTTTTGGGTCCAGGAATTTTAAGGTCCTTTGAAACTTTATTGAAAAAAATATTTTATTACACCATAAGAAACAAAAGTTTTCCCTGTAGCTTCTGAATAACCTGCAGATATTATGCTCATTGATTATTAACTTCCAAGTTAATAATGCAAAATTCAGAGTTTACACTGAGAAGGCAACATTTTTAGAATCAAATCAGATGCTGAAATCAAGAAGAACACAAATTTGAATGGTGAAAAAATGACATATGTTGGGCACCAGAAGAAATGTGGTTCAGGGCAGTGAAAGGAGTCTCTGAGCTTATTGATTGTCTGCTATCTTTCTAATGGAGTTAGCAGAATCTGAGATCAGTTTGTCTAAGTGAACTGATGTAAGAACAACCTTCAAGCCATAATGTTCTCTCCCTGGGGCAGTCCACCTGTAATCTTCAGGTTCTGCATGGCTGGAATGGACTACTGAAAACAGGGTGCCCTTGTATTTGTGCAGATCCAGGTTCAAGTTACTGTCATTCATTCATCCAATGCCTTCTTTCCTTCATCTGATAAATGTGAATGACACACTGAATATATATCCAGTGAATAAAATAGCCCAGGTCCCTGCTTCATGGAGCATATAATCTAGTTGGGTATGGGCACAGAACAGGAATCAAGCAAGTATGCTTCTGAGTACAGGCCAAAGTAAGTGCAGTGAAGGAAAAATTGTTCTGATGGAAAATAGCTGTGCAATCCCAGGCTACTTAATTCACCTTAATGAGAGCCTCATCCAGTCATTACGTAGTAACCAGGATAATTGGTCAAGTGATGGGTACAGACCTTGGCATATTTTATGTGCACAATAGATGTGTGTTGCAACTGCTGACAGTGAAGTTACCTTCCTGAAGGTCATTGACAAAAAGATGAATTTTCTTTCCGATGTCTCCGTATTTCCTTTAATTCTTTATGTTTGTGTGCATGTCTTACAGTTCCAAGGAGGGTTTTGGGTCAGTGGAGAAAGTCGTGCTGCTTATGTTTCTCTCAGCGGTTATCCTGATGGCCATCCTGGGGAACCTGCTGGTGATGGTGGCTGTGTGCAGGGACAGGCAGCTCAGGTAAGCAGCTTGAGGGAATCTCTTGAGCAAATCTGGGCGGAGTTCTGGGCTCTCCCTGGAGAGCTGGGTCTGAATATTTCCACTATAATTTGTAATTATGAAGGAAAACATTCATGGAAATGGTCTTTGAAAAAAATGGAGGAGAGAAAAAGGGATTGCACATAATCCTACAACTTCAGTATATCCAGTGTAAGCACTTCAGTGTATTTCCATCCTTTTTCCTATGTTACATTTTTTTTAATAGTTGTGATCACTGTATATACAGTTGTTGAGAGCACGTCTAATCTAACCTCCTCATTTTCTCCATGGTTCAGGGAATGGGTGGCTGGCTAGGGATTCATCTAGGAATTAAACCTGTTTTCCCCATTTCATCGGTCTCAACCCTGGCTGCAATTATAATCACTTGACCCACTTTTTAAAAATCCTACTGTATGGTATTAGTATGTCGCATGTAATATTTTGTACATACTTGTGCTAAAGAAATTATTCATTGTTAAAGTTCAAATTTAACCAGACATTTTGTATTTCATCTTGCAATCTTTTGAGGGGTGGGCAAGGGAGGTTACCACCCAGGGTTCCTGAGCTAATTGATCTGGGCTGAGACCTGGGAGTTGATATTTATCACCAGGTGATTCCAGTGTGCAGCCTGAGTTGAGAGCCACCAGGCCATAAAGGGAGATAAAAGATGCAGTTCCTCTCTTAGTAAGACATGTAGTAATTCGATGATAATGCAAATAAAGTGTACAAACACATTTGTGACCAATGTCACAAATGTGAGTGACACAGCAGTCAGTCTAAGAGCATAAAATGGTGGAATTTGACTACTGTTTATGAGGGGAGCACCTTGAGAGGGCTCCCTGAGAATTCCCAACCAAAGACTAAAGGGTGGGTGGGACGTAACTAGACCAATGGTTGGAGGAGAGAAGCCCCAGGGACAGAGCTATATGCACAGGGTAACTCAGATCAGGTCAGGTGTCCAGAAAGGAGAGAAAGAGAGGGCTTATGGTGCAAGGTGGGTCTGGAGAAGTCAGAAGAGTCCGGACCAAATAGGTTCTTCTCAGCCATGTTACAGAAGGGGAAACTGAATCTCACAAAACACGTTAAACATATGACTTTTCTTTCCTTTCTCTCCCTCCCATCTTCTCTTCTTTCTTTGCTTCCCTTTTCCCCTGATTTCTCTCTTGCTCTTTCCTCCCTCCTTTCCTTCTTCTGTCCCTCCCCATACTTTCTCTCATACATTTTTTCATTCACAGGAAAATAAAAACCAATTATTTCATTGTATCTCTTGCTTTTGCGGATCTGCTGGTCTCCGTACTGGTAATGCCCTTCGGTGCCATTGAGCTGGTTCAAGACATCTGGATTTATGGCGAGATGTTTTGCCTGGTCCGAACATCTCTAGACGTGCTGCTCACGACGGCATCAATTTTTCACCTGTGCTGCATTTCTCTGGATAGGTAAGGACAGAGCAAGGGACACAGTGGACTCTGTGCTGGAGATAATGACTTGATATATACTATGCAGTGTCTTTCTTTCTTTCCTTATTCATTACAAGAAATGAATCCCAGAGAGGTAAATTTGATTATTCAATTATCCATTCACTCTCCAGCTTTGGCAGAGGGCCCCTTTGCAGTCAGGTACTGTCTAAGGTCCTGCAGGCACAGAGATTAGTAAGACCTGGAACCTGCAATAGGTACCAGCAATCAAGTTTACTGTAGGGCTCTAAATTTTGTACTGACGACATGAGTGAAATTCTGAGGGAGCCGACTGGCGACAATCAAGAAATCAATGCATCTGCCCAGTGGGCAGCAGGGACGGTTTGGAATGATAGTGCCCTATGTTTGAACATGACCTTTTCCTGGAAATATGTCTGTGTAATAATTTTATATACATGTTTAGCTATGTGCATGTGATTTTGGAAATTCCTTTTCCAGAAAGTTGAAGGTGATAAAATTTCTAATAATTGCTTGCTTTTTGGACCCAGGTCTAGCATTTCATTCCTGTTGCATGATTTTGTTCTTTCTCCTCATGTTTGACTTAGGGAGGCCTAATGATTTCCGTCTTTGTCTCATTTGTTGGAGATGTATGTTGATCTCTTGTATCAGCATTTTTCATTTTCTAGTTCCTGCTCATTTGTATTTCATAATAAAGGCAGAATGCAATTTAAAAATCAGAGGAATGCACAGACATATGCTGCCATCAGTGTAGTCATGTCTTAGGGGTTAGTTTACAAAAAAAAGGGTGGGGTGCAAATTACATATTATCAGAATTACCAGGGACAATCTCTTACTTTCTTTTGAGCAATCCAACAGACCCAAGTTTTTCTCCAGTCTTGGGATAGATCACTGTTTCTTTAATGCAGGACTAGGGAAAACTGTTGACTGTAATTAGAGATTGTGCTATATTCAAAATATTTACCTTTAAACACCAAAATTATAGTGTTTTCAGAGAATTATTCACACTGTGTTAAGGTCCTTAGGGACTGAAACCAGCTGAGGAGACAGCCAGTTCATCTCATCTCATGGGACGTACACTCGTTGATGGGAATGGCAGGTGTACTGACCTGTTCTATTTAAGTTGCTGTTTTTCTTTTGCTCTGCCAAGAACATATAGTTGAATGTGCTAAAGTTAAATGCATATATAATGATACTGCACTATATAGCGAGCAATAATAACTGGTAAAATCGAACTGTTGGCCATCAGCAGAAACCATCCATGTCATAGTTTGAAATTTGTGTTTATTAGCTTGTTTACAACAATCTGACTTCAGTACATGAAAGACTTTTTAAGACAGTCAGTATGCACTGTATGAAAGTGTACTTAGAAAATAAAACATAAGGAAATAGAAAATATATGGAAATCCTGCACAGTAACCTGCATATAATCATTGCTAAAATGAGTGGTGAGATTGAAGTATTATAAAAATGTGGTGAATACAAGGCTGGGGAGATAGGGCAGCTGGAGGTAACCTTGAGGTTTGGGTAAAAGTGAGAGGAAGAAAATGAGCCAGGTAGGGAGTAAAGAATGGGAGAAAGTATAAAATCATCTCTGGTGTGGTGAGTTTACTCTGGGCAGCCCTATGAGAAGGTCTGGTGGTTTCATAGTAAGGTTTGGCCTCAGAGTTCCAGATTTACACTAATGTTATTTTGAAATAATGAAATTTTCCATGAGTAGGCCTGAGTTGTCATGAAGCAGTATGAACTGGTCATTAAAAACCATCTGCTTTAGAGTTGAAGGGACTTGGGTTCAAATCCCAGCTCTGCGAATTTTTAGCTCTCAGAGTGATGATAAGTTACTAAACCTTTCTGAGTCTATCTCAGTTTTCTTGTCTCTAAAAATGGGGGTGGAAGCATGTATTTTATAGGATTGCAGTTAGGAGTAAGTTAGATAATCCATTTAAGACTAGTATCGGCCAGTTAGGCATAGCACTCAATGGTAGTGGATGTTATTTTTAGTTTATTGTAACTGTCTGTACACTTCATGATCTTTCTTACCAAATGTGGACCTTCTCAGTGAATAGCTGCTCCAGCAGCTGCATCATCCCAAAATTAGGTAGTTATTCTGAACGCCGTCTTTCCTTATCCTCTACATTTAAATAATAAGTCCTATTTATTTTCCTTCCTAAATAGATCCTAGTCTGTTTCTCTCCATCTCTATCATCATTGTCCAAACTGATATCATCTTTTGCATAAATCAGTGCAACAGCCTCCTAATGCTCTCTCCAAATCTTTTATCCCCCTTCAATCCACTTGCCTCTCACAAGATCAAATAGCCATCTTTTAAAAATGCAGCTTTGATCCTGTTGCTTCTTTGCTTAAAACCCTTCAATGGATATTCATTTCACTGAGGATCAAGACCAAACTCCTTGACCTTTGGGGTTTTTCACTGACTGTTTTCTATCTATGTCCCCAGCCTCACTTGGTGCCCTTCACCAGCTTCATCTCTAAGCTCCAGCTGCCTTGGCCTTCTTTCTCATTTTCCAGTGCTCTGTGTTCAGCCACCTCAGGACCTTGGCTCCTCTCTCTGCCTTGAAGCTCCTTTACCCGCTCTGCTCCTGTGTGTCTTTCAGATTTCAGCTCAGTCCTCTTATTCCTTGCAGGAGCCCTCTCCAACCCCATCAAATCCATTCTTCTCCTTTGTAGAACTCGGTACAATTGTGATTAAAATCAGTTCTGTAATTTCTTCTCAAATGTCTCCTTTTACCCCAATAGGAGGAAGCTTAAGGCCATGAACAAGGGCAAAGTCCCTACCCTCATGGAACTTGCATTTTTTTTTTTTTTTGTCTTTTTGTGAGCGGTAAGGGGATCGCAACCCTTGGCTTGGTGTCGCCCACACCGCGCCCAGCCAATGAGCGCACCGGCCATTCCTATATAGGATCCGAACCCGGGGCAGGACCGCCGCTGTGCTCCCAAGCACTGCGCTCCCAAGCACTGCGCTCTCCCGAGTGCACCACGGGCCGGCCCAGGAACTTGCATTTTTAATGGGGATATTGGCAATTAATCAGAAAATTACATATATATATATATATTTATTTAGGAATTTGGTAAACACTATCGAACAAATGGAGCGGTCAGCACATTCTCTTTGTGAGCAGAGCTGCTAATAATTCCATTTATTTCTCTGATAGTGGACATCGAAAACTTCTGTACCATAAGTAAGATGTCAGATGGTTTGGTTTGGTTTGGGGGGGCCTGGGAATCCTGCCAGTTGTCTCCAGTTTTCCCTGAACCAAGAGTGATACTCTCATTGGGCTGAAGGGTCCATCCTGAACATTGCAAAGCAAAATTTTAGCTGGGAAGAGTATAGTTTTATTTATCATCTAGCTTCTGTTTTTGCTATGTGCTTCCAAGCCTGACAGTTGGGCTTGGCCAGCTGGGCGAAAGCATAGAGTGAGTGCCTCAGTGAGGTGCGATGTCATCATTAGCCATGTGATTCCTGGAGAGATGCCACGCCCGCCTCCCTAGAGCTGCCATGGGTCTTCTGGGATGACTGATACAGTGCTGTTCAAGTGAGAATGCTCACTTTGATACCTAATTCCCCCCAGATGGCATACTCCTGGATCAAAGCAAAATGCAGGACTCCTTTAATATTACAAAATGCATTTCCCCAACTACCCTTCTAAATTTACTGTGCTTCCTGGTGCTTTGAGAATTGAATCTTGTTAATGAAAGTTTATTGCCTCATTAAAAATAATTTCCAAAGCAAAGTTAAAATAAGTGCATTATAGGTATGGGTCATGGGAGGTCACAAATTACATTAAATTTTTTATAGTACGGTGGATTTTTTTTAATCTAAAGTTGTGTGATGAATGAAAACTAACCAAGTATCTATAATAGAGTACTGGTTATTAAAGTGGAATATAATTCATTCATTAAAAAATCATGAGGAATAGTTGTGTGGGTTGTCCTAGAAAGATAACACTGGCGTATTACGTGAAAAAAAGCAATTTTCAGACTTTAGTATTTAGCATAAGTAAACTTTCGTAAAACACATATAGAGATGTATATATCTGGGTGGACATGAGCGGAGTTGGGGAGAGGAGAGAGAGAGAGAGAGACTGAGAAAAAAGAACGCAAATTTTCACCCAACCATGAACGATTGGTTATAATGGGAGGTGGTAGGACATGGTGCTGGCTCGACTTGGTGGTCAGTCACGTGGGGTTGGGAGACTTCACTTTTACTAATTTTGCAATATATGTTTTAAATTTCAATTTTCCCTTTGGTGAAAGTCAACAGTCTTAAATGCAAGTGCATCCATATTATGTTTTTAGCCTAAAGTGCTCCTGGGATGGCAAATTCCTCACTTCGCTGAGAACGTTCTGACTTCAGTGCTGAAAGTTCCCTCTGAGGTTGAAATCTTTCTGACCAGTGTGTTTTCTCTGCTTTCTTGCAAAATACTCCCGATTCTCCTTCTAAAGGAGCCCTCACCGTCTCCTGTTAGCAGGTTCTTCCTCACATTGTTCTTCGTTGACCTCACCCTGGTTCATGACTTTGTGTTTGACCTATTCCGACAATCTCTTTTCTGATCATCATAGCTTACAGCAATAATACCTGAGCATTGTAGAAAATGCCATCCATTCAAAAGTAGAACATAAATAAATCTCTGATTTTCTCTCTCCACCTTCACAGCTACATGCCATGAGGTAACCACTGTAAATAATAACCCTTGTAAATTCCAGTCATTTCATGTGCAATAAGCAGACTTATGTGAATATATGAGTTTATGATTTAAATAAGCCTTCAAAGAGGACTTTCCCTGTACATATGCCAATGAGTTGCCTGAATGTAATGTGCTGACCAACTTGCTCACTGGATGATCTATTAGTAAGGTCTCTTTCAGCAGCAGGTGATAGAAAATAAATTGATTTGTTCGATTAACTGAAAAGTCTGGCTTCAGACGTGGCACTCTAAAAGGATTTGAACAGTGTCATCTAGTCTAACTCTCTGTCTAACCCTATCTGCCTGCCCCCTTTGGCTCCCTCTTTCTTTCTCTGTCTGATCCTGTCTTTATATCTGTCCTTTGTCCTTATGCTGTCCCTCAGCTCTGATTTCTTGTTGGATTCATTCTGAGGAAAGAAAAATAGCCACAGGCAACATGAGTCTTAAACCATCCTTAACACATGAGTCCATCAGAAGAGAAACCTAAATGCTGATTGTAGTAGAAGAGCATAGGCTGGCTTTGCTTGAGTCAAACACTGTCCCCTTGACCAGTAGCCATGGTGCAGGGGTGACCCATCACAGTTACTGGTCAGAGGTGAGGCATGTGACCACCAGCTTTACCAGAAGCATATGGTGTGAAAGAGAGGCAGGTCCCACTGGAAAGACAGGTTTTGAGCATACAGGAAGAGTAGATTATCAACTTCTCTTAGGCCGGCCAAAGGGCTTCAAGGTATCCTTATGGAGCCTCTTCGACAAGACAGAGTTATACCATCACCAAGTCCTCTCTATATTAGGCCAAATATCACATTTCAGACTTTTAATCATTCTGACCCCCTTTCTCTGAACATGCTGTAGTTTGTCCTATATTTGGCATCAAATGAAATTCCCTTTAAAAAATCTATTTTGCTTCATTGGGTATACCATTCTCTATAGCATTGCAAGATTTTCTCTTTGATATGTCCAACTGAATGGTCACCCTTCCTCTGTGCAGCCCAGAAACGTGATGTGTTTTACCTGCAAAATCCCCCAACAGTTTCTCAGTCACAGATTTTCTTTTAAACAGGTTTACTTATAAAACATACAATTCTGACTCCAAGGTTGCATACTTCATCCTGTGCTGGAGATAAGTGTGTCTGCATTTCTTAATGATCTCTCTGGAGTATAACTCAATTTTGTAATATATAAATGGAAAGTGTCTGTCATTGTGAACTTGTGTCACACAATTACATTTGTTTTCCCAATGGGATTGAAATTCATTTCTGCAGGAAAGCGTATTAAAGTTCCCCTTCTTACATACTCTATAAGGGTAGGTTCATACTTTGTGCATAATAGTAACATTTGTGGGGTTGAATTTCGTGCCAGAGGATATGAACTGTTATTTTTATATTCATTTCATCAAATATTTATGGAGTGCTCTCTAATTGCTAGGAGCTGTCCTGGGCACTGGAAATACAATGGTGAACAATCAGAAAAGGCTCTGAATCACAGAGCTTTTAGTCTAGTGGGGAATACAGAGAGTGAACAGTAATTACAGAAAAACTGGTGACCACTGAAATAGAATAAGGAGAAGTCAAAAAAGCTGTTTGAGCCTGCTGTCTCCGAAGCAGGGAAGTCTCCTGAGGAGGTGATGCTGGAGCTGGGATGATGAAGGTGCCAGTAGGGGAGATGGTTAGGGGTAAGGCTTGGGGAGTGATGGTTCCGGAAAACACGTGTGAAAAGCCACAAAGGATTTTCGGTGACACCTTATTAACTAAAGGCTAAATTCTTAACTTGGCTTTCTGTGCTTTTCCCAACATGTGCTCAGTCTTTTGTTCCTACCTCAACTCCCGCCATGAGTGATCTGTTACCATTCCCTGAGTACAGTGTGTTTCCTCCTAACTCCCATGTTGCTCCCTGTGTCTTGAGTTCCTCTTCTTTTCCTGATGAACACCCACTTTTCTTCAACTCTCAGATTAGAGATGTCACCTTCCTCAGTGACTGGCTGTGCTCATTTCCGAAAAGTTGTTGTTTCTTCCTCTGAGCTCCTGTAGAGCATTGAATATAAGCACAGCAATTATCACTCATCTTAACAACTGGTTTATTTTTCTCTCACCCTAGAATATAAATTTCTTGAGAATAGTCCTTTATCTCATCTGTTCTCATGTCTTAATTACAGGCACATAGTAGCTACTCTGAGCATGTTTGGCTGAGCATAGAGTTCTCTGAGATATGACTTGTGGTTGTTTGATATGACTTTGGTGTAAGTTTCTCTATCTTCTTAGAGCTCTCAATACAGAAAGTGGTTAAGAATGAGGCCTGGGTGCAGGACTGCCTGGATTCAATCTCAGCTTGACCAGTTATCAATTGTGTGATTTGGGGGAGTTTACTTAAATTTTCTGGGTTTCATCTTATCTCTAAAATTTTGTTAATAATAGTATCTTCCCTTTGAAGTTTAGGTGAAATAAATAACTGAGTATATGCAAAGTACATAAATCAGGGCATGGCACCTAGTAGGCATTCAATTAATGCTAACCACAAATATTATTCCTTTATTATTTTTCTTTACAAATATGAGTTTCTAGTGGCTTTTGTGGGTACCTTCCCAGAGACTGCTAGTAATCTTTTTCTTCTTGACTCATAGCTGAGTGTCCTAGAAGGTTAGACCCTCAGCCTTCCAGCCCTGGGTAATCCCCCTCTTTCCTTTGGATACCTCACTTGTCCCATGTCTTCACCCGCACCTCTGCTCTTGTCTCTCCTTCAGTCTTGTCCCACACTGAGCTCTCTACCTGCGTGCTCAACGTCTTGCCTTGAGTATCTTTCTGTTTTCCCAAATCCAATGTGCTCAAAGTGGAAATTTCCACTGTAAATTATCCTCTTTCACTTTGTACGTCGAAGGTGCACCTATTAGCCATCCTTTAATCTTTTAAATGCAATTACTTGAGGTCATCTTTTAGTTATCTACCATGATCTGCCAGATGCCAAATCACAGCTATATTTTTATAAATATCTTTCAAGTACATCTTCTTTCTCTTTATTTCTTTTTCCCATTCCATTTCTGGACTAGTGCAGTATCTTCTTAGTTACTATTCCTATATATTATCTTATCTGCCAGGTTGTCTTTACATACTTCATTTTTTCTGTGTCTTCAGCTCAAAAAGCTTTGAGGGCACTGTGTATTCTTTTTTCTCTTCCCAGATAGGGTTGCTTTTATCTGGCCATGCCCCCTTACCAGCATTACCAGGGCGTGGCCTTTGGCAGATGTGAGTTTAAGACCCAGTTCTACCACATCCTGGTTGTGCAATCGGGGGCAAGTGGATTAAACTCTCTGAGCCCCATTTTCCTCATATTTGAAATGAGGGTGATAAAAGCTGCTTTGTAGAGTTGCTATAGGAATTAGATTTAACAGAATACACTTCTTGCCACATAGTGTGCCCTCAATAAATGGGTGTTGTGTGTAGCAGGAATAGTGGTAGCTGTAGTAGTAGAGGAGAACATGGACAATTACAACACAATCAGAGAAGTGCTATGTACTGTACAAAAATCCAGAGCAGAGATGGGGAACCAATCATAGCTTTTTGGAAAGACATTCCAGGGAGTGTGACCCTTGGGCTGAGTCTGGAAGAATCTGTGGGACAATCAGTCCATGTCTGTAGGCAGAGTGATCAGTTCATACCTACTGTAAAGTATACCTTGGTAACCTCTGTGTGTGTCCAGTAAACCCCTGCCAAGATATTTTCAGATGGCATTTTTGTCAGATTGTCTTTTTTTCCTTTAGTCTATAATAATTCCTAGACAGCTGATACTCCTTGCAAGTTTTCTTTTCATGAAGACACAGAAGAATATTTAGCAAGGAGAAACATAGTACACATTAAATCTGCAGATTGCACACGGGATTATGATTTCTATAAAGGCCCTATCTGATGTCTTCCAGATCTCTGACATAAAGGAGGATGTCTCTGTCCCCCAACCCTTGCAAATTTTTCCTTCCTGGAACCCAAGGTTCTGCCTATGCTCTTGGCTGCATTTTCAGCCCTACTTCTGTCCATGGTTCTTGGGTCATCCCTGCTGGGTCTTCCTCACTGATCCTCCAGGTGACTGCCACCTTACCAAGCCTGGGGACCACAGGGAAGAGGCCTTTAGTTCTTTCTTAAAGCTACTGCTGCTTTTCTCTCTTCTCCACCTCCTCAGAGGGGAACCAGAGGAATTAAAATATAACAAAACCAATTACTAAGAGCAGAAAGACACATCTCTTCATCTAGACCTGTGCCACAAAAATTTGTTGGGCCACCTCTTGGAGAGAGGACTGGTACTGACCCAATGAGCTCCCCAATTACCACAGACTATATATGACCCATTTACCCTGTTGTAGTTATCCATTGCCATGTAACATCTATCCCCAAATTCAGCAGCTTAAACAACTATGTGTGAATATTATATGTTACATGTGATCAACTCTACTGCACATAGCCAGTATGCGTTTCAATTCTTTCATTCACCTTTAGAGACCAACACATTCACCTTTCTGTTTCTTAAAATCAACTACTGGAAGAAATGTTGAACCAAGTGACTTCTAGATTATTTGCCAAATAATTTAGAGCCTGTGGTTCCAAAATGTATTTGAATCTGTTTATAATAATATGTATGAAACAGATATCTAGCTAGCTTTCTGTGCCAGCAATTACCTATGTCTTAAACATGTTATTTCATCAATTCTCACAGTGAATCAAGAAGGTAGACACAATTATAACCACTTTACAGATGGGGAAACTGGACCTTGGAGAGGTTAAGTAACTGACTCTAAGACCACAGAGCTGATAAGTGGTTAAGGCAGGGAGAGTTGGTACCCAACTGTGAAGACAAAAAATTGACTGCTAGGATCTTCACCAATTATGAAAGTCTAGGATTCCAAGTTATTCTTCTTACTTCTTCTGTCTTTTCTGTGGTTGGGAGGGCAGGAAGTAAGGAGGTAGAAGTTTTCTTAATTGCAGGAGGGGAAGGGATTAGCATGGAGCTTAAAATACACGCTGTCTTCTAAGAGTTGTCAAAGTAAATTGTGTCCCCAGAGACATTTAAAAGCAATTTGATCACACATTTGCACATGGCTACAGTTGGAGGAGCTGGTAGCTGGTCTACCAAAGGGGATTTTAATGGAGTTTTACGAGCAATTTTTTTGAAATGTTTTGCATAGAAATTACTTTGTAAATACGCTTGCTATATTTTAGTTAATCCTGGCCATCTGGAATCTTACTTGTCATTTGAACACTCATTTAACCACTTTGTAAAAGTCTTCTAGTTAAAGAAGAATGGGAAATATATAATGGAAGGCTAGAGAACAGACCTTACAGATTAATCTATTCCTGAAATGAGGCAGAATTGCTTTGCCTGCTGACCACTGTCCATGTAGCCTGTGAATCAGCAACCTCTTCTCCTGAACTTGTAATTGAGCTCCTTTAGTAGAGCATGCAGCAACGTTGATTGTAGTGGACATTTTCCAGTTCAGAATACTTTTGGCGACTCTTCTTAGCCTTACATTCAAAACTTCTAGACAGTGGTTCTCAAAGTGTCATCCTCAATCCACCAGCAATTTCCTGGGAACATATCAGAAAATGCAAATTCTTGGGCCCCAGTTCAGACCTGCCAGCAATGTGTGTTTCAACAAACCCTCCAGGTGACTATGATGCACAGTAAGTTTTGAAACCGCTGCTCTGAGACATTCCCCAGCCTACCTTTTTAGGCTCATTTCCTTCTACTTTCTTACAAATACCCTACCGTCCAGCTAACTTGTAATCTTTTATGTTGACAGGTCTATGTGAATATATCTTTATGGATATGTATTTCATATATGTAATTTCTCTCTTTGGGCCTTTGTGTGTGCTGTGTACTGCACCCCACCATCCTTACCCAGTCTCTAAAATCTGACTTAAAAGACACTTATTGGAGAAAATCTTTCCCCATCACTCTACTAGATATGACTTTTCACATCTCCAAAACTTAGTAACACATTTTATTAGAATGTATTTTATTTGGTAATTACTGAGGGTTTGCTATTCAGCTCAGTTTGTGACTATCCATGATGTATCTAGGATTGTACCAGACATTGCGGATACAGTGGTGAACAAGGTGACATCTCTGCCCTCATGAAGCTTATTAGGGGTAGACTTTTCAAACCTCCTGCCCTAGTCATAAGCTCTTTGAAGGGTCACAGTTGTCTTGTTCTTCTGGGTGTCCCCAGGCTGTTAAGATGGGCAGAGTGGAAGGTGATGTGATAGTCTTCTCTGGTCTGTATAGGATGTCCCAGAGTTTCATGCTCTCCTTGTGGCATCCCACTCTTAAGAGGTGATGACACACTCTAGCACCTATAGAGAACATGAAACCTCTGCTATTTGGTGAAAATCATCTCACCTAAACCAGGTCTTCTCAATCTCAACACTATTGACATTGTAGACCAGATAATTCTTTGTTGTAGGGCTGCCCTATGCATTGAAGGATGTTTAGCAGCATCCCTGACCTCTGCCCCCTGGATGCCAGTAGCACTTACTTCCTAGTTGTGACAAAAAAAAAAAAAAGTCTCCAAACTTTGCCAAACGCCTCCTGGTGAGCAAAATCACCCCTGGTTGAGAGCAACCAGGAATATTTTTATTTGCAGAAAGTAAGACTTGATAGTAATGGAAAACGTCTCTTGAGATGTCTGTAGGACCACCGGGCAGAAATAAAATTAGAAATAGAAATTTTCAATTAAGCCAGAGAGTAAAACTGGAAGTTACAAGAAATTGATTGTAGAGGAAACTTTCTTAACTTCAGGATACCCTTAAGTTTAGAATGTACCGTGATAGGATTTGGTGAATTCTTGGTCCCTAGCAAATCAAGTAGTCTTGGAGATGCACTGCATTCTAGTGGGATTTGGGGGGTTTCATGATTCTAAGCATCCTTCAAGTTCTGATATTTAGTATTTTTATGTTTTCATTGTTTCTAACGTGATTTTTAAAGAATTAAAATAAATCCCTGGGGGTTTGGGAGAGGAAGCAGAGTGAAGTGACAGTGATGAGGTTAATGTCTCGGCAATGGAGTCAGGCTTCCTGGGCTAGATGACAGCTCAGCTCTCACTGCCTGTGGGACCTTAAGAAAAGTCTCGACCCTCCTGGATTCCATTTTCTCATCTGCAAAATGGATGCTTTTATTGTTCCTGTCTCAAAAGTAGTTGTGAGGATTAAAAGAAATAATACAGGTAGAGCCCTTGATAAGTAAATACGTAGTAGCTATCATTATTAACTCAGCCAGTGCGCTTTGCCTGGCCTCCAAAGAATTTGCAAATTTAACTAGCTACTTCTGTCTGGTGGTGTTGTACATGTATTGCAGGGGCAGTTCATGACTGGACAAATTTTTTGTTGTTGTTATTAACAGGGGCAATATAATTTAAATATAACAATTAAAAAGCAACCTTGGTAGGTAAAAATCGAGTTATCATATTTCCACCTACTGCTTGACCTATAGGTAAATATTAGAATTTTAACGTAATTTTATTAGTCAGTTAACACTAGAAATCAATTTTTATTAATCATTTTATTCAGTGATGCTTATTTTCACCTACTTAATTTAGATTCTTGAGTGCAACCTTCAGAGGATGTTTACTTTTCTAGATTCTTTGTTTGAAAGCAAAGATTAGAAAGATATGAGGAAAAATACTGGAAGAATATGAAGTTACTTATTTAAGGCTGCTGCCACGAGGGTACCAAGACCTTGGTAAGAATCTTGAGCACATAAAACTAAGCGGATGCTGTATAAGAACTCTGAATAAGAACCTTGTATCCTCTATTCCATGCCACTTAAAACTCAAATCGTGTTTACTGTAAGACTCAGCACCTGATTGAAGAATATGTAGAGGACAAAATTTAAGGGAAACATACACCTAGGTACAATAAGGTATTTTTCTTATTCAATTCTTACCTATCACTCACAATTTCACCAATCTAATTTCAATTTAAATAAAATAAATTAGTTTTTCTCCTTTGCTTATTGTTTATTTCTAAAGAAGGAGATACAAGATTTTGCCCAGTCTTGCCCAGCCACCCTAGAACATGTAAGATTAACTTTCTACAACTGTCTGCACAAGAGACCATCACTGGGTCCTACCTGAGCCTCCTACAGAATGAGCTGTCCAAGCAACATTTCAGGCACTCATTGTCCGAGGAATTGACTGTATATTGAATATATGTAAGGGATTGGTAAAATATGTACTACATCCATGATATACTCCTGAAAGCCGAATTTCAAAAAGAAACCTGTTACCACTATTTGTTTCTCTATAGCAGCAGCTCCTATTAACCTAGGGTAATACAAATTAAAGCATAGAACAGTTGGACAGCAATATATGGGGAGATCTTACTGTCCACAGGATATTCATCATGCCATGGGAATCTGGCAATAACCATGGTTAAGATAGACTTAGAAATAAAGACTTTCATTGAAATGTTATGAGCATAATTATAACCTTATATTCTAAGGGTTTCCTTCTGTAAATTCTATGCAAGATATTTGATGTGGCCTTGTCTTTTTGAACTTTTGGATTTCTGTGACATTTGAGATCCAACCAAAATTTCTGAAATTTGCTCTTTACTCAACATCTTTGTTCTAAGCCTCAAAAATTGTAATGATTATACAACAAAGATAGGGCAGCATCTATTTTTTATTTCTCTGTTACTTTCTTTGGGGTTGTAGAGAAGGGGTGCTATAACTTGAGCTGTGGTCTGGAAATATATTGAATTAAAAAAAGATATTCTTACTTAGAACAAGATGTATCTATAAAGGGTATATTTGGCATTCAGAACTATTTTTACTGCTCTGTGTAAGGCAGAATACTTTGGTTGTAGAAAAAAGAAACACCCTTTAGCCAACTGTATTAGTTTGCTAGAGCTGTCATAACAAGTGCCACAAACTGCATGGCTGAGAACAACAGAAGTTCATTTTCTCATAGTTTTAGAGGCTAGAAGTCTGCAATTAAGGTGTCAGCAGAGTCACATTCCCTCTGAAACCTGCAGGGGAAAGATTTTTCTTGCCTCTTGCTTCTGGTGATTTGCTGGCCGTCTTTGGTGTTCTTTGTCTTGTGGATGTACCCCCCCGGTCCTCCAGCTTTACATGGCCATCTTTCCCTTGTACATCTGTTTGTGTCCAAATTTCCCTTTTTACGAGGACATCAGTCATATCAGGTCTCACCCTAATGGCCTCACTTTAATTTGATTACTTCTGTAAAGACCCTATTTCCAAATAAAGTCACATTCTGAGGTACTGTGGGTTAGAACTTCAACGTATCTTTTGTGGGAAGGAGGACACAATTTAATCCATAAGGGCAACTTAAGCAACAAGGAAATTTATTGGATATATACGAGGTAGCTTATTTAATCAAAGGAAGAGTTAAAGCCTGAGGATTGAGGGATAAGAACATGACAGCCCAAATATCCAAGGAACAAAAGCTAATTCCCAGTTTGCCAAGAGGCTGCTGCTAAAATAATGGGATCTCCCCTCACTTCCCCATCTTTGAATCACTACATGACTTTGAGGCCCAGGAGAAGTTCTGATTGGGGCACTCTTTGGCTAGAAATGTCACAGTCCCATCATTTACTTTTCCAGCAACACTACAGCAACAGAGGAGAGATGATTCCCAAAGTATTTGGGATGCTATTACTAAGAGAAAGGAGGAAGGATGTTAAATAGAAAAAAAACCCCTGCCCCCTAGCAGGAAATGAGGAAGGGAAAAAATTTTGAAAAAAGAGTATATTTTCATCTTCTCCAAAGTCGGCATTAACTCTTATGTCAATAATAAACCTCTGGTGATTATTTACACACCATTCAGAAAAATTTGCCACTGCGATATAATTTACCTTTCTTATAAGTCAAGAATATGGAGGAAATTCCAGCTAATCATGATTCTTTCCATTATGAGTGATCTTTAGTTAGATTTTGCAACCATGTCAGTTTTATAATAGGGAAAACAAGATCCTGAGCAAGCCCCTCTCTCATTCTTTGATCTGTTGTTCCTGACACTCTGGGCCAGATTAGGACATCCCACTGGGCTTGCCAGCCACAGGAAGCTTCCTCGCACAGCGTGGTCAGCTGCTCCTCAGTGCCTGGAAGGAAAGGGTCTAATTCTTCCCTCACAGCCCCTGAGACACCCACTTCTCATACTCCAACACTGGGCTCTTTCTCATTCCACCCTCTCAATCCATCCTACCACCACCTCTTCAAAGAATATAGCCATTGTTATATTAGTTATGCTTTGAATTAAGAAAAGAAAAGAAGAGGTGGGAAAAATTAACAAAGTGAACTGCATAAAATGAGGGGTATAAGGGGGTGGCTCATCATTAAATGGTATGAACTCTTAAAGAATAGATTTAGCTTCCAGGCTGTCTTTTTGCACTCATTTTTTGAATCTTCCAAAGAGGAATAGCTGGTAGACCTACTGCAGCATTTTACCTGTTGTCAAATAACATGCCATGCCTGGGCATGGACAGGGTGATTTCCAAGGCTGGAATAATGTGCAAGAGCTGTCTGGGAGTTAGAGACTGGATCATTGAACGGGGCAGGTTGCACCTCTGTTGGGAAGTAGGAAAAAAGCTAGTACCATAGGCAGAATACGGACTCAAAAAAAGGTGAATAGTGAGCCCCATGAGGGAAATCAGGTGCTGATAAATGGAGATGGAATGGTCTCAACCAATAGGTAGGAAATAATGGAGAAGGAAATATTAGTAATTTTAGGGTCTTGGGACCAGAGAAACAATTAAATGGTCTGTCCCAGAAGTAATGCACATCAATTCTGTTCCTGACTCACTGGCCAGGACCAGTTATGTGGCCCCACCCAAGCATAAGGAGGCCAGGAAGTGCATGTGGTGGAAGGGGGAGCCGGCATGCTTAGTGTACAGCAGTAATGACTCCCCTTTGTCAAGTGCAGACTCAAGGTCACTTTCCAATGGGCTCTTATTTTAGGAGATCCTTGGGATCTGCATTTTAAAAAGGCTTCTTCAGGTTAGTCTGATGTGGAGTGGGAGTGGAGGGATGGAGGGAAATCTTGGACCACAGTTTAAGGAACACCAACAGAGTACTGTATTAGACTGATTCTGTTGCTATGATGGAATACCAGAGACTGGGTAATTTATAAAGAACAGAAGTTTATTTGGCTCACGATTAGGAGGTACCAGGGTCCTTTAAACAACCAGCTCTCACAGGATCTTATACAGCGAGAACTCACTCACTATCCCCGCTGCCAGCAAGAACATTAATCCATTCATGAGGGATCCACCCCCATGACTCAAACAGCTCCCAATACTGCCACAGTGGAGATCAGATTTCCACATGAGATTTTGGGTGGACAACATATCCAAAGTCTATCAAGTACCTCTTCGGTATAGGCAGGAGATCCAGAGGAAGGGGACACATGTGAGATACAGTGGTTAGTGCTTTCATGTAGGGCCATGCCGGATCACCTCAAGTTGTAGTCAAATGCGCTACAGGTACCTGGACACTGAGGCCCGGAGGGCTGGACAGAAATGCCTAACTGCCCAGGCATCAGGGTAATGTTGAAACTGTGCCTAAGATAGAGAAGAACCTCAGGTGTGTGTGGAGCTCCTCCAGATATTAGGAGATGAAGAGGGATGTTGGCTAACTGCAGGCAATGATTTCCAGATGTCATCTAAATATATATTTATGTTAATGTAACATTTTAAAATCATTTTTCTCCTTCCTCTGTTCTTTTCTCCTTTCTCTCTTCTTTCTCTTTCCCTTCCTTCCTCTACTTCCTGTTCTCCACTTCTTATTCCCCATTTTTCTCTCTTCCTTCCTTACTTTTAATTCTCTACTTCCCCTTCCAAATCTTCTCCTCTCCTAAATATTTTCTTTTCTCTGTCTCCCTTCTCCATTCCTCTCTTTCTCCCCTCTCCCCCAATTCCTCCTTGCCCTGGCCTACCCCTCTCTTCTCTCTGCAGGTATTATGCCATCTGCTGCCAGCCTTTGGTCTATAGAAACAAGATGACCCCTCTACGCATCGCATTAATGCTGGGAGGCTGCTGGGTCATCCCCATGTTTATCTCTTTTCTCCCCATAATGCAAGGCTGGAATAACATTGGTATAATTGATTTGGTGAGTATTCACACAGACCCCATTGGTTTACTCTCTGATGAACTTTGCATGGGATTCTAAATAAACAATATTAGGCTGGGTGGATACTCTAAGAACGTGATCTGAGTTGACAATTTTTTTAAAAGCTGAACCTTACATTTTTGAATGTTTACTGACAGTCTCTCCGTGATCAAACTTCAGTCAGGCTCCTCTGAATTCTCTTCCCAACCAGGCCTTGATTTTTGGACTTTCATGTCCATCTTTGCATCACCCAATTTTAGCAAGAATCTGGCTAAGTTGGTTCAGCCAGAATCCCCTACCTGGGTATTTGATTGGATTCCTCATTTTCCTCCATTGCCCAGGTGATGTCTAATCACCCTGGTCTGTCTGCACCAAGAATCCTGCTAAGTTGGTTTAGCCAGAATATTCTGTTACCCCTGATGTTTTCTCTCAGTAATTTTCCATTTACTGATCCCTACCCACTATGCTCTTTGGCTATACATTCCTGTTTTTCCTAGTTGTATTCAGAGTTGATCTCAGTCTCTCTCCCCTGTTGCAAAACCCTGTCACAGTAGTCCCTATAACCTATCACAATAGTCCTAAATAAAGTCTGCCTTACTGCTTTAACGAATGTCATGAGTAATTTTTTCTTCAACATTACTGTATGCCAGACAGTATGCTAAATACTTTACATATAACCCTGACGACATCCTTTTGGAGAAAGTGTAATTATTTCCCTGTTCCACAGGTGAGAAAAGCCAGGCTTACAAGTGTCACACAGTAAGTAATATGCCCAGTGTCACACAGCTCATAAATAGCAGAACAGGTATTCAAAGCTTAGCAGTCACATTCCAGGGCTCAAAGTATGTCCTGTGTCCCAAGAAATCTTCATTCCATTTCACGCTGAGAGTCTATATGGCCTACCTTGACTCAGAGGAAACATGCCATGTGCTGGAGGTGGAGGCTGCTGGGAATGAAGAGAACCCTGGGCCAGAAGTTGAGAGAACTAAGCCCTGAGACCAGCTCTGTCACTGTCCCACTTCCCAAAGGACTGTGATGAGAAGATCCATTGGTCCTCAGTGGAGAAGAGTGTCTGCCGGGGGTGTAGGATTGCATGTGGCCATATGCCAGGCATTCACCAAACCCTGTATATTGGTTCTCCAGAGAAACAGAATCAGTAGCGTGTGTGTGTGTGTGTGTGTGAAAGCGAGAAAGAGAGAGAGAATTGGCTCACATGATTTTGGAGGTTGACAAGTCTCAAGATCTGCGGTCAGCAAGCTGGAGACCCAGGAGAGCCAATATTTCAAGTCCAATGGCAGGAAGAAAACAATATCCCAGCTTGAAGGCAGTAACAACAGGAGTTTCCTCTTATTCAACTTTTTGTTCTATTCAGACCTTCAGTGGATTGCATGAGGCCCAATCACATGGGAGAGGGAAATCTACATTAGTCAGTTTACTGATTCAAATGTTAATCTCATCCAAAAATATCTTCACAGACATCCCCGGAATAAGGTTTGACCAAATGTCTGAGTACCTTGTGGCCCAGTCAAGGTGACACCTAAAATTAACCATCTTACCCTGTCTAGATAATCTTAAGAGCCCTCCAGCTCTGACATACCAGACTTATGATGAAGATCAGAACTTACGGTCTTGACTTATTAGCAGGGGTATATATTCCCTAAAGAAGTTGTCAGGTAGTCAATCTAAAATCAGTCCAGGAGAACTGGCTGGTTAGCTCAGTTGATTAGAGCACAGCCTTGTAATACCAGGGTCAAGGATTCAGTTCCCCTCACTGGCCAGCTGCAAAAAAATTAAATAAATAATAAATTTTAAAAATAAAATAAAATTAGTCAGGGGATCCCTCTAGATATAGCAAAAGGAATGGAGAAGAGAGGATGAGAGCGAGCCCTGGACCAACAGGACCAGAGGAAGGGGAAGCTGCTCCCTCCTCTCTCCACCCCATTTCTAGCCTCTAGTTCTGCCTTGTTCTTTGTTCAGGAAGAAACATCCAAACCAAGTCCTGGGCCAGGATTTACATGTGGTGTGTAAGAGTTCCTTGGGCTTCTGAAAGAAATGTTGGAGGTAGGAGAATGGAGAAGAAGAAAGGAAATCTATACAAGGGAGAATGCAGATATTTTCTTAAATCTTATTTCCCTTCTTTCAAACTGTCTATTTTGTCATTCTTGGGGTAAATGAAATACCAGTTTTCAATAATTATTATTCCAATAATAATAATAATAATGATAATGGCTAACAAGTGTAGAACTCTTATTATATATCAAGCTCCATGTTAAATAATTATTCCTATGAACCTCACTCAGGCTTCATAACACCACCATAAAGTACATCCTATTACTGTCCTCATTTTATAGATCAGGAAACTGAGGATCAGAGAGGCTAAGTTGTTAGCTAAAGTCATTGGGAGGAAGTGGTGATGATGGTGTCTGAGCCCATGTTTACTGGACTCCAGAGTCTATGCTCTTAGTTTTTATGCTAAATTTACTCCTTAGTAGAGTAGACTTCTGGAAGCATACACTTTTGTGCATGGGGAACAACTAATGATGGTTTGGCATTCTTACCTCTGATGTAGAGTTTCCAAGGGAAATAACTCAGGAAGCTTTTGTTTATTTATTAGGATGAGATTGAACCATCTTCTATTTACTTTACCTAGCTGGGGAATGTAGCATCTACTTGTTATTAACATGCCTTATATTTGGATTTCTCCATTCATTTGCTCATTGAATCTACCTAGAGGGGAGCTAGCACAAGCCACATGTTCATAATACATATACAGCAGATTCTTGTTATTTGTAGCAATAAGTTTTACAAAGTTGCTGCAAACACTGAATTAGCAAAATACCGAATCTTTGCTCCTAGAGGAAATACAGGGTTAGGTACCTGCCAGTCTGTGGTCATGACATTTTCATTAATCAATCAATACATAACCTTGTTTTATGTATGTTTGCTTCTGTTTAAAGACACCTATTTAATGTACATTGTTGATTCAATAACATTGAACTCAGGACTGAGGCACCATAGCTTGTGCCTGAATAAAGCTTATCAACCCATGTGGTTTTCTTGGAAAAAGCACATAACAGTCTTCTTGAATTTAGGAACACCAGACAGCACCTTAACACTACACTTAGGAGCCATTTTAAACAGTGAAACCACCAACAAAAAGCATAAAAGTGCAAAATATGTGGCAGCAGATAGCAAAAGGGACACTTAATGGAGTGAAACAAGAAGGTAGAGCATTGCCTTGACTTCATCTGGGAACACACCTATCAGGAAACGCAAATTTTTTGCAGCCATGTGCACTTTCATGTCTGAAAATAATAACAAAAGTGAGGCAAGTATTGACTTTTTCGATTTGGGGGGTTAAAAAAATTTTAGCAAGTAGGTAAATTCACAAATATACAATCCACGAATAATGAGGATCAACTGTATAGCCACATGTGTAAACCTGCACACACATGCAAAAATAGATAATGCTTAGGCAGGAACCTACTTCAGGGACTGACTTTCTTTACTCAGTGGAATCACCTGTGCTTTTAAAGCTCGGTTTTACTCCATCACCAGATTTTACAAATCAGCAACCACACCTACCCACTGAAGAGTTATTAACATAATGTGAAAAAAAAAACAAACTAAAAACTCAAAGTTGAGTGTTTACATAATAACTTTCACACTATTTCTCAACTATTTTCCTGAAACTAGACTTTGCTTAATAATATTTTTTTTATTGCTACCATTTATTAAATATAGACAATATACTAAATTCTTCATGTTTTAATTTCATCTAATCAACACAATATTACGATGTTTAGTATTTATTTTCTAAAGGAAATCCTATTATTTCAAAGTCTAAGCTAGTAATAGTGGCCCCATTCATTCATTTATTCATTCAAGAAATAATTGAATGCCCACCATGTTCTATAGGCACCTGAGAAATCAATGGTGAAAAAAAGTTCAGCTCTTATGACATTTAAAATCTAGTGAGGAGAAACTACAGTATATTTTAAGTATTAAATTTTATTTAAAAGAGAAGAAACAATAACAAGGAAAAAATGAGTGATATGAAATTCACCTTTTTTGATGTGATATTGCTAGTACAGAGTCCTGTAGGAAAGGAAGGAGCAAGCCATGTAAGTACTTAGAGAAAAAGTGTTCAAGGCCAAAATTACAATATGTGCAAAGGTCCTGAGGCAGGAGCATGCTTAGTTAGTTTAGGGAATGACCTAGAAGCTGATACAGGGCAGTGAACAGGAGGAAAATGATAAGAACAGGGATCAGAGACGTAGCCTAGGGCCAGATTATGCCTCTTACTCTGAGTGATAGGGGAAGCTTTGGAGGGTTTGAAGCAGAAAAGTGACATTATCTGCCCTGTTTTAAAGGAATTATTGTGGTTCCTGGTAGAGAATGACACTGGAGAGGCAGGAAATAGGGAAAATATTTAGGAAAAATGATAGCAATTGAATGTGGTAAGAGGTTGTCAGATTTCATATATCCTTTCACTCCGTAATTACTTACTGATTGCCTACTATGTTCCAGAAGCTACTCCAGGTGCTTGGATTACATATTGAACAGAGTAGAGAATGATCTATATTCTTGTAAAGTTTATATTATAGCAGAGGGAGGCATACAATAAGTCATAAGATAAAATAAATGATGAGATAAAAATAAGTAGATATCTAGGATGTTTGGAAATTATAAGTACTATTTTTAAAAGATAAATGGAATAGCAAATTGTAATATTAAGTCTAGAGTAAGCTTTGTTGAGAAGATGACATTTGAATAAAGACTATAAGGAGGTGAGGGAGTTAGACTTGTGGATATCTTGGAGAAGACTATGCCAGGTATAAGGAATAGCTAGTGCAAAGGCCCTGAGACAGGATGTACCTGATATGTCAAGGAGGTTAGTGTGGCTATTGCAGAGTAAATGAGGAGATGCTAAGGTATGAGAGGAGGTAAAAGAAAAAATAAAGGAAAGATAATGTAGGGCTATGTAGGATATTTTAAGGACATTGAGTATTATTATGAGGGAAATAAGGAGCCAGTGCAGGATACTGAGCAGATGAGTGACCGTACTTGAATTATATTTTTAATGACTCTTTTTGGTTTTTCTGTTAAAAAGCAGACAGAAGGAAGTCTGTTGAAGTAATCTGACAGGTAAGAGACAACAGTGCTCCAACCTCAGTGGTGGCAATGGAGATTGTGATTTAGAATCTTTATGTATTTTAAAGATACAACCAACAGGATTTTCTGAAAGATTGGAAAAGGAGTGGGAAAGGTAAAACTGAGTCAAATATGACCCAAGATTTTGGTCGTATCAACTAGAAAATTGGAATGAGTGACCAACAGTCCAGTTAAGAAATACTGTGGATGGAACTGAGTTTGTGGAGTGGGAAGTGTCAAATGCTTGATTTGAACAATAGACTTGAGGTACCTATTAGACATGCAAGTGGAGATGTCAAGTAAGCAGCTTGATATCAGATTCTGAAGTTTGTGGGAGGTCCTGACTTGAAATAAATAAAAAATAAGGCATTCTCAGAGATTAGAAGTTATTTGAAGCTGTGTAACTAGATGTGATCTACCTGGGGAATTCAGGTAGGTAGAGAAGAGAAGAGATAATCAGGAATGAAGAGCTCATAAAGAAGGGTTGGAAGCAACAACCAGTAAGAGAGAAAAAAAAAAAAAAAAAAAACTAGCTGTCAAAATGCAGTAAGCATGACCTAAACATGATTGAAGTGTTCTTTTCAGAGTCTATCTGCCTGCCAGAAGAAAAGTTCTCTCTGAAGTAGGTTACTACTGTGCAGAGGATCTGTAATTTTTTATACACAATTTCTATTACTTAATTCAAAGTTATCTGGCATTGTAAGAAATAAGATCAAATGGCCCAAAGCCAAGAACATAAAAAGGCAACAGAAACAGTATCATAGAAAATCTAAATAATGGAATTATTAGACAAGGACTTTCAAACCACTATTATTCATATCCTTAAAAATAAAGAGGAAAACATAGAGAATTTTATTATAGAAATAGAATCTACAAAAAGGGAGAAATTGAATGTAAATTCTGAAACTAATAAATAAAACAAAAGAAATAAGTAGAATTCTGAATTTGATGGTAGATTAGACACAGCTGAGATGACCTAGAGTAAACTGGAATTTAGGTGAGTAGAAAATATCCAGACTTAAGCACGTAGAGATAAATGGATAAAAATTTCAGACAATGTGATATATACCATAAACAAAAGTTATAACATTTATATAATTGGTGTTATAGAAGGAGAAGAGAAAAAGAATGGGGCAGACGTAATATCTGAGGAAATATCAGCTAAGAATTTTCAAAATAGATGAAAGCCATCAGTAACAGATTGAAGTAACTCTGTGAAATCCTAGAAGGTTAAGTAAAAAAGAAGACCATATCTAGAAAATTTATTTTTAAAACTGCTGAAAATCAAAGGCAAAGAGATAAATATCAAAAACTATTAGAGAAAAAAAGATAAATTAAATTTACAGAGGAAAATAAGACTTACAGCTGACCCTGCCATGAAAGGATGGAATCAAAAAGACAATGGAATGGCATCTTTCAAATGATTTTTTTTAATGTGCAACTTAGAATTCTATGCCCAATAAAAATATTCTTCAGAAATGCAGAGGAAGTAAAGACATTTTCAGGCAAACAGAAACTGAGGGAGTTCTTTAGCAGCACGTTTGTATTAAAAGTTACTTCAAGGAGAATTTTTCAGTCAAAAGGAAAATGATGCCAGATGGAAGCACCCCACAGCAGGAAAGAGTGCAGAGCACTAGAAATGGTACCTATGTGGGTAACACACAAGAACAATAACTATCCAAGCAACAATAATATTAATGTCTTTGGGTTTTAAAATACATGTAGAATTAAAATACATGAAAACAACAGCATAAAATAGGCAGAAGTGGGCTAGGTAAATGGAGATAAGGTGTTTAAGATCTTTGCATTGCCAAAGAAATGGAAAAAGCAGTAAGTAGACAGCAGTAAGTTGTAGTCTCTAAAATAAAGATAATGAAAGAATGAATAAGCTCATAGAGGGAGAAATAATGTGATTATATATATCTCTCTCTCTCTATATATATATATAAAATATTATTCGAAAAATAAGCATTAAGGGAGGGAAAAAAGGAGCAAAAAACAAAAGACATAAATAGAAACAGTAAGATAGTAGACTTAAATATAAATCAATCTGGGATTATAGTAAATTTAAATGATTAAAGTCTTCAAAGAAAAGATGCTAAAAGACAAAGATTGTCAGACTGAATCAAAACAAAATGCAATATGAGGGATCTTCAAAAAGTCCATGGAAAGATTTGTATTATCTTATTATTCAATTTTTCCATGAACTTTTTGAAGTACCTTCATATATACTGCTTGTGAGAGAGGCCCACTAAATATATAGTGACAGAAAGATTGAAAATAAAATAATGGAAAAAAGATATACTATGCAACCACTAATCAAAAGAAAGCTCGTGTAGCTTTACTAACGTAAATGATAAAATTTCAGGCATCTAGTATTACTAGAGATAAAGATATTTAATAATAGTAAAAATATCAATTCAAGAGTAAGATATGTTATAACCCTATACTATAAGACAAGATACTAAATGTGTAGACAATTAATAAAATAGCATATTTGTGTGTATATCATATATGTATGTACATTTTCCATGTCTTTATTCATGTGTATATTGACACTGGATGCAGATGGATCCCAAGAAGGGGAAGTGACATTGGACTAAGCAGCTGTCTTCAATCAATTGCTAGTCCTAGAGAAGGCTGATTCCCAGAACAGGCAACGTTCATAGTTGGTGGAAAAGTGCTTCAATCCGAAAGGAATCTAGTGTATCACAGCATACAGAAGAAAAGAGGTTTATTCCAGGAATGCAATACAATCAATGTAATTCACTACAGTAATTAAAAAAAAAAAAAAAACAATAAGGTGTGGTGGTGGGGGAGAAATCTACATGATCATCTTGTTACTGCCAAAGATTTATTGACAAATTTCAGTATCTATTCATGATTTTTAAAAGATAAATCTCATCAAACTAAGAATAGAAGCAAACTGCTTCAATCAAGTAGAGGGCATTGACATAATGCTTGTAACAAGTATCACACTTAATAGTAAAATATTGAAGGCTCACCCCCTAAATAGGGGATTGAACCAGATGTCAACCCCTATCACTTTTATTCAAAATTAGACTGGAGGTCCTATTAAGGTCAATAAAACAGTAAAAAATGGTATTAAGATTGGAAAGGAAGAAATGTAACTGCCATTATTTGCAGATCACATGAGTATTCATGGAGAGAAAATTCAAAATAACCTGGACATGAAATATTAGTTAATAACTAAGCCAAGTTGCTGATACATAGCCAATACACAAAAAAATTCTCACTGAATTCTAAATATCAGCAATAAACAATTAGAAATAAGAATTTAACATGGTACATGTACAGTAGAATAAAAACACAAAATACTTAGGAATAAATATTAAAAATGATATGCAAGACATTTACACAGAAAATTATAAAATATTGCTGAAATAAAAAGAGAAACAAAGGGAAGGAAGTACCATGTATGTGAATTGGAAGACTTCACATTGTAAAGACATTAGTTTTTCTCAACATTCTATTCTAATGCCAATCAAATCCTACAAGATTTTTATGGACTTCGATAAGCTAATTCTAAATTTTATATGGGTATACTGAAATGTAAGAAAAGCCAAGACAGTCTACAAGAAGATGAACCACAATACAAAGACTTTTACTATTAGATATACAAGATTAATAAAGCTACAGAAGTAAAAAGAGTATGGTGCATAGACAGACAACAAAAGGAACAAAATAGAAAATCAAAGCTAAGAGCTGTGCATATGCAGTCCCTTACTTTATAACCAAGATTATACTGCAGTATAGCTGGAAAAATGTTGTTTCAACAAATGATCCTGGGTCAATTGGATATTTGTAAGGTAAAAATTTAATCTTGTCTCCTGTATCACACATACAGAAAAACCAAATTCCACCTGGGTAGAATAATTAAATGTAAAAACTAACATAATAAAGACATGCCAGGAGATAATATAAGAGAATGTCTTTAAAAGATTAGATATTAGAATATCTTTATACTTAAGGGTAAACAAAGATTTCTTAAACAGGACACAAAAAGTACTAACCAAAAGTGTAGGTTCTTAAAATTAAGAACTTCTTTATATCAAAAGGTAATACTAACAGAGTGAAAAGGTATACCACAACTGATAGGGGACATTTGCAACATATAAATCTTACAAAAGACATATCTGGAATATAAAAGAACAATGAAAAATCAATAATAAAGAAAAGCACAATCTAATTTTAAAATGGAAAAATACATGAATAACCATTTCACAAAAGAGGATGTCCAAATGGCAAAAGATGATTAATATCATTAGTCATCAGGAAATACACAGTAAAACCACAATGAGAATCTGAAAAATAATTATGAACTTAGAGTCAATTCAAGTTTATCTTAACTTAGATTCAAGTTTATTTTAATGAACTTATATTCAATTCAAGTTATTTTGACTTGATTCAAAATTCCAATCAAGAAAGTAGGACATGATAAACACGGAATAGAGGTACACAGAGTAGTAGGGCACAGTGGGAATTTGAAAGGACTTACTTGGACTGAAACTGAGGATAAGTTTCAATGCCTTTACCATTCTGAAGGCACTGCTCTGGTCCCATCCTGGGAAACAGACTGCTACTCAGGAAACGAAAGCAGCAATGTGTCTCACATACTTTTCTCAAGGAGTGCATTATACTCACATGGTCATGGATGCCCAGGACACTTTCTGGTAACAAATTAGAACATAAGACAAATCCCAATCTAAACCTACTGGAAAGAGGGTCAAGGACACATGGAGCACTTTACTGATGTAATCAGATAAATTTCACAGCCTTTAACAACAAACCCACAATGAGATACCCACAATGAGACACACTGGCAATACCAAGGGTTGGTGAAGATGTGAAGAAACTGGAACTCTCCTGCCCTGGTGGTGGGAATGTAAATTGATACAGTCCCTTTGGGAATCATTTGGCTGTATTTATCAAAGGTAGATATGTGATTACCCTAAGATACAGCAATTTCAGTCCTATATATACACCTGAGAGAAATAAAAATACATACACACACTCGTACAGGAATATTCATAACAGTTTTTTTAAAAATAGCCAAAACCTGAAAAATACTCAAGTGTCCATCAATAGTGGAATGGTTAATAAAATGAAAAAGAATAAATTACAATGAAAAAGGATAAATTATGGTACGTGCAATAATATGAGTGATACAATATTAAAGATACAAATAATACATGTTATATTATTGCTTTGATATTAAGTTGAATAACAAAATTAATCTATGGTGATGGAGTAGTGGCTGCCTTTGGGCATTGTAATGACTTGGGGGAGGCCTTTGGGAGGCTGCTGGGTTGCTGGTAATATTCTGTGGTTTGATTTGAATAACTATTACACAGGTATATTTACTTTGTACTTTACATGAAGGTACTTCAGAAAGTTCGTGGAAAAATAGAAATGAAAGATGATGCAAATCTTTCCATAAACTTTTTGAAGACCCCTCGTAAGTATTTTACTTCCATAAAATATTTATCTAAATAAAAATAAGGATGGAGGATTCAGATGGCTCATTTAAAATGAGGACTGGACTTGGCAACATGAAGGTCATTGGTAGCCTTGACGAGAGCAACTTCAATGGAGTGGGCTCAGGAGAAAACAGAGGAGAGTAGTTGAGGGAGTGAAGATTACCCACGTCCCAACTCTGGTCGGGTTTCAAGGTCTCTCGTGATCTTGTCCTACCAAATCTACATCTTCTTTTGTCCCATAATTTGAAAATATCTACCTTTTCTTTCTCCCAAGCCCTAAGGCCCATTACTCTATATGAGTACTTTGAATATCGTGTTATATAAATGAGAAAAACCTTTACCAGGGCACTCAGTGAGCAGAAAAATGAGTCTAGAAAAGCGCCCCGTGGCATTTCCCAAAGAGCTAGGTTTAGAATGGTGGAGAGCAGTTGTTCTCAGATGTTAATGAGCTTTAGAATTATTCAAAAACAACAACAAAAACAAACAAAAGCTTACTAAAAAATGCAGATATCTGAATTTCACTGCCCAGAGATTTTTTAGATTCAGTAGAACGTGGAGCGGGCAGCAGGTTGGGGTCTCGGGGGGCAGGAATTTGTCTGCACTTACAATAAGTATTGCAGGTAATGCTGAAGTTATTGATCTATGGATATTTTGTTAAAGACATTCATACATTTTGTGCAAGCAGACAGGGAAGGGAGGAGAGAGGTAGAACTCTACTGTCAGTTGGGTCCATGGAATGAAGAATAATTCTGTCCGTTTGATTTTTCCTCTTTCCTGGAGCCGTCAGCTCGTCTTGTGTAGACAAGCTCTCTGAGCCCAGGGATGTGACCATGTTTCTGAGCCCTGGGATGTGACCATGTTACTTTTCTGCCATCAAAGTTCTACGTATTGTAGGCTTATAAGAAAAACAAACCTTTGCTGATAAGCCTTCTTCTTTCCTTCCTTTTCCTGTTACCCTTTTATTTTTCCTTCCCTTCCCTTCCCTGTTCCCCTCCCCTTCTGTCTTCTAATTCCCCCTTTTCTCTCTTCATTTTTACTCCTTTTCCTTTTTTATGCTTTCCCTCATTTTTCTCTTCCTGCTTCTTCACTTTTTTCTTCCTTTTCTCCCTCCTTTCCTCATGTCCTCTCTCCCTGCAACTCTCAGATAGAAAAAAAGAAGTTCAACCAGCACTCCAACTCTACGTACTGTGTCTTCATGGTCAACAAGCCCTATGCCGTCACCTGCTCTGTAGTAGCCTTCTACATCCCGTTTCTCCTCATGGTGCTGGCCTATTATCGCATCTATGTCACAGCTAAGGAGCATGCCCACCAGATCCAGATGTTACAGCGGGCGGGAGCCCCTTGCGAGGGCAGGCCCCAGCCAGCGGACCAGCACAGCACTCATCGGATGAGGACAGAGACCAAAGCAGCCAAGACCCTATGCATCATCATGGGTTGCTTCTGCCTCTGCTGGGCTCCATTTTTTGTCACCAATATTGTGGATCCTTTCATAGACTACACTGTCCCTGGGCAGGTGTGGACCGCTTTCCTCTGGCTTGGCTATATCAATTCTGGGTTGAACCCCTTTCTCTACGCTTTCTTGAATAAGTCTTTTAGACGTGCCTTCCTCATCATCCTCTGCTGTGATGATGAACGCTATCGGAGACCTCCCATTCTGGGCCAGACTGTCCCTTGTTCAACCACAACCATTAACGGATCCACACATGTACTAAGGTGAGTGCTTAGGGAGCTGATCCATTCAGTTGATTTGTGTTACTGAGCAGGGGTAAGGTTCCGTTTTCTGTTTCCAGAGGGGTTTTTCCTGAAAACCTATGCAGTGTTTGCAAAGATTAAAGAAGATTCTACCATCTGTTCATGGAGTAGTGAGTAAGGGCTTAGGCTCTGGAGGGAGAGTGACTTGCACTCAAATCCCATCTCGATAGTTCTGGGCAGGTCATTTAACCATTCTTAACCTTAATCTCATTTTTAAAAATGAGATCATAATCACTATATCTATATCACAGGGTTTTGGTGAGGATCAAATTAGCTAATGTTTGTAGAGCACACAGTGCAGATCCTGACACCTAGTAAGCACTTAGTAAATGTTATCTATTCTTATTTAAAGTTAATATTTCAGGGTAGTGGTTAAAAGCATGGGCTTTAATGTAAAATAGGTTTTATCTTTACCCTCAGTACCCTTACTAGACATGAGTATAATCTCTCTTGGTTTTACTTTCCTCAACCATAAAGAATGGCAATAATGGTAATACTGATCTCATAGGGTTTTTGTGACAATTAGAGAGGGCCTGACACATAGTAAGCACACATAATAATAATAATAATAGTTTTATTAATATTAGTAGGACCAGTAATAATAGCATATTGCCTGATCATTACGATGGTCATAAAATAGCATGATAAACTAAAACACATAGAATAATAAATATGCAATGGTAATGCCATGTAATAAATGATACAGTGGACGTTCAGGCAATCTAGAATGGGGAAATGAGTAGGAAGGAAGCTGATTTGGCTTAAGGAACTCGGGGAAGGCTTTGCAGAACAGCAGTTTATAAGAATTTGAGACATGGCAGAGATATCAGAGAAGCTATTCCAGGCAGATAGAACAGTATGAGGAAGGAAATAGAATATGGACGAGCACTGAAATATCAAGTGATTTACTCAAGGTCACATAGATTGATGGAGGTGAGACTGGCTTTGGAGTTGAATATTCAGCATCTAGTCACGATGTCTCTTTCCAAACCAAAATAATTTTCTGTCCACCCTGGACTGGACTTGTTCTCAGCTGTGACAAGCCATGTGCGATAAGTACATGCATCCTGTAGCAAAGATGAATTGTCAATGACATTTTTTTCTTTGCCCTCAGATGCACAGGAATTTCTAAAGAGTAGTTGTTCCTTTGAGACAAACATTTAATTTTTCTGATGATAACAATATTCAGCTGTTCTGGCAACTGAAAATGGGGAATTTTCATTTGCATGTTTAAGAAAAAAAGAAGAGAAAATAAGAATGGCTATGAAATATAAATGCTGTGCCTCAGAGGCTGCTCAGAAGCATGAATTCAATTTTTTGCTACCAGTGTGGGCAGGCTTGTAGCTAAAGCCTAGCATGGTCTTTAGGTTCCAGCTGGTGGAAGAACCTCAAAGGATACTCCTAGAAGCTGACATTCTCTCTTAATTATTATGCCTTAGTGAGTGTCATAATGTAAAGTGTGTGTACAAGAACTTCTGTGTGGGTGCCAGATAGCTTTTAGTTATTTAAGCTAGCAGTTGCCTAAGTACAGGCTGTCGACAACTTACAAACAGCATATGCTCCAGCCATACATTTGCTAAGTCAGCTGTTTAGAAGTCAGTGGGTTTTTTTTCTCATAGAAACCATCATAGAAAGAATTTGGAAGTTGGTAGGGCAGCCCAAGAAAGCCTATTTTACTAATGCTGTACTATTTTGTTCCTGTTGCCTTTGGTAGTCTGCAGTGTGATTGTAAAGCAAAGAGACAGTAGTTTAGAGAGGGCTTATGGATGTACTCTTCGCACTTCATTGCTTACATTTCTTCACGAGATCATAAAAAGTGCAGGAAACTGGTCTAAGATATTTTTCTTGGTAGTGGGGAATCTTATAAGAATAAGGGGAGCCTATATAGAGAAGAGAAGATCATTGAAACCTGAATCCACTGGAGGGTAAGTCTTACAAGGACAGGAATTCTTCCTATTTTATTCACTGCTATATACCAAATAACCCAACATATTGCCTGATATATAGTAGGAAATTAAACCCTGGATGAATAAATTAGCAAATCATAAAATTGATTCTCCAAATCAATTATTTTAACTTAACACAATTTAAGACAATTTTGTATTTTTCTTAAAAATCCCACAAGTAGAACATCAACAAATTCAGATGAATTCAAGAAATATAAAAACAAAACAATGAAAAATAAAACCGGCTTTTATCCTGTTAATCCTACCCCTATCTCCAGAGACAACAATTAATATTAATCTGGTGATCTTTTCAATGTACTTGTAAACATTTATAACAACATGAAATCATAGCATTTTCACTGTTATATAAATGGGACCATTCTATATGTACTTTTTTGCGTTTTGCTTTTTATCTTTCAACAATACATTTTGGAGATCATTCTACTGCAGAACATGTAGATCTAAATCATTCCTTTTAATTGTTCTATAATCTTCTGTGCTAAAAATACATGTTAAAATTTAATGATTTCCCCGTTAGTGCATGTAGGTGTTTCCAGGTTTTTGCTATTACAAACTATAGTGTTTTTAATGACCTTGAACACATTTCTTTGTACATATGCCAGTATTTCTTTCGGACAGCTACCGCAAGTGAAATCGCTCTGTTGACATGTATGCTCATTTAAAATTTCTATTTTTCCCAAAAAATTGACCTCCTAGAATGCTGTAGCTATTTGCATTCTCAACAGTGGGGTTTGAGAGTGTTATTTACTCCTTCCCCTCCACAACACTGAGTACTATCAATTTTTTATTTTGTTAATTTAAAAAACTGTCATTTAATTTGCATTTTCCAGATAATTTGTCCTGTTGATCTTTTCAATTAGTTATTGACTATTTATATTTATCCTTATATGAACTACATCTTCATATAGTTGGCCCTTTTGTGACAACTTTGTTGTATTTTTCTTTTTAATTGCTGAGTGTTCTTTATTATATTCTGGATATTAATCTTTTGTTATGTAATTTGCAAATACATCTCCCTATCTTCTGCTTGCTTTTTAACTTTGGTTAACATATGTCTCATAGAAGTTTCAAATTTTGAAAACAATATTTTTACTTTACCCCTTACGCTTGGCAGCTTCCTTCTTGAAATACATTCCACATTAATATTTCTAAACACCATACTTTCCTGGTTTTCTTTCTGACCCACTAGCAACTCTTTCTCAGTCTCTTTTAAATGTTCTGCCTTCTCTATCTGGCTTCTGCTAGAGTTCTTCAAGACATGGTTCTTAATATTCTTCTCAAACTACACTCTCACTTTGTGATTTCACTATTAATAACTTTAAGTACCATCTTCATGCTTGATTAATATCTCCAGGTCATGAATCTTCTCTGAGCAGAAGACCAGGAGACACAGTTTGCCTCCTGAACAACCCCATGTAGGTATCTCTTAGGAATCTCAAATTCAATGCAACCAAAAACAGAATTCTTAGTTTTATACCCCTCCCCAACCACAGATCTCCTGAGTCTTCCCTATTTCCACAAATGGGATCATCTTCTACCATGTTACTCAACCCAGACACTTTTCTGCAGCTTTGAGGGAAACTGACATATTAAAAAGCAGACTTAAAGATTTTAAAAAGGAACCAATCAACTGACATTGAAAAGATGGAGTTAAATTGAAATAAGAGTAAAACCCAACCACAGGGGCACAATATAAATTGCAAAAAGGTAGAATGATGCCTGAACAAATTTGTAGCTCTGTGTGTAAAATTTGGAATTTGATAGGTGTGCCTTCATTTTCCTCACCCAAGGCATCTGATAAAAGAAATTCTGGATGGGTCACTCAAGACCTCCTTCCATTTTATTAATCATAATGATTATGATTATGATGCCTAAAATTTTTTCAGGAGAAGAGTGTTCCAGTTTCTGTATTTAAGAACTTTGAATTACATTTTTACAGCAATGCAAAGAAGTAGGTGTTATTATCATTGTCATCTTAAAGATAAGAAAACTGAGGTTTAGAGAGGGTAAGGAATTTGCCCAAAGTCACTCAAGTAGTCAGTGTTGAACTGGAATTCAGACCCAGCTCTCTCTGATTCAAAGCTCAGTCCTGTCCAGCCTACTAGAGTAAAGGTTGGGATTACCACTTCCCAGGCTCATCCTAACTCTCTGGATAAAGCTGGTGAGCCATTTATCAATCCAACAACTCGACCACTCTGCTCTATCTGGCCTACAAACCATGGAAGACTAGTAGTAACTTGTTCAAATCCAGGTATTTTCATACTCTTTTCCTAGAAAGGAAATAAGGTTAGATCAGATGGGCCTATTGTTGGTAATCTTTTGTTGATTTCTATCTTTGGGTACTATTCAGTATCAAGAATCAATTTAAAAGAAGTCCACCTCAGGACTGATGTCAAACCCTTCATCTATAGTTTGTAGCACACACCTTTTTCACATTTTTTCAATTGGGGCATTTATTATTTTCTGCTTCCTCTGGATAGCAATGACCTGCTCACAGCACTATTTATCATGGCATTTGTGCTGTTTTAGACCATAGAACTCCTCCTTTAACTTTCATCAGACCAAATACTCCTTGAGAGTAGAAACAATGGATTTCTCTTCTCTGGGTACCATGTAGTTCCTCACATAGTGTCTGCAAAACAGTAGATGATCAACTGATTAATACATTTTTGCTCATGAAATGTCTTCCTGATTCTCTTCAGGTTTATGAAGGATTAAAACACCCCAAATTGAAAAACTATCTGTTTGGGTTTTTTTAACCTTCCCTAAGAGTCTATAAAGTATAGAGGACTTACTATACAAAAATCACATTGGGGAAAGCCAGTTCACAACAACATTCTGAGATTGTGAGGCCTCTTTCTCTTAAAAGTCTTTTTGAGAGAATGGAATTTTACTTTTCCAGGTTAATTAGAAACAGGTCAGTCTGGCTTCAATGGTTTAGAATAGTCGGTCTCCCAAGCTTGGTCCTATCCTTATAGCCCTTTGATTTACATAACATTTTATTATTAAATAAGAAAATGAGTTGCCAGTGAAATAAAATATAGTTTTGCAAGACATTCTTAGATGACATTGATTACTAAAATTGTACTAACTAATGTACACAGTAGCAGAGATGTCTGTAGTTGTGTTTGGTTGTTTTCTGGTGGACGAGTGTCTTCTTTGGGAATATTTAACCTGCAATCAAAATAGAAGTGAAGATATCATTTAGTTGGCTGATGAGATAGTTTGTTTGGACATGTAGGTTACATAGCCTTCTAAAAATAGTTTCTAAGCATGAATTATTGTCATATAAATATTTCTTAGGGCAGTTTTAATTTGTATGTATGCATATATTAGAAAGAGACATAATGCCAGTTTATGGGCAATGGATTCTGAGAGGTTTATTATGTGTGTGAGCTGATTTTTAGTAAATTTAGAGCCAGCCTCTCTCTGCTTGCCTCATCCTTAACTTGGTTCTATAGCTATGTTTTACTCTTCCTCCAACATCTCTCTTACTCTTACTTTTCCCACTCTAGGAAACCAACATCAAGCATGATGTCAGAGAAGGGAAAACATAATCTAATGATAAGGCATTGGCTGCTTTCCAACTAAAGTCAGGAATAAGATGACAATGCTTTATCACCTCTAGTGGTCAGCATTGTACACACAAAATCCAAGTGACAGAAAGAAGAAATATGAGGTATAAAAACTTGGGGGGGAAAAAAAGAAGCAAAGTTGCCACTATTTATAAACGATGTGATCATCTAACAGGAAAAGCCACTGTAAACTGTGAAATTAATAAGACTTTTCACAAGAATGGCTAGGCATAAGATGACACTTGACCTTCAATGACTTTCCTACTCACAAGAAATACCCAATTATAATGTGAATTAGGAAAAACACTACCATCTACAGAAGCTATAACTAAAGTTTCTAAAAGAAATGTAAAAGAAAAGTAAGAAATGTAAAAGACATTTATTAAAGGAAACTTTTAAACTTTACTGAAGGTGAAGAGCAGGAATATTGTAAGGGTTCACTATGGATAGTAGAAGAGATTGCTATAAAACCCAGATTTTGCATTTGAGGTTTCAGGAAACTAGTAAAAAGTCCAGATTCTGGAACTTGGTTTATTAGGTTTTAAAGTTTGATTCACAGTAACCACATACTGAGCACCTAACACACCAGGCACCATGTGGCAGGTATAAAGAAGAATTAGACTTGGTGTCTCACTGAGCTCACAGTCTTACTCAAGGAACATTGTACTGTACTGGATAAGCAACTAATCACAATCAGGTGGACATCACTGGAAGTGTGCATAAGGTTTATCAGGAGATGACAGGATTGCTACCTACCAACAGTTTCTCATCATCACTTGGGACGGTCATCCAATCTCTGCTTGAACTCCTGCAATGAGAGAAGCTTTCCATTTGATGAACCTCCTCAATGGTTGGGCAGCTCTAGAGTTTAAAGGGTCTTCCTTTCGGTTAAGGTTCCATTTCTATGGCTTCTACTCGCTGGCCCTGGTTCTGCCTTGAGCAAGAGAAAACCAGCTTACATCTCTTACCTTGGGACAGTCCTTCGTATGTATTTTAGTCACAAGTCCCTTCTTAGGCTTTTCTTTTTTCTTTTTTTTTAATTTTATTTTCTCGATATACATTGTGGCTGATTATTGCTCCCCATCACCAAAACCTCCCTCCCTTCTCCCTCCCCCCCTCCCCCCCAACAATGTCCTTTCTGTTTGCTTGTCGTATCAACTTCAAGTAATTGTGGTTGTTATATCTTCTTCCCCCCTCCCCCGGTTTTTGTGTCTGTGTGTGTGTGTGTGTGTGTGTGAATTTATATATTAATTTTTAGCTCCCACCAATAAGTGAGAACATGTGGTATTTCTCTTTCTGTGCCTGACTTGTTTCACTTAAGATAATTCTCTCAAGGTCCATCCATGTTGTTGCAAATGGCAGTATTTCATTCGTTTTTATAGCTGAGTAGTATTCCATTGTGTAGATGTACCGCATTTTCCGTATCCACTCATCTGATGATGGGCATTTGGGCTGGTTCCAACTCTTGGCTATTGTAAAGAGTGCTGCGATGAACATTGGGGAACAGGTATACCTTCGACTTGATGATTTCCATTCCTCTGGGTATATTCCCAGCAGTGGGATAGCTGGGTCATATGGCAGATCTATCTGCAATTGTTTGAGGAACCTCCATACCATTTTCCATAGAGGCTGCACCATTTTGCAGTCCCACCAACAATGTATGAAAGTTCCTTTTTCTCCGCAACCTTGCCAGCATTTATCGTTCAGAGTCTTTTGGATTTTAGCCATCCTAACTGGGGTTAGATGGTATCTCAGTGTGGTTTTGATTTGCATTTCCCGGATGCTGAGTGATGTTGAGCATTTTTTCATATGTCTGTTGGCCATTTGTATATCTTCCTTAGAGAAATGCCTACTTAGCTCTTTTGCCCATTTTTTAATTGGGTTGCTTGTTTTCTTCTTGTAAAGTTGTTTGAGTTCCTTATATATTCTGGATATTAATCCTTTGTCAGATGTATATTTTGCAAATATTTTCTCCCACTCTGTTGGTTGTCTTTTAACTCTTTTAATTGTTTCTTTTGCTGTGCAGAAGCTTTTTAGTTTGATATAATCCCATTTGTTTATTTTTCCTTTGGTTGCCCGTGCTTTTGGGGTCGTATTCATGAAGTCTGTGCCCAGTCCTATTTCCTGAAGTGTTTCTCCTATGTTTTCTTTAAGAAGTTTTATTGTCTCAGGGTGTATATTTAAATCCTTAATCCATTTTGAGTTGATTTTAGTATACGGTGAGAGGTATGGATCTAGTTTCATTCTCCTGCATATCGATATCCAGTTATCCCAGCACCACTTGCTGAAGAGGCAGTCCCTTCCCCAGTGAGTAGGCTTGGTGCCTTTGTCAAAGATCAGATGGCAGTAAGTGTGTGGGTTGATTTCTGGATTCTCTATTCTATTCCATTGGTCAGTGTGTCTGTTTTTATGCCAGTACCATACTGTTTTGGTTATTATAGCTTTGTAGTATAGCTTAAAGTCAGGTAGTGTTATGCCTCCAGCTTTATTTTTTTTGCTGAGCATTGCTTTGGCTATGCGTGGTCTTTTATTGTTCCATATAAATATCTAGATAGTTTTTTCCATTTCTGAGAAAAATGTCTTTGGAATTTTTTTTTTTTTTTTTTTTTTTTAATTTTATTTTGTCGATATACATTGTGGCTGATTATTGCTTCCCATCACCAAAACCTCCCTCCCTTCTCCCTCCCCCCTTCCCCCCCGACAATGTCCTTTCTGTTTGCTTGTTGTATCAACTTCAAATAATTGTGGTTGTTATATCTTCTCCCCCCCCCCCCCCGGTTTGTGTGTGTGTGTGTATGTGTGTGTGTGAATTTATATATTAATTTTTAGCTCCCTCCAATAAGTGAGAACATGTGGTATTTCTCTTTCTGTGCCTGACTTGTTTCACTTAATATAATTCTCTCAAGGTCCATCCATGTTGTTGCAAATGGAAGTATTTCATTCGTTTTTATAGCTGAGTAGTATTCCATTGTGTAGATGTACCACATTTTCCGTATCCACTCATCTGATGATGGGCATTTGGGCTGGTTCCAACTCTTGGCTATTGTAAAGAGTGCTGCGATGAACATTGGGGAACAGGTATACCTTCGACTTGATGATTTCCATTCCTCTGGGTATATTCCCAACAGTGGGATGGCTGGGTCGTATGGTAGATCTATTTGCAATTGTTTAAGGAACCTCCATACCATTTTCCATAGAGGCTGCACCATTTTGCAGTCCCACCAACAATGTATGAGAGTTCCTTTTTCTCCGCAGCCTCGCCAGCATTTATCGTTCATAGTCTTTTGGATTTTAGCCATCCTAACTGGGGTTAGATGGTATCTCAATGTGGTTTTGATTTGCATTTCCCGGATGCTGAGTGATGTTGAGCATTTTTTCATATGTCTGTTGGCCATTTGTATATCTTCCTTAGAGAAATGCCTACTTAGCTCTTTTGCCCATTTTTTAATTGGGTTGCTTGTTTTCTTCTTGTAAAGTTGTTTGAGTTCCTTATATATTCTGGATATTAATCCTTTGTCAGATGTATATTTTGCAAATATTTTCTCCCACTCTGTTGGTTGTCTTTTAACTCTTTTAATTGTTTCTTTTGCTGTGCAGAAGCTTTTTAGTTTGATATAATCCCATTTGTTTATTTTTCCTTTGGTTGCCCGTGCTTTTGGGGTCGTATTCATGAAGTCTGTGCCCAGTCCTATTTCCTGAAGTGTTTCTCCTATGTTTTCTTTAAGAAGTTTTATTGTCTCAGGGTGTATATTTAAATCCTTAATCCATTTTGAGTTGATTTTAGTATACGGTGAGAGGTGTGGATCTAGTTTCATTCTCCTGCATATCGATATCCAGTTATCCCAGCACCACTTGCTGAAGAGGCAGTCCCTTCGCCACTGAATAGGCTTGGTGCCTTTGTCAAAGATCAGATGGCAGTAAGTGTGTGGGTTGATTTCTGGATTCTCTATTCTATTCCATTGGTCAGTGTGTCTGTTTTTATGCCAGTACCATACTGTTTTGGTTATTATAGCTTTGTAGTATAGCTTAAAGTCAGGTAGTGTTATGCCTCCAGCTTTATTTTTTTTGCTGAGCATTGCTTTGGCTATTCGTGGTCTTTTATTGTTCCATATAAATGTCTGAATAGTTTTTTCCATTTCTGAGAAAAATGTCTTTGGAATTTTGATGGGGATTGCATTGAATTTGTAGATCACTTTGGGTAGTATGGACATTTTCACTATGTTGATTCTTCCAATCCAAGAGCATGGAATATCTTTCCATCTTCTTGTATCCTCTCTAATTTCTCTCAGCAGTGGTTTGTAGTTCTCATTATAGAGATTTTTCACATCCTTGGTTAACTCAATTCCTAAGTATTTTATTTTTTTGGTGGCTATTGTAAATGGGCAGGCTTTCTTGATTTCTCCTTCTGCATGTTCACTATTGGAGAAAAGAAATGCTACTGATTTTTGTGTGTTGATTTTGTATCCTGCTACTGTGCTGAAATCATTTATCAATTCCAACAGTTTTTTTGTAGAGGTTTTAGGCTGTCCGATATATAGGATCATGTCATCTGCAAACAGGGACAGTTTGACTTCATCTTTTCCAATCTGGATGCCCTTTATTTCCTTCTCTTCTCTGATTGCTCTGGCTAGTACTTCCAACACTATGTTGAATAGAAGTGGTGAGAGTGGGCATCCTTGTCTAGTGCCTGTTCTTAAAGGAAAAGCTTTCAGCTTTTCCCCATTCAGGATGATATTGGCAGTGGGTTTGTCATATATGGCTTTAATTATGTTGAGATACTTTCCCTCTATACCTAACTTATAGAGGGTCTTTGTCATGAATGAGTGCTCAACTTTATCAAATGCTTTTTCAGCATCTATAGAGATGATCATATGGTCCTTGTGTTTGAGTTTATTAATATGGTGTATCACATTTATTGATTTGCGTATGTTGAACCAACCTTGCATCCCTGGGATGAATCCCACTTGATCGTGATGAATAATTTTTTGTATGTGTTGCTGTATTCTGTTTGCTAGTATTTTAGTGAGGATTTTTGCATCTATATTCATCAAGGATATCGGCCTGTAGTTTTCTTTTTTGGTTATATCTTTACCTGGTTTTGGTATCAGGATGATGTTTGCTTCATAGAATGAGTTTGGGAGATTTGCATCCGTTTCAATCTTTTGGAATAGTTTGTAAAGAATCGGTGTCAATTCCTCTTTGAATGTTTGGTAAAATTCTGCTGTGAATCCATCTGGTCCTGGGCTTTTCTTTGTTGGGAGCCTTCTGATAACAGCTTCAATCTCCTTTATTGTTATTGGTCTGTTCAAATTTTCTACGTCTTCACGGTTCAGTTTTGGGAGCTTGTGTGTGTCCAGAAATTTATCCATTTCCTCCAGATTTTCAAATTTGTTGGCGTATAGTTGTTTATAGTAGTCTCGAATGATTCCTTGTATTTCAGATGAATCAGTTGTAATATCGCCTTTTTCATTTCTAATTTTGGTTATTTGAGTCTTCTGTCTTCTTTTTTTTGTTAGCCATGCTAATGGTTTGTCAATTTTATTTATCGTTTCAAAAAACCAACTCTTTGATTCGTTGATCTTTTGAGTTGTTTTTTGGTTTTCAATTTCATTCAGTTCGGCTCTGATCTTAATGATTTCTTTCCGTCTGCTAACTTTAGGTTTGGATTGTTCTTGTTTTTCTAGTTCTTTAAGGTGAAGTGTTAGGTTGTTCACTTGCCATCTTTCCATTCTTCTGAAGTGAGCATTTAATGCAATAAATTTCCCCCTCAATACTGCTTTTGCAGTATCCCACAGGTTTTGGTATGATGTATCATTGTTTTCATTAGTTTCAATAAATTTTTTGATTTCCTGCTTGATTTCTTCTTGGACCCATATGTCATTAAGTAGAATGCTGTTTAATTTCCATGTGTTTATATAGTTTCAAGAGTTTCATTTGTTCTTAATTTCTAGTTTTAATCCATTGTGGTCTGAGAAGATACATAGGATAATTCCGATTTTTTTGAATTTATTGAGACTTGATTTGTGACCTAATATGTGATCTATCCTGGAGAATGATCCATGTGCTGCTGAGAAGAATGAATATTCTGAGGTTGTTGGGTGGAATGTTCTGTAGATATCTGCCAATTCCAATTGGTCTAGAGTCTTGTTTAGATCTTGTGTTTCTCTACTGATTCTTTGCCTAGATGATCTGTCTAATATTGACAGTGGGGTGTTCAGGTCCCCTGCTATTATGGTATTAGTGTCTATTTCCTTCTTTAGGTCTAATAGAGTTTGTTTTATAAATCTGGCTGCTCCAACATTGGGTGTGTACATATTTATGATTGTTATGTCTTCTTGATGGATCAGTCCTTTTATCATTAAGTAGTGTCCCTCATTGTCTCTTTTTATGGTTTTTAGTTTAAAGTCTATTTTGTCCGATATAAGAATAGCTACTCCAGCTCGTTTTTCTTTTCTGTTTGCATGGTAAATCTTTTTCCATCCTTTCACTCTTAGTCTGTGTGAATCTTTATGGGTGAGGTGGGTCTCTTGTAGGCAGCATATAGTTGGGTCCTGCTTTTTGATCCAGTCAGCCAGTCTGTGTCTTTTGATTGGGGAATTTAAGCCTTTTACATTAAGAGTTGTTATTGAAAGGTGTTGATTTATTCCTAGCATTTTATTGGTTGTTTGGTTGTCTTAGGTGTCTTTTGTTCCTTGCTTTCTGATTTACTGTTTGGTTTCTGTGTTTGTTGGTTCCTTAGGTTGTGGATAGCATTTTTGTTTGTTTGTTTTCTCTTCATGAATGCCATTTTTATTATACTAGTGGGTATTGATTTTTCTTGGGTTTTTATGGCAGTGGTAGTTATTTTTCAGGAACCAAACCCAGTACTCCCTTGAGGATTTCTTGTAAGGGTGGTCGTGCGGTAGTGAACTCCCGCAGTTTTCGTTTGTCTGAGAAATATACTATTTGCCCTTCATTTCGGAAGGATAGCCTTGCAAGGTAGAGTATTCTTGGCTGGCAATCTTTGTCTTTTAGTATTTTGAAAATATCATCCCATTCCTTTCTAGCTTTTAGGGTTTGTGATGAAAAGTCTGATGTTAGCCTGATTGGGGCTCCCTTATAGGTGATTTGACGCTTCTCTCTTGCAGCTTTTAAGATTCTCTCTTTGTCTCTGAGTTTTGCCAATTTGACTATGACATGTCTTGGAGAAGGCCTTTTTGGGTTGAATACGTTTGGAGATCATTGAGCTTCCTAGATCTGAAGATCTGTGATTTTTCCTATACCTGGGAAGTTTTCTGCCACTATTTTGTTGAATATGTTTTCAATGCAATCTCCATTTTCCTCCCCTTCTTGGAATACCCATGACTCGGATATTTGAGCACTTAAGGTTGTCTGATATCTCTCTCAGATTTTCTTCAATGTCCTTGATTCTTTTTTCTTTCTTTTTGTCTGCTTGTGTTATTTCAAACAGCCCATCTTCAAGTTCAGAGGTTCTCTCTTCAACTTTGACAAGCCTGCTGGTTAAACTCTCCGTTGTGTTTTTTATTTCGCTGAATAACTTCTTCAGTTCAGCAAGTTCTGCTACATTTTTTTTCAGGACATTGATTTCCTTGTACATTTCCTCTTTCAGATCCTGTATACTTTTCCTCATTTCATCATGATGTCTAGCTGAGTTTTCTTGTATCTCATTCAGTTTCCTTAGAATTCTCACTCGAAATTCCTTGTCAGTCATTTCAAGGGCTTCTTGTTCTATAGGATCTAGAGTTTGAGATTTATTAACTTTTGGTGGTGTACTTTCTTGATTTTTTGTATTTCTGGTATCTTTTTTTTGGTGCTTATTCATTGTGGCAGGGGGTTTCACAGTCCACCGGTTTGAGACTAATGACTAACTAGGATGTTGCTGTGGTTGCCAATTTCGTATGGCTCCCTCCGTGACTGCTCAGTTGGCCTCTAGTGCCTTGTGTGTGTGGTTGCCTCGGGTCTTGGGCTTCTCCGGGGAGCCACCTTTTTGGTCAGCTTGGACTCTGCTGGGCTGGTGGATCACGTACCACAGGGTGTGTGATCTCTGTTGAGCTTTCACTTCCTGTGCAGGACTTCTCCCTGTTCTGTGTGCTCTGGCCAAGGCTGTTGGATCATGCAGTGGCGACCCCACAGGGTGTGTGGTTTCTGTCGAGTCTCCGCCTCCCTGGCCACACGTCTCCCCACTCTGTGCACACTGTGCTGGGCTGGGGCGTGTCTTCTGCAACCCTCGTCTATCAGCTGGGCCTTCAAGACCCTGCTCGGCTCTGCCTCGCCCAGGAAGTCTACCAGGTTTCTGGTAGGCACAGACGACCGGTCTCTCTGGCTGCCTTTGTAGCACTGTGTAGATCTTTCTCGGGACTTGTTCACCTTTGTATCCCCCCGGCATAGACCGAATCTAGCGCCCACCTGCAGCCAGCTCTCTGGCAGGTTCAAGTGGACCTGGGAACTCTCCTACCACACTATTCCCAACCAGAAATTGGTTAGGCTTTTTTCCAAACTGGTGGCTGCAGAGATAGTATCTGCCTCCCAGTAACAGGAAGTTTACCGGGGGCTGAAGTCCAGGGTGTGGTGGAGTGACAGTTGGCCCGCCCGTACTTCCTTGCCCTCCCAACACTGACCGGGGATGCCCCACACCACCAGTCCCACCAGAGAACCGCAGAGGGAGTGGAAGGGTTGGCCTGCCCACAGGCTACGGAAAGCCCCGCGCCGGGCCAAGTAAGTGGGAAGGCTCAGTGACGGCCAAGCCGGGTGGAGCTGCCAGCACCTAGGAAAATGGAGGCAGCCCCGGGGCGGTGAGTGAACCGGTGATGCAGGCGGGAGCCAGGTGGGCGTCAGCCCCCTGAACGGGGCTGGGCCAGGGGTCACTCACAGGGCTGTGCCAGGTCGGGTGCTCACTCTCTGCCTCTGGTTTGTCACCTTCCCCGTTCTCGGCCACTGCCGCCTCGGGCTGTTCAGTCGCGGCGTGGCTCGGGCGCTCCCAGGAATCTTCTTTAATGCCAGCCTGAAACCTCGAATCCTGAATAGGGCAGCTGGCCGCCTTCAGCGCGGCCCCAGCCTCCGGGATCCTGTCTGCATCCACAGCAGACCTGGCGCCGTGTTCCCTGTTTCGAGACTCGCTTTTGCAGCTAAGAAACAGTTCTTTTCCTACTCCACACTTCAAAGCTGTTGCCTGTAAATGAGGCAGCCTCTCCTGCCAGGGGCAAAGTGGTGGTCAGCCCCCACGACCGGCCAGCAGCTGCGGTCCTCCCTTAAGAGATGGCAAGAGGAAAGTCCACAAGTTTCCTGGCTGCCTGAGGCCCAGTGGCCGCCTTTTAGGCTTTTCTTTTGCAGACTAAATATCCCAATTTCTTTCATTACTTTCCATGAATTATTGTTGGAAATTTGGAGACGGTAATTGTATGCCCTATTTCCCCTTATTTTTCTTGATCCTTTTTCTTTTAAAGATTGATTAGCAGACCACTAACATTAGAATCTCCTAGTAGCTTAGTCAAAACACAAATTCCTGAGTCCCACTCACTAAATTAGGGCAGGGCTAGTAAAATGATATTTTTCCAAGATAAATTGTGTGCATATTAAATTCAGAGAACCACAGTCCTAGACTTTCATGGACCAGAATGGTCCACTGTGTGCTGGCACTGATTGTTCCTCAGGGATTCAGGTTATGGTTATGACACATACTACAATTTTTAGGTTCTTATAGAGTCTATTAAAGGGTAATAATTTTATCTGAGGTTAACTGGTAAGAAAATTCCTTTTGGAAGCTCACCTCTCTTCAGTCATGCTTTAAGCCAAGTCACTGGGGAGGCAAAGTAAGACCACATAGACTTGTGACTGGAACAACTGAGTGGCTGGTGGGAGGAACAAGTCATATTTATTTAATTTGGCATTCTCTGGGGATTTGATTCTGGGGTTCCTTGTCCATTGGATAAACACTGAGGACCTTGATGTTCTTATCCACTGCTGTATCCTCAGATCCTAGTAAACTGCCTGGAACATTGAAGAACTTGACAAGGGGATGAAAGAATGCTTCTGTCCCTTCCCACTGGCCTACCTTCTCTTCTGTTTAACTGTCTCTTTTGTTATTAGCCTGGATAATCGAGGGAAGAGTAGGGACTGGGGCCGCATTCTGTAACCACAGGACAGAGATTTTCTCTTTATGAAGTCTGCTAAGGATTCCAGTTTGGACTTCTTGGGTAAATAATCCCAGTCCTCCTATCTCACTATTTCACTGTGAAAATCAAATGAGATAATGGATATGAGACTGCTTTGCTAACTACAAAGTTCTGTCCACATAGGAACAGACTATTTATAAAATTAGGCAACATAAGCAGAGACTGCATGCAAAATTTAGCTTTGGAGATGGGTTTCTCTCTTCCCACACAAGGCTTAGATCTTTTCCCTGGTTCCCCAAGTTCAAAACTTACTCAAACTTAAGGCACTTACTGAGTTCTTAATAAGGCTGAGAACTCCTGCAAGAAATTTCCAGAGAACATATTGCACTTGGCTATCATCCTCCATTATCCACTCTAAATCCCCTGATAAACAGGTTTTTCATTGATCTGGAGATCTCTAGAGCTGTGTTATCCATTAGGGTAACCACTAGCCACAAGTGGCTATGTAAATTTTATTTTATTTTGGCTGGCCGGTTAGCTCAGTTGGTTAGAGCACAGCCTTGTAATACCAAGGTCACAGGTTTGGACCTCTGAACCAGCCAGCCACCAAATAAATAAATAAATAAAGACAAAAGAAAAAAAAAATAAATTTTATTTTATTTTATTTTATTTTTATTTTTGCCCATAAAACAAGTCCTAATACCTTTAAAAAGACTAAGATCATAGAATATAATAGAAAGTATGTTCTCTTACCACACTAATAGAAGGAAATTTAGAAAATTCACAAATGTGTGGAAATTAAATAACACTCTCCTAAACAATGGGTAATAAGAAAAATCACAGGGAAAGTAGAGAGTACTTTGAGATAAAAATTAAACTGCAACATATCAAAATGCATAGGATGCAGGGTTCATGCAGTGCTTACAAGAAAATTTATACTTGTAAACACCTATATTTGAAGTAAGAAAAACCTCAAATCAGTAATGTAAACTTCTACCTTAAGAAAACAGAAAAGAAGAGCAAACTAAATCAAAAACAGATATAAGGACAAATCAACCAAATTTACAGCTATAATAATGTAACATCAGCCAAGCCAGGGCCGCTGGAGCTCAGGGGAAGAGGAGGAGAGACCTACGGAGTTCATGAAGATGGGAGAAACTACGATGAGAGAAAGTAAAAGCTGCTCTGAGCATTTTGGGCCTTGGCTGCTTTATTGCTGGAGCTGCTGAGCACATGCAGCAGGAGCCAGCAGAAGCTGCAGCTGTGCCCTTCAGATGGAGTTACTTGGAGGTGGCAGGGGAGAAGAGGGTCTTGGTAGCCCCCAGCACAGCAAGACCACTAATAGGGTTCCTCTGGACCCATGCAGGAGCAAGGAGCCAGAACAACTGAAAAAAGGCCGGTGAGTCATCACAAGGGACCGGTGCAGGGCCTGTCCCACGGGAAGTGTTTCCAGCATGGGCAGTGGAGGAGACGAGCCCACCTGGGGAACACTGGGACACAGCAGGGACAGCTGACCTGCCCCCCAGTCAGCACAGGACCACTCAGAGGAGACTGGTCAGGAATGCAGAATTGCATGGGGTGCAGTTTGATGAAAAAACTCAGGCCCTGATCAGAGATTCTACAGAGCACAGATCCACCGGGTCTCTGGAGAGCCGGAAGTACCTATAAGGTCAGCCATTAAACCCTGAGATGCACAAAAAACCTTCCCTAGGGAAACAGCAGCAAAGTAGCAATTTAAACAACCACACAGCTCAAGTACTGCTTCCCACAGGAAGCTCCCCCGTATTAGAAGCAAAGGACAAAAAATCATTTCCGGCCCAGGCACACCACCAGCAACTTGGGGCCTGTCTGGGAACTGGAGGCTTGTATCTGGGGACCGGACCACCTTCCCACAGCCAGGCACACTGAGCCAGCGCCTTGGGGCCCACCCAGGGATCCAGGGTATGGAGTCGGGGACAGGACCACCCTCCCAAAACCAGGCACAACATGCCAGCACCTCAGAGCCCACCCTGGGACCCAGAGCATGGAGAAGGGGACTTGTCCTCTCTCCCACAACCAGGCACACCAAGCCAGTGCCTTGAGGCCCACCCACGGTCCCAGGACATGGAGAAGGTGACCTGACCTCTCTCCCACAACCAGGCACACCATGCCAGCACTTCAGGGCCCATTTGGGGACCCAGGGCATTGAGAAGGGGACCAAACCTGTCTCCCACAACCAGGCACAACCAGCTAGCACCTTGGGTCCCACCCAGGGACCCGAGGCATGGAGCTAGGAACCAGACCCTCCTCCCACAACAAGGCACACCACACCAGTACCTCGGGGCCCACCCAGGGACACAAGTCAAGGAGAAGGGGACTGGACCTCTCTCCCACATCCAGGGACACCATGCCAGCACCTCGGGGCCCACCTGACCCAGAGGCACGCAGAAGGGGACTAGACCCCCCTTCCACACCAGGCACAAAATGCCAGCACCTCGGGGCCCACCTGGGTACCTGAGGCAGTGAGAAGGGGACCAGACCCTCCTCCCACAACCAAGCGCACTGCGCCAGTACCTCGGGGCCCGCCCAGGGACCCAGGACATGGAGAAAGGGACTGGACCCCTCTCCCATAACCAGGCACATGGTGCCAGTACCTTGGGGCCTGCCCAGGGACCAGAGGCATGGAGAAGGGGACCAAACATACCCCACTACCAGGCATACTGCCAGTGCCAAGGAGCATGGCAAAACAGCACCTCCACTTGGGTGGCCCACCACAGCCACTGCAATAACCATGGCTGCTGCAAAAGTGGCTAGACACCACAGCCACCATGCAGATGGTCCGCCAACCACTGGAGTGCATTCACACAAGAAGAGTCACCAGTAGAGACAAAGAAAAGAAGAGGATGTCTCTTTCCACAAAATCCATTTCAGAGTGACAGAAGAAGCATCTGCTCTATGATAATATTGGGGGACCTGATCACACCTCTCAGCATTGGACAGATTATCTAGGCAACAAGTTAACAGAGTAACCATTATTCTTTCAGAAGGAAAGAAGAAATCTAGGGCAATTAGAGGAGGGAGGGGGAGGAAATGGGGGAAGGTGAGAGGTTGGACAAGGAGCATAAAGAATAATTACGATTTGTAACAATATATATGCTAGTAATATTGATTTAATCAACATATCTCAATGTTCAACCCCAAAAATATGTATAATCGATTTTGATTCAATAAATAAATTTAAAAAAACAAAAACAGATATAAGAAGGAAACAACAAAGATGACAACAGAAATATATGAAATAGAGTTACAAAAACAAGAGAGAAAATCAACAAAACCAAAAGTTGATTCTTTAAAAAGATCAACAAAATTTGCAAATCTTTATCTAACTGACCAAGATTAAAAGAGAGAAGACCAAAATTAGCAAAATCAGAAATAAAGCAGGGCCATTATTACACTGTCATTATGGTTTTTTGTGGTGGTAGGATTTAGTTTCTTTCTATTGCTCATTTGCATTTTTGTTCTACCAGTGGGTTTGTTCTTTCTCGTGTATTTGTATTGTGGTAGTGATTATTGTTTTTCAGGTTCCAGATGCAGGACTTCCTTAAGAATTTCTTATAAGGCTGGTTGTGTGGTGGTAAACTCCCACAGTTTTTGTTTGTCTGGAAAAAAAAACACTATTTTTCTCTCATTTCTGAAGGATACTCTTGCTGGCTATAGTAATTTTAGCTGGCAGTTTTTTTCCTTTCAGTATTTTGAATATATCATCCCATCTTCTTCTGGAGTTTCTGTTGAGAAGTCTGCTGTTAGTCTGATAGGGGTCCCCTTATAGGTGACTTGACAATTTTCTCTTGCTTCTTTTAGGATTCTCTCTTGGTCTCTGAGCTTTGCCAATTTGACTATAATTTGTCTTGGAGAGGACCTTTTTGGGTTGAATCTGTTTGGGGATCTTTGAGTCTCCTGGCTCTGAAGGTCTGTGTCTCACCCTACACCTGGGAAGTTTTCCATGGTCATTTCATTGAATAGGTTTTCCATGCCCTTTCCTTTCTCCTGTCCTTCTGGAAACCCATGGTTTGAATGTTTGTGCACTTAAGGTCTGCTAGTTTTCTGAGATTTTCTTCCTTCTCTAAAATTCCTTTTCCTTTTTTTTGGTCTGCCTCAGTTATTTTGAAAAGACTATCTTCAAGGTCAGAAATTCTTTCTTCGGCTTGTTCTAGCCTACTGCTTAAGCCTTTGGTTGTGTTTTTTATTTTATTGAGTGAATCCTTCAGTTCCATGAGTTCTGCTACATTCTTTTTTAAGGTATTCATCTCTTTGTAAATTTCCTCCTTCAAATTCTGGATTTTTTTTTTTCTTATTTCATTATGTTATCTAACTGAGTCTTCTCATATCTCAGTGTTTCCCTAAGATTGTTGCTTGGCATTACTTTTCAGTCATTTAAAGTGTTTCCTGCTCTGTAGGAGCTGATATTTGAGAACTACTGTATTCTTTTGGTGGTGTCATATTTTCTTGGGTTTTCATATTTCTGGTATTTCTACATTGATGTCTGTTCGTCTGATAGAGCAGTTGCTTCTTCTACCACTCTGGAGTGGGCTTTGAGGAGAGAGATGTCCTCTTCTTTTTCCAGTCTCTACTGGTGAATCTCCTTGTGTCGATGCAGTCGAGTGTGGTGGGCTACCTGCACAGTGGCTATGGCTATTGCTGTGGTGTCAAACCACTTTTGTGGCAGCCATGGCTGTGGTCATGTCCTTGGTGGGCCATCCATGCAATAGTGGTGTTTTTGACATTCTCTCTTGCCTGCTTCTGGGTGAAGGGGGTGGCTGCCCTCAGCTCCCACCCAGGACCCCAGGCATTACTGTCTTGCCTGCTTACAGGCAGAGGGGCTATTTCTATTTCAATTTAACTAAAATGAAATAAAACTAAAAATTCAGTTCCTTGGTTGCACTAGCCACATTCCAAGCATTCATTAGCCACATGTGGTGAGTGGCTACTGGATTAGACAATACAATGTATAACATTTCCATGACTGCAAAAAGTTCTATTGGACAAAACAGCTCTGAAGCTACATGAACCTTTTCTCTAGAAGGAGGCAATGTAAATTTCCCTCAGATTACTAACTCTTGTTAGCAACCAAAGCTCAATAATAAATAAACCCATTTTTAGTGAATGTGTTATATACATCTTTGACATTTCCATGCACAAGATTACTATATTCAGATTTATGTATAGAATCAATAGAGGAGAAAAATATGAGGACAGAGAAAAATAAAAATAAGAAAGAGGCAAAGAGAGTGAGATCCCCCTCACCCCACAAAAAATAACAATAAAAGAAAAAATTCTTCTGGTCTACTGCACCTTATTGTTTCCTTTATAAATAACAATTATCAGAATTTACAATTATATTTTTTTGTGGTTAATTTTTTTTATTATCTGTCTCCCTAGACAGAATGTCACTACATGTGGTCAGGTAACATGCCTCTTTTATTCTTTAAAGTTTCCCCACTGTGTAGACATTGCTCTATTAATATATTTGTTGAATGAATGAATGAATGGATACTCTTATCATACCTTATTGTTCACCTGGATTATATATGCTAGAATGTTTTCACCACTTTAAAAAACAAGTGTTAATTCCGTTACTGAAATAGTTGGTTTTTCACTGTGAAACCACTTTTCTACTTTTAACCTTAACACACCAGAATTCCTCTTTTCAGTAAAAGTTTTCACACTGTGAATTGGATGATTTTACCTATGGATGAGAAAATAATTTAGGTTTGATTTACTTTACATCCTTGGAGTCTTCTGCTAATGTTGGAAAGTTGTTTGACATTTAAAAGCCATTTTATGACCTTGACCTTGAACTTTGGAGGTTACAATTTGATTCAACATTTACCTCATTGTTTTGAGCCAAAGCAGACTTAATCTGGGTGAATCAAAGATGAATGAGAGTGATCTTGCCCTATCTCTCTTAACCCCCTCCAGGGTCTGCTACATAACTTGCAGGCCCAATGCAAAATAAAAATATGGGGTGCTTGTTCAAAAGCCAGGAAAAAAGTACCATTAAAGGTATTAAAATATAAAGCCTTTCCTTTCATCTGATCTCTCTCTCTCAACTTGTCATTTTTTAAAAAAATTTGCTATTTACCTTTGTTCCAGTAAAAAAAATTTTTAATTATTAGCATAAAATTTATTATTCATCTTTATATTGCATAAGGCCAGTTTTAAATGCATTGCACTTGTATGTGGAATCACAAAAACACATTTTGTAGTTTATACGTGCTTATGTAGTTTGTTTTTTAACAGTGCAGTGAACAAAACTAACTCAACTGTTTTTATTTCACTTCTTGATAACACACACATTCTACAAATTTCAACATGATGACAGCAGGGCATTAAAATTAGCTGAGTACCTGTGTGACCACTGGTCACACAGCCACAAAGCTGGCCTGTCCTCAATTCTGTCCCAATCCCAACATGAAGTAGCTTCGCAGAAAACATTGACCCCTTTGAAATCACACCAGGAAAACAGTGAGAATAACAACTTCAAAAGAGTTCCACTTGCCTCACAAAATACTTGGAATTAGAAAAGTTAACACTGTTAGCACAATGTACCTGCCCTTCAGAAATTTGTTAATCAGGTTGCCTAAGCTGCTCTCCAGGACGCCTACTCCTGGGCTAAAGTGCTGAGGCCAAAATACTATCATCTCCATTGAGACTACCTGTCAAGGAAAAGTTCCTGCCCCTGACTTAGTGGAAGGCTAACTTAGTGGAAGATATGTAGCCAAAGGGGTCTCTCACCCTGTATATCCTGATGGCTGCAGGTGTTAGAATCTGGCAGACCTGGTTTCAGGCCTGAGATCTGCCATTTAGTATCAATATGACCTTGAGCATGTGACCAAACATCTCTGGGTTTGTTTCCTCATCTGTAAAATGAGGATAATATTAGAACCCATCACACAGAGCTTTTGTTAAGGTTAAATATGATAACATATCTATGGGGCTAATCCCAGATCCTGTTATTCAGAAAGTGCTCAATGAGTGGAAACTGCTATAACTGTTATTATAACTATGTATATAACATCAGTCACATCTTGGTAAAACACCTTTCCCCAGTTCTCCAGTTATTTTCTCAGCTTCCTGATAAGTATTTCTTAAGAAATGAGTCAATAGAAATCTCTATGTTCTAAACACAGCTCCTTAAACAAGGAATGCAGAGCTCCCTCTGCTAGAAGAAAAGACAGAAATGAATTAAATTAAATTAATCACACTGTTTATAAATCATTGTTTAAGCAACATGAGACAAGACTTGTTTCCTGGGTACATCATGCCCTGTGCTGAACAGTTGGGACTGTTATTTTGAATGTGCCTTCTGGCTTTTAAATTACCTGTAGCCATTTTTTTGACCCAACATAAAACACCCTAACCATGTCAAACAAGTTGGGTACATTGTGTGTGTATGTTTTCCCCCTTTTGCTCTGCAGGTGCTCACACAGTTAGGGTTCTGTGCAGCAACCTTCTGAGATTGGTGCCCACAATAGTGAGGGATTGTGCATGCCACCCTGCAGGGCAAGCCCCAAAAGAACACCAGCTCTAGAAATACCCAAAGGGGTTTATCGGACGTCAAGAATGGAGGCAACATGGTGTGATGCCCTGGCCTTTGACTCTGGCTGCACATGACAGGCACCTAGGATCTCTTAAACAATACCTGAGCCTGGGCTCCACTTGTAGAGACTCTATTTTCATTGGTTTGGTTAGGGACCAGAAATCCATAGGTTTTGGGAGACCTAATGTGCAGCAGGTTGAGAGCTACTGGTGTACTGGAAGGAGCAGGTGACATGTCTTCTAATCCCTTCCTGGTCACCACGAAGCCATCATCTCTCTCAGCACCAATAAAATGAGGAAGTTGAATTAGATAAAAGCTTTAAGTTTAGGTTTGGCTGCATATCTTAAGACTACTGAGATTGGATGAGTTTAAACCACTAGTTTTCAATCGGGGACAATTTTGCTTACCAGAGGACATTTGGCAATGTCTGGAGGCATTTTTGGTTGTCACAACTGGAGAGTGCTACTGGCATCTAGTTTGTGGGGGCCAAGGATGCTGCTAAATATGTGACAATGCACAGGACAGCCCCCCACAACAAAGAATTGTCTGGCCCCAAATTTCAAGACAGTGCTAAGATTGAGAAACCCTGCTTTAAACTTGTCCTCTGGGCTTTGCAATGGAGACCTTCTTTGCCACTACCAGAGGACAGCAGGAGAGGTCTTCCAGCAATGCCAGGAGGTGCAGCCCCTGCACCATTTGTCTCCTTTCAATCCATATCCATTCTCAAGACACGAAAAGTGGGAGAAAAAACCCTGTAGATATTGTTCCTAGGAGGAAGGGTCTTGAACTTCCGTGGTTACAATGCCAGCAGTATCCTTGCAGATAAGTCTTTTCCACAAGGCAGGCTCTATGAGCTTGTTCTCTCACAGCATGTACTTGGCAAGGACACAGCCCTCCCAATTTAGTCAGAGCAGCTGTTCATGAAAGAATCGCCTCCAAAGCACACTAACAGACCCACTGGAAAACCATAATCCCATGTAAATGTGTGCTTAGTCCATAGTGTAATGAGTAAGGTCCCTGGCCCATAAAAAGGGTAGAGGCTTCATGTTATAGTACAAATTGACAAACTGGAGCATGTTCAGAAGAGGATGAATACCATGATTTTCTCTGCAGAATTCATGATATATGAAGAGCAGTGGAAGGAACTAGGGATGCTGAGCTTAGAGCAAAGAGGATTCAGGGCATAAGCATCATTATTACATATCTGATGGGCTCTTATGGGAAAGAGGGATCTGACTTGTTCTGCATGGCCCCAGGGAGAAAGGTAGGCTACAAAGAGTTGAGGTTATGAGAATATGTATTTCAGCACAAAATGAAATGGACTGCCCTATGAGGGAGTTTCTAGTAAAGTAGAAGGAGAAAACTGGATGTCACTGGAAGCATTGACTGATCTCTAGTCAGCATTTCTAAGAAAGGGGGAGGAGATTTTTTTCTTTCTTTAATTAATTATTATTAGCATTTTCATCATTACAAATTATAGTCTTTCACCATGCCCTCACGCCCTTCACCTGACCTATCACTTCCCATCTCCCCTCTCTCCCTCCCCCCATCTCTAGTATATCCTTAGCTTTGTTCTCTCCTTCTGAAGGTTCAAGGTATTACTTTGGTCTTTTTCTTTCTCTCTTTCTTTCTTTGTTTCTCTTCCTCTCTTTTTCTCTTTCTTTCTTTCTTAGCACCCAGTTATGAATGAGAACATGCAGTATTTCTCTTTCTGTGTCTGGCTTAGAGGAGATTGAAAGAGATGTTCTCAAACCCTTCTTTTGTGATCTTGCAGTTATAGAATCACAGATGTCTTTCCACAATGCAGTTAAATAGAGGAGAGAGCAAAGACTACTTTAGCCAGGGTGACATTTTGTTTGATTGAAACTGGAGAACTTCCAGAAAGATTACCAGTGAGAAAAGATATGTCAAGGTAATATTGTCATTTTCAGGGGCCCTTCTAGTTTTCCTTAATGAGTCTGCTGGCAGTCTGTGGCTAGGAGAAAATGTAGACATTTCTAAGAGAGAAATGTCTGTATGGATGCTCAGTGGTACCCAGCTGACTTGATGCCTGAGACTGTATTTGAGGAAGGTATTGGTCATATCCCAATCAGGATAAATTTCTGTTGTTAGAAGCTTTAATATAAAAAGAGATTTGCAAGGAGAATGAGCTCTGGGCTGGGATTAAGGAGATGTCCCCTCAATCTTGTTTTTACAATACTTCTTTCTTCACATAGATAGTTAGGACCCGAACTTCAGGATCTGGAAAGAACAAGGCAGAATCCCAATTTAGGAGGAACTGGGTTACTGATGAAGTAGTTTAGTATTATGGTTGAAAGCATAGGAGCTGCTGTGTGACAGACCATAGTTTGACTTCTGTGAAGCTGCGTGATCCTGGGCAAGTTTCTTGAGCTCTTGGTGCCTCAGTTTCTTCCTGTGCAAAATGGGAGCAAAGGGGGTTCTTGCCTCATAAAACTGTTGCTTTTATGAGATACTGTACGTATAGAGCCTGGAACAAAGTAAATTATTGATAAATTGTATTCTCATTGTCATAATCATCATCTTATTAAGCAAACAGGCAGGAGCCCTGGTTAGTAGGACAAGACTCCTACTTCTGGAACTCTGGTTTGTTATGGTAACAGGGTCTGAAGGGAAATGGTTTGCTATCAAAATCACCATAAGGTCCTCCTGAAAAGGAACAGAATAGATCCTGAGCAGTGGGTTGAGACAGAGGAGCAGAAGTCCTTTGACTGCAAGGATAGGAGGGCCATGGGGAAAGGAGCCATGCAGAGTTCTAGCTGTCCTTCTGGAAATGCTGGGAAGCTTTCTCCAGCCCCTGAGCAAGAAGACCCCTGAACGGCTTATGATTACAAAAACAAGCAACGGAGAATGCACTGGGTTATATTCAGCCAACAAGCCAAGAACCTACTTTTCACAACACAATTTCCAAATAGTCTTTTCTTATTTCCATGCCTATTTCAGGTTATTTTTAACAAGATTCTTAGAAACATTTCACAGTTAGAATTGCTCTTGGAGAGGTGTTTTGTTTTGTTTTGTTTTGTTTTTCCATAAAAAATGAGTGAATATATTTTGATAAACCTGACAAACAAATATATTTGGTATCTGGTCATGTTCCCTTTATCTTTTCAGACATTTGTTTTCTTTGCTGGCTGGTATAATTTAACTTTTTCCTCTATTTGTAAGTTGGTATTGCCTACTCTGAGTTTCTGACTTTAGGGAAAGTAGTGTGTATGCATGCACATGAGTGTATGTATATACATATACATATACACACACATAAACACACATGTACATGTATACATACAGACATGTGAGTAATTGTCATATCTAATAACTAGTTGCTTTAGGAATGATTTGGTTTGCCTGTCCAGACATCACCATCTTCATCTTCATTCTCATCATCTTAGCAGCTGCCATTTACTGAGCACTGTTTTATCTGCCAGGCATTGAGCTAAGTATATTATAGCATATGCCATCTCATTGAATCCTTACTGTGTGGAGCAGGTATTATCATCTCTGTTTTACTTATGGGGAAACTAGACTCAGAGAGATTAAATAACTTGGCCAAGACCCCACAACTGGTGAGTGATAGGCTCAGGATTCTAATACACGTTCATCTGATTTCAAAGCCCTTGCCATTAACTGCTAAGCTATGCCCCTTGCTAGTTAACTCAAAACTCTTTTAAGAACGCAAAAGTGTTAATTCTTAGACATGGGGAGGGCTTCAGAAGTGATATGGTCAAATATTGCCAATGATACAATGATCTCTCCTACAACATCTCTGGCCAGTAGCTGTCTCTCTCTCCTCTCAATGAGGGGCAGCTCATTACTATCCAAAGCAAGGTGTTCTGTTGCTTGAACAGCCCTAATTGTTGCAATGTTTGGTCAAATTTTACTCCCCTGTGTTTGAACATTATACAAGCTTAGAATTTTATAGGTAGAAGTGATAACAGAGCTTGAGCATTCTGATGGTTTTCAAACATTTTTTTTTCAGGTGTAGAAATCTTTTGTTGAAATGAATGACAGTGGAACTGCTTTGATCAGAGCAGGTATTGGTACGATTCTGTGTGTACACAGAATCATGGCCACTGCCCCATCCCTCCAATGTCTCCTATGGATACTCAATGAGCTTATTTGTTACAGTCATGTAAAAAATAACTTTAAATAGACCGCTGAACCCAATATTTTACAGACAAGAAAACTGAGGCTCATAGAACTTAAGAAGTTTGCCTAAGGTAATGGAGCCATATCAGCAGAGGAACAAGGACCAGAACCCAGGTCTAAGAACTAGGTCTAGGCTACCTTCTCACTTACTTATTAATTCATCCATTTATTCGTGCTTTATTGTTACATTTCTAATAGGATCCAGGCACTGTTCTAAGCAGAGGAGATACAGCAGAGACCTAGATAGGCAAGCACCCTGCCAATAAAGAGCACATAATCAAGCTTTTGCCTTCCCGCTTCTTTTTGATGGTTCAGGCCCTGCCACTGGAAGCCATACAAAACGCACACACACAAATTAATCAGACCACCCTGGGTAACTTTGACATTCAGTCCAGTTTTTCCATGACTTGCCAAAAGGCTGGGCTCTAGAATCGAATGCACGGCTATTCACATATTTTGAAGATTATAGGGAGCCCTTTCCTCAACAGGGTTGCAAATTACAATTTATTTTTTCTGCCTCTGGTTTTCTTTTAGGACTACGTGTTATAATATAATCATGGGGAGAGAAGCTGTTTCACATGTATCATTCAGGAGGATGGAAAGGCCATTCAGATAAGTGGGATTTTAAACTGCAAATTCCAGCTAGATTGCACTGTAATAGAATAACCTTGAGCAGTATAGTGTGACTTGCCGTGGGAGATAGGGAAGGTCATGTAAAGCCCTTCTTGGCCTGATCCAATCTAGTTTTCTGCCTCATTTCCCCCAACTTTCCCCTGCAGCCTTGCTCCCCGCACCTAACTCTTTGTGCAATAAGCATTTAAGTTGGTCAGCTTTCCCCAAATAATCAGTTCTCTTGCCTCTGGATCATTTCTGCTGTCTAGAATGCTCTGTCCCATTTTCCTCCCTGGCAAAAGCCTGCTCCTTTTCTCCAGGCACTGTTCCAATAGGAGCTCTCTAAACTTTCCTGAACCCCACCCTCTCAATCTCTGAGCAACAATTAATTGCTTCCTCCTCTAGGTTCTCTTACCACCCGACTTCTTCTTCTCTTGGAGGTTCAGCTCATTCTGCGGGATCTTAAATACTCTCTTTGTACCTGACTCACTTGGGTGCCTCCCAAGAGCAGCACCTAAAGGTTGAGGGTACTTGTTGGGTGAAGTTGCATGTTTTGTGACCATGGTTCAGTGAGGATCTGAGTGAAGATCCTGGCTCCATCACTCTCTGGAGGTTCAACCTGGCGCAATTTACCAGGCATCATTCTACTCAGCTAGTGCCTGCAAAAAATACCACCTATGTGATAGGATTGTGGTGAAGATTATATGAGATCATCCATGATTTGCTTAGCACAGTCATTGGCACATAATAAACTCTCAGTAAATGTTGGCTGTTTTTATTTTGAATCCGTATTTTCTCCTAGACATTTTTAGGTTCTCTTATATTGAAATGATTCAACAGATAAGGCAGGCAAACAGTCTGACCCCACAAAGACTCAAAGTTCCAATCCTTTAATTTGTCTTTTAGAAACTGTGGTACAATTATTTGAAGTTGATACAACAAACAAACAGAAAGGACATTGTTGGGGGGGAGGGGGGGAGGGAGAAGGGAGGGAGGTTTTGGTGATGGGGAGCATTAATCAGCTACAATGTATATCGACAAAATAAAATTTAAAAAAAAAGAAAGAAAGAAAAAGACCTTCTAACCAGAATTTTATATCCAGTAAAGTATACTCTTTAAAATTCAGAACCAAATAAAGACTATCATATAAAAAAAAAGAAAGAAACTGTGGTAGACAATGGGGAAAAACATCTCACCAGGTGATTGGTTTGACCTCATACTTATATATGCATGTTGAGAAATAGGGAAAGAGGTACATTGGGCTTAGAATCAGGCACACCTGATTTGATCCGGCACTTTGGCATATTGGAACACAGACATATCTGACACTGGCGATTGAATTAAAGAGCCCCTGGAATATATTTTGTCCAGAGGCCTCATGGTTAGGCATCCCGAACTGTGCAGACTTAGCTATGTGGGGTCCTTTCTACAAGCAGCACAAAGTAGTAGAAAGACCACTGGCCTGAGATCCTGGAGCTTCTGCCATGTGGATGGGTTGCTTTACGTTCTTGCCAAGACATGAAGCTCTCTGCAATTCAGTTTTTCATCTGTCTCATAGGGACCTCTATCACTTGCATGCTACTTTCATTATTTTTTTTTACCATATCAGCCATTATTTATTTACTATTTGTCTTTATATACATTTGTAATCTAAATAAATATATTTGTAAAGGAAAATCTGTATCATGACCTTAAATGCAAAACCATAAATAGAAGATAATTTTAAAAATAAATGCAGTGAAAACAAAACAAATTTATTAAAGTTTAACTTGATCCTGTTGCTTGCCAAAGGCTCTGAGCCTGAGGCAGCTCTGCATCTATTAGTTATTAGAGACTTGTTAAAGCCAGAGTGTGGCCAAACTGAGTCTTTTCCTTTAAAATAAGCAGGATAAGTAAAAGAAATAATTTTAATACCCTTGCTGTGATTCAAATTACTTAATGCTGTGACTGTTGTCTAGCATATCACCTGCTAAACACATCCCATGTTTGGAAAACACTTGATCTTCCAGCATCCATATTCCAGAGTATTCTGGTTGATAGCCAATCTAAGGACAAATGAAGAAATTGACCTAGAGCGTTGCCTTTTGAATAAATGAACTTGCTGATAACTTGTTACAAATCACTGTTCACTATTTGCTGTTTATAGACAACTCAATTTGTTTTCACCAGCTAATGGTACCCAGGCATTCTAGTTTTCATCACATGCACAGCACCTGAAGAAATATTGCTTGGTGCATAACTCTTTACATTTTTACCTTCTCATCTTCGTGATTTATCACCAAGTCTTTTTTTTATCTCTTCATCTTCAATGTCACAAAAATCAATAAATAGCTCCTTGTCCACTTTGCTAAAATGGACTGTTTGCATTGATTGCTTCCATTCTGATCCCTTTGGAGCTCTCCTGAGTGCCTCACACTTTTAGCTCTGGCCCTCTGATTTGCTGGTTCTTTCTCACTATTGCCTCCTAAGAAGTCTCTATCTCTAAGCTCTCTCTCAGGCATGAATAGAACAGTTGGAAATCCACTTGCTCAGAGAATCTCCTACTCCTGTGTGCATAAGAATCAGCTGAGAGAAGTTTTTAAAAATGTGGATATCTGCTCTCCCCACCACACCCCTGCCTTCCCGCCCACCCTGTCAGAGGTCTGTGTGGATCCTGGGAATCTGTATCTGTTATAGGTACCCAGTATAATTCCCATGCTCATAGCCTCTGGACCTTTGAGAAAGATGACTTTACTAGTGATTCTTGTTCTCTCTGTCCTCCTCCTTTTCTTTTCCTCATTCTAGAACACAAGTAATTGTAAGTCGGTTTCATTAGCTGGTAATATTAAATTTCATCACAAAACTCTCCCCACCACACAAATGATTTCCGTGTTTCCCAGTGGGTAGAATTCCTGGTTGGGGAGGCAGAATGCCTGATTTATAGCACTAAATCCACCATTACCCACCAATCAATCCATGCCTGTACATTGTACTTCTGTTCTCCTCTAAAATGGAAATAATACTCTGTACCTTTCTTCTTACAGATTTGTGTTGAAGACTAAATGTGGAAAAATATATGAAAATACTTTATAAATTGTAAAGGTTTTACCAAAGCCATTAAAACAACAACAAAAAACTACATTTAAAAAACTCATCTGTTAAAATATTGGAGAAAGATTCTTTTTTAATGATGTTTTGCATCAGGGATTTTTGTGTGGCTTTGCCAATGTTTCTGATCAAGCATATGTTTGAGGACAGTTGTGATCTCACTGCATTTTAAGTTGTGGCACCTCAGTCCCACCCTCTCTTGCCCTACCCAGATACATTTAACAGCTTTGCAATGTAATTTCACAGATTCAGAAACTGAGGTTTTTTAGATTCTTTAATAGAAATCAAAAAACTACCCTCCCAGTGTTTCCAGCAAAACCTTTTCCCTCCACACGGAATATAAAGTATCAGATACTAACAATAGAATATTAAAAGCCAAATTTGAAGCAATTACCCACAGCTTTGGAGAACAGTCCCACACACAGCTGGTGCCCAATCAGAAAGCCTGTATCTGTCACCCACCATCCCTGCTACTCATAGAATCAGAGTGTCAGAGCTGCAAAGGATCTTATAGATTATCCTCCTTCTCATTTAACAAGTGGGGAAAGTGAGGCACAGGAAGGGACTAAGTCATCCAGAGTCACTAAGCTGGAGGCTAAACAGGTCCTGTCTTCTGGTTCACTGCTCACATTGCTGCACTCTGCTGCTTCCTTTGCTGAGTTAGTAGGGTGACCTTGTAGTTGCGAGTAAAGGGGCTCACTGAGTGGTAAAGCCTCATGTACCAGGTGTGATCTGTTGCACCAGAAGGAGATCTCTTGTGATGCCGCATAATGCACCGTCATTTTTTATCTTGAATGAAAACCCAAAGGGCAGATGACACTAAAGTGTAGACTACTAGCAATTATGTCAGTACAATAGAGTAAACTGAGACTGTTTGGCCCAACCAGGACATAAGTCACCCTGTCATTATTCTCACGTCCTCCTGTGCTCCATTGAGAGGGAGGTAATATTTGGAGTCCTGCATGGAGTTAGAGGTTGGGCCATTGTCTTTCCTTTTCTATGGCTCCTCTCTTTGGCCAGGGTTATATCAATGTAGACTCAATAAAAAGGAGTGGCACCAGGCATCAAATAGCAATTCTAGGATAATTTCAATCTTTATTTGAATCTCTAGAAGAATAGTATGAGAGCCAATATAACCTTTGGGAAACACTTCTCAAAGAATCTCCTCCTCTCTTTCAAACTGCTCTGGAATCTTTGACACACTCAACCCCATTGCTTTCTTTATCCCTCATCTTCCTGCCTTGTCTTCCATCCTGTCTCCTTTATGAACTCTTTATGATGTTCATTCACATAGCCCTCTCTCTTACTATGTCTTCCCTACTTTCCTCCTGCCTTTGCAGGATTTTTTTTTTTTCCTTTTCCACCTAGTCTCCCCAGTTGTACATCACAAAAAAAAATTAGGAGCCCATCTTGAAATGGCTCTCTCTAATGGGCAGGAGGGGTTAATAGGAAAGAGTCCCATGTTAACATCCCATTCATACTGTGTTGCACTAAAAGAAGCCACATCACACTGTAGGCTTCCCATGCATGGAAGAGATATAACATGCCTTCCTGCACATATTCACTTCACCTGGAGTCTGCCATAGTGGGACAAGAAGATGCTAGGGACAGCAGGACCTGAACACTGAACTTAGCAGTGGTAGTTCTCAAGATGGTGAGTGGCAATATAGCAGAACAATTAAAAGCACAGATTTTGGTATCAAAATGACCTAAATGTAAGGTTTGACTTTGCCAATCATTAACTGTGTACACTTGAGCAAATTATTAAAACTCTCAGAAACTCAATTTCCTTATCTGTTAAATGGGTATAAAATACATGAATTAATTCATATAATGCACTTAGCTCAGTCCCTGGCACATGAGTGCTGCCCTAATGGGGTGGTTGTTTTTACCATTGCTAATAATGACAATAATAACAAATATGATACCAAAGGAGTCTGACTCTCATGAGAAATGAGAAATTCTCCCTTCCTCCCTTTCTCCTTCCCTCTCTTCCTTCCTTCTCCTCTTTCCTTCCTTTGTTTTTTCTTCCATTCACTCTTTTTTTTCTTAATAGATATATTCAATGAATAAGATCAATAAAAATTTAGGACAGCATGTAAAGATGTGAGGGCACATCTTGAGTTATCTAGAGAACTTACTCTTTAAAACGGCATGTGGAAAATTTGGAAGAAGGAATATACAACCAAGGATGAATCAAAGCTATGTTCAGAACAAGTAGCAAACCCAGAAATAGTTAGATCTTATTATTTAGGGAAGAAATCTTGCATATTCTGCTGCAGTAAGAATAGACTTCCAACTGGAAAGAAGAGAACATTGTAAGGAGAAAGTTGCTGTCCAGGACTGATGGAAAGCATTTAACTGTCTCTGAGCCAAGTTGTACTGTATCTCTGGGGCTTAAAGGAACTGCCTGATAACATCTCTGAATGATGTTCTTCTAAGACTGGGCAAATAGTGGAAGCTTGGAGATCAGTAAATATTGTGCAATTCTTCAAGAAAACTAAAGTTAGGTTTCAGAGACCATAGACTCATAGCTTGAAATACATCTTACCAAAATTCTAAAGCACTTATTCCACAAATGATTTGTGCACAAAGATTGGTGTTGTTTTTTTAAAAAGTATTCATGCCAAATAATTGTATTATCTGTTAATACAGATTTTCTGTTTGGCAGCGATATCTCAGCAAGGCATTAGACAGTGGTCATTATGGGAAATAATCTGGAAAGCATAATATATAATAGTTATTAAAGAAAATGGGAATGTGTAGCCTGGAGAAGAGAAAACTGGGAGGACATAATTAGTAGAGGGTAGAATTTGAGTGAGCCCGGCAACCACCAGCTGGACATTGTAAGGAGGCAGATTTTAGTTGGACTTTAACAGGCTATTTCTAATAGCTAAAGTTGCTCCAAATTAATATGCACTGACCTATCACTGGAGATTCCTAGGTAGAGGCTAAACAACCACCCAAACAAGTGGTACAAACGGGTTCCTGCATTGGGTGGGCTCTTTCACTAGATGATCCGTGACATCCATTCCAACTTTGAGGTTCTATGATCTTCTCCTCTTTCCAGGGATGCAGTGGAGTGTGGTGGCCAGTGGGACAGTCAGTGCCACCCCCCAGCAACTTCTCCTTTGGTGGCTGCTCAGCCTGGTGACACTTAGGCCCTTGGGACAATGACCCAGAAGACAGCCATGCTTCTGAGAGAGGGTCAGGTCCTAAGCTGCTGCCTGTGCATGACTGCACCTGGTGTTCTCTTCACCTGAGGCCTCCCAACCGCTGGTGCAGGCACCCCACGCACACCGGCTTTACCCCCAAGATTCCAGCAGGTGGCGTTCGAGAGAGTCAGGGGACAGAACGGCCTCCACTTTTCATTTCCCAATACCCCCACTTCCTGGAGTTTCTGCTCTTGCCTCACAGTCTCTGGTGTCCACAACATGTTTCTCTTACTGTGCGTGGTCTGTCTCACTCATGTTCCAAACACGATCGTGCATTGTGTCCTATCTCACTGATAAATGTCTCCAAATACGCCTTCTTTGCTGTGTCTACACACAGAAATTGTCAAAACACATCCTCCCTGTGACTGTCTTGGTCAGAGTCATGTTCCAACAGCTCACAGTTTTTGCTTGGTCACATCTGTCACAGCCATGTTCAAACTCCCCACTGTCTCTTCTTCCTCCTGTTCTGTGCCAGACACTAGCACACTTTCTTCCCTGTGTCTGGGTCCAGACGTGCATCCTCTTGGCCACCTTTGTGTCAGTTACAGTCTTCCACTTGCTCTTTCTTATGTCTAGTGTCAGCTCTTTTCTTCAGGACGTGCTCCATTTATTTACCACGGAAGACACAAGGGCAGAAATCTACCAAAGAAAAATGGTCTCTGCAGCATCCCTGGAGAGAAGCTGAAGACAGACAGCTTCCTCCCAGTGCCATGGCCGCAAGACTGCTCTGAGATGCTTGCTCTCCTGTCGGGCTAGAATGCGACATCTTCTCCTAAGGAGCCTTGGGCAAGGCTGGCAGCATTGTAGATGTTTATTAAGACTTTGAAATCTTTTCCATGAGCTTGTGGTGAAGCCCACAGTACCAGTTTAAAACTCTTGAATCTGGCCTTGTTGCTCCCAAAGGAGCGAACCGTTGGAAATTCACACTGTATGGGCTCTTCGCTCCAGGCAGTCCTCGAGGGAGAGGGGGCAGGACCCAGAAGTACTGGGAATGGGAAAGCAGTGTGTGACTTGAAGTCAGAGGACCCAGGTCCCAGCACTGGCTCTGCTCCTAATATGCTGTGAGATCTTGAATAACGTCCTTCCATCTCTGGACCTCACTTTCTACATCTGTCAACTCAAGCTTGGACCAGGGAATGTCTATGATTTCCTTCCTTTTTATGAACAACAGGATGCTGCTACAGCCATCTGCTACCTCGAACAGCCAGGCCTGCCTGATTTTTGGCTTTGTTTCAAAGTAACTACCGTCTTCATTTGGGCCTTCTAGAGCCCTGACCTTGACAGCTTTGCCCTTCAGATTAACTCTGGTTGTCTTTCATTCAAAGTTGAGTCCATAGCTCTTGCCAGCTGCCCCAGAGCAAAGGTCCCAGGGAGGTAAATACCACTTCCCAGAGCTGTGTGAGGCTTTAATTTTGATCTTGGCTGTGGTTCGATAGCATCTCATCTCAGGACTGTTCGTCATACTCTCTTTCCTCTTGCTGCTTATGAAGTGTCAGTTATCATTTCTGTTGATGTTTACTTCAGTTCTGGAACCAAACCCAACAGGAAAGAGACTTTGGAATGAGGAAGAGAAGATTGCCCAAACCAGCCAAATGCCAAGAAAAAATTCTCTGTCCTGTGAAAGCTTAATTTAATTGGAGAGAAGGTCATGCCTTAGGCAAGGGAAACAGTCCCCGAAAGAGAAATGTTATTTAGAACTCCTGAATGCTGTTGAGAAATATTTCTTCATGCTGAAATGCTCCCTGTGCAAGTTGGGACTCTTGCTGATCAGTGGAGCAGATTCGACTGGGGAATCTATTCTTGTCAAACATGAAGAAAATTTATTTAAATTCTAACTTGCACACTGACTCTCTGCCATCACTAGGCTCAGCAACCACCCTTAGGAGTCAAGTGCCATTTTGAGGATGGTTCTTTTCCAGTACAAAGAAGGATGCAACAAGCTTCTGAGACCTGTGGCTCTGGACCCATGAGACCACCCACTCTGCTGTGGCTGCCATACACCCTACCTGCCACCTCCATGAGAACATTGGTGAGGAGGGCACAGCTTGGAAGCAGCAAGGGCACTGAGTCCATTCCTGACTTCCCAAGTGAATTGAACTAATAGTTGAATGTCTATGGCCCCAGAGATCTCTCCGGCCTACTTCACAAAATTGTCATGGAGATAAATAAGATAATTTTTATGAAATATTATGTAAATCATAAAATGCCATTCTATATGTTTATTTTTACTTTGGATGTTTTGGATTACTGTGGATGTGCCTGAGTTCTCAAGGAGTAATTTATTCACCAGGAGGTGAACCAATTTAGAAAATGAATGTTCTATGTTGAAAAATAATACCCAAGGAGTACCCTTTGGGTACCAATTCTTCCAAATCCACACCTCCTCATTTGGTCACTCCAGGTTGCCCAACATATGGATTTATACATCACAAACATTTTCATTTAAGGGGATTTTGTTTGTTCTCAAAGTAAAGAGGTAGATGGGAGAGATGTGGACTACAGGCTAATTTTGATAAGAATGAGCCTAATGTTTTATATAATTTCAAAGTCACATGAAGTAAATTAAAATGCTGTTTGCCATGAAAAAGTGTAGTTGGAGAAAAAACATACCTGGGCCATCAAAATCATTCCCACACTATGAATTCAATATATATGCATAGATATGTATAAATGCTATGAAAAAAATCAAACACAGACCAGGCTACGAATGACCAGCTAACAAGAGTTACATAAAGAGTCTACTAAGACACTGACCAGATAATTTTTGAGATTTTTTTCTGATCTGATAGTCTATGTAAATTATTAATTATGGTTTAATGTTATTTTATTTAACACCTTAATTTTGTTTACATTTTTAATAGAGTAGAATTACAAATGGGCCACTTGTATGGTTTATAATGCACTTAGTCTCCTTGTGTAATCAACATCTAAAGTACATGTGTGCCCATTATACAGAACGTAGAACTTAATTTTATAATTTAGAAGGATTACAAATTTTAATCATGGCTGCATCTTTAGTTTTATGAAATTGTTAGTTGTATCTATGATTTATTTGAAGCTAAAGCTTTGAAAGTACTAGGGTCCTCAATTTTAACTTTGTTTCCTTGGAAAGCACCCTTGGCTTTATGATTACCTATTTTTTGATGTGGTTCCCAGGAATGTGTTCTGGGAAAAATAGGAGCCTACATAGACTTTTTTAATTGATAAATTCTATTTATTGATAAACATTGATAAGTTATACACATGTTTATATGAGTGCATTCTGTACATGTTTATATAAATTATATATTAAAGGAAATCTTAAGTCCTAAAACGAATAACTGAATTTTGAATGTGCGATACAGTGCCAAAGTCATCCCCCATGACTCAGTTCTGCAGAGCTGCTCTGTAGCCTCCAGGAGCTCAGTGCATCTCCCAGAAGTCAGGATCATTTGAAGCTGGAGAATTTTCTGTCTCCAGTATCAGAATCTCCTCAAAGTGTCAGAACCTTTAGATAATGTGACTCTACCTATCTGTCTGTCTGTCAACTTCATCAAGGCCTCATGAACTAGGACAGATCTCTCTGACATGGTCACCCCACGAGCAAAGGATGAGAATCCATCCCAGCCATTCACAAGGCACAAACCATTTGGATCCATTCAAGGCAATGTGACAGTTGTACATCAAGACGTCTTGGATTGAGGTTATGAAACATGTGCCTCCTTAACTTTTTTTTTTTTTTTTTTTTTTTGGTGTTATGATCCATGAAGGAGCTCAGGGTCCAGCTCCCTTAGGCCCAAATTATGTGTCAATGAAATCCGGGTCTAAAGCCCTAAACAGCTGAACCGGGGACTTTCCTCTACTGGTCTGTGATAGTGCCCGTCTTTCCTTTTGTCCTTAGTTCCTCTGAAGCAGTGTTCATAATACTGCTGTGAGCTATTTTACCAGGTAGCAACCCTTTTCTCAGAATCATACCTCCCACTTACTTACAAACTTTTTCCTCCATATAGGAAAAATAGAATTTAAAGATAATACAAATCTTTCCATGAACTTTTTGAAGTGCCCTTGTACTCCATCTCCTGAAACTTCCTTCCTAGAATGCAAACCTGAGCCTTCACTGGCAGTGAAGCACCTGCTATGTCCAGACAGAGTACTACATCCCAGAAACCTCCTGTGGAAGCAGTCTCCAGACTAACCAAGCCTTTGGAGGCTGTCTCCTTTCTTGCTTGTTTTCCTAATTGTCTAGCTTCACTTTGGAACAGCCATCCCCAGACTCATTCAAGGGGGGAGAAACTAGCATTGATTTAGCACTTACTGTGGGCTAGGTGATTTCTATTTGTTATGTGGTTTAATTCTCTCCACAGCACTACAGTGTTCAGAGAAACAGATATTTTTTGAACACCCCACTATGTGCCAAGTTTTATTGCCACAGGTCTATTAATAAACAATACTGATAGGGTCTTTGCTCTTTCTTGTCAAGAACCAGAAAATAAACAAGGAGACATATATATATGAATTAGGTACATTTATTACTGACATGTGCTGTAAGGAACATGAAAAACAGATATGTGTAAGGGGGTGGAGGTGTACCGTTAGCTGGAGTAGTTAGGGAAGGCTTAAAAGAGGAGAACACCGTGACTGGGGACAAAAATGCTGAGGAGTCAGTCATATGTTTTATCTGGAGGAATATCATGTCAGACAAAGGAAACAGCAAATACAAAGTCTCTTGGGCAGGAGTGGGCTTGGCATGGGTGGCTGGAGCTCAGTGAATGTGGGAAAAGTGGTGGGAGATGGCATCACAGAAGTAAGTTAAATCTGATAATAATTCAGTAACATTAGATACAATTCACCAGTCACCTACTATGTGAGCCTTGGTGGGAAGCACTTTACGTTAATTACTCGTTTAACCCTATAGGGTAAGTATCATTTTCCCATCATATGGATGAAGAAACTGAGCTGAAAAACAGAGAAGTTAATGTGAAATTTGCCTAAGGACGAAGACATTACTTAGAGCTAGAAATGAAACCCAGGCCCTGCCAAGTCTAGCCGTTCTCCCCCACATCATTTACCAAGAGGACTGGATCCACCAGAGGCCTGTCTTCTTTAGCTGCAAGAACTATGCTTGAAATGGATGGATTCTCTTCTTGTACACTTTTTTCCTTTGCCTCCCTTTTTTTCCCATGCAGTGTTGACTGTCGACAAGCAAATAAAGATGCATTTGCATAATGGATCTTCACTGATCTTAAGTTAGCTAATTCCAAATAGCATCTAATTGGAAAGAAAAATCAATTCGTGGCCAGCCAGAGCGTGGTTTCTATTAAAACTCTTCATTTTATCAGAAAGAAGGGGAAATCGAACTGATTACATAATCAGTAGTTTTTTCTCATGCACTTCCTTATCTCCTTCTTTACTGACATCATCCTTCAACAACTTATTTTATCTTTCATCTCTACTGGGGCATTAGGCTCTAAAAGATGTCTTTGAGCATGCCATTTCCTTTATCAAAACCCCTCAAAGATTCTTCATTGACTACTAAATTCTAGGCTTTTCATAGTTTTTATTTAATTGTTTATTTATTTAATTGTTTGTTTGTTTGTTTATTTATTGCCTACTGTTAACAGTTTTGCCCACCCTGTTATTCCTTTCCAGTTCTGCAAAGCAAATGATGGGCTCCGTGTTCCACTCACTTTCTGCATTTTCACATTCAGGCTCCTGGTCCTGCTGTTCTTCCCATCGGGCACACTTCCCCTGGCGTCTCCTACATGGCAATCTCAAATGCTGCTTTCTACTTGAAGTCTTTTTCAGGCTCCAGGGCAGCATGAGGTGTTTGACCTATTCCAGTCCCAAACACTTTATTTGTTCTTCTCCTATGACATTTTGATATGCTTTTCAGTGTGGTTCATTAATTATGCCCTTTCTGAGCTCCCCTACCAGATTTTGAGCTCCTTGAGAACAGCGGTCAATTCCTACTGTTCATCTTAGTGCCACACACAGGTTTTTGTTTACTGAAGCTATCCAATAAACTCATTGAATTCATACTTGAAGAATTAGGAGCTTTTCTTTGTTTATGGCCTCTGCACTGCATCGTCCCACTTGGCTCTTTCATCCCCAAATCTCACTGCTCTGCCATTTAATACTCCACCCCCTGCAAAAGCTGCAGCCTTCTGATAAGAGGAAAATCTTGTGACAGTTTTGAATAAAATCAAGATGTTTATTATATTTCTTGCAAGTAATAAAAGGATTAGAGTTTGAAAATACCATTATTTCCCTCATTTATGGCAAGTTTATTTTCTTTTTTGGTTCATGTCTAGGTGCTAAAAAATAACTGAAGCAGTAATGATGAAACTGAAGTTGTGGGAGTTACTTGACATTGGAGAATCCTAGAGGATATTGGCCACCATTATAATGGTGTTTCACCAATAATGGCATTTATTGAGACAACGTGGATTGAATGAAGGGTGGACCAGACCATGGGAGTAGAATGGACACAGTGAGAGTTAGTCAGGCTGGGCTGTGACAGAGCATCGTTTGAAAGATGTCAAGAAAATGTCTTCTTTTTCCGCAGCATCCTTACTAACTTGTATGACTGGGCATATCCCTGACCCTTTCTGCCTTAAGTTTTGCCATCTATAAACTGAGAAACTTTCTTTGCTTAAGACCTTAGACTGTGGCATTAGATAGACATGGGTTGAGTTCCAGGCTCTACTAGTTACTGGTTGTGTGATGACGGGCAAATCCCTTAACTGTCTGAGCCTCAGCTTCTTCTTTGCGGAGAGATAATGATGGCACATTCCCCAGAGTGTTGTTCTGAGGCTTCAGTGGGTAACAGATGATAAACAGTCGTTCATAGTCTCTGGCGTATGTATGGTAAGCTCTTCCTGAAGTGTAGATGTTACTATTATTACTCTGGATTCCATGACATTTGAAATTCAGAAGCAGCATGTACAGTCATATGGAAAGGATGTTGAGAAACCAGGAGCAGGGAGAGGTGGGGGAAGTGGCAGGTGGTGATTGTTTCTATGCCAGTTGTCTAATCTGAAATGGGCTGAGGTAAAAAGACTATTAGGGAGAAGATGGAGATGGTAAAGATTTGGCTATGGAGACAGAGAAGAAAGATGCACATGATGAGCATAGACAAGCCATGAAGTGTAGTTGTCATTCAGTGTCTTGTTCTGGAGCTCCTAAAATGTCGCAGGATCTTCTCCAATTCATGTGTCTCGTAATAACCAGAAGCAACAGTCACACTTCACCTTCTAAAAGGGTGAAAGGAAGCAATTGTATTGAGCATCGAAGATATGCCCGTCAGTACTACCTAGACGCTTTACATATCTTATAACATTTAATTCTCAAAAGAAAAAAATAAAAGCCTTGACTGGATTGAATCCCAGCTCCCCAACTTGCCAGTTGAGTTTCTTTGGGCAAGTTAGTTAATTTCTCTGAGCTTCAGTTTCTTTACTGGTAAAAATAGAGGTGTTACACTATATAACTCATGAGGTTGTATAATTTAAATAAAATTATATATATATTATAGCAATCAGAACACTGACAGGTAGATCATTGGTAGTTATTATTATTTTTTTATTATTTGGTATAACTCATTTTATGGATAAGTAAAATGAGGCTTAAGAAGGCTAAGTTTCTGACCCAAGGACGTACAACTAATAGCGAGCACAGCCCGGATACAAACCGAGATTTACCTGTTTTGAGATCTATATGTATTTTTCTGCCTACCTGGAAAGTGAGAGACAGAAGTAATACCATCAAACACTGAAGAGACATTCCCTGTGAAATTAGAAGACATTTTATAGTATATATAAGTATCCCAGTAGCTTGGATGAATAGTCACTTAAATTGGGATGAAGCCTTGGAGATAAAAAACCAGACATTATTTGCATTTTTAAAAACTTGGTTGAGATCAGATAATTTAATTTCAATGGAGTCTTTCTCAGTATTAAATGGCATTAGGCAGTTAGGTCATTTCATTCCAGCCTTGGTGCCCCAAATTAGCATAACAAGCAATATTTGGTCTTCTCGTCAACAGGGTCCAAATGGGGCCCATATGCCACTAATCAATGATGAAATTCTTGGCCAGAACACAGACCATTGCCCCCCTACCCCTCCACACCATGTTTTTTCCCCAAAACCTTATAGCAATATCTCTTTATCATCTCAGGAACTTGCCATGGGGGAGACTGTGAGTCATCAGATACTAAGGCTTTATGAAAGGAATTCGAGCCAGGGTTTTGTCATTTCTAGTGAAAGTCCCCTGGCTAGCTGAGCTAAGCCACCACTTCTGGAGGGACCTCTTGTTCCAGCCGGCTAGAGAGTGGGCAGTTGACCAAGGGGATGTGAGTCAGTGGAAAAACTAGGAAAGAGCAGTCTTATCAGAATCTCCTTTCCTAAAACAGAGCCTCTGGAAGCACTCAATTTGTAAAGCTGAAAGGCCAAAATCACTCTTGAATTCTGTCTCATCTGATAGTAGCCCTCTCAGTAGAGAGCAGTCTTTATTTATTCTCTAATTTCCTGGCATTTCTTCACTATTCAAACCTAGGGCAGCTGATGGTTCACTGTAATAGCCTGAATAATGGAAAACGTGGTTTCTGATTCCACCTTGCATTTTGCCACTCTCCATCAGGATGAATTCTGGTCTCAAGTTTCTTGTGAAGCAAATTCCCTAGACTACCTCACTACATTTGATTCACTCACTTGACAGATGTTTTTGTGCTATTAAAGAAGAGATACATAAATCAATTTTGTTCCATGGCCTCTGATGGTTTCCATGTTAAGAGGTGAGGAAAGATATGTTAGTCACAAAAACCAGAAAGCCAGGCAAAATGTGACAAGTCCAGTAAGGTTAATTAAGACACTAGGTTCTAAAATGTATAGGGCTGGGCTACAAATTCAAAATTTAACTATTATTATTATCATGTTCATCTAATATTCTAGGTGGGAAGTCATCTCTGATTTCTGTACCTTCCAAGCTTTTTACATTTAATTTCCAAATCCTGTTACTTCGAAATGTCCCCTCTGGTCTTGTCTCTATGGCTTCACTGCCACTTCTCAGAGCTTGTTCCCATCAGGTCATACTAGAATACACTAGGACAGCTACCCCTACCTTCTACCTCTTTTCCTTCTGCATCTGTACATTCTGTCGGGTTAATCGGTTTTTAAAATCACATATACATACACAAATAACAAAAAGAAAAATAAAATAATATCCCTTAAAATTTTCTGTATTCAACCAATCTACTCAAAAATGTGAGTGATTCCCAGTGCTCATAGACATGCTGTCTGCACTCACAGTGCCCACTTCAGAGTGGAATGAGCAAAACTGGACCAAGTTCCACTTCCTTTTGCAGCTTTCAGGTCCATATGTGATTTCTCCCTGCTCTGCTGCAGCCCAGTAACCATGCTTTTTCCCTACCCTTGCCAGTTAACACCAAGGCCTAGTTCATGGACTGCCTTGTCTGTGGAACCTAATCCAGCCCACCCTGGGGAAGCTACCATAACCTCCGTGGACACTCTCAGGCCCACACACAAAAGAAAAACATCCAAGTTGGCTATTTCAACATAAAACCAACAACATCACCAACACCGATGCCAACACCACCAACAACAAACAGTACAAGGTAAAAACCACCGTCTAATTGATAAAGACACAAGATTCCATATAGATAGAGCATCTCAGGAAATAATAGAAATGAAAAAACCCTATTAACCATCTCAGGAATGAAAGGAATAATTGTTATCAATTTTATCATTATGCTTATCTTCATTCAAACAAATTTATTAACATCCACTGTGTGCCAGGCATTGCACTAGGTGCTAATAATGCAAAATCATAGACTTCGGGATGGTTATGGCAGTCTCTGGGCCTGATCTTGGGGCTGATAAAAAAAGAGAAGAGACTCTGTACTGTGCATTCTGTGGCTGCGTTTAGCCTGTTGGATTCCCTGAGTGCTGGTCACTGCAGCTGGCCTAGACTGGTGACAATCTTCCAGATGGGTGTGCAGATCCAGACACCTATGCCAGTGGAAAACTCATGAGCTACTGTGGGAGCCTACATGGGGATCTTGAGGGTGTAACAAAGCATCGTACTGACAAAGGCATCTGGAAAACTTGGTTGCTACACACAGCAACTTCATCTTTCCCTTCTCCTCATCAGCTGTGAACTACACCAAGACAATTTCACTGCAGTGCTAACATGTAAGGCCTAATAAAACCGTTTGAGAGTTGGATAGAATCTATAGCCTTTTATGTAAAAAAATGGACATATGCACAAAATTTTTAACACATTTCCAAGAAGTTCATTTATTCCCTGAAGTAAAAAATCTCAAGGTTAAATAAGAATAAAAATTCCTAATTTAATGTGAGATTATATCAGTGGGTACAAAAATAATAACTTATGGTGAGGTCACAAAGTCTTCTCTGTTATCCTGCCTCTGGTTAGTGATGTATTTATTTCAAAGACATAAGTACAGTCTCCTAGTGCAGTTTTTGTCAACAGAATGATTCACTGTAAAGGTAAGATTTCTGCTCATAACATCTTTTTTTCCTCCAAATAGCTCTATGGAAATTACAAAGTGTGACAGATTCCCTATGAGCTGGATTAAGGAATAGGTCTCTGCTGTCATTTACATACTCATATGCAAAGTCTGGAAGAATCTGTGCAAATGGCTGAGATCTTGGGGAATGTCTGAGTCCAATTAGCAATCAGAATTATTTCACTCAACAAAGATGTATTTATTTATGCCAGCTGTGTGCCAGGGCATAGTAGGCCTTGGGTCTGCTAACTCTCAGCCTGCTATCTTGTCCTCAAGTCTGTTCCAAGAGGAAAATACATATTCTATATGGAAATTGACTGAGGCAAGTTCAGCAACCCTAAATTAGTGATGATATCTTACATTTTAACAACATACACGGAGACAGTATAGTGTGGGTTGACACAGTTTCTGAAAGCAAACAAAACTAGATTAGAATCCTGATTCCAGCACTTACTGAATCTCTCGATTTTTAGTTTCCTTATTTATAAAACCAAAATTTAAATATCCCCTTACTGGCCAGCCATCAAAAAAAAAAAAAAATTATTTCTAAAGCAAGAGTTAGCAATCTATAGACCTATGGGCCAAGTTTAGCCATCTGCTTATTTTTGTGTAACCCTTGAGCTAAAAATGGCTTTTACATTTGTAATGGGGTATAAAAACAAATAAACAACAACAACAACAAAACAGAAAAAAAAAAGGAGTATGCAATAGAGATTGTATGTGGTCCCAATGCCTAAAATACATCTAGCCTTTTATAGAAAACGTATGCTGACTCTAGAAAGTTTGACTCCTGTTTTAGAGTCAGAATGCCTGTGTTTGAATCCTTGTGGCTGCTTACCAGCAGCATGATCTTGAGAAAGTTACCTGACTTCTGTGTCTAATTTTCCTCATATGTCAAGAAGAGATGACAATAGTACTTATTTCACATGATGCCAGGTTATTTATGTTAATATGCATAAAATGCTGAGACTGGAGGCTGGTATATGGTAAACAATTAAGAAATGTTAGCTATTCTTATTTACGTTATCATTATCATCATCATCAAGTCTTCAAAAGTATTTGTATCAGATGAGATAGCGCATGTCGAACACCCAGTGCCGTGTCCTTCTCATGGCAGCACTCAGTAAATATCAGTTCTCACTGTTATTATCATCACCGTCACTATCAGCAGCTGCGGCAGCATTATGTTATAGTTTTGGAAGTTCTTTCATGTACATCATCTCATTAGAAAGCTCCCACCAACCCAGTGGTTGGTGTCATAAACTTCCTCTCATAAATGAGAATCTGAAGCTTGGAGAAGTGAAGAGATAGATACTGAGCCAGGAAGAGGTAGACTGTGGACTAGCGCCAGAGATTTTGCATTCCAGACCAGTGAGTCCTCTTTCCACACCATGCTGCCTCTCCATCAAAATATCTGAGGATCTGTTGTTTGTTAGTTTTCTCCAAGTGATATATTTTAAGTCCTGGGAGCCTGACTAGGCAAGCAGATATGGCTGTGTTCCTCCCTGGCAGAGAGGAAGCTGGGATAATAGGATTCCAGCATTTGGTCTGAGGACTGCATTTGTAACTAGCCAACTGCTGATGACCAAGTCTGATGGAAAAAGCCCTCACCAAACAAACACGACCCCCTGTAGGAACTCACTCTTTATATTACAGAGAGAGACTCGTCAACAGCAGCCAACAACCTTCTAATGGTTCCTACCTGGGGCAGAGCTTGACTAAGAGTGTGCCAGACTTCAACCTGCCACTAGGGATAAGTACCTGGAGTAGGAGAGTGTTCAGATGAGGAGCCAGGACATTTTTGACAGCAGAGCCAGTGTGGTCACATCAGAACTATTTTTTTTTTTTTAGTTTGGGCCAAAGGCCATTTCAAGACTCATTTGAGCAAAGTATGCACTTAGAGAAACGTTTAAAGAAAGTTAAGATCACAGTGGTATAGCCTTAGGGTGAGTTGGTAACTACAAAAATAGGTAACATTTTAAAGTCAGGTCATGAAAGGAGTCATTATACCTACACATTACCCTGTCATTTTGTGCAGTACTTGAACCAGTTTAGCTAAGAAATTTCTGAAGGCAGTAGATTCAAATAGGCTCTATTGTTGAGTAGTATGTAAATTTGTGTTTCCTGATATTGTTACTACAAAAAAAAAATTGTCTTTAAGTAGCTTCAGCATTGTTCCTGATGTATAGGGCAGAGTAAATAAAGTGCACTCTGTGGAAAGGGATTTGCCGTGTTGGGGTAAGAAAATGGGATCTGCCTCTGATGACGGTGATAAGTTTTGCTTAGAAACAGCTTTGAGACTTGCTCCCCAACTGTTGTTCAGGAGACCTAGAGCTCTCAGTCTGAAGAAAAGGATGAGATGAACTCTGCCCAGGAAGACACCTCCGTAGGTCCCAGTGGCAGACCAGATAGAGTCTTCTTTTCTGAGGAGATGGAAAGCAAAATTAAGGTATTAACATTTGTGGGTAAGACCCTTTTAAGTAGCAAAGAGTTCCTCCAATGGTAAAGGGGATGAAGTTAATCAGGAAAGCCACGGTTCTTAGAAAATGTCAAAACCGGTCCAGGAGCTAGATATTTGATATGCTGTTTGGCGCTGGCACTCTGAGCCAGTATTCTAGGATCCCAGCTCTCTGCATGCCTCTTCCCTCTGTGCCACATAAGCCTTGTCTTCTTGACTTTGAGTTTCTCTAACACCTGCTGCCAGGCAGTTGGCTAACCACCAACTAATCCCTGACCTGTCACATCGCTATCCAAACAGCCAAGTCAGCTGTCACTTGTGTTGCTTCCTGTGTCTGTGACCTACCTTAGCTCTGTCCCAGGCTGACAGGCTAAAGCCCTGCCTGTGCCAAACATGTCTGAACTTAAGAAAGGTAAGACTAACCAGTTAGCATGGGCTAATATGGTCATTAAAGTTTTTACATTGTCTGGGCAGGGAGAGGGGATGCACTCGTTTTTCATTCAAACCTTCATAATACCAACCTCGTGGGTTTGTGGTAAGTAAAAAATAGAATAGTGGATGTCAAAGGGCTTTGTATGGTCATGGTTTGCAATACAAATGTAAGTGACAATCTCTGTCTGTAAAAACATAGGTTCAACTTGGCGTGGTTTGACAGGATCACTCCAGCAGTGAACATGAAAACAGCCAGAGGTCACAAGAAAACTATACTGTAATTCAGGAAGGTTGACATGGACAGGGGACTGTGGATAAGGTGTGTTACAAAAATTATACAGTTCCTGGAAATCTAAATTTTTAATTTATAGTAATACTTTAAATTTATCTTAACATTTCCTCAATATGTAACATTAATTGCATCTCCCATTTTAAGTAGTGAACTTGCAAAAAAGTGTTGATAAGCATTATATCTTATTCAGAGATTTCACAAGAAAGATTTTTTTTTTATTGCCAGAATTTGCTCAATACTTATCTACATGTTGCATTCTCAAAAGTTCAGTCATTAGACTCTTTAAGGGTGATATCCAGGAAAACAACATTGTTACTTGAATTTAAAAGGAAGTATATAAATAAGTATGTAAAAGCTGTTAAATTTTTAATTAAATAATTATTAACTTCTAATAAAGCAACATGTATATGCCAAGTATTAGTGATTTGAAATAGTTTGTAATAATATTATCTTATGTATAATCCCAGCCCCACATGAGTACTTAAAACCACTTAATTGTGGGAGATCTAGATCTAAGGAGTGGCTCAGCTATCCTTTTTCACTAAAATTCTACAAGCCTACTGCTGTTTGAGTGACTGGGTCCCTATTCCCTTGAAGTCTGATTTCCAGGAAAGCATGTCATGCAAACAGCTTAAATCCTCAGCTGATTATTTAGAGCTCATTGAAACTTTCTGAGTTTCTTAAATGTTCACACTTGCATATGAATTTATCGAAATTGGAAATTTTCATAAAATAGGCGTAGTATTCAAATGGTAACTTGTAAGAGATCTTTGTTATTTAAAGAGATGAAGGCATCCCATCAGGCTAATAAAAGATGAGGGAGAACCAGTTGTAGGAAGAAAAAATTGGAGGTCCAAATCACCATTTAATCATGTAATTAATTAACTTAAAATTTGACTAAAATAATACTAGCTAATATTTATGAACACTATGTCCGGCACAATGTGCACATGATAAACATGCCTACTTCATTTATTATCCATCGTAACTCACTGAGGGATCTACTGATATTATCTGTATGTTGTAGAAGTGGAAATTGAGCCACAGGGAGGCCCAAGGTTGCAAGGAGAATAAGTAATGGAGCTGAGATTAGAATTCTGGATGTTTGACTCTCAATCATCATTGCTCAGCTAATGGTCAGTGAAATCCCAAACTGTGCTGGGTGAATACGTCATGGCTCCTTTTTCCAAGAGGCTAGTAATTTAGCTGGAAACATGCTATTTAAATTCACATACTGTTGTATTTAACAAGCCATAGTAAGGGGCTGTCACAAGGCAGCTTAAATTGTCAAATGAATAATAGAAGTTGAAGAACAAACAAGCTATGTTTGCATAAAAGAGGAAAGGGGAATATTATATTGAGATGGTCAGAGATGGCTGTTTGGAGAAAGTGGTCATATATATCCAACTGTATTTTCAAATGATTCTTCAACATACACATATCATAGGAGATGGGCTAAAGAAGAGGGAAGAAGAGCCTGAATTTTCTTTGGTAAATTAAAGTAGTAACCTTCCCTGTGAACACCCCCAAGTTGTTGCAAGTCTTAAATGACATACTAGCTATAAATGTGCTGTTTAGACATATGGTGTGCCATAACCATGTTGTGCAATAATTATGCTCTCTTCCCTATCCTCCCCTAAAACCACTTTAAGAATACTGGAATGCTCATTTAGGTTAATACCATGTGTCTCCTAAACTCTGTGTTTTCTTTCTTTTTTTCTTTCTCAACTTCTGCTTGGCTTTCCCTCATCTGTGGCTTTGTTTCAACTAAAAGTGGCTGTTCCTCTGTCTCCAGCTTCCTACTTCTCTTCTGCAATAGACCAGTTCCTGTCTAACTTTGAACGTGCTCTGTAAGTCTGTCACTGTCTATGTTGTGACTCCGTGTTTGTCATTCATTTCTTTATATAAGATGTCCTTCGTTTTTGTTTATTCTTCTGTCCTCACTGGACAAGGTTGAGAGTGCACATGGAAACATCATGGTTGTTGGCAGAGACCTGCCAAGCCCAAGTTTCCTTCTGGGTCTTGATTGCTATTGACTTGAAAGCCAAAGATTTAAATGGTTTATGAGGTTTATTTTACATGTCTTAATGATGTTTTTGGCTTCTTCCCTGTTTGGGGAGGACTGCCTTCACAAGTCTCATGGGAGATGAGCACTGAGATGGAGAAGAATTCACTGTTCAGAATTCACTGTGGTCCTCAGAAGTTCTCTCATCTGGATTATCCCCTGTGCCCAAATTCATCCTTTCACTCCTTGGCTAAAATTGGGTAGATAAACTCCTCCATACTTCTCAAATAATTGTGACTAAATCAAGGTACATTTTTTTAGTTTTTTTTTTTTTTTGAGACAACTTTTTTAGAGGAGTTTTAGGTTCACAACAAAATTAAGAGGAAGATACAGAGATTTTCTGTATATTACTGTCCCCAACATGTATGGCCTCTGCTGTTATCGACATCCCCCACCAGAGTGGTACATTTGTTACAATTGATGAACCTGTGCTGACACATCACTACCACTCAGAGGCCATAGTTTGCATTAGAGCTCACTCTTGGCATTGTACATTCTAGGGTTTGGACAAAGGTATCAAGACATATATCCACAGTGTCTTATTTTACAGAATAATATCATTGTCCTAAAAATCCTCTATGCTCTGTCTATTCATTCATCTCTTCCTCCCCACCCTTCCCCAACCATGGATCATTTTATTGTCTCCATAGTTTTGCCCTGTCCAGAAAATCACACAGTTGGAATAATATGGTATGTAGCCTTTTCAGATGGCTTCTTTTACTTAGTAATATGAATAGAAGTTTCTTCCATGTCTTTTCATGACTTGATAGCTCATTTCTTTTTATCACGGAATAATGCTCTATTGCCAGATTCACTACAATTCATTTATCTGTTCACCCACTGAAGGGCATCTTGGTTGCTTTCAATTTTTGGCAATTATAAATAAAGCTGCTATAAATATCTGTGTGCAAATTTTTTATATTGACATAAGTTTTCAAGTCATCTGGGCAAATATCAAGGAGCTCAATTGCTGGATCGTATGGTAAGAGTATGTTTAATTTTATAAGAAACTGTAAACCTGTCTTCCAAAGTGGGTGCACCATTTTGCATTCCATCCAGCAATGAATGAATTACTGTTACTCCACATCCTTGTCAGCCTTTGGTGTTATTAGTATTCAGGACTCTGGACATTCTAATAGGTGTGTAGTGGATCTCATTGTTGTTTTAATTTGCATTCCCCTAATGACATATGTGGAACCTCTTTTCATATGCATATTTGCCATCTGTATTTCTTCTTTGGTGAGGTATCTGTTAAGATCTTTGACCCACTGAGTTTTAAGAGTTCTTTTTATATTTTAGCTAAGTATCTTTTATCAGCTATGTCTTCTGCAAATATTTTCTCCCAGTGCGTGACCTGTATTTTTATTCTCTGGACAGTGTTTTTCGCAGAGAAGATATTTTTAAGTTTAATAAAGTCCAGCTTATGAATTATTTCTTTCACAGATTGACCTTTGGTGTTGTATCTAAAAAGTCATCGCCAAACCAACAGTCATCTGGATTTTCTCCTGTGCTATCTTCTAGGAGTTTCATAGTTTTGTGTTTCATATCTAAGTCTATGATAAATTTTGAGTTAATTTTTGTGATGTAAGGTCTGTGTCTAGATTCATTTTTTTGCATATGGTTGTCTAGTTGTTCCAGCACCATTTGTTGACAAGGCAATCTTTGCTCCATTGTATTGCCTTTGCTCCATTGTCACAGATCAGTTGACTATATTTATGTGAGTTTATTTCAGGGCTCTCTATTCTGTTTCACGGATTTCTTTGTCTTTTCTTTGGCCAATACCACACTGTCTTGTTTACTGGAGTTGTACAATAGGCCTTGAAGTTGGGTAGTGTCAGTCATCCAACTTTGTTCTCCTTCAATATTGTGTTGCCTGTCCTGGGTCTTTGTCTCTTCATATAAACTTTAGAATTAGTTTGTCAATATCCGCAAAACCTTGCTGGGATTTTGATTGGGATTGCATTGAATTTATTGATCAAGTAGGGAAGAACTGAAATCTTGACAATATTGAGGAGCATGAAATATCCTCTCCATTTATGTAATTCTTATGTAAACTCATCAGAGTCGCAGTTTTTCTCATATGGATCTCACACATATTTTGTTAGGTTTATACCAAAGATTTCAATTTTTGGTGCTAATGTAAATGGTAATATGTTTTTAATTTCAAGTTTTACTTGTTCATTGCTAGTATATAGGAAAGCAATTGACTTTGGTATAATAGCCTCATATACAGCAAAATTACTTTAATTGCTTTTTAGTTCCAGGAGATTTTTTGTAGTCTTTTGGATATTCTACATGATCATGATCAGGTCATCTGCAAACAAAAACAGTTTTGTTTCATCTTCCTTCCCAATTCGTATACCTTTTATTTCCTTTTTTTGTTTGTTTGTTTGTTTGTTTTGTTTTATTGCATTCCCTAGGATTTTCAGTATGATGTTGAAAGAGTAGTGGGAGGGGACATCCTTGCCTTGTTCCTGATCTTAGTGGAAAGGCTTTGAGATTTCTACCATTAAAGATGATGTTAGCTGTAGGTTTTTCTGTAGATGTTCCTTACCAGGTTGAGGAAGTTCCCCTCTATTCCAGTTCACTGAAAGTTTTTATCATGAGTGGGTGTTGGATTTTGTCAAATGTTTTTTTGCATCTATTTATATGATCAAGTGATCTTTCTTTTTTTGCCGGTTAATGTGATGGATTACATTAATTGATTTTTGAAAGTTAAATTTGCCTTGCATACCTGGAATAAATGCCACTTGGTTGTGCTGTATTCTTTTCATATAGTTAGATTCAATTTTCTAATATTTTGTTCAGAATTTTTGCACCTTTTTTCATGAGATATTGGCATATATATATCTATATGTACACACACACACACACACACACACACACACACACACACACACACACACACACACACACACACACACACACACACACACACACACATATATATTATAATGCCTGTCTGGTTTGGGCCTTATAGAATGGGTTGGGAAGGATTTCCTTTGCTTCTAATTTCTGAAAAAGATTGTAGAGAATTGGTATAATTTCTTCAAAGTTTGGTAGTAGTCACTAGTAAACCCATCTGGGCCTGATGCTTTCTGATTTCAAAGGTTAGTAATTATTGATTCAATTTCTTTGATAGAGGCTTATTTGGATTTTCTGTTTATTCTTGTGTGATTACTGGCAGATTCTGTCTTTCAAGGAATTGGTCCAGTTCATCTAGGTTATCAAATTTGTGGACATAAAGTTGCTCATGTATTCCTTGTTTCTTTTAATGTTCATGGGATCTGTACTGGTCACCTCTTGTCATTTTTCATGTTAGTAATATGTTTCCTTTCTTTTTTTCTTAGTTAGCCTGGCTAGAGACTTACCAATTTTATTGATCTTTTCAAAGAAACAGCTTTTGGTTTTGTTGATTTTCTCTATTAATTTTTTGTTTTCAATTTTATTATTTTCAATTATTATTTCCAATTTTTATTACATTTTTGTTCTATTTACTTTGGATTTATTTTGCTCTTATTTTTCTAGTTTTCTAAGGTAGAAACTTACATTATTGATTTTAGATCTTTCTTCTTTTCTAATATCTGCTTTCACTGCTTTCCACAAATTTTCATAAGTTGTCTTTTCATTTTCATTAGGTCCAAAATATTTTAAAATTTCTCTTGAGATTTCTACTTTGATCCCCATGCTATTTCAGAGTAGGTTGTTAAATCTTCCAAGTATTTTGGGATTTTCCAGCTATCTTTATGTTATTGATTTTTACTTTGATTCCATTGTAGCCCGAGAGCAGAAATGGTATTATTTCTATTGTTTTAAATTTGTGAAGGTATGTTTTATGTACAATGTGGAATACCTTGGTGAATGTTTCATATGGGCTTACAAAGAATGTCTCTTCTGCTGTTGTTGGGTGAAGTAGTCTATAGATGCCAATTTTATTGATTGATAGTATTGTTGAGTTCTACTACATCCTTACTGATTTTCTGCTTTCTAGATCTGTCCATTTATGATAAAGGAGTGTTAAAATTCCTAACTGTAATAGTGGATTAATCTATTTCTCCCTGCACTTCTATCAGTTTTTGCTTTGTGTGTTTTGATGTTTTATTGTTAGGCACACATATATTAAAGATGTCTTCTTGGAAAATTGGCCCCTTTATAATTATGTAATGTCTCTCTTTATCCCTGATAACTTCCAAAGTCTGCTCTGTCTGAAATTAATATAGCAACTCCACTTTCTTTTGATTAGTGTTAGCATGGTATATCTTCCTCCATTCATTTACTTTCAATCTATATGTGTCCTTATATTTAAAGTGGGTTTCTTGTAGATGACATATAGTTTTTTGATTCACTCTGACAATCTCTGTTCTTTAAGAACAGAGTGTATTTAAATCAGTGACATTCAAAGTGATTATTGACATAATTGGATTAATTGGGTTTTTTTTATTTGTTGCCCTTGTTTTTTTGTCTCTATTTTTTGTCCTCCACTCTTTTTCTGCCTTTTATGGTTTTAAATAAGTATTTCATATAATTTCATTTTCTTTTCTTTTCTTTTTTTTTTTTAAAGAAAAAGATGACTGGTCAGGGGATCTTAACCCCTGACTCGGTGTTGTCAGCACCACGCTCTCCCAAGTGAGCGAACTCGCCATCCCTATATAGGGATCTGAACCCGTGGCCTTGGTGTTTTCAGCACCATACTCTCCCAAGTGAGCCATGGGCCGGCTCTCATTTTGTCTTCTATTATATCAGTTACACTTTTATTTCTTACATTTTTAGTGGCTACCCTAGAGTTTGCAATATACATTCACAACTAATCCAAATACACTTTTAAATAACACTATGCTATGTTATGAGTACCTTATAATAAAAAAAAAATCCCAATTCCTTCTCCTGTCCCCTTGTATTATTGCTGTTACTCATATTATTTCTACGTAAGCATACAGAATCTAATACATTGTTGCTATTATTATTTTGAACAAACTATTATCTGTTAGATCAATGAAGAATAAGAAAACTAAAAGTTTCTAGTTTACTTCACTTATTTCCTCACTGTTGCTTTTTTACCTCTGAGCCCATAAAGTCTCTTGCCCACTCTTCTCTGCACATCAACATGTTTTGTCTTTCTAGACATCCTTTCTCTGCTTCTGTGAGAAAAAGAGCCTCCAGGCAACCCTACCCCATTCTCCATTCAGGTACTAACAGACCCTGACTACATCTCTGAGTCCTCAATTACATATTCCCTGGAGACAGTAGCACAGTGGTCAGATCAGGGCCTGGCTTCTCCTGCCAGATTGTGCTATGGCCAGGAGGTAGGCCTTCCTGCAGGGGGAGGGCTGGAAAACAATACAACAGATGCATCCTGCAGTGAAGAAGCACGTTCAGGGGGTGTGAGTCCTCAATGGTGTCGGGGAGGTGGGAGTGGCCCAGGACAGCAGCACAATTAAAGGAAACATTCCCTGTTTTGTAATAGTTACAAACATCTGTGTAAAAATGCACAGCTGCATCATAAGGTGTGCGTTTTGGTCCTGACTCCACTGATAACCAAAGAAGGGACCTGAGGCCAGGATCCCTTAAGAACTTGGAATATACATTTTCTGGTGACAAAGATAAGTTGGTCCAGAACGGAACAACCAAGAAGTTGAGGGAGAATAGAAACCCAGTTCTATGGGGAATGCTGAAGAACTGGAGGTGTTTCTTCCGGAGAAGAGGATGGTCAGGGTGGTCGGAAGCCCTACTGTTGATGGCATCAGCACCACTTAGTTGCCCACATAGAAATTCAAACTCTCCTTGGATGCTCCTTTAGTCGGTCACACACGGAGTCAGTGGCGGTGTCCTGCCCAGCACCCTGTGCCAGGCCCTACTCTCCCAAGTGTGCTGCTTCTCTTGCTCATGATGTCGTCTTTTATCTTCTAGAAGAAAGAGCCTCCACACAGATCTCAGTGTCTCGATTGTCCCACCCATTCCCCACAGTGCATCCACAGTTCATTTCACTCCATCACCTAAGCATTCAGCCCAACCTAATTAGCCTAGATTTTAAGGCCCTCAATATGTTGCCTCATCTACCAGCACGCCCAGCCCCACCATGTAGGATGTACTCTAGAACATTCACCATTTCTCAGTAAAGCATGCCATCTCATGCCCTTCCCAGCCCAGGCCCATGCCTTGAATGTCCTCATTGGCCCTACACCCAATGCATCAGCAGGTCCTCCCAGCTGTACCTTCAAGATACACAGAACCTCCACCACTATCATTTCTGAGACACCAACATCTCTGGACACCTCAAAAATCACCCAGGCAAGCAGAAGAATGGCTGCCCCCAAAGGTCCACATCCTAATCCCCAGAACCTGTGTATATGTGACCTTACATAGCAAAAGGGACTTTGTAGATGTAATTAAACTAAGCATCCTGAGATGGGGAGGCTATATGAGATTACCTGGGTAGACACTCTGTAATCACAAATGTCCTTGTAAGAGGGAGGCTGGAGGCTCAGAGTCAGAGAGAGAATGCGATGTCAGAAGCAGAGGCTGGAGCAATGAGGTCATAAGCCGGGAATGTGGTCAGCCTCTAGAAGGTGGAGAGGCAAACAACAGCTTCTCCCCTAGAGCCTCTGGAAAGAATGTACCTCTGCCAACACATTGGTTTTAGCCCTGTAAAACCCATTTTGGCCTAAGCTCCAGAACTGTAAGACGATAAATTCGTGTTACTTTAAACCACTAAGTTTGTAGCAATTTGTTACAGCAGCGACAGGAAGCTGATAGACTTTCTAATTTGCCTCTTGGCTCCCACTCTAATCTCCCTCCAGTCCATTCTACACACAGCCAGAATGTCCCTGCAAAGCAGAAATCCTCATGATCCCATTCTGCTTACAATCCTGGCCAGCTTCCCTCTGCTCTGTGGATAACGACGACAGTCCTTCACGTGGTAGGCTTCTGCCCACTCTGTGCTCTCACCTTGGACTGACACCCACCTTGCTCTACTCTCACCACACCAGCCTGCATTTGCTGATCCTTCTGCCTGCCTACATCCTCTCTCCTTGGTCTGGTTAACCTACCTGTCTTTCACTTCTCGGTCACACAACCCTGACACATTCACCAAGGTCTCATCCCCCTCTGACATGCTCTCAGAGCACCACCAAATACCTCTCCCTCCTAATACTTCTCATCACTATCATTTTACATCTGACCACTACAGTACATTTTACATCTCCCACTACACTGCATGAGGGCAGGGACTGTGTCGATTTTCCACCCTGCTATCTCCAAAGCCTGGCACAGTGCCTGGACTGAGATAGGAATTCAAAATAAGATTTTCAGTAAACAAGTGGCTGATGGAATAAATGTCTAGGATTTGGAAGTCTCAGTCCTCCCTCAACATGGAAAAAACAGCCACTGAGAAATCTTTCCTTCCAGTTGATAAAGCTTCAGCTTTCATGAAACTCTGCCTTAGGGTTGAATTTCTTTAAATGGAGGCATTTTGTATTTTAATAATTAAAACATCTTTTTGCAGGTACCCCTAGTGTGAGTGAGCACTGCCATGCAGGGGAGGACCAGGGTGATGTGTAATAAAGTCTAATCATTTCCTGATAATGCCAGACTGGGCAGGCAGAGGGGGCTATTATCACGCTACTAATTACCACATCCAGGCTGCTCTAAGTACGATGCTAATTGCTCATTGAATGAATCATAGACTCAGGTAATTATCAAACCTAATGTAGCTCCCATCATGTTTGAGTAAATTAATGCAAAGGGAAGAAACAACCCACCTTGAAGGGATCTGCCTCCTGCATCGCTGTTGCTTAGGCAACAGCAGTGTTTTTTTGTCAGGACGTGAAACTGCCCAGGTACATCCACTCACTTGGGGTCGGCTTTCCACCAGGGCAGTTGTGAGTCTGCAAATAATATCTCAAACTGAACAGAACTGGAAGACTTTTGCCACTCTGACAGATGATGGCTTCTCTCTGGGGATCTTTCTTATCTGTAAAGCCATCTTGAAGGTTTTTTGCTTTTGGTTTTTTGTTTTAGCTCAGGATCAATTAACAAGTGAACATTTGATTAATTACTAAAGAATGGATTTCTGCACTGAATCAAAAGCTAAATCCTACCTTGGCCATCAGATAAAGACAATACTAAGTGACATTTATTGGGTGTTTACTATTTGGCTGTCACTGTTTTAATAAGCATTTTACGTGCATCATCTCATTTAATGCCCATAACCACCCAGAATTTTTAGAATAATTCACAGAGTTAGGAAGTGGCAGAGCCAGGATTTGTTGCTGTTTTTTTTTTTTTTCATTTGTTTTATTTTGTTTTTTAAAAATAATCCATAATAGAATATAAACAGTAACAAATCAGCATCATTGGAGCAAAATGCATAAATTATATGGACACATGGAATAAAATACAGAAAAGGTGAAATAAAACGAGTACAATGGATTTAACATTTAATACACACCTTCCAAATACCAAGTACTTTGCACACATTACCTTATTTAATCCTCACAAAAATGTAGGATTTGAACCAGGGCATTTTGCCTGAAAAGCCTTCTTCCTAACCATTCCACACTTATCTACTTCTTTGACCATAGGAAAGTCACAATTCCTGAACCTGGTTTCCTTACCAGTGGGAATTCCTGCACCCACTATGTATCCAGCCCTTTTGCTAAGGCCTTTGTAAGTATAATTTTATGCTCACAACAAAGCTGTCAGGTAGGGGAGATTAACTTAGTCGACCAGGCTACACAGCTAGCAGATGGGAGAGTTAGGATTTGAATGCTGTTCTGTTTTCCTGCAGTACCATGTGCTTTCTTTTCTCTCAATATTCCTCAAATTAAGGCTGCATAGATCTCCATGAATGTGGCCACAGACTGCTGGAGGTTTGCACACCCTAGTTAGAGATGCTGCATAAAGTTAGTCAGCAACATCAGGGTGGACCTGTATGCAAACATGAACCCAGAATACACAAGGTGATGTAGACTTATAAGGTGGCATCTAGAGCACCCCATATCTGCTCATATTATTTATTACTTACTAGAAAAGTAATACCAAATTAGAATATATATATTTGACTCATGGAGATGTGAGAATACCCAAGCCCAGGGAATATCTCTGTAGGTTAGGCTCCATTTAAGACATACTGTCCTCTACTAGACTCCTGACAAGGAAAGCTTAGGCTAGCTCTTCCTTTCTGAATGTCACCACCATATTATGGTGGGTCACCACCCAAATGGTGTAGCTAGAACACACAGCATTTGCTCACCCATCTCTACAGAGAGCTGCTGCCTTTCGACTGTCCTCTGGATAAAGAGAGCCTCCACTTGGAATGTCCACTCCAGTCTCATACCTCTTTTCCAGTTATTCCTGACAAGTGCCTCATTAGCACATGAGACACAGATACTCATGAGGAGAGATGTGTGAACAGCTGCTGTTGAGGTGTAAAGGCTGCTGTCTAGGTTGCCTGCATTCCATGGAAGCACATCTTCTTATGTGTTCACAAATACAGGTTTGCCTTCTCAACTGGGACATGCTTTTTCGGAACTTGGCATAGGAGAAGGTGCCACTGATTGCCAGTCATGGTGATCAGTTAGCCATAAAACAAAGCAAAGGTTTGGGACTAAGTTTTGAGGTTAAGAGTGTGGGCATCATGCACACTGTGACCTTAGATAAACTGCCTACCCACTCTGAGCCTTAGTTTTCTCATCTGTAAAATAGGTTTAATTAGAGTACCTGCCACTTAGGGCTGTGAAAAGTAAATGATATAAGTGAAATAATGCATGTCAGTATTAAAAATGATATCTGACACACACTCTAATATCTCAAAAAAAAAAAATTGAGCTGAGTATTATTTCTTATTAATATCATTCAAGTTTCTCCTGCACAAGCATCTACTTCAGGGATATCCCCGTACCTCAGATACCAGAATGAAGCCCCATTTCCCAGGGATGTTTGGTCCTGAGCCCTTTTTTGAAGACCCATGTTTTAAGTCATTAAGCAATGCTGCTCAGGGGGAGAGTGATGAAGTGTGGTGTGAGGAGCTGGCCTTGGTCCTGACCAGGCCCGGCCCTCACTTACCATGAAGCTCGGGATACTCATCTACTCTAAGGTTTACTTTTCTCCTCTGTATAATATTGGTCCTATTGCCTGCGTTTCCTGGCCTGCAGAGCCACTGTGATTATACAAGGAGTCCATGGATGGGAAAATCAATCAGTGCTGCTTTAATATGCATACCTGACAAGGGAGGGCTTGTGATTCTGATAAGGGAGAAAGAAAATGCAAGATCAGGGAGGCTTCGGTATGTGGAGGCCTTTTAGGTTTTACCTATAAAGGAAAGAAAGGAAGGAAATATTTTGAAACAGTTAAGAGCTTTCTTATATTATTATTATTATCATCAACAACATTATTACATAGTCTTAACTAAATGATGTATTAAGGGAAAAAGTAAATGGAATAATTTTATCTTCAATATATTGAGCTTCTTCTATGTGCTAAATTCTATTTTAATATTTTCCCTATATTGTGTTATGTAATCCACACAGCAATCCTATGAGGCAGGTATCATTACCCTCAGCTACAGAGGAGGGAAGAGAGGCATAGAGAGATTAAATAACTTGACAAATATCACAAAGCTGGTAAGTGGTCGTGCCTGGATTGGGAAATAGGTCTGTCTGACTCGAGTCACAGTCTTGGCAAAAAACATGCATGACAAGAGTTTGAGAATAGTTGTAAAGGCTAAACCTTCTGATGGAATTAAGAACAACAACAAACCAGCTACTGAGGGTTATGTTTTTATGTATATTCAGAGTCTGACCACTTCATACTACCTTTAGAGCTACCACCTAGGCCAAGGCACTGTCTTCTCTCACCTGGATTATTGCTGTAAACTCCTCATTGGTCTCACTGTCCACACCCACCTCCATTCCATCTATTCTCAATAGAGCAGCCAGAGGGAGCCTGCTGGGAGGTCATTAGACCATGTCAGTGCTCTGCCCAGACTCCTCACATGTAGTAAAAGCCAAAGCCTTAAGTATCTGCATGGTCATCCTCCACCCCTACTCTGGCCCTGGCTCCCTTGCTGATCTCAACCTCTCTGCTCCTTTTTCTCTTCTTTCACAACCCCCTCTTCCTGATCTGCAGACATGCCAGGCAGGATCTAGCCTCAGGACCTTTGCACTTGTTCCCTCTCCCTGGAATGTTTTTCTCTCAGATAAGCACATGCCTCCTGCCCTCCCATGGTCAAGTAAGGAGAGACAAACCATACCAGTTATTTAAACAATATTTCAACATTAAAGTTGTTAACTAGGTTTATAGTTGTTAACTACTGAAAGGGCAACTTCAGTAATAACTGGGGGTAGCAACTGTAGGAAGTGACTACTAGCTGTAGGGCTGAGGAAAGAAAGGTTCTGTATTAGTCTGTTTTGTGTTGCTATAACAGAATTACCTGAGACTGGGTAATGTATAAAGAAGAGAGGTTTATTTGGCTTACGATTCTGGGACAGCTGCATCTGGCATGGGCCTCAGGCTGCTTCTACTCATGGCAGAAAATGGCAGGCAGCCAGCGGGTACAAGCAGATCACATGACGAGAGGAAGCAAGAGAGAGAAGTGAGAGAGAGGAGGTGCCAGGGTCTTTTAAACAACAAGCTCTCATGGGAACTAATAAAGCGAGAACTCACTCATTTATCCCTCCTCCCCCAGGGAGAGCATTAGTCCATTCATGAGGGTTCCGGCCCCATGACTCAATCAGTTTCCAACACTGCCACATTGGGGATCAAAATTCCACATGAGTTTTGGAGGGGACAACACATCCAAACTCCATCATCCCACCCTTGGCCCTCCAAAACTCATGTCCCTCTCACATACAAAATACAATCATTCCATCCCAACAATCCCAAAAGTCTCAGCTTGTTCCAGCACCAACTTAAAAGTCCAAAGTCCAAAGTCTCATCTGAGACCAAAAGCAAAAGTCCTTCCAGCTATGAACCAGAAAAACAAAACCAAATTTATCTACTGCCAAGATACAATGGTGTATCTTGGTATAGACATTGGGTATACATTCCTATTCCAAAAGGGAGGAATAAACCAAAAGAAAGGAGAAACACACCCCAAACAAGTCTGAAACCCAGCAGAGCAGATATTAAATCTTAAAGGTCCAAAATAATCCTCCTTGACTCCAAGTCCTGCATCCTGGGCACAATGGGGCATCTGGACCTCCAAAGCATCAGGCAGCCTCATTCCTAAAGCTCTGCCAGGCACAGCACAGTGGGCCCTGCTGGTGCCTGTGGCTTTTCCAGGCCTGCGTTGCACGTTACCAGTGGCTCTGCAGTTCTGGTGTCCTGGCGGCAGCCCCACTGCCTTGGCTCTACTAGATATTTCCCTAGTGGGGGCTCTCTGTGGGGGCTCCAGCCCCACTTTTCTGCTTGGCATTGCTCTAGTAGATGTCCTCAGCAGTGGCTCCACCCCATGGCAGGTCTCTACCTGGGTCCCCAGGCTTTTCCGTGTATCCTCTGGAATCTGGGTGGAGGCTGACATGCCTCCACTGTTCTCATGTCCTGCTGGCCTGCAGACTTAGCACAACGTGGATGCCACTGAGGTTTCAGGCCTCTATTCTCCAGGGCTGCTGCACGAACCACACTTGGGGCCACTCCAGCCAGAGCAGCTGGGATGCTGGGAGCTGGTTCCTGAGGGCAGCTGAGCCCCAGGTCTGTCCTCTGGGACAACTCAGTCCGTCTAGGCCTCAGGGCCTGTGATGAGTGGGGCACCCTTCCAGACTTCTCAAATGCCTTTAGGGCATTTTTTCCATTGTCCTGGTTCTTAACATTTGGCTGCCTCACCGCCAAGATAATGTCTTTAGCAACCAGTTTATCTGCTTCACCCTTGTGTTTTTCTCCTGCTCTCTGCTTCTCTACCTCGTGGCCAGGCTGCAAATTTTCCAAATCTTTATACTCTGCTCCCCTTTTAAATTCTGGCTTTACATCATGCCTTTTCTGCCATAACTCAGCATAGGCTGTTAGAAATAACCATGCAGCATCCTTAATGCTTTGCTGCTTGGAAATTTCTTCCACCAGGTACTCTGGTTCACAACTCTTAAGTCCCACCTTCCACAAAGTCCAAGGGCATGGACACAATACAGCCATATTCCTTGCTATGGTGTAGCAAGGGTGATCTTTTGTCCAATTCCTGATAAGTTCCTCATTTCTATTTGAGACCTCATCATCCACATGGTCTTTACTGTCCACATTTCTATCAGCATTCTGCTCGCCACCACATAAGTCTCTAAGACATTCCAAACTTTCCCTTGACTTTTTCTCTTCTTCTAAGTCCTCCAAAGTCCTCCAACCTTTGCTCATTACCCAGTTCCAAAGCTGCATCCACACTTTCAGGTATCTGTATAGCAACACCCCACTCCTCAGTACCAATTTTCTGTATTAGTCCGTTTTGTGTTGCTATGACAGAATTACCTGAGACTGGATAATTTATAAAGAAGAGAGGTTTATTTGGCTTACAATTCTGGGACAGCTGCATCTGGCATGGGCCTCAGGCTGCTTCTACTCATGGTGGAAAGTGGCAGGCAGCCAGCAGGTACAAGCAGATCCCATGGTGACAGGAAGCAAGAGAGAGAAGCAAGAGAGAGAGAGGAAGTGCCAAGGTCTTTTAATCAACAAGCTCTCACAGGAACTAACAGAGCAAGAACTCACTCATTTACCCCCCTTCCCCCAGAGAGAGCACTAATTCATTCATGAGGGATCCGGCCCCATGACTCAATCAGTTTCCAACACTGCCACATTGGGGATCAAAATTCCACATGAGTTTTGGAGGGGACAACACATCCAAACTCCATCAGGGTCTAATCACAAAAACTTAGAAACTTAGAGTAGGAACCCCACCAAGCCGAAACTTAGACCTCCGAGGAGGAGAGGAGGAGGTTCTGACCAGGTGGAGCTGGTGTTTCTCTGGGGCTGCTGTAAAGCTGGTTGTGCAGGAGTTGGGAGAATTATGTAAACTAGATTTGATGGCTTCTGCAGGAAGGCACTGCCTTGGCTGGGGTGAAGAAGCGATCACAAGAACTGCAAGCAGACAGGAAGCTCACAGGAGAAGCTAGCCCCTTTTCCTTCTCCCAGCTTCCGGTCCCCCTCCAATACCTCCTATTCAAGGATCCAGCCAACAAAGCAGACATTTGATTTGCAGAATGACAAAGCCAGAGAAGGGTGCTTTTAAGGCTGAGAGTGTGTGACTCCATAGCTGGCACACTAACTTCCCTAAGGTCTTATGTATCTCACCTTTCCCAGCCACACTAGTTAACAGAGTATGATCTGACCCTTTCTTATCTCCTTTCCTGTTTTATTCCTCTGAACACTGATCCAGCTGGCTAGCAGTAGCAGATGCTTTGGGTTCTTGATGTCACATGCCCTCTGCTCCCCTCTCTCTTCTGCAGTTGCAGTGCATAGTTCTGTGAGAGCTCCGACTCATGCCCTTCACTGTATCTGTGTTCCGCAGTTAACATCTGCTTTTAGCCAGCTAAGAGGACTATTTATTCTCACTTAGGGTTTCTTGATCCTAACACTGTTGACCTTTTTGATCTGATAATCCTTTGTTGTGCTGTGTACTGTGCAATGTTTAGCAGCATCCCTTGTCTCTACCTACTAGATGCCAGTAGCACTGCCTCCACAGTGACAATGAAAAATGCCTCCAAAATAACCCCTGGGGGACAAAATGTTCCCTGTTGAGAACCACTCTTCTAGACTTACACCTGGTCTGTGGGCTGTGTGAGGACTAACAAAGCACATGGGTGCTGGCCTCAGATAGACTGGATTTGCTTGGATCTATCTTCACATATTACCTGTATTCCCTTGGGCAAGTCACTCAACTTGACTATGCATCATTTTACTCAACTGTAAAGTGAAAATAATATGATCTTATAGGGCTAGTGTGAAGATTAAATAAAGCAATTCATGGAAAGGTTCAGAACAGACCAATCCATCAATATGTCAGTAATAAATTATTGTAATTCAGAGCAAAACATCAGTGTATGTCACGAGAAGCACAAGTTGTTTTGTCAACATACAATGCCTGATAACTAACTGGTGCGTGTTTATTTGTTTCACGGAATGGGCTCGACACTGGCCTCCTAGAAGTGAGTGATGATCGTGCTCCTAAACTATGTAGAAACCACATACAAATGACTGCCAGATGCTTGAATCTGGGTGACTGATGATGAGGCATCTGCAATTGAGATGCATTTAAAGACAATTAACATATTGAGTGCAACTGTCTGAACTGCAGAAAAATAAACACTTGTCAGGTTGTAAATTTCTCTGTGATGCTCAGTCAACTTGCTGTTTGATTCATCTCATAATTTACTGTTCCAAATGGCACCCAAAAGAATCAGAGTGACAAATATGGTTACATTGTACTTCAGGCCCTAAGTGGTTTGTTCATCTCAGTCAGCACTTTGATATTGCCTAGTGCAACAGTATCCCTGGTAGAGAGGACTTAGTGTATAGAGGTACAGGGTACAGCTTGAAGTAGTACACTGTGTTTATTCTGAGGAGTAACAGAAGAGCCCCAGGCTTTTTGGGGAGAAAGGAAATCTGGGTTTTGGTCTTAGCTCTGCTACTCACTCTCTGTGTAAACTTAGGCCTGTTGTTTCCTCCAGGACTCAGTTTCCCCACTTTTAACAAAGCAATCTGGCTGCAATTCTTCGGCCTTCACTCCCTATGAAGTACCACCAGTTCCCACTCCTACCTCGCCATGCCCTCAGAAGCATGCAAGGAAAGGGAGTCACGATTGGAGGGAGGGCTCTCCTTGGTGCTTTTGAAGGATGCTTGTGAATTCTCATGCTGTCTCCTTCTTCCCTAGGTACACAGTTCTGCACAGTGGACATCACCAAGAACTTGAGAAACTGCCCATACACAATGATCCAGAATCCCTGGAGTCCTGCTTCTGATTGAGACTCACAACTTAGTCATTCATTCCCATTCGTGTCTGCATGAACAGGACACCCTGACATCTCTCCTGATCCGCATCACCACCAGTGAGGCACGAGGCAGTGGGGGCCAAGGGCCCAGAGAAGGCCCACGGAGGACAGAGTTGGGCAGGACCTGAGGCCAGAGCATCGAGGATCTCAGAGTTGTGAAAGGACTTCAGGCATCTTCAGGCATCTTTAGGCACAGCCTCCCACACAAAGCAGAAGTAATATCTTCCATTGCACCTCTGAAAGTTGGTCCGTCTCTGCTTGCACACCTGCAAGGACAGGAGCTCACTACCTCCTAATGCAGTCCCTTCTACTGTGGGGAAGCTTTAATTATAAGGAAGTTCTTTCCTTTGTTGGAACACAAATCTGTTACTGCCCCAGCTTCCATCTGGGGCCATAGAGTTGACCCCCTCATCTCCTGAGAGCCCTTAGATATTGGAGGACAATGATTTGTCTTCCACCAACCCCTTTCAGTCTTGTCTCTAAACCAAACATCCCCAGTTTCCTCTCCATTCGGCCATCTTCTTCTGGACATGCTTTGGTGGGTAAATTAATCAGGGGTCTTTTAATGAAGCTAGGCTGACATCAATGCAAAGATGTTTGTGTAGAAACACCAAAGTACTGACAAGTGAAACATCAAGATTTTTGGTTTATAACCACAAACATTTTTCTTTTCTCTTTTCTTGGGGATAGACTTTGGGCACTCTGCTTAGGTTTTGGTTTTAGAACCATTACCAAAGGCATCTTTACATCTGGTCTGATGTGTGTGTGTGCGTGTGCATGTGTGTGTGTTTAAAGTTGCCATTTTCTCGTTGGTGATGATGTCATTTGGAATGACCCTTGATTTGCTTTCCTTCCATGGCAATGAGAAAAGGACCCTACCCCTTTCCTGAGAATGTTGATTGAGAATGGTCATACAACCAACAGTTTGGAAGGGAAACTGAGATATTCCCATGGGACATTTTTTAGGACATTCAGGGCGCTGTGCTGAGGAGCACCTGGTCTCAGGCAGGGCAGTTTCCTCCTTTGGGCAAAGACATAACCACAGCCCATTAGCTTTGTTCAAAAACAAAAACAGAAACAAAAATCTTCATTGACCCCCTGGGGTTTGAAGCTCCTGGGCTTTCCATTTTCTACACCTTTTTATCAGCATCTCATTCTCTCTAAACTCCTAAAAAGATGCTTTCTTTTTAGTGTCAAAGCTATCACTATCTTACTTTATCTCGGAGTAAATTATCCCCCCAGGTTAAGATTCTGAGGGCAATTATTTTCAGCAGCATTTCTTTTGGCTGCCAATAAAAACTCTGTTAAAAGGATCATTGCTGGTCCTTATAGTAAAACAAAGGGAACTGGGAATGTCGGTGGTGTTGGGTACATCTGTAACACACACTACAAGATAAAGATGTGCCAGGAGTTTAAACCTTGCAAGTTCTCCTTTCCCTTCTACCTGGTGAGTTAACCCTTTGTCCTAAGCGATCTTAAAAGTCACAATTGCCCCCTTAACCCGTATTTCATCCATGAAGGCAGAATCCATTAGCCCTCTCTCTTCTGTCTGTCCTGAGATATGGTGAGAAGGGATGGTCAGACCTCACATAGGACTAGGGTGACCAGCCATCTGGCTTTAGCACTGTGAATCCCACATCCCAGGAAACCCCACAGTCTTGGGAAAACTAAGCATGGCTGATGGGACCCTCCCCATGTTGAGGATTGATATCCTTTCTCAGAGTTGATTCCCTTTCTTCACTTTTTCATAGAAAAAGCAGAGATTGGTTAATTTGTAGGTCCAGAATTTCTCCATGAGCTGTCTGAACATGGTCTCTTCTCCAAGCACAGAGCATTTTTTAGGGTGGGACTAAGACACAGATAGTAAGAACTAGACAGCAACGAGGAGGAATATGTTTAGTGATTTGAGGCAGCTGGTAAACTTTGTTTTATGCCCCCAGCGTTGATAGGATCTACTATTTAATACATACATACATACACACATGCATAAACACAGTAGGATTTCTTCCCTATGAAATGCTTCTTCTCCCAGAAGCTTAACAAGCATATCTGCTTGTGTAAAATATTATTTCTTACTGGTAGGTCTCCCATATTAAATGGCAATTTGGATTCAGTAGAGATTTAAAGATTACAACCCAGGTGGAAAAATGAGATCTCACTGTATCATGGGGCTCTCCCTGACTCTCCAGACATGCTTCTGTGAGCCAGCCCACGTATGATGTCTGTATAGGTTACAGGCACTCCGGACCAGGGAAAGGACAGCAATTGCAGGAATAGTAGCTCTTATCATTGTCAAGAAAGTGGTCTCCTTTGCAGAAAAGGGCCCCACAGGCATGCTTTGCCGTCTCTTTGGACTAGGGCTGGAATGATGTGAGTGATGCACCAAATGCCCACACTGGAGATTCAAAGACAGGGATAGATTTGTTCTGTCTGGACAGCTGCTAGCCTGGTTAGCCTTAGTTAAATCTGTGGTTTCCAGGAGTCCAGGTGACACAGCATGTGTGTGGAAGACTCAGAAGGAGAAGACTTATATAGCTTGTCCAAGGAAGGAGGAATCCCATACCTTTCCCTCCTCTCTAAGAAGGACACCCTCTTCTAGGAAGCTTGCAATGTCAAGGAGAGATACTTCTGGGGAAAAGGGGGATGTGGCCTCAGCCACATCTGTCTGACTGGTCTTGACAATTGTTGGGGTGATAGATGCTGCAACTAGACTTCCCCCATGCCTGGGATAAAGGGGGTACACTGTACTTCCTCTCCACTTGACTCTCTAGCCCACGGGACTGTCCAGCCCTGAAACTCCCATACCAGCCCACACCATTAGCAGCTAGGAAGCAAAAGAAATAAAAACGTCTTCAACTGACACCCACATATGTGTTTGCAGAATAACCTTTTCTTCTGAGATTTCACCTTCTCATCTCACCTGCATTTCCTCTTCATGCTGCTGACTTGCTCTTTCCTGAAGCAAATTGTTGTCTAGCTGAAGAATGGGGGGTGGGTGTTGGGGTGGATGAGGGAGGGGACCCACAGAGGAGCTGGGGAGTGGATATAACTAAATTGCCTTTAACATTGTCTTCAAGTAAGAACAAAAATAATCTTTCCTTGGTGCTGTGCTGTCTACCGATTTATGTCTTTGGTGTTGTATCTTTCTTTGGTGAGAGATCACTGTTGCTTTTCTCTTTTTCTCTATTACTTTGCTTTGTTCTGGTCCAAGTACTTCCTCTAACACCTGGTCTAAGAGGGGAAAAAAAGACTAACACATTTGCCTCTTTTAGCCAAAATTTGCAATGTCTTTTCCCTCCAGTCTAGAAAACTGAGGCCGAATATTTGGTTTGAATTTAAACAATTCAGGGATGGATTTGAAGGCCTGAGTGTGGAACACTATGTTGCTTTGGCCTTAACCAGCCTTGCTAGTCTCATCTTCAAATGATTCCATCTTCATGGAAATGACCTCTGAGCTTGTAGTATTGTTGTAAGTGCTCCAACATCGGTCATCCAAGAACCACTGTTATGATTTTCACCAAATATAAGTATGTGTTCAGCCTGTACTGTTATTTACTTAATATCTTTATTTAAGTCAATTTAAGTTTTCACTTACATAGTTATTTTAGAAGAAAACATTATATCACTGTCCAAAATGGAAATCAATATTATTTGCCACAAATAGAAAGGAGCCATAGAGATAAATAAATGAAAACAAAACAAGGCTATTAAGTTCTAGCTGGATGCCAGACTCCAAGCTTGTCCTCTGGGTCTGTGTTTAAAGGGAGATGAGTGAGTGCTGGAGGAGCGCTTACCTCCAGCGCAGGACTCTTCCGGCTAATTGGAAGGGTTAAAAGAGAACTCTCAAGAGAAGAACTTCCAAACTTCAAGAGTTAATGTGATTTAACTACAAGTTGTATTCCACACTTTTGGAAACATGGAGAGAAGGGAAGCAAAACTACTTATATTTTTAACTACTGTTACATTCTATTCAGATTAGGTTTCTCTTTCTCTTTTCTCTCAGCTCATCCCAGCACATATCTTAGATAATAATAATAATAATAATAATAATAACAGCAATAATAAGAGAAGCTAACATTTAATGAGCTCCTTTCTGCTAGGCACTGTGGTGCTTTAAGTGGGTTATCTCATTTATTCTCAATTTTCATAAAATTCTTACAAGATAGGTACCAAAATTACTTCCACTTTCCAGATGAGCGAATTTCAGCTGAGACATTTGGTGACTAACCCAAGGTGACAGACCTGGAAAGTGTGAATTCGGAATGCAAACCCAGGCAGTTTGATTCTAAAGCCCACAGTCTTAAATGTGTACAAAAGTGTTCATTACTGGGATTAATTTATTCCACGTTCACGTGTTGGACTCTGTGTTAGGAGAGAGCCGTGAACAAGTTAGGAGTGGCCCCTTTCCTCATGTTGCCTAAAACTTTTCCCTTGCACATTAGCTTGAGACCTGGAGAGGAACTTTGGACATGCCCATTCCAGTCTGAACTCTGCCACTCATTGCTCTGTTGCATTCTTCTGCTCATGCTTCCGTTCTCTGAGCCTCAATATCCATCTTTAAACAATTGAGGGACTTGGGTACATAATTGATCACTGATCAAGTGCCATTCTTCACTGATCTTTCCTAGCCTCTCTAGTACTCAGCAGACTAGGATTATTGAATAACCAGCCAGATGTGTGAGCCAAAGAAGCATTGGTCCTTTATAATCCAGATCATCAGGGAGGCTGCTGATACCCAGACTGGCCCCTGCAGAAGGCAGTTTGACTTCCTCACGTTTTTGGGTTGGAACCTGAAACTTTTTGAATACGCCCCCATAGGTCTCAGCAAGAAAGCATCAGCTCACCACTGCAGGCACTTTACAGTTTCTGCACACTTTCACAAGATCTCTGAGCCTCTCACAACAGCTCATGGGAAGGAATTGTTGATTTCATTTTATAGAAGAGGAAACAGACTTTATCAGCGAAAGTGATTTGTCCAAGTACTCAGAGCTTAGATTGGGCAGAAGTTAGGATTCAACACACTTCAGTTCCCTCCAATCTAGCAAAGTGTTTTTTCTTTTCTCCTTCTTTTACTAGACGATATACATTATGGGTTTCACAAATATTGTATTTATGCAATCCAGTCCCACTATAAAAAGTTCCAATTATATAGATACAGCAAAATATCCCTTGATGCCAACTCAATCCTACTCCTGCTCTGGAAGTAATTGCTCTCATCATTTAGCTTATATAATTCAAAAACATTCGCTGTGCATTGACATACATATAAATGTACGTATTAAAAACATATGGTTTGGGGTTTTTTGTTATATATAAATAAGATGATGCTGTATTTTATAACCTGTAGCCTGCCTTTTTCAGCAGTATTCCATACTAAATGTTATTTCACACCAACACGTAATTCTTTTTTTTAGTTGTTTTGTATACATTTCATACTACAGACATTGTATATTTTGTTCCGTAGTTTCTTTTACATTCTAGCTGCATCCAATGTCTGAGTGGGGCATCTGAGGCTTGCAAAGGCAAGTTGGCAGCATCTGCTTTTCTGGGACAGTGCTGACCATATGAAGGTCAGCTGGAGCAGTTTCAAGTTTAAGTGGCAGCAGCACCTCTGATTTGGCAGCTTCCCTGTGGGGAAGGCTGGCCCTTAGATGGGCCTCACCTAGCCTTCTCCCACTTGATGGCCTGAGAAACTTTGCTCAAATTGCACAGGTACCTGTATCCTGCTTCCACCACTACCTAGATGTGTGTTTTTGAGTAAGTTATTTAACCTGTTAAACCCTAGTGTCTTCAACAGTAAAGTAGGGGACATACTGATCATACTTAAAGTGTTATTACAAAGAGGTGTGAAAAGTACTTAGTAAATCACTTTTTAAAATGCTAGCTTTCATACTGTCATTGTTTCTTAATGGCCTCACCAGTCCTGTTTCCTACCTTCCAACAGGTTATGGGAAGATTAGTATGAAAACCCTTCTTTCATTTATTAATAAGTGAAACTGTAGTGGAAGCAATATTATCTCCACTTACATCAGATTGTTCAGTTTACTGGAGGCTCTCACTGGACCCTCACCACTGCCCTATGGGGTGGGTGTATTATTGTTACCATTTTACAGATGAAACTGAGGCTCAAGAGTAGGGATTGTGACCATCTCCAGGTCACCAGCAGTTGTTTGAGGAAGTCAGAACCCAAACCCAGGTCTTCTGATTCCAAATATAAAGCCTAAGAATGTGGTGCCAGCTATCATTCAGAGGGATTGTTAGACCCACATAACTGGTAGCATGAGAGAGACAGATTCTCTCACACTGACATACTTCAGTCACATATCATCCATGCAATATTTCTTAAGGCCTTCTAAAAATGTGCCAGACACTGCACCACTGGTTGGTGACATAATTGAATGAATAGAACTATTCAGTTACCTATGGCAGGTGTGGGCAAACTGTGGCCTGGGGGCCAAATCAGTCTGTGAGCCTTCAGAAAGGTTTTTACTTTCTTAAATGACAGGGGGGAAAAAAAATCAAAGGAGTAATTTTTTGTGACATGTAAAAATTATGTGAAATTCAAATGTGTTCAGAAATAAAATTTTATTGTAACATAGCCATGCCCATTCATTTATCATCGACAGCTTTTCCACTACAACAGAGTTGAGTAGTTGCCACAGAGAATGTCTATGACCTGTTGCTTCTAAAATATCTACTATCTTGCCCTATATAGAAAGCTTGCTGACCCCTTCTGTAGGGCAATCACTATCCAGCCATTCATTCTACATACACTTACCAAGTGCAAACTATAATAGGCATCTTCCAAGTCCTGTTTTTCAGTTATTCCGGTCATGGAATCTTTAGAATGATTTTAATGCTCCCTGCTGTACTTATCTAACAGTTCAGGTTAGATGGTTAGATGGACAAACTAAGAAGTTAGGAAGCAGCGGCCTCTTGTGGCCGACGTAAGCATTATTTACCCGATTTGGTTATGGTTATAATAAAAAACCAGTTCCACCGAGTCTTAGCTGAACATTGAGGATTCCAGATTATTTTGAAATATCTAGAATATTCTGCAATTTATGTTCTGCCTCCCACAAACCAGTTCTAACCTGGATAGTGGAAAACATTCATCTAATTAAAAGGGAAGTTGCTGAGTTGAAAACAGTATAAGAGATGACAGTACCTAATTGAATCATTCTTCCTTAGTAAGAATTTTAAAAGCCTTGGAAAAGACAGAACTTTGAAGAAAGATTATCATCCAGAATATTTTAGACTTAGAAAAATTTGCTGGCATCCTTGCATTTCTGTCTTTAACAGAGATAGCCTAGTAGGAAGCAGACAAGTTTTTGTCCTATGTAGTCTAAACCAGTCCTGACCATGGGTGAGCAATTTTTCCCTAAGGCTTCTTAGGCTTCATTTGGTCCCTTGTAAATAAAGGGGCAGAACAAATCTCAAAGGGCCTTTATGCCTTATACACACTATAATGCCATGTCTATTGGGAAGTGTTTATAAAATTTTTCCAGACCTTCAGTTTAAGTAATTTGCTAAGATCACTCAGCTGGCAAGTGTCAAAATCATAACTTGAACTCAGGTGTTGCTCTAAGGCTTTTGCTCTTGACCCTTAACACTACAGTACTATATCCATCACTGCCATTATCAGGGCAATTTCTTTCCCTGAGATGGGAGAAAGGCTGTATTAGTCCATTTTGTGTTGCTATAACAGAAATACCTGTAACTGGGTAATTTATAAAGAAAATGAAATTTATTGCTTACTGTTTCTGAGCTGGGAAGTCCATAGTCCATCTGGTGGTGGTGACAGTGACCCAGGGGTCTCACATTTCGGGATGGTGGAAGCAGAGAGAGCAGAGAGAGAGAAAGACAGACTCTCCTCTGCTTTTAAAGCCCTCAGAACCACACCCCTGACCACCATTTTTAATCCATTCACTACAGCACAGACCTACAATCCAATCACCTCTTCAAGGCTCCACCTTTCAATTACCATAATAGGATTTCCCACCCCCTTAATTCACGGTGGGCTAAGTTTCTAATACATAAAACTTGGGGGACACAATTCAAACTTCAGGGAGTTTTAGGGGGACATAATTCAATCCACTACAAAGGCCACCTCTGATGACCAGATATTTTGGAAATTCTGCTGTTCCCATTGTTCTGTTTAGTATAGAGTTCTGCGAATGAACATCTTGAAGCCACAGAACTTTAAAAAGAGAGATCAGAAATCGGATTATGCTGGAATCTTATATAGATACAACTATATACATTGCTTCTCTGTGCAGTGTTTGCTACTCTTGAAAAAGAGGGATTCAGGTCCAAGGACAAAAAAATGTTTTTAATAAACTTTTATTTTTATATTTAAGATAAAGCATATACACAATTGAATGTGGAAATAAATAACTAGAAATGCTTTGGAAACTTTTCCATTTCCCCCTCAAACTCTTTTTTAAAATCTCATGAGTCTTTTTATTTGATTTTAAGAAACATGGGAACTATAATACCAAGAAAAAAAGGAACTGTAGCTTTGTACAGAAACATATAGTCTTCTCTGACTATAAGGTTTAGTTGGTGTTTTAATAACAAAACAAAACAAAAAAGAACACAAGACACAAACACTCTTCAACAGATTTACTCAAACAGCTTTGCTCGAGAAGAAAAAGGCACAGATTCAAAGGGATGACATTGATTAAGAATATAGCAAATGGGTGCTAAGTCAAAAAATGACATTTATGAACTAAGTCAGGAAAAATGAACAAAATGAACTCTTTCAAATTATCTGCCTTCATTAAAATGAACTTTTAAATTAAATTGTATAAACATATGATATAAAGTTGGTACTTCCGGAAGTATCTTTGTATATTTCCTCTATGTACAAATCTTTGTATACAATTTCAATGTTCCTTATATATTTCCTATATACCAAACTGAACCAGGACCTTCCAACTGCATTCCCCAAGTCTCTGGGGAGATTCTCATTAGATGATCCCAGAATATTTCTGCCAGAATAGCTGGAAAGGAGGAGGGACCAATCAAATGTAGTCATCTTCAACTGGCTCTCCATTAACATCACAATAGTGGATAAAAATTGCCACTACTCGTTGAAACACACCCTTCTTCATCTGACGCATCTCTGAAATTTCTTCTCCTATTGTTTCCATACAGATGTCTGCAGACAGCTGCCCTTTCCTTCGAGGAGCATAGATGGTGCCTTGGAAATGAGAAAGAAAAGGGGAGAAACGTATGATAATCAGAAGTGTTTGGAAAATCACTCTGATAAGCTGATCCATGAAATGTTCCTATATACTACAATATAATGTAACTGATGTATGAATAGCTCATGGAATGGGTCACCATCAGTTTAGTTTTATACCATGTTTGATGCCTAAGACAGCATGCCTAATTAAAAGCCCAAGTAAAAATAATGCACCAGAGAGGTAAGTCACATACGTGTACATATAGTTCATAAAATTCATTTACTCTTAAAATAGTTTTTAAAGACTTTGGCTACAAATGAATTTAAGTGTGCTAACACAGAAACTATATTCAAAAGTTTCCTCTAATATTTCTACACCTAAATCATGAGTCTCCACATGCTAATAATAAGCTCATAAGTAGCAGAATAATCAGTAGAACTGGAGCAATTTTAAAGTAATATAGTTGATAAATTCTTCAATAAAGAGTAACAAGATTACAAATATTTACATAACACAAAAATCTAGTAGGAAAATCTATCTGAAGAAATCCTTCCACCAGCCTTCACATATCCCCAGTAAGTCCACTGATCATCTACTGTACAAATTCAGAGCTGTTTTAGGCTGCAAGAGGAACAAATAAAAACATATATATGGGAAATCATATAAAAGCTGCACTGCTCCTAACTCAAACAAAATATTAAGTCTCTAACACAGTAGGATATACTCAAACTAGGGAATATAAGTCAAGTCAGGTCATAATTACTTTCTTCGTCATCTTCAAAATCATATCGGGCAAAGCTGTTGGGCTCTGCTGCCCGTAGTGACCTCAGCCAAGGGAAGTCAGAAATCATGGAATATGGAGCTCCATCCACAACACCTAAAATAAGAAGACAGATGTAACAGTGCTACTGGTATGCAAGTGCTGACTTTGCCAAATGCTGTAGTATTTTCTAAGCAGAATGTAAAATACAAAATAAAGATAGTGAGCCAGGTGCCCTCAAGTCATTTCTAATTCTCAAACCACAGTAATTTTCACTTTTCACCTACTTTTTTGTGTTTCTACACTGCCTCTGATTATTCTAGGGATGGTAAAGACTCATACAGGCAGAGCAACATTTATCTGGTCCTTGCTTTTTCAAGTATTCAAATCACCTACTATTTTGGTGAATTTTAAGACTTCCACTCATATCTTCCCTAAAGAATGTCCCTCCACCTAGTTAACAGCTATTTAGCTTTACAACTATTTATAAATACCTTCTAAAGTATAGATTTCTCTTCCCCAGGGATACTTGGGGTACTTCTTTAAGTCTTCTTCACTTCGAGTGGCTTCGGGGAAGAATTCATACTTAATGAGCTCTCTGGAGGAAACAGGAAAAATTAAATAAAAATTACAAAATTGGTAATAATGTTTAGGGTGTAGGGTAGAAAAGAACTGACAAAACTGTCTCAGGTCCAGATTCTACTGAAGATCTCCAATAAATTATTACATATCTAACAGAAGTAAGGATACACTCAAACTAGAGAATACAAGTTGTCAGGTCAAAATTACTTTCTTCACTATCTTCAAAATCATATCAAGGAAAGAAAGCAAGCCACTCTCTAAGCAAATATGTCCTGTATAGAAGGTAGTTAATATACTATTTATATAACAAATACATAAAAAGTCCAATTTTCTGATAACATAAAACATCATGGTCTTAAGATCTTCTTTAACTTAATCTCTTTTCCATGCCCCAAGGCTAAAGAAACAAAGTCAAAAGCACACGTACATTCTGTTCTTATAATTTTCCTCTAAGACTGAAAATAAAAAGTTGCAAATACACGTGGCTTTTTAGTCTTAAGTCTTCATTTATCTCAGTTTTTCACATGTTAATTTCCTGATAAGCCTGTCTGAAAAGCTCAGATGGAATCACTTAAAATAAGAAAAAATTGGTATTCACTTCTGGGAGACCCCGCTATAAGATATGACTGAAAAGGCCTTTAGGGGCCACAGAGTTACTTACTGATTGATGTTTGCTATGGTGTCCATCCAGCTGCGAATGCGCACCTTGTTCCGAATGTTGGGAGGGTTACTAAATTCGTGGATAATACAGATGTGATAGGGGTAAGGGCCACTAAACAGCTTCTGCTCCAAGGTCAGTGTGTCCACCTGTGAAAGACATCAGAAAGAAGTCTTTGGACCAAGAAAGAGAAAGCTTTAGAAATCTATACCCTAGAGCTTGAACAAACTTCCCTTGGGCCTCCAGTTTTGAAAATTTTGGCTGATTTAAAAATCGCAGTCAGCCCTGAACACAGACAGCTTGCCATGCTGAGTGTTAAGACTTAGCAAATTCTTCTGCCGAGCAAACTCAGTGATTTATCTCTCTCTGTTATACAAGGGTACTTCCAAAAGTTTGTAAAAAAAAAAAAAAAAAAAATTCATGGAATGATTTGTATTATCTTTTCTTTTCTTTTCTTTCTTTTTTTTTTTTTTAACAAACTTTTGGAAGTATCCTTGTATAAATGCTCATTAAACCAGATAATCCCGATTCAGGTAACTGATCTCAGTCAACTCAGAATCCACTTCTGAGTGTGTCCTTTATAGGTTTAGATACTGACTGCATTACAGAGCTGTGAGTGTTAGTACCATATACCCCATTCAAACTGGACTACTGCCCATTCTTAAAGACAGATACATTTTCTTCTCCTTGTAGCCTTGTTAACATCACTTTTTTCTCATGTAATGCCCTCCTCCCTAACTTCTAGTTATGAAATATAACTTTTAGTGGCATACATATTTATCTCTTTTTTGGGAAGGCAAACTTCTTGAGGGAAGGATAATTTGGTGTGTATTTTTCAGCACCCAGTACATTTTGAGTGTTGAGACACTCAACTATTTATTTGCTGAACTGACTCTTTTGGGGCCAAGTTCACACACTGACTGCAAGGGCTGTTTAATATTTTCATGTAATCTGCTACAAGTCAGAAAACCAGAATTTCAATCAGGCAGTCTGAAACCAGAGCCTGTGCTCTTAACCACAGCTTTCAAGAAGTAAAACACTTGCTGAATAACAACTGTCCTCATCATATAACTTGCTAAAAATTTATAAAAATCTAGTAGAGAAGCACTGATGAAGAAGACTGGAAAGACAGTGAAGCTTGGTTAAAAGAACGCTGTAAAATCTGAAGAATCATTACCGGGGGTTGAACAAATACATAAATGACAAGACCAGAAGGTTGAAGACTAAAAAAAACAAAACAAAAAATATCACCTCAGTAAGTGTACCATCAGAAAGGAGCAGAGTTCATTACCTGCTGCATTGGGCGTAGATAGATGATGCGATTTCTCTCAGGAGGCATCCTTAGTATCTGGTCTAGTACCTGATCCATATTCAGTTTCTTGCATTGTGCATAGTCAAATCGGTTTACAATTGGTGCATTTTCTACTTTTAAATGTTTCAGTACCCTGCACCTAGTAGCTACAAAATAAAAACAACAAAAAGCTCTATAAAGAATTTTTACAAAATAATAGAGCAATATATAGCCCCTTTGAAATCATCTTCAGAGGACTGGCCCAACTTTTATGAGCCAAAATATTGCAGTTTTAAACATCTTTAACAAAAGTCAAGTATTTATCATAGAGTACAAATGACAGTTAATGAAAGGATTTGAAAATATGATTTGGTTCAGTTCAAAAGGAGGTTGTCACCCTTGTGCTAAAAGGGATGTTAACGTGCATTTTTTTATCTAAGATTTTTACTATCCAGGAAACCAAGTCCTAGAAAATGACTTCCAAACCTGTTTAGGAAATATTTGTTGAAAAGAATAAATGATAACTATTAAATTATATAATTTTATAATTAACAGTCAAATCTGGACTACTTCATATATATTATCTTAAAGTCACTCACAGGAAACGAGCAGATTTGATTTTAATTCCTATCACAAGTATAAAAGCAGAACTTAAAAAAAAAGACCCAGAAATATTTGGATACTTTGGTCTAAAGCTCTTCAATCAAATATGGTAGCCACTAGCCACCTGTAGCTATAAACTAAAATATAATAATATTAACAATTCAATTCCTCAGGCACTAGCCACAATTCAAGTGTTCAACAGTCACATGTATAGTGTTTATCATATTGAACAATGCAGATAAAGAACATTTCTACCACTGCAGAAATTTCTAGTGAAAAAAGCTGGTCTAAAACATGATTAAATAACCTTCCTTTTTAAAACATGAGTCACAGAGAAAAGTCACTGTAATATAATAAGCACATTTAACTGCACTAGTACACCAACTTCAGAAAAATACTCTTCCTTTTTTAAATCTCAAATTTCAACCTGCTCCAATTTTTATCGCAGATTTCAACCTGGTCCAACTTGAGAGAGGATGAAATTATAAAATTATTTATAATGATAAGAGAGAGGAAGAGATTACAAAATCATAAGTCTGATCTTTTTAACATGTTATAAAGTCAACTTCTGTAGCACCCTTGACCTAAATGTCATCATATTCCTGAGCAATCTCGCTCCATAACTAACTTTGCTGTTTAAACACTGAGCAAGTCTCCTGCCTTTCAGGCTTATTTTCTATTTCTGTGACAAGCAGAAGAAGGGGAATTGGTGTGGAGGACAGGAAGGGAGGAAAGAGGGAGATGACTACATGGCTATAAGAATCCAATGGTTCTCTGTTGTAAAACCAGACACGGCTGAAGTCAGTTCTAATCTCATTTAGTCATCTCATTTGCTGTTAAGTTATAGTCAGTTAGTCTCGAGGGACTGAGCTAATTATCTAAGATCCTCTGATAAGCAGAGCTAAATAATTTGCTTTAAAGACAGAAGGCTGGGCCTTGGGCCATGTAATGTACCACTAGGTTAGAAAAGATATGGGGAGACTCCTCAGAGTCAAGTGCCAAGGTAAAAACCAGTCTGATTCTCAGAGTTCAGAGTAGAGAAAGGAATGAGATGCCAGCCAGTAGAGTCTGAAGGTTAGAGATGCTCAGTCAGAGAATGGACTGCTGACAAAATGGAAGTTCTTACAGTGCTGCTGTATGGCTAGGGTTAGCAACCCTGCTATGACGATCTCTGAGCTTTTGAAGAGCCTGTGTTTTCTGTTTTAGGAGGAAACTCCAATAGGAAATAGTGATTTATCAGATGTTTTAGAACCAAACTCCTCACTGGACGGGATGGAGAAAAATACTACCTCTTCAGAGTGAACACAGGGTCCCTAGGGTCTGGAGTTTTGTAGAATTCAGGGGAGAGGTAGTGTTTGAATCTCAGTTTCATCTCTCCTTTCTGGGATTCTCCTAGTTTATGACAGAATGTTTGGTAAGCACCTTTTAATGGGATTTCTTTATTTTGTTTACTACTAATTTTTTTTTTTTTTTTTTAAAGATGACTGGTAAGGGGATCTTAACCCATGGCTTGGTGTTGTCAGCACCACACTCTCCCGAGTGAGCCATGGGCCAGCCCTGTTTACTACTAATACTGCAGGAGAAGTACAAAGAAAAGAAAACCCCTTAATATTTTTTTGCAATACTAATATAATACAAATTAACATTTACTAGGTGTTTTCTAGTGGTCAGACTCTGTACTCTTTGTGCATGTGTTTGTGTATGTATATATACATATACATACACACACAAACATACAAATCATTAAGTTTAACTTTCACAAATGCTTTGTTAAGCATAATTGTGCACATTTTACAGACTGAAGAAAATGAACACAGAACATATAACTTGCACAAAGCAAGGGACAAGTCAGATCTTCATAATTTTACATGGATGGATATAAAAAATATAATTGAGTGAAAAAGGAAAAATAAACAGATCATGTACAGGACATACTGCCTATCTAAAATTTTAAAAGCTCACACAAAACAATACACTATATTTGAGATAAGACAAGTATATAAGTAAAGGCAAGAAAGGTGCACTGAAGGACATATATTAAATACATGAGTATAGAGGGTGGGAGCAGATGGTTTTAGTAATGAGGAACAAATAGGACTAAAAAGAAAAGTGCGGCTTGGACTAATTCTGAGTGCCACAAATTAAGACTATGATTGATCATCTCAATCAAATACCGGACAGTTAGCACTTATGAACGAGTCACCACTCCCCTCAAAAAACATTTACACATAAAACATGTAGAAATCACACAGCTAGTAAATGGCTGAGCCAGGATTCAAGCTAAGGTCTATTTGACTTGAAAGCCCATGCACAGTTAATCCACTCAGCCAGATCAGGTAGCAATTATCTTTTGGAGGAGAGGCTATTTTGAAAGATGAACTACGTTTCTGCACATGGACCCTCACAAGAACTATAGGACAAAGAATTAAAGATAATACAACACAATGTTTACTTTTAAAAAAATAGTACAGTAATATTACTGTAGTTTTTAAGAGTTCTTTAAACTCATTCATGATGCTTTTGTATAACATGGGCCTAAATACATACCATGGATGAACATCATCTTGGGACAGTCTTTTAGCACTAGATCTGTGATTCCACAATTGGTCATAGTGACTCCAACAAGATTTTTGGATTTTAACACAAGAACCTACAGGAGAAAAATTTTAAAGTTACATGTGAGTGTATCTTTCTGTTCTTTTTCTTTTTATCTAAGCTTAAAAGTTTTCACTGGTACAATTGAGAACCAGTTGTTACCAATTTATTCTCTTCAGGACAAAGAAACTACATGAAGTTAGAAATTTTAGTCACTTTGTATTCTTCAAGAACTGAGCTGGACTGTGAAAGGTAAGTGAGAGTTTTTTCCTTTACCTGCACATGGTCATCCTCGATCACAGGATCACTGGTACTGGTGGACTTGTCTGCCGTCCGCTTCCGTTTCATGGCATGACGTGGCTTTGTTTTGGCAACCTCTAGAAAAGGCAAAAGGAAAATCCAAATGGAAAATCCAAATTTTAGCCTTGCTTTCTTTCCTTCAACAGAACACACTCAATTGCATATGTATAAACTCCATCAAAGCAATTCTCAAAACTACAGCTCAGTTCCCAATGGAACAGTTAGACTGGTATTCACCCTCTATTACCTCAAATATCTACATAAAATATAACATCCCTTTCAAACCTGAGCCATTCCAACAACTAATCAACATTCCCATTTCTAGTCTCTCTGATTCACTCCATCCTAAATACTGCTGGTAGATTAAATTCACGACCTTCCTGCTAAAAAACTAAATTACTGACTGCTGCTTAGTGAATACGTTTCAATGCCTGAGATTTGAAGTTATGCTTTAATTCCACTTATTCTTAATTTTATTCCACACCATATCCTAGGAATCTTCACTTGCCAATGCCTCTGAAGCCATTAATCACTGTAGCTGTGTCTGCCCAGAGCACCTTTTCTGACTTCACTTTTTGAAACAGTATCCTTCCCTGAAGGGTCCAGCTCAAACACCATTTATTCTCACAAATCACCCTGGATCCCTAAACATTATATATTGTTCTGCAGTTCTCTGTATACTTGTTTTGTCCCAGCATTTAAACTGAAAGCTTCTTGAAGGCAACAACACTGTCTTATTTCATCTTTGTTTCAAGGTCAGCCACTAGCAATAAGCTATACCATTTACTGAATGAACTAACCAGCAGTCAACATTTACAGACTGAATGAATGCATCACACGTATATAGATAAAATAAGAAATATTTACTGAGTGCTTACTGTGTGTCAGGCACCATTCCAAGGGTTTTACTTGTATTAACACATTTAATTCTTATAACAAGGAATCCTCTGGGATGGATTTATTATTCTCCTCATTTTACATATTAAGAAACTGAGGCATGGAAAGGTAAAACAGCTTGCCAAGGTGTTAAGTGGGAACCAGGAGTCAAACCCAGGCCATCTGTCACCAGTCACTATGCTAGAAAACCTGTAATCTTTTATCTGTCAAACCCTGGTTAGTAAGGCCTTAACTCATTTACTAGTATTGTTCTGAAATATATATAAACACATAAAAGCAAATATTATGCTGATTTTATTTAAGAACAAGTTCTAAATTCATATCTAAAACAATAAGCACACACATAACCTATTTTAAGAAAAGACACTGAAAGTCATTGTCCTCATTTTGGACACAATCATATTGTAGCAGACCATACACTGAATGAACTACAGTTGACCTTCATGAATTAAATTCTCACCACACTGCTCTTTCAGATACTACTGCTAATTACAAACATTCCACTCGGTAATTCCACAAAAGATTACAAAGTAAGCTAGGGAAATGAGATGCACATACTGCAAATTCCCAAAGGCTTGGGCTTACATGAGAACTCTAGAGATCTAGTCCAAGTGGTTTCTTACACACCAGAACCCTTTTCTCCACCATGTGAAATCTTTCTGAAATTCTACCATGCAAAACCATTGAAAACAGCTGCTTTGGTTGAAGGCAAAAAGGGAGCTCAAGGGTTTTACCCATTAAACTTCCTCCAAAGGACCCTGAAAACAAGCAAAATCCTGGTGTTCCAGAAAAAAATAAAAACTATATTGACCCAGGCAACCCAAAAAGGGCCTTCTTCCACAGTATCATGCAAAACTTTATTATCTTCTTTGACAAGAAACCTTCCAAAGACAGCACATTTCCACCTGACGGCCCAAATTCATACACCTGTTAAACTTCTAAAGGTCCTGGTTCTCTCTCCCAGTACCACAAAAATGAAAACAAACAGAAAACAGGTGTTTCCACTCCTCCATGATAGTGTTCTAATAAAGTTTTCTATTAGCAATCTCCCTTTTCCATCTGATTTTCAAACATCTCACCTCCCTGGATTGCTCTCTCCCCTCCCCTTTAATTGATCAGAATATGGGGTTCGAAGTTAAGTTTCCTTCTCTTTGGAGTGCCTAAATTGGTGGTTTATGTTTTCTAAGAAAAGTTATAAAATGAAGTCACACTTTATATGTAGATGACCTTGAAAAACAAAGGGTTCTCAACGTATACGGAAAACAGTTTGTTGTGTTTGCTGTTATTCTCTTATGCCTCCCTCCCTGTTTAGGAACAATTAATTTTGTTTAGGGACAATCATCAACATACCTCATATGATGGTTTCTACACTTACTGAGTTCACAATTATTCACTGAGCCCCATACCATGTGTAAGACATGGTGCTAGAAGCTGGGAATATAATGGTGAACAAGGAGACAATGTCCCTGCCCTCATGGAGCTCATAGTCTACTGGAAAGACAGACAGTAAAACACAGGATTACAACACAGTGTGGTTCACATTTAGTGCTGAAGATGCTACACAAACAGAGAAAAGGAGACCAATTCAGTCTTGGGGTGTCAGGGAAAGAATTTAACATTTATGGAAATCTTAAATGCTATCATTTGACAACCCCCCTTTTTGATATTTACTTTATAAATTATTATATAGTGAGGACAAAAGAACTTACAGGTATTTATTCCCAAAACAGAAATTCACAAAACAAATAATTACATTAGCTTCTAACATAGCTTTAATACTCCACAAGGCCACAAATTAAAAACCAAATAAAAAAGTTCAAAAAAAATTTTTTTTTTTTACCTGATTTAAAAAAAAAAAAAAATCTTAACAATCAAGTTTGTCTCTGTGTTAGTTTGGATCTGTTTCCTTAAAACTTTTAAAGCAGGATGGCCAATAGGTACCAACAACATTCTAGATTAAAAATAATTTTGTAAGCCACCTAAATAACTTGTTCTTTCTAAAAGGGACCTGAATAATATAAAGATCAGTACTTTGACCTTTCCCCAGAAAAACTGTTTTTGAAAGTAAATAGACAGCTGTATGGTGTTTTTAAAAATTAGGAAATAATTTACGTACTGAAAATGCATTACTTACAGACATTAGACGTCTTCTCAAATTGAAAAAAATCACAAAATAGATGTAATAGTAAAAAACACTACATAAATGAGATTTTCTTTTTTTAAATTCAGGGAATTATTTAACCTAAAATAAAGTTCTAGTCATGAAACAAGTCAGAATGAAATGGTAAAGGGGAAAAGCTGAACACAAGACAAGATACAAAAATGTCAAAACCCCAACAGTTAATATCAAGGATCTATATTAAAAACAAACAAAAAAATATATAAAATTTTAGCAATTGACATGAGACAAATATAATGGGAAACACAATATGCCCTAAATAGGAAGACCCAATGCTGTAAAAAAGAGTTTTTCAGTTATCAATTTAGTGCAATTCCAAACCAAGAAAATTTGTTTCCGGAACTTAACAAAATTATTATAAAGTACATCTATAAAAATGACAAATATATGACCAGTCAAGGAAAATTTTAAAAAGAATAATGAAAGAGGACAGAACATTGGAACAGAATAGAATGCCCAGAGATAAAGCTAAGTATATCTAAGAATTCAGTACATGATAAAAGACCATTTCAAAATGATGGCATGTGAATAGAGATGAAAAATAGTACTGAAACAACTTGGTGACGATTGGAAATTAAAAAAAATAAAGTTAGTTCCCACAGATTAAAATAAAACTCCTACTGGACTAAAGAACTAAACTAAAATAAATAGATGAATAAAAGAATGAGAAGATGTGAACATTTATCTGCACAAGTGTAAGGAAGGCCTTTTACAGCAGAAAAATAAAAAAATCATAAAGGAGAACATGTAGATCTGACTTTACAAATATGAAAAACCATGCAACAAAAGGTGTCACAGTGGAGAGTTACTATCAAATGGGTAAAGAATTTCAATTTGGGATGATGAAAAGGTTCAGACGGATGGTGGTGACACTTGCACAACAATGTGAATGTACATAATGTCACTAAATTGTATACTTTAAAATGGTAAGTTTTATGTTATATATATTTCACCACAATTAAAGAAAAAAAGATACAAAACATTCAAAATTCAGCCTGGGAAAAGTATTTTCATCATATGGCAGAACCAGTGTTTGCAAAGTATAACGAAATCTTCAAATAAAATTCATATATTTTAATATGAGTTTATGTTACTATAATGATTAGCACACAATTAATTAAGGTCTCATGTTTATCTTATGAAAGCTTATTTTTGTTAGTTTAACTCCATATGATTCAAACAGCTCTATTTAGTATATAAAAAAAGCACTGACTTTGCCTATGTTCTGGGGCTGATTTTAAGGTTTCAAAATAGAGGTATACTTGGAAAAAATTAAAATACATTATTACTCACTGACAGGTTTTAATGATTTAATAAAGGCAAGAGAGACTGCTTAAAAATAAGGTCAGAAATAGAAAAAGAATTATGATTGAGAAATGTGCTTACCCCTACTCAACCCAATGCCTTGGCATATACATTGTAAATATTAATGAAATTAAATACACATATAAGTTCTGAGTATATCTTCACCAAAATAATTCTCAAACTAGTTACTTACCTGCTAATCTCCTGGCAAACCTAACTGGAAGCAAAACTAGATTTCAGAAAAAAATTACTAAGTATTGCAGAAGCAGCTAAAGGGGTATACCCAGGAAGCTGCACTGAGATCTGTTCCCCCAGCCCTAGCAACTTCAGGTCCTTGACCTTTTGGCTAAGGTTTAAATCTTTCCTAGGTTCAGACTTCCCTAAGTGTGGGATGGGAGCAAAGTTCATCTACTGGGGCTTAGCCATCAGAATCAGTGTTGTATTTAGGGTATATATACACAGATATAAGGCTGAAATATTTGAGTTTTCTGGGTTGGATGTTTTACAAACTGTTTTACATCCCCACCCACCGAATCATTGCTAAAAATTCATTCAAAATCTGTATGATCCACAGAACACCAAAATAGAATTTAATTTGCCAAACTGGCTTTTTATAAAACTCATGGAACAAGTTCCTGCTTTTCTCCAGCCCTACCCTGCAGTTGCTAATCCTGGGAGCATTGTCATACCTGACTCAGATACCAGCGGTACATGGGACAGTCTGCTCCTGGCCCTGGTTAGGGGCCTCCGAGGGTAGTCTTCATTAGACTGCACGTCACAACTCTCAGGATGGGAGCTCCCCCTCCTGTCCTCACCTGTAGCCCCAGAGCCACTCCCATTAGTCCTTTCATCATGTGCTGGGCCTGAAGACCCCCCTTGTGGCAGAGTCCTAAAGGAAAAGGCGGATCTCGTACCATCCGGGCCATTCACAACACAGGCTCGGCTGGTTGAAGGACGTTCCTCATCAGAACACCTGCTAGTTCTCCTTTGGGATTCCTGGGGCCTGTGACAGCAGCATCTGGGACAGACAGAGCTCTCTGCATCTCCCTCCTCCATGGCCTCAGAGTCCTCTGACCCACCGGGGGAGCAGACACACTGCCTGGACACATCCACTTCTGTAGGGCTAGGCTCGGAAGAGCCGCCGCTGTTCACCGTCCTTACAAAGTCGGGGCTTTGAGAAGCAGTGCTGTGTGAGCTGGAGTTTCCCACTGTGCTGGCGGTGGTGCTGCTGCAGCTGGGATAAACATCCTTGTTTTTTTTCTTTTCAGGAATATCCCTAGCTGCTTTCATATCGGCTTTGATCTGCTCACTGGTGACCTGACAGCCTTTCTCACAGCTGCTTTCCTCGAGGGGAAACTGCTTCGACTGGCCCATCTGATGGGAGTTGTACCTCTTTCGAAGTGGAGTCTTGCCTTTTCCACTTACTGCTTATAGAAAAAGAAGAATGGCCCGAGGAAAAGAAAAGATTTCAGTACAAATTCTGGACAAAAGGCAAGAGTAAATTTGGAACAGGAAACAATGTACACTAATTTTCCTAAAGTATAAATGATCACTAAGATGCTCAAAAATTCTCTATGGTTCCCTAGTGTCTACCCAGTTTATACTCCTTGGCTCAGCCTTCAAGGCTCTCCGTAATCTGATTCTAAATTATCTTTCCATTTTGTCCCCTCGACATACACTCTACACTCCAGCCCACACTTTTCTCTCAGTATACCTGCTTTACCACCTCAGGGCCTTTGTTCTCAATCAATCAGCTGTAGATCTCTGTTCAATCTCTTCTGCACACACCCCTCTCCCCAAGCCACTGTAATATATACCCTGTTATCTATGTTTTTATCCTGCCTCTTCAACCAACCAGAGGTTCCATAAAGAGAGAAAGATCATGACTCATTCATCTCTATATCCCTCACAGCGACTAACACAGTTTCTGCGGCACAGTAAGGCTCAATGAGTATTTAAAGAAATAAGGTTTTGTCTGGCCAACAGAGGATCTAGTTGTTATATTTAGAAACTGAACTTTCTGGGAAACATTAGGTTAGTCAGCCGGTCACATAACTTTTCCTAAATTTCTGTTTCCACAAAGGCTCTTTTCAACCACACTATAAAGTTATTTAAATTTCTTAAGAGGAATAAAATAAAAGTGGAATAATCAGTCAACAATTAGTAAATTATTCCAAGCCCAACAAACTGAGCTTTCCATGTACAAAAGTGTATATATATTTCAGGTGCAGTGTTAAATGTATACTAAACATTCAAACATGTTAAGGTGTAAGGGTACCCAAGGAAAAACGAGTGAACAATTAAAAAAAATTCATCCTTTGCTAAAATTGGTAGGCACATGGTTCTGAGTAATGAAAGGGAAGGAAAGACAAAAAGTATGAACCTAAAAGTTAAGAGAATTAGTTTCTTGGTGAGACAAATGGCAGAAGGCTGTTGCCCAGATATAAAGGGAGACAAGGGATTATAAAGATATACTTTAAGGCTCCCTCAAGCACCAAACTAGCCACCAATATTCATTAAGCACAACTGGACAGATATCAGTTGGGCAATGGTTGTTTCTTCATTGCTCTGGATGACTCAGTAGCCCCCCCTTAGATAAGGCACAGGCCTCTCGCTAATCCCTGATAGCCTGATGCCACAACTACCTCAACCTCCACTGTGGGACTCACAATCCTTACTAATTCTCTTCCCTGAGCCCTCATTCCACAACATTTTTGTTGTGCTACACTTGCCCTTGATAGCACCACCCAGATTCCCCTCTTAACTGGACTATTGCCTTTCTTGTTCTTGTCCCACTTCATTAGGAATATGTTAACTGCACAAGTTGCAGTAGGAGTACATTATATACAGGCCAAGTGTGTGAGTTCTGATAGTTAACTCTCACTAATAGGTCAGAGTAAGACATAATCTCTCACCTGACAATTCCCTGGACTGTACTGACTCTCCAGTTTTTTCTTCACGTTCAGAATAACGCCGAGCACCATTCTTAGGAATCCAGACTTCTTGGAGTTCTAGACTGTCTTCTTCATCATCACTCTCTGAATCATGAACAGTAATTGGGGTTGGTTTTACTACACGCTGAAGACCACTGGGTCCTAAAACAAAAAGCATGGGCCTAACAGTTACCCTTTGCCCAAGAAAGGCTCTCCTGCAAAGTCCTTTTTCCAGGGATCTGGGATCACAGAGATGCTTTTTTGGCTCTGTGTAGCCTACCTTACCATTCATTTTAGTGGAGTACATACTTGGATGACATACTGTGAAAGCACTTGAGCTCTAAAGAATTTTGTCAACATTAAGTATGACTAATATGCCAACCATTTTTATACATTTCTAGAGGCATATTAAAACAGAAGATCATATGGCATCTCCCTTCAGGACCTTCGCTATTTCCAAAAGTAGCATAAATATTCCTTAAAATAGTCAAAATAACAGTCATAATAATAATTTTAAAACTACACTATCGATTTTCCCAATTTTGCAAATATATGAGTTAAGGCAAAGCAAATGAAGATGTGCCTCAGAAACATATGGGACCAGTGAGCAATTCTACATTCTTTAACTGAGTATAGGTTTATCTCATTAGATGTAGCAAGTATATTCTCAAAGCCTAGATGCATTTTATATTTTGGTTATTTATGTACAGTATATTTATGTAAAAATGCCTTATCTGCTGGACACTATAGCTTTAAAACCTTTAGTTCTATGACTCAATTCTCTCTGTCATGTGATTAGTATTAACTCCATCAATAAAATGTAAGCTCCAAGAAACCTTGCCTGTCGTTTTCCTGTAACATTGCACAATGCCTGACACAGAGTAGGCATTCAATAAATATTTGTTGAATAAGTGACTGCATCTGTAAGACACTTAAAACAAGGGCAGTTAAAGATACTTTCAATTCAAAGACAAAGCAGCATTCCAACAGATCAGGAGTGAAAAAACTTGAGTTCTAATCTCAATTCTGTCCCTTGATCACTGGTTGAATGGTGTTGGGCATATCATTCAAACTTTTTAAAGAATATTAGTTTCCCCATCTGTAAAACAAAGGGTTGTATTAAATAATCTTGAACGGCCTATGACTCTATTGCCTGCCATAAGTCACCCAATGATAAACACAGATTAGATCTTGGTCTGTTCACTAAACCAGGTTAATATTTCCACTGCTCCTCCACCCCACTGAAATGAGGGGAGAATATTTAATCAGGTCATTTATTTTCCTATCAACAATTTGAGTGCTTTCTTTTTCTACACACACATGCACCAATATATAGAAAAAATAGTTGCTATACTTACAAATAATAAAAAAACAAACCTTAGTAAGATACATATACATTCAGCAAGGAGAAAGCCAGTGATATAGTACAGGCCTCAATAATAAATAGCAGACAAAACATCATTAGCTGTAATGTCAGAAAACAATCATTCTCAGTGTTTCCTGCTCTTCATTACATTCAGGCTCTAGTTTTCAGAATGATAAATATGGACGGATTCACATCATTACCTGCTTGTTCCTCATCAACATCTACTGGAATAATTGCTTGACTGTCAGCTGGAGTATCATTTCTGCTCTCAGCTACCACTTCTCCATCTTCTTGCACCATGTCTTCCATTTCATTCAAGGCTTGAACAAAAATACACACAGAGTAAAAACTAAAAAGTATATCTAAAATCACAATGGCAGGAAAACTGGCAGCCCTAAGGATTGAATAGCCCTGTTGATTACTAGGCCTACGCTGGAAGAACAACATATAACTGTTTTTCACTGTAGAGACATTAACAAGAAGTGTCCAATTATTCAATAGAAGAGGAAACACAGATGGGAAAGGATCACTTGGTGGAGAAAGTCCATCACCATAAGATGAAAGCAGGGAGAAAGGAACACAACTGAGAAAAGAAAGCACCATGTTCATTCATCTCTGAAGATATTACTAAGGATGGCTATATGATTTCTCTCCCTCTAAGCTATTTGCTTAGGGATGGTGAAAGCCAGCTAAGCCAGGATATATTGGGCAAGGAAGCTCAAAGTGTACCTTTCATTTCCTTCTTTCTAGAGACTATGGTATCATTTATTGGCTAATGTATGGCAAGAATGATTAACAAACAAACTAAGTACATTTCTAACAGTGTAATTTAAAGGCTTTATGTGCATCAGTCTTCACTATAGTTATTAGTGGCTATCAGTGAATGAGAACATGGGATTTTATATTATTCCAGAGGATAAGTTCAGTAAACAACTTCATACTGATAAGCTTCAGTCAGTTTACTGCATCTTCTTAAGATAAAATAACGGTCACTTTTGCAAAAGACAGTGAATAAAATAATTCCCAGCTTTACCAGCTTTTTACAAGATTAAATCCAATCCCTGAAGTGAATATTCAAGGCACTCAGTCCAGTACCTTCTTCCCAAACATCTTTGACTGAGCTCATTTTGAGTCAGGACAATATCAACACTACCTTTTATATATACTAGCTAGGCCATAATTCAGAGGGCAGCAGAGACTGTGTCTACCTTGTTCACTACTATAACCCCAGTGCCTAGGCATGCTCAGTAACTATTTGCTGTGAAATAAGCAAACCACCTGAGAAAACCAACAAAGGAAAAACAAAATCTTGCTCCTAAAAGAACAAAAGAATCTACTTAAAGAGACAAGACAAACTCATAAATTAACAAAAAAACAAAGAAAAATATGATTGAGCCCAAAAGACACCAAACAAATGTCACGGAAATACACAATAGTAAGGTTTGAGATTTCACGGAGACAGTGAGATTTCCTCTGGTCTTAGACATATACAAGAACACATTCCCCTGTACATTTAGTCTCCCATTTCAAATTTTTGCCCAGCTCTAGCCTGCAATATCTACATTTCATATAGAGCCAAATGAGGACCAACCTTTCCTAGAAACCTTCCGTGATAAAAGCCAATATATGTGCTTCTCTCATTCAATTCTGATGAATAGTATAAATAGCAGCTAATAATTAATGTGTACATATTCTATCCCAAGATCTATGCTAAATGCTTTTATATATGTTATTTATTTTGCACAATCTTATGAGGATGTTATTAATAGTCTCATTTTTGCAACTGAGGAAATAGAGGCTTATGGGTACTAACAACTTGCTAGGATTTAAACTGAGGTGTTTCAGAGCCAACTAGACCACAGGAACTATGCATAAATGGACAATTTAAGAGGATGCACATAATCTGCTAGAGATGTCAGACACATAGGAAGTATATTCTGATCTTATTCTAAGTGCTAGAAGTGTCCAAAAGTACAAGGGGAACATAGACCAAAGAAAAAAAAAAAAAAGAGCAACTAATTCTCTTGTTGCATCAGAGAGAGAAGGGTTCACTAATATGAGGTGATATTTCAAATACTTCCATACCAGAAAGCATGCTACATTTTTTAGAATAGTAGTTCGGTGATAAAAAGAACAGGTGTTTGTGTTATGATAAAGGTAGAAAGAGATACCAAGGCTGAAAAAGTAGCCTGGGCCCCAGATTGTGAAAAGTTTGGAAAGCCTTGCTAAAAATTGTTTTCTGTAGGCAGAGGAGAACCCCTAGAAGGTTTTTATGCAGGAAATGGCACAAACATTCATTTGTCTGTGTGATAAGGTTTTCCAAAACTGCTGAGCAATTCCTTTTTACTTGCCAGAATAACCAGTGGAAATACTTAACATAATACTCAAAAGTTTTCAATTTCTTTCATTGCATTCATTTGAATATTCATTGAGCACACACTACAATGTGTTAACTGTCCCTAAGTGCTGAGAAACAGTACTGATATTCAAGAGCTCTACTCTCATGGCTTTCTCAAGGTGGGGTAGGAAAAAAATTTTTAAATAAAGTCATAATACAAATATCAGATAGTGTCTTACGTAACAAAATTAAAAGAGCATGACGTAATAGGGAATAAACTGGTAGCTACTTAAGATCAGGTGGTAAGGAAAGACATCGCTGAGAATAACATTTAAACTAAGACCTAGAAGTCAAGAAGAAGCCAGCTATGAAAAGATGGAGGGAGAGCATTCTAAGAAGTGGCAGCAGTTAGCACAATGGTAGGTGCCAGCTGGCATGTTCAAGCGTGGTGTGTGAGGTGGGGAGTAGCACAAGATGACAGGCCAAGCCAGATCATGCAGCACTTTCTGGCCCAATTCAGGAATACAGATTTTATTCTAAGGCATTGGGAAGCTCCTGAAAGGTTTTAAGGGATCAAGATAGTTTGAGGTTTATGTTTTAAAAAAACTGCCCTGGCTGCTCTAAGAATTAATTTTAGCTGGACAAGAGAGAAAGAAGGAAGGCCAGTTTGAAAGCTATTAAAACATTTTGGTAAAAAGGTCTGGTAAAATGGTAGTACAATGAGAAAAGAGAGATACAGGCATACTGGAGAGACGTTTTAGAGACAGTCAACAACACTTGTTAAAGAACTCAACGTTGTGGAAAGCAGTAAAAAAAAAAAAAGAAAAGAAAGGATAATATCTCAATTTTAGTCTCTGCTAATTAAATTGGATGGTGGTGACCTTAGGCTACTTAACATGAAAGTGATTCTTGGTTTTCATTTATTTTCTTTGTTTAACAATATTTTAACATTAGGGCAATAAAACTTTTTGGCAATTTTACAGAAATTATGTAAGCTAACTTGTAATCAAATATCAATATTTACCAAATTTTTAGCTGAAATGTTATTTTTGTTATAAAAAAAATCCTGTTACAAAACATAAGGCTTAATATTTGAGCTGTTTTTATAAATATATTAACTAATATTTTTTATATAAAACCTGATTAGAAACTTATAACCTTCATTAAACACTGTAAAATAAAGGAATACTCACTGCCTTTTAACAAAATAATTTTTAGGAAACAATTTCTGGTATCAGAAATACTATTTAGTTGTTGACAAGTACCTGCCCCAAAGCATAAAATAAAATACATTTACTGGGATTTGTTTTTTTTCAGATTGCAACTTGCCTTTAGGCTTCAAAAATAAAGACTTTCCATAATCAGTGGCTCCTAAAGTTTAGACCCAGACCAACAGCATCAGCATCACCATGGTACTTGTTAGAAATGCAAATTATCTGGGCACAGTCAGACATACTAAATCAAACTCTGAGAGAAAAGCTCAGCAATTGGTTTTAACAAGTTCTCCAGGTGATTCTACTACACACTCAAGTTTGAAACCCACTGCCAGAAATAAAGCTGCAAACAATTTCACTTGGTGATTAATTAAGGTTAATTTTGGAGGTGGTGAGGGAAGAGAGACACACCATGACACCATATTTAAAAGTGGTAAGTAGCTGGGATTTATGTTTTAAATCAAGACAGAAAATTAGTTAAATTATGTATAGGTAAAACTATGCTTTCTGGTTACAATTAGTTAAAAATTAATTATATTAAAATAATTAGACAACATGCTTTAGTAATCCCAGAAGGATGATTTTGACACATGGCAATTTTACGCTAGGCAAATGTGAACTGTTAAAAAAAAAAGCGAACATTTATTACTGTCTTAGAGTGCTGAAAACTTCAGGTAATGAACTTGTATTTTCAGTTAACTAGCCCACAATTAAGTACTCTAAATTATAAGACTTCTGAAAGTAGAAATCTAAGAAAGATAATATCCTTACCAAATTACACAATTTTAGTATATTGATACAATAACTCTAAAAAAAACCCCATATTTTTGTTGAAGTTATATATTATTTTAATAATAACATTCACCAGAAAACACGATGATTTATTACAATATTTTGTAACATAATCACTTAACTTTGGCTTTTAAAATTATACAATGTACTTCTCCTATGGACTGAATTGTGTCTCCCAAAGATTCATGTATTAATCCCCACTGTAAAAGTGTTGAGGATGGGAAATTCTATTATAGTAATTAAAAGGTAGGGCCTTTAAGAAGTGATTAAATTGTGAGGACCATTCATGGAGTAATAAGTTGATGGTTTAATGGGTGGTAATGGGGGTGTCGTTCCGATGGTTTTATAAGGAAAGAGAGTGAGCAGGTTAGTTCTCTCTTGCTCAAGCCATGTGCCATGTGACACCCTCCATTGCCATGAAGAGTCACCCTCCCACCAACAAGGCCCTCACCAGATGTGTTCCCTGGACTTTGGACTTTCCAGTCTCCAAAACTGTAAGGAACAAATTTTATTTCTTTATAAGTTACCCAGTTTCAGGTATTTTGTTATAAACAACAGAGATGGACTAATACACTTCTTTAGAGTCAGTTACTTCATATGAGCTAATGAAGTTAAATAAAATACAACAGAGCAATAAAGAGTGGCCCTGCTTCATTCTGAGGTTGGCCCAAAACCAAGTACAAGAGGCCCATACAGGAAAAGTTTTAACATTTTACATTAAGGAGAGTCAACATGTCAACCAATTTCAAATTAAAATAATTTTAAAATATTAAGCTTTCCCCTAAAAAGTAAAGCCATCAATGTTGGTCATTTCAACTAACGTAATTCCAATATCCATTTTATTTTGAAGCATTGGACTTGTCTTCGTTTGGATCAAAAAATCAGTCTTCCTACAGCTCCTTATTTTGTTAAAAAAATCTACCTGATGTGTATGTGTGTGTGCATACACGCAAATGTGTATGTAATAAAAAGTACAATTAAATATATTACCACTTAAGAGAGACCAGTGAAACTAATGTTTTATACCAATCTTCATTTCTCTACAAATGCTGCCACTGCCTTTGATGTTCTTAGGCTTCCTCTTATTGAAGCTGTTTAATTCTTTATATTGGCATTTATGGATTGCTTATTTTGCTTCTCAGATTTTAATAGTATTTGAATATACAGTACTTGACAACAGTCCTTCTAGGTAATTGCTAAGGCTGAATCCTTTCACAGTAATTATGGTTTCTTAATTCAAAATAGTTTTTCCTGTATCTTGACTACAGAAGTCTTTCATCTACTGAAACCACATTTGTAAATCAAATTTTAGGATTTAAGTTCCATTGTTCTCTCTGAAATCAAATACAGATACAAGTTAAATCAAATATGTTCTTGAATGTATGTTTTGGTCCCTGCTGCTCCAACATGTGATTTCATGATGGAAGGCATGCTCCATTCTGTATTGTGAAGCCTATTGCCAGGTATTTTTCCAGTTGAGTCTATAATCTGTCCAGTACATCAACATCAACCACAATTGGGTTCAAGGGATTTGGGTAGTTCTGCACTGCAGCTGTTCTACCAGTTTCCCATACATGGTCCAGTTTGTGTCCTCTGAAGTCCAGACCTTTATAGTGCCAGTCCTGTACAATGTATGATGGCACTTGGGACAATAAACCAAAGGGACAATATCTGACCTCATTCCTCCCTCTAAACCCTAGTATCTGCTGGCTCTACACTTTTGTTCCTGTATTTCAGGGAGAGGGTGGCAGGGGAGAGCTTTGTCTAAGAGTAACTAGATATAGCTGCAATTACTTCAAAAAATTAGAAAGGTCAAAGCTAAAAATAAAGATTTGAAATTCAACAGCATATAGTTTGTACTAAAGCCATGAGACTTAATAAAAATGTGGAGAGAAAAAGAGAGATCAAGGACAAAAGGGAAATTGAGGAGACAGTGCAAGCAAAGAAAACTGAGTAGGCATGTCAAACAAATGAGAGAGGAGAACCAGGACAATAGTTTCAGAGATGCCAAGAGAAGTATCTCAAGAAGGTGGAGGTGGACAACAATGTCAAATGCTGCTGAAATGCCAAATAAGATGAAAATGGTGAACCGACAACCAGATTTGGTAAGACAGTCACCAGTGACTTTGCCAAGAGCCAAAGTGGAGAGATCTATAGAGAACATGTGAGGTGAGAAAGTGAAGACAACACCTACAGACAATTCTTTGGTCAGGACATATTTGCTTAGAGTGACCCTAAAGGAAGTCATGCTCTATACACAGTATGTTTTCATTATAAAAGCAGTCACATAATATCAGGGCACCCTATTTCTCATTAATTACTGTGTCCAAGAGAGCGGCAAAAGGGCTACAACAAAAAGATGGCTAGTAAAGATTCCTTTTCTATTTCTTACTGCTCAACAGAGAAACTGCAAAATTTGGTAAGGAAACAATCTCCATCCTCACTCATCAACAGAGGGGCAGATGGAGCCTATTAACACATGGGCTGACACACAGCAGGTGTTCAGTAAACATTAAAGAGTTGGACAGATAATTACATAACTAAAATACAATAGGTCTTTTTTAGCTCATGTACTTAATTTGCTAGATAGCTGTGAAGATAATGACTAAAAGTATGTGAAAGGTGCCAATGTCTAGCACATAGTTGGTATTCACTATTTTTCAGTTCTAGAAACATACAAAGTGGTTTCCACATTCATGCTAAAAGTATCTACCCACTGGTCAAGGAGATATTAAAAGATGATCCTTTGCCTAAATTCTAAAAGTTAAATCTCAGTTAAGTCAGGCCTCTAAGACTATCATTGTACCATAATCCCCACAGCATCTTGGTCTTTTCCATTCTGTAAATACCATTACAAATTTTGCGGACAAGGACAGCTTTGAAACAAGTAAGCAAACAGAAAAGTTTCACCTATCCCCTTACTTGCTTTGTCAAATAGTTCCCTTCAATGTGGAAAGTGACAAGTTGAAATAGGTGAAAAAGGACACAGGATAAAGTCAGGGAAATATGAGGATACTTCAAAAAGTTTGTGGAAAAATGGAATTAAAAAATAACATGAATCTTCCCATGAACTCTATGAAGACCCCTCATATGATCCAAAGTAAAAGGCATTTCTATCTGGAGCTCACAAAAGATCTGGGTTACCGTCGGCTGCAAACTGCTGCTCTCCTGGCTGCAGGTCTTGTCGAAAGTCATTCTCCTCATCTGAGTCATCTGGGTGATGGTGATTGTTGTCGTGGATGTTGGCATTGTTATTCTGGGCATTATTATCATTGTCATTGTTGGAGTTCTGGTTGCTAACAAGGGCCGAGGAAACCCCAATTCCCGTGCCTGCACTCAGACCAACTCGAGCACAGCCCTAAGGCAAAACCAAACCACACGTGTATTAATTTGGGTTAGCATAGAACACTTCATTTTTAATATTCCTTCATTTCATCTTTACATAAGAACTAATATTTACATAGCACTTTATTTATGAAGTGCTTTCACATACGCATAAAAGATCTCATTTAAGGCTCTCAAGACTTCAAGCAAAACAAAGTGTCACTAGCCTGATTTACAGATGATGAGGTACACAATGGGAAGAGATTTGCCCAACAGCACATGACCGGTGAGTGGTACAGCTGGGACTTGACACCCAGTATTCTGACCTCAAATCCTGAGCTTTCCCCTTTATACTGCACTGCTTCAACAGTGGGAATGTAACAGTTAATAACTGACAAGAGAGAACATAATCAGTTGATTAATTACATTTTTATTACTGTGAGAGTATAGAGTTGTATCTGTTAAGTAGTTTTAAAATAACATTTTGTACAACTGGGCAACCTCAGATTTCCCAGGATATACAATTAATAGAAAAGATAGCAGCAAATTAAAACATTCCCCAAATAAATTCCTAATCCTTATTTGTACTTGGGCTCCTGATTAGAGATTTAATTTACCAACTAATTACTCTGAGTAATAATTTCTGTCTTAGCTCAAATTTCCAGCCTCACCCATACCTTACCTTCAATTTACAGAACTGGCGGAAATAGCTTCCACTATTTCCTCTCCCTTCCCTGGATACCCCTCAATACCCATTTACAAGAACAGGAGGCCATCTATAATTACAACCTCTATGCCTTCACTGACACTGGCAGTAAAAAAAATCCAACTATAACACTGTAAAGGCATATTATTAAAAAAAAAAGAAAAAAGAAAAAAGTCACAGTTTCGTTTCCTTCCTTGAGTATCAAAATAAATAGACAAAAACTCTCAAATGTGACTTGCCTTGGGTGGTTCACGAAACATCTGGTCCAGTGAAATAAACTCCAGGCTGGGCAACAATTCAATAAACTGGCCAAAGGAATCCAGTTTCAAAGCATGACACCGCACTAGGTTGATATCAACCAATCGAGTCCATCTTGAGTGGTCTGTTGATGAAATAACATCACAGAGAGAATTTAACACTTTCCCCATTACTGATGAATTTTGCTACCAGTCACAAAGACTTTCAATTCCTTTTTCTTTAACTTTTCCCTTCTTTCATGATTTCTAAAACTTGATGACTCTAAACTATGATGTTTCTGTACCTAATTTCATTGTGAGAACTAAATGGCCTGGGAAACATTAACCTGGAACCAAGTCAGCCCTGATTTAAATGTTATCCACTCAACAACCTACATGACTTTTCAGCAATAGAACACTGGATAAAGAAATTATGGCGCATTCACTTAATAGAATATTATGCAGCTATTTCGAAAGAATGAAGGAGAGCAGAATATGCTTGCTGATATGAAAAGCTCTCCAATATATCCTTAGTGCAAAAAACAAGCTACAGGACAGTGTATAGATACTAATATAAATAGTTTTTAAAAGCTATACATATACAGGCTGCAATATGCACAAAATAATTTGTCCAGAAGAACATACAAGAAACTGTTGATGATGGTTACCTTTGAGAAGAGGAGACTTTCATTTTGTACCTTTCTTACTGTTTGAAATTTACCAAGTGCATGTATTATTTTTACTTTTTAAGTGTTAACAGGAGTTCTGAGTGATGGGATTATAGGCCAGTTTTGTTTTCTTCTTTATACTCTTCTGTATTTAAGAAAACAAACAAACCAAAAACCCAATAAATGTTATTTTTAAAAGTGATCTATACCTGCTACATCCTAAAGTTCATATTTCTCAAAAACTTCTTGGTTCATCTGGGCCAGGAACAGAATTTAACTTCTGGTAGGTAAGACTTGGCCACTCTAATGAATAATCTCAGTAGAAGCCTCAGAGCCCTACCAGAGGACTACAGAGTGGCTTTTCAAGGAGATAAAGAGCCCTGTGAGGTGACTCAGCAGAAGAAGAGACTGTTCAGTGAGGGGCTTTGTTTGGTTAGAGTGGATGTCACAAGGAAAACTTTCTCCAGCTCTGAATTTATTTAAAGATTTGTGAATTCAGGCATCTAAGATGGGCCTCTCTCAGAGAGGAAAATGAGCTCCTCCCATAAGGAAAAATACCAAGTGCTAAAGTCATACTTCTACATATAGGAGATTTGGAGGGAAGGTCTGAAATAGACTAGGATGTCCAGTCAATAGAAAATTTCATCACCTCAGATTATGTTTAATATGTCCCCTAATTAAAGATTTTAGATATACACACCTTCTTTGTACTCTCAGATGATGTGCCATTTTGAAGGTAATTTGGGGAAAACAACTATAACATCCTAGGTCCTAGATAACAGCTAACCTTAATTTTATGTGCCTGACCCAAAGAAGTACACATAAAGATCAGGGTGCTTGAATCCATAACCTGGACAGTGCAAATTTCTAGGCAGAGAAGTTCAAGAGTTCAAACAGGTTTTGAATATACTTCCAACTCAGTTATCAAAAGCTCCTAAAACTTGTATGCATAATCCATATAAATTATCTACAATTTTCATAGGGAATGCAATCATATCAAACAAAGAAAATGAAGACACTTACATGATTTCAATATCAATAAAATACAGCTGTATTTTTAAGTCTACTGTACCTGAGATCCAATTGTATGGGTTATGTAGATGAGGGCAATTGTAAATGGCCAGATATTTGATACAGGAAAAAACTTCATTAACTGCCTTCATCCCTATATCGGTGATGATACCAGGATTTTCTACCACATCAGCTAAACCGTACTTCACAAGATCTGCATTAGCCATTCTGCCTAGAAAGAGAAATCAATTTCAAAGAAAGTCAAATTCTTAAGTGTCATAGAATGTTCCCAATTTTTATCTTAGCATCCAGTATGATCAGTCTCTATGATCATTTTGTGTCATCTGTTCATCATCAGGTTCAGATTCAGGTATAATTTTAGGTTAGGTATTCTGTATGTATGGTAGCACTTCCTGTGCAAAATAAGAATTTATATTGAAATCCAAGAAATAGCTAGTAGAAAAAAATTATTATCAATTTTTTAGAAAAGGAAAAGAGAAAGCAAAAACTCAAAGCATAACTGAAGGACATATGGGATATATCGTATTGGTGCATACCACAGTGAAGTTTTAGTTTTATGTTTTAAAAAAGAAAATAAAATCTTAAAATGCAACTCCCTTACACTATAAGGATCATGTTTTTGAGGTCTGGTGAGGACACGTGTAGAGAAGGATAAACTCTGAAAATTCAAGATTCACTTTTAAAGCCCATGGTATTGGTTAGTAAATATCACCTACCCCCTGAAAGTGGACTTCCAACTCAAACACACACCACTAGGCATTAATTAGTGCCTACTGTCTGGTCATGAACTAGGCTGGGTGGGTGTAAGCAAAAGAGAATCCTCAATCCTAGATTATGCCACTAGAAATCACATCTCTTCCCTTGTCTCCTATCATCATTTCTCCCATCTGCCTGCCCCTCATTCTCTAAGCATTCCAGATGACTAAGAGAGCTCCTTGAAGAAAAAAAGGGACTGTGTTTAGTTAGTTCACAGCTACATCTTTAGTGTCCAGCATAGTGCTGGGGATACAAGAGCTGAATAAATGTCATTCACAGTCCTTGCAGTCAACTGACACGCAGTACAAAGAAAACATTGTCACTCTGGTGAAGCTACCCTGAACATTACAGAGATTTATACCTTTGGTTCAGAACACATTTAAAACAATCAATCTACAGAAAACCCTTGAACAACGCAAGTTTGAAGTGCACAGTTTCACTCATACACGAATTTTTTTCAGCAAAATTAGAAAATTTTTGGTTAGGTATGTCATGAATGCATTACATACCTACTCAAACAGTTAAGCAGCTTACCTAACAGTAAGCTTAGCAAACTACTAGTAGTTAATTACTTAACTATTACTTAAGTAAGGACAAGTGTACCATGTGCTCAAGTAGTGTTACATGTGGATATTGCACAGGGGGAGGAGGTGGTTGGGGGGTTGGCACCTCTAACCTCTGTGTTGTTTAAGGATCAGCTGTACTCCAAATTCTTCCAGTTTTGCTTTCCATGGTCTCTCTCCTAGTCCCCATTTTTGGTATTTACTGGCATTTCTTGCAGATTTTACCTTAACCCATCCTTTACAATTGAGCTAAGCTATTTTCTTTAGCCTCCTGACAAGGACATTTTTCCTGCCCTTTGGACTCAAAATGACACTTGCCTTTCTCCTTAAGATAAATCTTAAATTGACTCTATTCCCGAGGTACTGTCTGCATAAATGCTGCAGCCTAACATGACAAATTCAAGTCTTACATTCAGTCTTTTGAGATTACCACCCTGTTCCTGGTTCTTGGGATTTCCTGCTCACCATATTCCCTCAAAACCCTGATACCACCTGGGATCCATTTTTGTTTCTATTCTTCCTTCAGACCACAGGTAGGCTAAAAGTAAGAACTACCATTTACTGGAAACTTCCTAAGTGTCACAGATTGTTATAAATGTATATATCATTTTTTTCACTGACTCCTCAGAGCTACCTAGGAGAAAAGTAGGAAATGGTCTTATCTCCATTGAAAAAATGAGAAAGACTTAAAAAGTAACTTGCTGAGGTTCCATGACTAATTACAAGCAGGCCTCAATACCATCTCTCTTCAAAGCCCTAGGACCAAAAACTATTCTATACTGTTTCTAAGGTTTTTACCAAGTTTCCATCCCTATCACCTTTATATGAAGATCTGAGATCCTAATGCCATGTAAACAAAGAACCCCACTCTAAGTATTCATCTTTGGGTCACTGAGTTCCTCACACACATTATCAGTATCTTAACCCATGTCAGTCACTCACTTATCCCAGTCACTTTTCTTTATTCCTAATACAGAGCATCTGCATTTCAGCACATCCATTTCCCCAAGCTGGTACTCTCACTCTTACCATAAGTTTAGGGGACAAAGGCGGTGCTTCTATTTATCTATTTTGCCAAACCCTCTGTAACAAAAAAGTGACTCAAATTTTACCAGAGGTCACCCCACCTCCAGGAGAGATGTTGCAAATCTAAATTACTGAGAAGGGAGAGACTAAGTGAAAGAGTATGAATGAGCAGTGATCTCTCATTTCTCTCAACATGGTCTGTTAGAGGCATTTGGCATCTATTCTGAAACAAAGAATTGTAGGCAGTCTTTGGAGGAACAGAGGAAAGTACACATGCAAGAGAAAGGATTGACTGCAGTGAACAAGGAGAGAATGGATTATAAGAAAGTCAAAACTAAGAGAGGATTAAATATGAAAGAGACTGTTAAAGAAGTTGTGTTGAAAAGAATGAGATAATGGTAGTCAAGAAGATAAAGTGTTTTTTGCTGTTGAAAATGTGTGTTGATCTATGCTCTAGTAGGATACAAAAAAAAAGAAGAAAAAATAAAGAAAAAAGGAAAATGTGTGTTGAGGGGAGAGAAACACAACAGGAAAATAATTGGTTATAAAGACAACTCTCGAAGACAATCCTTTGGTAAACCTAAATGTGTTCATCATGAAGATATAAAATTTTTCAAGTTTTAAGTTTTGGAAAAAACAGAAAACAAAACTATAGAAATAACACCAGTTGCCAGGCTAATAATTTTAAGTTACTACATGGATATTGTAGAAACACAAAGAATGTTAGCAACCTCATTCAAAACCAGAAAAGCTTAATATCAGATACATGAATTTTATATGAAATTACTATACTAGTTTAGCTTAAAGCTATTTGGAGAAAAGCTGATCTTTTTCTCTGCTATATAGATTTAAGGTGATTCCTATATTAAATTGGTTAGAAAGGGATAATTTGACTTTTTAAAATAATCCTTCACCTGAGAACTTCAACAATGAAAAAGTAAAAACAAAACAATCAAAAAAACCCCACACAACTATTATTGTGATATATATTAGAAATGAAAAACTGTCAGTGTTTTTTGACCTGGACTGTGCTGATCAAAGGAATTAAGCCTTCTTATTTCCTCTACAATGCAAATTAGATCCAAAGAAAAAAAAACGCCATCTGGGATGATAGTGAGAGTTCAAGAAAAACTTGTTGTAAGTCACATGGGAAAGAAACTAATTCTTAAAAAATAAAAAACATGTTGGTGATGAAAATTTTCTTGCATGTCTTACTAATGCCATATGAAAAAAAAAAGTCTGAATAAAGAACTGACATACATTCAAACCCAAAGGAATGAGTTCCCAGTTGTAAATTAATTCTACAAAATGCTGTGAACAAGCCTTCCAACAGCGATCACCATTAAATGAGTACTGACCATTATGTGCTCACACTATCTGGAAAATCCAGAACCCTCAGCGGGCTTATTATGGAAATGAAGAACATGGGCAGAGAATGGGACCTCATGTGAGAGGACAATAAAAAGCTTCAAGAATTGTGGCAGATCAAATTCAACAAATGGAACCAAGGATGACATTCTGTGAAAAATAAATGAAGCAGAATGGAAAAGAAAATTGGGCAGTAAAGTGGAGGCAATATCAAATGTAGGTAACTATCTTTCTTTTTTGTGCTGTTAGTCACTATATTTTCTATATACGCTAAAATTAGAAGTAGTATGAAAAAAAAATCACTGACATTTCTTATTTAAAAGTTTCTTTTTCAAGAAGCAAGAGCACCTAAGATTCTAAGTTGTCTTATATTCAAGAAAACATGAAACATCCCAATTTGGACTTCAGTTTGTCAAGTAAGTTCCCTATAGCAATTAGGGGATAAAATGGGATAAATCTTACTCTGCAGCAAAAACTCATCTACATATCCCAGATGAAGGGTTTCAAACTGAGGGAACTCCAACTCTGCCATCTTTAGGGCAGAAAAGACACCATCTTTGGTTAGGGAAGGCTGGATCCGAACTTCATGTAACCTATGAACAAAGAGATACAACATATCAGAGTAAAATGAAAGCCATTGGAATCAAAGATTCCTCCTAATGTAAGGCTTTGAAAGGAATTTATAATTTTCCTGTTGTCACAGATGTGAACAACTTTTCCCTCCTCCATTGAAAAATATCAAGGATGTTTCCTTCAAAGGAGTATTTCAAAAGTGTAGGCACATCTTAGGCAGTGCAATGAAGCTAAATAACAGTGAAAATCTTCTATCCTTTCAAGTGCCTTCCTAAATCTGATTGAGTCAAGATGAATTTCTTTAACCTCTTTATGCTAGCTGTTAATATCCCATTTTAACAAAGAGTATAGTTTTATGGTAGGTAACAATACCTACTTACTTAAACTTAGAAACACTGTTTTATTTTACTTATATTCCTAATATTCTACTGATGGAAAGTAAGAGGTTTGTTTTTGAGTAAACTGAAAATATGGTTAATTCAATTTAAATAAAATATAAAAATAAAATTAGAGGTAGACCTCTGACATGTAAGAGATAGTAAATGTGGCATAAGTGATATGAACATGTGGTTAAAAAATATAAAAGTGTTACAAGGTCAGATTTTGGAAAAGCCAATTTAGAACACTGATTTCTGAATAGTAATTATTACTAATGAACTAAAACAATTCAGAAAATCATCCAGAGACTGAGACAATAGTTCTTAAGAGAGCTACGAACACCAGAACTTCAATGCTGACTTCTGTTGGACTCTCTGGCACTTCCACATAGTCTACTGCTTTTCTCTGATATGAGACCACAGCCTTCCAGAGCTTACTGGGTCTGGAGTGCAGCTCAACTGGTCACCAGTTATAAAATTAAGACTTCTATTATGTAATACCCATCTGCTATTTAAACAACTCCTTTGTATTTTAAATCTGAATAAGGCATGATCAAACTTCATACAAACATACATACATATTCCCCCAAATTTTTGTAAAACAGAAAAAGACATGATTCTAAGACAAAGGACACAATGTGAATAGGAAACATACCTACGGGCAGCAGTGATGATGAGGTAACCAAGATCTACTTCAAGAGCATTTTTGCAAGCTCCCAAAACAATAGTGTGCAAATTTCTAAAACCACCTAATTAAAAAAGAAAAGGAACAAAAACAAGGATTTCTTTTAATCATAGCACTTTTAATAAAGCAGTTATACAAGGCTTAGATAATTATTATTTGTTTTAAAGTAAACTTGTTTTGTTTTTGCATTCAAATTAATTTCTCAAGATGAATTATCACTACTAGACATCTCCTAAAAACATATAAAAACTGAAAAGACACTCTGATGGCATCTGAAAACTACTCCACGATTGAGACTATTAAGTGTCTGGCATATTTTACTAAACATTTTGCTTATGAGATTCATACATATAGTTGTGTATAGTTGTAGTCTGTTCATTCTTATTGCTGCATAGTATCATACTTCATGAATATGCCACATTTTAATTACCCATTCTATTGATGATAGGCATTTGGGTTGTTTCTAGTTTGCGTCTTTTAGGAATAGTGCTTCTATGAACAATCTTGAACGTGACTTATGGTAAATATATGTATGGGTTTCTGTTGCGTTTAAACCAGGAATGCAACTGTTGTTACATGTATGGTCAACTTTAGTAGATACTGCCAAAAACTATTTCAAAGTGGTTATATCAATTTATACTCTCACCAGCAGTGTATGAAAGGCCCTGTTGTTCCACATCCTAGCCAACATTATTGTATATTTTTTTATTAGTAATATGTGGGCTTAGTCATTTTTGTGCTGTGTATTACATTGCTTTAATTTGCATTTCTCTAATTAGTGGAAATTTATCATTTTTTTTCACATGTTTACTGGCCATATAGATAGCTTCTTGTGTGAAGTCTTTTCTATTTAAGTCTTTTCCTATTTTTTCTATTGGGTTGTCTGCCTTTTTCTTATTAATTTTAGGAGTTCTTTACATATTCTCAATACAAGTCCTTTACCTGATATCTATATTGCAAATAGTTTCTCTCACTCTGTAGCTTGGCTTTTTACTCTCTTAATCATGCCTTCTAATGAACAAAAAAATCTTAATTTTAATTTAGACCAGTTTATCATTTTTTTTCTCTATGGTCAGTACTTTTCAGTGTTCTGTTTAAGAAATCTTTGACCCAAGGTCAACAAAACATTCTCCTAAGTTTTCTTTTAAAAACTTAATTTTTCAATTTGGATCTATTGTATCAGCTATTTTGACTGAGTATAAAAAGGCAGGTGATCCTTAAATACTGATTAGAGAAGAAAAGTCTCTGTTTCTCTTTTGGGACCGTTGTACAAACGCTTAGCTTTTGGCATCCTCTCCAGGTCTTCTGTCTAGTGAATAGACCCACCGTGGCCTTCTTTTCCCTTTTGACTTTTATCCTGTTAGCTATAGCCACAAATAAAAATAATGCTGTTGGTCATTAGGAAGCCTGTTCCATCCCCTTGACTCAATGTAACGAAGTATGCTTACACTAGACATGATTAACTAAAAAAAGTCTGAAAATGTATTATTGATTACTCTTCATTACATTTTAACAGTATAACTACAATGTGTATTTGTTACCAATGGTACTTGATGATTTTCCATTTTATTTTAGATAACAATAGTTAGATTTTCAGTTTTTAACTATTAATTATCTGTCTGGCTAAATCTCTGTATTTTTTGCAATGAGGAGAAGATTAACATAGAGCACATTCTGTTACTTATTATTTATCTACAGTTAAGAGATCTAAAGAATGAACTATTTTTTCTTTTATAAGCCATCATCTGATAGGGATGGATCTAATATTCAAGTGACGAACACAAAAGCATTTTATATGCTATAAAGTATTAAACAAATGTTAGATATTAACATTATTAATGCTTGAGTTCTTTTGAAAGCCTAGGATGTCCAAGTCATAAAATATCTCTTATCACCAATAGACACTAAAAATCCCTGTTAACATTTCTAAGAAAGATTCCAAATATAATAAGAGGTATTATTAATAAGTAATAACAAGCCAGAAAACATGCCTTATCACTTTACTATTTATTTTGAGATGGCTAAACATGTATAAAAAGGAAATGAATACTAACCTATGCTCATGGTTACTTATTCTTCATCAAATATACCAAAAAGAAAGTGCAATTACTAACAAGCTTTTTCTTTTGAAAAGATTCATAAGAGAAGCTAAATAAAAGCTTAACAAATTTTTTAAATTGATTTTAAAAATATTTAGCAACTAAAAAAAATGAATACCTGATCTCCAACTGTCTTCAACTACATGTTGGATAAGACCTCCAAGGAAAGGAACTCGAACCATTTCCAAGTGTTCCAAGTTTCGTGCAGAGGCTAAGCCTGTCACTAAAGGGACATATTTCAAGGAATTTGTGGGTCCTGGAAAACCAAAAAATTTTCAAATAAGCAACTGAAATGAATAATTTTTAAGTTCTATGTTTTAAATAATAGCCAAATTGTTGGCTATCTGCAGTCTATAATTCTTGTTACAAATGAAAGTGTTTGTTAGCCTCTTAACCATATACTTATTCAGCATAAGGATTTTTCAGTAACACTGGAGAGGTATGTAGTGCCTTTTTATAAATTCCCTGAAGTCTCTCAATAGTTTTGAGCTCAAAATAAGTAAGAGGAAAAAGTCAATATGAAAATTTGATCCTTTACTCAAATAAATAGCTCAATCATTTAAACATCTATGTGACTGGTGTTGTATTAGATATTATGGAAGATCAGAAAAGATATCATCCTGTCCATCAAAGAGCCTGCAATTGACACAGAGATAGAGTAAGAATAATTACAAAATAATAAAATGGCAGAATGCATCAAGTACATAAAGATCTGCTGTACTCCATAAAAAAGAAAAAAAAGAAAGAGAAAAGGAAGATAAGTTGGAAAAAGTAGAATTTAAAGAATGAACATAAGTAAAGAAGAGGATGGAAGTATGTATCTCAGGATAAGGAAACAATAATATAGCATAAGGGTAGACACTGAGATAAAAGCCCTTGTTATTATAAACCCCAAAGCAGAGTAGTTCCCACTCGATGTTCTAGGACAACAGGGACACACTGAAGGTTTCTGTTCAGAACAGTAATATCATAAAAAAGGTTTCTGTTCAGAATAGTAATATCATAAAAGCAATGTTTCAGGTAGATTAGGTCAGACAACTGTTTACATGCACGATGATTAGGAGACCAGGGACAAATACAGTAGACTGAAATCTATTAACACAATCTTATGAAAAGTAAAAAGTACCTATAAGAAATATGTAGAGATATTATGACTTTTTCAGTTCTTTTTGCTTTTTTGTTTTTTGCTCTTTTCTTTGCTAAGGTCAAACACAAATCACGTTTCTAATGTCTTTAATACAAAAAGTGCATTTATCTTCACAAGACGAATAAGTTACAAAACATAAACAGTAATAAATAATACAATTTTATTTACAAATCTAGCCACGGAGTTTGCTTTAGGACATTTTTAGAATAGCTTATTTCAATTCCACCGTAATTGTGTGCCATTACCTGCACAGTTCCTCATGACGAAAGTTCTTAGGCTGATGCAAAGAAAATCTTTAAATGGTTGTGGCTTTGTGAGTCTCACCCACTTCATATAAAGGTGCCTTAGCATTGGGATACAAGGAATTTCAGGAACATTCACCCCTAAGACACAAATACAAAAAAAGGAACAAACAAGAAAAGAAAAAGACTCTGTATTCTGTTCATGAGTCTATTTTTCAAATTGACAATTTATCTTTCAAGGAAATTCTTATTAGGACAAATTAAAACAATTAAAATCTATTAAGTTTGGCTTTTTTAAAAACAGGTTTGTAAAGAACAATTTATGCAAACCATAAACAGACTACTTCGTTAATTTTTTTTGAAAAGGCATATGGGAAGATGGCAATTTAAAAAGTATTTCTACATTTTATACACATATGTCTGTCTCATAACCCTACAAATCTTCCAGGAAGCACTTGTCCAGAAGATGTAAAATGAAAATAGGTTACTGTAGGCAAAATTGTTAAGATGGAGAAGGAATAACAAATTTACTATTTGTCTACCAATGCCCACTGCCCCACCAGTTGGAAGACTATTTCTCAACACAAAGTCAGGCTAGCTGGGTTTAAATACTATGATTTCTAGAAGATATCCAGAGAAAGAACTTGAAAAGTTGTTTCCACAAATATATGAATCTTAAGGATTTGTAAGTATGTGGTAGAAGCCAGACAGCATGGCTCTGAAAAAGTGAGAAATCTGACAGTCATTATTATAATATTTCATATTGATAAAAGTATTTTATGCCTTCAATCCACGAGTGGCTTAACGCTAGGAATCATATACAGAGGACCATGTCTAAAGGAAGGGAAGGGAGTGCAGAATGGGGGGAAAACTCAGGAGATGTAGAAGAAGAAAGAAGACAGATAACTTGTAATTCTAAATGGAAGGAATCCATTTCAAAAACTTCCCCAAGAGTCTAAAAACCATACACTAGAGAAACCCAAGGATCCAGTGTAATGGCATTTAACAAACAGTAGTTGGCAAAATCAGTTTAATGTGACTTTTGAACTTCAGACAGTAGAAGCCCTGCTAGCAAGAGTAAACAGAGAAAGCAAAATTGGAATACTTGAATAGTTGGTTCCTTAAAAGCTAAATTCTGAAGAATGCTCCTACTGTAACTTAAAGGATTACTCCATAACCTGGTCCTCTCAAAATAGCAGTTAACTTTAGCTTGAACTATGCACACACCCTATATGGCAACAGATGGGAAGTAAAATTGAGTATGAGACCAAAGGAAGAATAACAGAGAAGTAGGTACAGATTGAGATGTAAGATGCAGAATTCACAAAAGTTAGTTTAGCATCTACTCTGATGATGGCAGTACTCGTACTGATTAGGAAACCCAAGGTAGCAAGGATGGGACAGATCTAGAGAAGATAGCATACCCTATGTCCAATCCACATTTTGCCTCAGACTCACTCTATAAACAAAGGGCACAAATTACCCATCCCCCAACCATGTGCATATTCATTAATTTACTATACACCTTTGTATTACCAACATACCGTGTTAACTATTGAATAAATCACAAGAATTAATGCATTTCAATAAAACTTAAAAAGTACTTGTACTTGAAATGAACTGTGCAAGATATAAAGACATAAAAATTATTTGACCTTAAGGAGATTATATTATAAACTTCAGATGTTACAGAATCTCTCTAACATCTAAAAATCTGATTTTAACTAGAGATCCAAGTTCCTAATCAGAATCCCTCCCTAATCTTATAAACGAAGGGTTGCAAGAGATCTTACTCTTCCTTGGTAATTGTACATATAAGTCTTATTTAAGACTTGCCCCTTATCATCCCTGCTGTCTCCTACACCACCTAACCCAAGTTTCGGGAATTTCCAGTTCTCCAGATCACCCCCCCGTACCAGGCATAATGTTTGAAACATAGCACATACTCAATAAGTATATATTGAATAAAACATTAAATAAGGTCAGACTATATTTACAGGGGTTCTGCAAAATTTCTTTCAGCAGTTTAAGCCAAGGATAAAGATTTGAGAAAATAACTGTCGTTATCATTTACTTAGGTTGAAATTACTGGGATATAATTTCAAATCATAGTTAGATGAAGAATGCATATTGTGACCATTGCAAGTAAGGTGCTTTTGGAAAAAGACTACCCCACCCCATATTTCAGGTTAAAAGATAAAAGGCAGAGTTTTCTTTTGGCTCTGGGTTGAAGAACATGGGAATATTTTGCTTGGCAAAGATACAGGTAAACTAAGAACTCTCTAGAATTTTGATTTGAGATGTTCTAGAGCTGAGCTACATAATAAAGCAGCCACTAGCTACATGTGGCTATTTAAGTTTAAATAAATTAAAATAGAATAAAAACTCAGCTCCTAAGTTTCACTCACCACAATGTACACCACATGAGATAGTATAAACATAGGACGTTTTCATCATCTCAAAAAGTTATATTGGAAAGCTCTCCTCTAGAGGGTAGAACTAGGATTGAAAGGTGGATATAAAGTCTTTAAAGAATAAGGGTGGCAGTCTGTCTCAATAAAGAAAAAAAAAGCTTTCAAAACTATTCAAACTGTCTTCAAACAGGGAACAGATTAGATTGCCTGTGAAGCAATATTTCTCTCCTGAGGGGTCTTTAACGGGAAATCTGAATTTTTATACAAACTTTACAAACATTTCTTTTGCCATCATCAATCAGCAAAGTCATCTCTAAAATTCTCATTATTCCCTTTCAGTGAATATTCGGTTACATGGCATTTCAAGGAGTTACAAGTGACCCAGAAAAGATGTACTCACCAACTAAATGTAAAGTTTGAATTTTGGCTCCTATAGGAATTTTCAGTTTATTTTCAGGAGGAATTGGAAATGCTCCATTTCGATTACGAAATTTCCCCAAAATATGAACATGCGGCATATATGTCCAAATGGATTCTACCAACTCCAAATGAGAAGTTTCCACACCCTAGAAAATCACGTCAAAGAAAGCATAAAAAAGGCTTTTAATTTAGCATCCAAAGCTTCTATTTCTGTACTGTAAGAAGCACCGTAAGATGCTAAGTATGCAATGGAACTTAAAAAAAAAAGTTTGTTTAGGATGAAATTTGTATGTTCTACCATCCTTTTACATGTTCTATCATTCTTCGGGCCTATTATTTCATCAAACAGGTGATGTCAAAATGTTCAGCCAGGTACACTCACCACTAAGTTTGGGCATGCTTGCAAAGCTTCTAGTACTCCTGGAATGCTAAAAGCCTCATGGCCCCTTACTCTTCGCCTCTCAAGGTATCGAGGATGAAGGCCATATAGCTGCTCAACGTCCGGCATCTTCTTCAATAGTGTTAGAAAACTGGAATCTGTGAAGCCTGAGAAGTCAGATGTATTTAGAGCCAGATTCATCTTTCTGCTCATTAAAATTTACTAGGCACTTGTAATTTTTATAAAAAGTTATCAAAAACCTTTTTTGTTGTTTCTTCTAAGGCACAGAAAGTTTCAACTAATAACACACTTTGAACCCACATGACTTGAACCTATTTGACTGGTAAATGGATAGGAACCACCCACCTAATCACCACCACCCTCCTCATCCCTCTGGTCTATAAAACCTTCAGGGCCCTGCAGAATATACAACTAAAAATATAAATAAGATATGATCCTCATCTTCAAGAAGCTCACAGTTCCAACCTAATTCATATCTCGAACTAGGTTCTCTTATTCCATCCATGCCCTAATAATTATTCTAATAATTACTTTGTCCTATGTTCAACTATTGCTCTCCTGACATTTCAGACAATTCATTCTTTTGAAAAAGACAGATGCAAGTTGGCTAACAGAACAAGAGTGATCCAAACTGAAATCTGAGTTGACAGGAAGCTATCTGCCTGGGGGGGCTAGCTGTGCTCTATGGTAGCAATCAACAAGACAGGAACAGAGAGAGGCAGGTTACTTCCGCAGCATGAGTTGTTGGTTAAATAAGTAGGAAGACAAGTCTCATACAAATGATATTTTATCTATTACTAAGGCTTTTGGTTTTTAATGGAAGCTGTCAGAAAGTCAACTATCGCTCACTAATCACAAAAACATTAATTCTCAAGAATAAAAATGAAGCCCCAAATGACTCAGTTTTATGTACTAAAGTCTACAAAAGTTGTTATTTGTACAGGGCTAATCCAGATATGTTAACTTAAGAATCACAAAAGTGAAGAATAAGAAGGGACCTTAGAGATTACTTGATCTCTGTAATTACAAGAGTTTTTATTATGTACTCTCTCGTATAGTAACCTTTACTGAGCCATTTAACATGCTAACCATTTTACATGTTTTCTCATTTATTCTCACATCCAATCTTTTTTTTTTTTTTTTTTTTTTTTACAATTTACACATGTAAAAAAATAAATTTGAAAGAGTTTAAGAGCTACCAAGTGGCAGTGCTGGAATTTGAAACCAAGTCTGACCACTGCTAACATCTAACCTCTTTTGTTGTACGTTACATGTTGCTTCTCTGACCATAAAATGGGGAAAGTTATACCTTCTTTACAGAGATGGTGTGAGAATCCAAAGAATCACATATGTAAACCATAAAGTACTATTATATAAAAAATCAGTGTTTAAATTCCAGAGAATAGGCTAGGGCGGCATGAGTGTGCAGGATTTGTGTGAACTCATCCTAGGCGAGTGACTGTTTGCTTTGACTTTCTTTTATATTCTTTGCAGAGATGGGAAGACTTGGACTCACAGGTATTTATCATAGCCTGACAGTCAGCAAAGTGTAGACAAATTCTCTAATTTGATAAGGGGCAGAGATGTTAAGGCTAAGCTTGCATCACATGGGAGCTCTGCTATCCTGCCTCTTTGTATAGTACATTAATCCCATCTATAGAATTCCTGCTGGCCTAACCTCTGCTAAAGCAAATCTAATATAAGAAATAAGACAATCATTTTCACACTGACCTAATGTTTTTCTTTCCTGCTATAAATGATCATTCTCTAGTATAAGATGAATCTTTTTCCTTTAGGATGGCCTTTTTAAGTATTTGAAGACAACTGTGGTTTGCTCCCACTAAGCTATGTTCTAGCTCCAGGTCTTTGCAATGTTATTCACAAGTATACATTAATAACTAGTCTGACCAACTAATAAGAGTCTTCGGTTGACTAATGACCCTCCTGAAAGGATTACAGCACCACAAATTGCACGATATTCCAGAAGTAGTCTGTTCTGTCCTACTGAACAGAAAAGGACAATTACCTCTGCAGCCTTTCACTTATGTGGCTTTTTTTTTTTTTGGGGGGTCCCTCTCAGCCTCATCACATTTTCAAAATCTCATGATCTGGACATCATAGAAAAAGGATGATTTAAAAAGACAGATTCAAAATTGCTAAACAACAGTAACTAAAGGGCATTAATTAATGATTGCTGATAATTGAAAAGAAGTCTCTTGATTGGCCTTTCATTTTAATTTGTTCCTTTCAGTTGTGCTTTGTTCAGCTAAAGCAATCAATTTTCTTTTCTGATGATCTCTTCAACTGAGGTCAGTTTGTTGTGGTTAGGCTGTTAACTCTGAGTTCTTCATCTGCAAGGTCAGTACCTTATTTGAAAATCTTCAAGGCCTTTTAAAAGTGCTAAAGGAATGGAACTTCCAGAAGTGCAATTTCTGTGGCTGATAAGAACAGTTTTACAAAAATAGATAAATATTTATTTAACTAGAGGGTGCAGTTAAGGTGTAGAGGAAAACTATAATGGAGAATTTTACCATTCACCAGAAAACCTGCATCATAGAACAGAGGATACACTGTCTAATGTGACACAAATATATTTAGTTAATCAAAGGCTCAGAAAGTGTTCTCCAATCACGTATGTGTGGAACAGGCTGATGTAATTCCTTATGGAGTAGGAAATAAAAACAACAGACTACTAAAACAGTAAAGCCTCATGCAAAATGCATTTTGCCAACCTAAAACCAACATACATAATTTGGATAACACCCTGCCTCCCACATACAAGGTGACTTAGGTTGCCTTTCTCAAGGCAAGTAACATTTTATGGGACCATTATTATTACTTCCCAGTAGAGCTCTACAATACCTTAGAGGCTAAATCCACTTACCACTTGGCATGTATTCCCACCACCGCCCTGCACAGAGATCCACAACCCTCACAACTCTCAGATATAGGGTCACTGCTTCCTTTAGCTTCCGGGAAAGACATTCCATACACATGATATCCTGCAGAGGGAGGTACCTTTGTGAGAGAAAGAAACTCATATTTATCAAGTGGGTAAGTACTTCCTCTCACCAATAAGTTATTTTTGTCCTTCCTCTGTTCTCCTGCCCCTCAAATGAAATAAGATCTTAGGAACATCCACAGGGCTTTAAGGCTAACGTGCACAATGTCATACAGCTTTTTACTAAAAACAGATAAGCCATCAAATACTCAAGTATCCAAATTAAGTATTGAGCTCCCTCCATAGGGTATCTGATAAAACCTGCCTTTCTTCCTTTAAGCTTTCATGAACAAAGAAAATCTATCAACAAATAAGAAAAAAAAAAAAAAGGAAGAAAGAAAAAGAAAAAATCTCAATGCATTTCAAGGAATGACAAGGGAACAAAAGAACAGGGAGAACTAATCACTTTCAACATGAAAATATTATTTCACATCTATTACAGAATCTATTTCCTGTAGTGACTCTCTGCTCCCTCTCAACCCTACTTCCCAACCCTCACAACTCTATTTTCTCCATCAACAAATACATATACGAACTTGATAGTATACAATTATTTTCCTGGATCTTTTACCTTTAAGATCACACTCTGATAAAAATATTACATAACTATGGACTGAGAACACCTCATATGAATTACAACTTCCTCTTTTCCAATCTTCTTTTATCTCTTCCTTCCCGAAACTTTTCTATTAACGTCTTCTTTTGTTCTGTTTTCAATAACACCAATAAATATTTTGAAAGATCAGAAAATCTCATCACTTTCTCTTACACCCCCTCCACACACATCTATGTTAATTTAAAAAAAAAAGTGAAAGCTACCCTTTATTGGGCCTGTATTGTGTCACAAATACTGTACTGTACTCACTGTTTCATTGTTTGCTCCACAGCCCTCTCCTAGTTTTTTTCCCTCTCTTATCTTCTGTGTACCCTAGCCCCTGACTAACAGCTGACTTTGGCTAATGGGAGACAGCAGCTGGAAGGCTAGAGGTGGCAATGCTGCCTTTCTGCTGCTGCTAGTCTCCTAGATGAATTCCTCCACATCCCTGCTGGACCCCTTAACCCTATCTACACCTCTATAAATATTCCCTTCATTAAATGATCTTCAAATCCCAGCTGGGTGTATCTTGTTATCTGCTGGAACCCTCATTGATTTAGTAGATGCTATTATGACCCCATTTTACAAGTGGTGAAATTAACTCAGAAAAGTTAGACCTGCAATAAGTCATACAGCTAGGAAGAGGGAGGAAGGGCAGAAATGTCAACACAATTTGGTCCGACACCAATTCTTAAAAATTATGCTAATTCTAAAAGAAAAGTCCAGATACACCTGCTGAATATTTCTGTGCTCCTTTTTTTTCTACCTCTGGCCCCTGTTCCTTCCCCTTTAAAACTATTTAAATAAAGAGAATCAAATCAAATCAAATGTTCTACAAAAAAGCATTACTGCTACTGATAATTTACAGTCTTTATAACTCAGATTTAAGTAGAATAATTTTCAGAAACTACATGAGTACACATTTTTTATTTTATTTATTTATTTATTTATTTATTTTTTTTATTTTTTATTTTTTATTTTTATTATTTTTTTTTAAAGATGACCGGTAAGGGGATCTTAACCCTTGACTTGGTGTTGTCAGCACCACGCTCACCCAGTGAGTGAACCGGCCATCCGTATATGGGATCCGAACCCGGGGCCTTGGTGTTATTAGCACCGCACTCTCCCGAGTGAGCCACGGGCCGGCCCAGAGTACACATTTTTTAAATAATGAAAAATAATGAATTTGTTTTCTAAATCAAGTTTGCCACTAAAATAGTTTTTTTTACAAATTGTTGATTGTTATCCAAAGTATTTGCCTGGGTTAATATTATACTCTCTTCAAATACAAACAGATCGGTAATCACACAGTCAATTTTCTTTTACATCATACTTTTCTTAAGAAGAAATATATTTTTTCTTCACAGATATATAGTCAAAGAGCTGGAGTTCAAAAGGCAAATACATTTAACGTTTTAGAAAAGATAGTACAATAGGGGTAGGGCAAAGACTAGGTTTCTTTTAAGGGAGGTCATAGTTTTTCTTGTTTAATGAAAACATGCTAAATAGTTATTACATCACTACATCATAAGTCTTCAGATTAAAAACTTTAGAAGCCTAAAAATAAAACAAAACTTTATCTGTTTGTTTTTAGAATAAACATATACCATGTTCAAGAACTCAGCTTAGAGTTCCTACATTCTGCCAATTGCTATGTTTTCTTCATTGTAACCAGGATAAAATCTTTCTACTTGATTTCACCCCTTCTGTTCGAATATTTTATTTGAACTGCAAAATATTACCCACATGTTTTAGAATTAGCATAATTTTTAAGAATTAGCCCCAGTCCAAACTGTGTTAGCATTATCCAACCAACATCTAACACTCATCCCTAGAAACAATTTTACCTATGCTTTCTACCAGAATTTTAATGGCTTTATTATTTAATTCATTGATCCATTTAGAATTTGGTTGTGAGATATAAGAAATAAGAACATGTTTTTATTTTTCTCCAAATGGTTGTCACATCATCACTGAATAATCCACCCAGGTTTTCCTCATTGATGTGAATATACTAGTTCCCCCTTTCCATAGTTTTGCTTTCCATGGTTTCGGTTACCCACAGTCAACCTCAGTCTGAAAATATTAAACAGAAAATTCCAGAAATAAACAATTCATAAGTTTTAAATTGTACCCTTCTGAGTTGCATGATGAAATTTCTTGCCATCCTTCTCTGTCCCACCCCAGAGGTGAATCATTCCTTTGTCCAGCTTATCCACTCTGGGTATGCTACACCGCCCCTGCCCTGACCACCATTAGTCACTTAGTAGCCTTCTAGGTTATCAGATGGATAAATCATGAGAAGGGTGAGTACAGCATAACATGATATTGAAAAGACCACATTCACTTACTTCTATTATAGTATATTGTTATAATTGTTCTATTTTATTATTAATTATGATTGTTACTTTCTTACTGTGTTTATTTTATAAATTAAACTTTATCATAGGTTTGCACATATGGGAAAAAACATTGTATACATAGGGTACAGTACGGTCTGCAATTTTAGGCATATGTTCAGGAAGTTCCTTGGATAAGGGAAAACTATACCAACTTTATCATAAACTAGATTCCCACATGTACGAGGGGTCTTCAAAAAGTTCATGCAAAGGTTCATGTTACCTTTCAATTCCACTTTCTTCCAAGAACTTTTTGAAGTGCCCTCATATTTTAATCTACTTATGTAGCCTACATTTTTCAGTTTTACTCAACTGTTTGGCTACCCACTCCAATACCAAACCTTTATTGTATTTTAGAATGTATTTGAACAGCTGGGAAGGCTAGTCTCTTCTGCTGAAAAATTTTGGGTATTCTGACTTTTTTTCCACCAGATGTACTTTAATATCATTTTATGTTAAAAAATATTCCATCATTTTAACTGGGCCTTTCTTCTTTTCCCAAACAGAACTGAACTAACAAAACTGTCACAGAAAAACAAACTGCAGAAGATAAAGACTAATACAAATTTATATTAGAAAAGAAAAATAAAGAGTCCATGTTTCCTAAAATAAATATCACTATTTTAAAATTTCATAATTTACAAATATTCAATACTTTGTAAAAATTCAAAACATTTCTAAGAACTTCATATAATAATGATGGGTATTTCACAAAACTTGTGTTTCAATCATTTATGTATATGTGCATACTGAGCAAAATGTATTTGTCACTGGGGTTGTAGTAAAAAAAAAAAAAAAAGCCAGAACACTGCCTTTTGTTGTACACACATGGTACTGTCATAATGCAATAACAAAAATCAACAAATCTATCAGTCAATGAAAATTCCAAGAAGGTTAGAAATGTAAACAGTCTAGAGAAGGGCTGTTCAACAGAACTTTCTATGACAATACAAATTTTTTCTATCTGCATTCTGTGCTGTACTATACAGTAGCCACTAGCCACATATGGCTGCTAAGCACTTGAAATGTAGCTAGTGCAACTGAGGAACTAGATTTTTAATTTAAATTTAAATGCCACACTTAGCTAGTGGCTATCATATTAGACAGCACAGCTCTAGGGTTTGCTCTTACTTATACATTCCAAGTAGGTGAAAGTCAACCAAGCAAAATCTTACCTAAAAATATGGCAAAGAACTTCATGTGAAAGCTGATTCATATAGTCCTTTGTTTCATCTGATATTGTTTCCTCGGGGATCTCATTATTCACGAGACACGTTTTAACACTTTTCCTTCGTGGCCCCATTGCTGTGTTGTCTCCAGTATCAAAGAGCAAATCTCCACTCTTGTTTATCTGAGTTCAAAGAACCTGAAAAACAAACATAGCATAAAGTAAACTAAAGAAGCACACCACACCCAAACACAAATTATCCATGTTAAAACCTAGGTAAAATAACGTTTATTTTAAAGTATAAACAGGTAAAGGTAGTGCTATTACAGTGATATATACCACATTCAAATTAATAAAAATATAATTTTTTTCTGTGCAAAAGACGTAGTACATCTTTTTCTGAAGAGCAGCTGAGAATATAAACATGCATTATTTATAACAATCAAAAATACAAGAATCAGGAGTCCTGTGTTTTAATTTGTCAACTTACTTCCTAGCTAATTCACTTAATTTCTCCAAGCATCAATTTCTTCATATGTAAAGTAAGATCATTAAACTGGGTAATCAAAACCCCTTCCAGCTCTAGGGGCTTGTGATTCTAGGACTGCCCCTAATACAGCAGAAGGCAGAGGGGACTCTTGGGGTCTAGTCCTGGATCTGCCACAAACTACTTCCATAAACTTGAATCAACCTCTTTAATTCCTCATTCTTCTACCTAAAAAGTGAGGGGCTTACACCAGTAGGTCATAGACCTCTTTGTGAATTTGATAAAAATTAGAAACCTTCTCCTCAAAATATAAACACAATATTGTACATAATTTCAGAGGAAGAATGAAGCCACCCTTCTCCCTCTCTTGCGAGTATTAAGAAATTCACTTTTGAATCACATTACATTTTGCTTTTAAAATAAGCTTTAGTGAGCGAGGAAAAGAGGAACAGGGGAGGGAGGAATGGAGGGGGAAGAAGAGAGAAAGTGCAGTGAGCACCCATTTTGTTTTGTTTTGTTTTGTTTTGTTGATCAACACTTATTAGAGTAACACTTTGATTTTCAAACTGTCTGGCAATAAATATTTTAATAATGGTGGTACAGATATAGAACTGTTTTAGAGGAAATGTTGATCTCCTTAGTATTAATCACATTGTAGATGGAGGAAATGGCATAGCTTGACACCTGAAAGTAGACTCATCCATGTATTCATTAATTCAGACATACCTTCACACATTTATTTTGAATGCCTGTTGTATGTCTAGCATTGTGAACAAAGGACCCTAGAGGCAAGTGAAAATACATAATCAAATAACCATGGAAATAAGCTTGGAATTACAAATGGAGGAGATAACTGCTATAAAGAAAGTAAACACAATTCAAAAAGCACCATGTAACAAGGGAGCCTGTGTACTGATGGTTTTCCTAGGAAAGGACAATAAAGCTGACATCTGAAGGAAGAGCAGAGTTAACAGGGCAAAGAGGGAGTAGGGAAGGAAGGCAGACATTCCTGGAGGTGCAAACAGCAATGTGGTAGATTCTGGGAAGGAGTCTGGCTCTTTTAAGGAACTGAAATAAAAACAAAGGTGTTGGAGTACAGAGAGTGACAAGAAAAAAAGGCAGTAAAATGAAGCTGAATTGCTAGCAGGGCTGTTAATCCTGAACGAGATGGGAAACCACTAAAGGGTTTTAAAAGTGAGAGGAGTGAACTACACTCCAAAAGCTCAGGCATCTCAGAATGGGAGAAGGGCACCAGGTGGGCAGGGGTTGCTGAAGCATGAGGAGTTCCTGGCGTTCCTTTGCTTCAGCAGTAAATGGGAGCAAACTGCTAGGCTAAGTGAATCCTCATATTTCTTGTGCCCGTGTGTGTGAGCATATGTGTGTTCTGGTCTCTTCTTCCCTCACTCAAAGATTATATGCTGTTACTTCTTCCAGTTGTCAGCATGTTTGCCTCTCCTTGCACTCCACCCATACCCCAAACACATACACACACACACACACACACACACTCTCTCTCTCTCTCTCCTTGCACTCCACCCATACCCCAAACACACACACACACACACACACACACACACACACTCTCTCTCTCTCTCTCTCTCCCCCCCCCCCCCCCAGTTTGTTGCTTCTAACCAGCTATGGCCTAGGAAACCAGAGAAGTAAGTTTTCAAAAATATGGGTAGATTAGTAACAGTAGGCACCTAGTAGTATTGACCTAAAAAATTCTGGAAACAGTAGGTACTGAACTACAGTACACTGAATTTGTGGCATTTGTTTTAGCTTCTCAGATGCTTACTTATATACTGTCCATCACATTTTGGCTAACGGACATCTGAAGAAATAAAGTTTATACTAAGAATTGCCCACAAAAAAAGTTATAGATATATCTACCTGCTTCTGATTATATCATCTTTATCTATTTACTGCCCTCCCCGCTCCAAATGGATCTTTCCATCTTAAGACAGCTCCTGAAACTGCTCTAAGGTTATTTTGAACCTCTAGTCATCAAATCCAATTGTCCCTTTCTAATGCTCCCCATCTGATCCATTTGTAGGACAGGACACTGCTGACCACTCTTTCACTGAAATCGTCTCATCCTTTGGCTCCTAAAGTGATATTCTCTTGGCCCTCTTCATTCCTCTATGACCACTCCTAAGTCTCCTTTGCCAATTCATCCTCAAACCCTCCTCTCCCTGGGCAATTGCACCCATTCACAAAGCTACAGCTACTACAAACAGTCATACACTAATAAAAAGACTTCCAACTCTTCCTCCTACCGCTCACCTTTATTTCCTCTGCCTATCAGAAAACTTCACCTCAATATCTTGAATATCCTTCAAAAATATTATGTTCAAACTGAACTCTCTCTACAATCACAAGCCCCCCCCCCCGAAAACACAGAAACATACATACGTTTTCCTTATTGTGGTTTACTAAATCCCTAAACTAGAAACCTTGAGATCATCTTAAATATATCCTGATTTCTCGCTTTCCACAGCCACTGGATTGGTTATTTTTCTTATCAATTTTACTACAATACTGTTCTTGTATCCATTCCCACTGGCTTTCAGGACTCTATCAACCCTCATCTGGGCTACTGCAATGGCTTCCTAAATGATGCCCACCACTCTATCCCCAGGGTCTGGAACAAAGCCTAGCACACAGTAGGCTCACAGTAATTTACCAAATAAATGCTTACTTACCATACTGCCCAATGCATCCAGAGTTATCTTTTTAAAAACATTCCTGTGATTTCACATTAAGTGAAAAAAGCAAGACGTAGAGTATGTCTAAAGTAGAATCCCATTTGGATAAAAGAAAAAGGAAAAATATGCTTGTCTTTGCATATGACATTTTTGAAAGGATCTAGGACAAAATATTAACAGGGTTACCACTGGGGAGTGAGAACAGAGGTTTAGGAAAGAGGAAAAGAAATTTTTATTTCAGAATACTTCGTATTCTGCTCCATTGTTTGGAATTTTTATATTGGCCATATATATTGTATTTCTTAAAAAACGAACAAAACAAAACGAAACAAATCAGCCTACAAGGAATCATGGTTCCTAAAAGATAAAATCTTTCCAATCTGGTCTCAAGCTCATCTTTTAATCCTTTCCAAACTCATCTTTTAATCCCTACCACTCGCTCATTGGTACACTCACACCAGTGGGGGATCTTCTCAGTTCCCCCAAACAAACATTGCTCTTTCATTCCTAATATGCTATTAACTCTGACTGGAATGTGCTTCTCTTTTCTTTTTTTGCCTAGAAAACTACTAATGTGCCTTCAAAAATCTAGCTTTAATGTTAAATGCTCTGTGAAACTTCTCCTATTCACACCTTCATTTGAGTTCCCTATGGGACTTGAACTATGCTTCTATAACAATTTGTGTTGTGTGCTACTGGTCATATTTCTGCCAGGAAAAGGATCTCAATCCTGCTTCTAGGTGAAAACAAGTCCTTTCTCATAATAAGTCCTCAAATGTCTGATGTATGACTACCTACCAGTCTTTCCATTATTCCACATGCATCCAGCAGCTTCAAGGCTGCTGCTAAGAACCATTTCATGCTCCTACGAGCACTGTTTGCTACCACAGCACTCCATGACCTCAGTAACCATCCTATAAACCAGGCATTCAGATTTTACTCCAATAAGGACACACCTAACAGCTACCCTGTAGCATGCAAAAGCCTCAACAAAACTATCAACCAGCATAGACTGATCGACCCATCGATTAACCAGATGTTGAGACCAATCCTCCAGATATCATGTTTTAGTACATGCCCTAGCTTTAAGAATCCTGACAACCCTTCACAAAGCCCATACTCTTGATTCTTCATCCCATAAGTAAAAAAGCTTTCTTAGCCCATCTTCTTTCTTTTTCTTCACCAAGTCCATACCACTTAATAACTTAACACCTCCCTCTTATAATTCCACCTTTCATTGTTCATTATTTTGCAATGCTGTGGTTTTGGGTGAATCAGATTTAGAAGCCCCAGTGTATAAACTACATTTAAATTTGTAAACTACACAGACTGCACTTCAGATATCATTGCATTTACAAAATTTCACTTGTTGAGAACTCAAAAATATTTACTCACAGAAATGATGTTATACAACATTATATAGAGGTTAGGTCTCTGGCAAGCCCACAAAAACTTATTTCACCTACAGTGTGCATTAACACTAACACCAAAAAGCCTAAATTAGCAGAACTAACAAAATTTTAGATTTATATTCCTCTTATCCTACCTAGAATTGAAGACTTGGTCTTGTGGCTACCTACTTGACAGGTGAATTAGTGACTCTCCTGCTCTAAGTCTTTGGTGGGGAAAGGACTTGTGAAGATGAAAACTGAGGTAAAGGATAAAATCTCTATCCTACATCTAGGGGGCTGACAAGTCAGGACATACAGCCATGGGAAATCCACCAGTCCTCTCCAATCCAAGTAGGTCTCTACGGAAATAAAAAGGCTCTGGAGATAAAAAGTTTCCTCATTAAAAGACTCATTTATTTTCCCTTACCTCTACTCAATCTCAATAAAGAATAACAAAGTTGCTTCAATTTCATTTAAGAGAAATATTCAGCTAGGGCTATGCTGAGCATTTCACCCCAGGCACTGAGGAAGAGGGGCATGGTTTCCCTGTGTGAGAAGAAGATACCATGCAATTCACACAGTCCCAAGTGGTGGTGGGGTCTCTCTTACATTCACATCTTCTCTCTTAAATATTTTTATTTTAGTTGGAAGAGGGATAAAAGTGAGAATAGGAGAAAATTGCCTCCTTTGTCTTCCTTTCTTCATAGCCCTATATCCAAAATATCACCATTTGCCACTAAACACTCTGCCTTCACTTGAGAAACTCAACAAAGTAGGGGAAGTCCAAAGCAGTAGCAGGTTAAAAGAAAAAAGATGATAAAAGGAGGGAAATTGCAGTTATTACCAGTAGAGAAAGAAGATGAGTTGGAGAGGGTCTAGCAGAAGGGTCATGGAAAGTGAGGGACAGGTGAGTGTAAATAATAGGTGAGTACAAATATGTGAAGACTATATAGCAGCATCAAGAGTTATTTCTAGGATCAGCAAGCTCTGGAGGCCCAGACTCTGAACTTCAAAAAAATGTCATTCTGACAGAATTATAGAATCCCAGAATGTTAAAAGCTGAAGTGGCCCTCAGGGACTACCTAGGTACACAGTTGTCAAATTTTTGTGGATCACAAATCCATCTGAGAATATAATAAAAGTGGCACATCCTCCCCCCAGACTCATGAAAGCAGAAATACATATACGAGTACAATTTCAGTGGGTTCACAGACACATCAAAGCTCATCCAGAGATCCCTATCTAAGACTAGCTCCCTAAATTTTTAGAGGGACAAATAAAACCGGAGAGAATGTCAATAAGCCACTTGCCCAAGGTCACACAGTAAGTGTCAGAGCTCAGAATAGGACTCATACTTCCCAACATATACTACACACCCTACTGTCAAGTCAGGCCTCTGTCACTGCAGCTGTCTCCTGCATTCAGAGCTATGCCCCAATGCTTGGCGATGGGCTTCTGGATGTTGACAGAAATGCCTCTGACCACACCTCCTTCACAAATTAGGGTTTATGGTCCATTTAATTAGGCTCCCACACCATAGCCTATAGCCACCCTGCATATCCTACAGTCATTCTGTGGCAGCCTGTTTAGCAGACTTTAACCACAGGAAGCATCATTTTTGTCCTGGAGTCCCAGGCATATTTTTAAGCCTGAGTTGTTGGTGAGTATTCCTGAAACCAGTGTCTTCAAAAACACAATTTCTAAGAAGTGTTCTTCTCCTTTCATTCTACCAGTTCAAATCTCCTTCCCATCCCAAACAAAACTATAATACCCCTACTAATTAATTTAGATTGCTCCCCAAATTACCCCTATCTTTTAACCCTTAATGATCAAAACTATCCCCACCTTTTGTAGGGAGGGCCAATATTTCCCTGTTTGCAAAATCAAGTTCTTTTAATCCTCTATTTCCATCACAAAGGTTTTAACACTTATGGTTCAGAATTCTGACAATTGCTTACACCTATAAAAATCTTTACTCCTTTACTCCTTAAATTTGTCACAACCAAAAATCTTAGTATACCTGTTCTATCTTGTCAACATCCTCCTCCATTCCTGACTTATTCTACTAATTACTCCTTTCCAAAGATCACACCAGGCCCTCCTGCACACACGTTTGTTTCTTATTAGCACACTTCACAGGGCAGAGATAAACCCTGTGCAACTGACCAGAAACTTAGGGACCTCTTCTTGTAAAAAATTTTCACAATTTGGAGTCAATTTTCTCACTCTGTGTCTAATTAACGACAATTCTCTGGGGAAATTCCTTCTTTTTTTTGATTACTAGTATCTAATCACTCATCCTTCCCCTCACTCAACGATTTACTGTCTTCTATAAGTATTACATGGCAACAAAGTCTCCCTATAAAGCTTATAGTCTCAGAGTGGAGACAGATTCCATCACCAGTTTCTTACAACTTTGGTCATTTCAATTCACAACTCAAATTATTTTTCCCTACCCTTATCAAAAATACCCCTCTCCTACCTAAAACTTCCCAATGTCCTCAATGATCCCATAAGGTCAAGAGCTTCCCTGCCCTTCAAGTTTCTTTAGTTCCTATTGGCTTCAGCTTACTCACATCAAGGTAATCTTGCACATCACTTAATTTGACCCCATTCCTCACGTCAAAGAACATCTTATACATCTACTGCTTCAGACAGCCTCTCTCACCTAAAGAAATGCCACACCACATCCACCAAGCTGCTCAGATAAAAAAAAAAAAAAAAAAAAAAAAAAAAACCAGAATTACGGTGCTGAAAAGGGCCTAGAAATCATCCAGTTCAACCATTCATTTAACAGATAAGGAAAGTGAGGCTCAAGAGGTGAGCTGACCTGCCCAAAGTCACAGAGGCAGAATGTGAGAAAAGCAGGAATCCAGTTCTTCAACTCCAGCACAGGTCCAGTTTTATTTCAGAATACCACATTATCTTAGTGAAATCTAGTTTTTTGTTTTTCTCCTACACTACGTATCAGTATGTTTTTGACTAAAGTGTGTACCTCAAGGCACACAATCATTTAAACAAACCTGCACACAGAAATCTATATTCTTCACCCAAAGAGGACATTAGAATTGCAACATTACAAATTTTAAAGACAGGGAAGGAGGCTTACAGATCACCTAAACCAGTAATTCTCAAAATGAAAGTTAAAAATTACAAGGACTTTTTTTTTTCAATCTATTACTACACAATATGTACCCTTCGTATACCACCTTCTCTCTCCCCCCCAAATCAAGCCATTATGTTGTCCCTCAGTTGTTCTGGGGGGATGAAAAGGAGATTAAGAATCACTGACCTAACCCAACAACTTCCTCTGTCAGATGAGAAATCTCAAATCCAGTGAGAAGAAGGAATCTGCCTAAAGTGAACCATTAAGTTAATAGCGTTACGACAAAAACCAAGGTCTTTTTCCTTTTGGAGTGATTTACACTGCTGGTTTAGGTTTATAAAACAAAGTTTTCTGGACAGAGCTTCCCACTGCACAGGAAATTTCCTAAGTGCCCAGCTGCCCTTGGCTAGCTTGGTGTCTGGAAAGAAACAAGGTAGACACCTCTTATCAGTAAATTCCTGGCTACACAGGGGAAGACTCCAACTCAGGGATCCTGATCCCCAGGCGTGGCATCAAAGATGTACCAGTACCGATAGCATCCTGCTCAGGGACAGCCACTTAGTACGATGACGACAAGGCCTTCCTCAATATACTGGTGTAAACAACGACTTAACATTAAAATCGTGGAATTCAGACGCTCGGAGTGGGAAGAGGTCCCAGAAGTTGTCCAGGCCAAACCCCCATTTCGTTGAGGGAATTGAAGCTCAGAGGGCTGTATGCTGGTATCTTGGGCCAGGTTTAGACTAGGTAGCAAACCCCACAAGCAAAGCCTAGAAGGCCAGGAACAACAAATTCGACCCCTGGTCTCCCAGGAGCTCTAGGCCCAAAGTGGGAACACACCAAAAGCCCAGGCGGTCTGGAGTACCGGGGTTCCCAACCGGCAGCCTCCGCCCCGCCGCACGCACTCCAAGCTTTGCTGCCCGCCTCCCGGTACCCGGGGCCATTCGGCCACCGCCTCACCTACGCCAGCCCTCCGTCTGTTATTGTGGTTGAGAGGGAGTGAAAAACGCGACAGCCATTTCCCGCGGCCCCCACCGCCGAGGCACTTCCGCTTCCGCCGCCGCTCGGGCATTTCCGGAATGTTGTTATCCGCGGCTGGACCCGCACCCGGTGGCCATATTGGGTGTGGATGGTGGCCGCGAGACGTAGCAGCCATGTTAAGCGTGGCAGTTTGGAGGCGCCAGGACGGACGGAAGCGCCTAGTGTCCCGTGCGCCGGGTCTTCGGCTCGGCTGATGCTCTGTAGTCTTGGGTGAGCCTTCAAACCTTGCCTTTATCGTTTGCTTACAAAATGGATAGGTTCCAATAGAGACTTTTCCGGAAGTCATTCAACTGAAAAGATAAACTTTATTTTGAGGGGGGGAGGTGGGGGGGCGCCTTTGAATTGAAGATGTTAACGTTAAATCGTTACTTCTGTGATTTGGAGGCATTGCCTCTGCACATAATTAATAGTATTTTACAGTCAAAGGGTTTTCACGTCAGTGTCTCATTAAAAACTGTAAGCATACGAGCAGGGATCACCTTAATCATTTTTTTCTTCAATAGTTAAAGAATTGTCTTCGGAGAGGATAATTGACTTGCACAATGTCACACAGCTGGACTGAAATACAGATTTTTGTCTTCCAAATCTCTTCTTGCCCTTACATACATGCAACTACTATGAGCTAAAACACCTAGATTTAAATAGATAGAAATACCCCTTAGACAAGTTAGTAAACATTGAAGCCATGAAAGGCAGAATTTGAGACATGGAGGTGATTGGACTATGTTGCTTATTCTATGTTCTTATTCTTTTCTTGATTGATAACAAAACTACTGGTTTTCTTCTGTGCCCCTACTATGGTTTGGCACCCTAGGTTTCAGCTTATCTTAGGTAATCACGGTTCTAGCTATCCCATTCCATGTGTCAAACCATGTATCTTGATTTGGGGCACTGAGAGGAAAAACAACAACAAAACCTCATCATATTCATGTACTATTATTCATCTTAATCCCAGGTTTCATATTACATTCTTCCTGTAAGTGAAGATAAAATTCTATTCCCATGTTATTTGCTCTGTCAGTTTCTTTCATATTTTAACTTTAACAGCTCTTTTTCTGTTTCCTAGATTGTTCTGAAGAATAAATAGGAATTGTATATTAAAGTGTCTAGTGTAGGACCTGGCATATATCGAAGGCATTGTAATAAGGTTTGTTTCAGAGCAATTGAGTTAAATTTTTAATTCAATTGAATATATTCTTTAATTTGATTACCACTCCTCTTTTTGTAAAAAAAGCACTGGGGTAGGGCTGGAAATACTGATTAGTAAGATAGGTTTCCTACTTCAAGTTTTGTAGTGGATTGAATTATGTCCCCCCAAAACTCACTGAAGTTCCCCAAGTTTTATGTATTAGAAACTTGGCCTCCGCTGTGACAGTTAAGAGGGTGGAAAATCCTATTATGGTAATTGAAAGGTGGAGCCTTGAAGAGGTGATTAGATTTTAGGACCATGCCATAGTGAATGGATTAAAAATGGTGGTCAGGGGCATGGTTCTGAGGGCTTTAAAAGAAGAGGGAAGAGTCTGTCTTTCTCTCTGCTCTCTCTGCTTCCACCATCTTGTGACGTGAGACCCCTGGGTCACTGTCGCCAATACCAGATGAACTTTAGACTTTCCAGCCTCGGAAACTGAAAGCAATAAATTTCATTTTTCTTTATAAATCACCCAGTTCCAGGTATTTTGTTATAAGCAACAGAAATGGACTAATACAAGTTGTAAAAAGGAAACAAAAGCATACTTACACATCATTGTAATTAATGCTAAATAAAAATATTTTCTCAGTGCTATGAAAGCCTGTTGTATATAATTAAATATCACAACTAGTTTAGTTTTTAAATTTTGAGGTAAACATGTGATGTGCATCCCTTCATCGCTAAGAATTGTTTCTTGGTGATGTGGGTTTTCATTAGGGTCAGAGTCAGTGTTTCTCACATGCAGTGGCATCATCATGGGGTCTCTGAGTTCTACAGGGAGATTTGCACTACACTAAGTGGCCCTAAACCACTGTGACATTTTAATTTTAATTCTTGATCCCCACTTTTTAGTTAAATTTTAAAATATCTCTTACTTCTCATACTCTCATGGTTTCCACCATCAGCTTCTCTTCTCTCTTGAAATTTCGTAGTCCCATTGGCACTGGATAATCCCTTTGTTAGAGTGATGTCTAATATTGAAGAGAAGAAGCTTTGGCCAGGGATAGGGGTCTGGGTTTGTCCGGGGTCACTTCATATGGCAATGGAGCCTGCATAATGCACAGCTGCAGCAGGTGCCATGCACATTGGGGTCATTCATGTTTCCCTTGGAGTTGGGTTATATGGCAGAACTCACCTATGAGTTTAAATACAAGATTTTTTAAAGGAAAAAAATCCTGTACAGCTGTTTTGACTGAGAAACTGTGTGTTTAGTAGTCAACAATGCAGGCTTTAGATCAAGAAAGGTCTGCTTCTATGTGAGTTCCTCTACTTACTGGCAGAGAGACATGGGCAAGCACTTCAACTCTAAACCTCAGGTTTGTCAAGTTAAAGTGGACATCATTATGGTACTTAGATAACAAACCACCATAGAATTTAGTGGCTAAAAAACATCTCTTATGATCTGTTATGGTTCTGTAGATTGAATGGGCTAGGCTGGGCAATTCTAGCTACAGGTCTCATTCATTTGCAGTCAGATGTCAGCTAGGACTACAGTTAATTTCATGTTAACAGGGAAGTTACGTTTGGCAGTTGAGACTGGCTGCTCTCTAGGTGTTCAATTAGAGCCTATACATCAGAGTGCCTATACATGGCCTGTCCCTCTGATGTGAGTTTCTTACAATATGGTGCTTGGGTTCTGATAGGGAGCTCTGGGAGAAAGAGGGTGCAGAGAGCAAACTGTTCCAAGCAGAACAGAAGAAAGTGATAGGCCTTCATAATATCTAGTGTCAGAAGTCCTAGAAGTTACTTCTGTCACATTCTGTTGGTTAGAGGCACTAAGCGCCACCTAGATTCAAAAGAAGAGTGAGACTCTGCTTCTTTACCAGTTTCTTGCTAACCCTCTCTCCCACTCCATCTTTCCCACCTCTGCCCTTCTCAATTCTGTTCTCTCCTTTTGAAAGTTCAACAAATTATTCTGATTGTTGTATCTTTCTTTCTTTCCCTTTTTAGTTTTTAGTTTATTTTTTAGCTCCCACTTATGAGTGAGGACATATGGTATTTCTCTTTCTGTGCCTGGCTTATTTCACTTAATATAATTTTATCCAAGTTCATCCATGTCATGAAAAATGATTTCATTGTGTAATGTTGAATATACTAATTATCCTGATTTGAACATCACATATTGTGCACAAGTAGTGATATTCTGTGGTGTATCCCACAGATATGTACAATTATTTCAATAAATGAAAAATAAACAAAAAGCAAATTCAAGGGGAGGAGCAGAATACACCTCCCAGAGAAGTTTAGGGGAGGAAGTAACTATTTTTGAGCAATAATCTAATATATCTCAACCCTGCAAACAAGGACAGACTCCTAGGATGGAAGGGAGCAGTATGAAAGGAACCTGGATTTCTCAATGGCTCTGTAGAGCAGAGCACCCTGCCTACCCACCCTCACTGTTATGAAGATAGATAAGTTCATTTTTTCTTTAGGCCGTGGAATTATTGGTTCTGTTAAAGTTGCTTAGACTTTTACCCTGACTGATGTAACACACTCTCCACTGTAACATTTACATACTATTTGTTCTTTGCTTTATTTTTCTTTCCCCATTAGAAGTTTCTTGAAATCAATAATTAGGTCTTAATTTTTGAATCTCTGCCACCTACCACAGGAAATACTGCACAATGAGTGTTCAATAAAGGATGATTTGTTAGATGATTAAATGAAAAAAAAAAAAGATTCTGCCTCGTAATTGAAGGAGTAGCAAAGACTTTGTGGCCATCTTTAATTTACCACACTACCTCATTTGTTTTTTATTTTTGATCTATGTAGATTTTGTTAGTTCACGTATCAAAAAGGAAGGCTGGTAGCTCCATCAGTCCAAATAGTATTGAGTTTGCACATGAACGATCCCTTACATGATTTTTTTTTTAAATTGTGGTAAAATATATTTTACATACAATATACCATTTTAACCACTTTTAAGTGTACAATTTAGTGGCATTAAGTACATTCACATGTTTGTACAACCATCACCACTGTCCACCTCCATAACTTTTTCATCTTCCCAAACTGAAACTATACCCACTAAAAATAACTCCCCGTTCTTCCCTCCCTCCAGTTTCTGGCAACCACCATTCTATTTTCTGTCTCTATGATTTTGACTACTCTACATACCTCATGTAAGTGGAATTATAAAATACCTGTCCTTTTGTGTCTGGCTTCTTTCATTTAGCAAATGACTTCAAGGTCCATCCATGTTATAGCATGTGTCAGAATTTCATTCATTTTTAAGGCTGAATAATATTCCACTGTATCTATATTCCACATTTTGTTTATACATTCATCCTTTGTTAGTTATTTGTTGTTCATTTGTTATTTTTAATTGTGATTAAAAATACATAAACTTTACCATCTTAACCATTTTCAAGTGTACAGTTCAGTAATGTTAACTGTATTCACATTGTTGTTCAACAGATCACTAGAACATTTTTGTTGCAGAACTGGAAATGCTATACTCATTGAACGAGATCTCCTCATTTTCCCCTCTTCCAGCCCTGGTGATCACAATTCTACTTTGTTTCTGTGAGTCTGACTACATCAAATATCTCATGTAAGTAGAATCATACGTTTTGTTTTTTTTGTGACTGGCTTATTTTGCTTAGCATGAAGTCCTTAAGTTCCATCCATGTTGTAGCATGAGAGTATTTCTTTTTTATAAGACTGAATAATACTTAATTGCCTATATATAACATATTATTCATCCATCAATAGACATTTGGGTTGCTAACACATTTTGGCTATTGCAAATAAGGATGCAATGAATATGGGAGTGAAAATATCTTAGAGATCCTGCTTTCAATTTTTTTGGACTATACCCACAAGTGGGATTGCTGGATCATATGGTAATATTAATTTTTTGAGGAACAGCCATACTGTTTTCCATTTTACGTTTTCAGCAACAGTCACAAGGGTTCTGATTTCTCCACATCCTCACCCTCGTTTGTTTCTTGTGAGGTAATGTTTGTAATTCATTTAGTACAGTAACTGGCATGCAGCAAACCCTGCACAAATGTCAGCTGTTACTGTTTGATTGTTCAGAGGTGCCTCTACTGCTTCTCAGCTATTTCTGGATAGTTGAAGTTGCAACGGCTGAATTGTTAGCATATGATATTTCTGAAGTTTGGTTTTAAAGTGCCCTGAGTTTTGCCAAGTTACATAAGGAAATTCTGTGAAGGGATGTTGTATGTAGACATATGCATAGAGAATTGCAATTTCAAAACCAATGCAAGATGGAAGATTCGTAAAAAACAATAACAAAAAAATCTGCTTAGGAGACTTTTACACTTTTATAAACATGAACTCTGAGTAAGCATTAAGCAACAAGGCCTTTTTCATTTTTAATTTGGACCCTACTGCACAAGATCAAGGTTATGTGATAAGAAAGTGAAAAAGTTAAGGATGAAACTTAGGGAACTCAACAAGCTTTCTTTTTAATAATTAACTTTACCATGTTTCCCTAACATTATTTTTCGGTCAGATCTTTTAGCCTGATCTCTACAGAAATAAAAGTAAAGATATTAGAAAAGAACATGGTTTGAAATGCTAAAAGATCTTGTGTCCATCATTCCTTTAAGCAGCCAACATTTACTAAAAGTCTGTAGGAAACCTGGGAATATGTTAGGCACCAGGGCCGCAGAGCTGACCAGGAAACACTCTGTGTTCTCAAGCTATTACAAAGAACACGTCAGTAAAATTTGGAATATCTTGGCACAGTGGAATGTCAGGATACCCGAGCAGCACAGAAGGGAGAAGCTAAGTGAGTCCAGGCTCTATGCAGCTACATTTGAAATGATTGCAAATACACTCCTTAACTCAATTTTCCTCCTCCCATTGGCTCCTGTGTCAGTACTCCTCGATTATTTTTCTGTCTCATCATCCTAACTCTAGAGTCTGTCTCGAGAATCTAGTCTTGTTTTGTTTTTACTTTTGCCTTTGCATTTTTTAAAATCACAATGTTACTCTATCATTTTAAATATGTCATCACATTTAATCCTTATGGATATTGTGAGGTAAGTATTTTACAGGTGATACAACTTGGGTTTAGAGGGGTTAAGTCTTTTGCCAAAATTCACATAACTAGTAAATTGCAGAGAAACATTGTGAAACCTGGGTTATCTGACTTTAAAGCCCATGCAGCGAATTGCTATATTATGCACTCTTGTAATTTTTCCTCCAAATGACAATTTGATTAATCTTCCTAAAGATTATGGATTGAGTTAATCCTGCTGAAAACTTTGAATGTCAATAGCCATCTTAAGAGGTGTGACGTGATACCTCATTGTCGTTTTGATTTTTATTTCTCTGATGATTAGTGATGTTGAACAACTTTTCATGTACCTGTTAACTATTTGTATGGCTTCTTTGAAGAAATATCTATTCAGTTCCTTTGCCTGTTTTTTAATCATGTTGTTTATTTGTTCGTTTTTTGCTACTGAATTGTAGAAGTTCCTTATGTATTTTTGAATATTAACCTTTTATCAAAACAAAATAAAGCAAGTGTTGGCAAAGATGTGGAGAAAAGGGAACTCTTGGTGGGAATGTAAATTGGTGCAGCCACTATGAGAAATATGAAAGTTCCTCAAATAATTAAAAGTAGAACTACCATATGATTCCACTTCTGGGTATATATGTAAAGAAATTGGAATCAGGATCTTAAAGACATTTTCAATCCCATGTTCATTGCAACATTATTCACAATTGCCAAGAGATGGAAGCAATCTAAATGTCCATATGTAAAGCTAGGGCTTACAGACCCCTCGAGTCTGTTGCACAGATTGTGTTACAAACCCTCCACACACAGGTCTGTGAACTAGGTAATAGAAAAAAAAAAGGTTCTGGGAGCCGTAGGTATAGAAAAATGAATGGGTTTTATTCAGATCTGGGAGCAACTGTCCTAGTGGCTTCTCTGAGAGTTCTGAGAAGCCCTGTGGATCAGAGCTGTTAGTCTTTTATACTTAAGTCCACAACCCTGGACACCTGGGTGCCCATATGCAACTTACATTAAGTAGTAACAAGGAACACTTGAGGCTATTTACAGCAAATGCTCATCAACATTCTGAACATCTGAGGGGCTCTGACCATTTTCCTATTTTTCCCAACAATCCACCCCTTCAGTGACCCTCGCCGTACAATCTAAGCATTTAGAATCTTCTGCAATGTTCCCTTAGTAAGGATAAATGACCCTTACATTCATACAACCAATATGTCCAATATGCCTTAAGGCTTGTCCTGTAGTTTTGTTCTTTCAATTATTAGCCACACATGTCCGGTTAGTAGTCGTCATTGGTATGAAGTTCAGTGTATATTCAATAAGCCAACACATTCGTCACATGAATGTATGTCTGTATCCAGTTGACTCTGGTGCCCACAGCCAGGGCACTATGGGCTAAAAGATAGAACTTATTTGTACCAAGAGGGGGAGTTCTCACCCCTCTGGTAAGATACATGCTAGTTTGCCATCCGGGGAAAGGATGGTTGCAGGAATAGGTATCTTACCTGGTTTATGATACCATACTTTATCTGCTAGTACTGTTGGATCTGTAGGTTCTACATGAGACAGTATAGGGGAACTCATAATTGGCCATAATAATACAAATGTGCCCTTTGGAATTGAGCGCTTATCTGTTCCAGGCCATGTTACCTTTACTCAAGGAGGCCAAGTACTTGTCACCCAAAGTGAAATTTGCAAATCTTCTTCTAATCCTTTCCCCCAAGGCCCTATTAGGACCACACAGCATATAGGGGGCTTCTATTCTCCACAGCCATTCCCATTGTACTGTCTGTCCCTGTTGTAAACAGGTTGGGGTCGGTAAGAGAATATTTCCATTCTTGCCATATCCTGACTTCAGAAGCTCATCTCTGTTAGTGACTTGCAATTGTATAGGTGCTGCAGCCTTATGCAGCAGAGCTTCCACTGGAGAGGGCCCACCCTTGTGGGGTCTCTCATTTAGAATCCTGACTGTCAGCCATGACTGCTGCGTCCACCCCTTCAGGGATGGGGGTTGGGCAGATAGCCTTAGTCCCTTTTTTAAAAGACCATTGTATCGCTCAATCATCCCTGCTGCCTGGGATGATATGGCATATGTAACTTCCACTGAATAGACAACTGGGAAGCCCACTTCTGAACCTCATGTCCAGTAAAGTGGCTTCCATTGTCACTCTCTGACTATAGGTTGGCCGTACATGGCCGTAAGGCTATTCAGTGCTTTCACAGTGTTTACCTGGTCTGGGGCCTTACAAGGCCATACAAACAGAAGACCAATAGCTGTATCAATAGCAGTGAAGATGTATCTGAAATTCTGACCTTGGCAGTAGTCTGACAAAGTCCACTTGCCATCGAGTCAGGGGCACCCTTCCTCAAGTTATTTGCCTGTCTATGTGGGGTACTTGCTGGGGGTGTGGACTCTCTTGAGCACATACTGGACAAGCATAACAGGCATTCACTACATCTTCCCATTTTATAGGCAAGGCCTGTCTTTGAGCTGCCATCCACATGGTTTCACTGCCAGCATGCTGCATTTGCCAATATAACCATTGGGCTACATCAGTAGCTGGGGCTCTCTACAGCCATCTTACCTTAGCCAAGGCATCAGCTTCATCATTTCCTGGACTGGCTAGGGGGAAATGTCCTGTGACATGAAAAAGGGTTACTTCTTTGTCATGCCCCGATTCCCATAACTCTTGCCACATGGCTTGTCCCCACAGGGGTCGGTGGCCCACCGTCCACCACTGATATTTCCAAGTAGAAATCCAAAGGGTTAAACCTTTATACACAGCCCAGCTGTCAGTAGAGATGGTTAATGGCCCAGGCTCATTTTTTATTACCATCCAAACAGCTCTCAATTCTGCCCATTGACTGCTTTGCCCTGTGCCATTTTCATATCACATAGTATCTGTTAAGGGCTGGACAGCAACAGCTGTCCATGATGCTGAGGGTCCCATGCTAGAGCAATCTGTATACCAAGCTTGTTCTGTGATAGGTCCCTGTCCCTCATGGAAAGGTGTAGCCTCCACCTCCATGGGTAGGGGTTGTGTCAAAGTTTCCTCCACAACCTCTACTGGGCCTAGCACAGCTTGCAACTCTTTGGACAGAGGACTCGTTGACACAGTGCTTCTTTGTTCTATATATGCTCCCCATTTAGACAGAGTGGGAGTCTGAGCTACACCTGTCTTAGAGTTGGTTGCCCATGTGCGGAGCCAACCTAGTATGGGATATGTTGTGTTTACTAGGACTTTGGCAGTTCCTGTGATAGCTTCAGTGGCCATCAAGGCAGAATACACAGCTGCTAGCTGTTTTTCTATTAGAGAATAGCATACTTCAGCACCCTTCCAGAGCTGAGACCAGAATCCTACAGGTGTTCAGAATCAGTGTTGTCTCTCCCACAAACCCCATCCTAACCCCTCTTGGGTGATATTTACGTCTAATTCAAAAGGTTTAGTGGGATCAGCCACTTGTAAAGCCTGTACTTGCTGTATTGCCCTTTTTGTAGCCTGGTAAGCCTGTTCTGTTTCCTTAGTCCAATCCCAGGGGGCTCCTTTCTTTGTTAATGCATACAGTGGTTGTGCCATTTGAGCCAGATGGGGTACAAAAGCTCTCCAGAGCCCCAGAAGTCCCAAATATATCTGTAGCTGAGCTACTGTTATGGGTTGAGGGTATGTCTGTATCTTGTCTACAATAGCTTCTGGGATGACCCTCATCTTACCTGACCAGACCACTCCTAAGAATTTGACTGACAGCCCAGGTCCTTGTACTTTGGCTGTGTTCACAGCCCACCCACATTGTTCCAAGTGGCTTAGCAGCACTGGAGCTGCCTGGGTTAAATCTGTAAGAGAAACAGAGATTAACAACACATCCTCAATGTAGTGAAACATTGTAACAGTGCTGGGCTTTGTCCACTTAGCTAGGTCCCCAGCCACTAAACCATGACAGATGGTTGGGCTATGCAGATAAACTTCGGGCAATACTTGAAAGGTCCACTGCCTCCCTTCCAAGTGAAGGCAAACTGATCTTAGCTATCAGCCAAGATTGGAATAGGGAAGAAAGCATTTGCAAGGTCCAATACATAATGATAAGTTCCCAGCTGAGTCATCAGCTGATCCATCAAGTCGTGAACCGAAGGCACAGCTGCATGTAAAGCAGGCACTGCTTTGTTTAGTTCTCGATAGTCTACAGTCATTCTCCAGGTACCATCAGGTTTTTTCACTGGCCATACCAGAGCATTAAATGGGCTATGAACTGGATGAATAATGCCAACTTTTTCTAACTCCAATGTAGTGGCACCTATCTCTGCATGTCCTCCTGGTAGCAATACTGCTTTACATTAACCACATGTCTTGGCTGGGGTAATACCTGTGGGTTATGTTTAGCATATCCCCGTAACACAGGCTTTATTGTCTGTATTCATAGCCGAAATTCTCCAACTGTTCTTTGCAGGTGCAAGCCATAAAGTATGTCCATACCCAAGATGTTCTCAGCTACTGGGGATACATATACAGTATAAACGTGAGGGGGCAGTCGTCCTGTGCTTAATGGTATGGTAGTGACACAGCTTTGACTTCAATAGTATGTCCTCCATAGCCATCTATATGAACTGTGGCTCCTGGAAACTTACCTGGATTGCCATATATCAGGCTACGTTCTGCACCTGTATCTACCAATGCCAAAATACGCTGCACATTAGTCCTTGACCAGTGTATTGCCAATTCAACGTGAGGCCTCCAGTCCTCGCCTGCCCCCAAAAGACGAGCACCTTGGCCTGCTCCCTAATCGAGCTGGAACATTTCATCCGCTTCCTCAGAAGCAATGAAAAATTCCTTTAAGTCCACCGAGCACACTTTGCTACCTGTTTCTGGACGTTTAGTGAAACACTGTTCAAGGTGTAATTGCCACAGAGCAAATAGGACTGCATTTGGCTGCCGGTCAGCTTTCTTGCTATCAACCCCTGCTGTAAGCAAGTCAAGCCACATCTGCTTATGGCTAGTCTTGCTTGGTCCCCTTGGGATAAGATCCTGATCATTTCTTAGGGGTTGGGTCTTAGCCACCTTTCAGACCCCTTTTGCTTGTCTCCTATCCTCTACTTCACCCAGGCTGGCTATCATGGTCATTATTTCATGTATAGGATGACCAAAGTATGGCACCACTATGGCCATCAGTGACCCAAAGGATGTTGACGGGGCATTTTGCAACACTATATTCCTCATGTTGCCTGTAAAATTTTCATCGTCTGGGCCACAGGTGTTCACATTAAACAGGGACTGCCGCATCCCCAGCTGCCGAATTATTTGAACCAAGTCAGTATATGTTTGCCATTTACTCACAGTTTGGGGCAGTTCTCCAGCATTTGCCCACATGGTTTGGGCATCTGCACTCACCCATTCTATTAAGGAGTGATTACCTTGCCCTTGTGCATATCTGCGGCTATTCTGTAGTTGCTGCCTCAGGGATGGGTGCATGGTAATAGAGGCCAATTTTTCCATCTCCTCACCAGAGCATATCACACTATCCACCCCTAGGACCCATAACCGCAGCAGCCAAGCAGCTAGGAGCTCCCCCTGTTTCTGCCAGAACTGTCTCCCTAAATCAACTAATTCAACCTGGGTTTATGGGACATAGGTAGTGAATTCAGTCACCTGTGGTTCACCCTCTGGTTGTCCACCTGGTCCTATAGGCTGCTCATGTTTCAGTTTCTGGTGCACAACATGTTGTGCCTGAAGACGCAAAGTCTTCTTCAACTCACCACTGGGTTTGTTGTTCTTCCAGGTGTGAGAGGCAGGGGCGCCCAGTCGCAGCACATCATCCTCCAGACAGATTATCTGTGCTTCCAACAGCTTTGATTTCTTCTTTAAACCTCGATCAGTTTGTATCATAGTGAGAAGTAGCCAGTCTCCAGTCAGCAGAAAACTGGCCACCGGGTACCATATGCTCAAGGATAGCCATATTTCCTCCCCTTCCGAAGGGGCTCTCAAGGCCACACTGCTTCATGGAGTGCCTGGTCTATGCTGACTTGTAGTATAGCAAGCAGCAACCAGATCCCGGTCAACAGGAAAGTGGCCAGACGGCACAACATATTCAGGAGTAGCCATATTTCCTCCTTCTCCAAGGGACTTTTGGCTACTGTACCTGCTCAGATATCCTGCCAACTATGCCAATTGTAAAGGTAGGGCTTACAGATCCCTCGAGTCTGTTGCACAGATTGAGTTACAAACCCTCCACACACAGGTCTGTGAACTAGGTAATAGAAAAAAAAAGGTTCTGGGAGCCGTAGGTATAGAAAAATGAATGGGTTTTATTCAGATCTAGGAGCAACTGTCCTAGTGGCTTCTCTGAGAGTTCTGAGAAGCCCTGTGGCTCAGAGCTGTTATTTTTTTATACTTAAGTTCACAACCCTGGACACCTGGGTGCCCATATGCAATTTACATTAAGTAGTAACAAGGAACACCTGAGGATATTTACAGCAAACGCTCGTCAAGATTCTGAACATCTGAGGGGCCTTGACCATTTTCCTATTTTTCCCAACACCATAAAAGGATGAATGGGTAAAGAAAAATGTAGTATATATGTACAATGGAATATTATTTAGTCTTAAAAAAGAAGGAAATCCTGCCATTTGTGACAATATGTATTATCCAGAGGACATTATGCTAAGTGAAATAAGCCAGAGATGAACAAATACTATGTATTACCACTTATATGATGAATCTCAAGTAGTAAAACTAAGAAGCAGACAATGGAATGGTGGTTGCAGAGATGGGGGAAGGGGGAAATGGGTAGTTATTAGTCAAAGGGTACAACTTCTGTTTATACCAGGTGAATAAGTTTAGAGATCTACTGAACAGCACAGTGCCTGTAGTTAACAATACTATACTGTATACTTAAAAATTTGCTAACAGGGTAGATCTTATGTTAAGTGTTCTTATCACAAAATAATAATGAATAAGAAGTCAGGAGGAAACTTGGAGGTGATGGGTAGGTTTATGGCATAGATTATGGTAATCGCTTCACAGGTGTAATTTATCTCTAAACTCATCAAGTTAGTGTATATTACATATATACAGCTTTTTTTTTATGTCAATCATACCTCAATAAAGTGGTTTTAAAAATAAACAACCTCTCAGTGTCTCCTTCTTCCTTAAGCTTTAAGCCTTAAGAAATATATTTTTAACTTAATCAGACTTGCAAGGCCGAATATGCATTGGTGAAGCCTACCTTTTCAGTCTTATTTCACAAATAACATGTTTCAGCTAAGCACAGGATTCACTCTTTCCTCTCACATTCTCTATGACTCTCCAGTCTTAGGAGAGTGAACAAGTTGCCCCTTATAGGCGGAAGGTAGATGAACTTTCTTCAGCTGTTGAAAGGAAAGAAAAGGAAGATGCTGGTGAGCTGATCCCATCTAATTAAGCCCAGTGCTAGGACAGAAACTAATGGTCCTTATGTTCCACAAGTAGCAAGAAGAAAAGTTGTACTTTTTAGAAGTTTGTTGCAGTTTCATTCATTCATTTGACAAGTATTTTCGGACTGCTTGCTCTAGAGCCAGGCACTGTAAGTGCAAGGAAGCCATTCTGATGAGAAATGGATGTTTCTACCTTCAGTTTGCTCGGGGGAGGAAGATGATCAAATACCCACACAGGTGGAATCATTTTCTCAAAAATAAACAGATGAGTGTGGGCACACAGTTGTTTTCTTGAATGAAGGAATTAATGAATAAATGGATAAATCTAATTACTCATTTTATTTCCTTTTAAGCACTTCAATTATTTTACAAAATCTTCCTAAAATACTTAAATAAGTCATATAACTCTATTAAATTAAACATACAAATGTGACAAATGACAGCTTCTCAAAATGCCAATAATATCTAGTCTTAATAAATATCCTTTCAACTTAATATTCTATGTTTAAATCAATATTCAATTAAGATTTCAAGTCTGAATCATAAGACAGATCCATCATATTTTTTAACATGCTACATTTTCTTAAGATATGAAGAGTGCAGCCTTGTAACACCAAGATCAGGAGTTTCATTTCCCATACTGGCCAGCCACAGAAAAATTAAATTAAATGAAAAAAATTTTTTAAAGATGACAAATATTTTAAATGCCAATTATCCATAGACTGTTTTTTAAAAAAATCTTTTAAATTTTATTATTGTACAGTGTCAACATTTATTGGGGCCCTTTACCAATTTCTCCCTAAACCTCCCCTTTCCCTCCCCCTTTCCCACATCTGATGACCTCAGTTTTGATCTCTTCTTTTGAAAGTTCAAGGAATTATTGTGATTATTGTATCTTTTTATATTTTTTCCAGCTCCCACTTATGAGTGAGGACATGCAATGCTTCTCTTTCTGTGCCTGGCTTGTTTCACTTAACATAATTTTCTCTAAGTTCATCCATGTTTCTACAATGACAGAATTTCATTCCTTTTTATGGCAGAATAGTATTCCATGGTGTATATACACCACATTTTTCTTATCCAGCTGTTCGTCAATGGACATTTAGGTTGGTTCCAACTCTTAGGTATTGTAAATAGAGCTGCGATAAAAATGGGAGTGCAAGTATCCCTTCTAAATGATGATTTCCATTCCTTTGGACATACACCCAGCTGCAGGATTTCAGAATCACATGACAGTTCTATCTAGTTGTTTGAGGAACCTCCATACTGTTTTCCATAATGGCTGCATTAATTTACAGTCCCACCAACAGTGTAGGAGGGTTCCCTTTTCTCTGCATCCTCACCAACATTTGTTATTCTCTGTCTTTTTGATACTGGGCAGTCTAACTGGTATGAGATGGTATCTCAGTGTGGTTTTGATTTGCATTTCCCTGATGCTTAGTGATGCTGAACATTTTTTCATGTGTTGCTAGCCATTTGTATATCTTCCTTTGAGAAATGCCTATTCAGCTCCTTTGCCCATTTTTTAATCAGGTTACTTGTTTTTTTACTGTTAAGTTTGAGTTCTCTGTATATTCTGGATATTAATCCCTAGTCAGATGCATATTTTGCAAATATTTTCTCCCATTCTATAGGTGGTCTTTTCACTCTGTTAACTGATTCTTTTGCTGTTCAGAAGCTTTTCAGTTTGATATAACCCCATTTACTTTTCTTTTGTTGCCTGTGCTTTTTAGGTCTTGTTCATAAAGTCTTTGCCTAGTCCTACTTCCTAGAGTGTTTCCCCTATGTTTTCTTTTAGAAGTTTTATAGTTTCAGGTCTTATATATAAGTCTTTAATCCATTTTGAATTGATTTTGGTATGTGACAAGAGGTACAAATCTAGTTTCATTCTTCTACATATGGATGTCCAGTTTTCCCAGCACCACTTATTGAAGAGGCTGTCCTTTCCCCAATGTATGTTTCTGTTGTCCCTGTCAAATATAAGTTGGCTGTAAGTATGTGGTTATGTAGTTTGTTTTCTGGGTTTTCTGTTCTGTTCCATTGGTCTGAGTGTCTGTTTTTATGCCAGTACCATGCTGCTTTGGTTACTATAGCTTTGAGGTATAATTTTAAGTCAGGTAGTGAAATGCCTCTGGCTTTATCTTTTTTGCTCAGGATTGCTTTGGCTGTTCAGGATCTTTTGTTGTTCCATATGAACATTAGAATTGTTTTTTCTATTTCTGTGAAGAATGTCATTAGTATTTTTTTTTTTTTGCATAGTACTATTTTTTATTGGTTATGAGTATTCATGAGATACAAAGGTGATTGTCACCACTTGTGCCTAAGATGTGATGGCCATATCCATACTGGCAGCATGCCCATTACTACAAATTGTGATTATACCCCATGTCCCCCACCCAGTTATCTCCAACCTCCCTCCCCATCCCCTTTTCCCCACTTCACTTTGTATCCCTAGGCATGTTCTCTCCCTCTGCAAGTCCAACACACCACCATGGTCTTTCTTTCCTTTCTTCTTTCTCTCTTACCTCACACATATGAGTGAGTACATGCAGTATTTATCCCTCTGTGCTTTCCTTATTTCACTCAACATAAGTTTCTCCAGTCTCATCCATGTTGTTGCAAATGGGAGTATTTCATTCTTTTTTATGGCAGAGTAGTATTCCATGGTATATATATGCCACAGTTTCTTTATCCAGTCACCCATCAATGGACATTTAGGTTGGTTCCATGTCTTGGCTATTGTAAACAGAGCTGTGATGAACATGGGAGTGCAGGTATCCCTTCAACATGATGATTTCCGTTCCTCTGGGTATATACCCTGAAGTGGGATTGCTGGATCATATGAAAGATCAATTTATAGTTGTTTGAGAAACCTCCATACTGTTTTCCATAGTGGTTGTACTAATTTACAGTCCCACCAACGGTGTAGGAGTATTCCCTTCTCTCCACACCCTCATCAGCATTTGTTATTCTCCCTCTTTTTGTATTATAGCCAGTCAACTGGTGTGAGGTCATAACAAAACAATAAGTTGGTTTTTTGAGAAGATAAATAAAATAGACAAACCATTAGCTAGGTTAACAAAAATAAAAAATAAAAAAAGAAAAAGAAAAGAAAAGAGAACACCCAAATAACAAAAATCAGAAATGAAAAGGGAGACATTACAATCAATACCACACAAATATGAAGAATCATTAGAGACTATTATAAACAATTGTATGACAACAAATATGAAAACCTGGAAGATATGGATAAGTTTCTGGACACATACAAACTACCCAGACTGAATCAAGAAGAGATAGAAACCAGAACAGAATGTCATTAGTATTTTGATGGAGGTTGCATTGAATCTGTAGATCACTTTGGGTAGTATGGACATTTTCACAATGTTAATTCTTTCAATCCAAAAGCATGGAATGTCTTTCCATCTTTGTGTGTCCTCCTTAATTGCTTTCAGCAGTGATTTGTAGTTCTCATTGTAGAGATCTTTCCCCTCTTTGGTTAAATTGATTCCTAGATATTTTAATTTTTTTGGTGACTATTGTAAGTGGGCTTGCTTTCTTGATTTTTGTTCTGCTAGTTCCTTGTTGGAGAATAAAAATGCTGCTGATTTTGGAGTGTTGATTTTGTATCCTGCGACTTTACTGAAATTGTTTATCAATTCTAAGAGTTTTTTGGTGGAGTCTTTAGGTTTTTCTAAATACAAGATCATGTCTTCTGCAAACAGAGACAGTTTGACTTCATCTTTCAAATTTGGATGCCCTTTTGTTCTTTCTCTTGCTTGATTACTCTGGCTAGTATTCCCAATACTGTGTTAAATAAGAATTGTGAGAGTGGGCATCCTTGTTCCTGTTCTTAAGGGAAAAGCTTTCAGCTTTTCTCCATTTGGGATGATATTGGCGGTGGGTTTTTCATATGTGGCTTTTTATTGTGTTGAGATACTTTCTTTCAATATCTAATTTGCTGAGAGTCTTTATCATAAAGGGAAGTTGAATTTTGTCAAATGCTTTTTCTGAGTCTATTGAGATAATCATATGGTTTTTGTCCTTGATTTTTTTGATGTAGTGTATTCCATTTATTGATTTTTGTATGTTGAACCATCCTTGCATCACTGGGATAAATCCCACTTGATCATGTAACTGTGATTTAATTCTCATGTCTATGCTTGAATTTGATCTTTTGGCATAGATGTTTTACAATACTTAATCACTTAAATTCTATTTTCTATATCTGGGGACTACAGTTACATATTGATTGGGAGGATATTTACCTGGAGCCCAGGATTCTCTTCTTCTCACCCCTAACCCACTTCCTTTTTGGATGGTGAGCTATAAGGACACATGACTGATGTGTTAGCAGCCATTTTTCTAATGTAGATTGGAGTCTGTATGGGAGATGATGAAACCAGCAGTAATAAAATCCAGCAACAAGCAGAGGGCAGAGATGGAGGGTAAGACCTGATAATGCTTGAGTTCATGTATACATTTGTTCTTGAATTAAGACCCCCCCTGAATCTTCCTAATTGCATCAGCCCACACATTTCTTATTTGGCCTAAGCTAAGTTTCTTTTTCTTTTTCTTTTTTCTTCAAAAGATGACCAGTAAGGGGATCTTAACCCTTGACTTGGTGTTGTCAGCACCACGCTGTCCCAAGTGAGCTAACTGGCCATCCCTATATAGGGATCTGAACCCATGGCCTTGGTGTTATCAGCACCATACTCTCCCAAGTGAGCTGTGGGCCAGCCCTCAGCTAAATTTCATTTTGATTTTCATCACTTTTAATTGAAAGGATCTCGATATATTTCCTAAGCTGTGTTAGACTTTATTCTCTGTGATCCCAAACCTTGAAAACATTTGTTACCACAAATAGCCTTGAAAGTGCTTGAGAAATGAAGGAAGATAGAGAGTCTAACATTCACCAAACTGGTGGGGAGTGAGGCTATAGTAACAGAAAGTGAAATGAATGGCTGATGGAGAACTCAGCAAAATTAGGGATACAGAGCAAGTAGTTACCATAAGAACATAAATACTCTGGCATTCTGTGAAATTGGGAGAACACCAGACTTCCCATGACTTGTGGAAAAGGAGGTCAAGTCATTTTGTTTGGGTATGAAAGAGTGTCCTCCAGGAGGCTGAGATCTCTGGGTGACATTTCCATGCTTTCTATCAAGATAAAATGTGTTTCAGCTCCTGGAAGTATCATAGCTTATTGTGATAAAAATAGGCAAAATAATTAACTTCAGGAAGGGCAGCAAAATAGCAGAGGATTGAGCTTAGGGCAGGCCTCAGGACAGTCTTATCCTAGAGGAGGGAAATGTGGCATACGGAAAGTGTAGTGTCAAAGCATCTGTTGTTTGCTTGACCAGCATTCATTTCTCCTTCTGGCAATAGTGCCTCAATACTCTTTTGGGGATCAACTTTTTATCCTCTTTCAGTTCATACAGTAGGGCTGACCCACCCCTGGCTCCTGCAGAACCTCGTAATTCAGTTCATTTCAATGAGAGTTAAAAGTGTACTTGTAGCGGTAATGACTGATTCAGGAATGAGACTCTTATCCCAACTATTATAATAAGATTCAAACCTTTTTAGATGTTTTGGAAAAGGAAAGCTGTCTTCTGCTGAAATTGTAACTCTACAGCTGCCAGAGTCTACCACTGGGGATGGGAGGGAGTGGAGCAGGGAAAGCCAGTCTGAGGATAATGATGACATTAATGAAAGCATGGATGGGTCCAAGAGATGGAGAGAGAAATTTCTGGCAAAACTTTTGGAGATCCTGGATCCAGCCATACGCGAATTCAGAGATTCTTCTGGATTTTTCAGGTACAGGAGTCATAGAGTTCACAGTTCTGTCCCCACTTTCCTACTTTTTAAATTTTTTTGACTTCAGTCACTTTGAATTGGGTTTTCTGTAAAATCTGGGGAGTCTGACCGTACTGGAGATGACAGAAGGTGTTATTCTTCTAAAGAAGTTCAATGTGCTACATGTGGTTTCCCCACTAGAGGGTGTAGCACACGTATTGCACTATTTAGAGCAATGCTGGCACGCATTTACTGTCAGAACTGTTGGGATTGGGCAGGATCTTAATCACAGAGCTCACATCCCTGAAAGGACCCCTTTCTCAGAAAGACTGGGAGAGCAGTAAGATGACCGGGACATAGCTACAGGCATAGAAAATCGAACAGCACTAAGGTGCTAAGTGGAGACTTCATCTCAAAAACCATGAAGCTCTCAGTCCAGAAAAGAAAAAAAGGACAGGAATAGCAAATAAGTTTTGTCTTCCATGCTAGATCTGATAGCAAGGCATGTTTGGACTACTGTGTTAAGAGTCTGAGACCACACCCAGCTAAGGGAAGTGTACTATCATAAATTACTGATATCTAGGGTGGGCATGAGGAGAAGCAGGTAGGTTGGATGTGATAGAAATTTGCCATCTATGAGTGAGATGTTTCTCATTAGGAGCAGTAATAGCATTTTGGATGGGTGAATTCTTCACTGTGCAGAACTGTTCAGTGCATTACAGAGCTTTAGCCTACTGAATGATAGTAGTACTGCTCCAGTCATTGTGACAAGTAAAAGAATCATTTCCCCACATACTTTAAGTGCCCTTATGAAAACAGTGCTGCTCCACTTGAAAGTCATTAGGTTAGACCAAGAGTGAGTTACCTTGGATTTACCTGAGAATTGAACTAGAGCTTCATAATTTTTTTCAAGACTAAGGGGGAAAAAATTAGGATTTTTTTGGAGCTTTTGAGACCAAACTGAGCTTTCCATCAGTAGGGGATAGAGACTGAGATTGGGGATGGGAATAGAGTCTCCAGCATAGGAAAGAAGATGCTTATGGTGAGAGGGAGTCAGGTAGAACCCAACAGCAGGTGCCTAATATATCATCCCTGTTAAGAAAAGGGTAGAGAAAGAGAAAAAGAAAATAATAAAAATAAAAAAGAAAGAAAAGAGTAGAGGGAGCCTCAGCTGTGGGGGAAGGGATGTCCATCAAACATCAGTGTCACTTGGGGTGCTCTCATCCTACCTTAGGGTTCCATTGTTGTTCAGTACTTCTTTATTCAGAATGTCATCTTTATATGGTACTTCTCAGGGAGCTGCCCTCTACTCTGTACTTCTGAATCTACTGAATAATATCAGCCTCCTTAAATTATTTTTGGAACAGGGTAGCATATGGGTCAATGAATGAATAAATAAATTAAATATTCCCTACCCCTTAATTTAAGAATCCAGGATCACTATTTTAATATTCTTCATGTCCCTGTAATTAACCCCAGAGAGAGAAGTAAGAAAAACAGGGTCTGAGCAACCGGAATGATATCATTGCCACTTTCAAGTTTTGCATGCCCTGCAGCCAAAGACCATCAGCAACATACTTATAGTTGGACAGGTTGGGTTTATTATTTATTGCAGCCTGGGAGAACGTACACCCTGGGGAGTCATAGGCATGTTATTAAAGGGATATTAGAAAGGACCTATTGTAGGATTTGGGATTGTTGGGTTAATTTGGGGGAAGATTTAAGGAAGAGAGACTTTGCTTTGGATTGGATGCCCTTAAAAAGTGGGAGTAATACTGTCATCAGGTATCTTTAAAAAACTTTATGTAGAAGGAGGGAAGACAAGCCCTAGGGCTTAAGAAGAAATTGGTGAAGAAGCAGCAGTCACTTATGTATAGGGGAATGTTGGGTATTTTGTGGCTTGGATAATGTTCATGCTTTGCCTGTGTTCAGACATGATTATGAAGTGGTATTGTCCTTGTCTTGAGTCATCATAGTTACAGAGTGGCTTTGTCAGATGAAAATGTTCTATGAAATTATTTATCTTAAACAGGAGGACATCAAGGCCCAAGTGTAAGTAGGAGGTCAGCCTGTAACAATGCCAGTGTCAGCTCCTGAATGTCATAGGTCATTTTTCTCTTTCTTTCATTATGTCATACTGTTTAACAATCATTTGGTTTCCTTTTCTCTCTCTTGATTATAAAGTACACAAGTGCACAAACCTGTTTTGCTTACCACCGAAGACCAAGAGTTGGGCCAAGTCTCTCAATCTCATAAATGCTTAAAGAATATTTACTGAGTAAATTACTGAGTTTTCCAGTTAGTCCATTAGATTGTGAATTGCTTGAAGTCTGGGGTTACTTTCTATTTATCTCTGTATTTCTAGAACCAAACACAGTTCTGGCGCATCTCATTAAATATATCTCAAGTCAAAGAAGAGCTTTCCATAGGATAAGATTTATTGATTTTTTTTAAAAAATAAGGTAATTTAATGAATTCTGCTTTACGAAGGAAAGACGATACTTAATTTAGATGGTTTCACTCATGATGAATGAAGGAAATTCACGTCATTTTCCAGATTTCAGGGCCTTTATGCATTTCCCATGGTGTTGAATTTTAAGATGGAAATCCAGAGCTCTAAGAGGAATTGATATAAATATTTAGAGACCATTTGTATGAAATATAACCATTCTTCCTCCTAGAATTGGCTTTTAAGAGAAGAGAGGCCTTAATTTGTAAATTCCTGACTTACAAATAGCTCATAGCTACAAAGATTTGCCTCTCCTCTTACTGTGCCCTTCCAGCCTGGGGACCTCTCTGCCTTGTAATGATGGTGAAAAATTATTAGAGCTTTTAGCAAATGGGTTAACCTATATGTTAAGAAGCAAAGGGAGGGGAAAGTAGTGACTTGGTGAAGTACCCTGGGAAAATCTTTTTTATTTCTCTGAATCAGAATTACCTTATCTTTAAAATGGCCATAATTTGGGGTACCTACTGACATAGGCTCTTTTGAGGCTCACTATGAAAGTGCTCTGTGATCTGAAAAAAGGAAAGATATTTATTATTGGAGCAAAGACCATAATGGTTAAGAACAAGATAAACACAGGAGTGTGGAAAATATAAGTGAAAAATATTTGTTGTCTTCAGCAAATATGTAATAATAAGAGCAAGCCAGTTGCTACATTTCATTCTAAATTATAGTTAGTGGAGTTTTGCTTGCATATTTCATACAGAAGAGGTTCGTTTTTAAAAAATTTAACAAGGCCTATGCCCCGACCCATGCTGAGGTGAGTCCAGCAGTGGCAGAACCGTGCAGTTAGAGGCAGCCCCTCCCCGCTCCTTTGGACCCGGAGGGGAGTGCCATCCCGTGCACCCTGACCCGCGCTGAGGTGATCCCAGCAGAACCACATGGCTAGAGGCAGCCCCTCCCCCCTCCTTTGGACCCAGAGGCGAGTGCCAGCCCACGGGGTCTGACCCATTGAGCTGTGCCCAGCATAACTGCATGGCACTAGGGGCTCATTCTACAACTACGGATGCTGGAACAGGACCCAATGTAGTTTAACATCACCACCACCACACCTACTGTAAAGCAAAGACAGTTCATCACAGTTGCAACCAGGGCCACTCCACAGCCAACCTCAGTGTAATAGAAGAAGCAAACCCTCTACCAAATGACACCACCAAAAGAATACAGTAGTGCTCCAAAGTCAGACTCCATGAAACAGGGAATCCTTGAAATGTCTGAAAAAGAATTCTGAGCAATGATCTTAAGAAAACTTGAAGAAGTAAAGGAAAACTCAATTACAGGATGCATTGAAACAAGAAAAAATATCCAGAATACGAAGGAGGAAATCTACAAAGAGGTTAATACCTTAAAAAAGAGTGTAGCAAAACTTTTAGAAATGAAAGATTCACTCAATGAAATAAAAAACACAAATGAGAGCTTGAGCAGCAGGGCAGAGCAAGCAGAAGAATGAATTTCAGAGTTTGAAGATGGTCTTTTTGAAATAACTCAGGCAGACAAAAAAAGGAAAAAAGAATTAAAAACAGTGAGGAAAACCTAAGAGAGATAGCAGACAACTTCAAGCACTCTAACATCTGAATTGTGGGTATTCCTGAAGGGGAGGAGAAAGGAAAAGGTATTGAAAACCTACTCAAGGAAATACTAACAGAAAACTTCCCAGGTGTAGGGTGATACAGACCTTCAGATCTAGGAAGCTCAAAGGTCCCCAAACAGATTCAATACAAAGAGATCCTCCCCAAGACACATTATAATTAAATTTGCAAAGCTCAAAGACAGAGAATTCTACAAGCAGCAAGAGAAAAGCATCAGGTCACTTATAGGCGAACCCCCATCACACTAACAGCAGACTTCTCAACCAAAACCCTACAAGCCAGAAGAAAGTAGAATGATATATTCAAAATCCTAAAGAAAAAAAATTGCCAGCCAAGAATTCTTTACCCAGCAAGGCTCTCCTCCAGAAATGAGGGAGAAATAGTGTATTTCCCAGATAAACAAAAGTTGTGGGAATTCCCTACCACACGACCAGCCTTGCAAGAAATTCTCAAGGGAGTCATTCATCTGGAATCTGAATAATGGTGACCAATATCACAAATACACAAGAAAGAGCAAAGCCAACTGTTAAAACAAAACTGCCAGCAAGAAAGAGAAGGAAGCTAAATCATCCCACCTTAAATTCTGAACTAACATTGAAGAAGAGAAACAGAAGGGGAAATAATGATCAAAAGATATTTAAATCAGTTAAACAAGAAGCAATTAAATGACAGGAATTAAGCAACAGCTGTCAATAACTACCCTAAATGTCAATGGACTAAACTACCCATTCAAAAGACATGGACGAACTGATTGGATTAAGAAGATAGACCCAAGTATATGCTGTCTTCAAGAGACCCACCTCACCTGTAGAGACACACATAGACTAAAAGTGAAGGGATGGAAAAAGATATACCATGCAAATAGGAACCAAAATTGAACAGGAGTAGCTATTCTTATATCGGACAAAATAGACTTTAAACCAAAAAACATAAAAAAAGAAAAGGAAGGCCACTATATAATGATAAAGGGATCTATCTACCTAGAAGATATAACAATCATAAACATGTATGTACCCAATACTGGAGCATAGATATATAAAGCAAACATTCTTAGACCTAAAGAAAGAAATAGGACCTAAGACATTAATAGTGGGTGATCTGAACACCCCTTTCTCAATATGGGACAGACCTTCAAGCAACAAGTCAACAAAAAGACATAGGATTTAATCTACACCCTAGACCAACTGGACTTGGCAGATACATACAGAACATTTCACCCAGCAACTGAAGAATACACTTTCTTCTCATCAGCTCATGGTACATTCTCTAGGATAGACCACATATTAGGTCACAAACCTAGTCTCAGCAAATTTTAAAAAATTGAAATCATTCCAAATATCTTTTAGAACATGATAGACTAAAATTCAAAATAAACAATAAGCAAAACTCTGGAAGCTATACAAATACGGGGAAACTAAATTATAAGCTCCTGAATGGCCTATGAGTCCAAGAAGAAATTAAGCAAGAAATCAAAAAATTTCTAGAAACTAATGAAAATAAAGATAGATCATACCAAAACCTGTGGGATACTGCAAAAGCAGTATTGAGAGGCAAATTTATTGCAATAAATGCTTATATCAAAAGAATGGAAAGACTTCAAATAAACAACCTAACACTATGCCTCAAAGGACTTGAAAAACAACAACAATCCAAACCTAAAGGTAGTAGATGGAAAGAAATAATTAAGATCAGAGCAGAACTAAATAAAATAGAGACCCCCAAAACAATAGAAAAGATCAGCGAAACAAAAAGTTGGTTTTTCAAGAAGATAAATAAAATAGACAAACCATTAGCTAGGGTAATAAAAAAAGAAGAGAGAAGACCCAAATAACAAAAATCAGAAAGGAAAAGGGACACATTACAACCGATACCATAGAAATACAAAGAATCATTAGAGACTATTATAAACAACTGTATAACAATAAATACGTAAATCTGGAAGATATGGATAAGTGTCTAGGCACATGCAAACTACCAAGACTGAACCAAGAAGAGATAGAAAACCTGAACAGACCAATAACAAGGAAGGAGATTGAAGTGGTAATTAACAATCTTCCAACAAAGAAAAGTCCTGGTCCAGATGGTTTTACAGCTGAATTCTATCAAACGTTTAAAGAGGAGTTAATACCAATTCTCCTCAAACTATTCCAAACAATTGAAACAGATGCTACTCTCCCAAACTCATTCTATGAGGCCAACATAACTCTAATACCAAAACCAGATAAAGACACAACAAAAAAAGAAAATTATAGGCTAATATCCTTGATGAACCTAGATGCTAAAATCCTCAATAAAATATTAGCAATCAGAATACAGCAAAATATCAAAAAAAACTATACACTGTGATCAAGGGGATTCATCCCAGGGATGCAAGGATGGTTCCACATATGAAAGTCAATAAATGTGATGCATCACATCAACAAACTCAAGGACAAAGATCATATGATTATCTCAATAGATGCTGAAAAAGCATTTGACAAAATTCAACATTGCTTCATGATAAAGACTCTCAACAAATTAGGTATAGAAGGAAAATATCTCAACACAATAAAAGCCATTTATGACAAGCCTACTTCCAGTATTATTCTGAATGGGTAAAAACTGTCTTGTTCCCTTAATAACAGGAACAAGACAAGGATGCCCACTCTCGCCACTTCTGTTTAACATAGTACTAGATGTACTAGCCAGAGCAATCAGGCAAGAGAAAGAAATAAAAGGAATTCAGATTGGAAAAGATGAAGTCAACCTTTCTCTATTTGCAGATGACGTGATAGTATATATAGGAAAACCTAAAGACTCTGTCAGAAAACTCCTAGAGCTAGTTAATAACTTCAGTAATGTTGCAGGATACAAAATAAATGCCCCCAAATCAGTAGCATTTTTATACTCAAATAATGAATTAACAGAAAGAGAAATAAAGAAAGTAAGCCCATTTTTCATTGTCACACAAAAAATAAGATACCTAGGGATCTATTTAACCAAGGAGGTAAAAGACCTCTACAATGAAAACTACAAACCACTTCTGAAAGAAATTAAAGATGACACAAAAAGATGGAAAGATATTCCATGCTCTTGGATTGGAAGGATTAACATTGTGAAAATGTCTCTACTACCCAAAGTGAACTACAGATTCAATGTAGTCCCCATCAAAATACCAATGACATTCTTCACAGAAATGCAAAAAACAATCTTACCTTTAATATGGAAAAAAAAAAAATGACTCTGACTAGCCAAAGCAATACTGAGGAAAAATATAAAGCTGGAGGCATAACACTACCTGGCTTCAAATTATACTACAAAGCTATTGTAACTAAAACAGCGTGGTACTGGTATAAAAATAGACATTCAGACCAGTGGAGTAGAATTGAGAACGTGTAAATCACCCCTCAGGCTTATAGCCATCTGACATTGGACAAAAGCAACACAAATCTACACTGGGGAAAAGACTGCCTCTTCAACAAGTGGTGCTGGGAAAACTGGATATCCATATGCAGAGGAATGAAACTAGATATGCATCTCTCATCATACACTAAAATCAACTGAAAATGGATTAAAGACTGAAGTATAAGACCTGAAACTGTAAAATTACTAAGGGAAAATATAGGTGAAACACTTCAGCAGTTAGGTCTGGTCATAGGCTTTATGAACATAAGCCCAAAAGCACAAGCAGCAAAAGAAAAAATAAATGGGACTATATCAAAATAAAAAGCTTCTGCACAGCAAAGGAAACAATCAAGAGAGTGAAATGACAACCTACAGAGTGAGAGAAAATTTTTGCTATCTATACATCCAACAAGGAATTAATATCCAGAATATACATAGAACTCAAGCAATTATACAGTAAAAAACCAAATAGCCCAGTCAAAAAATGAGCAAAGGAGCTGAATAGACATTTTTCAAAAGAAGATATACAAATGGCCAACAGATACATGAAAAATGCCCAACATCACTAGTCATCAGGGAAATGCAAATTAAAACTACATTGTGATACCACCTCACCCCAGTTAGACTGGCTATAAACAAAAAGATGGTGAATAACAAATGCTGGAGAGTGTGTGGAGAGAAGGGAACACTCCAACACTGTTGGTGGGACTATAAATTAGTACACCTACCATGGAAAACAGTATGGAGTTTTCTCAAACATCTACAAATAGGTCTTCCATATGGTCCAGCAATCCTTTTTCTGGGTATATACCCAGAGGAATGGAAATCATCATGTCGAAGGGATACGTGCACTCCCATGTTCACTGCAGCTCTGTTTACAATAGCCAAGATATGGAACCAACCTAAATGTCCATTGATGAATGATTGGATAAGGAAACTGTGGTATATATACACCATGGAATACTACTTTGCCGTAAAACAGAATGAAATACTCCTGTTTGCATCAACATGGATGAACCTGGACAAACACTGCATGTGCTCAATCATATATGGGAGCTAAGAGAGAAAGAAGGAAGGAAAGAAAGACCACAGTAGTGCATTGGTATTGCAGAGGGAGAGAGCATTCCTTTGGCTACAAGGAGGGGGGGAGGAGGAGGGAGGTTGAGGATAATTGGGTGGGGGACATGGAGTACAAATGCAATTTCTGGTAATGGGTATACTGCCAGTATGAATCTGGCCCTTACATCATGGGCATGAGGGGTGACAATTAGCTTTGTATCCCTTGAATATTCACAATAAAAAAAAGTTAACAATAGTCACATAGGTGCTATTGTAAAATGAAAAAAAAAAAAACATTGTTCACCTTCTGTAAATACTTCCTTTTTGATATTGGGCAAGACAATTAACTTTGGAGTCTTTTCTTTGTATGTGTAAGAGAGAATAATCTTTATCCTTCCTACCATGCTGTATTGGTATGGGCCTCGTAGGGGCCCATTTGTGCAAGTACTTTCTACCTGTACCAGACTTATAATCATATATTATCTGTAGTAATAGCCTGAGAGTAATAATACCTTCATCTTTTTTTGCTTTCCTTGAACCTAGCACAGTGTCTGGAACTTTCTAGGTGTTTATTCATGGGAAAAATGGACACATGCTCATATAAGAAATTCTTTTGAAAAATCCTAAAATTCTGTCCAAACGTAAGATTGTCATTATGATATAAGATAATGGGAAGTTAAACTTCTGGCCTCTGGGAGTCAAATTCCTAGGTTTTTTCTTACAAGCTGTGATATCTTGCATAAATCCCTAAATCTATCTAAGCCTCAGTTCAATTATCTATAAAATGGGAAATAAAACCTATACCTACTTAGTAGGCAAACCTTTGTAGCTATGAGCTATTTGTTTTGAATATCAAATGAGATAATTCCTGTGATGTAGCCCCAAACACAGTGCCTAGTATATAACAAGGACTAAGTTAAACTCATTATGTATTCTCTTTAATATTATATATTTCCATGTATGTGTATTAAATATATTTTTCAAAAGACTGATCATGGGCCGAACCCGTGGCTCACTCGGGAGAGTGCGGCGCTGGGAGTGCAGCGGCACTGGGAGTGCCAAGGCTGCAGGTTCGGATCCTATATGGGGATGGCGGGTGCACTCACTGGCTGAGTGCGGTGTGGGCGACACCAAGCCAAGGATTCCAATCCCCTTACCAGTCACTCACACACACACACACACAAAAAGACTGATCATACTATATGCATCATTTGATATCTTCCTCTTTTTTAACTTAACATCATGTCATGATTATTACTAGAAAACCTAATATGTAATGTCTAGCGTTTTTTTTTTTTTTTAATCATGTATGGCTAAAAAAGAAGGATAAGCAAAATGTGAAGCCAGAGATCTTTGGTGTGCTCAAGCAGATCAACCTTTCTGCCCCAGGATGCAGAATCAAAGTACCAGGTAGAACCTGAACTGGGTGCAATTGGTGTAAAGGTATGCTTGGCCCCTCGCCTCATCATGAGCATGATTTGGCCCCACATTTGGAATGCCTTGATAATCTGAGAAGAAAGCAACTGCAGGCTAAAGGAGATAAATGTGAATGTTGAGGAGTCAGAGAATTCTTATTTGTGAACTCCCTCTGACATGGTGGGCATGAGGAGCAGAATGGATCTCCCAAATGGCCTGAGTTAAGAAGATGAGAAATAAGGCATAGGAATACATCAGGGAGTGTCATGAACAAGGATATTTAAAAGGCAGTGCCAGAATGAGAGTAGGAGCAGATTTTCTTTGAGAAAACTGCACTTCACTTCATTCCTACTATTGTCTCTGGAAATACTAAGAAAGATTTGGGAACTGGAAACTTGAAAAATACTGGATTTCTTGCCAGTAAATTCAGTGGGAATTATAGCATTGATATTTGTAGTATTACCATACATAGTCACACATTGCCTTTACTAACTATTTCCCAGGAAGTATTAATTACAGATGTACTATAAATTATTGAAACTAATTATCTCTCATCAAAACATTTAAATTTTTTACTAGTATTTTACTCCTAGAACCAATAACTGAACAGATCTGAATATTATTCTTTGACAATACCTTTAATACTTCTTAAGGTAGAACCCAGAATAGCCAAAAAAAATATCTGAAAGAGACAAAGCTGAAGAACCCATACTTCCTGATTTCAAAATTTACTACACAAAACTACAGTCATCAAGACTGTGTTAATGGCATAAGGATAGATACATAGACCAATGGAATAAAATTAAGAGTTTGGAAATAAACCCTCATACTTATGGTCAACTGATTTTCAACACAGATGCAAACACAATTTAATGAGGAAAAAATAGCCTTTTCAACAAATGGTCCTGGGATGATTGGATATCTACATACAAAACAATGAAATTGGATCTCCTACCTCACATCACATGTAAAAAATAAATGGGGGCTTCTGGTCAAGATGGAGGAATAGACAGTCCCCAGTATCACCCTCTCCCACAATCAACCAATTTACAACTGTTAAAAAGCAACGACAGCCAAGCTGGGGCTGCTAGAGCTCAGGGGAAGAGGAGGAGAGACCTGTAAAGTACATGAAGACAGGTGAAGAAACAGTGAGAGAAAGAAAGGATCATTCCTACCATTTTGAGCCCTGGCCACTTCAAGGCTGGAGCTAGTGAGCACGCAGAGCAAGAGCTGGCAAAAGCTGCAGCTGTGCCCTTTGTATGAAATTTCTTTAGACAGCAGAGGAGAAGAGGACCTTGGTGGCCCCAGGCCAGCAAGACCACTGACAGGGTTCATGTGGACCCACAAGAGTGAGGAGCCATAGACAACTGAAAAAAGGAGCCACTCAGAGGCTCATGAGTCATCACAAGGGACCGGTGCATTGCCCCCACCATGAGAAGTGTTTGGAGTGCGGGTAATGGGGGAGACAGGCCCATCAGGGGAACATTGGGTCACAGAATGGACAGCCAATATGCCCCTCAATGCAGGACCACTCAGTCAAGACTGGTCAGGAATATATATCTGTAGGGGGTGCAGTTAGCTGAAAAGACTCAGGCCCAGACCAGGGTTTCCACACAACCCAGGTGTATTAGGCCTCACAAGACCTGGAAATACATACAAGGTCAACAATTAAAACCTGAGCTACACAAAAAGCCTTCCTCAGGGAATCTGCTGCAATGAAGCAATTTAGCTTAGCTCAACCACAGGGCTCAAGTGCTGGTTCTCACAGGAAGTTTCCCCATTTTAGAAATAAGCAAAGGACAACAAATTAATTTCAGTGCAGAGTTTAAATAGTAGGAACAGCAAATAATCCAACACAGAACTGAAAAAAAAAACCCAAATACCCACAGATCAAAGTCTGATGTTAACTAGTAAAGGTCTAACACCACCAAAGAACACCTATAAAACCTAGAAGGACCAGAAGCCCCTTGGGCTCCCAAGCCAGAGTGGGGAGGGCTTTGGGCCTCAGCCATACCCCTCAATGATCACACCCAGCCCAGCGACAATAAGGAGGGCATCTCAAGAAGCACCCCAGGCTCCCAAGCTGGAGCAGTGGGGGACTGAGGGCTCAGGCATGCCCCCTCCAATATCTGCAATCAGTCTAGTGACAACAACCGAGCCACTGGAGGAACATCCATGATCTCCCCTGCTGGAATGAGGGGGGTGCCATGGGCCTCAACCAAACCCCTCCTCCTTCCTGCTCCCACCCTATTTTCTTCCCCCTTCTCCATCCCCCTCCCCCCAACTACTCTGCAACAGCATCTTAGAATGTAGAAAAATAATAATATTAATAAATAAATGAATTTGAAATAAATAAATAAATGGACTAAAGACCTAAATGTCAGAGCTAAAACTATAAAACCCTTGGAGGAAAACATAGGAGTAAATCTTCATAACCTTGGGATAACCAATGGTTTCTTAAATATGATACCCAAAGCACAAGCAACAATAGATAAATTGGACTTAATCAAAATTGCAATATTTTATGCTTCAAAGGACATCATTAATAAAATGAAAAGACAACCCGCATAATGGGAGAAAATATTTGCAAATGAATATCTAATAAGGAACTTATATCCAGAATATATAAAGAATTCTTACAACTCAACAATAAAAAGATGAATAACCTGATTAAATAGTGAGCAAAGGATTTAAATTTGCATTTCTTCAAAGAAGATATACAAATGGCTAATAAGTTCATGAAAAGTTATCTAACATCATTAGGTCATTAGGGAATGGAAATTACAACCACTGATACCATTCACATCAATTAGGATGGTTATCATCAAAAAGATGGACAATAACAAGTGTTGGTGAGGATGTGAAGAAATTGGAATCCTGTATATTGCTAATGGGATTTTATAATGTTGCAATTGCTTTGCAAAACAATTTGGCAGTTTCTCAAAATGTTAAACATAGAGTTAACTTATGCCCCAACAATTTCACACATAGGTTTATAGCTAAGAGAAATGAAAACATATGTCCACACAAAACCTTGTATGTGAATGTTCGTAGCAACATTATATATACAGTCCAAAGTGAAAACAACCCAACTTCTATTGATGGATGAGTGGATAAATGAAATGTGGTATATCTATGCAGTGGAATATTATTCAGCCATGAAAAGGCAAGAAGAACTGATGTATTTCCCAACAAGGATAAATCTTGAATACCTATGCTGAGTGAAAGAAGCCAGGAACAAAAGGTCACATATTGTATGATTTATTTATATGAATTATCCAGAACAGGCAAATCTATGAAGACAGAAAGTAGACTAGTGGTTGCCAGGTAATGGGGGGAGGGGCATGATAGAATGGGTAACAGGGTTTGTTTGTTTCTGATGAAAATTGTTCTGAAATTGGTGGTGGTTGCACAACTCTGTGAATTTATTAAAGACCACTGAATGGTAGGCTTTAAAAAAGTGAATCTGTTATCCCTCCTGTTTTTAAAATTAGGACCCTAAAGATAAATATTTAGCACTGAGAAGTTATTTTTCATTTTTGAAACCTTGGGATACCAGAAAAGGAGACAGACAGTAGGTTTGAAGAAAGGGTGAAAGTGTAGCGCTAATGATAAATTTGCGAGGAGGAGTAGCAATAATCTGTATAATTCCTCTTTCCCCTAAGGAATCCGTGTGTGTGCCATGGAATTATTATGACTACAACCTTGGAGGCCTATGAGATGAAGTTTTGAGATTGTCTGGAAGATACTGTTGCACTGCTTGAGAATGACTAGGATGTAGGTTATACTGTCTGAGTAAAAGAAACAGTTGGTAAATATGGAAGGAGCACTAGGGGCTGAGAATGAAGGCATGTTGATGGTAGGGTGACTAACCATTCCATTATGTCTATGACTGTTCTATCTTAGTACTCAAAGTTCCATGTCCCAGGAAGACCCTCATCCCAGTAAAACTGTGATGGTGGTCTCCTAGTTGGTAGCAACTCAAGGTAACTTATGACTATTATTTACTTAGGGCCTGCTATGTGTCAGGCATTACGCTAAGCCCTCTTTATGTATTATCTTTTTCAGTCCTTACAGATAACCTCGGAGGTAATTAGTGAGGTTAAGCTATCTGTCCTAAGTCATATAGTTTAAACAGAAAAGCTGAGGTTCCAATCAATGTCTATAGAAGAGTCTTCACTCTTAATCATACATTCCATTCTAAGAGATTGAGCCAAAACAATAAGTGATATATATATATTTTTAATTACCTATAAAGGGTGCTTTAAGTTTGCAAATGCACTTTATAGTGGTCTCTGCAAAATAACAACAACAAAAACAAATGCACTTTGTACCCATCATCACATTCATTCTGCCCAAGAACCCTTTGATTTATTTATTCATTCAGCGAGTGCTTATTGGGGGCTTACTTGGTGCAAACACTGTTAAATGCTAGGAATAAATCAGAAACCTGTGCTTTGACTTCATGGAGCTTACATTTGGCAATAGGCAAAAATAAACAGAAAATTAAAATATTTGGAAATTATGATAAGTATTACAAAAGAAGAGAAGGGATTAATATAGAAAATATCAGAGTTGAATCTATTTTACATAGGATGGTATGCAAGGCACTTGTGGGAAGATATATTTAGGCTGAAATCCAAATGATGAAGAAGAATTGGCTGGGTGAAGAGCATGCAGAAAATGTGCTTGTAGGAGAGGACATCTTGCCCACTGTCCCTGAAGCAGGAAACAGATTCGTATGTTTGAAAATATTAGGAAAGAAAAGTCAGTGTAGACAGAGCATATGTAGCAAGTGAAGCAGTAAATGTAATCTCAGATTTGTAGATAAGAATTTGAGATTAGGAGGCGTCATGAGATTTCCTCCTATCACTTACTCACAAGAGCAAGATTCAACCCAGGTCTTCTGATGACTGCTCAGACTTGTCGCTTTAGTCTTATCTTGAAAAGGGTGATGTTTCTTACAGCTATAGTTTTCAAACACTTTAAGAACAGAACTTTTTTCACATAGAATCTTACATTGAAACTAATGTTCAAAATGAACAGAGGCTTCTTTTCTGGAGTTGGAGGTGGAACCCAGAGTCCTATTTGTTTATTCCCTGTCATCCCCACTCCCCTCAGTTTCAACCAATGGAACTGAAATTCCAGTGACATCATTTTTACTTTACAGAATGACACCTTGAGGAGTTCACATATATTTTCCAAAATAGTAAACTGTTAAGCTACATGCTAGATTCCCAAAAGAGGGTTCTGTTTTTGGTTTCATGTTTTTACTTACATGTTAGCAAAGCAGTATACGCAGGAATTAGGATATGTAACATTATTAGAGGCACATAATGGGATGACTCTTATGGAGCATATGTTTTTCTCTTGTACAAATGTCTTTTGATAATGACTGCACCGAATGACCTAAAACAAAACTCACAGGTCAAACTTTGTATCTTGCAGTAATCTCTCCATGGCTTCTAATGCAAGCATTTGAGTATTTCATTTTATGCAGAAAGGAGATAATGATAAAATGTCTTATTTTAAACCTCGAAGATCAAATTACATTATCTTAAATTCAGTAGCCAGAGCCTTTGGGGCTAACTTACAGGGTAACTGAGTCTATGCAGCCCAGATCCTTGGCTGTATAATATGTACCTGCAACTTGTTAAAAGGGGAAGGGAACCATTCTGAGAAGTGACAAAAGTGACTATAACCTCTTTCTGGGAATGGCTATAAGCACCGTACAGGTGCCTCCGGAATGATTTTATTTAATCAAAGCTGTGGTTTCTGAAATGGGACACACTGTGTAGTCCCACTCTGGCATTGGCTGTAGTTCAGTCCTCTGGGGATTAGGATTCTGGAATATTAAGGGAATAATAGCTACCAGGTTTAAATTTTCCTAATATCTCTCAATTTTATTTTGCTTTCCTCAACACTACCACAGTTGGAGTAAGCTGGCCATAGAGGACCTTGAATATTAGAATAATTTGTCTACAGGTTGGAGGGGGCTTAGAAAGTTCATGAGCATTTTGTAGTAAGCTGCCACAATCCCCTACTGTAGTGGTTCAGTATATCCATATATCCAGTACATCATATTCTCTTGTCTATAAGACTTCAATGGCTCCCATTACAGCAATGTTTCCCAAATTTCAGTCACTTAGTTCGTGATTCCTTCCTAATATGCCATTTTCTTTTAAAAACATTTTTCTTTAAATTGTCTCACTTTTTAAACTTGATTACCAACTGTAGATTTGTCTTAAGTATGAATATCCATATCATCTTGGGTTTGAAGTTACAATTATATATTTTTTTTACACATTAAAGAAAAGTTATAAGTATTGAAATAAAAGAGATTCATTGGCTTATTAACTAAAATCGTCATTAATATTATTAGAAGGTACTCCAGTCACTCTGAAAAACACTGTTCATGTCTCTTATCCTCTCTTTTAGTGATTAAACCTACAGGGTATGTTTGGGAATGCTTTACCAAAGAATTGATGCTTTAGTGGGCTCTTAAAAGATGCAAATGACTTTTAAAATTGGATATGAGTATTGGAAGAAAGATATTTTTGGAGGAAATTATGTACACATAGACAAAAAACATGAATAGCATGAAGCCCAAAATAGTTTAAGTTAATGTGAGCAAGAGAAGGGGCAAGAGAAGGGGATTTCTTTCAAGAAGAAAGAGGTTGGGTTAAGGAGGGTATGGTAAAACATGCAAAAAATTTATCCCGAAGATACCAAGGGTCACTGAAGTATGGAGAAGGCTCAATCAGTTTTGCATTTTAGAAAGTCCATTCTCAAAGTTGTGGAGTAGATTAGAGCAGGGGTTGGCAAGTTTTCCTGTTAAGAGCCAAGTAGTAAATATTTTATGATTCGTAGGCTGTTTGGCCTCTGTTGCAACAACTCTGTTGTTCTAGCCTGAAAACAGTCATAGGTAATATGTAAACAAACAAGCATGCCTGTGTTCCCAGAAAACTCAGTTTTCAAAAATAGGTGGCCATGGTTTGTCAACCCATGGATCAGACCAAACACAAGGATACCATAGATGGCTACTGCAACAATATAGACAAGAAATGAGGAGGACATGAACCTAGGCAAAATTTAATAAAGTTAGAGGGAAAAAAAAATTAAAAAACAAAAATTAGGAACTTTAATTGCCAGTGATATATAAGAGCAGTAATATATTAGGGAGCAGTTAAAAGTCAGAGATGAGTCCTGCTTTTCCCCAGTATGTATTTTGACAGAGATATTTAGAATGAACTGTGTGAAATTGCCATTACATAAGCTGAAAATGTTCGCAGATGTTGGCAGTTTCATATGGTTTAATATGGTCCAACCTAATAGAAGTTCTTTAAGGCTAGGATTAGAAAAATCATTCTTATGCAGGAAGTGGCAAACTTACCATAGATGAGCCATCACCAAAAATATCTGAAATAAAAGTGTTTAGAAAAAAGAATCAAATAAAACAACGCAGTGTTGAAATGTGAACAGCTAATTAGCCCATTAAGTAATTACATATAAATTAATAACCATGAAAGTCGAAGAAAAATAAGTGGCTTTTTCTTGAATGCACCCTTTTTCTCAACTCCACTTGCTTGTAAAGGAACATCTTCTTTTGTTTGGGACCTCTGTGTCAACATCTGCTTATCCAAACTGTTATTGGTTCCCTTTACCTTCATATTTTATGTTCTACTTGACAACCTCAACATCTTTCAGCTGCTGCAGCTGAGCCTTCTCCTCGCCTCCTCCTCTGTCTGCACTATTTGGTTTTACAACAAGGGCTTCATTTCTTTGCTGGAATTAATGAGGGAGAGCTGAATCCTCTCAAGATCTGATAACATCTGATGATGCTCTAATAGTGAACCATGTCAAAATTGATACTGCTTTGTGTAGAATGCATTTGTGCACACACACAAAATATTAGTGTGTGTATGGTAAGAAAGAATAAAAGAAAGAGGGAGGAGGGTTGAAATTGATTATCAACTCAGAAGACCAAATTATTTGTCAAATATTGATTACAGCTTGCATAGATCATCCCTTGAAATAAGTTTGTAACTGTCTATGTCAGAGTTTTTGGAATATTAAAAAATGGATTCAACCACTGATATTCATTCTAGTTGTGGTAGTGAATTCTTTATCTCTGAAAAAAGCCTCAGAGTTTCAAAAATCCCTACAACTAAAAAGCAGTTATTGTTGGCCTGGAAGATGAAATGCTTAGTCCTTCCCCAAGGTTCTATGAGAAACTCTTACATGAGAAATAGCCAATAGCCAAGATAGCCATGAAGAAAGTTTTCATCTTTTTCATATGGAACGATGTAATTCATCCACCTGAGTTTCTTCAGCCAAGCGTCCCCAGCAAATCTCTAAAGGTTCCATTCTCTTACTGAGCTGAGGCCTATGGCCCCATTATGAGAACCTCAGACCCCATTATGAAGTCATTTTGCAAATGATCTATTTACATATGACACCAAAAGCAAAGTCACCAGATCATCAAAGACCAAGAAGACTTCCAGGGGTAAACATTTCATTCTTAACAGGCAATAGAGCCATGGTATGACAACATGATTTATTGTTTGGTTATTTGAGTATTCTTCAGTTCCATAGAAGTACATTCTGCTTTTTAACTAGCAAGAGGAAACTAATGTGAAAAAAGAATGAGTAATTAGAGGGAATTTTTTCAAAATTTACTGTCTGCTTCTATCCCTGCTCCCCTCAACCTCAACATTCTGATTCGGTAGGTCCAGAGTGTGACTCAGACCTCAGACATATATTTGTATGTCTACCTATACATATATATGAATATATATTTAAACAGTAGGAGATTTTAACTTGCCTATGATAGAGAACTGATAGATTAGGGGACCACAGTTTTATACTAAAGGGCTAATTTTCTGGATCCTTTTTCCCCTTATTCTCTAAAGGCAATTCTTCTGTCTTGTCTCTTTATCCCTTGTTGTTACCATACCCGTTCCTATCTCCCTAGACATAGCATATTTAACATAAAACATATTAAAGAAATACTGAGAGGTATCCATGGAAACTCAAAGCCATTCATTATATGTGATTTCTGTTACGATACTGGCCTACATAACAGGACAGAGGCCTGAAGATTATATAAAATCACTGAAGGTTGTATTATAACCAGATAAAATGAGCTCACTTTGTATTGTTATCAAAACAAAGACTTGAGAAAATCAGGACTAACTCTTAAGGAAGGATATCTTTAAAAAAATAAGATTGGTTCTCAGATTTCCCAGGGACACCAGGTTCTTCTCAGTGCTAGACAATTGAATAATAAAGATGAATTATCTCAGAACAGACAACTCTTTCTGTAGAGCAATGGAGTAAAAAGAAGAATTGGGTCAAGAGGCCTAGGTTCTCCTTCTGTGTGTGCCAGTACTTAATAGGATAAGTAAGTCCTGCTCTATTTCAAGGTTTCTTTTTCCCACCTGTGAAATGAATGGGTGTCCTAGAGGACCCTAAGGGTCCTTTTATAGATTCTAAGGCATAATGTTGAGACCACTTAGGAAATATTCTCAGTCAGACCATATTTTTGATAGTGCGTTAAGTTCTGGACACACTTGGAATGGGACTCTATAGAGAGACCAGGATGGTGAAGGATCTGGGTACCAAGTCTTATGAACAGATTAAAGAACTGGGATAATTTACTATAGAGAGGTGAAGATTCAGGAAGACATGAGCGTGCCTTTAAGCACCTTAAGGCCTTCAAGTAGAGTAAGAAGCTCATTTTCTGTTTTCAGACAGAGGATAGGATGAATAATAACTAACACTTACATCATTCCTTATAACAACTCTGTTAGGAAGTACTTTTAGGATCTCCAGTCTACAAATGAGAAAATGGAGGCAAAAATAATTAGGGAATTGCCTCAAGGCTACAGAGATGATAAGTATTATCACCTGAATTCAAACCTAAAAAACCTGACTCCAGAGGTCACCAACTTAATCACTACATTATTTAGCACTTTGGCTCAACTTCATTAAAGACAAGGACTATCCTATGCATCACTGTATCTTGGGCTCCTGTGCCTGGAATATTATGCATTGATAAATGTTGGTTAAAAGATTAAGTGAACAAGCAATTTTTCAAACACTGCCTATGCCTAACAATGAAACAAATTTCTTATGGAGGCCTGAATTCCTCATCTTGAGGGCTATTGAGACAGAGCAAAAGTTGAAAGATGGTTTCTCAGAGATATGGAATAAGATTTCTCTATGAATGAAAAGCTGAGGAAAAGATCTTTACAGTCTTTTTTAAGCCCTCAGAATCTATGATTCTGTGATATCTTGATAGTCATAAAAATGCATTTTCAAAATGCCCTTCAGCTAATAAGTATACCCACCCATCTGTGAGATGACAATGTCTCAGAATTCTTTGGACAGAAGGTGGTCAGAGTACTGCTGTTGCCTGGGGCAGGGTAAGGACAGTGGAGGAAGGAAGATATACACTGAAGATAGATGCAAATGCACAGACAAAGAGACAAGAAGCAAGTGCCATTCTCACGGTGCTGAGATGACCAAGGGCAGTGAGGTAGAGTCAAGAAAGATGATCTAATAGTGTCATCCAAGCCCCTGTACATGCATTATATTCAAGCAAGAGGTTCCATATTGATTATTAAATTACCTTTTAGTGACTCAAGGTGGTAAAAGCATGCTAGTAATATTTGCTGACCTGTGAGAAGGCTACACTTAGGGAAAGAAATCTTAGAACCTTTAATGCCTCAGGAATACCCCCTATGCTGCTGGTCTGGAGAGCTTCTTCAAACCGCAACCTTCACAAATGTAGATTCTTCTCTACATAATAATTAACGACAAGGCCTTTTAATTCTTATAATGTCCAAAGAAATCAGCATTATCAAAATACTACCTGTGTTCCTGTAGCACTGTATTAGTCCGTTTTGTGTTGTTATAAAAGAATACCCGAGACTGGGTAATTTATAAAGAAAAGAGATTTATTTGGCTTAAAATTCTGGGACAGCTGTATCTGGTGCAGACCTCAGGCTGATTTTACTCATGACGGAAAGTGGCAGGCAGCCAGCAAGTACAAGCAGATCACATGGCAAGAGGTAGCAAGAGAAAGGGGAGTTGCCAGGGCCTTTATAAACAGCCAGATCTCATGGGAACTAATAGAGCAAGAACTTGCTCATTACTCCCCCCATCTAGGGAGAGCACTAATCCATTCATGAGGGATCCGCCCCCATAACTCAAACTGTCACACTGGGGATCAGATTTCCACAAGTTCTGAGAGGATAATACATCCAAACTCCATCAAGCACCTAATGTTTTTCCATGCATATTCTAATAACAATGGCAAGAACGGCAACAATAGTATGACATTCACATAATGTAACATTGTTATATGTTCTGGGTACTTTCCTTCCATATGTTGTCTATTAATCCTTATACATAATAGTTTTGTAAAGTCAGTATCACTGGTACCATTTTTAAACCTAGGCAAGAGCTTACAGGTGAAAGACATCTGCCCTGCACAAATTTGTAATCCCCTTCTAGATTACACCCTGGAATCCGGATCTCCTGAATTCCCCTGCCCAGTAGATTTGAACCTTCTTACAGGGCCTATATAAACTTCCTCAGGTTCACTCTCCCACGGCAGACTGTGTTGCTGGTATGTGCACCCTTCACTCCAGGGTATGACCTATGGGTGACTGTGGGAGTTTGGATGAAGCTTGGACATGCAGGCTTTGGTGTACAGGTTCATATATACAAGCTCTTCATAAGGCCTAACACAACTGGGGATGGATAGAGGAGACCAACTGCAGACCATGAAAGTGACTGATGCCCTGGACCAATTTCTCCCATGTCATTATATTCTGGCAAGAACCTCTAAGGAGTTTGAGAATTTTAAATTTCAACCTGGACTTTCATGTTGCAATGAAGCTATATTTGCCAAGGAAAGAGAACAAAATGTTATTTAAATATGTGTTAGCGATTAATTTTAAATAGTTGGGCTAAATAAATAGTAGACATATAGTACATGGTCTTCCATTTTAATTCCTTCCCTGAGCCCCACACATATTAGGGATGGGCCTAGATGTTGCTCCCACTTAAAAATATGTTAACAACGCTGAGATGCCAAGTGACTTGTTTATGATCATAAAGTGAGACTAGATTGTTTTAAACTGATTTATTGAGATATGATTGACCAACAAACTCTGCAGCTATTTATTCAACTTGACGTGTTTGGAGATAAGTAAAAACCTGTGAAACCATCATCACAATCAATGCAGTAAACTCATCCAGCACTTCTATTTTTTTTTTTTTTTTTTTTTTTTTTTTTTTTTTTAAATAAAAGATCACATCAGTTTAATGATACTGTATTTTGAAAATAATGACAAAATATCTTATAAATGTATGCATAAATGCGTATGTATATAATACATATAAACATGCATATAATATATATAAACATGCATATAATATATATAAACATATACATGTGTGAGTTTTATTTATGATGTGTATATCAGAAAGCCTACATACTAGGTTAATAACTAGAGTTACCTGGGACAGAGTAGAATGAAGGCAATGAGCAGATGATGCAGTTTAGGGAAGAACAGTCATATTAAGTCACTTTTCTGCTTAAGAAAACCTTTAATGATTATTCATTTAACTTGGACAAAAATAAAAACCTTTTACAATGGCCTATGAAGTCCCAGGTGATTTTATCCCCAGGTAGCATTTCAGCCTCACCTTGCCCATTCTCCTCACTTACTATACACTGACCACCTGACCTGAAAGCTCCTAGAATGTGCAAAGCCCTTTCCCACTTCAGGCTTTTGTACCTGCTGTTCTCTCTTCATGGGAAGTTCTTTCAGGATACCTGGCTTCTTGTCCTGCAGGTCTCAGCTTAAAAGTCACCACCCGTAGATGCCAAATTTACCACCCTTTTTAAAGAAGTGCCCCCACCTCATTCTTTGTTACAGTTCACTGCATACTTTCTTTTTTTTTTTTTTTTTTTTTTAAATTTTATTTTGTCGATATACATTGTAGCTGATTAATGCTCCCCATCACCAAAACCTCCCTCCCTTCTCCCTCCCCCCCTCCCCCCCAACCATGTCCTTTCTGTTTGTTTGTTGTATCAACTTCAAATAATTGTGGTTGTTATATCTTCTTACCCCCCCCCCCGTTTGTGTGTGTATGTGTGTATGTGTGTGTGTGAATTTATATATTAATTGTTAGCTCCCACCAATAAGTGAGAACATGTGGTATTTCTCTTTCTGTGCCTGACTTGTTTCACTTAATATAATTCTCTCGAGGTCCATCCATGTTGTTGCAAATGGCAGTATTTCATTCGTTTTTATAGCTGAGTAGTATTCCATTGTGTAGATGTACCACATTTTCCGTATCCACTCATCTGATGATGGGCATTTGGGCTGGTTCCAACTCTTGGCTATTGTAAAGAGTGCTGCGATGAACATTGGGGAACAGGTATACCTTCGACTTGATGATTTCCATTCCTCTGGGTATATTCCCAACAGTGGGATGGCTGGGTCGTATGGTAGATCTATTTGCAATTGTTTAAGGAACCTCCATACCATTTTCCATAGAGGCTGCACCATTTTGCAGTCCCACCAACAATGTATGAGAGTTCCTTTTTCTCCGCAGCCTCGCCAGCATTTATCGTTCATAGTCTTTTGGATTTTAGCCATCCTAACTGGGGTTAGATGGTATCTCAATGTGGTTTTGATTTGCATTTCCCGGATGCTGAGTGATGTTGAGCATTTTTTCATATGTCTGTTGGCCATTTGGATATCTTCCTTAGAGAAATGCCTACTTAGCTCTTTTGCCCATTTTTTAATTGGGTTGCTTGTTTTCTTCTTGTAAAGTTGTTTGAGTTCCTTATATATTCTGGATATTAATCCTTTGTCAGATGTATATTTTGCAAATATTTTCTCCCACTCTGTTGGTTGTCTTTTAACTCTTTTAATTGTTTCTTTTGCTGTGCAGAAGCTTTTTAGTTTGATATAATCCCATTTGTTTATTTTTCCTTTGGTTGCCCGTGCTTTTGGGGTCGTATTCATGAAGTCTGTGCCCAGTCCTATTTCCTGAAGTGTTTCCCCTATGTTTTCTTTAAGAAGTTTTATTGTCTCAGGGTGTATATTTAAATCCTTAATCCATTTTGAGTTGATTTTAGTATATGGTGAGAGGTATGGATCTAGTTTCATTCTCCTGCATAACGATATCCAGTTATCCCAGCACCACTTGCTGAAGAGGCAGTCCCTTCCCCAGTGAATAGGCTTGGTGCCTTTGTCAAAGATCAGATGGCAGTAAGTGTGAGGGTTGATTTCTGGATTCTCTATTCTATTCCATTGGTCAGTGTGTCTGTTTTTATGCCAGTACCATACTGTTTTGGTTATTATAGCTTTGTAGTATAGCTTAAAGTCAGGTAGTGTTATGCCTCCAGCTTTATTTTTTTTGCTGAGCATTGCTTTGGCTATTCGTGGTCTTTTATTGTTCCATATAAATGTCTGAATAGTTTTTTCCATTTCTGAGAGAAATGTCTTTGGAATTTTGATGGGGATTGCATTGAATTTGTATATCACTTTGGGTAGTATGGACATTTTCACTATGTTGATTCTTCCAATCCAAGAGCATGGGATATCTTTCCATCTTCTTGTATCCTCTCTAATTTCTCTCAGCAGTGGTTTGTAGTTCTCATTATAGAGATCTTTCACCTCCTTGGTTAACTCAATTCCTAAGTATTTTATTTTTTTGGTGGCTATTGTAAATGGGCAGGCTTTCTTGATTTCTCCTTCTGCATGTTCACTATTGGAGAAAAGAAATGCTACTGATTTTTGTGTGTTGATTTTGTATCCTGCTACTGTGCTGAAATCATTTATCAATTCCAACAGTTTTTTTGTAGAGGTTTTAGGCTGTTCGATATATAGGATCATGTCATCTGCAAACAGGGACAGTTTGACTTCATCTTTTCCAATCTGGATGCCCTTTATTTCCTTCTCTTCTCTGATTGCTCTGGCTAGTACTTCCAACACTATGTTGAATAGGAGTGGTGAGAGTGGGCATCCTTGTCTAGTTCCTGTTCTTAAAGGAAAAGCTTTCAGCTTTTCCCCATTCAGGATGATATTGGCAGTGGGTTTGGCATATATGGCTTTAATTATGTTGAGATACTTTCCCTCTATACCTAACTTATAGAGGGTCTTTGTCATGAATGAGTGCTGAACTTTATCAAATGCTTTTTCAGCATCTATAGAGATGATCATATGGTCCTTGTGTTTGAGTTTATTAATATGGTGTATCACATTTATTGATTTGCGTATGTTGAACCAACCTTGCATCCCTGGGATGAATCCCACTTGATCGTGATGAATAATTTTTCGTATGTGTTGCTGTATTCTGTTTGCTAGTATTTTAGTGAGGATTTTTGCATCTATATTCATCAAGGATATCGGCCTGTAGTTTTCTTTTTTGGTTATATCTTTACCTGGTTTTGGTATCAGGATGATGTTTGCTTCATAGAATGAGTTTGGGAGATTTGCGTCCGTTTCAATCTTTTGGAATAGTTTGTAAAGAATCGGTGTCAATTCCTCTTTGAATGTTTGGTAAAATTCTGCTGTGAATCCATCTGGTCCTGGGCTTTTCTTTGTTGGGAGCCTTCTGATAACAGCTTCAATCTCCTTTATTGTTATTGGTCTGTTCAAATTTTCTACGTCTTCACGGTTCAGTTTTGGGAGCTTGTGTGTGTCCAGAAATTTATCCATTTCCTCCAGATTTTCAAATTTGTTGGCGTATAGTTGTTTATAGTAGTCTCGAATGATTCCTTGTATTTCAGATGAATCAGTTGTAATATCGCCTTTTTCATTTCTAATTTTGGTTATTTGAGTCTTCTCTCTTCTTTTTTTTGTTAGCCATGCTAATGGTTTGTCAATTTTATTTATCTTTTCAAAAAACCAACTTTTTGATTCGTTGATCTTTTGAATTGTTTTTTGGTTTTCAATTTCATTCAGTTCTGCTCTGATCTTAATGATTTCTTTCCGTCTGCTAACTTTAGGATTGGATTGTTCTTGTTTTTCTAGTTCTTTAAGGTGAAGTGTTAGGTTGTTCACTTGCCATCTTTCCATTCTTCTGAAGTGAGCATTTAATGCAATAAATTTTCCCCTCAATACTGCTTTTGCAGTATCCCACAGGTTTTGGTATGATGTATCATTGTTTTCATTAGTTTCAATAAACTTTTTGATTTCCTGCTTGATTTCTTCTTGGACCCATATGTCATTAAGTAGAATGCTGTTTAATTTCCATGTGTTTGTATAGTTTCCAGAGTTTTGTTTGTTATTAATTTCTAGTTTTAATCCATTGTGGTCTGAGAAGATACATGGGATAATTCCAATTTTTTTGAATTTATTGAGACTTGATTTGTGACCTAATATGTGATCTATCTTGGAGAATGATCCATGTGCTGATGAGAAGAATGAATATTCTGAGGTTGTTGGGTGGAATGTTCTGTAGATATCTGCCAATTCCAATTGGTCTAGAGTCTTGTTTAGATCTTGTGTTTCTCTACTGATTCTTTGCCTAGATGATCTGTCTAATATTGACAGTGGAGTGTTCAGGTCCCCTGCTATTATGGTATTAGTGTCTATTTCCTTCTTTAGGTCTAATAGAGTTTGTTTTATAAATCTGGCTGCTCCAACATTGGGTGCGTACATATTTATGATTGTTATGTCTTCTTGATGGATCAGTCCTTTTATCATTAAGTAGTGTCCCTCATTGTCTCTTTTTATGGTTTTTAGTTTAAAGTCTATTTTGTCAGATATAAGAATAGCTACTCCAGCTCGTTTTTCTTTTCTGTTTGCATGGTAAATCTTTTTCCATCCTTTTACTCTTAGTCTGTGTGAATCTTTATGGGTGAGGTGGGTCTCTTGTAGGCAGCATATAGTTGGGTCCTGCTTTTTGATCCAGTCAGCCAGTCTGTGTCTTTTAATTGGGGAATTTAAGCCTTTAACATTAAGAGTTGTTATTGAAAGGTGTTGATTTATTCCTAGCATTTTATTGGTTGTTTGGTTGTCTTAGGTGTCTTTTGTTCCTTGCTTTCTGATTTACTGTTTGGTTTCTTTGTTTGTTGGTTCCTTAGGTTGTAGATAGTGTTTTTGTTAGCTTGTTTTCTCTTCATGAATGCCATTTTTATTGTACTAGCAGGTTTAGATTTTTCTTAGGTTTTTATGGCAGTGGTAGTTATTTTTCAGGAACCAAACCCAGTACTCCCTTGAGGATTTCTTGTAAGGGTGGTCTTGTGGTAGTGACCTCCCGCAGTTTTTGTTTGTCTGAGAAATATACTATTTGCCCCTCATTTCGGAAGGATAGCCTTGCAGGGTAGAGTATTCTTGGCTGGCAATCTTTGTCTTTTAGTATTTTGAAAATATCATCCCATTCCTTTCTAGCTTTTAGGGTTTGTGATGAAAAGTCTGATGTTAACCTGATTGGGGCTCCCTTATAGGTGATTTGACGCTTCTCTCTTGCAGCTTTTAAGATTCTCTCTTTGTCTCTGAGTTTTGCCAATTTGACTATGACATGTCTTGGAGAAGGCCTTTTTGGGTTGAATACGTTTGGAGATCGTTGAGCTTCCTGGATGTGAAGATCTGTGATTTTTCCTATACCTGGGAAGTTTTCTGCCACTATTTTGTTGAATATGTTTTCAATGGAATCTCCATTTTCCTCCCCTTCTGGAATACCCATGACTCGGATATTTGAGCGCTTGAGGTTGTCTGATATCTCTCTCAGATTTTCTTCCATGTCCTTGATTCTTTTTTCTTTCTTTTTGTCTGCTTGTGTTATTTCAAACAGCCCATCTTCAAGTTCAGAGGTTCTCTCTTCAACTTCGACAAGCCTGCTGGTTAAACTCTCCGTTGTGTTTTTTATTTCGCTGAATAACTTCTTCAGTTCAGCAAGTTCTGCTACATTTTTTTTCAGGACATTGATTTCCTTGTATATTTCCTCTTTCAGATCCTGTATACTTTTCCTCATTTCATCATGATGTCTAGCTGAGTTTTCTTGTATCTCATTCAGTTTCCTTAGAATTATCACTCGAAATTCCTTATCAGTTATTTCAAGGGCTTCTTGTTCTATAGGATCTAGAGTATGAGATTTATTAACTTTTGGTGGTGTACTTTCTTGATTTTTTGTATTTCTGGTGTCTTTTTTTTGGTGTTTATTCATTGTGGCAGGGGGTTTCACAGTCCACCGGTTTAAGACTAATGACTAACTAGGATGTTGCTGTGGTTGCCAATTTGGTATGGCTCCCGCCGTGGCTGCTCAGTTGGCCTCTAGTGTCTTGTGTGTGTGGTTGCCTCGGGTCTTGGGCTTCTCCGGGGATCCACCTTTCTGGTCAGCTTGTACTCTGCTGGGCTGGTGGATCACGTACCACAGGGTGTGTGATCTCTGTTGAGCTTTCACTTTCTGTACAGGACTTCTCCCCGTTCAGTGTGCTCTGGCCCAGGCTGTTAGATCGTGCAGTGGCGACCCCACCGGGTGTGTGGTTTCTGTCCAGTCTCCGCCTCCCTGGCCGCACGTCTCCCCCCTCTGTGCACACTGTGCTGGGTTGGGGCGTGTCTTCTGCACCCCTCCTCTATCAGCTGGGCCTTCAAGACCCTGCTCAGCACCGCCTCGCCCAGGAAGTCTACCAGGTTTCTGCTAGGCACAGACGACCAGTCTCTCTGGGTGCCTTTGTAGCACTGTGTAGATCTTTCTCGGGTCTTGTTCACCTTTGTATCCCCCCGGTATAAACCGAGTCTAGTGCCCGCCTGCAGCCTGCTCTCCGGCAGGTTCCAGCAGACCTGGGAACTCTCCTACCACACTATTCCCAACCAGAAATTTGTTAGGCTTTTTTCCAAACTGGTGGTCGCAGAGATGGTATCTGCCTCCCAGTAACAGGAAGTTTACCGGGGCCGGAGTCCAGGGTGTGGTGGAGTGACAGTCGGCCCGCCCGTACTTCCTAGCCCTCCCAAAACTGGTCGGGACGCCCCACACCCCCAGCCCTGCCAGAGAACCGTGGAGGGAGTGGGAGAGGAGGTCGGCCCGCAGGGTCCGGAAAGCCCCGCGCCAGGCCAAGCAAATGGGCTCAGTGATGGCCGAGCAGGGCGGAGCTGCCCGCACCTGGGAAAATGGAGGCAGCACCGGGGCAATGAGTGGCCTGGTGGTGCAGGCGGGGAGCCGCGTGGGCATCCACCCCCCGAACAGAGCTTTGCCAGGGATCACTCACAGTGCTGTGCCAGGTCGGGCGCTCGCTCTGTCTCTGGTTTGTTGCCTTCCGTGTTCTCGGCGCTGCCGCCTCGGGCTGTTCAGTCGCGGCGCCGCTCGGGCGCTCCCAGGAGTCTTCTTTAATGCCGGCCTGAAACCTCGAATCCTGAATAGGGCAGCTGGCCGCCTTCAGTGCGGCCCCAGCCTCCGGGATCCTGGCTGCATCCACAGCAGCCCTGGCGCCGTGTTCCCTGTTTCAAGACTCGCTTTTGCAGCTAAGAATCAGTTCTTTTCCTGCTCCACACTTCAAAGCTGTTGCCTGTAAATGAGGCAGCCTCTCCTGCCGGGGGCAAAGTGGCGTTGAGCCCCCACGACCGGCCAGCAGCAGCAGTCCTCCCTTAAGAGATGGCCAGAGAAAGGTCCACAAGTTTCCCGGCTGCCTGAGGCCCAGTGGCCACCTTTTCCACCTCAGCTACTCCGCGCCAGCCGCCGCAGCCGCCGCCATCTTGAAACCTCTCCATCCAGCACTTCTAAAGCACATCCTTCTGCCTTCTCTTTTTTGTTTTATTTTTCCTTTTGTGGTAAGAGCACTTGACATAAAAATTACCTTCTTAGCAAAATTTTAAAAATACAATACTGTATTGTTAATCATAGGCCCCATGTTGTTCTTCAGAACTTATTCATCTTACCACACTGAAACTTTGTACCCTTTGATCAACACCTCTCCATTTTCTCTCCCTCCAGCCCTTGACAATCACCATTCCACTCTGCTTCTGTGAGATTGACTATTTTAGATTCCATATATAAGTGAGATTATGCAGTATTTGTCTTCCGTGTCTGGTTTATTTCACTTAGAATAATATCCTCCAGGTCTGTTCCTCCAGGCTGTTCACAAATGGCAGGATTTCCGTCTTTTAAGACTAAGTGATATTCCATTAGGTATGTGATATATACCACATTTTCTTTATCTATTCATCCATTGATGTCCAATGGAACAGAACAGACAGCCCATGAAAAAATCCCCATGCACACTAAATTGATCCTTGACAAGGGTGACAAGATTATATAATGAGGAAAAGACAGTCTCTTTTTTTTTTTTTTTCCTTAATTTTATTTTGTCGATATACAATGTGGTTGATTATTGTGGCCCATTACCGAAACCTCCCTCCCTCGTCACTCTCCCCCCTCCCTCTCATCAATGTCCTTTCTGTTTGCTGGTCGTATCAACTTCAAGTAATTGTAGTTGTTATGTCTTCTTCCCAACCCCACCCCCGATTTTGTGTGTGTGTGTGTGTGTGTGTGTGTGTGTGTGTGTGTGTGTGTGTGTGTGTGTGAATTTATTTATTTATTTTTAGCTCCCACCAATAAGTGAGAACATGTGGTATTTCTCTTTCTGTGCCTGACTCCTTTCACTTAATATAATTCTCTCAAGGTCCATCCATGTTGTTGCAAATGGCATTATTTCATTTGTTTTCATAGCTGAGTAGTATTCCATTGTGTAGATATACCACATTTTCTGTATCCACTCATCTGATGATGGACATTTGGGCTGGTTCCAACTCTTGGCTATTGTAAAGAGTGCTGCGATGAACATTGGGGAACAGGTATACCTTCAACTTGATGATTTCCATTCCTCTGAGTATATTCCCAGCAGTGGGATAGCTGGGTCATATGGCAGATCTATCTGCAATTGTTTGAGGAACCTCCATACCATTTTCCATAGAGGCTGCACCATTTTGCAGTCCCACCAACAATGTATGAGAGTTCCTTTTTCTCCGCAACCTCGCCAGCATTTATCGTTCAGAGTCTTTTGGATTTTAGCCATCCTAACTGGGGTTAGATGGTATCTCAGTGTAGTTTTGATTTGCATTTCCCGGATGCTGAGTGATGTTGAGCATTTTTTCATATGTCTGTTGGCCATTTGTATATCTTCCTTAGAGAAATGCCTGCTTAGCTCTTTTGCCCATTTTTTAATTGGGTTGCTTGTTTTTTTCTTGTAAAGTTGTTTGAGTTCCTTGTATATTCTGGATATTAATCCTTTGTCAGATGTATATTTTGCAAATATTTTCTCCCACTCTGTTGGTTGTCTTTTACCTCTGTTAATTGTTTCTTTTGCTGTGCAGAAGCTCTTTAGTTTGATATAATCCCATTTGTTTATTTTTCCTTTGGTTGCCCGTGCTTTTGGGGTCGTGTTCATGATGTCTCTGTTCAGTCCTATTTCCTGAAGTGTCTCTCCTATGTTTTCTTTAAGAAGTTTTATTGTTTCAGGGTTTATATTTAATTCTTTAATCCATTTTGAGTTGACTTTAGTGTATGGCGAAAGGTATGGGTCTAGTTTCATTCTCATGCATATGGATATCCAGTTATCCCAGCACCATTTGCTAAAGAGGCAGTCTCTTCCCCAGTGTATAGGCTTGGTGCTTTTGTCAAAGATCAGATAGCTATAGGTGTGTGGGTTGATTTCTGGATTCTCTATTCTATTCCATTGGTCAGTGTGTCTGTTTTTATGCCAGTCCCATACTGTTTTGGTTATTATAGCTTTGTAGTATAGCTTAAAGTCAGGTAGTGTTATGCCTCCAGCTTTATTTTTTTTGCTCAGCGTTGCTTTGGCTATGCGTGGTCTTTTATTGTTCCATATAAATGTCTGGATAGTTTTTTCCATTTCTGAGAAAAATGTCTTTGGAATTTTGATGGGGATTGCATTGAATTTGTATATCACTTTGGGTAGTATGGACATTTTCACTATGTTGATTCTTCCAATCCAAGAGCATGGGATATCTTTCCATCTTCTTGTATCCTCTCTAATTTCTCTCAGCAGTGGTTTGTAGTTCTCATTATAGAGATTTTTCACCTCCTTGGTTAACTCAATTCCTAAGTATTTTATTTTTTTGGTGGCTATTGTAAATGGGCAGGCTTTCTTGATTTCTCCTTCTGCATGTTCACTATTGGAGAAAAGAAATGCTACTGATTTTTGTGTGTTGATTTTGTATCCTGCTACTGTGCTGAAATCATTTATCAACTCCAAGAGTTTTTTTGTAGAGGTTTTAGGCTGTTCGATATATAGGATCATGTCATCTGCAAACAGGGACAGTTTGACTTCATCTTTTCCCATCTGTATGCCCTTTACTTCCTTCTCTTCTCTGATTGCTCTGGCTAGTACTTCCAACACTATGTTGAATAGGAGTGGTGAGAGTGGGCATCCTTGTCTAGTTCCTGTTCTTAAAGGAAAAGCTTTCAGCTTTTCCCCATTCAGGATGATATTGGCAGTGGGTTTATCATATATGGCTTTAATTATGTTGAGATACTTTCCATCTATACCTAACTTATAGAGGGTCTTTGTCATGAATGAGTGTTGAATTTTATCAAATGCTTTTTCAGCATCTATAGAAATGATCATATGGTCCTTGTGTTTGATTTTATTAATATGGTGTATCATATTTATTGATTTGTGTATGATGAACCAACCTTGCATCCCTGGGATGAATCCCACTTGATCGTGGTGAAAAATTTTACGTATGTGTTGCTGTATTCTGTTTGCTAGTATTTTAGTGAGGATTATTGCATCTATATTCATCAAGGATATCGGCCTGTAGTTTTCTTTTTTGGTTATATCTTTACCTGGTTTTGGTATCATGATGATGTTTGCTTCATAGAAAGAGTTCGGAAGCCTTGCGTCTGTTTCAATCTTTAGGAATAGTTTGTAAAGAATTGGTGTCAATTCCTCTTTGAATGTTTGGTTAAATTCTGCTGTGAATCCATCTGGTCCTGGGCTTTTCTTTGTTGGGAGCTTTCTGATAACAGCTTCAATCTCCTTTATTGTTATTGGTCTGTTCAGATTTTCTATATCTTCATGGCTCAGTTTTGGGAGCTTGTGTGTATCCAGAAATTGATCCATTTCTTCCAGATTTTCAAACTTGTTGGCGTATAGTTGTTTATAGTAGTCTAGAATGATTCCTTGTATTTCAGATGAATCAGTTGTAATATCGCCTTTTTCATTTCTAATTTTTGTTATTTGAATCTTCTCTCTTCTTTTTTTTGTTAGCCATGCTAATGGTTTGTCAATTTTATTTATCTTTTCAAAAAACCAACTTTTTGATTCATTGATCTTTTGTATTGTTTTTTGGGTTTCAATTTCATTAAGTTCTACTCTGATCTTAATGATTTCTTTCCGTCTGCTAACTTTCGGTTTGGATTGTTCTTGTTTTTCTAGTTCTTTAAGGTGAAGTGTTAGGTTGTTCCCTTGCCATCTTTCCATTCTTCTGAGGTGAGCATTTAATGCAATAAATTTCCCCCTTAATACTGCTTTTGCAGTATCCCATAGGTTTTGGTATGATGTATCATTATTTTCATTAGTTTCAATAAATTTTTTGATTTCCTGCTTGATTTCTTCTTGGACCCATATGTCATTAAGTAGAATGCTGTTTAATTTCCATGTGTTTGTATAGTTCCCAGAATTTCGTTTGTCATTGATTTCTAGTTTTAATCCATTATGGTCTGAGAAAATACTTCAGATAATTCCAATTTTTTTGAATTTTGTTGAGACTTGATTTATGACCTAATATGTGATCTATCCTGGAGAATGATCCATGTGCTGATGAGAAGAATGAATATTCTGAGGTTGTTGGGTGGAATGTTCTGCAGATATCTGCCAATTCCAATTGGTCTAGAGTATTGTTTAGATCTTATGTTTCTCTGCTGATTCTTTGCCTAGATGATCTGTCCAATATTGACAGTGGGGTGTTCAGGTCCCCTGCTATTATGGTATTAGTGTCTATTTCCTTCTTTAGGTCTAATAGAGTTTGTTTTATAAATCTGGCTGCTCCAACATTGGGTGCGTACATATTTATGATTGTTATGTCTTCTTGATGGATCAGTCCTTTTATCATTATGTAGTGTCCCTCGTTGTCTCTTTTTATGGTTTTTAGTTTAAAGTCTACTTTGTCAGATATAAGAATAGCTACTCCAGCTTGTTTTTCTTTTCTGTTTGCATGGTAAATCTTTTTCCATCCTTTCACTCTTAGTCTTGTGAGTCTTTATGGGTGAGGTGGGTCTCTTGAAGGCAGCATATAGTTGGGTCCTCCTTTTTAATCCAGTCAGCCAGTCTGTGTATTTTGATTGGGGAATTTAAGCCTTTTACATTAAGAGTTGTTATTGAATAGTGTTGATTTATTCCTAGCATTTGTTTGATTGTTGTTTGGTTGTCTTAGGTGTCTTTTGTTCCTTGCTTTCTGATTTACTGTTTGTTTTCTGTGTTTGTTGGTTCCTTAGGTTGTAGATAGCCTTGTTGTTTGTTTGTTTTCTCTTCATGAATGCCATTTTTATTATACTAGTGGCTTTAGATTTTTCTTGGGTTTTTATGGCAGTGGTAGTTATTTTTCAGGAACCAAACCCAGTACTCCCTGGAGAATTTCTTGTAAAGGGTGGTTGTGTGGTGGTGAACTCCCGCAGTTTTTGTTTATCTGAGAAATATACTATTTGCTCTTCATTTCGGAAGGATAGCCTTCAGGGTAGAGTATTCTTGGCTGACAATCGCTGTCTTTTATTATTTTGAATATATCATCCCATTCCTTTCTGGCTTTAGGGTTTGTGATGAAAAGTCTGATGTTAGCCTGATTGGGGCTCCCTTATAGGTGATTTGACACTTCTCTCTTGTAGCTTTTAAGATTCTCTCTTTGTCTTTGAGTTTTGCCAATTTGACTATAACATGTCTTGGAGAAGACCTTTTTGGGTTGAATACATTTGGAGATCGTTGAGCTTCCTGGATCTGAAGATGTGTGATTTTTCCTATACCTGGGAAGTTTTCTGCCACTATTTTGTTGAATATGTTTTCAATGCAATCTCCGTTTTCCTCCCCTTCTGGAATACCCATGACTCGGATATTTGAGTGCTTAAGGTTATCTGATATCTCTCTCAGATTTTCTTCAATGCCTTTTATTCTTTTTTCTTTTTTTTTTTTTTTGTCTGCTTGTGTTATTTCAAACAGCCCATCTTCAAGTTCAGAGGTCCTTTCTTCAACTTCCACAAGCCTGTTGGTTAAGCTCTCCGTTGTGTTTTTTATTTTGCTGAATAACTTCTTCAGTTCAGCAAGTTCTGCTACATTTTTTTTCAGGGCATTGATTTCCTTGTACATTTCCTCTTTCAGATCCTGTATACTTTTCCTCATTTCATCATGATGTCTAGCTGAGTTTTCTTGTATCTCATTCAGTTTCCTTAGAATTATCACTCGAAATTCCTTGTCAGTCATTTCAAGGACTTCTTGTTTTATAGGATCTAGAGCTTGAGATTTATTATCTTTTGGTGGTATACTTTCTTGATTTTTCGTATTTCTGGTATCTTTTCTTTGATGTTTATTCATTGTGGCAGGGGGTTTCACAGTCCACAGGTTTGACACTATTGACTGACTAAGATGTTGCTGTGGTTGCCAATTTGGTATTGCTACCTCAGTGACTCCCTGTTCCGTGTGCTCTGGTCCGGGCTGCTGGGATGCGCTGAGGCACCGCAGAGCATGTGGTCTCTGCAGAGCTTCCCCTTCCCCTGCAGGATGTCTCCCTGCTCTGTGCGCACTAGGCCGGGCTTGGGATGGAGCCTGGTGGCGGTGGTGAAGCCTACCTGCTGCTAGATTGCGCGGCAGCAGCGTGGACTCTGTGGAGTTCCCGCCTCTCCTGCCAGACGTCTCCCCACTCTGTGTGCACTGGGCTGGGCTGGGAATGAAGCCGGGTGGCATCAGTGAAGCCTACCTGTTGGATCACACAGTGGCGGCCCCGCAGGGCATGTGGTCTTCGTGGAACTTCTGCCTCTCCCGCTGGACGTCTCCCTGTCTCAGCCGCGGGTTGATTTGCTTCCAGCTCCAGGGACGGGCGGGTGGGGGCGGGGGGTCAGAAGCCGTGGTCACCGCTGCAGCCCGGGGTGACACACGCCAGCTCAGGCCTCCATGTTTCCCCCTCTGCAGCTGCAGCTGCGACGCGGGCTGCGGTGCACCGGCGGGTCACACGCGCGGGTTGGGGGAAGATTCCCGGTTCTTGGCAGAGTAAAGACACCCTTTCAAAGCCGTTCCTTTGCACCGATTCTGCTACAGCTGCGTCTGGCGTGGGCCTCAGGCTGCTTCTACTTCTGTCGGAAAAGCGGCGGGCAGCTCTCCTCTTCCACCATCTTGACCTCCACTCTGACTGGTGCCCGCTGGGCCCGCCGACTTCTTTCACGGACCAGCGAGAGCTGCCGGCCGCAAACCACTGCTCGGTTCCCCGGACCCGCCGGTCTGCCTGCGTCTGCCTCCCAGGGAGTTGCCGGATCCCCAGATGAAATCTTACCGCTCGTCCGGAGGCCAGGTCGGCTCCAAAAAGACAGTCTCTTTAATAAGTTGTGTTGAGAAAATTTGATATCTACATGAAAATTAATAAAATTGGGCCCTTATCTCACACCACATACAAAATGAATTCAAAATGGATTAAATACTTAAAAGTAAAACGTGAAACAATAAAACTCTTAGAGGAAAACATAGGGAAAAAGCTTCTAGATGTTGGACTGGGCAATGATTGTTTGCATATGGCATCAAAAGCAAAAACAAAATGTGATTAAATCAAAATAAAAGGCTTTGCACAGCAAAGAAAACAAAAAATTGAAAAGACATTTTGCAGGGTGGGAGGAAATATTTGCAGACCATATATCTGATAAAGGTTTAATATCAAAAGTACAAGCATACTTCAAAAAGTTCATGGAAAAATAGAATTAAAAGGTAATATGAATCTTTCCATAAACTTTTTGAAGTACCCTCATGTATAAGAAACCCTTATAACTCAATAGCAAAAAAAAAATCTTATTAAAAAATGGGCAAGGGACCTGAATAGATATTTTTCCAAAGAAGACATACGACTGGCCAAAAGGTATATAAAAAGGGGCTAAACATCATTAATCATCAGAGAAATTAAAATTAAAACCACACAGATATTACCTCACACCTGTTAGAATGGCTATTATCAAAAGAACAAAGAAAAAAAAGAGACAGTAAGTGTTGGCGAGGATGTGGAGAAAAGGGAACGCTTGTATACTGTTGGTGGGAATGAAACTTGGAGCAGCTGCTGCGGAGGGTTCTCAGAAGAAAAGAATTACCATTTGATCCAACAATCCCACTTCTGGGCATATATCCAAAGGAATTGAAATCTGGATGTCAGAGAGATACCTGCACTCTCATGTTCATTTCAGCGTTATTCGCAATAACCAAGATATGGAAACTACCTAGCTGTTATTTTTTATTAGTTCTACCCTAATTTCAGAAGCCTTACCTTATTAAAGACTCTGATATCAATTTCTTAAACCAAGTAAAACAAAAAAAAGCTTAAATCAAGTAAACATTCACACAATCAGCCCTTTTGGCAAATAACTAACGTTTATTCCTTTAACCCCATCAGTTATTTAAGAACCTGTGTGGAAGGAGGGGGAATCAGGGTATTGAATGCATACCTGGGTTCAGTGATGTCCTGTGGTGGTTTCAGGGTATGTCTTCTAGAACAACCTTTAACATTAGTTCAACAGTGTGTTGAACATCTAAGTGTATTTAGACTTTGTTAGGTTGTGGTGGCAGAAGATGAGAAGATGAAATCCCACTTTTAATCCATACTCCAGCGGTGGAGTTTTATCAGCCAACAATTACATTTTGATTTGGCAGATAATGGAAAAATATGTAACATGTAGTGGTAGCATCAAAAACGGAGACAAAAGATATCGTTGGAGGAGAGTGAGCCAATAAGTTATCAAAGAGGAGGTTCTAGGGTAAGAGGTCTTTAGCTGCATTTACAGGATAAGGTCCAGGTCCTCCAAAAGCATTCTCACAGTATCCCTGCCTAGTGATTGTTTCATCCTCTGCTCACCTATAATATTTAGTGTCTGTTATTTGGTATTTATTCTGTGGATTCTTGTATTACTTATTTGTTTTTACAAATGTTCTCTATATACATGTCTCCCAGGCTCAAATGCGAGTTCCATAAAGTCAGGAACCACTTTTTATATTTCTTGAATTCTCAAAGAGTGTCCACTGGGAATTTTCAAGTAGAGATTAACACAATGAAAATGCTACTTAAACTCAATTATTGTTTATTCAAGGAATATTTATTGCTTGGCTGTTAAATTTAAGGCATTGTACTTAACTTCATATCTTCCCGACTAAATCATGTCTTTGCAGCCAAAAGGGAAACTCAGTAAAAGCAAGGACAGTGTCTGTTTTGTTCACTGTTATATCCTCATAGCTCAGCACTGTACCATGCATTTAGGAATTCAATAATTTTTTGTTTGATGTATTGATATATGAAAGGGTTTCAAGAATGCTCGAGGCACCCTTGTTGAACTCCCAAGATAATGTAACCAAATAGGTGTATAAGATAAATTTCTGGTCTTATGGATCAAAAAAAAAAAAAATGTAATGGAAGAACAGAAAATTACCCATTGGAACATGCACAACTTTATCTTGATTCTCTTCCTCAACATTTCAGACCAATCCACTTGGGAGGGTGGGAACAGTCAGAGAGTCTCAATTCAGGGCAGTTCTCAATGTCATACTTCATGGGATGTTAGCATTTCCTGGTAAAACCTCATTTTCTAGTTATCAAAAGTCAAAGCTGTTATCTTCTTAGGTATGAAGGCTTTTCAGATTTTAGTACAGAATCCACATGAACCAAGTAAACTATAAGGTTTATTTCCCTGCCTGGGTTAGAAAAAATCATGTCTTAGGCCCTTTGAGCTGCTGATTGTCACTTTGCCCCCCATGGATTTGTCACCCCACTTCCTCTGGGTGATGGAGCCACAAAGAATTACTCAAAGCCCATCTCTTCTGAGCAGTGAGAAGCCCCAAAGTGGTTAACTTCCCTGGAACCCTGAAGCAAGAGGCATCCCTTCCTTGGGACATTAACCCCAAATTAGGGTTCTCTTCCTGCATTTATTTTCCAGACCAGGAAGTTACAGGAGGAGAACATAGGTGGGGTTATAGTTTAACAGTATAGGCTAGTAACTTTCAGTGAAACAAGGCAGATGACATTCCAGTAAGGCAATTAAGTGGTTCTATCAACAAAAGCTTGATCTTAGCAAACATTCTCTTCTTACAGAAATTTCTCAGTATCTTTACATATCAATCAGTAACCCATCTGTCCTTGAGCCATCAACCTTATTGTGTTACAAATCTTTATCTTACACCAGAGACTTTATAGCCTGAGGAAAATTTCCAGTCCTCCACAAAGTCAATATTTGAAACTGCAAGGCTTTGGAAAACCAGGCCCTGTGAAGTGCATTTGCTTTATGAATATTCCACAGCTGATTCCCACTATTAACTAAGAGACAAATTTCAAGCAGAAAGAAGCACTATAATGGCCATTCACCATTTATTATGACTAAAGTCAAAAGATTTAATTTTCATGCTAAAATTTTCAGAAAGAATGTTCTTTTGGTCCATTTTACTTAAAAAGCAATTAAATATATATTGGTACATAAAAAGATATCCTTTTCCTGGGCAGTAATTGCCTCTTGTGCTTAGACTGCACTATAAAGTATTTCAGAACTACTTCACCAGCCCAACTGTAAACATTTAAATTTATTAATACTTGTTCATGGAGAGAAAATAAAGACAAGTGACAAATACTAAGCCTGTAAGCATTTTTTTAACATTACATGGTGCCATTATGACTCAGAAAACTTGTTCCTACTTGTCAACAATTTTAAGTGGAATAACTACAGCCTGAGAATATCTTAATAACTGGTGTACTAAATTAAAGAAAAATATCTTTAAAAATTCATCATACTCAATCTCCCTTCAGTCATGATTTTATTAATTTTTATTTTCAAGGAAGTCAAAATAATTTAGAAGCTTCCTTTAATTCTGATTTGTTATTCTTTTTGGCAGAGGTTGAGAAGACCTGACTAAATTGCCAGATATATTTTATGCTTTGTTTACCTTCATAAATAATACATTTTGGAAATAATTAATACAAAGGATATGTTCTTCTTGTTTAATTACTTTATTCTGTTTCTTGATATAGTACTAATGTGTCTTTTAAGACAATCACTGTGAATCTATTAAGCTATTTTAGTCTATATAAAGAATTCTTCAGATCCTCCTTCATAGCTTCTAGCAGAACAAAACTGTCTTAGGTTTAGCAAAATACTTAAACCATTTTCCAATTTTTGACATACAGAACAAAAAATCTGGGCTCTTTCTAGCTGTCAGAGCTGTTCAGAAATGTGTTATGTAAACTGAGAGGGAGGAGAGTTTCCTGTCACTAGAGCTATTCAATGTGGCCTGGTGGACAATGTAGTGGGCTTCATGGGGATAGAATTTATACAATGGATTTGATGATGGAATACTTTATGACTTTCTGGCTCATCTTAACAAACAGCTTATGCTATGAGAAAACTAACATAATTTATATAAACATCCTATACATCAGCAGAATACTATTTCTTAGAGCAAATATATGACACATTAAATTCCAAAAATATATTCCAAATGAAGTTTATTTATAAAGAATATGGAAAAGAAGCCATTTATATATTTAACTTTGGAACAAAAATGCTAGTTTTGGGAATAGGTTTTGCCTATAGCTTTATAATCTTTGATATATAACCACTCTTTTCCTAGTGGCAGCTTCTTATAAGAAAAATATTTTTATAGTTTTAATAATGTATATTAACTGTTCAAAGCTATTTTTGATTCCAAGGATATGGCCTTTTCACTTAAATCTGGCATTCTCTAAATAAGAAAATCTGGTCTTTATTTCCTATGAGATAAATGAAAGAAGTAAACTTCTGTAAATTACTAAAATTTCCAGGTTCTTATTCTTTGTGTGTAAAATGTGGATACAGTCACACCTACTTCATGCATTTGTAGTGAGAAATAATAAAAGCAATCAAGCATGTTTAGTCCTTAGTATAGTGTATTATAATTAGTAAGGACTAAATATTAGTTATTATGTTTAGTTTTGGCTTCAATTATACACCAAGATGACTACAAAATCTGCATTGATATCTGTTACCTTCCCAGAACTCCTGTTCTGAATTTCTAGTCGATTGCTGAACACCTCCACCTGAATATTCTACAGCACTTTCAACCTTAGGATGTTCAAAATTTGACTCAACTTTCTCTCAACTTGCACCTACCATTTATTTATTCTTCCACATGTTGTGTACCTACTGTTATTCAGGCAGTGAGATGGGTGCTGGAATTACATAAAATATGGTGCAGGCCAAGAACAACCACAGACTCTAATGGAAACAAGAGTGACAATATTTTGCAAAATGTAAGACCGCATTAGGCATTAAGTGTGAAGGGTTGGAACACACTGAAGGCAACAAATTCTGTGCCTAGTTTTATAGAAAACCATGACTGAGAAATAATAGCATCATCAGGTACCCAATTGTCCAAACCCAAAACTTCAACAGCATCCTAAGTATTTGACTGTTCCTCAACAACTGTATTGAATAGTTTGCAACTGAAATTTATCTCCAGTTGTTCATGCCCTACTTTATCCTCCTGTTCATTGATCTTGTGCAGATTCATGTTAACATTTCCAAATGTCTCCTAACTTTTCTCCTTTGTTCTCTCTCTCTCCATTCCATCCTCAACAGTTCAGCAGAGAGCTGCCCTCTCCTCTATGCTCTCCTTTTATTTCTCAGCATCAGTTCACCTCATGCCCAAGCAGAGGCAGTGTGGTGTAGTGGTTAAAAGTAGGGACTCTGCTGCTAGAATTTCTGGGTTTAAATCTCACCTCTGTAAACTGGGGCATATTGCTGAACCGTTCTGTGACTTTTTCCATCTGTAAAATGGGGTAGTAGTATCTACCTTATATAGTTTTGAGAATTAAATGGGTTTATGTGCATAAGCCAGTTACAGAAGTAGCTGGCATAAAAAAAGGTCTATATGCACAAGTATTTGCTATAATTATTTTTACTACTTCTACGTGGAAAAACTATTAATTCAACCTAAGCCAGTAACTTCAAAGTATATATACCTAACTTCTATACTAGTTTGTTACTCTTTTACTATGAGGCACAGCCTCAAAGAGAACTAAGGATGTTGCTTAGATTGCTTGCCGAGTAGTTGAAAGTTTTTATTACCTTATATGAGAATTCTCTAAAATATATTTTTAGAGAATTTTTTACAGTGAATAAGGTTAAAATATGTTCTTCATCCTCTGATGAGTAAATAAAGATACAAATGACCATTTTTTAATATCACTAGCTAGCCATCCTAGAATTCTTACTATGTGCAAAGGGCTATGTTAAACTCTTTGCAGGAATTATAGCATTTAAGCTCACAGCAATTTAATAAGGTAGCTATTATAATTATCCTCATTCTATAAATTAGGAAACTAAGGTTCAGATAATTAAAATGACTTGTCATAGTCACATAGTGACAAAGCTGGGAACCAAAAAATTCTGTCTCACTGTGTAGCCAGTGAACTTGGTTACTATGCTCCATTGACTCAACTTAGTAATTGTTTAAATCTAAAATTTTTTCTATGAAACCAGCTTTAATATTCAAAGGGGTAAATAGCTAGCTATGTAATAAATTACATATCATATCAAATTTATATCTGATGATTCTGGATAAGTGAGTCTAAACCATATCTTTTATATATTAAAAATACATGGAAATGCTTTTGATTTTGAGATAGAAAGTCATCTCAAATTTTAGATTACATAAAAGGACTAATTCTATACTGCATGTTGTGAAATGACCATTTTCTCTGGGACACATTTTGCATCTAAAATAAAATAAAAATCATTTATTTTGGGGGGGAAAATATGTTTATTTGCTTTAGTTCTTAGTCTGTGCCTGTTGACATGGAGTTCTCTTCAAAGATTTGAATCAAAATAACGATCAGGTTCAACTCACTTAAGGGTGGGAATACTGTGATTGCTCTTTTGGGGGATAATCGGGGGTGGAGTACAGGAAAAAGGGCTGTGGATTGGGAAGGTGATCATCAAAATGAGAGATTAATTTAGTAAATGATGCTAGGCCATATTTAGTACTCAGTAAATATGGAATGGACAAATGCTTGATATATTTTTAAACTTTTATCTTGTGTCTATCACAGATGATGAGTTGAATCAATGTTGATTTCTACTCCGAAAAATAAGAATATTCCAGTGATACAGACTGGTCAATAATGGGCTAGTTTTTTCAGCAAGAGAGTTTTTGCATCAAAGTGTAGAAGAGATGATGATCACTTTTCAGGGATCTCACAGGAAGCTTTCTTATATAGTAGGATATTGGGTTAGGTGGCCTTTATGGTCCAGGGATTATGTGATTCAGTGATTTCTTGACAGAGAGAGAAAAATACATTAAAATGAAAAAAACAAAGCAGACTTTCTCATCTTTGAGATGAAAGAATCCCAGGATTTCCTGGACAGAGACTTTCAGATAAGAAGATAAATGAAAGTGGTAGGATCAAGAGGTCCTGTTGCTCCCAAAATGCTGAAAGTGGCTGAGGGAAGTAAGGTAGAGGCAAGAGAAGTGACCTGTTATTATCAGCTTAGCCTATTTAAGGCTTGCATTATATCCTGGACATCCCTGTTAAGAAATGGCTATTTCCCAGAACAGGACCCTGGAACAGGTTTAAAAGACTCAATAAATCATGGAAAAGATTTCCTTGTGAAAGATGATTACATAATATGATCCAAATTAGTGCTATTTTACATTTGAATGTGTGCATGAACAACTCTTAGCATGTTCACATATATTATGTCATTTGGTTAACATATAAGTCTGAGGTGGGTATTACCATCACTTTCATATTATAGAGGAGGAAACTGGGCCTTAAAGAAGTTAAATAACTTGTCCAAGATCTCAGAACTAGTAAGTATCTGAAATAAGTCTTAAAAACAGGTTCCTGGGTTCAGTACTCATTTTTTGCAATAGCTCCATTTCATGTGTGCCTGGTGCAGTAATCAGTATGGCTCTCATCACCAGGTGACTTGGCCCTAGCCAGGTTCCTCTTTAGGTCAGGTTCCAGACTGGTCACAAAGCAGAGGAATCCATTCACTGATCCTGGTTGACAAGGCTTTCCAGTAGGGAATAAATTTCTCTAGAGCCCTGAATTTGGTGGTGCAATGAATGGAACTAGTGAGAGAGATAGCTATAAGAAAATAGCCTAAGTGATTCATTTGCAAGAATAGCTCAACAAAAGTGCTTAACTAGCTTGCAGATATGGCAATCCCAGAAAGTACACTCTGCCGAAAATGACTTCTCAAGATGTCGGCTGGTCACCAGCCCTTTGTTCTTTTTTCCTGGTTCTTCTTCCTCCTCAGGACATTTGGTGGGCCTTTTTGTTGGGCTTGTCCTGAGCCCACACCTTTCCACCAGACAAGAAGATGCCTTATAAGGAAATAATAAAACTTAGGAGATGTCTGGGAAGATTGTACACCCCATAGTACTCAGCTGGTGAGGAACTGGGGGAGGGACTCGCGCACTAGGGAATAAATTACTTGCTGTAACTGTTTTGGGTGTGCCTGCCCATACTTCATGTCTCCGTGTCCATTCTTTGGCATTGGACAGGTGAGGGCATTTGTCACATTGGCCAGACATCTACTATGAATCTACCTGCTCTCTGTTGGAAGCTTATTTAAGTTTCTCAGAGGGAAGATCACTGGCATTCTTTATCACTAGGATGAGGATCCTTGTGGATATGTTAAGAATCTAATGGTGCAGAACCTGGGCTGTCCCTGATGCTTTGGCCATAATATCCTTGTCTCCAAACAGGGCTAACCCTATGAGACCAAGTACATTTTGAATGATAAAGAACTAGAGATCTACACTGTGTTCAGTCTCAAGGGGCACACTTAGCTAGTGATCTTCAACTGCATTGCCATTGTCCAATAGAAGGACAACATTTATACTTCTATGCCAAACATTAGGAAGTAACTTAGTTATCTTGAATAAAAATTTTAACAAAATGTTCTTCATTTATGCCCTTTGCAGAAAGTTGCAAGGACTTTGACTATGCAAAATGGTGTTTTCAAAGAGCCATTCTATGGCTCTGTGACAAGACCACTGGCAGTTTATCTTGCCTTTTGGGTTTGATGGCACTCTCTGTAACACTAATGAACATAGTGCCCATGGCCTGAAAAGGCTGGGCAACAAAGACCTCACATTTATTTCCCTGTAAATGAATAAAGATAGCCAGAATCTGTTTAGATGAGCTGCTATGGGGGTAGGGATTATGATGTTGCCTAGGGAGCACAGTGTAGCAGTGTTTAAGAACTTGAGTTCTTGGTTAGAGCATGGTGCTAACAACATGAAGGTCAAGGGTTCAGACATCTGCACAGGCAGCTACCAAAAAAAAAAAAAGAAAAGAAAGAAAGAAACACTTGAGTTCTGAAGTCAAACAGTGCTCTTAATTATAACTCTACCATTTCCTGTTTCTGTTGGACAACATATTTGTCTTCACTAAATATCATTTTCATTAAGCGAGAAAAAAATTCATTTATTAATTTATTGCTTTTAAAAAAAATTCCTATTATGTTCCATAACTAAAGTAGGTGGTAGATATACCATGATTAATGTTATAAAAATTATCTTCAAGAAGTTACAATCTTGTGATTTTTAAAAGGTCTGTGTTCATAGGTTGTTTTGCAATTTAAATGAGATCATGATATAATGCATTTAGTACAGGACTTGGTACAAGTTTTTTCTTCAACAAATATTAGTGAACTCAAGAGGTACACAAGGTCTTAAAGATATCAAGAGGGTTCTTAATTAGATTTTTTCTCTGTGGTCCCCAGGGCTATATTTAGGACAAATGAGGAGGTAAATAATATGAAGTCAATTTAGCTTGATTGATCTTGATAAAAATAAGAACTTTTTTGATAGTGATAGTTCCTCATTAATGATTACCTTAGGAAGAAGTGAGCTCCTGTTCACTCAAGGAATCCAAGAAGAAGATACATGCATATCTGTTAGGAACCCTGCAAGGAAACTCCCATCTGTGTTCAGTGTGAGGATTATAGCCATGAGTGCTTTGTATTTTTTAAACAGTAATAATAATGCTTCTTATGCGCCAGGAATATTCTAAGCAATTCTCATTCGTGGGCTTCTTTAATACTTACCAAAATTCCACAAAGTGGGTACAAACAGAATACTAAAGTGACTGATTAGGTTCACCTGCCTGGATGTATAAGAGAATGAAATTTCTTTCTGCCTTTGCAGTCTCTTCAGTGGACAGTCTGCAATGCTCACTGCAGTCTCACTTAACGTTTATTCAATCATACAATTGTTTTCTTTCTCTTCTGTTTGTGGAGAGGTTTTCTAGATTAGTGGAAGATTTTTTTTTTTTTTTTAACTTTGTCCCTGACACTTTCAAATGTCTTTATCCAGAGGGCTGGTTAAATGAACCTGCCAGCTCGACACATTACAGCACTACGCAGCTATGACAGGGAATAAGTCTATCTCCATTTTCACTGTTGAATGAAAAGTTCAAGGTGCATAATAATTACTGCTTGGTCTGTAAAAAGAAGTCTGAGAAGGAAGACTCTATATTTGTATTTGCATACATTTGCCTATTCTCTGGAAAGGTAAACAAAGAACTAATAAAAAAAAAAGTGACTGATAAGGAAGGAAGATGATCCAGAGAAATTAAAACCTTGCCTAAATTCACACAGCTAGCCTGTGGTAAAACTAGGGAATCGTTCTGTAACACACTGTAAAAATATATAAAAAAGAGAAGAATCTCTTAATTGAAGTGGGAGTAGAGGAGCCCAACTTTTTGGGACTGCTTTTTCTTCATTCTGCTGTTGTAGCAACCCCAGAAACTTCCTAGAGTTCCTTACAAAGCCATTTGAGGACCACTGGCCTTTGTGAGTGGCTCTTAAATGCTGGTGCCTGGTTCAGAAGACACTTTAGGCTATTCTGAGGCAGAATGAGAAAAAATAAGAACCATTTAGTAATAAAGATGATGCCAGATTACAACTATTATTTCATATTATAAAATAATTATGAAAGTAAATGATAATTTTTATTAGTGTCTTTATATAACAAAATTTACAACCCTACATTAGTACTGTGATAGTTACTTTTTTAATTTTAAGATTTCTCTTAGTGCTGGTTATTTTAGGAGGCTATTGTTTGGGGAGGAAAGTAAAAAAGACAAAAGAAAAATTGAAATATTCTTATGGTTTAACATTAAGCAGAATGGAATACAAAATTATATTTATGATATTGTTACCAATATATGCAACTTGTATCTATATATGGATAAGGGGTAAAATAATGAGAAGATTTCTTAAAGGTTGCAATTGATTTTTTGTCTTGGCTTTCTATTGTGATTTTTACTTTATTTTGCATTAAATAATTATAAGAGGAAATGTGATTGGTCTGTGATATTCAGAAATCTCTGGGGCCGACCCCGTGGCACACTCGGGAGAGTGCGGCGCTGGGAGCGCAGCAGTGCTTCCACCACGGATTCGGATCCTATATAAGGATGGCCGGTGCAGCCCGTGGCGCACTTGGGAGAGTGCAGCACTGGGAGCACAGCAACGCTCCCGCCGCGGGTTCGGATCCTATGTAGGAATGGCCGATGCACTCACTGGCTGGGTGCTGGTCGCGGAAAAGACAAAAAAAAAAAAAAGGATGGCCGGTGCGCTCACTGGCTGAGCGCGGTGTGGCCAGTCACAAAAAGACAAAAAAAAAAAAAAAAAGAAATCTCTGGATTTCTGAATCACTGATTCAATATTTGAGGTCTCTTTTTTGACCAAAAGTTTCTGCCAGAAAATGCCCTTGATTCTTAGCTTTACTCTTCATGGAAACTTTCACAGAAAAAATGGAAATATTCAGGCCAGTTGAGCAACAAAATGCCCTATTCCAGCCTTTATCACTTTCTCTGTAAAGTGGTCTCCTTTGTAGGCTTGTTCCCTGGTCAGCTTAGGACCATTTTAGGAGAAGAGTAAGTCCCTTGAGGGAAAAATGTCCCAATGGTCAAAGAGGCCTGTATATATTGGAGAATGCCTTAAAAGCAAATATGAGTATATTGATGCTTTTCACTTACCAGATTTTCTCAAATTCAGGGCCAATTTATACCTGGGAACACCTACTTTTCTCCTTGTCTTCCTTACCTTTTCTCTATTTTTCCATACAGTAATCATATTTAATAATGTATATAATAAACATCTGGTTTAAAAAATAATAATAATGATAACAATAATACAAATGCTCATATGTCTATCACTCAGTTTAAGAATAGCATGTGAGCTCTGTCTTTGAAAGCTTTTCTACGCCTCTTCCCTAACTCTCATTCTTTACTGCTACTCAGGCTACCAGCTGTCACCTAATTCTACCTCTATCTTCCTCTCTTCTAGCAAGGAAACTCATGCAATCACAGGCTCTAGAAACATTTCTGCATCTGTGGAGGTATTGAGTTGGTTCTCCTATTCTCTGCCCTTGGCTAAGTAATACTGGTTCCTTTTGTTATTTCAGGCAGTGTAGAATTCAGTGCGGGGCTCTTTATGCCATTAGGATATTTAATAAATGGCTCTCAGTACATTCAGCCTACAACCGGTTTTGAGGTTGTTTTCACTGACAGTTTAAAATATGTCACATATATCTGTCAGGCACTGCCTACTATGTCTCAGGCAGTATAGAAACAAATAAATAAATGATAGGTTCTGAACATAACTGGTGCCGTTTTAGGCAAGGCCAAGCACAAAATGGCCCCAACCCCTCCTCCCTTCCCTTTACGAGAAACCGCATGATTTCTAAGAAACAGAAACTCTTTTGCACAGTTCTCCACCCTGGTCACTTAGCTTCCGCATTATCATAATGCCCCTCCTTGATTGTATCAGCCAGCCCTTGGCACCCTACAGTCCATGTAAACTCTCCCACCCCCACAGCTGGTGCTGTCCTCCAGATTTTGAGTGCAGCCTGGCAGATTTTCTTCCTTTAATAAAGCTTGATCGGTACCCAGCATTTCTGCTCACTTTCTTTCAACAAATATCCATTTTAGATACAAAGATGGACAAGATCTAATCCCCTACTTTCAGGGGGCTCAAAACCAGAAGATATATATATACAGTTTTCTTTTATTCCAAAAATAAGGATAATTAAAAAAAAAAAAAAGGCCTTCCAAAGGCCCTATTGGGGGTGTTGTGCATTCTCATTTTATTGCAGTCAATCCACTCTGCTGACTTCTGTTGCTGTAACAGTGATGGTCTGCTCTAACAGGAGGTTTGTGATGTTGTATCTCAGGACAGGGTTAGGCAGGGGGAGTGGTTGTGATAGAGTGGGGTGGAAAGAAGACCAGGAGGTGCCAGAACCTAAATTAAAGCCAGCATGTGCTTAGGGAGCAAATTATGACAGCCACAGATTTTTGTTGTTATTATTTTTTAAATCTACAATTTATCGTTAACTAATTACATTCCAGGCACAATATTATGCACTATATGTACATTAGTTTATGCCAATCTGTAAGGAACTGCTGTTGTCCCCATTTTGAGATGCAGGAACTGAAACTTAGAGGTTAACCCAAGGTTACTAGAAGTAGCAAGCCCTAGAACTTTCCACCTCCAAAGCCTCCCACCCCCACCCCAATCTTAATCATTATATTATGTAGGCTTCATGAATAATTCCAGTCTGACAGGGAGGACAAGTTAACATCTAAAGGGTGTGGCAGCAAACATGCTAGTTGAAGTGGTTTGTGGATCTCATAGATAAAAACAAACAAAAAAACCCCAAAAGAACTGGAGCCCAGACAGGCAACCAAAACAGAGGTAGGGCAACCAGGGAGACAGGAAAACCAGGGATCATAACAGAATTCTTCCAGTGTTTGGGAGTATCTGCCAATGCACCCCATTTCTGGAAGTGGTAAAGTGGAGAGGAGGAGAGATGACAGATCACAACCTAGAGGTGCAAAGTACCAGAAGGTTGAGCTACTGTGCTGGTTACAGAGGCAGGTGCTCAGGTAGGGATGCAGCAGTCATCAGAACAGGGATCTCACACAGGCAGAATGAGATTCAGGAACTGGGTGCAATAATAGAATAAAACCCCAAGCCAGGCTTACTCTTTGATGAGTCATGCAGGCTTGGCTAGGTGGGGCTTCAGTTGTTTTAACCTCTTAGCCTATTTGTGAGCATTAAATGCCTCATGTTCCAGAAAGGAGTGCCTCGCAGTCTGGCAACTGGAAGTGATCCAACCACTTCCTGAACTCTCTGGAAGCATCTTGCAGAACTCTAGTAGTCCTTTTCCTGTGTATAAGCAGGAGCTCTTCAAAAGGTTAATTTTATATGATTGTTTCCTTGAGAAATTCTGAAAAGTTTTCAGAATGTGTCTATATGGATGTGTTTTGTTAAGGATTGTATTTATAACTCTTGCTTCCATTTTCTTGATCTGCACCTTTATTGTTACTTAACATTCCAAAGTTAATACTTTGGCTTAACATTGTTCTCTGACAGAGACATGAATTACCTGTTCCAGAAGGAACAATTTTTTTGGATGTAGTAATGCCTTCTTTTACTAAATTTGAGAAAGAGCTAATTAAAAATGAAACAGAGTGAGATTTCTTAGAATTTGAGTAGGCTTCAGTACTAGCGACAGGTTTTCATAATGTATTTAATTGTTTTTATCTTATTTTATTTAGGCATATTTAAAATGTTATGGCAGTTTTCTTTTCAAGTTATAAATGACAAGGATTTTACAAGGTGGTGTTCCAAGAGATGACAGGAATGTAACGAGGAGTCTTAGGCTGTGGGGTATGTGAGGTAACTGCCATTTTGGTCACTCCCTACAATCTCTAGAAAAGCATTCATTGCTCTGTTTGTGTGTTTGTGTATTCATTTTAGGGCATTAGAAGAAGCAATCAGAGTTTGGGTTAGTGCAGAATTCAATCAAATATCATACATTCTAATGACAGAGCTGGATCAGGAGTTGACACTTGACCAGGGCTACCTGGCATAAGACATCATTGTTTCCTTGATTACTTGTTGATAGAAGCCAAATTCCATTCATTTTAATTTAATTCAGCTAATTTATAAGACATTAATTGAACACCAACTACATGCCAGCTATACTCGCAACATAGCACAAGAGAGATGTTTACAGAGCTAACATGAATGTAATGCATGATGAGTTTGGAGAGTGAGGTGGCCAGTATTGATGGGGCTGTAGGCAGTGAGAGTCACTAAAGCATTTTTAGCAGGGAGTGATGAGATGAGCTCTATGTTTTAGAAATATCACTCTGGAGGCAATTGGAAAATGGATTCTGAGGAGTGGGTGATAGAGAATAGGAAGGAAGAGTGGTTGAAAAACATGAACTGGCCAGCAACTCTCTGTGCTGGTTTTCTATGTTGCAGTCTTCAAGTGTTCCCTCTGCTTGGAATGATGCTTCTCATTCCTTAACTCCATGGTGACCTTGCCCCATTCCAACTTGCTCCCTGCAACACACACACAACTATCTTCCTTTGCTAGCTTCTCCCCATCAGTCAGATTCCTGCTTATAAGTCACCTCTTCAGTGAGGTCTTTTCTGATTACCCAGTCTAAGTTAGTCTAATTTTTTCATGTGGATATATATTAGATTGATATATTGTTCGTATTCTTCCTTTGTTTACATAAAGCTCTGGGAACAAAGGACTAATTTTTAAAATTTCTTTGCTCGCTGATGCATTTCTAATAGCATCTGTTAGAGAGCGGATGTTTAATGAATATTTGGTAAAAAGATGAATGAATAAAGTGTAAGTTAATATTTCTTTAAAGGGTTTCTTTGAGGAGTGTTTTAAGTGATCCTGGTGATGCTCTTACATCATTCAGGAAGCCAGAAAGAAAAAAAAAAAGTAAAAGAAAATAAACAACAACAAACACCATTCTACTTGAATTCTTTGGAAATTAGCACAAGTCATTGTGATCAACAGTCTTGATCCTAAAATCTCTGATGGATTTGTGTAACCAAACACAAGTCAAAAGGGCTTAACTCTATTTATTTCTTTCTCCCTCTTTGCAGATAATACCTAGTTAGATTTTCGTATGTAAAATGCACGTATAATGTGATTCTGCTATAATCCGGCAAAAATGTTGCTTAATTTCAATTCAGTTTTATTGAACATATTTGTATATCACTTGCATGCAAAATGCTGTAGCAAGCTAGCAAATTCCTCATGGTATATAAGCTCCTAGAGGGCAAGACCAAGACTGCGCTATTCACCATTGTATTCTCCAAGACAAAGCAGAAATTAATAGATGTTTGTTGATTGATGCACAACTGGATTACAAAGATTTATAAGGCACATTGTCTGCCCTTTAAGGAACTTATAATAGTGAGATAAGATATAATTTATGATATAATAGTGGGATAAGTTTCAGGTCCTAGGCCTTAGTGACATCAAAGACCTCAACTAATACATGAGAACTCACACAATTTCACTGGCCACATTTTACCAGCCATATTTTATAGACATGTCCTTTGGTAGGAAGAGTTGGAGAGCAGTCCCAATCCAGGACAGCTCTCAGTGTCTTAAACACAAGAGACATCTAACAAAGTAGTATTTTCTGATTCTTATTTCTGAAGTCTTCGTCTATCTGTTCACATTTCAGGAATATGCAAGAACTAAGTAACATACAGGGGGTATATTCCCAGCCTGGGTAAGGGAAATGTATCAACTTCGAGGCCTTTGATTTTCTGGTTCCTATTACTGATCTTACCTGGCCCCCTTTTCTCTGTAAAATAGTCTGTTAGACATCACTAAAATGTAAAACAAATCTAGAAGATTCAACAGCACACCCCAAAAACCAGTTAGCTACACATTTATTTTCCTTAGGTCTACTTTATTCCACAAAGAAATCAACATATGGTGAAAAGATTAGACAATGTGGTATAGATTATATGGGAAAAGAAAGGTGAATAGATGTATTAAAAGATATTTTGGAATCACGAGACAGATTCAACATTTTCCAAAATGTACAAATTTAAGCTTGTTGTCTGTTCTCCTGTAGAGAAAAAATAGCAACAAATGAGAAATGCTGAGCCCTAGGCATTTCATTAGCATCCAAACTTCACCAATAAACCCTAAAAATGTACTCAAGTCTCCCTGCTTATTAAATCTTCTAAAAGGAGTGACTGCAACTTAGGAATATTTTTGAAACTGGTTCTGGTTACATAAGGACAGTGCTCAAAATACATCACAATCCATTTATATCCCTGAAAACGTTTTGAATGGATTTTATTTTTTAATTTAAAGGAAATACTCATTTAGAATCTTCTTTTCATTAAAGATTGTAATTTTTTCTCTTATTAAAAAAAGAACCAGAACAATATGCCACATACAAGGGTACTTCAAAAAGTTCAGGGAAAGATTAATTTTATCTTTTATTTTCCATGAACTCTTTGAAGTATCGTTGTATATTACATGCTTGTTTTTATTTAATGTATATTTTGAAAATATTTAAAAGGACCCATATGTTTCTATACATTCTAGTATATCATTCATCATTTCATGTTTTTTGAGCTGATGTTAATATATCTGGGAGATGATTCCTTTGTAATCTATAAACTACTTTTGGTTACTTAAGTTTTCAATGTAATTTTTACTATAGCTCCAACATATATTTTGTTGAAAAACCATACTCTGAAACAGAACAAGTTCTTCCAGTTTTTCAGATACTGTACCTTTTTGTGCCAATTGTTAGGGGATTCTGATATATCTGAACCTAGTTGCTGAAGGTGAGCAATAAACATGGCTCATTCTAACAGATGTGGAGTGGCATGCTTAGGAGGGGGGATGTTACTTGTCCCTGGAAATAATCAAGCATGAACTCTGAGCTAGTTTGTGACTTTTTTTTTGTAGAAGGAGGTTAAACAATAAATCACCGGGTGGAGATTGAACTAGATGACCATAAGTTTTCTTCTCACTTGGAAATTCTAGCACTTTCTGATTCACTCTTACTGCCAGAATAAGTAGAGATACAATAGCACCAGGGACTCTCAAATTCTATAAATTGGAGGGTTCTATTTAGAGTCAATGTGAGATAATTCACATACCCCTTGTGTCCTAAACCACTTCTGTAATTGATATACATTTGTCTTAACACAAAATTTTATCTTAAATATTGAAAAGAGAATATTTCAGTACTTACTTAACTTTAGTACAAAATAAGCAATCATTGTTATAAGTTTTCCCATCAGATCCACAAATTGGGTCATATATTGCACTACAAAATATCTCTTCTCCTTTTGGTAACTTTTTATAATAACTGCAATCAACCTGAAAAACATTAAAAACCTTTAATTCTTTCAACCAAATCTTAATTCCCAGGATTTAGGATTTTCCAAGTAAGTTTAAAATGCTCTCAATGCATTTGTTTCTTATTTCAATTGTTGGTTCTCGTTTAACCCCTTTGAGATATACAAAGTGTAAAGATTTTTTTTATGTCAGATATAAAATCATGATTGATAAACATCCTTATGGTAATTGGTTATCAAATTGTAATTTATTTAAAAATAGAATTGTTCCCACTATTCTGGTTAAATCAATTCTCACTCATGGCATATTCACACATGAACCCATCCTCATGGGAGCACAAAGAAATGTGATATATTTTCTGTATGAATTATTATGCTATTTCTCTCTTTCACTTAAAAAGCTCAATATGAATGCGAGTGTGAGATATATTGTAGAGATAACTACTATAACTTTAAGAACTAGTACATCATTAGCAACTTTTACCATTAATTATTGGTAATGAGTTACTTGTTACACACTTCACCAGCACATAGACAGACAAATGTATCTTAACATTGGAGCTGAAAACCACTGTTCTGAATTCCTGGCACAAAGCCAAGGTGATGTGCTGCCTGTGGGAACAGGTAGACAAGTTCCCAAAACAGGTAGACAGGTTCCCACAGGGAGCACATCACCTTGGATATTTTATCTATGAGCATATTGAAGAGTGTAGACAGCAAAGTCAAATACATCCTGACTCTATGACTCTATGACAATTATTTACCTAAGTCTTAGTTTTTTTACCTGCAAAATGAAGGTTATAATAACTACATAGTGAGACTGAAGTAAAAAATACATAAATAAGAAGATACGTATACAATGCTTAGCACTACATGGCATAGAAAATACTGAATCAATAATAGCTATTATTTTTATCTCTTGGCTTTACTTCCATGCCTACACAAACTCCAGCTCTATACAAAAGACTGCATCTTCAGCTCATTCTGTTTTAGAGTTCCAGACATGATACTTTACTAACTGATGGATGTCTCTATTTGGATAGACTGGAATATGCTCAGAGATAAAGTTGAATTCTTCTTTTACCCCAGATATGCTCCATTAATTAGTTAATACATTTGTTAGTTGCTATCCTCCATGCACCTCCTAAGTTTTAGGCTGAGCTGTGTGCTGCCAATGAAAAGAGTAAGAAACATAGCAGAGTGGCAGGAGGACTTCACAGGCTGGTGCATCAAAATAGAAAGAGCAGTGCCCCATGATAAGCATATACCAGCATGATATCACTTCCTCTCCTTGCCTTCTCAAACCTCAGAGCCAGTGTTTGATAAAATGTGACCAGGTAACTACCAAATGCTTAACCTTCATTAACTTTTTTCGTTCTCTCACAGCTACTAAGTCATGAAGGATGGATGGCCTGAGCTCATGCCTGTCTGACTCCAAAATTTATAGTCTTATTCATATTAGTTTCTTTAATAGATAAAACACTCAAAGAGGTGAAAGAAGTTGCCCAGGCCCCAGGGTCGCATAGCTACAAAGTAACAGAGCTTAGACTAGGACCCAAATTGCCTGAGTACTGGGTTAAAATTTTTACTACTTAGATTTTCTCAACAATTGTCATTATTTTAATCTGAGTCATGAAGAAAAGGTTAAATTAATATTTATTCTCTAAGATAGACAACAAAGGCCATTTAAAACATAAGAATAATGGCTTGTCCTTATTCAACTTTGCTATGTGCCAGGTATTATGCTAAGCCCTTTTGAAATATCATGGCTTTAAGCGTTGTAATAATCTTATGAGTTAAGTTCTCGTGCCCATGACCACACAATCAAAGAGCTGGGATTTAAACCCAGGAATTTATAACTCATAACTCTTATGCCAGTGTCTAACCACTTTGTTCTACCATCTCCATTTTAGAGAGATCTGTCTACCATTTTTGAAACAAATCCAGTTTCTTGATATTCAAGAAGTAAACTTTCAGACGTAGAAATTTAGTAAATCTATAGTAGCAAATATTTCCTTACAAATACTGGCTTTAAACTTACATGTAGGACTTTATATCAAGATGGATGTACTAACCTGTTGCCTCTGTGTGGCACATTCTATACCTGGAAGAAAAACAAAAATAAAGCAATATTAAATTAAACTCTGGAAGAACATAAACTTGTTAGAAAAATAAACTTTGATTCATCTTTCAGCTCTCAGCTTGTTATAAAAATATAAATCTCTCTTCAGAACTGTGTATCAGCATAATATCAAAGGTTGAAACTTAACATAGACCTTTCTTCTTTCTTCTTTGGGGTGGGATTGGAATGCAGTCAAAGGGATGAAAAGGCTGCCATGATAATAAGGAGTTTGTCTTATTCTTCTCTACTTTATAACCAGAGCTCAGTAAATATTAAAGAAAAACAAGTGAGTCTTAAATTTAGGGAGTGGCAGAAGTTGGACCAGTGGTTTAAAATTCTAGGAAGGCAGATTTTAACTCAATAATGGAAGAAGAATAATAGCTCATGCTGCCAAACAATGGATTGTACTGTTAATGAAAAAATGAAGTCCCCATAAATGGAGATATCAAGTCACAGCAGAGTCTGGATGATCACCTCTCTAAGAAGTTACACAAAGTACTTGTATGCATTAGCATTTGGCCTCAGTTAGCCATTAACATCCACATAATCCCTGAGATGGTATGATTTAGTATTTGTTGGTAGAGATAAAAATACATTTCAAAAGCTTCCCTCATCTATGTCATAAGTGTATCCCAGAGTTATGTGGGCAGAAGATGACATGAGCTATTGGTATCAGGGCAGGGGCAGTATTATGAGAGAGATACTCACTGAACATCATTGCAAGTGCCAGAGCCAAGAGCCCGACAAAAGCTGTTGTTCTCATGGTGCTGAAGTGGTCAAGACAGTGAGATGTAGGCAAAAGAAGTGACCTTCTGGTGTCTGCCCAGCTCACTCAGATCATTGCCATATATATTGTCGAGTTTCTGCCTTAGTTTTGAAATAACTATTTCAAGTGACATCTGGAAAGCACATCAGAAACAGGTCAGAAATGTCTGCTAGGCATGGGTGTTCCTTTCTTGTGTAAGACAGGTAATTGTACATGCCATTTCAATAGCTAATGAGACACCATAAAACTGGCATTCTTTCCATATATTGTTTCTGTCAACCTAAGATATCAGGGAGAAAGGTTCTCTAACAAAAGAGTTTATTTGGGAATGAATGACAGGGATTATAATCTGAAATATGCATACCATGGTGGACCATGGACATATTCAGAGAGGTGAAAGAAGACAAAGATTTTTAAAGGTAAAATGAGGAACATTTCATAAGTTGTTTTGAAGCAATTATCCTTGGCTACATTGATCAGTAACAAGGGTGGCGTTAGTCCAAGGTTGAACAAGCAGTTGCTTGTAGAAGTATTTTTGGTGCAAGGTTGTTGTGGGCTTTGTGCAAGGTTGTGATTTTGGTAGAGTCTTTTGTGATAGTCCTTGTTATTGAGCAGACATACTTGAGGACCCACCCCACCATGGCCTCCTGACTCAATTATTTTTAGGATTTGACTTAAGTGACTCCATTTTGATTCTGACAACTTACCCATGGCCTTATTTCTTTGCAGGCTTAAATGTTTATGAGTACATTCACATCTGTTGTATAATTTGATCTTCATAACAAATCTGTCAGAGAGTTATTATCATTTTTTACTTGTCATACAGATGAGAAAGTGGAGTCTCAAAGAATTTAAGTAATTGCATTGAGTTTACTGCATATTATTTGTTATACTAGTTTTTCCAGGAACAGTGATTAGCATGGCAGCTTTACGGGTTTTGTTATTTTCCCATACCTAACCTCCCTTCCTCCTCTCTCCAGAATCAAATGGGAGGTGTTGCCAGTTGAGACTCCAGACTGGGCAGAGAAAAGAGGTATCTACACCAAAGTCGTGATTCAGCAGAACTGAGTAATGATCAATGCTTTTAATCAGAGGAATAACTTTCCCAAAACTTTGCATTTGGGGAAATGTTATAATGGGTGGAGCTGGTGAGCACTCATGTTATTCAAGGTCTCTAGTGAAAACTTCTATATCAAAAGCCCTCAGAAGAAGATTGTTGGCCTCTTCAAAGCCGACAGTAAGGAGCTATGCGGTCATCTTAGCTATGCTTAGATCTAATGACTCAGCTGTCTCTGAAGCTTTGCCCGTGCTTCCCTCCAATACCAGGCTGATGGGTCAAGAATGAGATAGTAATTTTGTCCTGAGCCCCAGTACATACATGGCCAGTGACGTCTTCCATTTGATACAATAACTTCCAATAGACAAGCCACCATAAATCATTTAGCCATGGCTTACATAAGTTTAATTGTGTTTTTATTAAATTATGCTTCATTTGAATTATTTGATAAGGACTACAAGAACACTTATTTCGGAATGTGCCAATTTTTAAATAGAGTGACTCTGTGAGAAAAGCTTGGAAGTAGCTCTTGCAGTTGTGGTAGACAGAGTTGGAAAACACTGTCTGTACCACTAATGGAAGTAGTGCCTAAGGCTGAGGGACTGAAATCCACATTTGTTTCCCTTCAAAAGGATAAAGATATCTGGAACTTGGGCTGGGATGGTCTGGGGACAAGCATCATAATGTTCCGGAGAACTGAAACTCTCGGAGTCTTGCAGACCTGAATTTGTTGCCAGTGTCAATATTCTCTATATGAACTTGTGCAAGCTACTTATCTGCTTTAAGCCTTAGATTTTAGGGCTTTTTAAAATCTTCATTTGATCATTCAATAAATATTAATGAGCATTTACTCTGTCTTAAGACTGTATTGCACCTTGGGAATGCCATGATCAATGAGAAACTTTGCAACTACCTTCAAAAAAAGAGCTTGATAAAGGCTCTCTTCATGACTCTACTGAATCCTATGTTTGACAAAGCCTTGGCCTTGGTGCCCATTTTGTCCTTTGCCTGCCCATTCCAGTCTTAGCAAAGAATCCTGATAAATCATCCCCAAATCCTTGATATCTGATCATCCTTGATATTTGATCAAGTTCCTCATCCTTACCTCTGATATATAAGTCTTTGGCCTGCCTTTAGCAAGAATCTCCCTACCCTTGATGTCTTCTCTTAAGTAAATTTTTATTCAATTACCCATCCCCCACCATTCTCTTAGCTAAAAATTCTCATGTATCCTTGCTGTGTTCAGAGTTGAGCTCAATTTTCCCTCCTATTACAATACTCCTATTGTAATAGTCTTCAAAAATGTCTTCCAGTTTCAACAAATACCAGAATAATTTTTTAAATGAGCTTTCAGGATAAGGTTAATAATGGCACCTTCATCATAAGCTTGTTGTGAGTTTTAAATGAGATTGTATATGGGAAGCACTTATCCAGGATCTGGCTTATAGTAAGTTCCCAACAAATGTTAGTATTTGATGACAATGACCATGATGATGAAGATGATGATGGTGACAGTGGTCTAGAGAAGAAAAGAATCAGAAAATCCTTTAGGACTCTTGTAAAATAAGCAAATAATCTATATTTGTGGTCTTATTGGACATAATAGATCTTGTCATGATAGAAAAAGGAACTTTGTGATGATCAGAGATCTTTGATAATGACTGGAGGTAATGAGCACCCCATCATTTTAACTGTTCCATTGGAAGCCAGGTGAATACCTGTCAGGAATCCTGAAGAAGTGATTCCTTTATTGAATGTGAGGATAATCCATCATTCATATTTGCAAACCTTTCCTTTTAAGCAGCAAAGCACTTTCTTTAATAAAAACAGCAATAAGAGTAAGACTACTTACTGAACACATATTGTGTGTCAGGTGCTGTTATATCTGCTGTATGTGTATTAACTCATTTAAATTTTAAAACAAGTTTATGAGACAAGTATTATTACTACCAAGACTTTAAAAATGAATGAAGTGAGGTACAGAGAGATTAAATAAGTTGTTCAAGGTTACAAGAGTAAGTAGTGGAGTTAGAAAATATTATATAGTGCTATGGGTCGATCGTGTCCCCCAAAAGTTCGTGTATTGGAAATTTGATCTCCATTGTAACAGTGTTAAAAGAGCGAAAAATCCAATTATGGCATTTGAAAGGTGGGGCCTTTAAAAAGTGATTAGATTGTGAGGACCGTGTTCTGGTGAATGGATTGATCCATTCATGGAGTAATGGTTGTGGTTCTGATGGCTTTAAAAGGACAGCAAGTGAGAAGGTTAACTCTTTGCTTAGCTCATTCTCACCATTTTACACCCTGCCTCATTGTAGAGAGTTTCCAGCAAGAACAAGGCCCTCACCAGAAGCATCCACTGGCCTCCAAACTGTGAGAAATAAATTTCATTCCTTTATAAATTACCCAGTTTCAGATATTCTGTTATAAGCAACAGAAATGAACTAATATAAATAGAAACATAATATATTAAACACATCACAGAGGTGCTCTGTTAGTTGCTGTGGGAATGTGTTAGCCTACTTTCCTAGTCCCCATCTCCCCGTCATGATCCCTGAGTCATGCTCATGAAACCTTCTGGGTTACTTGGAGTAATTTGAAAATCACTAGTCTAAATGGGAAGTTCCCAAATTCAAGAATTAGGCTGTAATAAAGTTTTTGTCTTTATGGGACAAAATAAGAGAAATGTTTAATGTTACTTACTACTTTTTCTTTGAGAACCCTATTTAAGACCTCTCTTTAAATTAAAAAAAAAAATTTTTTTAAATTATTTTGTAAGTTTCCCAGGTGAGGTAAAATATTGGTATAGATTATTTCTAACATCCCATTTCTAACTGCAAGTGTCGATCATTCCTTGACCCTGAGAGAAGGTGGCCTTCACTCACTGACAGTCTTTTCTGGGATCATCTCAGAGATTAAGCAGAAATATCCAAGTAATGTGAATTATTTAAGAGCCTCCTTCTCAGTCCCACTATTCCTTCTTAGTGAGCCCAACTCTTCAATTAAGTATAACTTTAGAATAGTCCATGGCATTTCTTGAGGCGAGTCCAATAGAACTACAGATATCAGAAAAGAAAGAGAAATTTGTTCTTGAGAAATCTTTCAAAAAGCCTGGTGAACTCGAGCCTCTATTATGTACTGCTGCTTGTGTACCACCCTTTCCAGTTAGTCGTCCAAACATTCCCCTCGTCTACTGTCATGGAAACTCATGTTGTACAGACTCTAGTGGAACCTGTAAGTATTACTATGTCTATTTTACAGAGGGGAAATGAGTCTCAGAGAGGTTAAATCATATTTCCAAGGTTTCTGATTAAATTAAAATTTATATTGGAATCCAGAGTAATGTCTCAAAAACCCTACCTCTTAGACATCATGCTTCTACTGAGAGGCATCAGTTTTCTTAAGGTCATAGCTATCCCGAAATGCCCGATAGATAGTAGTCATCTAAGGTCCAACATGAAGTAATGGGTACCGTCTTTGCTCCCTAGAAAGGGAAACAGAGATTCAGTGAGGTAAATACTATTTGAGGGAGCTGTCTCGATCAGAGCCTCAGACACTTGGCTCTACTTGTAAGGGTGTGAATGCAGAAGGGAGGAAAGGAGAAAAAGAGGATGCAAGAAGGAGCAAGTTACCATAGAGTTCCAGGCCCATAACAAGGCATGCTCAAGGTCAGGGAATAAGATTGTTATCTGAGCTGAAGCCCAAGAAGAGAACTGAATCTCAAGATTTTAGACACGAGGTCAGAGGAGTACTAACATTAAGAGTGACTCTACAGTGGGTGTCAGAGGACTAGGCTGGGTGGGATGATGGGTGGCTTAAGCCTCTTCTGCTTCTGGTGAAAACTGGCTCTAGAGTCTGGGACCTGCTGATGTGCATGCAAGGGTTAAGTGCCTACCTATGGGAAAGGAAATGTTGCAGAATCTTGGAACTGGGAATTCCTTGACACAAAGTCACTTGAGCTCTTTCCAGAAATGTCTTTCAACATGTGGTCATCTTTTCTTCCTGTGTAAGCAAGACCTTTTAGGCAGCTCTAAGTTTATATTGAAAAAAAAAAAAACCCTAAAATATCACTATAAAATTGGGTTTCATTTCTTAAAGAATTCTGAAATATTTTCAGTGTGTGTTGGGGATGGGGAAAGTGGAGAGAACATTGGGATTTATTTGAGAGAATTTACCTAAGAACTCAGCCTGGGTAGCATATTCTTTCCATATTCTGTGATATTTAACATTCTGAAGTCACTGCTGTGCCTTGATCTTGCTCCTTTGGAGGTTGGCCTCCTTAATAAGAAGTAAGGTTACTAGTACCTGCTTTGCATAACAATCAGGAAGAACACATTTAAAATTTTTAACTTTTAATTTTGAAATAACTGTTAGAAGAATAGACCGGAAGAACTTCACATGTTCTTCACCTCAAGGCCCCATTCAAATTTTTAAAAAATATTATTATAAGCATATTATTATTACAAATTGTGATTTTTCTTTATGTCCTTTACCCAACCTATCCTTCCCTCTGGCCGCCTCACCCCCATTCAAGGAATTGTTTAGGTCTTTTCTTTCTTTCTTAGCACCCAGTTATAAGTGAGAACATGTGGTATTTCTCTTTCCTTGACTGGCTTATTTCCCATTCAAATTTTGCCATCTGTGCCAATTCCTTTATAGCAAAATGACCCAATCCAGCAAGACAATGTTGTTGAGGTGACATTATTCCCCAGCCTAATCTACAAATTCAGTGCAATTCCTATCAAAATTTCAGCTGCCTTTTTGGGACAAATAGACAAGCTGTTTCTAAAACTTATATGGAAATATAAGGTACCCTGAGTAGCCAAAGCAATCTTGAAAAAGAAGGAAGTTGGAGGACTCATGCTCCCCAATTTTAAAATTTGCTAAAAAGTTATAGTAATCAGTGTGGTTGGTAGTGGCATAAGGATAACATATAAATCAATGTAATAAAATTAGCAATCCATAAATAAACTTTTACATTTATGGTGAATTGATTTTTTAAGGTTTTTATTTTATTTTTAATTGAAAACAATTGTATATACCTACAAGGTACAATGTGATGTTTAGATACATGTATACATTGTGCGATGATCAAATCAGGTTAATTAACCTATCACCTTGAATACTTATAATTTCTTTGCGCTGAGAACATTTAAAATCCACTCTTTTAGTATTATAAAATATGTAATACATTATTATTAACTATAGTCACTACGCTGATCACCAGAATATATCTCTCCTAAATGAAATTTGTATACTTTGACCAATATTTCCCCTTTCCTTGTCCATCCACCACCCCCCTGCCTCTTCTAGCCACCATTCTGCTCTCTATTTCTACAAGTTTGACTCTTTTAGATTCCACATATAAGTGAAGTCATGTGGTATCTGTCTTTCTGTGCCTGGCTTATTTCATTTAGCATAATGTCCTCTAGGTTCATCTATGTTGTCACAAATGACAGAATATTCTTTTTTAAGGCTGAATAGTATTCCATTGTGTATATAAATTTATATATAGTATAAATATATATTCCATATATATTACATTTTTTAAAATCTGTTTTTAATTTTTTATAATTTTAATTTATCAATTTACGATGCAGTTGATTTTCATGTCCCTTTACCAATTCTTCCTTTTCCTCCCTCCCTCTTCCCCCTCCCCCATCAACATCATATCGTCCATTAGTCTTAACAAAATCAAGAAATTGTTGTGATTGTTGTGTCTTCTTTTTAAAGGCTGAATAGTATTCCACTGTGTATATAAATTTATATCTCTCTATATAAATATATATTCCATATTTATTACATTTAAAAAAAATCAATTGATTGGTACTTTGGTTGTTTCTATATCATGGCTATTGTGAATAATGCTGCAGTAAACATGGAAAGGCAGACATCTCTTCAACATACTAATTTCAATTCCTTTAAATATATACCCAGAAGTGGGACTGCTAGATCATATGGTAATTCTATTTTTAGATTTTTGAGGGGCCTCCATAATGGCTGTACTAATTTACAATACCACCAACGTTGTACAAGGGTTCCCTTTTCTCCGTATACTTGCCAACACTGATCTTTCATCTTTTTGATACTAGCTAATCTGATAGGTGTGGCATGATATCTCATTGTAGTTTTAATTTGCATTTCTCTGATGATTTGGAGATGTTGAGCATTTTTTCATGTATATGTTGGCCATTTGTGTGTCTTTTTTTCAGAAATGTCTATTAGGTTCTTTGCCCATTTTTAAATAGGGTTATTTGTTTTCTTATTATTGAGTAATTGGAATTCCTTGTATATTTGGGGTATATGGTAAATTGATTTTTGACAAGGGTGCCAAGAATTTCTTCGGAGAACAGTCCTTTTAAAAATTGGTGCTGGAACAGTTGGATATCCACATGCAAAACAATGTAAGAAACAAACAAAAATTAATTCAAAATGGATCAAAGACTTAAATGTAAGAGCTAAAAGTATAGAACTCTTACAAGAAACCTGAAGTGTAAATATTTATGACCTTTGAATGGGCAATGGTTTCTTACATATGACACTAAAACTACAAGAAACAAAAGAGAAAATAGATTAATTGGACATCAGGAAAATTAAAAAAACATCTGTACTGCAAAGGACAGCTCAAGAGAGTAGGAGAAAATATTTTCAGTCATGAATCTGATAAGGGACTAGTATCTAGAATACATAAAGAACTTTTACAGATCAGCAAAAAAAGACAAATAATCTGATTAAAATACAAACAAGGATTTGAAGAGCCATTTCTCCAAACACGTACAAATGGCCAATAAGCATCTGGAAATCTCCTCAACATCATTAGCTATCAGGGAAATATAAATCAAAATCAAAATCAGATACCACTTAACATCCATCAGGATGGCTAAAATAAAAAAGACAGATGAGGTGTTGGCAAAGATGTAGAGAAATTGGAGCCTTTATACATTGCTGGTGTAAATGTAAATGTAAAAATGGTGTAGCTGCTTTGGAAAACAGTGTGGTACCTCCTCAAAAAGCTAAATATGGTGGTGGTGGTTGCACAACTTCGTGAATAGACTAGAAACCACTGGAATACAGTCATGAATTGCATAAGAAAGTTTTGGTCAAGGACAGCTGACATATATAACGGTGGTCCCATTAGATTATAATATTGTACATTTACAGTACCTTATCTATATTTAGATATACAAATACTTATCATTGAGTTACAATTGCCAACAGTATTCAGTACAGAAACTTTCTGTACAGGTTTGTAGCCCAGGAGCAATAGGCTATACCATCTAGCCTAGGCTTGTAGTAATACTGTATAGATTTGTGTAAGTATACTCTGTGATGTTTGCACAATGATAAAATCACCTAACAACACATTTCTCAGAATGTATTCCTGTCATTAAAAGATGTATGACTGTAAATACTTTAAAAATGTGAATTTTATGTTATGTGAACTATTTCTATAATAATAATTAAAAGATCCATTCAGGATCATGCATTGTCATGTTCTCCAGTCTCCCTTAAGGCAAAACATTTAAACAGTCCTTCCTTGGTTTTGAAAATTGTAGATCAGTGATTTTGTAGAGTGTTCTTGAATTTGAGTTTTTCTGATGTTTCATAATGATATATTCAGGTTGTACATTTTTGGCAAAGAAATGCCAAAGTTACTCAGTGTTCTTCACTTTGAATCCTTTCAGACAGTATACGTGATGTTGATTTGCCTATCGTTAAGGATGCTAACTTCAGTCACTTCAGTAAGGTAGTGTCGGTTTTCTCCGTTGTAAAGTTATTCTTTTTCTTTTTTTAATTAGTAAATATTTTGTAATGAGATTCTTTGAGATTATGTAAATATCTCATTTTTCAATGCAATTTTATTCATGCTATTGAGTTAAACAGGCATGTTCAAAAGAGACAAACTATATAAACAAATGTAGGTAATCTTTATATGTTCCAAATTACACATTCTCCTTTTCATTTGCTAGAATCAATTTCTAATGAACAGAAATGCTCTTATTTCTCAAACTGAAAAAAAACAAAAACAAAAGTTTACTGGTAAGAGAATAGAATTGTGGTTACTAGAGGCTGGGAAGAGGAGTGGGAAGGGGAGAAAAGGAGTGATTAGTTAATGGACACAACATTATATAGGAAAAGTAAGTTCTAGTGGTGTACAATAGTGCTAGGTATCTATAATTAACAATTACTTATTGTATGTTCTCAAATGGCTCAAAGAGAGGAGCTCAAATGTTCTTGTTACAAAGAAATGATAAAGTTTTATAATGATAAACATGCTAACTACCCTGATTTGATCTTCACACATTGTATATATGTATTTAAATATAACTCTGTGCTCATACATATGTACAATCAATACATGTAAATGAAAAATAAATTTCTTTAAAACAAAAGTTTACTCATCGTATGTCTTTAACATGCCAAGCATGTTGCAAAGAACATAATATATGCTTTTAGGTCTTGGTAAATATTGGAGAAGGATGGCCATATAGATCATAACCATCCCTTTCTTTTCTATAGGACTTTATAGTTTCCAAAGTATATTTACATGCATTATCTCACATGACTTTCAAAATATAAAGGCCAGGTTAAGTGTTCTCTTTATTTTTTAAGTAAGGAAAGAGATATTTGCACACTTAAAATGACCTGCCCAAGGCCACACACCCAATAAATATTCAGTTTTGGGGTAAGCACACAAGACTTTTGTTCTAGGGTCTGGTGTATGCTCCTGAATTGCTTGGTGGAGCTTTATAACACAGATGATGACGATAAGTTTGATAAAAACCACAATGAGGCAAAAGCTCATGATTACACAGAGAAGTGAGTAAAACTGAATAAAATCATTTCTTCTCCAAGGTCTAACCTTGGAAAACTAAAATTAAAGAAAAAAGTCCAATATACACTCATATTTATGGTAATTTAGCAGATTCCCATGTGGTGAAGATTTACTTTTCCTGAAAAAAAAAGAAGAAGAGAAATTTGATATATATATATGCCACAGTAAGAAATATAGCAGTCCCTCCTTATCCTCAGTGGATACATTCTAAGACCCCCAGTGGGTGCCTGAAACCACAGATAGTACTGAAGCCTCTACTGCATATACTATGTCTTTTCCTATGCATACATAATTATGATAAATTTTAATTTATAAATTAGGCACAGGAAGATTACCAACAATAATAATAAAATACAGCAATTACAATATAATGTAATAAAAGTTATGTGAATATGGTCTCTCTCTCCCTTTCTCTCTCTCTCTCAAAATATCTTATTGTACTGTACTCATCTTACTTCTTTTGATCAGTTGATCTGATAACCAAGATGACTATTAAGTGACTAACGGGTGGTAGAGTGTACAATATGGACATGCTTGATAAAGGAATGACTCACATCCCAGGTGAGACAAACTGGGACAGTGTGAGATTTCATGATGCTACTCAGCACAATGAACAATTTAAAACTTATGAATTGTTTATTTCTGGAATTTTCCATTTCATATTTTCAGACTGCAGTTGAAACCACAGAAAATGAAACCAAGGATAAGGGGAGACTACTGTATATATAAATTCCATTGATGTTAAATAGTAACACACTTCAGTGGGAACTTATTTTAGCTATTTCTATTTTTAGGTTGTATATTAGTCCATTTTCTGTTGCTTATAACTGAATTCCTGAAAATGAGTAATACATAAGGAAACAAAATTTATTTCTTAAAGTTTTGGAAGCTGGGAAATCCAAGGTCCAGGGAACACATCTGGTGAGGGCTTTCTTTTTGGTGGTGGCTCTGTACAGAGTCCCATAGCAACACAGGGTATCCACATGGCAAGAGAATGGAATGAGTAAGAGAACTAATCTGCTCACTTGCTCTCTGTATAAAGCCATCAGAACCACTCTCTGATAACCATTAAACTATTAACTCATTACTCCATGAATAGATTAATCCATTCATGAGGGCACAGTCCTCATGATCCAATCACCTCTTAAAAGTCCCACCTTCCAAATACCATAACAGGATTTCCCACCCTCTTAACACTGTTAACAATGGGGATTGAATTTCCAACACATGCTATGTGGGGGACATTCAACATATAGCAGGTTGTTACCATCATAATTCTTAATAATATACCTCTATTTCTTGGTTTATTAACTAAAAATAGCTGTTTATTGACTCCCATCTATGGAGGAAAAATTAATTTATATTCCCTTTCCATTCATTTCCTCTTCCCAATTCTTGACAGGTATAGCAAGACTTTTTAAAAATTCTGCTTATTACCTTTGTAACTTTATATAACATATTTTAGTCGCAATTTATATATAATCATCTTTAAACACTATCTCATAACCCTGTAAGTACCTTCTCTGTGTCTATACAAGGGGCCCTCAAAAAGTTCATGGAAATATTTGTTTTTTTAAATTCCATTTTTCCATTAATTTTTGAAGTATTCTCATATACTTTCCTTGATCAGCTTTTCTCTCTGAAGATCTGTCACCTCTATTTTTACTTTTACATCTCAAATATTAAAAATATGCATGTTCTGTTCTGCATACCACAATTATATCTTCTGTAATTTGCTTATAGTTGGATTCTAAAATTTGAATAGCAATAATTATCTTTAAACATCATTCACAAATATTAAAAGGATTCTGGGAATTTATCTATTATTGGCCAAATCTGGACTTCATTTTCAGAAAGTTTGGGGATCTGTTGTACCTAGTGAGTTTTGAGAAATATTAGAAGGTAAGGGTCACCATTATCACCACTCTAGTGTCTGCTTAGGATGTAGTAGAGACTGAAGGTGCTCAGGTCTCCAGTGATGCTAAGTGTTTCCTAAGCTTTTTTAGCAAGTGTGAAGAACAAACATTAGTGAGACCCTGAGCCAGCATACCCATCTGCCACTTATGGTTCTACAGTTTTGTCTGTTGTTTTTCCTTGGGAGCTTCTTTTACCTCATCTGAAAAGTGAGGTGAATAATACCTACCTCATGGTGCTGTGTAAGGATTACCAAAACAGGAGATGTGAGAGCATTTTGTGAACTATAAAGTGTTTAACAGATGTTATGTACTGGGTCATATTATAGTAGAAGGAATTTGATTCCCAGGGGTTGTAAGGAGTTATGGTAGATGAAACTCTAGAAATAACATTTGGACCCTGGATTGCAGGTCAGTGACCTGGGTTCTTGTCTTGGTCTTCCACATAAACAATAAGGTGTTTTCAAATTTTGGAGTTCATTGTTTCCATCCATAAAATGAGGCTGTTGGCTGACTCTCTTCCAGTCCTGGCAATCAGTAATTTGAAGTAGAGGTACATATTTTGCCCAAGTTCCATATCATGGTTCTATTGATATCTTGACCTGATCTTCCAGTACAGTTGGCAGGAATTGTCATAAGTTTTTCCATCTGTACCACACGTGAGGGTGAAGATGAGCTCACAGTGTCAGAGTGTGCCTGTGTCATGGTCATTATATCTATCACAATGCAGGAGGAAGAGTTTTCATGTACACAGATGGTAGTCTGTAGTGGTGAAATAAGCATATGGGCTATGATGTCCAATGGTCCGCGTAGGATTGCTAACTCACTTTGTGGTTTTCTGCAAATTCCTTACCCTTGCCAAATCTCAGTGGATAACGGGACATGTTTCATAGTTTATTTGAGAGGAATAAGTAAAATAATAAGCATAAAACTTATTTCATAAGGTCTATTATAAAATCAGTGTTCACTAAGTGTTAGCCATTGTTACCTTAGGTTATTTGTAAATTAGACAAAAGAAAAATCACTAGGGCTTCTGAATAATGTGAGATCATTTTGAAGAAATAGTTTGAAATACCTTGATTTTTTCTCCTATAAATTGAGTACTGCAAACTATTTCCTGCATTTATTCATACAGTAGGAAACATATTTAATACTTTCCTTTATAGGTAAGTAATAATTTAGGGAGATTTCAACTTTTCCTTTCATTCTTTTTCAAAACTGGTTTTTGCTCATGGAGTTCATATATTAGACATAAAATAAAGATGTTTTCATTATAGCTTATTTTCCCTAGATTTTAAGTCAGGGATAACATATTGGTGTTGAAATCAAGATAGCATTGTGAAAAGAGCACTGGACTTGGGTCCTGATTCCTACTTAGGCTTTCTAGCTTCACTTCTCTCATTTGTTTTTTTTTTGTTTGTTTTGTTTTTTTAAAAAGGATGACACCAGCCCTTCCTATCTCAAAAAATAAAATTAGTAAATGTTCATGAAAATGTTTTATAATTAACAGAATTCTATTAGAAAACAAGATTTAAAAACTTAAACGGATACAGTAACTTCAAAACAACTTTTACAATACTTTATAGACAGTTAATTGATACAATCAAACTAATCTTGTGTTTGGTATCACCAAGAAGATTTAGGAAAAAAAGAAAACAGTGTTGAAAAGATAAAGACAAGAATTTGCTGTTTAAAATTATTTGCAGACAAGTGATTTGCTAAATATATAGTCAATATCAAGAACTGATTTTCATTTCCCATCACACAATTTTGTTATATGATTTAGCACTCACCTTATCTCCACTAAGCATGCTCCTAGACTTTATGGATAACAGACAGGAAATGCTCATGAATGACCAGAGACTGACTCACCAGAGGAAAACCAAAATGCCTGAATAAGGAGACTCCAGTAAGATATGACCATCATTGTAGAGAGAGTTGTTTCTTTACTGTGGGTGCTGTGTTTAGTGGATGTTCTGGCTAAACATTCCTGTCAAAGGACCTTTTTACACCCATTTGCACATAGGCTGCCCACTTGGGTTGGGGATGGGCTGTATGGGCCAATTAGCAAGAGAAGTGGAAGCTGGGTTCAGTTCCCATTTGCTGAAAAGGACTCTGGTGAACAGCCACGGTTCTGCCACATTTGGCCTAGATCAAATTTTACCTTCTCCGGTAGCTATTTACTGTTAATTTCATACAGTAGTGATTTTGCTTTCTACAGGGATCCTATTATATTGAGCTGGGTCAAATATCTGTCTCTGAATTTTCTTATTATTTTTTAATTTTTTGCTGCAGAACAAGTCTTAATACATTTAAAAAGACTAAGATCATAGAAGATAATAGAAAATATGTTCTGTGACCACAATAACAGAAGGAAATTTAGAAAATTCACAAATGTGTGGAAATTAAACAACAATCTCCTAAATAAATATGCACAAAAGAAAATCACAGGGAAATTAGTACATTGAGATAAAAATCAAAGTGCAACATATCAAAATTTATAGGATGCAAGTCTCATGCAGTGCTTACAGGAAAATTTAAACATCTAAACACCTATTTTAGAAGTAAGAAAAATCTCAAATCAGTAATGTAAACTTTTACCTTAAGGAAATAGAAAAAGAAGAGCAAACTAAACCAAAAGCAAATATAAGTAGGAAATAACAAAGATTACAACAGAAATATATGAAATAGGGAATTAAAAAACAATGCAGGAAAACAAAGAAACAAAAAGTTGATTCTTTAAAAAGATTGACAAAATTTCCAAACCTTTATTGAAACTGACCAAGAAAAAAGTTAGAAGACCAAAATTGCCAAAATCAGAAATAAAGCAGGGGTATTATTATATTGTTATTATGGTTTTTTGTGGTGGTAAGATTTAGTTTTTTTCTCTTGCTCGCTGGCATTTTTGTTCTACCAGTGGGTTTTGTTCTTTCTTGTGTATTTGTGGTAGTGATTACTGTTTTTTGGATTCCAGATGTAGGACTTCCTTGAGGATTTCTTGTAAAGCTGGTCATGTGGTGGTGAACTCCCACAGTTTTTGTTTGTCTGGAAAATACACTATTTCTTGCTCATTCCTGAAGTTTACTTCATATCCTTGCTGGGTATAGTAAACTTGGCTGGCAGGTTTTTCTTTTAGTATTTTGAATAGATATCCCATTTTCTTCTGGCTTGTAGAGTTTCTTTTGAAAAGTCTGCAGTTAGTCTGATAGGGGCTCCCTTACATTGACTTGACACTTTCCTCTGCTTCTTTTATTCTCTCTTTGTCTTTGAATTTTGCCAGTTTGACTATACTGTGTTTTGGAGTCTGTTTGAAGGTCTGTGTCTCTCCCTATACTTGGGAAATTTTCCATGATCATTTCATTGAATAGGTTTTTCAATGCCTTTTCCTTCTCTTCCCCTTTTGGAACACCCATAATTTAAATGTTTGTGCACTTAAACTTGAGCCCTCTTAGATTTTCTTCAGTTTTTAAAGTTCTTTTTCCCTAGTCTACCTGGGTTATTTCAAAAAAGCTATCTTCTATCTTCAAGATCAGAAATTCTTTCTTCTGTTTGTTCTAACCTGCTGCTTAAGCTCTCAGTTGTGTTTTCTTGTTTTGTTAGTGAATCTTTCAGTTCCATGAGTTCTGCTACATTCTTTTTTAAGGTATTAGTCTTTTCGTAAATTTCCTCCTTCATATCCTGGATTTTTTTTTTTCTTGTTTCTTCATGTTGTCTGAGGCTTATCATATCTCAGGGAGTTTCCCTAAGATTGTTGCTTGGAAGTCCTTTTCAGTCATTTCAACGGTTTCCTCCTCTATAGGGTCTGGTATTTGTGAATTACTGTATTCTTTTGGTGGTGTCATATTTTCCTGGGTTTCCATATTTCTAGTATCTCTACATAGATGTCTGGTCATCTTGTAGAGCAGTTGCTTCTTCTATTACTCTGGAGTGGATCTGAGCAAAGCTATCCCCTTCTTTTTCCAGTCTCACCTGTTTACTCCCCTTGTGTCAATGCAGTCAAGTGTCCAGAAGGCCACCTGCATGGTGTCTATGGCTACTACTGTGGCAACAAGTTGCTTTTGCAGAAGCTGTGGCTGTGGCACTAGCTGTAGTGGGCTACCCATGTAGAAGTGGTGTTTTTGTACTCTCTCTTGCCTGCTTCTGGTTGAAGGTGGCTGCCCTAAGCTCCTGCTTAGGACCCCAGGCATTGCACTTTTACCTGCTTCCAGGTGGATGGGGCTGCCCTTGACTCCTGCCTAGGACCTTGGGCATTGCTATCTTTGCCTCTATCACTGAATTTTCTAATTCTAAATGTATACCAATTAAAAATTTTGATCATTTAGGGCCTTCCTCAGTTCTATTGAATTACAGTCTATGGGGTGAGGTTTTGGCATGTTTATTTTAATTAGTGTCTCATTATTCTTATGCAATAAGCCTGGTATTTGCAAACACATGAGGTTTCATTCCAATGGTGTTTCTATATTATAATTATTATCCTTGGTTCATTAGGCTGCAATAATAGAAAGGATTAGTAGAGAGGTGATAGTTTTGATTTCCCTGCATCTGTTGGACAAAAATTGGGGTGATTAGTCCATTAGTAGATTACAAACCAGCATATTTTAAGGTAAGCAATGCCTAATTGTAGTAGACCCAGGCAAGATGGTTCAGATTAGAAATATGTAAAGAAAATAAGACTTGAGAAATGGTTGGATTAACTGGAGATTTTTATCCTAGAGAAAATAAATTTTACTGGAGACAGAATATTCATCTCCAAGTATTTGAAAGCCTGTGAATTGGTAAAAGGATAAACTTCTTTATTTTATAGTCTCATTGTCTCTGATGGTTGACAGCTTCGTGAATGTAGTTTTCAGCTCTAGACAAGTAGAGCATCCTGACAATCAGACCTTTACAGCAATGAACATGCTTCCTCATGGAGCAGTGATTTTTTTAATCCATGTTCTAGTAGAGCTGGGCCCAGGAGATATTATGGTACGTTTATGAAAAAAATTGGCTGGAAAACCCTCATTCTAGGAATGACTTCTTGGAATAAGAGGTTTCCTTTTGAAGAACTTTGGAAAAGAGACCAATGTAAAGAACTTGCATGGTACATAGACTAGTTCCCCGTGGCTAAAGACTCCAGTAGAGGGTAAGGTGTTCATTGTATTTGTGTGTGTGTGTGTGTGTGTGTGTGTGTGTGTGTGTGTGTGTGTGTATTGTGTGTATGTGCATGCGTCCATGTGTGCATGTGTTTCTTGGAAGCCATTTGGAATGCTTTGTAAAAAATTTTCTCCTGAACAACAAGACCTTTATGTTCCTCAAGTTTTTATAATTGAGATTTTTTATCTATGAAACAAATACAAGCAGAAGTAAAGGTAAACTTTCTGGGAAGACTCTTTTATTGACATATAAAAAGAAGCCAGCCTGTCACTGAGGCATGAGTTTGCAAGGGAAACACAGTGACTTTCTCCATTCAGTAAAGATGATTCGGGATCTAGCTCTGCTCCCATCCAGAACATCAAGGAAGATGAAGGAAAGTCAGTCAGAGCCCAGGGATGATGAAGATGATGATGAATGTATCACTGCTCTCTAGCCACATCCATGGAGAAGTTAGCAACTTCCTTCATGAAGAAACTGAACTTTTCCATTACTTTTCCTAATGAAAGACACAGTTAACAACATTCATTAACACTAGAGGAGATTTTATATAATATTGGAGCTGAAATGAACTATAGAGGTTATGAGTCAAAACCTTGTTTTGTAGATGAAGAAACTGAGTCCCAGAAAAGAAATATCCTTGCCACTGGCAGTTTCTGACAGAGGCAAAAGCAGAATTTCCCTATAATTTCCAGAAATAGATTTCCAGTGATAATTTCTATCTACTGCCTCCTATGATCTCAGAGTCTACTGATCACCCAGTGTCTTAAAAAAACAGAAGGAGGACTTTGACAATGGAAGTTCAGGTGTCCCGTCCCTCAGCTTTCCTGGTCAGCAGCTGGATCCCGCCTCAGTGAGGAGGAGTTCCAACGTGTTTACCTTTAAGTGTCTCTTGAACCCAGCTAGTTTTTTGGCCCAGGGCCCAGTGTATGTCAATGCTAGAGAATCTTTCCTTTTGTGAAATAAAACTTTATGAAATAAAAATGTAGACGCGTCTTTCTCGGCTCAGGGCCTAATCTGATATTCTACCTTGTTCAGAACATCACCACTTAAGATAAGTGGCCAAAATTCATCCAGTGACCTAAAAGAGAGTTAGCAATGATCAAAAGGACTTAGTGTGAGACAGTAAATGTTAAGGTGCATACCTTGCACCAAAGAAGTGACATCTGCCTAGTTTACATTTCTTCAAAAACTCTATGAAGGCCAAACAAAATACCTAAACAAAACATGTCCATGGAATTCTGGTCCATGTACTGACAGCTTGCATCCCTTAGGTTAGATAAAACAATCATTTTGGTAGCCTTCTTCATGCTTAAAGCTACAGATATACAGAGCCTACAGGAAATTGAGGTTAAAGGACCTCTAGCCAAGTTTGTCTAAGAATCAAGCTATATGAAGGGTGTTAAGAATGTTAGATGTCATATAGGGTAACGGTTTTCAAATACTTTTTGGTGTGGAATTCAGGACCCTTTCTTCAAACAAGATATTGTATGGAAATCCACTACTTAAAATAGTCAGAAGCTGAACTTGGAGCTGGAGACCTCCCCAAATGGTCCCCTTAACCCCTTTGGTGACTCCTGATGTGCCTCTACAGATCCTCTGGACTCTGGGGAACAGCAGTTTAAGAACTCATGGTCTTGTTGGATTTCCACAGTTGACAGACAGGAATTGGAGATTCTTTGATAGGATAGGACTAGTCCAAGCTGGCAGAGCAGGTAGCCCAACCCTGGTTTGAGTGTGACAGTCAGTTTTCTATTCCCACCTGCTGTTGTGGGTGGGAATAAGTACAGTGTATGGAGAGTTAAGCAGGCATCTGGAAAAAGGAGGAATTTGTAGTGGAGAACACTAGCCCCAGATCTCACTTTCTTGCTATGAGGTACTTACAAGCTCTCGGTACACAAGTGACATTCATTCCCATAGGTGATGTAGTCAGAACCACAAACTGGCAGGTATGTGATGGGGCAGGGGATGGCCACTACTGGGTACTTCTTATAAATGCTGCAGTCCACCTGTGTCAGACATAAGAGAATGTCCTGCTTTTCTCCCAGATCTCAAGCTAGGCTACCCTGGCCTTTAGTAGACAGGCTACAAGAGTTCCAGATTAGGTATTCTGATGCTGCTGTGGCTGCTTCTATTTGTACTAATATTACCACTATGATAAATATTGTACTACTAGCACCACTTCCATTTTTCTTCTACACTCAGTGAGCAGTTATTGAGCATTTCTGTGCCATTCACTAAACTTAAATCTTATGTGAATTTTCTTTGTTTAATCTTCAGAACAACTGATAAGATAGGTTCTACTCTTACCTTTATTTAGATATGGGGAAATTAAAGCTTAGATAGAGAGATAACTTGTATAAGGTAAATGCTGGTAAGTGGTAGAGTTGGGATTTGAATCCAGAGTCTGGGCAATTAATCAAGGTAACTGCCCTGTCTCTCACATGTTGTCCCTCCATGAATATTTCATCAGCCTCTCATGGAAGTCAGCTCTCTCTCCTTTAACTCTGGATTTAATTTTTTTTTTTTTTTTTTTTAGGATGTGATTATTTATGTGCATGTCATATTTTTTCAACTGCCTTCTGGAGAGCAGAGGTCATTTTTTCATATGTGTTTGTCTTCCCCTTTAATCCCCCTAAACATATTGAATTAATCCTACATATTTGCTGACTAAGTGACAGTCAATAGGAGTTGAAATTAAAATGTTATTCAAATACTCACCGTTGTTAAAGACAGACTGGTGGCTTCTGAAAAGATATAGACGGAAATGTTTAAAATAAAGCAATACCTTGAAATCTCATTAATTAATGTAAGTTTTGTCCTATAATTAAAGACTTTGCCCTTCCTCTGGCAGTGAGTCTCAGCACACTCCCTATCCTTAAGCAGAAACCCAACTGTTTGCTGAGGAAGTTGGACAGCCAGTGGGTTTGGTAAACTCTTGATTCAGGCAGTGGAATTATCCAAATTTCCTCCCTTTATTGAACAAATGATGTTTTTTGGAGCTGACATGTGTTTTATAATCGCTCATAGTCATATAGCAAGAAGAGGTATTGCAGTCACCACTACTAAGAGCCTGAAGCACCATCTTTGATATCCTCCCCCTCCTAATTGATATAGAGGAATGTAATGGAATTTCTTTAAGATGTTAGAAACTTATTTTAATTAAGTAATTTTTCACTATGTAGAAGTATCATTGTTAACTCTCAGATTTTAAAGAATTGTGTTTTATTTTGATCCTCCTAAATTGATTTGGGTAGACATCCAAGTATTTCTGGATCTTTGCACTGAGGAATAGTATCTAATAGCACAGACAATGTCCTAATGAAATAGAAGACTTATGGAGAAATTAGATCATTCTTTGTTGTTGTTTCATGAATGCAAGTAAGAATCCTTGAAAGGGTTGAAATTAGACTCAGTCCCTCAAATTGCAGCCAGAACATACAATCCTCCCTTCCCAGGACAGGGCTATTTCTATTACAATCCAGTACAGTTTAAATCCACACAACCTGACATTTCCTTCAGATGCTCACATCCCAGGAAAGATTATTGGATAAGGTTTAAGGTTAATGGCTGTATGGGGCATTGTCCACCTTTAACTCACCTGAATTGCTGCAGAAATGGGTCACTATACAGAGTAGAAGGAGAGTCCCAATGATTTTCATGATGGAGATGGTTGTGACACAGAGGCTGCTCTGAGATTGTCGCCACAGTAAGCCCTGCCCTAGGAAAGGAGTCATACTTATATGGCAAGGCTTGGTTTATTTACCTTTCCTGTGAGGTCATCCAGAGTCAGTGTTGGCTCTGGGAGAACCTCACAGCACGGTGTCACACCCTAGGCTGTGTTGAAATTCTTGTCACTTAATTGCTACTTCCTATCTGAGCAACAAATTGGTTATTTGAAGTGAGGAGTGTTTTTCTGTCTGTTTCATAGGTGGAGACTGTTAAGAATTCTAAACCTCATATAGTAGAAGAGATTAAATATGGGCTGCTTGACCTAGTTATGAAATAAGTGAAAATTTAAAACTTCCTTTATTCCATTAAAATGGAAGATATTAAACCCAGATTAGACAGATTGTACCTATGCTTATATTTTGGCTCCTGGAAAAATATCGTTTTATTTTTGAGGTAATAAATCTATGAAGCAAGCTGGAACTTAGTGGAAGGAACAGTGACCATAGCATTTATGAGGCTTGGGGAAGGACATTTACATATTAGCTTTGACATTTTTCTCCTGTGTGATCTTGTGTAAGTCATTTATACGCTGTGAACCTGTATTAATCAGGAGGGCTTGGTTATGATGAGGTAACATATAATCCCAAGGCTTTTGTGACTTTAAATAACACAAGTTTGTTTGCTTCTTACTCAAGCTACACATGTATGTATGGTGGTCAGCTGATGGTACTACATTGCCTTCACTCTGGATGCCATGTGGACAGAGTAGTCACTATTTAGAGTACTGTTGTCCAAGTAAGACAAAGGTGAGTTCTCAAGGATTCCCCTTTCCAGCAATAAAATATTCCAGCCCAGAAGTTACACCACTGTCACTTCCCCTCACAGTGATTTGGCTGTCGTGTGTTCTCCTCCAACCACAGAGGTTACAGAGTTAGTGTGATTATGTTAGCTTGTCCCCTGAAGGCCTGAAGGGGGAGAAGTGGAATAGTTGACGAACAGAACAGAGACCACCCCAGAGACTGAATTTCATGCCCTGTCCAGTGGTCTTCTTGTTAGCCACAACAGAATTTATATAATTGGAGCATTTGCATGAAAGCCTGTTCTAAAGAGCAGTGCATTTAATTATGTTATTGTGATTATTACTATTATTGACAAGTCAAGAGTAGATGCTATGGATTGCTGACATTAGATGATAGGCTGTAGTGTCCAAGCACAATTGTCCAAATGACTGCCGTTTGTCTATTGAGCTTAAGGACATATGTGTGAAAACCTGGGAGAAGCAGTGACTATTCCATCAGTCCATTGCTTAGCAGGGTTGTTTTAGTGCATTCTGAAACACAGCCTTTACAAAAGATATTGAGTGAATAATAAATGACATCACATGACCCCCTAAAATTTGAACTCTTACATCTGTTTGGGAGGCTATATAACCTAGTGGTTAAGAACATGGCCATTGAGTCCAGTGATCTCATTTGGAATGTTCCTTCTTTTTTTAAAATTTATTTATTTTTAATTTTTTTTCTTATTGAAACATAATTGACTGTACATATCTGTGGCATACTACATTGAATATCAATACATGTGTGCAATATGTGGTGTTCAAAACAGGATAATTAGTATATACAACACTACACAATGTAATCCTTTTTTGTGGGTCTTTGCCAATTTCTCACTAAACCTCCCTCCTCCTCCTCCTTTCCCACCTCTGGTAACCTCAGTTCTGTTCCCTGCTTTTGAAAGTTCAAAGTATTGCTGTGATTATTGTAACTTTTTTTCTTTTTTAAATTTTATTTAATTTTTTTAGCTCCCACTTATGAGTGAGAACATGCGGTATTTCTCTTTCTGTGCCTGGCTTATTTCTCTTAAGATAATTTTTTCTAAGCTCATCCATGTTGCAGTGAATGGCAGAATTTCATTCTTTTTTATGGCAGAGTGGAATCTTCCTTCTAAAAAATGTTAACTGTGTGCCTTTTAGTATGTAGGTTAATCTCTGGATACTTTAATTTTCTCACCTTTGCAACAGAAATAATATTTACCTCACAGGGTGTTTTGAGTGTTAAATGCAATTTTATACACACACACACACACACACACACACACACACGTGCGTGCATAAAATCTCTTATGGATGTGCGCGCGTGCGCGCATGTGTGTGTGTATCCGGATGCCAAGCTCATACTTAGATCTTGATATATGATAGTTAATGATGTTATGTGATCTTCATAATAACTCATCAAGGAAGGAATTTTTATTACCCTAATTTTACCAGTGAGTAAGTTGAGGCTCAGAAGATTTAAGTAATCTTCCTAAGATTATAATACCAATTAATGGAGGAAACTGTGCTGAGTTCAGGCATGGAAAAGAAGTGAAGTGAAGGTTCTAATAAAGAGAGATAATTGTAAGTTTTACTCTTTGGTATCAAAGTTTTAAGAGAATGAATACTGAGAAAAAGCCATTATGTTTCAAGATGAAGTGCCTTTATTGCAGTTTGAAAATGCAATTTTAGCAAAGAGGAGTGAGAATGAGACCAAAGGTTGATCATGAGGATGTGGAAGAATAGGATCACAGAATCATTTTTAGGTGTTTGATAGTCAAGGAGAGGAGGGGAATGGAAAAATCTGAAGATTCAGCAAGGTCTAAGACAGACCGAGCATGTGTTAAAGACAAAGGAAAGAAGAAACTTGAGATACATGACTAAAGCTAATTAGAGGTGTATAGAGAAAGGAAATAAGGTTAATAGCATAGATGGACACTATTTCCTCTGATGCAGGAGACAGAGAAGAGTAGATGAATGTAGAGACACATAGTTTAAAAAGTAGGGAAGGAGAGATGAGGGAGGACCCAATGTAAGGAAGAGTATGGCTGTTAAATGCTGGGATTGCTTTTTTGCAGTGGAAGAATTGGGTTGGTCTGAAAGCTTGGGAAAGATGGGGAAGGCGTGCCATAGACATCAATGGGAGCATCTCAGATAGTCAACAATGGATATAAAGATTGATGGCCACTAGACAAAGTCAGCACTAGATTTCAGAAAGCCCCATCAGTACAATGCTGCATATTTCTTCAACGTTCTTTATGATACTGAGTGAGAAATGAGGAACAATGATTTTATGGATAGGGAGTGGGTACATCATAGACTTGAGGGGACATAAAGACTATGTTAGGAGGTGACAAGGCTTGGACGAGTTAAGTGTTCCAGAAGGTTCTAATGGACTGTGTAAGGTATAAACAGTTAAGTATTTAGAGGTCAAGGCTTAGGCAAAATGCAAACTTAGTAAGTGTGGGGAGTGTGAACAATTGTTTATGTAGGCTGGGGCTAGGAGGCAAAGGGTCATATTTAATTTCTTAAGGGTGGAGCTGAGATAATGATCCAGTGTATCCAAAGATAAAGTAGATAAAAGATGGGTAAAGATAAAGATCTCTGGGTTCAAAAGGGTGAGGAACAGTGAGGTCAAGGAGTCAGGTGTAGGTTGCTTTGGATTTTGGCAGCTGTTTACATGGAGAGGACATTTTCAAGCAGGACACCAAGTCACAAATTATGAAGGATTCTTTTTAGATTAGAGATGAAGCCTGTGAAAATGAAAACCAATCCATTTCAGGCTGAGGGCCGTTTGTTCATTCCTTCTTATATTCCTGCAAGGGGGGAAATCTTGAGGCCTTGTAAGAGAGGATCACTATGGCTGTGGTTCCACACCAGGGAAGGAAGGATAAAATTAATGCAGAACAACATAAAAATGAAGTAAAGCTGAGAATATTTGGGGGTTTCTTCCCTAGTAGATTTAGAGTGCCACAAGGAAGAGCAGGATGAACCATTAGAGGGTTAGAGAAGGATGAGGTAATTAAATTGGAGAAGGGCCTGAATGAAGAGTTCTTGAGTCAGTTAGCTGGAGGGAAATAGGGAAGCCATCACCCTTGCTGGGCAGTAATCCAGGTATAGAATAATGGCTGTAGGAATGGAAAGTTATAATAACAAAATTAACCATATATTAAACACTTACTATGTGCTAGAACTGCTGCACCTGCTGTATACATTATCTCTTCTAAAACCTAAAACAATCTTATGAGATAGGTATGGTTATCCTCCCTGTTATTTAACAGAGGCAATAGGGACTTAGAGAAGTAGCTAGTTTAAGGCAAAGAGCTGGTGATTTTTAATCACTCTGGAATATTGCCTTTAAATCTAATCTAAGAGGTAGATTTGCAGACATATTGGACACTGAAATAATAGGAATAAAACTGGCAGAATCACAGCAGTTAGGCAGGACAATTGATGTTTTAAATGAGCAGCAGAGGGAACTGAGCACTGGAGTAGAGTGAGTGGCATTTTCATGTGTGAGGATCATCTGGAAAGAGAGGGGATGACTAAGAGCCAGGAGCCAAGGGTTTCTGTCCTGTCTCCCACCCCCATCTATCTAAGGAACAATGTTGTGAAGTACCTTCTCTACTTCGAGCTCTCTGCTTCCCTTGCATTTAGTGAGATTAGTCTAGATTGATGCTTCAGGATTCAAATTAAATATCCACCCTCAGAACCCTAACATATACAACAATAAATAAGGCTTAGGAGTGAGGCTAGGTGGGAAAGAGAGGCTGAAATGCTACCACTTGATTCTGTTTTTCCCTCCTCATTGCTTCACCAGCCCCCCTCCCAACCCCCAGGGCTCTTTTGCCCTTGACACACAGCAAACACACTACCCAACACCCTCAAGGCCTTCTTATGACAGTTTTTAAATTGCTGGTGTAGATTTGGCTGGACTAGCTCTAGTCTTTGTCTTTCCTCTTCTTCCTTCCAGCATTTGGGAGAAATATCTGTTTTACATTAGTGAATATAAAAATATAAGTAAAGCTTACTTCACTGGAACTTAAACAGTCTCCCCCACTTCTTTTTTCCCAATGACTCAGAATCATCTTTAAGTCAAAATCGCTCTGCTGTCTGAGTGAGCAAAGGCCCCTTTATAGTTTCCTTTAGCAGAGAACGCCGTGAAATAAATATACCCCTTGAAGCTCAGAGAACCTCTGCCTACTCCTCCTTAGCTGCTACCACCACTGCACCAATACAAGGGATACACTGTAAGTAAAATATAACTTTAACATGCGCAACGTGCTTCTGTACAAATGCTTGCTAAAAATGAGAAAACATAACTAATGCCATTTTAAGTAAGGCAGCTTCTAAGGGGATATGCAGAGGCCAGGCAAGTCAAGGCAGGCCCAGGCACGCTAAATTCCAGGAAAGGAGTAATCACCACCCGGTTCCAGGAACTGACCAGTTCCTTATCTAGAGGCCACCTGGCCACAAGGAAGATAAACGATTGGGAAATACACTATTCCTTATTGGTGTGCCAGCCCGCTAAAGCCCACCAATAAATCCAAAGGTCACCTCTGATAACCTGTAAACAGTAAACAACTCATCCTGTTGCCAAAGTCTGCCTAAAAAAAAAACTGTATAAAAAGTGCTTGTGTTAAGGGCTCATGGTTGCTTTTGTCTTGAATGCTGAGTGACCCCAGCATGCTGGAATAAACTCCTCTTGCTTGATTGCAGTGGTCTCTGTCTCGTGGTCTTTGTGAGGTGAGCCATCCCGATGTGTGGGATTTGTACACGGTGCACAAGTCTTACAGCACCAATCCTAGCAGTGCTCAGACATAATTTATAAAAAGATTTATCAGTTAACCAAAAGGCTTTATTAACTAAGGTTATATCTACACACTTTAAGATGGATTTTGCATAAATATAGCATATTCAGTCCAGATGGCCCAGGGTAGAAATAAATAAGAAAAATAGTACTTAAAACATTATTGAAATAACTTTAGATTTTTTTTTTTCCTGGAGAAGAGAAATTTGATCATGCATTGAATAGAAGACAGAATATGCATCTTCTACTGTTAATCGGGAGAGAGAGTAAAGGCCTTCTGTTTTGTCGTAAAAAGCTCTGATGGTTGAAAGCATCGTGAGTGTAGGTTTGGATTCAAGGTAAGCAGAGCTTCCTAACAATCAGACCTCTATAGCAGTATTCATGCTTCATCATGAAGTGAATTTCCTAGCTGTGGGAAATCCTGGTAGATGCTGGCCCTTTAGGAATATTGTGGAGTAGGTCAGACATGGTTTAGGTGGTCTCTGATTCCTCAGCCAACTCTGAAAGCCTGTGACAGTACTGAAATTAGGCTCTCAGTCAACACATCTTGGATTTAATTGACTTTGCTTTACTCATGTTTGATATGATGACAAAGATTCTCTCCTTGACTCCTCAACTTTGGCCTATAAAAACTGCAGACTCAGCATAAATGATTTTGTCCATTCCCCTTCCCCGCCCCCGAACACAGTAGAGACTTGAACAAACTGCAGCTTTTTAATTGCTCAGGGGCATATTCCTAGCATGACCCCAGACCCCTTAAAATGTCTGCCTGAGAAAGCTCAATGCTACCAGTAGAATTTACTGTTTGTTCTAGCTAAAACCTGGTGATAGGCATATAGACCTCTAAACCCCTCTTAAAGCAGTTACTTTAGAAAGCTTGGAATCATAAGTCCTTTGTCTGTCCTCTGAGATGTAAACTAAAAACTGTTTCCTCAAGGGCCTGAGAGATGTCTTTTTGAAATGCAAACATCAGGGAGATAACTTTCCCGGTTGCTCCCAGTCCCCATGGAACGTAAGGCCCTGACCTCCGTCGGTGCCTTGCCTTGACTCAAATCCCTGCCTCCCATCACAGTCACAAAGACACAAGAAGTTTGTTTCTCCTCTGGATAAGGGCCAGTTAATAAACCCAGATGGCTTGGTCATATTAACTAACCCCTCCCTTTTCCTGCTTTTTGTAAATTGCCACTTCCCTGACTCTGCTCAAGCCCTCATTATTCTCTACTCTGAGTTCCCTCAGGTTCCCTTTAAAATGCCATCATCTCTGCACATTAGATATGCTAATGACTGTCCCTTGGTTCTAATTAAGAAACTTCAGGCTAGTTCTAAAATTTCTGGATATGTTTAGGGCGCTGCACATAATAAGTGTTAGTATATGGTAAGTAGAACAGCTTTGCAAGATACAGTATTTTGGGCTAATCTTTTTTATACAAAAAGATAATATGCCTGAAATCTTTTTATATGCTTGTCTCCCTATTGTAAGGTCTTATTTCTTTTTTCCCTAAAATTCCTGGTCAGCTGTTCTCCCCCTCTCACCAGTCTGGGGTCTGAAATGGGAATGGAAAGGAGTGGATAGTTTCATGTTTGAAATGGAGAGAACGTGGCATCTGTGGGGGAAGGGTAAAAACTGCTATGAGATAGTAAGAATAGTGTAGGAGTATTGGAGGAGGTCATGACAGTACTGTAGCATATTGTTTAACCCTGATTTCCAGGAAAAGTGAACCTTCACTCAGACATGTGTTTTCCTTCCACCTGGCCTGGTTGCCAGGCTGGAATGACTGATAACTTCAGAGGCTTCCATGGTCCTGTTTGGAAGATTCAATCTCTGTGGGTGCTTGGCAGAAGGTGTGAACAGCAGCTTCTTCTCAAAGTGTTTTCACGCTTTGCTTTTTTTCTTCTTTATTTTTTTCAGCTGACAAATAAAAATTCTATATTTCAATGGTGCACAATGTGATGTTTAGAAATTTGTATACATTTTGGAATGGCCAAATCAAGCTAATTGATGTATGTATTACCACACATATTTATTTGTGGTGAAAACACTTGAAATCTACTTTCTTAGCAATTGTCAAATATGTAATATATTGTCGTTAACTAATTAACTATGGTTATTGTGATATACAATAGATCTCTTGAACTTACTCCTCCTAACTGAAATTTTGTGTCCTTTGACCAACATCTGCCCAGTCCTACCACCCACCTTAGCCTCTTATAACCACCATTCTACTCTCTTCTTTTATAGATTGCAAGTACAAGTGAGATCATCCAGTATTTGTCTTTCTATGCCTGGTTTATTTCACTTAGTATAATGTCCTCCAGGTTCATCCATGTTGTCCCAAATTACAGGATTTCCTTCCTTTTTTTTTTTTTTTAAGCTGAATAGTATTCTGTTGTGCATATATACCATATTTTTAAATCCATTCATTCATTGGTGGATACTTAGGTTAGTTCCATATCTTGGCTATTACAAATGATGCTGCAGTGAACATGGGAGTGCAGATGTCTCTTTGACACACTGATTAATTTTGCCAAATTTTGAATAGCAATAATAGGGTTGGTCACAGCCATAATCCAGAATCAAAGTTGGGATGGATGATGGGCAAAACTGTGTGCATGCATAGGTACCATGGGAAGAAAGAAGCAATCAGGGAGAAATCATGGCTGAGAGTTTCCATTTCACCCATATGAATGAGGAGCCTAGCTCCTCAGGGTGTGCCCTAAAAACAATGTTGAATGAGAAAACCCCAGGTCCTCATGTGAGGAGACTGGAGTGTGAAGATATTTGAGTAGGTTGACTAGTAAAGTGAAGAGGCACATAAGTTAGGAAGGAGTGCCTGAATCAGGTGTGTGTTTGAGAGAGGAGGGATTTAGGAACCAGCTTTGGGAAGAGGACACACAAGAGCTTGTCTTGACCCACGGGATAGTCAACGCAGACCCTGGAGGGGGGGAGTGGGAATTGGATGGGACAAGAGACGAGAGAAATGGAGACAAGACAGTATTCTGATCAAGTCTCATTTATTAGCCAGAAGGTCACAGCTTGTATAGCCAGCAAAAGGGAACAGCAGATAAGGAAGTATGCAGCAGATGTTTTCCGGGAAAAACCACAGGGCAAGTCGTTCCAGAAAACGGAAAATTCCGCTGTTATCTATGGCAAGTTGCAAAGTCTCCCACAACCATACAGCACAGGAGAGGGAGGGACGGAAGATAACAGCAAACAAGGCTCTGAGGCCTCGAGGCAATAGCCGGGCTCTATGGCTCTGGACAGGCAGGCTCTTAGGCAACAGCCAGACTCTATGGCTCCGGACAGGTCCCCCTTTTTTATTATTTCAAGCCAAGAGAACCCCTCGGGAACTGTGCCTGTCTTAGGTTGGGGCAATCCATCCCAAGCATTGTACCCATCATAGGATTAGGCCACATCAGTGGCAGCCCTCCTGTCTTAGGTGGTGTGTACGGGGATGTTACCCTCTTACCCGTTATTGGCTATCCAGTTCAGGTCAGGGGAGGCATCCCGCTAATTTGAATTTAGCGGGACATGTGAACCACTTTGTTCTTGCATCTCTAGGCGTTGGTAATGGACCTGTATAGGCCTTGCCTGAATAGCCTCAATTTGCTGTTTAATGAATGCCATAAGTTTGTTGAACAGAAAAGGACCCAATGAGAGCAAGAGGAGCAAGCATACAAGTGGTCTGAAAAGGGGGAGGAGGTAAGGCAAAAATCCATTCAGCCCAGTCCAAAGGGGGTTATCCGCTAGTTGTTTTCTTCTCTTTTCCAGGTCTTCTTGCAGCTGTTTGATTCGGTTTCTGACTATACCGGACTTGTTGGCGTAGAAGCAGCATTTTTCCTGTAGGGCTAAACAGATACCTCCCTGTTCTGTAGTTACTAAATCTAAGTCTCTTCTGTTTTGTAATGTTACTTCTGCCAAGGAGTCTAATTGATCTTGAAGATCATGTATAGTTTGGGAAATAGTTTGCATATCTGAGATTAATTGGGTAGATAATTTGGTGTATTGAGATAAAGAGTGGCTAAGGCCAGCAGTTCCAGTCACAACTGCGGCAGAAATCCCTAGTCCAGGGCCGAGCCCGTGGCGCACTTGGTAGAGTGCGGCGCTGGGAGCGCTGCGACGCTCCCGCCGCGGGTTCGGATCCTATATAGGACTGGCCGGTGCACTCACTGGCTGAGTGCCGGTCACGAAAAAGGACAAAAAAAAAAAAAAAAAAAGAAATCCCTAGTCCAGCAAGTAAGGGAATTAACTGCACGGCTCTCTTGGCCCTCCCAGCTATGTGATCAATGGAAGGGACAGGGACAGGCTCGTCTCCGGGTATAATGTCTACATCAGGTAGGAGAGAAGCTAAAACACACAATCCTGTCCAATTAGTGGGTAATTGGGTATAAGCCTCATTGTTCCCACAAACAAAGACCGAGCCATTCTGAGCACACAGGGGAGTGGAGATGTTAACAATTGTCAAACACTGAGCGAATGTGGCAAAGCCAACATTAATTTCATAACTATTGTTAACTGAGGTATTAGTAAACTGTAGCAAGAGAAATTAGTAAACTGTAAAGGCTGTACCTGTAAAGAAAGGGTTAAGGAGCAATGTCTCTCAGAGGAGTAATTGGAAAGCGGAGTGGGGAAGGCAAGGGGGAGAGATTGTCCTCCTCTTAAGCAAAGCCAGCAGTTCTGAGCAAGTTCAAAATTGGAGGCATTAAGCAAGCTATGGGTGGTTTGAAGGATGTTGGAGGTCTGGGGGTCGAGTTTAAACTCGTCCCTGGCCTTAGGCAAGGCTATAGGGAGATATTATAATGGGGGGAACAAAGTTTCGATCATTTTTTCTATTTTTCTTTGTACCTTAAATGTCCTAGCCTGATCTTGAGGGCCTCCTCCATCAGATACATGAATAGGAGCAGTAAGGGACCAACACACAGGTTGGCCCACTGTGCCTGTGCTAGGGGCTAGGCTATATTTAGACAAGGGTGATCCGACAGCGGAGGGGGGAGATGCAAACTCCCCTCCGAAAGACCCTGAATAAATTTTATCTAAGGTGGCTGTATAATATGTACTGTTTCCATGGGTGCATAGCTGAAAAGCAGAGTAACAAGAACTATGCATAGAATCAGCAAAAGTCTGACAGGGGCATGGGCCAGGGCGCCCGTCAGCAGTAGGTATAGCCCTAGTCTTATTGACACACCGCCACTCAAGGGATGACGTCCCTGACCAGCCAGCCTGGAAAGCCATGCGATCACCACAATCTACGGATGACCGAGTATTCGTTGGAGGACTGGAAATGATTCCTCCTCAATTTTAATAGTGGATACTTTTTAGATCTCTTAGGTATGGCACCGGCTGCCTTGACCTCCTCACTCTCGTCTTCTAGGGAGATTAGATCTACATCCTCCCTAGGTGGTGGAGAGGGATTTTGGAGGTCAGTCTTGGAACTGGCTTTTAATATTTTTTCAGTTTGGGCCACAGTTTCTGAAACTTCTGGGGATTTTTCCCTATCCTGAATCATGTCCCTGATTAAATTCCAATAGGAGAAGGCGGTAACGGGGACCTTTTCCGGCCGGAAAGTCTCATAGAAATCTTGTAAAGCGTCTCCAACTCGAGACCACTTTTTATAATTAATAGTCCCTTCTTCTGGGAACCAAGGACAAAGATCCCGCATGAAATCAAAAATCTTAATAGATCAGTTGTTTTAACCTTTACTCCTCTCGTCTTTAAAGCCTTTTGTAACTGTCTTATGTAGACGTCATGACAACTTAATTCTTGTCCCATTATCGGGCGCGCTTACTCACCTTATCCTGACGCGTCAGGTTCCCGCGGTGGATTAAGGTTTTACTCTTTCGTTTTCAGCGGTTGACCCTCCGATGCGCCGTCTTCCTCCCGGTATCCCCCCATATCCAGTGCCCCACGTTGGGTGCCAGAAGTGTCCCAACCTGCGGGATATTCAACACAGACCCTGGAGGGGGGGAGTGGGAATTGGATAGGACAAGAGACAAGAGAAATGGAGACAAGAAAGTATTCTGATCAAATCTTGTTTATTAGCCAGAAGGTCACAGCTTATATAGCCAGCAAAAGGGAACAGCAGATAAGGAAGTATGCAGCAGATGTTTTCCAGGAAAAACCACAGGGCAAGTCGTTCCAGAAAACGGAAAATTCCGCTGTTATCTATGGCAAGTTGCAAAGTCTCCCACAACCATACAGCACAGGAGAGGGAGGGACGGAAGATAACAGCAAACAAGGCTCTGAGGCCTCGAGGCAATAGCCAGGCTCTATGGCTCCGGGCAAGAGCTGGAGACAAGGAGTCTTTACAGAAGAAAGGTAGGAGATGAGATCCAAGGGTGGGTGGGTGCGGATGGGGCGGAGGGGAGAATCACAAAGGGATTTTAATATGGAGAAACAGTTTTGGTAACAGAGGATTTCAGTAATGTCAAGTTGAATGAAAAGAGAAGGGCTTGGAGGGAGACTAACAGTCTGGAAGGCTCAGGGAATGGAGCAGAGGTTTGTCAGGTGCCAGAGGGATCAATGGCTGAATCCCAAAGAATATTATAGCATTGCTTCTTTCTCAGTTTTGTGGATAGACTCCTGATTCCTGTCTGAGACTTGTGGCTGGAGGTGGTCTAGACAGGAGTTTTTGAGAAGGAGGTATCCCCATGGTCTAAGGACACCTGGATTGTGAAGAACATGAGCAGTCTAACAATGTAGGTGAAGACAGTGGGAGGCACATGTGGAACCTGAGTACCAGGAGGTCTTCAACAGGCTAGCTAGGAAGAAGCTGCAGACATCATCCTAAGATCTATTTTTTCTAAAATGAAGACTCTTTCAGTAACCCCACCTGGCCAATACGGAATAGGATCCTCTGCTAGGTAGTGAACTCTCCACTATTGGAGGTGTGCAAGCAGAAATGATATATGGATTAGTTGTTAGAGACACTTAAAAAACAAGAGAAGAGTATACATGAGTGGGGAAAGCTCTGTTCTTGTGATGAGAAAATTTGGGTTCAAGTTTGACCTCTGCCACGTATTTACTCTTTCTGACCTTTCTAACTGAAATGTTTTCCTTTGTTTATTGGGTACAATATACGCTCACCAGTAATGTGAATATCAAAAGAGAAATTGACTGAATTTACATCATAGCCTTTGAAATAATTCATCCATGAATTATGAGAGATTATAAATTTTAATTTAAAGTTTGAATAATGCAGATATTCTACTCATCCATAACCCAGAATGGGGATTCATTTTCCCTTGTACAGTGAGTATTCTTCTCTTTTCTCATCATCGAAATAAATCTTTGGCCCAGACCTTAAAACTTGTCTGTAGTTAGACACAACCTTTCCTCATTGGTATGGATTACCGACTCTCTTTTCCTCCTAGCATGTGTCTCTTCTCACCGAAGACCCTGTCATTCAAAGATTTCTGGCCTGGGACCAAAAATGGACCAAACATACTGAGGGAGGAGATGGAGGCTTTTGAAACCAACAACTCTCCATCTCTTATTCTCTCTTTATCTTCTCCTTGGTGTCTCAGCAAACTGATGACTCTCTTATTACCTGCTAACTCCTCTTTTCAAGGTCTTGTAATTTCTTTCAGTGTGACCAGCTACTTCTCTGACCTTGCTCAGAGTTCTTTGGGGTTTTGAGCTCTGTGTTCCAGTCCTGCCCTGGATTTTGTCCTACTGGTAACTGCTGCCTTCATTCCCAGGACCCTATCCTCTTAGCCTTCTAGTCTCAGCTATCCTGAGCACATACCCTCAAGTATGTAGATCTTGCTCTCTTCACAGCATGGTGGACTTCCCCTCCCATGACTTCTCTCATATGGGATCAACCCTCTGACAACATCCCTGCCACCCCCACTGCTCCCCAATAAGCACTGTCATCCAACACAGATGTCTCCTCTCTCAGCTGTGCTAACCAGTCTTCCATTTCCTGTTTCCTTTTTCCAATCTACTTGCACTTCCAGAATGCAACTATGCTTTTGTTATTTTCCCTTTCCCCATCAGTGTCTCCTGTCCATGGTAATGGCTTATTTTAACTGGGCTGTCATCTTTTCCTGGCAATCCCAACAAGTTTAATTTTTCTTAGTTCTGTGAGTATTTTGCCTCCTCCCATCAACAAACAAATAACCTGGGAGTGTAAGAATGGGAGAGGTGTGGCTCTTAACTTCTATCTTCATTTTAACCTATTCGTGCTGTATACTTTCTAGGTAGAAATAATAGGGTTTATCTGGACATGGGGTTTATGGGCTAGTTTTTGTTTTCCTTATATTTTTCTGTGTAAAAACAAAACTAAAGTCAATTTAAGAAACTAAAAAAACCCCAAATACAAAACTTCTAAGTAGAGAATAAGTAAATTAACACTATAATAACTCAAGCAAATAGTCTTGAAACTATAGTAAACTCTGATTCCCACGTCAGTGCCAAATCTAATCCTATTCCTCTTTTCGATCTTACAACATAAGCCCCACTTCAGGTCCATCTTACATAACCCCAACCTGCTGCAAAACTCTAGCAGCTCACTTTTTTTTTTCCACTATAATATCTAATCAATCCAATCGAAAACACAGATCTGACCACGTCACACTCCTCCTTATAAATGTCATTGGCCCCATGGGCCGGCCCGTGGCTCACTCGGGAGAGTGTGGTGCTGAGAACACCAAGGCCCCGGGTTCGGATCCCATATACGGATGGCCGGTTCGCTCACTGGCTGAGCATGGTGCTCACAACACCAAGTCAAGGGTTAAGATCCCCTTACCGGTCATCTTTAAAAAAAAAAAATAAATTTAAAAAATAAATAAATAAATAAATGTCATTGGCCCCTATTTCCTTTCTTCAGAGTTCTCAATTTGAATTCAACCCTATTTATCATCTCCATCAATCTTATATACTATCTGATATTATATTCCTGGTATTCAAAAGAAATACTCACTGCTGCTACAAAATGTCCTGTAGTTTTCTTTCTATTATTTTTATATTGTATATATTGGCTGATGTCTTTCAAACATATGTGACTGAAAAAAGACAACCTGTCCTTGGAACCAGTTCAAATGCTATCTCCTTTGCTATGTTTTTCCTGAACTTCACAATCAGATGAGACCTTTTGTATCTTAGCAGTTTAGTTGAAATTCCCTTATAACACTCATAACATTCCATTTTTAACTACATTATTTCTTATCTCTCCCATTACTGTTACCAGACCTCATTAGACTAGATATATCCTAAAGGCAGGGACTTTCCATAAAGCATCAGTATAACACTTTTTTTGTGATTGTTTGAGTTAGAGTGAGATGTGTCTCTGAGATAGTATGACATTTAGCTACAAGATATTATTAATTCATTTGATCAACATAATCGAATAAGTACCTCTAATATTCCAGAGACCATGAGCAGACGGGAGGAAGATACAAAGGAGGGACTCAAGAAATGTTTGTTTAGTTTATCTGTTAATATGAACACAGCACCATATTAAGCCTTTAGTGAGAGAGCGATGATGCAGAAATAAATTATACTCAGTTCCTGCATTCAGTATTCTTATTATATAGTACAAGAGATAGGTATGTGTACATACAACAAGTGAAACTGAAGAGGTGAGAAGATGGTAATGTAATGGAAAATTGTGATGTAAACTATACTGCTTAATGGTGGCAGAATTCAACCTCAAGATCCCAGTTACATCTTGTCATCAAGATGTGTGAAGAGCTATTTTGTATGTCTCTATCCAGAAGCAGACTTCCTGATTAACAATGTGCTCTGTATCAGTGACCAGATTTGAGTAAGTTCATAAACTGAAGATAGTCACCCTCTCATTCTTTCTGGGACACTAACCTCTGGTGAAGGTCCTTCCTGATTTTGTTCCTGAAAAGTAACCTGATTTCCCTCCTCAGCTACCCGGCCAATAATATGGAAGAGGTTAACTAGGCCCATAAATTAGCCATATTTTCTTTCTTCTATAAGAAGAACCACTACTAGTGCCGTAAGTTCCATCAGATATGATTACATTTTATCCACTTTATGGCCTGCAAGACTTGGGTTTCCCTGGAGGATTGTGTGGAAGTGGGACTAAGGGGATTTTGAAGAGCGGTAGGACTGTCCCGGAGAGAAAAGGAGTGGCATATGAGGGCTGGGATTTGGGGCCTGGAAAGAATTAAATGCCAGATAAGGAGAGCAATAGCTATATCTATTTGGAAAGATACATCTTTGCTGTTGTATGTTGTCTTTTCAGATTCATGCTTATTATCCAGAACACTGGGCATGGGGGTGAGATCACACCATCATCCCCCAGAATCCCCAAAGACCAGAGAAGCTTGTGGTCATCAGTCCAAGGAGACTAAAGCCCACCTTTCTTCTCCAATCTGCAATTTGTGAACTTCACGAAACAAATACCAGACTCAGAAATAAGTTCTCCTCTAGAAGAAGGTGAAATAAATTAGTAGTGAGAGAACTTAAGACATTTGTGTTGATCAGAATCTTTAAAGATGGACTGTTTTTAGTGTAGCAGAACAATTTTATATTCTATATTTGCAATAGAATTTTGTAAAGGTGGTTCAATTCAAAAATGAGATATTATGAGATTCAAACAAATATTAAATAACAAGAACCACAACATGTAATAATAAAAATTATATCACATAAAGAAGCAATGTCTAGGAATTATGAAACTTTAGATAGAGTAATTAGAAAATAAATTGCCCAGAGATTTTACATTACAGTAAAAATAGTTTTAACAGACTGATGTAAAAAATACCATTAAAGCCATAGGATTATGATTAATAGCTTAATACATGCAAGATATTTTACAAGTTTGTTTTTAAAATGTTAGTCATATATAATTGCTACTATATTTAATTTAAGGGAGATTTGTAGTTTGAAAATGCACTATTCATAAAAAAGTTTTGTGATGGATATTTTACATGTTTATTTCCCTTACAATTTTTCCTTAAGATAGTTTTTGTTTTCTTATCTATTAAGTTCATATTGGTAGATAGACGTACTCTAACATTTCTATAAATGTACATATTTTTATTAAATGTTTCATCTTTGATACTGAAGATTGTAACAAAAACCATCTTAAAGACAAATTACTAAAATTTGTCTTTAAGTTAGTTGTACTTAAAAGACATTTAGTTGTACTTTTGAACTTACCTTGATATAATTGTAAGAACATTTAAATTATTAAACAGGACATGGTAATGCATTCTTTTTTGATACAAATAAATCTCAGAAATCAAAAGACTTTGCTAAAAAATCCATAGTGTGTCAATATAATAAGGATGAAATGTCTCGCCAACTTTAAGACATATATAATAACACCCATCTCAGTTGATTTTTGGTATTAATGATGTTGTTGTTTAATGGGTTTGTGGTAATTTGACCAAATTTCTTAACTGTAAAAACATCCTTAAGGTTTTTTATTTTCTTTCCCACATTGAACTTTTTTTTTTTTTTTTCAGAAAATGACAATGGGAAATGAGACAGATCCTGAGCTAGAGACCTGATGCAGAAGATGGATTAGGGGAACAGAGAGAAAGCATGCAAAAAAGTAACCAAACTCTACGAGCACTGGGATAACATTGAAGGAAATGTGCTGCAACTGAAGATGCATTTCTGGCAATGGCAAGAGGATTGGAAGCATTACATGTAAAGGTAGTTGTAACTTTAAAATTAAAATGCAAGTTCTCACAAATTCCAATTCCAGTTTTATGTGGGAAATGAAAAAACTAAAGTATATAATGAAATGGGAACCATGAAAAAGAAGCAATTTTGCAATTTCTGAGAAACAAAAAAAGAGGAAAACAAAAGCTAATGATGTAGGATAACATAAATATGAAGAAGAAAAATCTAATGACATGAGTACTAAATTAAACCTCAAACTGCATGGGACATGGTAGCATCAGAGAATACAGAACAGTGTAGTAAAGAATTTGTCCTTGTTCAAAATAGGGTCTGGCCTTTGCCCTTGGCTTCTGGGATGTAATTTATGTTATACCTCATAGGAGTATCTTTGTTTAGAGCAAGGGCTGGCCACACCTAACAGTTTAGAGTAGGACTGGCCATACCAGAAAGATGAACCATGAAATTTAGGGTGGGGGCTTTGGATCAGGAGGTATTAGTTGACCTGGAGACTGAGTATGTGGGCAATCAATCAATCAATCGATTAATTATACTTATGTAATGAAGCCCTAACAGAAACTCTGGGCACCAAGGCTTAGGGAACTTCCCTGGTTGACAATGCTTTGTGTATATTGTCAAATTGATGCCATACAAAAAGTAGTCCTGTCTCCACAGGAAGAGGACAGAGTAAGCTTCACCCTGACGCTGCCCTTTGTTTCTTCCTTTGACTGATATTAATCTGTGTCTTTTTCCTATAATTAATTGTAACTATGCATATAGTAGCTTTCAGTGAGTTCTGTGAATTTTTCTAGCAAATTATTGAACCTGAGTGTGGTTATAGGAACCTCTGAACTTTCAGCAAGGGCAGTCTTGTAGAAGACTATGCCCTCAATCTTTGTATTTTGGCTAACTCCAGGTAGGGATTTTTACTAGATATGTGAGTAATGTGGGATATGAGGACAATTAGGAAATGAGCATGTGGGTAATTTAAGTATCAGCTAGAAGCAAAACTAATCTAATTAGACACAATGAACAGGAAGGTGAACTCAGGAAGACAGCAATTGAGCAAATGTGAATTTGGGAACAATTTAAGAGTCTAAGAGCTGAAGTACAGAATTAACTAAAAATTTTTATAAAGTAAAAGAACAAGGGATAAGTTAGGCTAATACGCAGCTAAAGAAATCAATTCTCTATGAATAGAAGCACTTGAGGGCAAGTTCTGACGACTGGTGGGAGCATCAGGATAATTCAGGTGGGCAGGCAAGGGCAAGTGATTATAGCTGCAGAAACATTTTAAAAGGAGATAAGAATATTTGAAGCAGTGAGCAGGATGGAAATGATGGAATGCGTGTAGGTAGATTAAATAGCAGAGGAGATATGACAAATGCAGGAGATGGATGTGGTTCCGTACATAGGAGCAGCTGAGAACAGTGACCAATTGAGGAATAAAGAGTACCTGAGGAAAAAAATAAGTATGTGTTGGGGGAGGAATGCAGATCAGTCAATGAAATTAGCTGGCAAGCATAGAGGGACTGAAGAGATGGAAACATCAAAGCTAGAAGAAGCACAGAAGGGACACTAGCATTTCTAAAATTAGCCAGAAGGGACACTAGCATTTCTAAAATTAGCCATAGGAAGATGAATAGTATTTAGAAAGGGGGGACATTGATTTAATAAGGGCAGCAAGGAGAATAGACATCCACCAATATGGAAACTGCTAGAAAACAAGGTAGAGAAACAATGTGGATGGGAGGAGCTTGGAGACGGATGTAGTCTGTGAGATTCCCAGGAATTGCAATGTATGTATGAAAGACCAACACGAGGTCTCCATAAGGTGACAACTGGGGGAAGTAAGGAAATAAAAGCAGTTGAAGTGAGGGAGTAGCTAAATGAATAAGGGCCACACAGGTGACCAGATGATGGAAGTGACAAACAAAGCAGGAACAAATGAAGCAAGAAAAAATGTTAAGGCCACAGAGGAGGGCAGGAGGTGGGATGACTTAGGAACACAGGAGCAGAAAAGTCCAGCCACACCCCAGATGCTGAAAGAAGCCAGGGAAGCAGGATTGGCCCAATTGAGAAGAGGAAGCTGGAGTCATTGCAAAAGGAGGTGAAGCCTAAGACGAGAGACTCACAGGAAAGAACGGCTGAAAAAATGAGGCAGCTGGTGGCCCCTGAAGGCCAAGAAGAAAAATAAATCAGGAGATCTGTTTAGGAAATATAAGTCAAGGAAAGAAGAATATGTGCCTTCCAGAAGTAAAAGATAATAGAAATGACAGGAAGAGAAGAACATGGAAGAGAAAGAAGCAGTTGAGGTTCCTGGAACCCAAGAACATGAAGGGTGGCATCTGTAGGCTGTAGAGAGGTCAGAAGTCCTGAGGAGACAAAGAACTAGGCAACAGCAGAGGCTGGAGCCAGAGAACAGAAGGAACATTGGGGTTCTCTGGAGAAGTGATGGGAGGATTTAATACTATTTAAAGAATGTTAAAGAAGGATAGAAGTGTAGCAGGGACAACAGCATCTGCAATATTATGTGAAGACTAAGTAAGATGCTGTGGGAATGTCAGAGGAGAAGAGGGACGCTGGGCCTGTGTTGACTGTCTCAGGAGCCTGGGATGGTTCAAGAGATGAGAACAAGGAAAGGAAGCAGCATCACAAAGATGAGAATCTTATCTATAAAACTAAACAGAAGAGATGGGAGAGACAAGGAGGCTCCAGCAGGACTTAAGAGCACCTGTCTCGTTAGCTTCCTCCATTCTCTCACCTGCTCCCACAATATGCTGCTGAACACCCCGTGCTGCAGCGTCTCACTCCTCGTGAATAAACTACTCCAATTCCCAAGTTGCTGTGATTGCTCAGTGCTCCTGATGAGTAACTATGTCCATATTTTGTTTCTCTTATTAAACTTATTCCACCCTGGCTCTCCTGCCTAGAGGGCAATTTATTTTTATCCTTTAATTTTTCTTTGGGTGGAGTTCTTTTAATTGTTGTCTTGCTCCATGTCTTTGATCTGCCTCTTCTTAACTACACAATTCATGTCAATGCTTCTCTTATTCTATTTATTTTCTTCTCTTTTCCTCTCATCTCAGTTGCTATTACTGTTGTTACCTGTTCTGGATATCATGCAATTCCAACATTACAACTCTTCCTCTTAACCTGCTGCTTTTGCTTTGGATGCTCCCCATGGCCTCAGATCCTTCCCTAATTCTCTGGTGCTACACTGTTTCCTCATGATCCTCAGCAGTTTCTTCCCTATTTCATAATCTCCATTAGTCTAATATCTATCTGTGCAGTGATAGGCTTGCTTTGTACTTCCTGTCTCCTCTCATGGTATACTCCTGAAATCCCCCCTCTTTAGCCAACCTAGCTCATCTGTCCCTACGGTCAATTGGCTCATGAATCCCTGGCTATTCCCAGAAGCCTTCCTGGATTAAGAAGAAAAAAGGGCTGGAATCTGTCCTGTCTTTATCCCCATAACCCTGAAGGTGCCTGGTAGGGATATTGCTCAGTTCTTTTTTCTACTCTTTGGGGTTTGTGACATTAGAGTTTTAACAATATACTTTATCAACCTTCTTAATAATTTTGTGTGTCGTGTATGTCATGCTTTGCCATGGGGACAGAATCTGTAGCCATGAGATTTATATAGAACTCTTGGCAGCAAAGTATATGTGTAATAAAGGCTTGTTTTCATTGTTTGAGTCTCTTTCTCACCCATGTCTTTTTTTTCTGAGACAGGGAAGGCACAGTCACCACAATCAGGTATCCCCTCACTCTTCTTGTATCTGTGAGTAGGACTGAGATATCTAAATGCCTCTTGTATCTGCAAGGGATGCTCTGTAGGTGGTCTAGGCCATCTTTAATTCTGGGCCAAAGATTATGGTCCTGGAGCACATGAAGGGAAGGTGAAAAAGAGGGCCATAAAAGTAAATCAAGGCCCAATCTGGATTGCTAATTTCCTGTGAGTTTCTCCACCAGTGGAGGCTGATCCATGGTGGTGTGGTAACACAGTACACCTTCTAGAAGAAACTCCTACTCTATTAATGAAAATGAAGCCTGTATGTCTTTCTTTAATTTTTAAATATAACCATATAAAAAGTTTATAATTTACCAGTTCTGCCAATGTTCAGTTAGTCTTTACAACACTGAAGTGGTATCTGTGTTTTATACTTTTGGAAGGTGATTTCAGAGAAGATCAGGAACCTGTCCCAAGCAACATAGTAGGAGGTGGCAGTGGTCTCCATTTAAGAGTAGTACAGCAAGAGAAGAAACACGTGAAGGGAAACTATGCATTAGCTTGAACCCCATCCTCCAGTGATGGTTATCTCTGCAGTTCTTAGCCCCTTAACTCTTAGTCAATAACAGACGAGGTCGAATTTAGACTGAAGTCGTTAAATTAAGACAAAGTAGGACATTTTACAATGCTTAGAACTAATTACAATGAATACAGCCACTTCTATGATGCTGGACTATCAAGGAGAAATATTCAGAAACACAATAATAACAGGAAACTTTAGCACATCACTCTCAGTCTTAAATAGTTAAAGGCAATAAAATATCAGTAAGTTCATAAAAGGTGTAAATAACAGAATCTGTATTCAATAACAAATCCATCACAATCTGTACTTAGATGATAGGAAATATAATGGCTCCTCAAGTGATAAAGAACATCTGTAAAGTTGGACCATATGTTAGATCAAAGTAAAATATTTAATACATTTTAAAAAAATCACCAGAAACAACATTCTTTGACCGTAATAAGATAAATTTAGAAATGGTTAATTAAAAAGTCTCTTCCACTATGATACTTTAAAACTATTTTATTTAAGTCTTGGGTCAATGGGAAAATATGAAGTAGATCTTTTTGTAAACTTTATTAATAATAATAGCATTAAAAACACATCAGTGTAAATGATATGTAGCTAAGGCAATACTCAGAGGAAAATCCATTATGTTGAATATATATATCAATAAAAATAAAAATAAATATCCAATTTAAATACTAGAAAGAGTACTGCAAACTGGAAGCAAAAGAAGGAATTAGAGATGAAAATACGTTAATTACTTAGAAAACAGAGAAAAGAGAAGTAACAAAAATTTTGGTTACATCAAAATAATTCATACAATAGACACATCTAAAAATCAACCTAAATTGCATCAAAACAAAAAGAATGGCAAAGACAAAATAAACATTGAAACAGGAAACTCAAGAAAATTATTAGAACACTTTGCAGAATTCCTAGAAAATAAATTTGAAAGCTTACATGAAATAGATAACATTCTAGGAAAATATAACATATGTAATTTGGCCTTAGTAGAGATAATAAGTCCAGATGAATCTGTTTTTGAAGTAATATAAAATATTGTGAGAGTTCTCCAACAAAAAAATGACAGGCCCAGATGTATCACAGGGATATCCTACCAAAACTGTAAAGAGCAGATTAAACATTATTTATACTAATTCAGAGCTTAGGAAAATAAGAATTTATGTAATCTTACTTCAAAATGTATATAATACTGATTGCCCAATATTCTGAGACTTGCCAGTTAGCACACATTTGCAAAACTTTAGGCCAAATGTTATTGAAATATTGATATTGATGTAAGAGTCATAAGATGCTTGCAAATTGAAAATAACATCACATTAAAAATAGCATATAATGAACAAGTGGTGTTCATTCCAGGAAAATAAGAATATTTTAATAATATGAAATACTTTAATGTAATAAACCATATTAATGATTATATTGTATTAGGCTTTCAGTCTGCCAGGCCTGGCTTCAAATCTTATTCCATCAATTCCTAGTTCTATGAAAATGGGCCAGTTTCTTAGTGTCTCAGAGGGTCATTTTGCTAAGAGGATTGTGCGGAGGGTGAAATAAGATAACGCATGTAAAGACTCTCACACAAAGTAGATAGGCAGTATACATCGTGGTTTGTTATTTTTATTATCCAAGAAAAATTCTCATTGTAGAGATCAAACATCTTTGCCCAGAGAGAAGTTACCTTCCTGATGTCACTTCCTCAGTGACCTCATTCCCTGCTCTTTCCATTTTGCATTATCTTAAAGCCAGTTGTTGAGGATACTCAGGAATGGGGAGACAATGGCTAAAAAGTGTTTCTTACGTGTAGGTGGGTATCAGAATTACCTAGAGAGAGAATACAGAGCACAGATGCCTACACTCATTAAAACAGAAGAGGCCTGGGCTGTTGTAGGTCTACCGAGTTCCACAGGTGTTTATGATAGTGACCAAAGTTTGAGACACCATTGATTTAGAAGGAAAGGCTGGATAATAACACTCAGGAAGTCCCAACAAACAGAGTGGGTCACCACTTATTGTTTCTTAAGTGGCAGTAACTTGAATGAAGGATAGTGCAGATTTTTAAAAAGGTACCTGAGTACCTGACTGCTAATTGAGAGCTGTTAGGTGAGTCCCAGGCAGGCCTGGAGCAGATGGTGGGGAAGAGGAAGAATCTACACTTAGGCTCCTTGCTTAGTTAAATGACCGCTTCTGGGTATATCCCCAGAAGAATGGTAAATCATCATGTCAAAGGGATACCTGCACTCCTATATTCATCGCAGCTCTGTTTACAAGAGCCAAGACACGGAACCAACCTAAATGTCCATCGATGGATGATTGGATAAGGAAACTGTGGTATATATAGACCATGGAATACTACTCTGCCATAAAAAAGAATGAAATACTCCCATTTGCAACAACATGGATGAGCCTGGAGAAACTTACGTTGAGTGAAATAAGCAAAGCACAGAAGGATAAATACCGCATGTGCTCACTCATATGTGGGAGCTAAGAGAGAAAGAAGGAAGGAAAGAAAGACCACAGTGATGCATTGGACTTGTAGAGGGAGAGAGCATACCTTGGGCTACAAGGTGTAGTGAAGGTTAAAGGGGGAGAGAGAGGGTGGTTGGGGATAATTGGGTGGAGGACATGGAGTACAAATGCAATTTGTGGTAATGCGCGTGCTGCCAGTATGAATCTGGCCCTCACATCATGGGCACAAGGGGTGACAATCAGCTTTGTATCTCATGAATATTCATAACCAATTTTTTAAAAATGACCATAAATTTGGTGTGAGGCTGCCCGAGAGGATTTTCTAGGCCTCCTGTACTCTATCAGGAAGAAACAGGCTGAAGAGTTCTGGTTATACAAAGTGAGAGTAAGGTGAGTGTATTTGCAAAGCAGATCTCTAACCTGTGACATCCCTGACTCTCCAGTTGAACTCCTGTCAACATTCAGGTGCTGGTTAACAGGTTTTGAAAGCCCCTTCTGCTTCTGAGAAGTTTCTTTGATCTCCAGTTCAAGGATATCAATTTCTATTATCGTCTTGGGAAACTGGAACAACCTCAGAAATAATGCAACCAATAACCAAACCTCACAGTTTTCCCACTGCTTTTCTCTCGACAACCTCTACCTCCATCTCAGTTTTTAACACAGCTATGATTTAGATTTTGTCTTCACCTGAGATTGTTCATATTCAAAATTTCCTGCTCCCCTATTTTGACCCCATTTCTTGTTATTCCTTTGTACCCTGCGTGGGTCTTATTCTTTGCCCTGTCCGAAAGTGCTACTGAATCTCCCTTAATTGGTTGACCTGCGTAACATTTCCCTCCTTACTCCAAATTGGAATATGTCAGTTTTCCTTCACTCTTCTCCAACTTGCAGTCTTTAGAACTGTCCTGGAGAAATTCACAGACAGTGGGCCCCACCACACAATTCTGCCATTTTCTCTCTCCAGCCTGGGACTTCAGTCTACACAGAATTCCTTTCATTTAACCTCTTATTAGCTACATCTAACAAAATCCCTATTTTTTTTTCCATGATTGTGAACTATCCAATTTCTCTCACAGGTTCATCATTCTCAGCATAACACATCACCTCTTTCTCTGCTGAAGAGACCCTCCCAGATAAACTGTCACAAAAGTTTTTACTTCAAAATGCTGGAGCTTTTATCTATAAACCATTCACACTTACATCTGAATGTTTGTCAATCTATCTGACAGACATTGTGTTAAGTACTTTATATTTCTCAGCTCTGTAATCTTCACAACACCACTATGTAAGATATGCTATGTTGAACTTTATCTTAGAGATAAAGTAACTGGGGTTCAGAGAGGTAAATGTATTTGTTGAAGTATTACACAGCTAAAAATGAGTGTAGCTGGGAATCAAACTCCAAAGCCTATGTTTTCACTGACTCTTTAAAAAAATTTTTTTTATTGAAACATATTGACTGTACATATTTATGGGGCACAGATTATGTCCTAATACATGTATACAATGTGTGGTGATCCATTCGTGACCATCAGCATTTTCATCCTTGCAAAACCCAATCATTTCTTTGTGATGTGCATGTTTGATCTTCTCTCTTCTAGTCATTTGGTAAGATGCAGTAAATCATTGTTAATTATAGATTCCTGGGTTGACTGTACACCAGTAGGACTTATTTTTCCTATCTAGCTGTAGTTTTGTGTCCATTAACCAGCCTCTCACAACCCCCCTCCCAGATTGGCCACATTTCTGCTCATTTTAATATAATACTTTTCCTTCCTTTGTTTTTAGATAATACCCTCCAGCAATTCTCTCAGCCTCATCACATCAGCTGTTTGCTCAGTTAAGTATTGCTTTCCTGTCCTACAGTTTCAGTCTCTTTTCTCCTATTGATCTCTGTGACTTGAAAGACAATATCTTTTGCCTCCCCACATGCTGCCTTCCGACTCTGAGACTTCATGCGCTGTGAGGAGGGACCCTCTTTGAAAATAAAATTGCATTGAAACTCCAATTTAGAGCACTCTGATGACCACATCAAAGTTATTTATTAAATATTTTTTAAGAGGGAAATGGAAGGATCCTTTCTCTAAACTTCCGTATTGAGGCATTAATTCCTGCCAGTTGTATCTCCCAGGTGTTCCTTTTAAATTTTTTATTTCACTTCCACTATTCAAGGTACAGTGTTCTTCCACTTGCTAGACAACTGCAGCACTTCCTATCTATGTACCTTGATTTCTTTCTCCCTTCACTTATCTATAAATATCCAAGGCTGTTTTTCTTTCTAGTAATAAATGCATAAAGAGGAATATTAAGTACAAAAAAATGTAAAAAGAAAAAAAACAAAATAGAAATTACGAATTGATGGAGTTTGGATGTTTTGTCCCCTCCAAAACTCATGTGGAAATTTGATCTCCAATGTGGCAGTGTTGGAAACTGATTGAGTCATGGGGGCGGATCCCTCATGAATGGATTAATGCTCTCCCTGGGGGAGGAGGGGTAGTGAGTGAATTCTCGCTCTATTAGTACCCACAAGAGCTGATTGTTTAAAGGACCCTGGCACCTCCCCTCTCTCTCACTTCCTCTCACCATGTGATCTGCTCATACCCACCGGCTGCCTGTCACTTTCCGCCATGAGTTGAAGCAGCCTGAGGCCTGTGCCAGATGCAACCATCCCTTACACCTTTCTTTACACCAACGCTTGTCTTTCAATTATTGGCTGTTGAGTGGGGAGCAAACAGACCTTTGGGGTTTCAGTAATAATTGCAGATATGGAAAACCAAGTAGCGAAATAAAATATAAGGAACAGAAGTTTTGAATTAGAATATAGATCACATAACATCATTTCCTTCTATAAAAATAAAAGTAATTATAGAAGAACCATAGTAGAAGTTTAAAAGAGGGGATAACCCATATCTGGATATAAAAGGAATAAAAAAGAATAAATAGAAATGAATATAAATATGCATTCTCATAAAAATATTAAACTTTCAAAGATGTTCAAGTTTTTAAAACCATCTTGCAAAATAAAAATCATGAAACAAAAACAGTCTGGAATTAATTAGAAATCAAGTTCATAATCAATTTTTTGCAACAACAAATATAATAGAATTTATAATTATCTCAAGACATGCTTATTTGACATTATATATTCTCTGTCATGAAGTGTCTGTTCATATCTTTGGCCCATTTTCTAACTGGATTGTTTACTGTTGAGTTTTGAGAGTTTTTTGTATATCCTAGATAATAGTCCTAGATATGTGCTTTAGGCATATTTTCTTGCAGTCTATAGTTTGTCATTCCATCTTTTTAATAAGGTCTTTGATGGAGTTTGGATGTGTTGTCCCCTCTAAAACTCATGTGGAAATTTGATCCCCAATGTGGCTCTGTTAGAAACTGGGGGCGGATCCCTCATGAATGGATTAATGCTCTCCCGGGGGAGGGGAGATTAATGAGTGAGTTCTCGCTCTATTAGTTCTCGTGAGAGCTCATTGCTTAAAAAGACCCTAGCACCTTCTCTCTCTCTCTTGCTTCCTCTTGCCATGTGATCTGCTTGTACCCGCCGGCTCCCTGCCACTTTCCGCCATGAGTAGAAGCAGCCTGAGGCTCGTGCTGGATGTAGCTGTTCCAGAATTGTAAGCCAAATAAACCTCTCTTCTTTATAAATTACCCAGTTTCAGGTATTCTGTTATAGCAACGCAAAACAGACTAAAACAGTCTTTCACTTTGTGAAACAAAAAAGCTTTAAATTCTGATGAGATATGTGTGATACCTTAAGTTTAGATTTTTGTCTCAAAATGGTGTACTGGAATCAGCTTACACCAGTCCTTAGAAACTATTTATTAAATATTCGGGGATTTTGCAAACTGATTGTTACAGGTAACTAGAATTTGACCACTTGAGAGTAGTTAGACTACAAAAATTGGCAAATGCCACTAATCAGGGCTCCTGCCCACTCTCCCCACAAAGCTGCCTGTCCCAAAAATATATAGCAGTCAGAAAAATGTAATTATTTATTTTATAGCTTTTTAATTTTATGATCATCTTAATTTTAACCAAGCCTGTTTTTAAAATTTACTTATTTAACATTATTAAGTAAGTTAGGAAAGTCAAATTTGCATTTTCTCTACCCATAATTTATATATGGCAAAATAAGCCTTGCTGGATTTTCTTTTTTTTTTTTACAAGAAATGGGCATGCCTTTTCTGAATTCAGGAGAAGTACTGAAACAAATGGTAATAGAACTGATTCAGAATAAAGAAGAAAAGAATTTGTACTGGTCTTACTGAAAAATATATTCCCTTATAAAATTGAGTTTAATTTTGTCACCATTATGAACAGCTGAAACCATAGTATATCATCAGTTATGGAAATGTATTGGCTAATAAGGCAATAATAACAGTAAATCATAAGTAGCATTTACATACAAAACATGAAGAAACAAGCTCAAACCAAAATAATTCTTCAAAGGAAGAACCAATAAATTATTCTATTGATTTTAAAAGGCTAATGGAAACAGAAGTTTAGTGTTTCACATAAATATATTAGGGTTTTATGGGCTTCTTATTAAATATCACTTCAGGTTGCTATGACTAAAATAAACATACACAATTGCTGAGACATCCTTGAAAGACTGAATCAAAGATGTTCAGTTGGAAATATTGAGTGAATTTCTGTCAGACAGTGCTCAGCTATCACTTTCCAATAACACCATCGCATGCTTGTATGTGGTATAAAATATTAATTCATAAAAAATAATGAAATTCTTCCATCTGCAGCAACATGGATGAGCTTGGAAAAAATTAAGTGAAATCAGCCAGTCACAAAAGAGAAATACCACATGTTCTCATACATCTGTGGAAGCTGAAAAAGTTGATTTCATATAAATAGAGAGTAGAATATTTGTTACTAGAGACTAGTAAGGGGAGTGGGGTATGGAGAGAGGGTAATCGATGTGTCGGGCCTTAAAATCTAACGCCACCTTAAGTGACATTACAAGTGGATTAACGTGGCAGCCTAAAACGGCTCCGGGAGGAAGTAGGGTGGGAGTGTCTGCGGGAACCTTGCCTTAGCTCTTATTGGCCACCGCGCTCGTGAACACTGCCTGATTGCAATAGCTAGGCATTGAGATAAGATGCATGCTCTTGACCTTTAAGCTGATAGGATTATGTTAAAACCTCCCCTCCCCATCTGCCTATAAAAGCAAGCTTGTGTTATAATAAACGGAACTGCTCGACAGAACCCCCGCCGCGTCTGAGTGTCCTTTAACCGGGCTGTTTTTAGGGGGCCGGCGGTGTGCTCACCTCTCTTCACAGCTCTCTTCCCCCGTCTCCTTCCAAAGGGGACAGGAGGGAAAGAGGAATCCCGGGCCGTTCGCTCGCCCACCGAAAGGAACGAGGCTAGGGCTGTTCCGGTGGCCAGCGGCGGACCCGACATCGATGGATACAAAATTGTGGAGAGAGAGAAAGAATAAGATCTAGTGTTCTATAGCAATATATGGAGACTAAGCTATCAACAAACTATAACTTCAAGTAGCTACTTGAGAGGATGTTGAACCTCCTCAATACAAAAAAATTACAAATGTTTGAGGTGAAGGATATGATAAACACCCTGATGTGATCATTGCATGTTGTATGAATGTACCTAAATATCATATTGTACTCCATAAATATAAACCATTATTATCATGGGTCAATTAAGACAAAAGAAAAAGAAAAGAAATTTCAGAGACAGAAGTAAATTAGAGGTTACCAGAAACAGGGGGAAGGAGTAACAAGAAGTTATTGCTTAATGGGTACAGAGTTTATGTTCAGGATGACAAAAAAGTTTTGGAAATAGATAAAGGAGTGGTTACACAGCATTGCAAATGTAATTACTTCCACACAATTGTATGTTTTAAAGTGGAAATTCTTATGTTATACATGTTTTACCACGATTAAAAAAAATTAACTCCAGGAACAAATAAAGCAGGAGAAGCATCTTCCACTGTAACTTGACTAGTATTTGTGCAATTCACACATGATGATATAAATATAAAGGAAGGCTTTTTTTTTTCTTCATTGGCAACAAACACAGCTAATTCTGAGTTACATAAAACTCTGAAAGACTATATTGTCAACACATATGGTCTTAAGCTGAAGTTTCACGCAATCGTTTATTCTGATCCTAAACCTGTAATGACAAGAAAATATGCTGGAATGGTTCCCCAGATTAAAGCTCTACCACTAGAATATAAGTCCCTTCTTCCTTCATGGTGAAAGCCTCACTATGAAAAAGAAAATTAGTTGAACTAAGCAGTGTTCTTAATGACAGTAAAAATTGTGAATTATATATGTCTAATGCTATTGCGTTTATTATATGATATTATGAATGCTGTTCTTAGCAATGGTTACTGCCTATTCATGGTTTTTAAGAAGGGTTCTGCTGAATACTTCAAGTACAAAACAAACTTGTGCTGTGTCTGCAAGATTTAGAACTAGTATGATCTCAAAATTTTAAAGATATGAAGTAGCTTATTTTAATACTTGTTTAATACTTATTTTAATACTTGCATCAAGAAAAGAATGTCATTGTTTTCATAAACAAATGACAAAAATGAAAATTAGATGTTTCGATGAACAGTTTCTACAAATTGTTATGCTTATAAATGATGTAACAATTATCAATAAGTTGGTGATGATTTTGGTATTGAACATCTGTAAAAAGTTATCAGCAAAACCTGACACATTTGTTTCCAATTTAAATTTTATTTTGTGTTGAAAATATATTCATGCCTAGGAAATTTATGGATCCAGAATCTGTTACTTTCATCAAATGTATTTCATGTTAACTAATTTCACACAACAAATTTTTTAATGGACTACTGATGAAGGATTGAAGGTTAATTTTGAAAATACAGGATCACTTTTTTCATTTGCTAAAATTACTTTAAAATATCTTTTCAAAAAATAGTGTAAATGGACTTAGAGAGAATTATATTAAGTGAAACAAGTCAGACACAGAAAGAGAAATATCACATGTTCTCACTTATTTGTGGGAGCTAAAAATAAATAAATACACAAACAAGGGGGGGAGGAGGGGAGGGAAGAAGACACAATCACAATTCCTTGAAGTTGATATGACAAGCAAACAGAAAGGACATTGTTGGGAGGGAGGGGGGAGGGGAGGAGGGAGGGAGTTTTCGGTGATGGGCCACAATAATCAAGCACATTGTATATTGACAATATACAATAATATTTAAAAAAATAGTGTAAACATTCTCTGTGAGATTGGCTTTTTAAACATGTTTGTTATTTAAATAAAACAACCACACAGAATGAGTTTAAATACACATTATCCTCTGGAGGCAGCATTGTTGTCAACAGATTAGATGAATTAATAAGCAAAGAGCACATTAAAACTTTTAATAGCTGTAACAGTGTTCTTTCAAAATGCTCATGTAAGTGTTTCTTATGGGAAATTGCTATTTTACTCAACATTTATAATTGCAGAAAAAACAGATATTATGAATGTAATAACAACTAATTATATTGAAGGCTTATAGGACCTTTTCAATAAACAAGTATAGTTTTCTCATTTTTTCTTTTCCTATGTACTATTGTTGAATTAATTAAAATTGATATTATATCTGAATTTAATAATAAATGTCAGGCTTGTACTTTGATTTTTTATCATTTTATTTTCTAGTAATCCATTCGATTGTCTTTTACACAAATATTGGTCTTTGAAAGCTTGAAAATTAAAAAAAAAAAAAAATTGGCCCTTAGGCACAAATGGTTTAAGAACTTCTCTGGAGTTTGGTAACTATGTGGCCATAGGTGGAATCGGGGAGTAACGAGGAAGAATAAGAATTTTGAGCCTCATAAGTGAGAAAATGAAGCTCCATGGACTAAAATAGGGACAGCTGGGAGAGAAGCTGGCTTGTGGGGAGAGATGATTGGTTGAGTTTCAGACTTTTAGATTGTAAAATGATCGTAGAAAATTCAGATAGAGGGATTAGCAGCAGGTTGGAGCTCTGGTACTAGAGCCAAGGTCATGAAAAAGGTAGGACCAAGGACTCATTTGCATAAAAGTCATAGCTGAGTCATGGAAATGGTAAAACATTCATATTAAAGGGTAAATGTCTGTGAGATCTGATCATCTATATTTTATCACACAGTGGCTTTCAATAAAATTGACACTTCCCATTAATGCTTAATTTAAACTTTTCTAATATTGTGCAAGAGAAAGGAACACAGTAATGATGATGATTATGATAACAATGATGATAATGAAATAATGATGATATCATTGTAAAACAATGATGATAAAAAAAAAGTGCTCATGTAGTACCTTATGTACCAAGTGTAGTTTTTATCACAAAAGAAAGTTAGGGCACAGAGGGATTAAGTAACTTGCTGAAGAGCACTTAAATAATATGTGCTAGAGCTGAGATTTCAATTCCGGCAGTATGGCTTTAGAGCTATTTTTTTTATTATTATTGAAACATAATTGATTGTACATATCTGTGGGGCACTGCATTGAATATCAATACCTGTGTGCAATATGTGATGCTCAAATCAGGATAATTAGTTTATTCAACTTATACAAAGTAATCATTTTTTGTGACCTTTTACCAATTTCTTGCTAACTTCCTCTCCCCTCCCCTTTTCCTACCTCTGGTAACCTCAGTTCTGTTCTCTCTTTTTGAATGTTCAACATATTATTTGATTGCTGTATCTTTCTTTCTTTATTTGTTTATTTTTTTTTAGCTCCCACTTATAAGTGAGGACATACAGTATTTCTCTTTCTGTGCCTGGCTCATTTCACTTAACATAATTTTCTCTAAGTTCAACCATGTTTCTGCGAATGGCAGAATTCTGTTCTATTTTATGACAGAGTAGTATTCCTTTGAGTATATATACCACATTCTCCTTATCTATTCATCCATCCATGGACATTTATGTTGGTTCCAACTCTTGGCTATTGTAAATAGAGCTGTGATCTGCCAACCAAATATGCTGAGGTGAACTTAGCTCAGAATCATTAACACCAAGCCACACAATGTCTTGGAAGCATTTGTGTCTCCCAGGGAAAAAAATTAAAACCATTAAAAAACCAAAACACTTATTTTTCTGAAAGTCTCCTCTAGGGTCTCCTCAAAAGAGTCTAAACCAATGCTTTTCAAACTGTAATGTGCGTTAAAATCCCCTGCAGATCTTGATAAAATGCAGAATCTGGCCCGGTATGTCTGAGGTAAGATCTATACTTCTGTATTTTTCAATCTCTTGGTCCTGCCCCTCCCCCTCACTCTGAAGAGCAAGGGTTTAGAAAGTTGGCAGGGTAAGGAGCAAATTAAGTGAGAAATCTGTCACAGTGTGTTTGCAATAAATTATGTTCTGGAATTTTATCTAGAGGAGCCAGGCTCTAGCTCAACATCTTTAAAGTGACTTATTCAAAGACTTATTAAAACCCTTTTAATGGTTCTTCATTACGTTTAGAATAAATAGACCTAAGCTTCTATCCATAGCTTGCAAGTCCTACCTGTACAACATGATTGGATCCCTGGAATCTCTCCGATCTCAACACTGGGTCTTCTCCTAGGGCCTCTGGCCATCTTTCTGCTCAAATTCACTCTGGACCTTACTGTTCATGTACCTGGAACTCCTTCCTTAGCTTTCATGTGGCCTCCTCCTTTTCATTCCTGTCTCAGCCAAGTGTCAACTCCTCAAGAAAGCCTTCCCTGGTGTCACATCACCCTCTAGCCATCATATTATGTTTTGTTTGTTTGCTGTTATTGTTTATCCCCCAGCACTAGGCCTCTGCACCAGGCCATTGGTATGTGAACTCCAGGAGAATAGAGGCCTTGTCTGCCCAGTGCCTAGGACAGCACATGACACAGAGTAGAAGCCCAATAAATATTTGTTAAACAAACCAATAGATTTCATTTGCCTATGCTCTAAAGATATTTCTTTCAGTTTCATAGAGGCTAAATAGATCTTGAGATCAGAAAACAGAGGAATGACAGAGCAAATCTAAAAAGTTGATGCCAGGCCGGCCCGTGGCTCACTCGGTAGAGTGCGGTGCTGATAACACCAAGGCCACGGGTTCGGGTCCTATATGGGGATGGCCGGTTTGCTCACTGGCTGAGCGTGGTGCTGACAACACCAAGCCAAGGGTTGAGATCCCCTTACCGGTCATCTTTTAAAAAAAAATAAAAAATAAAAAATAAAAAAAAAAATAAAATAAAAAGTTGATGCCAAGGGAATAGTGACTAATTTATTTCAAATATCTGAAAAGTAAGCAGGAAAACTAGACTCCCATTTGAGAGCTACTTTTATAATTTTGAAGACAAAATTTTATTTTGATACGCTACTAGTCCATTACTACATCTAGGTAGAAGACCTTTCTTAAAGAGAGTTTGACATTTTTAAGAGCATGTGGGTCTGTTTCCTTTTTGAAAATCTCTTATAATTACCTCTGCCTGCCCTCTTTTTTCTAGTTCCATTTGAGTTCATGTACAACATCAGGTTGTAGTTAGGAGCAGAATGATGTGAGTTTGAATCTCAGCCCTTCTTTATAAACTACAAGATTACATAGCTTACTTACCTTGTGTGAGTTTAGCTTCCTCATGTGTAAAATTGGGACAAGAGTGTCAGGCTTATAGGACTAGGGAGAGGATTAATTGAGGCAAAGCAAATAAAACACACTTATGACACTTGGCATGAGCATGTGCTCACCAAACCTGGGCTAGTTATTAAAACTCTACCCGTGGGCTGTGCCACAGTGTCAAAATGTCACACTGCCCCTTTCTGCTCTGGAACAGTGTGTTCTCATCTGGAACCTCAGGTGATTGTTTTTATGCTCAACTCACACCCAGAACCACCCTCTGAACTTCTTAGTGTTCATGCCTGTGTTCATGTCCATCTCCCAAACAGCATGTGATTTTTACACAACAGTGAAGACATGTATAAATCAGGGATTTCTAGGCTATCCCCCCTTTGTCCTACTAAATAGAATAATTGTGGGCTCTCTATATTTTGAAGAGAGAGAAAGAAAGGATAGAATTCTCCTTGCATTCCCCATTTTATTCGGTGGTGAGGCAGAATTGCTTCTCCCCATCTGTCCTTTTTAGGACAGAATTTTGTTTTTGTTGTTTTTGGTAAAGCAGAAATGGAGAGACTAAATAATGAAATAGTGTTAGCTATAATAAATGGTCAATATTAACAAGAGGAAGTCTATATTTTAGGAGATGCCCTACTTTGGGGGACCTGACAGACCTGAAGCTCTATTTCGCCAGCTCCAAAGAGAGCTATGCTGATGGACCCTATTGCCCAGGGAGGAATGGGGGAAAGGAGGGTGGAAGACGAGAGAGGATGAGGGTCCCTGTTGCCAGCAGAGGTGGATGGTGTGATTAGCTGGAAAGGTGATGGGGAAAGCAGAGTTATGCATTGCTGTCTGGACTTTCTGGTGAAATAACGAGCTAGTCAAATAAAACTAAGAAGAGTGAGGCTGGCATCTAGAGGTAACAGCGGGTAGTGGCCCAGAGCACACAGGAACCAAAGGCAGAGAGCATCTCCACTTTTTATCTCCCCAGCCTTCGAACAATAATTACTTTATCCCTCTGTATTAGTCAAGATCTTTCAGCTATCAGTGACAGATTATAAACCAAATTAAGTAAAAGGAAAAGAGTGTATTGACTGATATAATAGGAAGGATGAGATGGAATAAGCATTAGGTGTGCTGGAAAGAGGGGTCAAATGATGTCATCTCCCATTCTCGCTCTCAAACCATGCCTGATACCCCAAAACTCTTGGCTCTCCTTCTCCCTCCTTCTATTAGCATGTGGCCATTACTCTGTCCTAACGAATGTGGGCTTCCCCCACAGACTGTGGTTAGAAGGCCACACACAGCTGTGTGTGTGTTTGTGTGTGTGTGTGAGAGTGTGTGTGAGAGTGTGTGTGAGTGTGTGTGTGTGTGTGTGTGTGTGTGTGTGTGTGTGTGTGTGTGTGTGTGTGTGTGTGGTGGTGGGGTCTTCGTTGATCTTCTCTGCCCTGCTACCTACTCACTCATGACTTTCAAACTTTTTGTCAGCCCCATCACAGTTGCAATTCCCAGAGCTAGACATTTAGAGGACATTTTCACTTAGATGTTTCAAGTCATTCAACCCCAAATGAAATAGTGAGTGGCAAAAATGAGGGCAGAATTTGTCTCCTTGTTTCCATACCAGTGTCTTTTCTTTCTTTGAGTAACCACCCATTAATGTAACACTCCTCATCTCTCTCTGGTATTTTACTTCTGCAACTACAGGAGGTGTAACATCTATTAGGGAACTTTGAAAAATAGCACAAGGCTTGGGTAATTTAGTTACTCACTCTTCTGGAGTCTGCCTTTTGCAGAGAGGATGTGTTCTCTTTTGCTCCATGACTTTAAGTGAGAATAGTGGGGCAGGGTGTGATCCTGCAGATAGGCCTCCAATTTGTGGTTAGTTTACTTCAGGGGCGTGTTAGTAAGCCCACTTGATGAACTGACCTTAGGCTCCTCAAGATGGAAGCTTGTTTTAAACAATCAATACACAGACATAGATATCTGTTAGGTCTTTCATTATTTAGTTTGTTATAAATGTGACATTTGATTCTCCACTGAGAAGCAAATTTGATTCCTTCATTTCTCATTTTGTTCCAAATTTGGCTACAGCATAGGGAGGTGCGTTATTTAATTTACATACTCAAATTCCAAAAGAAATACTTTACAGAATTAAGTGGTAAAAAGAATAAGCAATTGTAGTTACTGTTATCCATTACATTTTCCGTACTTCTCAAATTTAATATGATTACCAAATTCCCTAAAGAGAAGAAGAAGAAGAAAAGAAGATTAGCATCATAAGGAAACTGGGCATTGCTCTTGAACATACTTTCCTTTATCTTCTAAATAAGGGAGCTGCTTTTACAGTTCCTCTTACATTCATCTTTTTTCCATTCCTGTTTGTCACCACCACAGTTTGTACATTACTTTTCTATGTCTTGATTATCCAATAAGCATTATATAAAAGTTTTTCAGCATGGAGTTTTTTATCCCCTAATCCATTCCCATCTCCAAATTTTTCATTCAATACAGCAATACTAGATTTTTCTACTAAGAGGTAAAAGATATCACAGTAATAATACAATGCATGCTTCACATAATTCACTTTCCACTTGAACTTCCACCATGTTCACACTGCCCACAGACCATAGTCTATTTTCCTTACTCTGGTATTCAAGAGGGGACTTCAAAAAGTTTATGGAAAAATAGAAGTAAAAGATAATACAAATCTTACCATGAACTTTTGGAAGACCCCTCATATGTTTTACAGACTAGTCTTCGCCTAACTTTCTATCCTTACATATTAGTATTCTTTAAATACATATCATTCCTTTCAGCATAATCTTTATATTATTTCTCTAATGACACTATACACTTTCTCAATTCCAAATGTTTCCCAAACAGCACTGTGTAGCTTGACCATTCCATTTTCTCTTGTGTATTTTGTTTCTTTAAAAATCCTTTAATTTTGGGCCGACCCCGTGGCTCACTCAGGAGAGTGTGGTGCTGGGAGCACAGCAGCGCTTCCGCCGTGGGTTGGGATCCTATGTAGGGATGGCCGGTTCGCTCACTGGCTGAGCGTGGTCACAAAAAAGGACAAAAAAAAAAAAAAATCCTTTAATTTTATCTTCTTTCAAAAGATCTCCACCCTCCCCTCCACCAACTCCCACCCCTCCAACACCCATAATCAGGCTCACCTTTGATATATGTCTGATTTACTCATCTGGTTCAGGCATTGCAAACATAAATGCTTGGAGACAAGGGGGTCATATAAATAAGTGATATGAGCCACCTCCACGACAGAGGAGAGAGGTGGGACTATTGCTCTCTGTATGCCTGACTTCCATCTGAATGGCGAGCTGTTGCTTATATATTACATATGAAATCCTCGCTAACCACCACGATAATGTTTGAAATCTATATTTTTAGGTAAAACCTGATTTTTGAAATACTGTCAACTATTCCAAAACTTATTAAAACACTATTTTGGTTCAACAGAACCAAATAAAATTACAAGCTTCTGAAGAATCTGGGGTCTGTTTCATACAATTCTGTATTTTCTTGATACCTATTATCAGGGCCCTTGATTGAGTAGGCATGAAGGATTACTTCTAGGATAATGACTATGACTCTGTATCAATTCTGGACAAGACTTGCACTCTTCAATATTTTTCAAAGGTTTTACATCATTCACTAGTGATGAGTATCTCTTAGGGCTTTGAGTCCAATTTGACAGGGCTTTGCTTCAAAACACCTCCAAGAGCAGAAACCTAGGAATTACTCTCCTCCCCTCCATTGCTCAGCAGTTAGGATGGTTCTTTTTCCCCTGATATATAGAAATGGCATGAAGGCTAAGTTTATACATGCGAGTCACATGGAGAATTGAAGCAAAAATATAGGTCACTGCACCTCTCCTGCCATAGCATCAATTTCCTCTGTTTCAGAATAAGATATGTTTGTGCTCACATTGACCTGAGCCATGTTTTTGCTCTTTAAACAACAGGGGTTCTTCATTTATTCTTAGACTGAGAAATAACACCTTAGATTGGTGTCAGAGTTTTAAGATGGATAAATGGAAGGAAGGAAGAAAGGAAAGAAAGGAGAGAGGAAGAAAATTGTTTCTTCCATCTTTTCTGCATTTCTGCCAGAAGAAATCTGAAGCATGATATTTGAACTGCCGAGACTGTTCTGTGAAGTCACAGATTCCTGAATTTTCATGGATGAGGCTGAAAGGAATCTCAGAATAATCTTTGTTAATTTTTGTCCACGTAAGACCACATAACCACTTTGTTACTCATGTGTATATATGTCTATAAATGTATCTATATCTATGTTTTTATATGTATATCTGTAGCTATAGCTATATTTATTTATATCTACCAAACCACACTTATGGGTTCTATAGATTCATCAATGTGACTTGTGAAAGAAAATTTGAGTGATTTTTTAAAAAAGTGTATTTCTATTTATTGCTTAAATATAATCTATAGACTACCTACAAATATGATCTCTGTACAATTCTCTCAAAATACCATGTAAGCTTTTATTTCTTTTTTTTAATAAATCAACTTTGAAGTTAACTAATTTTTTAAAAGAGAACTTTCTCTTTACTATATATGTAGTCTGTCGCCAGTCTTTTGTGAACAAGAGAGGCTATTTTTTATAAATCCCACAGATCAGTAAAATACAGTTACTTGGCTAAGATTATGTGAAATATCTGTGAAGAAGGAGAGAGAAAAACAATAATGGTATTTTATTTTGAACTTACCATTGATCAATACAAAGAAAACATTCATTTTGGTAAGTGTGGCCATTCGTAGCACAAACATAAGCTGTTACGTTAGGACACTGTGCCTCATAAAGAGGATCCAGAGGGTAATACATTTGACATTCGATCTGCAAATATCATGAAATATCATAGAAATAACAAATAATAGATTCTCTCCTAACTATTCTTTGCCTGTCACTTCTGCCCCACATAGAAATAATGTCAAATCTTACAAGTCAACTGATCTTTTTCAAGGATTTCCTGTAGTATCCTCCACCTACACCATCATCTTAAAGGCATAACTATTATAATATCCCTGCTTAATTCCAACACAAAGTTTTCATTTAAACTTGGTGTCCCAATCCCAGTAACTTATTGTAAAAACTATGTTAGTAGAGATATTTATGTGTTTGTAAACTTCTAGATAGAGGACAGGGCTCAAATATAGTTGGTAAGAATGAAGGTTCTGTGTTGAGACTAGGACTAAATCCTGGATTTACCACTGCTTAGCTTTGAGACTTTAAGCAAATGACAGGTATTCCACTTAATTCTCAGACATATATTTACTCAGTATATTTTTATTTTACTATATATATTTATTTTACTCATTATTTTACTAAGATATGTTATTATAGTATAATAGTTGCGCTACATGGGAGAAAATCTAAACATGGAGAGATTAAGGTACATGCCCACGGCCACATAGAAACCTTCCACTCAACTTTACTTTCGTGAAGTTTTACATCTCTGATGTTAAGAGAGTGATCAGATTAAAATGAGAATTCAGAACTAAGAAATTTAAATTTACCTTAGGCCATTTATGTTTGTCATGTGGTTTGAAAAATTCTGCAAATAAAGCACAGACACAACAAGTTAAGAGATAGTTCTATATGGGATATGATTTTACCCGCTGAAGTCACTGAATTTAAAAAATGTAATTTAATTATTCACATGCATAAAAGTACGAAAAATAATTATAGCAACAGAATTTGTGGGTAACATTCCTTTGTTTTGTTAACTGTTTTATCTGTTTATTTACTCTTTTCTTCATTTTCACAATCCTGACTTCATTCATAAATTTGCTGTCACTAGGGAAAGAGTAAAAACAGTTTGGGGTTGTACGTATGACTTACAAATCATGTTATTTTCGGTAAGTTACCCTCTATCTTGACGCTTGTATTGCCTGGGGAATGAGGGTGAGTAGCTGGCTGTGGGAGAATAAAATAAGAAAAGTACTTACTGTAGTTCTGTTCTTACTTATCTCTCACTGTTAGATAATATTTTAAATATCATAGGGTATTCTAGCTTTTGAAAAGTTAGAAGAATAAAAGTTAAAAGAAAAATTCTGAATGATATTTCAAAATCTTCCCACAAAGGAAACAATAAGCCTACCAACTTTACCAGGAATAGATCATGCTGATTACATTTATACTCTATCAGAAAGTAAAAAAGGTGGAATGCTGTTATCTAATTTTAAAAAGCTGGAGTATTTTAATGACAAAAGCAGCTGGGTATAGTTATAAGAAAAGAAAAATAAAGAGCTTCCATCTAGTAAAAAGTAGAATAAAAGTACACAGATATACTGCAAACCATACATAAAAATAAACTTCCAGTGGATCAGGATCTGAACATAAAAAATGAAATTTTACAAAGATTAAAATACAACATGACAGAATTCCTTTTTAATCCTATTGTATGAAAAACTTTATAACAATGACTCATTAATCTAAATACAATAACAGAAAAGACTGACACATTTTATTACATAAAAAAAACTTCACTGCAAAAAGAACCATATACAAGCTAAAAAGATATTTAATGAAGGGTTAATATCCCGAATATATATATGAAAGAACTCTTTAAAATTGAGGGAACAAAAACAAATAACAAATTCAATTGCAGAACAGCAATATACATGCACATATCATTAACACATACCCACATACCCAACAACATGCAGAAATGGTCCTAAAAATCTGTAGAAGATATTGAACCACATTCGTGATAAGAAAAATGCTAATTAAAATTATGCTAAAATGCCATTTCTCACCTATTAAGTTAGCTGTTAGAGAGATTTTCATATATTACTGGTGGAAATGTAAGTTAGTACATTTATGGAGTGAAATTTGGCAATATTGAATAAAACTATGTTTGCATTTACATTTGACTCACCAATCCCAACTTAAGGGATTCCCTGAAGATATGCCTCCAACAATGCAAAAATGTATATGCATGGTTATTTATTCCAGCACCATTTGCAATTACAAAATATTTTAAACAAACTACATGCTCCTACATAGAAGAGTGGGTAAATAAAGTTTGGTACGTCCACCCAATGAAGTTATGCAGTTGTGTAATAGAAAAAGGAAAATCCTGGTGAACTGATAGGGAGTGATTTCTAGGTTATATTGTAAATTAGAAAAAGCAAGATGTAAATGGGTATCTATAGTATGCTTTCTTTTATGTAAAAGTGAGAGAGGGGGTCAAAATGTACACTTATGTTTATTTGAGCAAAAAGAAGCACAAAAAGCATACAGACTAATAAGATTGGTTACATACAGGACGACATTGACATTGGAGTGGAAAGGATAAGGGTATGGGGGCAATGACACTTCTTTGAACATAACTTTTTATTTATTTCGTTTCATTTTCTCTAGGTTCAAAATAATTTCAAATTTCCCTTTTGATTTTTCTTGACCCATGTATTATGTAAAGGCATATTACTTAGTTTTCACATATTGGGGGGGAAGGGGTTTTCAGAGTAACCCTTTTTTCTAACCATGAGAAACCTGTCTCTCATTGTCCACAATATATTCACTTATTTCCTCAGTCTTAGAATTTACATGAAATGGTTTCCAGAATTCTTTTTCTAGCATCTGTGAAAAAGAAGACTATGAATTAGAGTTTAATATATATTCAAGTATCTGTTTTGTCTTTAGAATGAAGGTATATAGTTCAGGTATTGTATTCAAAGATTACTTAGATTAGTTACATTCCACCCACTTCAGTGTGGACATATTTTTCTTTTGAAATATGGTTTAGTTCAATACATGCCTATGGGTAGATCTGTTATAGGAGGGGAGGCAGGGCAAGATGACGGACTGACCAGAGGTGCCCAGGGCATATCCGTTTCATAGAAAAGGACCAGAACAACTAACAGACAGCTAACTATTGATGGGAGGATCTGTGGGAGAGTGCAGGACTGCAGGTGGAGACTGGTGAGATCCCTATAGAGCATGAAAGCCCAGGATGGCAGAATAAAGAGGACAGAGAGGCACAAGGCCTCACCTGCCAAGTTTTTGCTACTGGGATTGGTGCAGGAAGGACTTTCCCTTGCAGGAAAAGATAGGAAGAGTGACCACAGTGACTCCCAGCCTCAACACAGAGGCCTGAGGCTCCTGCAGGAGGACTCCACAGCCCTCAGAAGCCTGGAGTCAAGAGTGGGGAGCTGCCTAGAACACACCCACTCTATTGCTCCAGAACAGTGGCACACACTGTGCACTCCCCTTTATCCACCTTCATGACCCAAGCCAAGGCAGTGTGGTACTGTCTTGAAACCAGAGCCACTGCAGAAGCATGCCTTGCCCTCCCCAGCCTTAAGGCTCCACCATCATTCCAATGCACTAACTGGACAGGCTACAATGTCCTGATCCTGGCAGCAGGACGGGCTCAGGAGCAGCTGTGACCCCATTTATGCATGTCTGGGAAGCCAATCCTGGGCCTACTGAATGGATACACCCCCTACATCCCTGGCCAGAGACAGGCAGACCCTCCCTCCCCTGCCAGTGGGCTGAGTTCTGTGTGCCCAAGTTTCCACCCCAGAAAAACAGCTCACAGCTCCCTAACCTAATGAACACACACCCAGGCCTGTGGAAATAAAGCACATCTGTGCCCTCCTGGAGAAGCAGCTAAACAGTTTTACTCTAAACAGTCCTCAGGCATCCTGCCTTTGGCAGATCAACTTTTAAACTGCTGAGGGAAGAATGACCTTGCACTTGGCCCTGATAAGTGATGCAGAGGACTGGCTCCCAGAAGATCTGATCCCACATAGCCAAGCCAAAGTGTGCCCAGCCCCTGACTCAAACAGCCCAGCTGTCATGCCACTGGTGCACCCACCCCTGAGTCTTTGAGCCACTGCACATGCAAGTATCTGAGTGAGAAACAGCCTGGCTGATATGCCCCTGTCGAGCCTGCCCCTAGTCAGGGAATCAGCACAGTGACCCTGCTACTGGTGAACCAGTCCTGGAATCCCTGATACACCATGCACCCACACCCCCAGTCTGAAAATCAATCAATCCATCAACCCCATCCCCAATGATCCAGTTCCTGAGACAACTGATCCACACACTCCCACCCTGAGAATGAAAACAGTAATCCCACCTCAGCAAAGCCGTGCTACTGTTACCTCGAACCTCCTAAGCATAGGCCACTGAGGCATGCACAGACATAGAAAAAGTGGATTATATCAGAAGAAACTACACAGAGCCTACATTACTGTACCCATCTAGAACAAAGACAATGTACCCACCCAATCGATGCCCTAGAATGCATTTGCAGGTGAAAGTCTCCCCATACTGGCCACTCTACAAAACTCAAAATGGTGACTATTCCACCAGTTCTACATATATCAATATGAGGAAATAAGAAACATGAAAAAATAAGGAAACAACACCACCAAAGAAACAGTATTGGTCTTGTAACTGATCCCAGAGAATCAGAAATTGCTGACTTGCTAGAAAAAAAATTCAAATTAATAATCTTAAGGAAACTCACTGAGATACAAGAGAATACAACAATTCAACAAAAATCATAAAAATAATTTACGATCTGAATGAGAAAATTAACAGAGATAGATAAAAAAAATCAAACAGAAGTCTTGAAATTGAAGAATTTATTAAATGAAACAAAAAGTACACCCTAGAGTCTTAACAGCAGACTAGATCACACAGAAGAAAAAATTTCTGGTCTTGAAGACAGTTGTTTTGAAATAACCCAGTAAGATGAAGGAGAAGAAGATGGAGGAGGAGGAGGAGAAATAATGAACAAAGCTTATAAGATTTATGGGATACTATTAAGCAAACAAATATTAGAATTATGGGCATTTTAGAAGGAGAAGGAAACCAAAAAGTATTGAAAACCTATTTAATGAAATAATAGCTGAAATTTTTCCTAGTCTTGGGAAAGATACAGACATCCAAATCCAGAAAGATCAAAGGTCCCCAAACAGATTCAACCTAAGAAAGGTCCTCTCCAAGACACATTGTAGTCAAGCTGTCAAAAGTTAAAGACAAAGGGAGAATTCTAAAAACAGCAAGAGAAAAGCATTAAGTCACTTATGAGGGAATACCTGTTAGACTAACAACCAACTTCTCAGCAGAAACCCTACAGGCCAGGAGAGAATGGAATAATATTCAAAGTACTGAAAGAAAAAAACTGCCAGCCAAGAATATTATACCCAGCAAAACTATCCTTCAGAAATGAAGGAAAAAATAAAGTATTTCTCAGACAAGCAAGTATTAAGGGAATTCATCACCACCAGTCCAGCTTTACAAGAAATACTTAGGTTAGTCCTACATCTAGAAGAGAAGGAATAATAACCATCATGAAAACACCTGAAAATATAAAACTTACTGGTATAATAGACACACAAATTAGAAAAAGAAAGGAATCAAACCTTCTCAATAGAGAAAATCACCAAACCACAAGGATAAACAATAAGAAGGAAAGAAAGGAACAAAGGGTACACAAAACAATCAAAAAATAACTAAGAAAATGATGGGAGTAAGACCTCACATATCAATAATAACCATGAATAAATAGAATAAATGCCCCAATTAAAAGACAGACTGGCTGAATGGATTAAAAAAAAATAACCCATATGCTGCCTACAAGAAATGCACCTTACCTATAAAGACCTATACCTATAAAGACACACATATACCGAAAGTGAAGGAATGGAAAAAGATACTGCATGCAAACAGAAAACAAAAGTGAGCAGGAGTATCTAAACTTATACCAGATAAAACAGACTTTAAATCAAGATCTGTACTAAGAGACAAAGAAGGGCATTATATAATGATAGAAGGATCAGTACAGCAAGAGGACATAACAATTACAAATATATATGCACCCCACGCTGAAGCACACAGATATATAAAGCAAACATTACCAGATCTAAAGGGAGAGATAGACACCAACACGATAATAGTTGGGGACATTAACACCCCACTCTCAGCATTGGTCAAATCATTGAGACAAAAAAATCAGCAAAGAAATATCGGATTTAAACAGCTCCATCAACCAGATAGACCTAGCAGACATTTACAGAACACTTTATCCAATAGCTGCAGAATACTCATTCTCTTCATCAGCACATAGAACATTATCCAGGATTGACCATCTGCTAGACCACAAAACTAGTCTCCACAAGTTCAAAAAATCAAAATTATGTCAAATATTTTTTTCTGACAATAATGGAATAAAACTGTAAATCAATAACAAGAGGAACTTTTGAAATTATACAAATATATGGAAACTAAACAACATGCTCCTGAATGACCAATGGGACAAAAAAGAGATCAAAGAGAAAATCAAAACATTTCTTGAAAAAAATATTTACATAAAGATTAACAAATAAATCAATGTAAAATAATAGAGTCCAGAAATATACACATATAAAAAGTCCCAAACTACACACATCTATGGACAAGTTACTTTTGACAAAAATGAAAAGACAATTTAGTGGGAAAAGGATCATCTTTTTTTTTAAAAAAGAACTTCAATTATATATTGCACCATATAGAAAAATTAACTCAAAGTACATCGTAAACATAAATTTTTAAACTATAAGAATTTCTAGAAGAAACCACAAGAGAAAACCTTTGTGACCAGAGGGTAAGCAAAAATTTCCTAGCTACTACACCAAAAGCATCATCCATAAAATAGAACAACAAAAAAGTGAATTGGGTTTCGTAGAAATTTAAAACGTCTGTTCTTTGAAAGACACATAAGAAAATGAAAACACTATACACAGATTGAGATAAATATCTCCAAGTCATATATATCTGATAAAGGACTTTTATCTAGACTATATTTAAAAAATCTTCAATCTCAATAGTAACGAAACAAAGAGCTCAATAGACACTTCATCGAAGATGGAATATGGATGGCCAAAAACAGATAAAAACAAAAACTGGAGTGGAATATCACTGTATACATATGAGAATATCTAGAATTAAAAAGATTGAGCAGACCAATTGTTAGTGAGGATGCTGAGCAACTGGAACTCTCATATATTGCTTGTGGGTATGTAAAATGGTATGGTAAAACTACTTTGGAAAACAGTTTGGCAGCTTCTTAAAAATTTAAATATACTTCTGTATACTTCTACTATATGATTTAGCCATCCCACTCTTAGGTATTTACCCAAGATAAATGAAAACATAGCCTATGCATTTATGTTCATAATATCTTTTACAATAGTCCAAAATTGGAAACAGATGTCCATCAATAGGTGAATAGATAAACAAAATGTGGTATATCTGTACAATGAAATAACTTAGATATAAAAAGGGATGAACTATTGATACATAAAACAATAGTGATCATTCTCAAAGTAACACTGAGTTTAAGAAACTAGATTCAAAACCAATATATCTTCCACAATTAAACTTATATAAATTTGTAGAAAATGCAAGCTAGTCTATAATGACAAAAAAAATATCATTGTCTGGATAAGGGGTGGGTTGGGGTGGGGGTGGTAAGGAGAAACAGTAAAGGAAATCAGGGAAACTTTTGTGGGTGAGGAAATGTTCATTATCTTGATTGTAGTGATGGTTTCACAGGTGTATAAATATGTCAAAAATTATATTGTGCACTTTAAATATAAAGTTTATTATATGTCAGTTACACCGTAATTTAGCAGTTCATAAAAATCTCTGAGTTGAGAATATAAATAAATATATTTTAGATTATAGAGGGAGGAGAAAGATTTTTTAACAAAATACAAACAAAAAAAGCTTACTGTAAATACAAAGTTTGATAAAGCTGACTCCTTCAATATGAGGAATTTCTACTAATCAAAAAGACTTATTTAAGGGAGTGAAAATTCTATTTATCATCTGAGAAAATGTATTTGTTAAAGCTGCATAAGATTTGTATCATAATATATATATATATCTCCTAGATGTTCTCAAGATGACTTAAAACAATGCAGTAATAATACTACTAATAATAAAGGCATAAATAGGAATAACAGAAAAGAAGAAACCACCTATGGCCCATAAACTATTGTATAAAGATTTTCAACCTCATTAGCGATCAGAGAAATGCAAACGAAGATGAAAGTGAGATGAAACTGGCGACATGTTTTGAGATTAGACAATATCAAAGGCTGCAGATGATGTGGATCAGTAGGCTACTTTATAGTTTCCTAATGAAATTATTAATTCAGGCAATAACTTTGGAAAGCCATACGCATTATCCTATAATGAAAATTCACACACCTTGTGGCATAGCAAATCTACTCTTAGATAGGCGCCCAAGAGAAACTCTTGTTTGTGTGCATAGGAAACAAGCATAAGAATATTTCTACTGGCTTACAAATCATAAATTTGTAAGCAAACCAAATGCCAATCAACAGGAAAGTAAAGAAATCAGGGTATATCCACACTAAATGAACTACAGCTACACATAAAAAAAATATGAATTTAAGCAACGTAATATTGAGAAAAAAAGTACACTTCAATAGATAACATGCTTCTTTCTGTATAAAACTGACTGAAAATTTTCAAGACAAGTTATATAACTTAAAATTTAAAAGAATTTAATAAAATTCATAAAATTTAGAATTTCATAAAATTTAGAAGAATTGTAAAAATACACTTTTCCACAGTATGTCTAAATAAGAAGACTATGTTAAAAATAAAAGCAAGAGAAGAATAGATGCAAGATTTAGAATGGTGTTTACCTTGAATGAAGGTGGAAAAGGGAATTGGATGAGTGAAAACCACACTTATGGATCTGAACATTCGTTAGTAGTCTAGATTTTTGCAGGAACGATGTGTTCGTGGTGCTTATTGATTGGACCCAATGATATTTATTGTACCAAGTATTGTGATTACTCCAATTTCATCCAATTAAGGCTTATTTAAAATAATAAAGTATATTGCAAAGAACCTATACACAGCAGATAATTAATTGATACATTTTTAACATTCCTGTATTGAGTGTTTACTTCGTATCATTTATTTAACGAGGATCTGGGAATGCAAAAATAAGGAAGATACATTGTAGCATCTGCATCATTAGTTTGTAGCTTATTTGCAGGTGTACCAGTTTCCTATTGATGCTGTAACAAATTATCACAAACTTTGTGAATTAAGATGACACAAATTAATTTTACCGATCTGGAGGTAAGAAGTCCTAAAATCAGCGTTTCAGTAAGACTGCATTCCTTCTGGAGTTTCTAGGTAAGAATCCATTTCCTTACTTTTTTCAGTTTCCACAGGCCATCTGAATTCGTTGGCCTATGGCCCTTTCCTCATGTCATTCTAACCTCAGGTTCCATTGTCACATCTCCTTCTCTGACTCTGGCCCTCCTTCTTCCCTGGTATAAAAATCCCTGTGATTATATTCATCCCACCTGAATAATTCAGGATAATTATTTCATTTCAAAATCCTTGTAATCACATCCACCAATTCCTTTTTGCCATGGAAGGTAATAATTTGCTTGCAATGAAAACATTACAATTTTCTATGCTGTAGAGGATTTTTTTGAATCAACAAAATTGAAATGAGGCTGAGTATCCACAATGTAGAAAACAAGTCTGATTTTTTCACGTGGGAAAATGTATTTTAATGATACCCAATTTGGATTATGAAACCCAAACACCTAGATTTCAGCAAAACATTCCCCATCCAAAGTCACAAATTACTCTTCTTCTTTTGTACAACTTTAAGAAAATCAGATACTTATCTCCCTAAACCTCCAAGGTTGCTCACCTGAGAAAACAATATGTGCCAAAGTAGAGGATACCAGGAAAAATATGGTCTTGCAGGGGAAGGCAGCCATTTGATCTCATATAATATTTTTCTTTGGTGAGGCCTGTGAAAATGCCCAAGACAGTTTATTCCCAGTCTCTTGCACAGCTGGCTTTCCAAACATGAGAGAACTCCTGAGATGGTGCCATTCCTGTGCACTTGGCCATGATGGTCTCACACTGACCTGGTCTCCAGGAATTCAGGCCTGAGAGAGCCTTCCTGCTCTAAGAAAGGAGAAAAAAGCCATAAAAATAACTTTTTTTTTTTTTTTCTGCCAGCAACCATCGTACAGTCCTGGCCTGAAAGAGAAATTAGGCTTGAGACTCTTGTTAGGGATGACCCAAGGCATTTTACCTACAAATAGGTTCACCCTGATTTATTATTTAAACTAGGACATTCTTGTTAGTGAATATGAACATGCAAATAATTCAGAAGAATTCTGAGTTAACAGGTGTGAACTGAGGGCTGTGTTGTATAATCAGGGACATGTTACACTATAACACAAGTCATTCGATTCCCTGGGATGGTCCACTTTCCCCCACACTGAAGTCTTTCATTTCCTAGCTAAGTTTCTCTTTGCCAGGCCAGGCCAGTCACATGGGCTCAAGTACAAAGAATGGATTGAAAATGGAATTGTTGGTCTTGGGTGATAAAAATTATGTGTACCTTCCTGATGCAAGAATCAGGAAATAGATAGATGATAGATAGATAGATAGATAGATAGATAGATAGATAGATAGATAGATAGATAGATAGATAGATAGATAGATAGGTTTATTTATTTAAATGAGTGAGATGATAGAAACCATAGAGTCTGTAGTTAGACCAGAGTTCAAATTCTAGTTTCAACAGCTGTTAGAAGTGTGAGCCTCAAAAAAAGCATGAACTTCATAAGATTTTGAAAGGCTGAGAGGATAAACGGGTATTAATATATGTAAAGAGCACAAATATATTAACTTGGCAATTTATTCAGCCAAACATTTCTTTGTAGGGGTGGAAATATTCAGAGATACTTTCTAAGTTCATTTTCTCAACTTCTTACATGCTACTTTATCCATTACCTCTTCTCAGAATTGTAGCTGGTAGATATATAGAGAAATGAGAGAGAAACATATTAAGTGAAGTTTCCCTACTTTCATGGGCAGGGAGAACAAAGGGAGGGTATTAGAGGAAAACAAAAACATAAACTAAAAATAAAAAAGAGCGGAGGGAACCCACTGACAAAGAAGGAAGCTGAAGAGATCCCACCACTGACTTGGACTAAGGACGTTGGAGGTGAAGAGAAGTTACCTGAATGAGGTGGCCAAATGGGAGCCTGCTGTAGTCACCTTGAGTGCACAGCAAGCCTTAAGAAGCATTGCTATTCCACGAGTCTCTAGCCAGGATTGTGTGGAGCAGAGGGGGCAGACTCCTTGCTCAGTTGAGTGACCACTGGCTTGGCATGAATTTACCCTAATGGCTGTCTCTGAGTTTGATCCCACTCTTGAGCCACCCACTCTGATGTTTCATGCTCCACCAGGCAGCAACAGACCTGGAAGTTCTGTCCTTGTGGTTTTTGGTTGGTGATTACGAGAACAAGAAATACTGGCCACCAAACACCTGACATTTGCAAAGCAGATTAATGATCTAAAGCATTCCAGATCATTTGGGGGAATGTTCTTGCCAAATTTATGACTGATTTTAGTCTTCCCAGACTCCTCTACCTCTAATTCTCACAAGTCTTACTGTTTTATCTTTCTAAGATATGATTTTATTTTCCTGCTAGCCTGTGAAACTCCAACATTCTAACCAATAATCTTTGCACACCCAAGCCTCCCAATTTCTCCACTTGTTACCTTCCACTACACCTTGACATAGGCCAGCTTGAAAATTGGCTATTATGTGGAAAAATTCTATCTCACAGACTTTAAACTCTCCTTAAGTAGTTAGTACTCTTTTTCTGCTTTGTGTTTCTGTTCCAGCCTGAATCCCATAGTCTTATATTTAAATTTAGCCCCTCGACATGTCCATCATCTCTTGATGTTTGGCTCTCTATTCTTTCCTGTTTCTTCCACGTTGGGATAAATTCAGCTTCTTATTTTCCTATTCCAGACCTTGGTGGTGAAGAAGAATAAAAAAATTTTTTGTACAATGAACTCCACAGTTCTGCTATCATCACTATTTACCTAAGTCCTATACACTCCTAAGGAAGCCTCTTATTTAATGTCATGTTGCTCCTTATGCCACTTGTCCCGTACTATTTCCTTTCTTTTACCCAATTTTTATTCAACTACCTGACCTCATCCCACCCACATTACCTTGAGTGGAAAATGTCACCACTTTTTTACTGAGTGAATAAGCTTTAAAATGAACTAGCCCCACTTTTTTCCCTCTTTATTTTAAAATTCTGGAAATTTTAACATCTACCTTTTTTTCCCCCTATTTTTATCGTTCACTTCATATAGACTTCCCTAGGAATATACATATTTTTCTCTTTCTGTCAGCACCTGGCTATGTAGTTTACATTCCTCATCACATTTACATCTTGCAACAATCCAACGAGATGTATACCATTCTGCATCGTGAATAAGAGAAGAAACCGAGGCTTAGAAAGTATAATTCACTTGCCAAAGCTACTGACTAGCTACTAACAATGCTGCAATGGGCAGAGATGGGATTAACTCCAAAGCCCATGTTCACCTGCTTCTCCACATTTTTTCTTATCTTAGAAAATTAGTTTCTTTTAACTTATTCTCCAACAGCATTCTTCTTAGAAGTTTACCGTGAATGTCTTGTTTGATACATTTTGCCTTTCTTCACTAGCATCTTTAATTTTCCCCTTCGTTAGATATGCTTTTTTCCAAAGCCAGTGCTTTTAATCCCTCCAAAATACTACCTTCTAGGTAATTAGACTGTATGCTGTATGAAGGAAAAGGCTATACTTAATTTTGACCTGTAACCACAATGAAGAGCAATTTTTTGGCTACGTGATACGTATTTAGTAAATAAGTATGTTATCAAGAAAGGAAAGAATCTATCCACTGCTTTTTGTTGTTGTTAGTTCACTGTGATCTTGCATATTCTTGAAAATGTGTCTTTGCAGATATACTTTAGAGACATTTTGTCGAGTCCACCAAGAAGTAATCCTACTGGAATTTTGTTTGAAGTCACATACATTTGGAGAAAGTAACATCTTTATAATAGTCTTTTTACACTTGAATGTGATGTGCCTTCTTTTTGACTTGCAGGGTAATTTTTCCATTCTATTTACATATAGAAATTTCAGTAATAATATTTCTAAAACAAATCTGATCTTTCTTCTTGTCCTACTTAAATCATCATTGGCTCTTCATTGCTTATATAAAGGGGCTATTATTTATGATAAAACTTAGGTATGAAGAAAGTAACATTTTACTTTTTATAATTGAAATCCATTTGTTCATTTTACTCTATGATAAAGTTTCTCTCCTTTTTCCCTTAACAAAAACGCATCCTACATTCTTTACATACTTTCATACAAAGTTGTTTCCCTTCATCCTATTATTTCTGGTAGTTTCATGCATATATATTGATTATAATTTTTAACCATTAGTAGCAACCTTTCTTTTACAGAGAAAACTAGAAAGTAGACAATTGTGAACTGTCTACCATATATCAGCATTTTGTGCTAGATTAGCAAATTTTATGAATATACCATATTTTTTATAGAAATATGCTTCTTCATAGTGCAATTTTTCAATGTGGCAAAAATGTCATGTTTATTAACAGACTCATATTTAGTCTCTCTGTAAAAATAAGAAGCCAAAGTATATTAGCATAAATTTATTAGCATAAATTTAGGCTTAGTAATGAATGCTTCAGTAGTTTCTTATTTAGAAATGATCTACATATTTAATGAATCTCTATCATCTAACTTAGCATAACTGTAAGGTTGCAGCTACCAAAGTATTTTTAGAAAGACGTATAATTAAACACAATTATTATTTAAAATTTTATTTTACTTTTAATTGACAAAGAATAATTATATATACTTATGGGATATAATGTGATATTATGACACATGTATACATTGTGTAATGATTAAATAGGGCTAATTAACATACACATCACCTCATATACTTATCATTAATTTGTGATGAGATCATTTGAAATCTACTTTTAGCAATTTTGAAATTTACAATACATTAATATTAACCATAGTCACTATGCTGTACAATTTATCATTAGAACTTATTCCTCCTGTTTAACTGTACTTTGTACCTTTCGACTAACATCTTCTCTTTCCTTGTCCCTTCACCTCAACCCAGCCCAGGACTCTGGTAACCACCATTTTACTTTCTATGAGTATTTCTATGGGCTTGATCTTTTATGATTCCACACGTAAGTGGTTTGCAATATTTGTCTTTCTGTGCCTGGCTTATTTCACTTGGCATAATATTTTCTAGATTTATCCATGTTCTTGCAAATGACAGAATTTCCTTCTTTTTTAAGGCTAAATGGTATTCCATTGTGTGTGTGTGTGTATACCCGCCACATTTTCTTTATCCATTCATCCATTGAGAAGCACATTTTTGTTTACATAACTTGCCTATTGTGAATAATGCTGCAATGAACATGAGTGCAGACATCACTTCAACGTACTGATTTCAATTCCTTCAGTTATATACCCAGAAGTGGGATTGCTAGATCACATGGTAATGCTGTTTTTATTTCTTTGAGGAGACTTTATTCTGGTTTTGAAAATGGCTATACTAATTTACATTCCCACCATGAGTGTACCAATGTTCCCTTTTTTCCATATCCTCACCAAGAGTCCCACCAACAGTGTAGGAGGGTTCCTTTTTCTCTGCAACCTCGTCAGCATTTATCATTCTCAGTCCTTTGGATATTAGCCATCCTGACTGGAGTGAGATGGTATCTCAGTGTGGTTTTGATTTGTATTTCCTGCATGCTGAGTGATGTTGAGCATTTTTTCATGTGTCTTTTGTCCATATATCTTCCTTTAAGAAATGCCTATTCACTTCCTTTGCCCATTTTTAAATTGTGGGTTACTTGCTTTTTTGCTATAAAGTTGTCTGAGTTCCTTGTATATTCTGGATATTAATCCTTTGTCAGATGTATATTTTGCAAATATTTTCTCCCACTCTGTTGGTTGTCTTTTAACTCTGTTAATTGTTTCTTTTGCTGTGCAGAAGCTTTTTAGTTTGATATAATCCCATTTGTTTATTTTTCCTTTGGTTGCCTGTGCTTTTGGGGTTGTGTTCATGAACTCTGTACACAATCCTACTTCCTGGAGTGTTTCCCCTGTGTTTTCTTTAAGGAGTTTTATTGTTTCAGGGTGTATAATTTCTCTATTTTTCTTCTGTTCCCTGTGCTTTTGGGGATATATCTAGGAAATCATTGCACCAACCAATGTCATGGAGCTTTCCCCCTATGTTTTTGTAGTAGTTTTACAGTTTCAGGTCTTAGGTTTAAGTCTTTAATCCACTTTGAATTGGCTCTTGTATATGAAGAGTCCCCTTCATTCATCTGCATGTGGATGTCCAGTTTTCTTAACACCATTTATTGAAAAGACTGTCCTTTCCCTATTGTGGGTTCTTGGCACCTTTTTCAAAAATCAATTGACCTTAAATGCATAGGTTTATTTCTGGCTCTCTATCCAATTCCATAGGTCAGTGTGTTTATTTTATGCCAGTACCATGATGTTTTGATTACTATAGATTTGTAATATATTTTTACATCATGTAGTGTGATGCCTTTAGCTTTGTGCTTTGGCTCAAGATTTCTTTAGCTATTTGTGATCTTTTTTGATTCCATGTAAATTTTAAGATTTTTTTTCTATCTCTGTGAAGAATGACATTGGAATTTTGATAGGGATTGAATTTGTAGATTGCTTTGAGTAGTATGGACATCGTAATATTATTAATTCTTCTAACTCATGAACATGTAACACCTTCCCATTTATTTGTCTCTTCAATTTCTTACATCAAAGTTTCATAGTTTTCAGTTCAGAGATTGTTCACATCCTTGGTTAAATTTACTCCTATTTTATTTATTTGATGCAATTGTACATGGAATTGTCTTCATCTGTTTTGTGCTGCTATAACAGAATACCAGAGAATGGGTAATTTATAAAGAACAGAAATTTATTCTCTCACAATTCTGGGGGTAGGAAGTCCAAGATTAAGTTGCCAGCATCTGGTGTGGACCTTCTTACTGCATCCTCATGTGGCAGAAGGCAGAAGCACAAGAGAGAATGAACCTACTCCTACAAGCTCTTTTTATAGTGGCATTATTCATTCATGAGGGCATAGACCTCATTACCTAAACACAAAGAGGCCTCAACTCTCAACACTGTTACACTGGGGATTAAGTTTCTAACTCATGAATTTTGGGGGAGATATTCAGACTACAGTGAAGATTGTTTTCTTGATTTCTTTTTTGGATAGTTTGTTGTTAGTGAATAGCAACATTACAGATTTTTGCATGATGACTTTGTATCTTGCAACTTTGCTGAATTTGTTTATCAGTATTAACAGGTGTGTGTGTGTGTGTGTGTGTGTGTGTGTGTGTGTGTGTGTGTAACCTTCATCTTCAGGGTTTTCGATATATATGATCATATTATCAGCAAACAGAGACAATTTTACTTCTTTTCTTATTTGAATGCTATTTATTTACTTATATATTTATTTATTTTTGCCTAATTGCTATGGTCAGGACTTCCAGTATTATTGAAAAAAAGTAGTGAGAATGGTCACGTTGTCTTGTTCCTCATCTTAGAGGAAAAACTTTCAACTTTTTACCATTGAGTATGATGTTTGCTGAAACCATGATTATTGTTGAAATAAAGTTGTCAGAATAAAAACTTGCTTTGATTAAAATCGGATATATAAGTTTTATAATGTTAAACATCTAGCAAATATAATATTAGCTTGTTTGACTGGTAAACCCAGGTAGAACAAAATATATGTATACATCATACTTAATGCTGATAACTAGAAAAATATACCCACTTTTATTAAACCAATAATAGCAAATCTATCTTATCAAAGATTTACTCAACTTACACCTTCTTGAAAAACTTTTGGGTTGTTTCTATATCTCTGGAAGTTTTAAGGAAGTGCTTACTTCTCTCTCTAAACCTACTAGAATAGAGCTCCTCTAAGAGATTTTATAAATTAATTTGGCAATACTTATCTGGACATAGGAAAATACAGACTGACACAAATAAAGACATTATAGCTTTTATTTAAAAATCTTAGTCATGAGTTAGTATAAATGCAGAAACACAAAACTTACTAGTTTATGTAAGAGTTGGCTTCTATCTTTCCAAACTTTATATTTTTGTAAGAAATCTGTTTCTAGCAGATTGGGTAAGTTCAGCTTACCTACTCAATATATGGGCTAAAGCACTCTGTCAATATTATGAAGGAAAATTCTAAGATTTTCTTTTGCTCTGACATATAGTCTTATGGAGGATGTGGCTTTAGCCCTAAGTGGGTTGCCTTTGGAGTTTCTGAGTTCCTTAAAAGCCTCCAATGTGGGTAGAGGACTTAAAGTTAGTAAAGTCATGTCAGTAAGAAGGGAAGTGGACAGAGTTAGTGCCACAGTCAGCATATAGTTAGCAGGGGGTTATGAAGAGGAGGGGAGAGGATTTTGTCAACCAAGAAACTCCCATGGGAGGAGCAGGATAGAACAGAGAACACAGAGAGGCCTCTAAACAAAACACAAGAAAAGAATTGCAGTCCAAGAGATACCTCTCAAAAAAGGAAGGTTAGGATTTTAGTACAGTTTCAGAGAGCATTCTCACTCTAAGTGTGACTCAAACTAATAAGCTTCTTCTTGGCTTAACCTTGAACACAAGAAGTGTCTCCAAAAGGGCACAGAAAATACAGCGTTCATAATCCAAAGTCACTCCCAAAGTTAGCTGATAAAAAAGAAACCAAGTTTCCACAGGTAACAAAGTCACTAGGAGAGGTAAGTATTTGTATTTAGACAATCCCATGAGAGCTGGTAATAGTCAGCAAGAATATAATACACCCTGTGTTTCAGGTTCCCAACCTGATGACTGACAACCTCTAGACACAGACCTGACATTCTGCACCTCCTGGCAGGCAGAGAAACAGAAAGAGGATGCTTTCTCTGATTTCCAAAGCCAAACTCACTAAACACAAAATCAAGATGGAAGGAAAACGTCATCCAGTTTTATGGGTGAACAACAGGCTTGTAGAACCTATGCCTGAGTTCTACCCTGTGATTCTTCTTATGACAAACAACACTTTTAGACAGAACAACACAAAACAGTAACATAAAAGACAGACAATGGCTCTCTATAACAAGAGTCACAATATCCAAAGGATTATTTCTAACCAAAGTTTTCTCATATAAAATCTCAATTTGGAAAACCCCTCTTAGAAAAGGCAAGGAGAGGCTCTATCGCCCTCACTCAACTGGACCCTGAGCAGAGATCTAGAACTTTGACTGGTAAGAATGCTTATCTTTCCTGTTTGGTCAGAGGTGTGGAGATCTCAGCTGCAATCTCTGGAGTGAGCAGGGAGTCCTAAGCATCCCATCCTGATTGCCAAAAGTGTTAGGAAGAATACTTTTCCTCTACTATCTTAGCTTTGACTAGCTGGGGGCCTGAAAGTTATCTAACAAAAGACAGATGCAGAAGAGAAAGACAAAGTTTATTTATGTGCATATGAAACACCCAAACAAAGTGAGTCTTAGAACATTTAGGGATAAGGGTTTGTATATCAACTTAGAAGGGGAAAGAGATGGGGGAAAGGGCTTCTATGGAAAAACAAATAGACCTTTAGGAAAGACAAATGGGCTTTTAAGGAAAAAATGGAAGGCATGACAGTTTGTGATAATGTTTGTTCATGTGTTCTCTTGATCTCTTATTTTTGTGATCATGGTTAGTCTCCATTTGGGCTGGTAAGTTTCCCAGAGAGGGATTTATGGTGGTTACATTTTTCAGACCTTGCTTATATCAGCAAAAGAAGTTTAGCTGCAGTTTATTTGGTTATTTTTAGATTAAAATAAACCTCATGCATTTATGGGAGTTGGGAGTCCACACACAGACAAAACTATCCACTTTGCAGTCCATGTAATTGGGGAAGTACTGTTGTGAGGTTGTCGTCCAGGAAAGGAAACAAACACTTAATTAAAAATTTTAACAGAGTCTTTATTAGCTGGCTGGCGACTGCCTCCCTTAGTTATTTTGGGAGAACAGCCCCAAGCCTTGGTCTTGTGGAGTTTATAAAGGCAAAACCCACATCCTGTTGGCACACGGGTTCATACAGGTACAAAAAACAAGCTAGGTCACTAGGTTACAGGTGCAGAAAGCAAGCTAGATCACAGAAGCCAAAATGAGCAATTAAAACAATCAAGCATAAAAATTTTCATTGTGTATGATTTCTGTTTCTATGCAATGGATTCTGTTTTCAATGGTTTCTAACATGGGGGAGGGGGGGTCCAGTCTGTTATAGTTCCCATTTCTATGAGAAGGTCAATGGTTTCTCATGCAGAGGGGGTTTTAGCCTGTGCCTACCTAAGATCTAAGATGGCACTGGTATTGTTCAGAATTCTCTGCTATTTTCCCCACTGGTTTTATGTACATGAGTCAAATCCTAGACTCATTTTTGTTTAATCTGTTATAGTGGGTTCTTAAAACCATTAATTTTACTGATTGAATTCTCTGTTTAACATACTTAGCAAGGCAGGTGAGGGCACAAGGGCCTATTGTGAAGAACAGCAGAATTAAAAGCAAGAGACTGGCTAAGGCAGTAAGGAGAATTGTTAGCCAAGGAGACCAGGAGAATAAGGTTTCATACCAGTTGTTGTCTCTGTTTTTAAATTTTTTTCTTTCTCTTAACCTTTTTTGATTAGGGAAAGGCTGTCTTTTATTACTCCTGAGGGATTAGTATAAAAACAACAGGTTTTCCTAGAGCCATGTATAATCCAGCTTGTTAGTCTGATTGTGTGGATTATAGATGGGTGCAGCTGCTGGTGTGTGTTCAGATAGGTCCAGCTTCTGTGTAGGACACAATGACCACAGCAAAGAGGAAAAAAATAACTTTTTATAACATTGTCAGATTGACCACTTAGTGTAAATCCTTTTATCAAAGCATTTTACATTTTGAAATTGTTATTTAACCGGAAAAACTCTCAATAAACTAGGAATAGAAAGCATCTTCCTCAATCTAATAAAGTGCATCTACAAAAAGCCCACAGCTAACATCATACTTAATAATGAAAAACTGGGTGCTTTTCCCATAAACTGAGGAATAAGGCAAGCATGCCCACTCTTGTCACTTCTATGCAGCATTGTATGGGGGTGCTAGTCAGTCTGCTCATGACAAAGAAGGAGGTCCAGATTGGAAAGGAACAAGTAAAACTGTCTTTATCCATAGATGGTATGGTCTTGTGTGTAGAAAGTACTGAGGAATCCATATAAAAAAGCTACTAGAACTAAACATGTTTGGCAAGTGTGAGGACTGGAGATTAAAATGAAAAAGCAATTGTACTTCTATATACTAGAAATGAACAGTCTGAAAATGAATTTAACAATTTCACTCACAATAGCATTGAAGAGAATAAAATGTTTAGGAACAAATTTAACAAAAGCATGCAAGACTTGTCTGTTGAAAACTACAAAGTACTGCTAATAGAAGTTAAAGGCAATCTAAATAAATGCAGAGACACTTCATGTTCATGGACTAGAAGACAATATTGTTAAGATGCCAATTCTTCCCAAATTCATCAAGAGATTCAATTTAACCCCTCTCAAATTCTAGGAGGCCTTTTTGCAGAATTGACCAATTGCTTTTGTCAGTGGGTAGACCTCTCTGACCAAGGGGTGAATCTGGCATAGTACCTGTTGGAGGGCCTGAAGAGACTGAAGAAGGTTATGGTTAGTGATTTCAGCAAATTTTTCATCTTTGAGGCAGGGCAACAGAGAGGGTGGCCTTCCAAACATAATTTCATAAGGTGTAATTCCTTGTGTGTAGAGGGTGCATCTAGCCCTTAGGAGGGCAAAGGGAAGGAGGCTCACCCAGTTTTTGTCAGTCTCTAGTTTTTAATTTGGTAAGCGTTTCTTTTAAAGTCCTATTTATCTGTTCTACCTGTCCTGAAATTTGTCCATAAATACAATGTAAATTCCAATTTATTTTTAATGTTTTAGCTGATAATTGGGAAATTTGGTCTGTGAAAGTCGGGCCATTGTCAGACCCCAAGGTTACAGGTAGGCCAAATCTGGGGACAGTTTCTTGTAACAATTTCTTTAGCATTATCTGAGCAGTTTCAGTTTTGGTAGGAAAGGCTTCTACCCATCCAGAAAAAGTATCTATGAACACCAAAAGGTAGTGATACCCCTATTAGCCAGGTTTTACCTTGGTGATGTCAATTTCCCAGTGTTCACCAGGGTTGGTTTCTTGAATTCTGGTTCCAATGGGCAGCCTTGATTTTGGCCCTGGATTTACTTGTGAACAAATTTCATATCTGGTAACAATGTCTTTTCTTATTTTGTCAAGATCTTGTACGTAATAATATTTTTTAAAAGTTTAGTTAATTTTGTGGATCCAAGGTGTGTTCCTTGATGTATCTGTTTAATCAGCAATCTGCCTAGAGCCTGTGGCAAATAAATCCTGTGGTCTGGCAGAATTTTCCAATTCATGGCATTGTTGGAGTCTTTTAAGATCTTAGCATGTTCTACTTCTTCTTTAGTATAATGGGGGGCCGGCAGCAATTGAGGTGCCAAAATGACTATTAAAGAATCAGGTGGCCCCACTGGTTTTAATGTGGCCTCTTTGGCAGTCAAATCTGCAGCAGCATTGCCTTGGGTCTCAAGTGACTTATCTTTTTGGTGCCCCCGACAATGTATGATGGCCACTCTTTTTGGATACCATATGACCTTAAAGAGGGCTACTATTTCTGCTTTATTTTTTTATTTCTTTCCCCCCTGATGTTAATAGTCCTCTCTGTTTGTATAAGGCCCTGTGAACATGGGCAGTGGCAAAAGCCTATCTGTTGTCAGTATATATGTTAACAGTTTTATCTTTTCCATGCTTTAAAGCCTGTGTTAGGGCTATGAGTTCAGCCTTTTGAGCAGATGTTCTTTGGCTTAAGGCTTGAGCCCAAATGACCTGATCTAAATTTACCATGGCTGTCTCAGCATACCTGATTCCATTGGAGACGAAATTGCTTCCATCAGTGAACAGCATTTCATTAGGCTCTGTCTAAGGCACATCAGTCAGGTCCAGCCGGAGGTCTTGGAGAGTCTTGATTGTTTCAAGGCAGTCATGGACAGGCTCAGCTAGGTCATCATCTGGGAGGAGGGTTGCTGGATTTAGAGCTGTAGTTTTTAGGAACTTAATTTGGGGCTGATCTAGAAGTACAGCCTGATACTGGGTGAAGTGGGCATTAGTTAGCCAATGATCTGGTGCATTCCATAGGTTACTAATTGTAGATCTTGTCTTAGAGTTAGTTTGTCTGCCTCTTTTACCAGCAAAGCAGCAGCTGCTATGGTCTGAAGGCAAGCTGGCCATCTGGTGGCTACATGGCCCAATCTCTTTGAGAGGTAGGTGATGGGCTTCTGCCATGGCCCTAGAGCCTGTATAAGTGCCTGCTTAGCAATTCCCCTTGCTTCAGCAATGAACAATGTGAAGGACTTGTTTACGTCAGGCAATGTTAAGGCAGGAGCTGTGGTGAGTGCCCGCTTTAGATCTTTAAAGGCCTGTTTTTTAATGTCAGTCCAAATTAAGGGGTTATTTCTTCCCCCAGTGAACACAGGTATCCAAAGGCAGGAAGAATTTGCATAGCCCTCAAGAATTTGCAAACTTGTTTTTTGTTGTTGTTGTTGTTGTTTTGTTTTGGGGTCCAGGATTTTAAAAATTATCTCTATTCTTGTGGAAGATAGAGTCTTTTTTCCTTCTTTCAATTTGTACCCCAGATAAGTGGCTTATGAGGTGCAAATTTGAGCCTTTTATCTGAGACTTGATACCCCAGGGCTTGTAATTCCTTTAATAGATCTTTTGTAGCTTCCTTGTATTTGTCATAGCCTTTTGTGGCCAGGAGGAGATCATCTACATATTGTAATAGTGTGACCTCGGGGTGTTTTTGTCTGTAAGGCAGGATGTCTTGGCTTAGAGCTTCATCAAATAAGGTTGGAGAATTTTTAAATCCTTAGGGGAGGCAAACTCAAGTTTTTTGTTCAGAGTACCCTCCCCCAGGGTCAGTCCATTCAGAGGCAAAGAGGTTGGCTTGCCTTGGCCAGTGGGAGGCTGAAGAAGGCATCCTTAAGATCTAGTTTTTGGTTTGTTTCTCTTCTGGACTATCTCTGTCATTAAAGACCCTCTGGGAAATTTCAACCAGCTCAGATAACAATTTTCCTGTAAATCCTTCCTGTCTTTGAAGTTTTCTCCCAATTTCTGGGGCTGACTGGATATCAAAGGCAATATTTATCACCTGCCAGTTTTCTGGGGCCTCAGGGTCCACAGGAGTGTGATTCCTGTAAACCTCCATAAGGTGTTCCAGGAAAGTAGTGGTGGATTTGTTTGGTCCCTGAATAGTTTCACTTACTTTTGATAGGTTAGTGGGCTTCCAGACTACTGCACAGAGTCCCCTAAGGAGAATCTGGTGATACAGGTTGAGAGCCCCCTTACCTTGGTCCGTGTTTGGGTCCCATCCAGGTCTGTTAGAGGGGAACACGTGTTTCAGGTGAACAGGGTCATCAGAAGGGTGGGGAGCAAGAGGAGGGTTTGAAGGAAGAGCAGGGAGAGTCAGTGCCACTCTGAGTATGCAGAGGGAAACAGGCAAAGAAAGATCAGGGCCTTAGAGCTGTCAGGGAGGACAGGAGGTACTGTGGGAGCTGCAGGCTTCTTTGGGGAAGCTGGAAGAGAAGGCTTGGTTAGAAGGACAGTTGACTCATTTACCTGGGGGCATTTTTTAAGGCACTTCTTTAGCCATGATGGCTTCTCAGAGACTATATCAATCCACACCTGTATGTAAGGCAGTTGATCAGGATGTCCAGGGTGCCCAAGACAAACATCTTGGACCTGATAAGCTGTTGGAAAATCAGTAGTTCCATATGAGGGCCACCCAACAATGAAAGTTGGTCAGTCAAGTTCAGAGAATTTTCTGAGATCAAATGGGTTAACTGACACCCCATAATCTGTTGCCCTCATTTAGAAATACTTGAAGTTAGACATCATGTGTTGAAGGGGGACTGCCATGTGAAATGGCCAAGATGGGGCTTGCCCCATTTGGTTACAAACAAATAACAGGCAGGACACCAAAGAATAAGAATTTCGTCCCATTATGTTATATAGGACCACAGTTAATGACACAACAACACACAACTGGCAACACACAAAAGACAGAGACAAGTGGCCATATCCAAATTCCAAACCAAAGGATCCAGTGATGTCTCGTGGGAGTCCTAGACCTGGGAAGTAATGCTGCATCCAGCCTTCCACTTGGGTCTCAAATCAGAGCTCTGATACCCAAATGCAATACCAAGTTTTTGAGATCTCAAACCAAAGCTTACCTCTGGAAGTCCGAGACGCAAAGTAATAGGATGAACCAAAGACTCTGGTGCCAACTGAAGAATTTGGTTGCATTGGGCTCTTGGGTGGGGGCCAAAGGATCCAGGGGCTGATTTCCATCTTGGTGGCCTCCCCCAGGGAGACTTGCTGCATTGCCCCATGTCCGAAGCTGCAGTTTTTGGTTCCCCTGAGCAAGAAGATCTTGCTGGGGCCACCAAATGTTGTGAGGTTGTCACCCAGGAAAAGAACCAAACACTTAATTAAGAATTTTAACAGAGTCTTTATTAGCTGACTGGTGACTGCCTCCCCTAGGTATTTTGGGAGAACAGCCCTGAGCCTTGGTCTTGTGGAGCTTATAAAGGCAAAACCATATTTCGTTGGCACACAAGTTCGTGCAGTTACAAAAAACAAGCTAGGTTGCTAGGTTACAGGTGCAGAAAGCAAGCTAGGTCACAGAAGCTGAAATGAGCAATTAAAGCAATCAAGCATAAAAATTTTCATTGTGTATTATTTCTGTTTCTATGCAATGGATTCTGTTCTCAATGTTTTCTCATCCAGGGGGGGTCCAGTCTGTTATAGTTCCCATTTCTGTGAGAAGACCAATGGTTTCTCACATGGAGGGGCCTACCTAAGATCTAAGATGGCATTGGTATTGTTCAGAATTCTCTGCTACAGTACACTTCCCATACAAGCAACATTCACCTCAATTTCCATGCAGGAGTCAGGAATCTGAGGCTGTGCGTGGGACAGGAGACCATGGAAACATTCTGGCAGTGATGGGACATTGATGATATCACCTATGTTCAATATCAGAACAACCTACATTGGGTGGGTGAATGCTTAGAACAGTTTGGGGCCTTTTGGATTAGAGTAATGGCTGTAGGGATATTGAAAGGAAGGCTTGGAAAATCTGTTTGGTTCAAGAGGGATGAGAGGTAGAGGTATTGAGAAGGGGTGTCTCACTGAATGAAGATATTTCTTAGAGTTTGGTATTTGAAGGATAAAAGGAAACCAAAGATAAAATTAAAAGTACCATTAATGAATCAAATGATTGATTGTGACCCTACCCTTCCCCATCAAATGGTGCCATTTATTTAAAAAACTGCCCTTCTCTTCATCAACTGAAGAGATTGCTCTTACCCTACAAAACCTGGTAAACCATCCAAACCCTTTCACCACACCTCTCATTAAGAAATATCATACACATAGGGCCGGCCTGTGGCTCATTCAGGAGAGTGCAGTGCTGATAACACCAAGACCATGGGTTCAGATCCTAAGGGATGGCCAGTTGGCTCACTGTCTGAGCGTGGTGTTGACAACACCAAGCCAAGGGTTGAGATCCCCTTACCGGTCATCTTTAAAATATATATATATATCATACACCTTTTTTTCATGAATAGAAAAAGAAATCCAACATACTATAAAGCTGCTATAAAAATAAAACAAAAATAAGAATTAAATATTTTGTGCTGATAGTACTTCTTCCTCTCACACCTGTATGTGTACAGTTCATGTAACCAAGTCAGAGGAAAACTGTGGAAGCATTCCAATGTAAGTCGAACATAATTAAATAAATGGCTGTGGATTCCTCTTCTGACCATGACAGAGTATCTTATTGGACTTGCATTTCCACTACAAATCACTGGAATACTAGACAAGATATATGGAATGATTATGTTCAGATGTTAGGCCTCAGGAAACATAGGACTAAGCTGGGATTCCTGAGAGAAGGAGAGAAAAAAACAAAGTGAGTCTTATGATTGACTCAACTTTCTGCCATGAGGAACTTTCTGGAATGCCACATCGAATCGAAGCAAAGCATGGTAGTATTGGTGACTTGAGGAGACAAAAATTGAGTTTGGGGATACTGAGGTAGCTGGAATTTGCAGGATAGAGTACTGGAGTAGAGGGGAAAAGAATTGCAGAAGTTCTTATAAGACTACTTTTGAGTCTTTAGCTGAATGCCAAACTCCATGTGAGTAGTGTGAAATACTGCAATTCTAGATAAAGCAGAACTATCAAAGAAATGTAGGCTGAATGACCTTTAGTATGCACACATGGCTTGCAGACACACAATTACTGATTAGCTAGATAGGAGAGTCTGGTTGAATACCCAGGGCATTCAATAGACTTCAGAAGGCTCTTAACTTAGAGGTAGGATTACAATATCCATAGAATAAAGGCTAACCAGGACATGTCATAACAAAGCTTAAAAACAAGTCTAAAAATTATCAAGTCAATTGATAATAAATAAATAATCAATTTATTTAAATGTTTGACAAACCAAACTTCAGTATTCTTTAAAAGACAAAAGCAAAATCCAGATATAAAAAGTGTAATACTCACTGTGTCCAGTATCAAATACAAAATTACTAGATATACGAAAAGGTAAAAATATGAACCATAACCAGGAGAATTATCAGTCAATGGAAAAAAAAAAACCCCCACAAATGATAGAGATGATGGATTCATACATTAAGAGTCTTTACAAACATGATAGAATAAGTGGAAATTCTAGAGCTGAAAAAATACAATGGTAGAAAAAAACACCTAGAAGGACAGGAAGTCCCCTGGGCTACCAAGATAGAAATGGGGGAGGTCCAGGGGCCTCAGCAATGACCTCTGACACCCACAACCAGTTCTGAGGGCTGGGGACGAGGGCCTTGGCCATGTCCCCCTGACACATGCAACCAGCCCAGTAGTGACCACCAAGCTGCCACAGGAAGTGCCCCAGGCTCTCCTGACCTAGGGTGGTAGGAGCCTCAGGCCTCGGCTATGCCCCCCAACACACACAGCCAGTTCAGCAGTGACCACCAAGCCACAGCAGGAAGCACTCTGGGCTCTCTTGAGCCAGGGTGGTGGGGTCCTCAGGCCTTGGACACCCCCTAGACACCTGCAGCCAGCCCAGCAGTGATCACCAAACCACCACAGGAAGCACCCCAGGCTCTCATGAGCCAGGGTGGTAGAGGAACTTGGAGCTCAGCCAGACCCCCTCAATACCTGCAACCAGCCCAGCAATGACCATTGAGCAAGAGCAGGAAGTACCCCGGGCTCTCCCTAGCTAGGGTGGGTGGGGGCCTCGGCCCTTGGCCACACACCTCTGACACCTGCAGCCAGCCCAGTGGCGACCACCAAACTGCTGCAGGAAGTACCCTGGGCTCTTCTGAGCTGGAACGAAGGGGGGCCGAAGTCCCTGACCACATCCTCCTGACACCCACAACCAGCCCAGTAGTGACCACCAAGCCACGACAGAAAGTGCCCCGGTCTCTTAAGCTGGGGCAGTGGGGGCCCTTGGGCCTCGGCCATGCCCCCCTGACACATGCAGCCAGCCCAGTGATGACTACCAAGCCTCAACAAAAAGGGCCTCAGGTTCCCAAGCTGGAGTAGTGGGGGGGTGAGGGCTTTTGCCACATCCCCCTGACATTTGCACCCAGCCTGGCAATGACCAAGCCCCCACTGGAAGCCCCCTGGTCTCCCCTGTCGGAATGAGGGGGATGCCACAGGCCTGGATCCTGCCCCTCTTCCTTCCTCCTTATTCCATCCCATTTCCTTTCCCTTTTCCCCTTCCCCCTCCTTCCCAACTGCCCAACTGCTCTGCAAAACATCCTAGAATGTAAAAATAAATATTAATAAAACTACATTTTCTTAAAAAAAAAAAAACACAACAGGGGAAATGGTAATGTCAACAATTCAGAAGACTCCCTCCCCAGTGAAACAAGAATTTAACTGGTGAAAACTCTTTTTTTTTTTTTTTTTTTAAATTTAAGTATCTGGAAATTGCCCTAAGGGCATATAGCAAATGAAGAAACATTTATTCACGAAAATGTTCTAGATCTCATTAAGAACACAAGAGTCCATGTCAAAATTATAGACACAGAAAATTGATTAGCATTTTATTAGGGCTAGAGAGAAGGACAGTAGTGACTGCTAGTGGGTACAGGAATGGGTCATACTACTGACACATGGTACACCATGGGTGAACCTCAAAACCATTATTCTAGGTGAAGGGAATAAAATATGAGACCATATATTGTATGATTCCATTTATATGGAATGTACAGAAAAGACAAATTTATAGAGACAGAAAGTCACTTTGTAGTTGCCTGGAGCTGGGGTTGGAAATGGGTATTAAGAAATGGGCATGGAGGATCTTATTGGGGAGATGAAAATGTTCTGAAACTGATTTAGAGTGGTGGTTGCACCACTTCATAAAGTTACTAAAAAACATTGAATTGTACACTTAAAATGAGTAATTTTATGATATGTAAAATATGCCTCAATAAAGTAGTTAAAATAAATAGTACAGTCATAAAAACTACAATGGACTTAACAAAAATCATTAGAGAAAACAAAAGGCAGACTTCATACTGCAGAAAATTGAGTCACTGATTAGAGAAATATAGTAAGAAAATAATGCATTACTGAAGATAGTAAATGTGAATACCAGTGAATAAAAATAGAACTTAAAGTAGTAGGAATTTTGAGTTAGAAGATAAAACAAAAGCTACACAATTGAAAATCAAAGGTATAAATGAAGAGTTATTTTTAGAATTTCAAAAAAGGGGTCTCAAAATTTAATGTATATAAGAATCTCTTGGAAAAAATAATTAGAAGTAAACAGCATAAAAGTGCTTTTACAATTTTTAGATGTCCTGAAAAATACAAAAGAGAAAAATTTTTTCAAAGGAGAGCACATCAAGTTACAGATGATTTAATTTCTGCCACAATCAATATATTGATTGTATTTCCAAAAATCCTGTTCAAAATGTCACACCTAAGGCATTGTTCACTTAAAAACTGAGCTATGGGCTATTTAGACCAAGGTTCTCATGGAGGACAACTAGAAATAACGGACAAACTATTAAAATGAGCAACCATTTAAAGGCCTTAGACTGCTGAATATCATTAGGTCAAGTTCTGGGACAGGTCCAAATTCAAAAGAGGTTGTTACAGTATTTTTAAGAACATTTACCCTGGGGGCTTTTGCTGATTCAAAAGGAGGCAGTTAAGAGAGTGAAGAGAGAATCTCTGCTTTGGGTAGACTCATGGATTTAGGGGGACTGCAACAGGGGTCCTGGGCCTGCCTGATTGAAGTGGGATCCTGAAGTACTGCACCTTAGCAGGAAGACAGAACCAGAATTAAACCAGCACTTGCAAGGACTCAGTAGAAATCGGAGTTATCAGTGAAGCCCAGAAAAATCTGATTATTAAAATCAGATGGAGATGATCCCCCAAATCCAGTGCCTCCAGGTACCTGCCAGAAGCAAATGATAAACCTCTCTGAAGGGAGATAGCATCACCTTAGGACACGAATTAGTTGTACAAATAAGATTTCAAATACAATGTAAAGGACAAGATCAAAGAGAATTAGGCAAAAAAGGAACAAGACAACGTAAAAAGAATAAATAAATAAATAGACAATAGAAACAAATTTAGAGACATTTCATGTATTGGAATTACTAATAGTACATTTTAAGATAAATATATTTAGACCGTTTGTGAAGACAAATGACAAGATTGGGAAGTTCACAAGAAAACTGAAAAATACTAAATATTGATGTGGAAGATTTGAAAAAAAATAAGTTCTAGAATTGAAAAATAATACAAATCGAACAGCTCAATCTTCTGGGTTTGGGCTTTTAGAACATCCAAATTGTCTCTTGCAAATTTATTATTCAAAATGTAATACCTTACATTGAAGTGATAAAAGATAACTAGATAATTTCACTTTTTAAAACTAAGGTGTACATTTATAGAAAGTAAATGGATCCAAAAAATTGCAATGGACTTAGGAGATAATTTAAGTAAAATAAAAATATTAAGACAATGCAACACACAGAAAACTTATAGTCTTAAATGACTAACTTTAAAAGGAAGAAAGCTTGAAATTGTTTGAGCTAAGTATCCATCTCGCTAACGCTTATAAAGTCATATACTTACAATCACAGATACACACACAAAAAAGAAATATACAGTATGGTAATATTAGATGTAGTCAGCCTAGAACACCTGAACTTATTCTTCCTATTTACCTGTAGCTTTATACCCATTAATCTACCACTTCCTTTCCCGCCCTCTATCCTCCTTCTCTTCCTGCCTCTGGAAATTTTTATCTCTTTACTGATATTCTGTATTCAACGAGTCACTATCATTTTATTTAATTTAGTTATTTAAACATGATTTTCTTTAGTTTTTTAAACATAATTATAAGACTTTCTAAAGTCTTTCTGCTAAGTCCAATATCTGAGGCTCCTTAAAGGGTTTCCATTAACTCATTTTATTTTCTTGTGTATAGGCCAAACTTTCTTTCTTTCTTTCTTTCTTTCTTTCTTTCTTTCTTTCTTTCTTTCTTTCTTTCTTTCTTTCTTTCTTTCTTTCTTTCTTTCTTTCTTTCTTTCTTTCTTTCTTTCTTTCTTTCTTTCTTTCTTTCTTTCTTCCTTTCTTTCTTGTCATAGCAACTGTACATCTTAGGTTACATACTGTAGCAACACTGGATTCTGGTCTTCTTACTCTTCATGGATAACTGCTGTTGTTATTTATTTGTTTGTTTGTTTAGTGACTTGCCTAGACTAATTCTACTGAGTCTGTTTCCCGCACATGTGTAGAGCAAATTTCTCCGCCCAATTGTTTGTTTGTTTCTCTGTTTGTTTTTGAGTGGCTTTCTAGTGGTCAATTTATAAAGTTTTGTCTTCCAATTTTTGTTGCTAGTATACAAAAATAAAATTTGTTTTTATATTGACCTTATATTTTGTAACCATAATGTATTTCCTTTTTAATCGTAGTAAGTGCCTTTTAAAATATACATTTTTTAGGATATCTTACATATGACACCAGTCATCTGCTAATAGAGACAATGTTACTTTTCTTTTTCAGTCCTGAACTCTCTCTTCCCACTGCCCCCTGCTTGTTTTCTTCTTCCTGTATTTCACTGCCTGGGATCTCCTCATCTTACTGGAAAAGCAATCAAAATTAAAACATAAATTATGATGTTAGCTGTAGGTGTTTTATGATGTCTTTTTCATGTTGAATAACTTTGTCATTTTATTGATACATAATAATTGCACATGTTTATAAGTTACATGTAATAATTTGATACATAAATACCAGGTGTAATGGGATATTTATCAGGGTAATTGGGATATTTATTCATCACCTCATATAGTGATCAATTCTTTGTATTGGGAACATTCCAAATCTTCTCTTCTAGCTGTTCTGAAATATGCAATAAATTATTGTTACCTAAAGTCACTCTACTGTGCTGTCAAACACTAGAACTTATTCCTGCTATGTAACTCTATTTTTATACCCGTTAACCAAACTTTGTTCATCTCTCTCCCCACACATACCCTTCATATCCTCTGGTAACCATTATTCTAATGTTCTCTCTCTTTTTTTTTTCTGGTGGGTGGCCAGTATAGGGATCTGAACCCTTGATCTTGGTGTTATAACACTGCTCTCTAACCAACTGAACTAAACATCCAGCATCATTATTCTATTCTTTACTCCCATGAGATCAACTTTTTTGACTCCAGCATATGTGCAAGAACATGCAATATTTGTCTTTCTGTGCCTGGCATATTTCAGTTAACATAATGTTCCCCAGACTCATCCAAGTTGTTGCAAATGACAGAATTTCATTCTTTTTATGGCTAAATAGTATTCCATTGTGTGTATGTATACATTTTCTTTCTTTATCTGTGATGGACACTTAGGTTTATCCCATATCTTGGATATTGTGAATAGTGCATAATAAACATTGGAATGCAAATAATTCCTTGATGTATTAATTTTTTTAAAATATATACCCTGCAGTGAGATTGCTGGACTCATATAGTGGTTCTATTTTTAGTTTTTTTGAGAAACCTCCATACTGTTTTCTATAATGGTTGTACTAATTTACATTCCCACCAACAGTGTACAAGATTTTCCCTTTCTTTGCATCCTTGCCAGCATCTGTTATTTTCTGGATTTTTGATGATAGCCATTTCAGTTGGGGTGAGGTGATATCTCATTGTGGTTTTGATTTGCATTTCCCCAGTGGTTAGTTATATTGAGTATTTTTTTATATACCTGTTGGCCATTTGTTTGTCTTCCTTTGAGAAATGTCTATTCAGATCATTTGCCTATTTTTTAATCAAATTGGTTTTTTTGCTGTTGAGTTGTTTGAGTTCTTTATATATTCTGGTTATTAATCCCCTGTCTAATAAATAGTTTGAAAATATTTTCTCCCATTCTGTGGATTGTTTTATGACTATATTGTTTCCTTTGCTATGCAGAAGGCTTTTTAGTTTGATGTAATTCCATTTTCCTATCTTTGCTTTTATTGCTTGTGCTTTGGAGGTCTTACCCCAAAAATCTTTGCCTAGAACAATGTCCTGAACCATTTTCTTAATGTTTTCCTCTAGTAGTTTTACAGTTTTAGGTCTGCAATTTAAGTCTTTAATCCATTTTAAGTTAATTTTTCTATAAGGTGAGAAATAGGGGTCTAGTTTGATTCTTCTGCATGCATGTATCCAGTTTTTCTAGCACCATTTATGCAAAAGACTGTCCTTTTCCCAGGGTATATTTTTCATTCCTTTGTAAAAATGAGTTGAGTGTAAATGTGTGGATTTATTTCTTGGTTCTGTATTCTGTTCTGTTGGTCTATGTGTCTATTTTCATGCCACTATCATGTTGTTTTGATTACTGTAGCTTTGTAGTATATTTTGAAGTCAGGGATTGTGATGACCCCTGCTTTGTTCTTTTTTCTCATGATTGCTTTGGCTATTTAAGACCTTTTGTGGTTCTATACAAAATTTAAAAAATTTTTTCTATTTCTGCAAAGAATGCCATTGGTATTTTGATTAACTTTTCATTGAATCTGTAGATATCTTTGGGTAGTTTGGACATTTTGACAATATTTATTCTTCCAACCCATGAACATGGGGCATCTTTTCATTTTTTGTGTTCTCTTCAATTATTTTTAATCAATGCTTAATAGTTTTCATTGTAGTGAACTTTCACTTTCTTGGCTAAATTTATTCCTAGGCATATTACTTTTTGTAGCTATTGGAAATGGGATTGATTTCTTTTTCAGGTTTCTTGCTGTTGGAATGTGGAAAAGTGACTGATTTTTGTATGTTGATTTTTTATCCTACAATTTTACTGATTTGTTGATCAGGTCTACTGGTTTTTTTGGGGGGGGCGTGTTTTGGTGGAGTCTTTGGGATTTTCTCAATGTAAGGTCATGTCATCTGCAAACAAGGGACAATTTGACTTTTTCTTTTCCGATTTGGATGCTTAATTTCTCTCTGTTGCCTAATTGCTCTGGTAGGACTTCCAGTACAATGTTGAATAAAAGTGGTGAAAGTGGGCATCCTCATATTTGATGAAAGATAATGGTGTCAATCTGGCCAAGGCACCTAAATTGAACTTGGGAAGCCATTTCAGCTTGAGCTCCAAGCATGTCTTATTTGAAGACACCCTGAACTTTTGATCGTTCACAATCAATCACTTTCAAAGGCACCCTGAACTGTCAAACTCTTGAAATCAATCACAGGGATCATGACCTTCTGGAAGAATAATAGCCAACACATCTTTTGACCATCTCTTATTCCACATACTGCCTATCAAACTGAAAAATTTCTAGCTGAGTACTCCCTCACAGACTATTATAGCTAATCCCTTACTGTGAAGACTATTTAAAGACACTAGTACCAATTGTAATGCCTGACAAAGAACTTTTGTAACCACCTCCTGTTCTGATATACCCTCCTTCTTTATAAGGCCAAACTACTTCTTTGTTTCTCTCAAGCACTTCCCAAGGTATCTTGGAGTGTCTCCCAGGTTGCAGTCACTAATACTTGGCCCAGATAAACTCTTTGTTGTTTAAGATGTGCCTCAGTTTCTTTCCAGGTTCACATATTATTCCAGAACTTAAAGGAAAGGCTTTTAGTTTTTCTCCATTCAGTATGATTGTGTTTGTCATAAACAACCTTTATAGTTTTGAGTTATGTTCCTTCTATGCCTAAATTGTTGGGAGTTTTTATTACAAAGGAATGTTCAATTTTACCAAATGCTTTTCTGCATTTATTGAGATTATCATATGGTTTTTGCCCTTCATTTTTTTGATATGGTGTATCACATTTATTGATTTGTGTATGTCAAACTATCCTTGAACCCCTGGGATAAGTCCTACTTAATCACAAGGAATGATCTTTTTGATGTGTTAGTAGATTCAATTTGCTAGCATTTTGTTGAGGATTTTTTCATCTATGTTCATCAGAAATATTATGTAGTTTTTGTTGATGTGCTCTTATCAGGTTTTGTTATTAGGGTAATGCTATCCACATGGAATGAGTTTGGAAAAGTTTACTTTTCTTCAATTTTGGAATAATTTGAGAAGAACTGGTATTAGTTCTTCTTTAAAAGTTTGGTAGAATTCAGCTGTGAAACCATCCAATACTGGGCTTTTCTTTTTTGGGAGACTTTATTACTTATTCCATCTTTTTACTCATTATTGGTCTGTTCAGTTTCTTTCTTTCTAAAAATTTCTTTATAGTTCATTCAATATTTGTAGGTTGTATATGTCCAAGAATATATTCATTTATTTTAGGATTTTCAATTTTTTGGCATATAGTTGTTTGAAATACTCCCTAAAAATTTTTTGTGTTTCTGTAGTATTAGTTGTATTATATCTTTTTTCTTCTCTTATTTTATTTAGATCTTCTCTGTTTTTTTTCCTTAGTTAATCTGTCTAAAGGTTTCTTGATTTTGTTTATGTTTTCAAAAAATTGACCTTTTTATTTCATTTATCTTTTGTATTATTTTTGGTCTCAATTTTATTTATTTATGCCCTGAGCTATTATTTCTTATCTTTTATTAATTTTGGGTTTGGTTTGCTCTTGTTTTTCTAATGTCTTGAGGTGCTCAGTTAGTCTGTTTATTTGAAGTCTTTCTCCTTTTTTGATGTGGGCATTTATTGCTATAAAATTCCCCTCTTAGTCCTGCTTTTGATATATCCCATAGATTTTCGCATGTTGTATTTCTATTTTCATTCATTTCTAGAAAATTTTTAAATTTTAAAAAATTTCTTCATTGACCCATTGATCATTCAGGAGAATCTTGTTTAATTTCCATGCATTTGTACAGTTTCCAAAGTTCCTCTTATTATTGACTTAGTCCTACTCCATTGTGGTCAAAAAGAATTCTTAATATCATTTTGATTTTTTAAAATTCGTTGAGACATGTTGTGACCTAACATAACATATAGTTTATCCTGGTGAATGTTTCATATGCTGATATGAAGAGTATATATTTTACAGAACAGTTGCAGAAAATGTTCTGTAAATTTCAGTTAGGTCCATTTGGCCAAGAGTGTAGTTTAACTCCAATGTTTCATTGTTGATATTTTGTCTGCATAATCTATTCATTGCTGAAAGTGGGATGTTGAAGTCCCTTACTATTATTGTATTGCACTCTATCTTTCCCTTTATATCTGTTAATGCTTGCTTTATATATTTGGATTCTCTAGTGTTTGATGCATATATATTTACAATTGTATCTCCCTGCTAAATTGACCTCTAATTATTAAATACAGTATAAAACTAAAAGACAAATCTATTAAAATCATTAAAATATTTTTATTAGTAGTAAAGATAAGCAATATGAAAAGCTGAAATCAAGACAAAAAGTCAAAATGAGAAGGTGATGGAATTAAGGTTTAAGGACTTTTAGGGTTTTTTGTTTGTTTCTTTTCTTTGTGTGTTCATTTTCTTTGTTTCTCTCTTTATTCTACTTGGTATAAGTATAGCTACTCCTGCTATTTTTGGTTTTTATTTGCATGGAATATCTTTTCCCAATTCATCACTATTAGTCTATGGGTGTCTTTACAGGTGAAGTGATTTTCTTGTAGGCAGCATGTAGTTGAGTCTTTTTAAAATCCATGTCTTTTAAGTGGAGAATTTAGTCCATTTACATTTAATGTTACTGTTGCTAGATAAGGACTTATTACTGCCATTTTAAAATTTCTTTTCTGAGTTTTTTTTTTCTGGTAAATCTTCTTTTCCTTTCTTTGTTTCTTATTGTTTTGTTTCTATTATAGGTTTGTGGTTACCATGAGGCTTGTAAAAAAATATCTTATACTTCTAACAATTTATTGTAAACTGGTGACAAATTAACTTGTATCACAAAGAAAAGAAACAAAGAAAAACCTAAAATCCTTTATACCTTTACTCCATCACCCTCACATTTTGATGACTTCTTTTCTTCATTTACAGTTTTTTATATTGCTTATCTTTAATAATTACAAAAATACATTATATTATTTGAATAGATTTGTCTTTTAGTTTTTTTACCAAAGCTATGAGTGGTTTACACAGCATTGTTACTGTACTACAGTATTCTGAAATTATCTGTATACTTACTTTTACCAATTAGTTTTACATCTTAAAGTTTTGTTTTTTTGTGTTTGTTTGTTTGTTTGTTTGTTTTGCATGTTAGTGTCCATTTCCTTCAGGTGAAAGAACTTTCTTCAGCATTTCTTGTAAGATGGGTCTGGTGGAGCTACATTCCATCAAGTTTTATTTGTCTGGGAAAGACTTTATCTTTTTTTCATGCCTGAAGGATAGCTGTGATGAGTACGGTATTCTCAAGTGGCAGTTTTTTTCTTACAGCACTTTGAATATGTCATCCCATTCCCTCCTGTAAGGCTTTTGCTCTGAAATTTTTTGCTAGATGAATTAGGGCTCCTTTGTACATTATTTGCTTCTTTTCTCTTGCTGCTTTTAGTATCCTCTGTTTGTACTTGACCTCTTAGAGTTTGATATTAGATGCCTTGGGGTAGTCTTATTTGGTTTGAATGGTGACTTTTGACCATCCTGTACTTGAATTTTTATATTATTTTCTAGGTTTGGAAAGTTTCCTCTAATTATTTCTTTGAATAAGTTTTCTACCCCTTGCTCTTTCTCAACTTTTTTTGAAGGCCAATGACTGTTAGATTTTTATTTTGAGGCTATCTTCTAGATGCCATAGGTGTTCTTTGTTTCTTTTCATTCTTTTTTCTTTTTCTCCTCTTACTGTGTGTCTTCAAATAGACTTTCTTCAAGCTCACTAATCCTTTCTTCTTCTTGATCATTTCTGCTGTTGACACCCTAATTCATTTTTCTGTTTAGCTACTGTATAATTCTCTTACAGGGTTTCTGTTTAACTTTTTAAAAAATTATTTCAATCTCATTGTTACATTTCTCTGATACATTTCTGAATTGCTTGTTTGTGTTATCTTGGAGTTCACTGAGTTTTCTCAAAACTGCTATTTTGAATTTCTGACCAGAGAGCTCTCATGCACTCCTGCCTCATTAGGATAGGCAACTGGCTCCTTGTTTAGTTCATTTTTTGGAGTGATCATGATTTCCTATTTACTCCTGTTTCTTATGGATTAACATCTAAGTCTTCACATTGAAGCATTAGTTGTTTAATCCAGTTTTTGCTTCTGGCTTGGTTTGGTCTTTCTACAGAATGTCCGTCGAGTGGTCCTATGAAGTTTACTGTTGAATTCCCTTAGCGAAGATCCTTGCTTCCTTTTTGGCACTAGATGGCGCACTAAGCCCAGGTTTCCTGTAGCTCTTGCCAAAAAGTTTGGAAGGCTGGGCCGCCCTTCCAGGATGGGGGTGGGGGAAGAGGGTTGCCCAAAGGGGATACTTTGGTTGTATGTGAAGGCAAGCTAGGGGTTTCTTCTACCCAGAGGACCGAAGGAACATGCCTCCTATATGTGGTTCTTTTCTGATTTGGGGTCTCCTTTGCTTGAAGTGAAAAGCAGCAATTGAGTTTCTCATGCCGGTTATTGCTAGCCTCACCCCCACTCTTTGTCACTAGCTGTCCTCGGCGTTTTTATCCTACAGGCACTTATGATGCTTTTCATGGATAGAGTCAGGAATGTTTTTCCTGTGAAGGAACCCATGAGTGGTGGAGAAACTGGCTGACTGCCTAAATCTCACTTTTTCCAGTGTAGAAAACATGAGCCTGAGGGACTTTTCTGCATGGTGTTTAACAGCTTGGGGGAGTGATGTGTGGTTAGAGAGGTTCCTTTCTACCATCTGCTTGCAGTTTTTTACTTCTCTGTGGCCCCAGTGATCATCACAGCCGTAGTTTTGAGTTCTGGGATACTCCTGGTGATAAACTTGGCAGTGAATATTTGTTTTTGGTTTTCTGTAGGGAAGGAGTGAAGCCAGTATGCTCCTACCCTGTTATTTTGGTGGTGTGAATAAGTCCCTTTCTATTTCTATTTATCAAGATGTTTTTATCATTAATAGTTGTCTATTGATGTGGTCATATGATTTTCTTTTTCACTCTGTTAATGTAATAAATTACATTTATTTCTAGGTTTTGGATGCTGAAACAGCTTGTATTCCTGGAATAAATTCTACCTGATTATGGTCTCTTTTTAAAAAAAAAAAAATTGCTGTATTAATTTGCTGATATTTTGTCAATAAACAATATAGCTCTCTTATATAATATGCTTTTATTAACTACTTAGAAGTGCTTCAATCTCTTTCTAGGACTCTATTCTACACTTATGTGTGTAATATGCCCGGCACTTTTTAAAGCATTTTGCATTTTGCAAATCACTTAATAATTACAAGTACCATGCTATTTTTATTCTTTTTTACAAATGAGATAATTTATACACAGAGAATACATTCAATTTTACAAGGTCATTCACCTGATATGCCACAAATCTAAAGACCTGAAGCACAGCTGTCTGGCTCTAGACTCTTAGCTCTTATAAATAAGCTAACATAATCATTTTTTTTTTGTCTATTTTCCTTTAAATTAATAAATATTAATGTATTATGTAACAATATATGCATCATGTAATGTTCTAAAAAGAATAAATTAGCTTGTATATGATGGCATGGAAAGAAGTCTAATTTAAATACTATATGAATGAGGCTGGGCACAGATAAGTTTGTAACATGTTTCCATTACATATGAAAGCTCTAGTTTAGAGAAGTATAAAGATGGATGTAATTAAGCTCCAGAGATTATTTTATGGCTCTAGCTCAGTCACCCCCAACTGTAGCTGCAAATTACTATTATTTTAGAGACTTAAAAAAAATCAGTGACTAGGATCTAATGTAGAATATTCAGTCATAATCTTGAGGAAGGAACTTAGGTGCTGATATTTTTACAGTGCTCTTCAGGTGGTTCTCATATCTTTCTAGGTTTTAACTACTGAGACCTATGGAGGTTCTAGCCATATTTGTAAGTAGTAGTTCTTGGAATTTTACCTTTCTTGCTTTAGTTCTCCTAACTCAGTTCTCATTCCCTTGCTTGGAAAGATTTCACATAACTTATCTATTTCAGTATCTACAAACACATTTATCACTTTCCACCACATCATTTTTTGTGCTTATCAGACAAAATTGTGTTTCCTGATTCTCTGCTGTAGGGATAGCTTTGATAACATCTGTATGACGCAAGTTCCCAGCCACTGCCACATGGTTCCTCTGTATTATTTCTCCTGATTTATTTAACTTCCCTACACAGAGATCTTTAAAAGAGACCTCTCAACATAGTGGAGATAGATGCGGAGGCAAAGGTGAACAAGACAGCCTCAGTCTTCCTTTGCACTGTTTCTTCTTCTTGAGTTGGGTAATTTGGGGCATAAATTATGGTGGCTTTTGTGTGTCAAATAATTGTCAGGACTTCTCCAGGTGTGGTTTTTCTTCTGTTCCTGCTTCTCTGAAGTATAGATTGAACACTCAAGAGTGCGTTTATTTTTAAATGCTACATAGAAGATTGTTATCCTGAGCATTTTTCCATATGTATTGATTAACATGCTTATTTCTTGTTGATTTTAGGGGTGGGAGTACAAAGAAAATAGTCTTCCCTAATGAGGAATATAGAAACTCAAGGGTTGTAACTGTTCTTTCTCAAGCAGAAGGATACAGGAAGTGGTCCCTGTCTACAATTTTGTTCATTGAAGCTTTATGGGGCTGTATGTCATAAGTATGACAACATTTGTCTAGAGTGTCTGAAGTAGTCAAATGGCTGACTTCTCACTGAGCATCAAAACCAGTTTATGGTGGATTTTTGTATGCAGACTCATAAGAAATATTTTAAAAATATTTCTTTTCTTGTAATGTCTTTGTCTAGTTTTGGTATGAGGGTAATACAAGTCCTATAGAATGAATTTAAATATATAAAAACACTTCCCAACTCTGTACATATATATATTCTGGAAGGGTTTGTGAAGGATTGGTGGTGATTGTTCTTTGAATATTTGATAGTATTCACCAGTAGAGCCACTGGACCTGTGTATTTCTTTGTGAAATGTTTACAAATTACTAACTTAGTATCTTTAATTGTTATAATTCTATTAAAATTTTCTATTTCTTGTTTAGTCATTTTCACTAGTTTGTGTCTTTCTGAGAATTTGTCCATTTTGTCCAAGTTATCTAATTTGTTATATATACTGGTTTATTGTATGCTCTTGTAATCTTTTTTATTTCTGTGAGGGCAATAGTGACGTCCAACCTTACATTTCTGATTTTAGTAATCTCTCTCTTTCTCTTACTTTCTCTCTCTTGCTGATGAACAAGTTGACATTCATGTAAACAGCAAAATAGCAGCACTGGACAGAGCCCAAGTACATTTAGTAGGGCTTTTGCATTGGGAGAGCACTCGGGTTGCCTCCTCTGGTGTGTAGTGCTTCTCACCTCCCTTTTTTTCTCATCTGCATCTGGGTCACTAGCTGCCATGTATGTGCACCTTGATAGCCTTGGGGGTCAGGTGAGCCCATGCAACAGAAGCAGCTCAGAAGACAGACAAGATTGCTACCTTCACCTGAAATATGACCCTTTAAAGCAATAAAAGTGCCATACCTAATGCTCTCTGGGATGGTGTTTTCCTTCCTTTTTCTAAGCCTCACAAAGTGCTGTCTTCAGTCTTGTGACAGAGTTGTAAAATCACAAAGAATGTCCATTCGGCTGCTCCAAACAGCCAGTGATAATCACCATGCTACACACACATGACCAAAAAGTTCTAGCCTGATATTTGGTCAGCAGAACTCAATCATTGGTCAGTTTGGTGCTATAGTTACTGTTACAATGGGATGGAGGTCTCAAGGATCATATGCTAAATGCAGGCCAAACCTGATGGCACAGTACTTTGGGGTAGAGTCAATTAACAATACTTCTTGTCTTGGTGATGAGAACATTTTCGGGTAGGTAGGAAGAAATGGCAACTCAACAAAGACAGCACAATGCCATGTAGACAAAAGTGCAAGCTTGCCAGCAATTGGTGCTTTCATCCTTGGCAGTTTTTACTGTATCATGGAACCAGTTAGTTAGCGAAAAGCAATTAACCAAAGATGACCAAGTGTCCTCAGTTGAGGTTTGGCAGTTTATTAATCAAATATACTCACAGTCTGTGGGATAAGTTATGAATGCCATGCATGACCACATGGAGATTGCATTTGTGAGCAGAATGAACCTCCAGGAATTGTAAGAGGCAGACTTCACAGTATCAAGAGAATGGAGTGATCCTTGGTTCTAATATGCAGATGTGATTGGCTTCTTTGAAAAATTCCATTGGCTGGCAGGGAACTGAAAACCACTACTCAGGGTAAGCAGGAACTCCACCTTATCGTCTTGATAAGGATGGTTGTTTGTCTACCTTATCTATAGGAGAAGAATGTGGAGTGGAACTTGTGGTTAGGATATCCAAGGCCTTCCCAGTTTCAGATGTTAAGGCAACACAAATGCTGTGGATTGAATGTCCCCCACATAAATCATTGAGGTTTGATCCCCATTGTAACAGTGTTAAAAGGGTAGAAAATCTGACTGTGGTATCTGAAAGTTGGGCCCTTTAAGAGGTGATTGGATCATGAGAACTATGCTCTCATGAATGAATTGATCCATTTATGGAGTAATGGGTTCATAGTTTAGTGAGCTGAAGGACCGACACTGATGGCTTTATAAGGAGAGCAAGTGAGCATATTAGAGAATTCTTGCCGTTCTTGTCATGTGATACCCTGCATCACATGGGATCCTGCAGAGAGTTTCCACCCAGAAGAAGGCCCTTACTAGATGTGCCCCTTGGACTGTGGACTTCCCAGCCTACAAAACTGTAAGAAACAAATTTCATTTTCCTATAAATTACTCAGTTTCAGGTATTCTGTTATAAGCAATAGAAAATGGACCAATACAACATAATATTGCATTTTAACATTAGGCCTTACACCACACATATGGTCTATTCCAGAGAATGTTCCACATGTAATTGAGAAGATGTATAATCTTCTCTAATCTTGCTGGATGGAGTGTTATATATTTGTCTGTAAGGTCTAATTGGTTTATAGGGTTGTTCAAAGGGATAGGTCTTAAGTTAAGTGTCCTTATGATAGAAAACAAAACATAATAAATCAAAAATATCAACCAACCACACAAAAAACCCAAAGGATCATAAGGAAACTTTTATAGGTTATAGATATGTTAATTACCTTGATTGTGGTGATGATATCAAAGATGTATGCATAATGTCCAAACTCATAAAATTGTATATATTAAACATGTAGAGATTTTTGTTTAAAAAACACAAAATAAATGTTTAATAATAGGGAAATCATGAAATACACAATGGAATGTGTGTCATGATTAGAAATTATTTATACAATATAATGTGGGGTAAAAACCAGCCATTATCTTTTGATAATGTTTTTCCACTCTTTTCTCTCTCTCCTATTATTCTGCTACTCCTATTATGCATATATTGGTGCATTTAATGATGCCCTACATTTTTTGAGACATATCACATTATTTTATTTTCTGTTTTTCGGATTTCTTACTCTTTATTGAAGTAAATTTAATTCACCAATTCTTTCTTATGCCAGCTCAAGTCTACTGTGAATTTTTTCTTTTAAATTTTCATTATTGTACTTTTCAATTACTGAAATTCCACTTATTTATTTATTTTAAGTAAGTTTGTAATTTTAATGACATTATCTGTTTGGTGACAAATTTCATCATACTATCCTTTACTTCTTTCAACATGGTTTCTTTAGGTCTTTAATTATATTTATGAAAGCTGATTTGAATTTTTCTGTCTGCTAGGTCCAACATCTTAGCCCCTTCAAAGTCAATTCTATTGCCTGCTTCCCTCCCCCTTTCCCTGTATATGGGGTACACTTTCTAGTGTCTTATATTTCTTATGTGTATATATTTTTTTGTTGTTGAAAACTGAAAATGTTAATAATATTTTATTGCAACTCTATATACTAATTTTCCACACAAACTCATGGGGCTTTGTGCTATTGTTTATTTGTTGCCGGCCTGTTTATTTGTTCAGTGCATGACTGGAATAATTTAGTAAATTCTATTACCCCTTCAATACATAGCATCTGGTGATTCTTTTTATATCCCGAGTTTCTTCATTGCTAAAAATCACTGTTAGGTTTAGAGAGGGAAACATGGTTTTCTATAATGTAAGTGTGGACAGCTTTAATATTTTATCTCTAACATTTATGACAAACCTGTGAGACTGGAATTATTTTTCCCATATTTAAAATAAGCAAAATGTATATTAGAAGGTCTAGACATTGAGTTCGGATTATTCAGTGGTAGATGGGATTTGAACTGAACTCCCAAAGCTCTTTTCACCAAATCTGGCTATAAAGCCGATTGGTCAGGTAGGAAGAAATTTACTATTCAGATCTCTCCCTTACTCAAAATTCTTCAGTGTCTTCCTCTTAACTCTGAGGCAAATTTCAAACTGCTTAACATGTAACTTAAGCCTGTGCCCCATCTAGTCTCAACTTCAGTCCCCAGCCCTCTTTTTCTCCTATTCTATAAATTTACATTCTGTGCTTTTCCAGAATTTTCCAGACCTGTCTGTACTTAAGTCTCATCTAAGGACTTTAAATACATACCAATGACCAGGACTCACGTATTAATAATTGGTTCACAATCTACATGGTGGGATGGTGTATCAATAGCCTTTAAGATTTCTGCAGGTAATTCTAATATACATTTAGTTTTTCAAAATTACTAAGGGTTTAGAATTTTGTTGAATTAAAATTTCTACTCTTTCTTCTTTTTCCTGCTTGGTTCTTTTGTCTCTTTCCAACTGACCTGCTTGGAAGGAGTTCACATATCTTCTCTATCTTAGGATCTATAACTACACTTATTACCTTCTGTTCTCCTCCTACTTCTGGGTTCATCAGATCAAATTGTTCCCAAGCCTCCTGCTGAGGGACGATCTAATGAGAAGTGTTTGTGAGGCACCTCTCATGACCTACTTTACTGCACCCAGGGAGGACACAGAAGACCTCTGTCTTACCTGTCCACGTCATCTGTCTTACCTCACCAAGATCCTCACTTACGTATCAATAAAAGGGAGTTAACTGGATGGCGATGGGTGGTTATGAAGGAAAGGTGAACAGGACAGCTACAGTCTTCAGAGCTGTTGGCATCACTACACATTGCCTTTCTGTGTGATGCAGGTCAAGTGGGGAATCTAGGAAGGTATCCCAGATAGGTAGCATTGCTATGAGTACTGCTCCAGATTGGTCCTTCCAGAAATAACTGTTCCTCTGCCACATCTCTAGGAAGGCCTTTAGTTGATATGTTATGTCTTGTTGAATTATAAGGCTGGGGAATAAGAGAGGAAACAGTCTGCCTTCGCTAGGAATCTAGGGGGTTGGAGAAGTTTCTTTATAAGTAAAAAACTTTCTAAAACTAGACCCTGGGTTTCATTTGCCTGCTTATTAGAAATGGGCAGTGTGCCCCTCTGCCATTGTAACAAACATTCTAAAGGATTTTCTCCACGCATGCAATCAAATGCCTTTATTCTCATTATAGATCAAAGCTTTTTTCATCATCTTGGCCTTTGCTCTTTATTCTGGTGAGTAAATTTTCCAGTCCTGGGGTTGGAACACTTTATATATACTTGAAATGGAGGAAACTTAACTGTAACTTAAGAATGGAGTGCTTGTTTTATTGGGTTTGCAATTCTTAAAGCGGTGAAAGGACACAGAGCATGTTTTAAGGTCTTTTTAAATATCGCACCAGTGGATTCCCTTTTCCAATTTTCCACAATGGGGAAGTGGAGACAGACTGATGGTTTAGAATGGGCAGTAAAATTTAGCTCTTTATCCATTTATTTATATATTTATTTATATTGAAACATAATTTGATTATACATATTTGTAGTATACAGAGTTGAATATCAATACCTGTGTACATGTGTTGATCAAATCAGGATAATTAGTACATTCGACATTACAAAATGTAATCATTCCTTGTGTCAATTAACCAATTTCTCTCTAACCACCCCCCACCCCCTTTCCCACTTCTAGTAATCACAATTCTGTTCTCTCCTTTTGAAAGTTCAGCGTATTGTAATTGTTGGTTACTTCTTTCTTGCTTTTTTTATTTCCACATTTCTTTCATCCTTTTTTCTTATTTATGTATTTGTTTTTGTTTGTTTGTTTGTTTGTTTTTAGCTCCCACTTATGAGTAAACACATGTGGTATTTCTCTTTCTGTGCCTGGCTTATTTTACTTAACATAATTTTCTCCAAGCTCATTCATGTTGAAACAGATGGGAGAACTTCATTCTTTTATATGGCTGAGTAGTATTCCATTGTGTATATATACCACATTTTCCTTATGCAGTCATATGTTGATGGACATTTGTGTTGGTTCCATATCTTGGCTATTGTAAATAGAACTGTGATAAACATGGGAGTGCAGACACTTCTTTGACATTATGATTTCCATTCCTTTGGGTATATACTCAGTAGTGGGATTATTGGATCATATAGCAGTTCTATATGTAGTTGTTTGAGAAACCTCCATACTGTTTTCTGTAATGGCTGCACTAATTTACAGTCCCACCAACAATGCAGAAGGGTTTCCCTTTCTCTGCATCCTCACCAGCATTTGTTATTCTCTGTCTTTTTAATAATAGCCAGTCTAACTGGGGTGAGATGTTATCTCAGTGTGGTTTTGATTTGCATTTCCCTGATGCTTAGTGATGGTGAGCATTTTTTCATGTGTCTGTTGGCCATTTGTATGTCTTCCTTTGACAGTAAATGTGTTCAGTTTCTTTGTCCATTTTTAAATCAGATTATTTTTACTTATTTTATTTTTTTCTTACTGTTGTTTGAATTCCTTGTATATTCTGGTAATTAATCCCTTGTTGGATGTATAGTTCACAAATAATTGCTCCCATTCTGTAGGTTCTCTTTTCATTCTGTCAATTATTTCCTTTGCTGTTCAGAGGCTTTTTAGTTTGACATAATCCCATTTGTTTATCTTTTCTTTTGGTGCCTATGTATTTGAGGTCTTATTCATAAAGTATTTGTCCAGACCTACGTGCTGAAGTGTTTCCTCTATGTTTTCTTCTGGAAGTTTTATAGTTTCAGATCTTATATTTAGGTCTTTAATCCATTTTGAGTTGATTTTGGTATATGGTCAGAGGTACAGGTCTAGTTTCATTCTTCTACCTATGGATATCCAGTTTTCCCAGCACAATTTATTCAAGAGGCTGTCCTTTTCGCGATGTATATTCTTGGTGCCTTTGTCAAAGATTGGTTGGCTGTAATGTAAGTACTTGGATTGAATTCTGTATTCTCTATTCTGTTCCGTAGGTTCATGTCTATTTTGATGCCAGTACCATGTAGTTTTGGTTAGTATAGCTTTGTAGTATAATTTGAAGTCAGGTGGTGTAATGCCTCTCTGGCTTTATTTATTTATTTTTGCTCAGATTTGCTTTGGTTATTCAGGGTCTTTTGTTGTTCCATATGAATGTTAGGATTGTTTTTTCTATTGCTGTTAAGACTGTCATTGGTATTTTGCTGGGGATTGCATTGAATCTATAGATTGCTTTGGGTAGCATGGACATTTTCACAATGTTAATTCTTCCAATCCATGAAGGCACCTGTTCTCCATACTCAGGGCATCCACTTCAATGATACAGTTCCTGTGCCCTCCCAGGATATGGTTTAGCCTCTCCACTATGTTCTGGTAGGAAAACAGCTCTTCTTTAACACCCTAAAGCTCATCCACAGGTCATGCTTCAAAGGCTTAATTTGTTCCTTGGCTCTCTACAGGTTCTCAACCAAGTCTTCATGCTCATGGGCTGCAAAGTGTCATACACCAATTTCATCGTCTCCAAGCCTTTGTTTGTCAATTGTCATCCTCAACAGCTTATCGTCGCCCTGGACATCTCCAATCCTTTGCTGAAGTCCTTTAATTTCTTCTCCCAGATGTCTATTGCAGTCCTGAGAATCTCTCAATAGTTGTGCAAGTTTAGCCTGTTTCCTCTTTTCAGGAGGAAGTGCTGGATCTCCATCGATCAGCTCTGGGTATTCTTCAGGGACTGGTGGCGTTCTTAAAGCTGATGGGCCGAGTTTGTGCTGGTCCCTCACCTGCTGGCAGGTGCCCAGCTCCTCGGAAAGGATTGGCAGGGCTTCGTTCTTGTTCCGCAGCTTCCTTTACACACCGAGTACTCGCCTTTCCAGGCCTTCTCCTCCCCTCCTCCCCACGTCGTGCTGCCACCCGGGGCCTCACGCGCTCCCCACCCTCCTCCGGAGAAGGTACGGGACCTTCAAGCCGCCGCCTCCCACCGCCGCCCGCGCTGTTGACTCCAGGTCAGCCTCCGCCGGAGGAAGGGGAGGAGTATCCCCCCGCGCGGCCCCGCCCGGCCCCGGCCCCGGCCCCGGCCCCGCCTTGTAGAACAGGGGCCGCCGGGGTTTTGGCCGATGAAAATTCTTCACAGTAAAATGAAATTATTACTACATTAATTATTCCAGCAATTTCAATGGAGATCAGAACGTCTGGGAGAGATATTTGGGAACTTGAATTCTAACAAGTACCACGGTTTAATCTTAGGATTTTATGATTTAATTCTAATACGCAAAACAGGTCTATGATTAAATCCACTTCAACGTCTGTTCAAAGGTACTGGAAGCTTTCTGAAGCTTTGGCTATTCAGGATCTTTTGTGGTTCCATACAAATTTTAGTTTCTTGTGTTTTTTTGTTTTTGTTTTTGTTTTTCTATTTCTGTAAAAACTATCATTGGGATTTCAACAGAGATTGCAATAAATCTCTGGATCACTTTGGGTAGTGTGGACACTTTAAAAAATTAATTCTTATAGTTCATGAACATGTGATATCTTCAGTATCTGTCTTCTCTCCTTTTCTTCATCAAAGCTTTATAATTTCTAGTGCATAAGTCTTTCACTTATTTGGTTAAGTTGATTCCTAAGTATTACTGTTTTTGTTGTTATTGTGAATGAGATTGTTATTCTTAATTTTTGTTTTGGGTGGTTTGTTGGTGAATAGAAACACAGCTGATATTTGTATGGTGATTTGTATCCTGTGACTTTACTGAATTCCTTTATTATTTCTATCACTATTTTTACAGAATCTTCAAGGTTTCCTACATATATATAATCATACCATTTGTAAACAGTTAAGTTTATTTTTTCCTTACTGATTCGAATGCTTTTCAGTGATTTCTCTTGCCTAATTCCTCTAGTTTGGACTTCCAGTACTATGTGGATTGGAAAGGACAAGAGTGGCTATCTTTGACTTATACCAAATATTAGGGGCAAAGCTTTCATTTTTTTTCAATGTATTATGATGTTAGCTGTGGACTTTTCATATATTGCCTTTATTTTGATGAAGTAGGTTTCTTTATTCCTGTTATGTTAATAATTTTTATCATGAATAGATGTTGCATTTTCTCAAATGTTTTTTCTGCATCTATTGAGATGATTTTTTTCTTTGATTCTGTTAATGTGGTATATCACATTTACTGGTTTGCATATGTTGACCCGTCCTTGCATCTCAGTGATAAATTCCACTTGGTCATGGTGTAGATCCTTTTAATGTGCTGTTGAATTTTATTTGCTACTATTTTGTTGAGAATTCTTACATGTATGTTCATCAGTAATACTGTCCTATAGTCTGCTTTTCTTGTGGTGTCTTCGTCTAGGTTTGTGTCAGGTATCAGGGTATTGCCATTCTGATAAAATAAGTTTAAAAGTGTTTTCTCTCTTACTTTATGGAAGACTTAAGAAGGTTTGGCATTAATTCTTCTTTGAATGCTTTGTAGAATTCACACACGAAGCCATCAGGTTCTGGGGTTTTCTTTGTTGGGAGTTTTTTTTTTTTTTTCCTGCTGATTGAATCTCCGTATTTGTTATCGGTCTGTTCAGGCTTTCCATTTCTTGTTGACTCAATTTTGGTGCATGATAGAGTTTGATTATGTTGTCCTCCCAAAACTCATGTCAAAATCTGATCCCCAATGTGGCAGAATTGGGAGCTGATTGGGTCATAGGGGGCAGATAAATGCCCTGGGGTGGGGGTGGGGGTCAGTGGTAGTGGCAGTGAATGAGTTCTTGCTTTCTTAGTTCCCATGAGAACTGGTTGTTTAAAGGACCCTGGCACCTTCTCCCTCTCTTTCTTGCTTCCTCTTGCTATGTGATCTGCTTATACCTGTGAGCTGCCCCATGGATTTCCACCATGAATAGAAGCAGCCTGAGGACTGTTCCAGATGCTGCTGTCCCAGTATCATGAGCAAAATAAACCACTTTTCTTTAAAAATTACCCGGTCTCAGGCATTCTGTTATAGCCACACAAAATGTACTAATACAGTGCATTTTACATTTCTAGGAATTTATTCATTTTTTCTAAGTTATCCAATTTATTGTCATATAATTGTTCATAGTAGACTCTTTGATCTTGTTTATTTCTGAGGCTTCTATTGTAATATCTTTTTTATGTTTGATATAATGTCTTTTCTCTTTTTCCTTAGTCTAGCTAGGGATTTGTCAATTTTGTTTATCTTTTTAAAAATTAAAGTGCTAGTTTTTTTTCTTGTTTTCTTATTTTATATTTGACTAACTTCATCTCTAATTTTATCTTTTTCTGCTAACTTTTGGCTTAGTCTGTTCTTTTTTTCCTAGTTCTTTAGAGAGATCCTATTTTCTTTTTTAAGTAGATATTTATCTCTATAAAACTTTCCTGTTAGTACTGTTTTTGCCGTATCCAACAATTTTTGTTTATTTTGTTTTTTTGTTTTTGTTTGTTTTGAGATAATTTTTGCATTTTCTTTTTCTTTCCTCTTTGACCCAATAGTCACTCTGTGTGTTGTTTAGTTTCCTTAAATGTTTGAATTTTCTCATTTTTTTATTGTTATTGATTTTAGGTCTGTTCTATTGTTGTCAGAAAAAAATGGAATAATTTAAATTTTCTTATTCTTTTAAATACTTGTTTTGTTACTTAACACGGGATCTAGCCTGGAAAATGTCCCGTGTTTCCTTGAGAAGAATATATAACAAAATATCTTAGACTAGGTAATTTATAAGCAACAGAAATTTTTTGCCCACAGTTCTGGAGGGTGTAAAGTCAAAAGTTAAGGTGTGAGGAGATTCAGTGTCTGGTGAGGGCTCACTCTCTGCTTCATAGATGTTCTCTTCTTGCTGTATTCTTACAAGACAGAAGGGGCAAACAAGTTCCCCCATGCCCCTTTTATAAGAGCACTAATCCCATTCATGAGGTCTACCTTCATGACCTAATCATGTTCTAAAGGTCCATCTCTTAATACTAATGCTTTGGGGATTAAATTTCAGCATATGAATTTTTGAGGAACACATTCAGTAAACATCAGACCATCGCAGTTGATTAGGCCAATTTGGTCTATAGTGTTGTTCAAATCTGCTGTTTCCTACTGATTTTCTTCATAGATGTCCTATTCATTATTGAAAGTATGGTACTACCATCCTTACTCTTACTCTACTGCAATTTCTCCCTTCAAATATTCAAATCTGTCAATACTTGCTTTATATATTCAGGTGCTTTGATCTTTGTTGTATGTATATAACTGATATATTTTCCTGTCAAATAGACACTTTTATCAGTATATAATAATTGTCATTGTCTCTAGAGAGTTTTTACTTTATATCGATTTTTGCCTCATACAAATATCTGCTTTCCTTTGGTTATTATTTGCATAAGACTTTTTTTTCATTTCTTCACATTTAGCCTATGTGCATCTAAAAATTTAAAGTGATTTTCTGATAGACAGCATATCACCAAATTTTTAAAAAATAAATTTGTACAGCCTCTCTGTTTTTTCCTGGGAGGGATTTAACCCATTTATATTTAAAGTTATTATCAATTGGTGAAGATTTATGACTGCCATTTTGTTCATTGTTTTTGCTGTCTGTTTTTCAGGGTTTTTCATGGGTTTTGTTTTTTGTCCTTTTTTATTTCTCTTGATCTCTTCTTTTGTTATTTGATGATTTTCTTTTAGTGGTTCACTTTCATACTTTTCTATTTATCTTCTGTGTGTATACTCTAGGTTTTTTCCTTTTGGTTATTTTGAGACTTGCATAAGATATCTTTTAGTTATAAACGCATCTATTTTAGGTTGATAAATTCAGTCATATACAAAAAATCTTCACTTTTACTCCCCCCCCCCACACATACTTTATTATAGTTGGGGTTCACTTGTTTTCTTGTGGGTATTCATTACCAAATTTTTATTTTTTAACTTTTATATTAGGGTTAAAAGTAATTCACAAACCACCATTACAGGGTTACATTATTTGTATTTGTCTATATATTTATATTTACCTGTGAGATTTATGCTTTTATGTGCTTTTGTGGGTTTTTTTTTTAGCATGTTTTTGTTTCTTTATGAAGAATTTCCTTAAACATTTCTTGTAAGGCAGGTATACTTGTGACAAATTTCCTTATATTTTGTTTGTCTGGGAAAGACTATCTATCCTCCATTTTTATATGATAGTTTTGCCAGGTGTAGTATCTTAGTTTACACTTTTTTTCTTTCCAGTACATTGACTATATTATCACCCTTCTTCCTGGCCTCAAGGTTTCTGCTGAGAAATATGCTGATAATTTTATTGGGTTCCCTCATATGTGATGAGTTCATTTTCTCTTGCTCTTTTCAAAATTCTTTTTTTGTGGTTGACTTTTGACAATACTATTATAATGTGATATTTTTATGTTCTACCTATTTGAGATTCTTTGGGTTTCTTGAATCTGGGTGTCTGTTTTTTTCTCCAAATTGGGAAATTTTTAGGCCATATCTTTAAATAAGCTGTCATTTTCTTCATTTCTATCTTCCCTTTCTGAGAATTTCAGAATGTGTATATTTGTTTGATGGTGTCCCATAAATTCTGTAATGTCTCTTCACCCTTTTCATTCTTGTTTTCTTTTTCTCCTATTATTGGATAATTTCAAATGTCTTTGAATTTGATGATTCTTTCTTATGCTTGATCAAATATGCTGTTGGAAATACTATTGCATTTTTTATTTTATTTACTATATTCCTGAGTTCCCAAATTTGTGTTTGTGTTTTTATTTTTTACAATTTTATCTCTTTGCTGAACTTCTTTTGATCATGTAATGCTTTTGTAATTTTGTTGAGTCATCTTTTTGTCTCTTTTGAAGCTCAATGAACATCTTTGAAAAATTATTTTTAGTTTTTCCTCAGGGAATTTATAGATCTCCATTTCTTTGGGGTTAGTTACTGGAAATTTATTGTGTTTCATTGATGTTATTATGGTTTCTTGATTCTCATGTTCCTTGTAGAACTGCATTGATATCTGTTCATTTGAAAAATAAATCAGTTCTTCCAGAGCTTAAGTACTAGCTGCAGTGGAGAAAGACTTTCACATGAGAGTGGGTGCAAAGTGGCTGGGTTATTAAGTGCAAGGTGACATCAGGTTCAGCTCCAGGTCCAAGAAAATGTAGGATGCAGATTCCATAGGTACACATGATTCCAGGTACAGGGGTGTGCATGCTGCTGCTAGTTCTGGGGGTACAGCATGGCGGTATTGAATACATGACCCTGGCACCTGTGAGGTGGCACCAAGCCTGGGGGGTGGGAATGGATTGTGGCCTCTCTGGTTTGGGGATGGGGTTCAGCAATGGCTGTGGACTTTGGGTATAGACACCAGAGTGGCACCAATTAAGGGGCACTGCAGCAACAAATTTGCCTCTGAAAGGGTACAGCACTGTGAACTCCAGGAAGTTCTATCAACTGGGGTCAGTGTTGCCAAAGACTGGATATCCTTGGCAGCAAAGGCTGTTTAGTATATGCAGAAATGTCAAGAGATGTTGGGGTCCTTCATGGCAAAAACTGCTGGGTTTTACCTTCTCTTCTTGTCCCCTTAAAGGGACAATTTATGGTGAGATTATCCATCTTGACCCCAAACTGTGCTAACCTAGGATACGGGGTATAATGCTTCTTTCTATTTTCTATGCAGCCATTCTCAGGTTTTCTGCTTCACTGACTTGCAAACATTTTACTCCAGAGCCTTCTCAGAGTCATTTTTATCCATGGGTAGTTGTTAAATTACCTTTTTATGTAAGGAGAACAATGGCTGGTACCTTTTAGTCTGCTATCTTGCTTGCTGACACCACTTATCCTAAATATAGTTATTTTAAATTCACTTTCTGAACATTCCAGAATCTCTAATATAGTTAGTGCATTGATAGCGTTTGTCATACCTGAATCTGGTTTGATGCATGGTTTGTCTCTTCATATAGCAATGTTAACCTTTAGTATGTATGTATGTATGTATGTATGTATGTATGTATGTATGTATTTATTTATGCATGCCAGATGGCATATAGCAATGTTAACCTTTATTTATTTATTTATTTGTTTGTTTGTTTGTTTGTTTATTTATTTATTTATGCCAGATGGCATATAGCAGTGTTAACCTTTAGTTTATATATAGAGAGGGATTGATTTATTTAAAGCCAGATGGTGCACTGGAAAAATGAACTGAGGTAAATAGGCCTTTGGTGTGAGGTTTATGTTTATCTGGTTAGGAGTTATGATGTATTTTCAATCTACCATAGCTGTTAGTATCAGAGGCTAAAATCTCCTCTGGTTTCCTTTTTTCCCTTCCACTTTTGTCTTGGTTTTCCTAGAAATTCTTTCTCAAACAGAGTCCAAGCCTTGTGGTTCTTCTAATCCCTTGTTAATATAAAGTAGTCATGGTGATTCGATCAAAAAAAGTGGAGGGTGGGGAATTTTTCTGTATTTATTTGACTAATTCTTAGGTCTTTTATATCCTGTGCCATGGCCTGTACCTTCACAAGTTCTTTTTATCTTTCCCACCTTTTAGGTAAAAAAGAAAGTTTAGAAATGGCTGAATTAGTATATTTCTCTCTCCCTGTTTAGTCTCAGGTAAAACTGATGTTATTTGAGTTCTTTTAAAGTGGTTTTCCTTGAGAACAGATTTCTTTAATGAAAACAGAAAGGTTTGGGTGTATTTCAAAAAGGTCACATTTACCTCTTACTGCTGGAAGCTTTAGAGGGTTTTTCTACAATTTTCATCTAGAAAACTTGGTAGTTTCCTAGAGGAAAAACTCATGAAAGTATATACCCACCCAAATTCTCTGTCTTAGGATCTATAACTACTTATTACCTTTTTTCCTCCTCGTACTTCTTGGTTCATCAGATCAAATTATCTTCAAACTTCCTGCTGAGATAAAATCTATTGAGAGGTATTTGTGAGGCACTCCTCATGACCTGCTGTATAGCCTCCAGGGAGAACACAGAATACCTCTGTGTCTTCTCTGCCCTGGGCCATCTGTCTTACCCCAGTCAAACTCTTCATTCACGGATCAATAAAAGAGAGTTAGCTTGAAGGCGTTGCTTGAGGAGGGAAGCTGAGCAAAATCTCCAGTTTCCAGAGCTGTTGGCCTCAATCCCCATTATTTCTCTGTGTGAGGTAGATGGGGGAAATCTGAGGAGATAGCCCTGGCGTGTAGCACTGCACTGAAGACTGTTCCAGATTCCATCCTTTCAGAAATAATTGTTCTTATTTTCTGAGGAAAATACCTGATATTCAAATGTGCACTTAAAAAAAATGCAGCCACTTTCCACCTGTGATGACTGAAAAATTGGGAGCAGAATCAACTTCTTCTATTTTGCTAACAGTTATATTCCTGGGCTTTCTCTTACATCTGCCGTGATGACATTTTATGTCTCATTGAATCACAGGTTTGGGGGAAGGTGAAAGGGAATAGTCCTCTCTGCGTAGAAATCTAAAAGGTCAGAGCAGTTTCTTAAGAAATAAAAAACTTTCTAAAATTGGGCCCTGGATTCTTTTTGTTTATTTAATGTGGCTTGCATCATTGTCACAAATATTTTTAAAAGTTTCTTCCACAGACTTGATACGTGATAAAATGCCCTTGTCATCAAGGATTCAAGTTATTTTCATCATTGTCTCGGCATTTCCTCTTTATTCTGGTGAGTAAATTTTTTAACTGAGTTAAGTTTTTCACATATCTTTAAAAAATGCAGAAAACAACTGCTGTAATCTAGAAATGGAGAGGCTGGTTTTGTTGGGTTTGTAATCCTTAAAGTGGTAAAATGAAACGGTATTACAAATGCCTTTTAAAATTGCATCAGTGGGTTGCAGTTTCTCATTTTCGACTTTAGAGAAGTGAGTAAGAAGGGGTGGTAGACCTTAGATTTTTGTTCATCTATGACTAAAGATATTTACCTTTTTTTTTTTTTTTTTCCTTTTTGGAAGTCAGGTTCCATGCTTGTTAAATGCATAGCAATGATGTCTTCTAGAACTGGTATTCCTTGACAATCGGATTTGTAGTCTGCCAGATGATTCCACTAAAGTAAAGGCCTTGTGTAAGGAGAGGACTCAGTGATCCTTTGGGGGAAAAGTTATCTTTCTGAAAGCTCAAGGTGGCTCATTAATTTCAGAATAAAATAACCGTGAGATGTTGAACAGATCCCTAATAATAGAGCTGAGTACTAATTAAGTACTAATTAATTTCTTTATATTCAGTTACTTTATGCAAGACATATTAAGTGACTTTTTGCAAGGCACTATCTTCTCTGGCTAGGCAGTTTCATCTGTAAGTAAATTTTTTTAAAAAGACGCTATGGTATCTTCAAAGGAGGGCTTTGGGGATTATTAAACAATACCTAAAATTATTTTCACAAGTGATATTAGTCTGAGAATTATAGACTATTTCCCAATTTGAATACATATTATGAATCTATAGTTTTGGTACTGAAACAAAAAGCTCACTTTATTACTTGCATGGTCATGAGTAAGTAATTTGCATAGATTTCTGCTACTAACAAATGAGGGCTCTTCCAACAGAGACTATGCTTCCCTGCCCCCCTTATCTTCTTTTCAATCTTTCATTTGTGTGTTGGTTGCAGAAACTGCTTTTTCATCTTCACAAAAATTTCGCGATCCGGTAAGTTAATACTGATTAATTTGGAAGTTGAAAAAGGTAAAGTCTCAACTTTCATATATTGTAAATTTCAACAGTGAATTTCACCAAACAAAATGTGTAAGAGAATGATCTTTCAAAAAGTAAAAACAAAAACAAAACAAAAACAACCAAAAAAGCCTGAATTATTATTATATTAGGGTCAAGAAATAGAATCTTGCCAACTATATGAGTATAAAACCATTTGGTATCATAGATAAGGTAAAAATTATTCAAAAATTCCATTAATGGGCATAGCCTTGTTGTAAACAAGTAACTAATATGTGTTAAAAGGAGTTTAAAGCAGAATTATTCACCCTAGCAAAGAAAGAGGATTTAAAAAAACCAAACTAGTTATACTCTTAAGAATGGATAAAACAATAAATTTAAATATTATTCACATAGTGGAATATTACATAGAAGTGAAAAGTTGAGCTATACTTCAAATAAAGATATCTACTATAGATAAAGGTCACAAATTTAAAAAGCAGATCATGTAGGAATACACACAGTATTGTTTGTTTATGTCAATTTCCAACACGGCCAACACTAAAACAGATTATCTATAGGGGCATATGATTATACACATATATGCAACCATTCGCATATACAAATACATATATATATAGTGAAATTATTGAGAAAGACAAAAAATGATAAATAAAAAAATTAGTTTTACAATTTCTTGTGGTATGAAATCTTGGGGGAGATTTGTATTGGGAATGAGAAATGGGGGCAGGTGTCTAAATTGTAAAAATACATTCAGTCATTTGTATGGCTTTTAAAAGTAATTGGGTTTGTAAAAATTTATTAAAAGTATTTTATGTTGGGCTGGCCCTGTGGCTCACTCGGGAGAGTGAGGCACTGGGAGTGCAGCGGCACTGGGAGTGCTGAGGCCGCGGGTTCGGATCCTATATAAGGATGGCCGGTGCGCTCATTGGCTGAGCGCGGTGCGGGCGACACCAAGCCAAGGGTTACAATCCCCTTACCAGTCACAAAAAAAAAAAAAAAATTTATGTTTAAGTGAGTTGTGGATCCATTAATGTTTATTTTTAAACCTCAATATAGAATATATTCATTCCATTTTGATGTATGGCATTTTTCATGAAGAATAAAGAACATTTTATTCAAAAGGTTTATTATCTGAAAAATTCTATGTTGTTACTTTATGTTTAACAGCCAGACTGTAAGGTGTATTCATGTAAAATAAATTCTTGTACCAGAGAAATGGATCCAGTCTGTGGAACCAATGGCCAGACTTACAGCAATAGATGCGTTTTCTGCAGTAAAAAGTTGTAAGTACACAAGATTAAATATTGGCTTTTCTAAAGTAATGAAGAAAACATCACAAAATGATAAGAAAACCCATGTTTCTGATGACCTAAGCATAACATACACAGGAAATAATTCTACTGTCTCTTATAGAGACAGGAGCACACTCGTACCTTTCCCTGAAGTTCTCATTTCTAAAAGTAGTTTTGTATTGGCCTCTCCGTATAACTCTACTACATACTATTCAAATTAATAAATCAATTAATTTAACTTAATTTAATTATTATGGATTGTTAATGGTAGACTAGTGACTAATATAATGTAATTCTGAAGCCCAGATACTGAATGGTAATCTTCATGATATAGCTCCAAGCTACAGGGAGCATAAATGAGCAAGAAACCTAACTAATTACAGAACTCTGAGATCCATCACAATGAGCCCATTAATGCTAGGCAAGGATGACTCTGATGATCCACTTTGTCTCCTGAATTCCAGGACAGCTTCAGAACTTTTCCTAGAGTACAGGGCAGTCTAGGACACTTCCACCCAATCTCCTTTCTTGTCTCTTTCATTCTGAAGTTTACAGTCTTCCTACCTCTCTCCATGTTTTCTCTTACAGGTGTTTCTTCTCATAAAATCTTTACACATTTTATCCCCAGGTTGGCTTGTGCTTCAAGAAAACCACTGAGACAATCTTTAATCCTCTCCTGTCTCAGTTCTGGGCAGGACTGAGACTGAGTCAGGACTGGGCATGTAGAAAAAAAATCAAGTAGCCCCAAATGGGGAAGAGAACTTGTGCATGGCTAGGCAGCAAGTGGGGCCCAGCTGCTTGTAGAAGACTGTTCAAGCTGTCCCATGTTCAAACCCTCCTCACTGAAAAGCATTTTAAACAGTAGACAGGGAATTAGACATGTTCTTTTAGTAATTTCTTTTTCTTTCTGTGTTTTTCTTTATTACAGACTAAGTAATGAAACAATTGAATTTGCTCATTATGGTAAATGCCGACTTTTTGCCTGAGCTACACATTCCTATGGCTTTTATTGTAATCCTGTTTTGCTGTGAATTGTACAACAAACTAGAGTCTTCTCGGTCAGGGCCTTAAATTTGTAGATGGGTAGGTGGAGCCTTCTATGGTACATAAAATGGAATATAGGATGTTGAAGACTTTCCAACACTAACAATCTGTGATTAAAGGACTTTCATTCTTTGTGTCTGTTTATTCACTGACAGTTTGGAAACTATTATATTAATTGTTTATTTGATAATATAAAACCTAATGCAATTTACAAGCATAAATATTTCACTCAATAAAATGTTGAATTATGTTATCTTTATTAAAATGTCCTTTCTTTCTTTGGTTGAGTAGTAGGTTAAGATACATGAATACCTTTGGTAACTATAATTAAAGAAACATTTTCAAAGATGACCAAATAATATATTACTTGGGTGTTTATTGAAAGTACAGATACCTGGGCTCCTATTTATCCTAAAGAATCAGAACATATGGAAAAGATTTCTGGAAACTCAAATTATAACAAGTAAACCAGGTTAATCTCAGGATCTTATGATCACAGATGTCAGGCAATCTGGACATAAATTTTAAGACATAAGACATGTCTATATTTAAATGTATTACAAAGTCTATTCAAAGACACTGTAAGATTTCTGAGGCTTGAAAGAAATAAATTATGTTTTCTTTCTCGCTCACAAATCAGTTGAGAGAGAAGGTGTGATCTGGAAGATCAGGCAAATCTGCTGGTCTTCACTGACTCAGCACATCCATTTGTGGTCCAAGTCCCAAGTTTCTCCATTTCTCTCCATCTCTCAACCAATAAGAAGTACTTATTTGGGTGGTCACATCTTCATTTAAGCTTGTTTATAATGACAGAAATGCAAATTGACTACTGGAAGATAACTATCAATCTGCCACATATTCCATATCAGTCCTGCTCTCTTTTTCAGTAAAAATGTTCATATCTAAAAGAATGATCTATGTGGAAGCTACTTATTTACATCTTTAGTACTAATTCCTAATGAAAATATCACTTAAAATGTACATTTTATAGCCACATTTCATAAAGTATGTAGACAGTTTTATATTTTTTAATTATATAGATCATGTATAAAAAACATTTTTCAGTGACTGCTAATGAATTCACACATGTATTTTATTTTATTTTATTTTACTTTTATTCAACATATTATTTTAAAGAAAAACCCTACTATGCATCAGGTCTGATTTATTATGCTAGGAAACATCTGTTAATTGAAAGGAGATATCATCACTGTCCTCTAGGAACATTCAGTGTACTGGTACAAGTTAGTACCCATTAAAAAATGCCAACTCTACCTCAATACATGGTGATTTTCCACATAAGCTCTGTGAGTCAGCTCTGCCCTCATGAATTAGAATCTTATAAGAATCTTTTTAACACTGCTCACAAGTTACATAACTTGGTTCTTGTAAGAATCTTTTTAGAAAGCTGGTGGTTAGCTCTAGCGTTCTGATCCCAGTCCTGGTTAAGCACCGGAAAAAAAAAAAAAAAAGAAAATTGTATTAGATACTCTTCAGCTTCATGTCTTAGTGATAATAAAAGTGAGAAAGAAAATTACCAATATTCAAAAACTGACATTTGGCAAGGAAAATATAGTGTGTTTTAATTGAGATAAAATTCTCAAAACTTAAAATTCACTATTTTAAAGCATGTAATGATATAGCTCTTAGTATATTCACAATACTGTGCGACTGTCACCACTATCTAATTACAGAACATTTCCATCTCCTCTCCCACTCCAAAGAACTCCATGCAATTTCCTATTCCCCACTCTATCCAATTTTGGCAACCAAAAACCTACTTCTTGTCTCTCTGGGTTTTCTTGTTCTGGACATTTTATATAAATGGGCCACACAGTATGTGTATGTCTTTCATGGGAATGGAAACATATGCAAGTAGTATGGAGTCCTTTGTCACGTTTCGTTTATCTTGGGTATAGACCTAGGTGCAGAATTGCTGAGTCATATGATAACTCTATTGTAACGTTTTGAGGAAATGCCAAACTATTCAAATGTTGTAGCATTTTACTTTCCTCCTGGGATTGTAAGAGGGTTCTGATTTCTCCAGATTCTCAAAAGATCTTGTTTTTAAAAAATTACAACCATCTTAGTGGGTGTGGAGTGGTATCTCCTTGTGGTTTGATATATATTTTTCTTATGATTAACAGTGTTGAGCATCTTTTCACATTCTTATTGGCCATTTGTATATGTCTTTAGAGAAATGTCTATTCTTATGCTTTGACTATTTTTAAATTGGGTTGTTTGTATTTTTCTTTTTGAGTTTTGAGTGTTCTGATATAATCTGAATACTAGGCCTTTATCAAATGTATAATTCACAACTATTTTCTCACATATTGGATTGTCTTTTCACTTTCTCGATTATGTCTTTTGAGAAACAAAATTTTAAAATTTTGATGAATTCTAACACTGATTTTTCTGTGTCGCTTGTGCTTTTGGTGTTATATATAAGAAATCACTGCTAAATCCATGTTCCCGAAGATTTACACCTATGCTTCCTTTTAAGTTCTGTAGCATTAGTTTTTTCATGTAGATCTTTGATCCATTTTGAGTTAATTTTTGTACATGGATGTGAAGAATAGACACAAATTTCCTCTTTTGCATTTGGCTTTTCAGTTGTCCCAGCACCATTTGTGGAAACGACTATTCTTTTGCCATTAAATGATATTGAAACACTTGCCAAAAATAAATTGAGCATATATGTATACATTTATTTGTTTATTTACCCAGTAAAAATGTTTTATTTATTTATGTATTTTGACAAATAAAAATTGTATATATTTATTGTGTAAAATGTAATGTTTTGATATATACATACATTGTGAAATGATAAAATCAAGGGAATTAACGTATCACCTCACATACTAATTTTTTGATGGTGAGGGCATTGAAGATCTACTCTCTTAGCAATTTTCAAGTATACAATACATTATGATAAACTGTAATTGCTGTGCTCGAAAATAGATCTCCAGAACTTATTCATTTGGTCAAATGAAACTTTGTAGCCTTAAGCCACATCTCCCCATTTTCCCACCTCATCTCCACAGCCCCTGGTAACCACCATTCTATTCTCTGCTTCTGTGTGTTTGACTTTTTAGAATCCACATGAAGTGAGAACATGCAGTATTTGACTTTGCGGGCATGGCTTACTTCACTTAGCATAATGTCCTCCAGGTTCATCCATGTTATCACAATGACAGAATTTCCTTCTTTTTTAATAGTATTCCATTGCATATGTACCAACTTTTCTTTATCCATTCAGCAATCAATAAACATGAGTTTATTCCATATGTTTTTTATGTATAATGCTGCAATGAACACAGGAGTGTAGATTTCTCTCTGACGTACTGATGCCCTTTCCTTTGGATATGTGCCCAGAAGTGGGCTTGCTGGATTATATTGTAGTTCAGTTTTTATTTTTTAAGGAACATCCATCCTGTTTTCCATAATGACTATACTAATTACATTCCTCCCCATAGTGTACAAATTTCTCTTTTCTCCCCATCGTAATATATATTTGTTTTTTGTCTTTTTGATAATAGACATTCCCACAGCTGTGAGATAATTTCTTATTGGGTTTTATTTTGCTTTTCCCTAACAATTAGTGATATTGAGAATTTTTTCATACAACTGTTGGCTATTTTTATGTCTTCTTTGGAGAAAGGCCTAATCAGTTCCTTTGTTCATTTTCAATCACTTTTTTTTTTATTATTTTTTGATCTTGCTGTTGAATTGTTTAAGGTCTTTATATATTTTGGATATTAACCCCTTATCAGAAACATAGTTTGCAAACACTTTCTCTCATTCCATAGGTTGTCTCTTCACTCTGTTCTTCATTTCCTTTGCTGTGCAGAAACTATTTAGTTTGATGTATTTGTGTTTGTCTATTTTTGCTTTTGTTGCCTGTTGTTTTGGGGTATATCTAAAAAATCATTGTCCAGATCAGTGTCATGGAACTTCTATGTTTTCTTCTCTCCTATGTTTTATATTTCAGGTCTTACATTTCAGTTTTTAACCTATTTTTAGTTGAGTTTTGTATATGGTGTGCAATTAAGGTCTAATTTTTTTCTTCTGTATGTGAAAATCTGATTCTCCCAATATCATTTATTAAAGAAACTGTATTTTCCCCATTGTGTGTTCTTGGCATCTTTGCTGAAGATCAATTGACTGTAAATGTGTAGGTTTATTTCTAAGCACTGTGTTCTATTCCACTGGTCTGTATGCCTGCTTTTATGCCAGCACTATGCTGTGTTGATTACTATAGCTTTGTATTTTGAAATTAGCTGTGTGATACCTCTAGTTGTGTTCTTTTTGGTCAAGATTGCTTTGGCGATTTAGGGTCTCATGATTCTATACAAATTTAAGGGTTGTTTTTTCTATTTCTGTGGAAAATGTTCTTGAATTTTTAATAGGGATTGCATTAAATCTGTAGATCACTTTGGGTATTATGGACATTTAAAAAATGTTAATTCTTGCAACACATGAACATGTGATATCTTTTCATTTATCTGTGTTTTTTAATTTGTTTTTTTTTACTGTTATTCACCGATGCTTTATAATTTTTAGTGTATAAATATTCACCTCTTTGATTTATTTCTAAGTTTATTATTGTTGTTTTTGTTATTGTGAGAGGCAAGTTTTACAGTGATAAATATCTAGTTCAGAAAGAAACATTACTGATTTTTGTATGTTGATTTTGCATTCTGCAAATTTACTGAGTTTGTTTATTATTTTGAACACTTTTTTGTGGAATCTTTAGGGTTTTCTACATATATAATCATGTCATCTGTAAACAGAGACAAGTTTACTTCTTTCGTTCTGATTTGGATGCATTTTTATCTTGCTGTTGCCTAATTCCTCTGCTTAGGATTTACAATACTGTGTGGAATGGAAGTGGCAAGAGTGGCTCTCTTTGGCTTGTACCGGATCTTAGAGAAAAAGCTTTCAGTTTTCCCCACTGATTATAATGTTAATTATTGGATTTTTATATATGGCCTTTATTTTGTTGGGATACACTTATTTATTCCTATTACGTTGACAATTTTATCTTGAATTGATATTGAATTTTGTCAAATGCTTTTTCTGCATCTATTGAAATATTTTTTATTTTGTTTATGTGATATACATTTATTGATTTATGCATGTTGATCCATCCTTGCATCTCAGGGATAAATCCCACTTGGTTAGGTGTAGATCCTTTTAATGTGCTGCTGAATTCAATTGACTGATATTTTGTTGAGGATTTTTACATCAGTAAATATGTTCCTCAGTAAAATTGGCCTGTAATTTGCTTTTTTGTAGTGTGTTTGTCTAGCTTTGGTATCAGGGTGATGCTGCTCTGATAAAATAAGTTTTGAAGTGTTCTCTCTTCAACTTTTTGAATGTATTAAGAAGGTTTGGCTTTAATTCTTCTTTGAATGTTTGGAAGACTTCATACATGAAGCCATTTGGTCCTAGGGATTTCTTTGTTGGAAGTATTTTGATTGTTGACTCAATCTCCTTATTTGTTATTAGTCTGTTCAGGTTTTCCATTTCTTCTTGATTTAGTTTTGGTGCATTGGATATTTCTAGAAGTTTATTAATTTCTTGTTCATTATCCAATTTGTTGTCATATAATTGTTCAAAATAGTCTGTTTGATTTTTATTTCTAAGGCACTTATTGTAATGTCATCTTATTTCTGATTTTGAGTCTTCACTCTCTCTTTTTGAAGTTTAAACTAGTGATTTGTCAATTTTGTTTATCTTTTCAAAGACTGAACTCATTTTTTTTCCTGTTATTTTTCTATATGACTTTTTTCTCCTCTAATCTTTATTTTATCCTTTTTCTGGTAACATGGGCTTAGTCTCTTCCTTTTCTAGTTTTTTAAGGTGTAAACTTAGGTGTTTCATTTGAGATCTTTCTTCTTTAAGTAGATATAAAACATCCCTGTTAGTACTGCTTTTGCTGCATCCAATTAGTTTTGATTGTATGTTTTCATTTTTGTTTGTCTTGAAGTAGTTTTTATTTATTTATTTTGCAAATCAAATCAATTATTTATTGATAAAAGTAATAAAAGCATAATGTAACGTAAAAGAGTATATTACATAAAGCTGCTTAACAATTCAAACTAAAAAATTCAAAAATAAATAAAATGAATTTCATAAACATAACATTGGGTGAAATAAGGCAAATTTTAGAGAGGTAGTTTTAAAATTCCCTTTTGATTTCCTCTTTGACTCAATAACTTTTCAAGTGTGTGTTAGTAGTTTCCTTGTGAATTTTCCCATTTTCTTACTGTCATTGATTTCTATGTTCATTTCATAGATGTCAAAAAAGAACTTGGAATGATTTCAGTCTTCTTAAATTTTTTAAGACTTGTTTTGTGACCTAACGTGATCTATCCTGGAAAATGTTCCACGTTTGGTCGAGAAGAATGTGTATTCTTCTGTTGGATGAAAAGGTCTTCATATGTTAGTGTCTCCGTATGGTTGAACTGCTATACTAAAATATGTCAGTCTGGGTAACTTGTAGATAGCAGAAATGTATTGCTCTCAGTTCTAGAGTCTGGGAAATCCAAGATCAAGGCTCCAGCAGATTCATTGTCTGGTGAGGACTCACTGCCTGCTTCATAGATAATATGTTCTTGCTGCATCCTCACATGGCAGAGGGAACCAGCTCCTTCAGGCCTCTTTTATAAGGGTACTAATCCCATTCATGAGGGCTGTACCCTTATGACCTAATTGTGTCATAAAGAACCCACCTCTAAATCTTATTGCATTGGAGATTAGGTTTCAACATATTCATTTTGGGGACACAATTGTTTAGCAAATGTTCACACTATAGCAGTCATTTAGGATGATTTGGTCTATTGTATTGTTCAAGTCTGCTGTTTCCAACTGATTTTCTTTCTAGCTTTTCTAATCATTATCGAAAGTGGAGTATTAAAGTGTTTTTTTATTACTGTATGGCCATCAATTTCTCCCTTCAAATATTCAAATCTGTCAGTATTTACTTTACATATTTAGGTACTTTTATCTTTGTTATATATATACTTAATATTGTTATATCTTTCTATCAAATTAACTTTTTAATTGTTATATAGCAACCTTGTTTTTCTCCACAGAGTTTTTGTCTTAATGTCTATTTTGTCACATATAAATATAGCACTCCTGCTTTGTTTTGGTTATCATTTGTATATAATTTTTTTTTTTTTTTTGCAATCCTTTACATTTAGCCTATGTGAATCCTAAAACTGAAAGTGATTCTCTTGTAGACAGCATATCGCTTGACTTTTTTTTAAGTCCATACAGTCATCGTATGCCTTTTGCTTGTGGGATTTAGCCCATTTAACATTTAAAGTTATTGTGAATAAGTGAGGACTTATTATTGCTATTTTGTTTATTGTTTTTGTGTGATTTGCAGTTTTTTTTGTTTCTTTCTTCTCGATCTCTTTTTTTATTTGATTATTTTTTATAGTGATCTGGTTTTATTATTCTCTCATTTATCTTTTGTGTATCTATTACAGATTTTTTCCTTATGGTCACCTTGAAGTTTGCATAGTTGTCTTTTAGTTATAACCATCTATTTCAGGTTGATAACTTAATTTTAATCATGTACAAAGACACTACACTTTTACTCCCTTCCCCCACCCCTACTAGGACACTTCATGTTCTTGTAGTCAAGATTTGCTTCTTTTCATATGTGTATTGATTACCAAGTTTTTAACTTTTAATTTTTATATCAGAGTTAAAATTAGTTTATATGCCACCATTACAGTGTTACATTATCTGTACTTGTCTGAGGTTTGTGCTTCCATGTGCCTTTACACTTCTGTTTAGTGTCTTTATTTCAATTCAAAAGTTTCCTTAAGTATTTCCTGTAAAGTATTTCTCAGATTTTTTCCTTCTGTGAAAGACTCTCTTCTTCACCTTTAAATAATACCTTTGCTGAGTGTAGCATCCTGATTTGTACTTTTTTTTCTTTTAGTAATTTAAAATATTATCACCCTCTACCTTGCCTCAAGGTTTCTGCTGAGAAATATGGTGATAGTTTTACAAGGTTTTATTTTTATATGTAATTAGTTGCTTTTCTCTTGCTGCTTTCAAAATAATTTTTGTGGTTAATTTGTGTCAATATAATTAAAGTGCATCTCAGTGTGGACCTTTAATGTGCTACCTATTTAGGATTTTTTGGGTGTCTTGCATCTGGGTACCTCTTTCTTTCCCCAGATTTGGAAAGTTTGGGATCATGATTTCTTTAAATACACTGTTGTATTTTTTGTTTCTACTTTTTCTGGTCATATCAGAATGCATATATTCATTTGCTTGATGGTGTCCCATAAATTCTGTAATCTCTCTTCACTCTTTTTCATTTTTTTTCTTTTACTTTTGTAACTGAAAAATTGTAAATGACCTCTCTTTGATAGAGCATGTCCTTTTCAATATTTTCACATCTAAAGAGTGAACAATATGGTGGCTATATATTCATGTAACGTCTCCAGTATAAATTTTTAAGAAATATATCCATTAACACATTAATTTGTAGGGCCACATTATTATTCACCAGTTGCATGACCTTTACTTTATGGTGGGCTTATATGAAAAATTGCTTCAGTGAACACTGGTATATTCATATGCATGTATATTATTCATATAGATATATATCCCACATATTAAATAAGGGCTTACTATGTGTCAGGCACTATGTCAGATTCTAGAGATAATATTGTAAGCAAAAGTAGGTGTAGTCTCTGTCCTCTAGGAACTTTCAATGTACTGGATAAAGTTATTATCCATTAGAGAATGGAAAATTTCTTCATCGAGTGACTATTCTCCACAAAAGCAGCAGTTTTATATGTTACCAAACTTAGTTCTTACAGGAATATTGATAGAAATATATGTTGGCTCCATTTAGCCATCATGAAAGTGGGACAAAGAGTTTAACAATATTTAAAATGTGCCTTTTAGTAATGAGAAAGTAATTTTAGTTTTAAAAAAGCTATTTTTATTCTTTAAAGTTAAACACCTTTATTGTGGTATTTACAAATATGAAATTTACCATTTATAGAATATCATTTAATGATTTTTTAATGAATATACAGAAATATGCAACAATTACCACAATCAATTATCAAACATTGACATCACTCCAACATTTCTTGTGCCTGTTGATGGTTATCCCTTTCTCTACTCCATTTGCCAGACAACTATTAATCTATATTCTATTCTTACCTGTTAGTCTTTTCTGCACATTTCACATAAATAGAATAATATAATATATAGATTTTGGATCTGCTTCCTTCACTTAGCATAGTGCTTTGTGGTTCTGCACGTTGTAGATTGTGTCAGTAGTTCATTACTTTTAAATCACGAGTAGTTTCCATTTTGTATTGATAAACTACATTTTTAAATTTATTCACCATTTGATGAGTATTTGGGTTGTTTCTATTTGACTGTAATGACTAATGCTGCTATGAGCATTATTGAACGTATCTTTTCATGGGGCTTATGTTTTCATTTCTTCTGAATAAATTCCTAGGAATGGAATGGCTGGATTATGTGTTGAACTTTGTAAGAAAATGCCACTGTTTTCCAAAGCGGTTGCATGTTTTTTTATTACCACCAGCAACGTATGAGTATACTAGTGTCTCCATGTAGTATGCTTGTTATTACTTTTTTATTGACTGTAATTATTATAGAGGTTGCATTTATTCTTTTTGTAATAAAGTGTACTTTATTCAGTATATGAAATTTGTATGTATACAGTATGGTATTAAGAAAATTAAAACAAAAATTAATAAAATAAAATACACAAAACATTAAAGGTGACTGCCTCTTTGTGATGAAATTGTATATGTTTATTTTTCTAACTTCCTGAATCTTTCATCTTAATAAGGAAGATGTATTACTATTGTAAGGAAAATAATAAATCTCAAAAAGCAATAAGATCTCTCAAGGTTTTTATTGCTATATAATTTAATTTTACCTACTTTTAATGTGGCTAAATTCCTTGTCCTTTCCTTATTTTAATCCCTATATTAGTTTTCCAGTAGGAATATGCTTGCTTGTAAGAAATGTTTAAAGTTATGTTAAAAGTTAACATCACTGAAAGCTAAAACGCAGCTTCTGAGCTCTGTGACTTTGCGGTCAGCCTGTCAGCCCTAGTCTTCCTGTGTGAGTGAGGGACTTAGCTGAAACTACAGCCTGCCAGCAATCTCCTGCATTGGTGAGGGACTGACTTGCTTTTACAGTAAGCCCTCTAACCATATCTCCCCATCTCGATGACCCAGTTGCCTACCTGGTGAAGCCCCCCTACCCAAAGTCACTGATGCATTTAACCACCTGTTAAAGACCCCTGATATAGGGGACTCTGCCTAGATACAGACAGAGAGCCAATAAAAAGAAAGCCTGCCTGCTTACTTGAAAAGCTATAAAACTCAAGTTCACCCTGCATTCAGGGCTCAGGCTTTGGAACTTAGTTCCCCTGAGACTGCTGGCATAATAAATCATCTGACTTCTCCGTTTCTCCGAGTGACTGCATTTCCTTTGGCGGCTCCTTCCACAACACTTTAACATTTCCAATCAGTGATAATTAGACACCCAAATTTTCCCACCATTTCCTAGATTGATATTGTGAGTCAGACTTGGCTTCATTAAGATCTAGAGAAGAACAGAAAGCTTTCTGGATGTTCATTCAATCAGGTTGGATGTTTGCATACTCAGCCATTATTAACTATCATCCCACAATGCTTTCTGAGTTACTATGTAGATCTTGGCTCTTCTGAACCTGCTTGTTTCTTTACAAACTTCGTAATGGTGCTTAGATCTTCTGACACCCATGCATAAGAGCTATTACCACAAACTCTACAGGGCATATGTTATCAAGTAATTTTGTGTTTTGGAGATAATTACAAAAGCCTCCTCATCATTCAAAATTATAAGTGTCACTTGATTAGCACATAGCTAAGAATATTGTCTGAATTAATATTTTTTATTAATTCAAAAAGTATTAATAAATTAACTGTAGATGGCAGAATTCTGGGTACCACCAAAGAGCTTACAATTTTGCAATGAACTATGTATCCAAAATATAGCTAGCTAAATGTCTCAAGGGGAGGAATTTATATAAAGGTGTATTAGTCTGTTCCTTTTGCTTATAACAAAATACCTGGAACTGGGTAATTTTTAAGAACATGAAATTTATTGCTTACAGTTTCTGAGGTTGGTAAGTCCAAAGTCCAGGGAACACATCTGGTGAGGATGGTGACTTTACAGCATTGCAAGGGTCTCACATTGCAGAAAATGGTCTTTACAATCCAATCACCTCCCCAAAGCCCCACTTTTCAATCCTCACAATAGGCTTTCCCATTCTCTCAATATTATCACAGTGGAGACCAAGTTTCCAATACCTGTAACTTTGGGGGACACAATTTAAGACTCAATGAGTTTGGGGGGTATGACATTCAATCCACAGCAAAAGGGCTAAAGGTGTTTGGAAAATGAACATTTTGTTCATCTTCATGATAAAAATTGTTTCACAGAGATTGTCAGTATTATGAGGTATCATTTGATTATGAAACCCACATTCCTAGGAGAACAGGATGACTTAAGATAAGTATCTAGTGGCCAAGACCAAGGAAAGAATCTTCCCATTTTTCCTGTACCTAGCTTCCACCTGGCCCTTTATTTTGTTCACTGCCAATCTTCCTCTTGCTTTTAGTTAATTTCAGGATACCTATACAAAGACCATATACCGTGCTTTAAAAGCCGCTTCAGGAAATTATCGATATGAATGTCCCTGGGCAAGGTACCTCAACTAGTCCAGTTCAAGAAAAATCTAAAATGTCACAACCAGAATGTTATTTGTTCTACACCGTGACATTGTACTTGTAAGCAAGTCCTACCTCCTTTTAAGGAAATAACATTCTATCAAAAGAATCATGTGAGTGCATCTACTATGTTTCCAGTGTATACTAAAGATTATATTTTGTTAAATTACTTCAGAAATGACTTTAGCAGCAAAAGCCAAGGCACAACTTTCAAATACAGGGGACACTGATGTTGGAGGTAGGGTCCGGGGGCCTGATAGTCAGCCTCAACCCACCCTGTCCTCTTACCAGGTTCTTAACTCCACCACAGGAAAGAATTCAAGGGCAGAGTCACAGTAGAAAGTGAGAACGATTTTAATAAAATAGATAAGAAATACAGGTTCCATGGAGAGAGTGCAGCATGTTCCAGAGACTGAGCAAGGCCCACACCAAGTTTAACACAAAAGTTAAGTTCAGGACAGGCATCAAGGCTAATACAAAAGCCAGAAAAACATACTTAAAGTTCAGTACAGCAGGCTGGCTCAAAAGAATGAGCAGCTGCTTACAGAAAGTAAGTTAGATACAAAGTAAGTTATACACACCTCAGACAGCAAAGTGCAGGTCACCACCAGGAAAGTGAGCAACAACCCTACCTTCACCTGGGATTCAGCTTTTATAGTTTTTCTATCTAGTGAATATTCAATTAAGGAGTAGTTTCCAGTTGTATGCTCCAGAATGTTCTGTGCTCTCTATTGAGCATGCTCAGCCACTGGATTGCATAAACCAGCCCCCTATTGTCTCATTTTCCCTGTGTTGGTGCTAAGAACGGGTCTAACTGGCAACAGTAACTTTCCTCCAGGGGAGAGCTCAAAGGAGGGGTCCTGTGATTTTAGGGAGTGGCTAGAAAGCCAGAGGCATGTCCTGAAACCTAAGCCCAGGAAAACTGGGCACATCGTATATCAGCATTATTAATTTGAATTGATACGTAATTTGCACACAGTATTAGGGGTCATCAAGCCACCAAGGGAAAATTACTAGTTATCAAAAGACCAAAAGAAATTGAGACCATTGCACTTTAAAAATATTTGTTATATAATTTTAACTCAAAGATCAGAAATGCCTAGAAACACTTTTAAATTGTGAAGAAGTATCATGACACTTGGTTATCACATTCATACTGTGTTTTTCAATGATACCCAGCAGACCTAGATAATATTAATCCTATTGTTCTAAACTTAAAATAAGCAAAAACACAAAATGTGCTTAATTTACAGTATGAAAGTACAAAAGTGCCAGAACTGAGACTAGAAAGTGTGCCAGTTAAAAAGTGAGTGATTAACAAAACAAAACAAAACAAAAAAGACACACAAAAATCTTCAGATTTATCAAAGTATTATTTGAACACAGTAAAACTCAAATTTTATTGGTGCACAGTTCTCTAAATTTGGACAATCTTGTACAATTGTGTAAGCACAATTACTGTCAAGATATAGACTATTTCTGTCACCACCCAATATTTTCTTGTGCTGCTCTGTAGTCAACTTTTTCCTCTCTCACCAGCCTCAAGAAACCACTGATATGATTTATGTCCCTAGACCATATTCTGTAAGAGAATAAATTTTTGTTGTTTAAGCCACAGTGTGGGGAAAATAGAATAGTTTAATCAGGCTCCCTCCACTTGGGTCTGATTGGAGGTGAGCAGCACATTTCTTGTAAACAAGTTGTGTGTGGATGGAGTTAGTGCACATGCACCAATGTATCTTTTTAGTTTGATGCTATTGTGTGTTCTTCAGTTTGTGAAGCAGGCTGGCCAGCAGAGAGCTCACGTCTAAAAATAGAGCATGTTTACTCTGCCGGCAGCTGCTCAGTTTCAGTTTTTACTTTGGACTTTGCCAGTAGCAGTTGAGTTTCTGAGTTTTTCTTTGTACTGCCTAGCTCGTAGATGTGTGTGCACCGAATAAAGACTATTCTTTCTTCAACCAAGGTTCCAAGGACCCTTTTGCTGGTTACCTAGCTCATAGACCTGCATGTCAAGTGTTTGTGAATGAGCTTGAGGGGTCTGTGAGCTCCAGACTCTAGCCCTAGCTCTACACACAGCATGTGGTAATTTGTTGTAGCAGCCTTAAAAAACTTATACAGAACATGGACTGTATATATAAAATGTATATATAATATAGAATGTCATATAAAAGCAATCATAAAGTAAGATTTTGAGAAATGGTATATGTGGTAGAGTAACTGTATGTTTAGCCTTTTAAAACTCTCAGACTGATAGAGTGTCTGTGTATTCTGAACATTATTGTTATGAGAGATACAGTCCCTCTGCGTCATAGCCAGTATTTATTTATTTATGTCTTTTTTTTCAATTCTAAGATATCACTACCATTGGGATTTTAATTTAGTTTTCTATGGCTTCTGATTCTGAGCATCTTTTTATATGCTTATTAGCCATTCATATATCTTATTTGAACTGATTACGTTTTTACTGTTGAGTTTAGAGAATGCTTTATATGTCTTGAGGAGTCTTTTGTTGGTATTTACTTTATATCTCTTTTCTCCAAAAAAGGCTCTTCTTTCATTCTCTTAAAAGGGTATTTTACTAAATACTGTTTTTAAATTTCATGAAGTTCAATTTATTAGTGTTTTCTATAATGAATTATGTTTTTTTAAATTATGTCTGAAAAACCTTGGTGTAACTATATGTCACAAAGAGTTTCTTCTGTGTTCTTTTTAAAAGTATTACCGTTTTACTTTTTATATTTAAAGTTATGTTTTATTTTGATTTAATCTTTTAATGAGGTGTAAGTTCTCACGTTCATTGTTTGACTATTCATGTTCAATTTTTTAGCACCATTTGTTGAAAAGCTTCCTCATTTAATTGATTTTGTACCAATGTCAGTTGGGCATATTTCTAGGTTCTCAATTCTGTTCCATTGGATACACATATATATCTGTCAGTGCCTTTCCAAAAGCCATGGATGAGTGTTATCCTGTGTTTTCACTATTCTGATAGTTGTTTAGTGGTATATAATTATAGTTTTAATATTTGCCTTTTCCTAATGACAAATGATATTGAACATCTTTTTCTATAATTATTTGCCACCTGTATATTTTCTTTAGTGATATACCTGTTCAGATTTTTTGCCCATATCTTAATTGGGTTCCCTGTTTTCTTATTTTTGGTTTTTAAGAATTTTTGTATGTTTTGGATGAAAGTACTCATTAGATGAGTGTTTTTCAAATATTTTCTCCTAAGCTGTGCCATATCTTTTCATTCTCTTTACAGTGCCTGTTGCTGTTTTAGTCTGTTTTGTGTTGCTATAACAGAAATATCTGAGACTGGGTAATTTATAAAGGAAAAGGTTTATTTGGCTTATGATTCTGGGGCAGCTGTATCTGGCATGGGCCTCAGGCTGCTTCTACTCATGATGGAAACTGGCTGGCAGCCAGCAGGTACAAGCAGATCACATGACGAGAGGAAGCAAGAGAGAGAAGAAGGTGCCAAGGTCTTTTTAAGCAACAAGCTCTAGTGGGAACTAATAGAGCGAGAACTCACTCATTAATCCCCCCTCCCCAGGGAGAGCATTAATCCATTCATGAGGGATCTGCCCCCATGACTCAATCAGTTTCCAACACTGCCACATTGAAGATCAAATTTCCACATGAGTTTTGGAGGGGACAACACATCCAAACTCCATCATTCCACCCCTGGCCCCCCAAAACTCATGTCACTTTCACATACAAAATACAATCATTCTATCCCAACAGTCCCAAAAGTCTTAGCTTGTTCCAGCACCAACTTAAAAGACCAAAGTCTCTCCTGAGATCAAAAGCAAAAGTCCTTCCAGCTGTGAACCTGCAAAAACCCAAACCAAATTTATCTGCTGCCAAGATACAATGGTGGAACAGACATTGGGTACACATTCCCATTCCAAAATGGAGGAATAGGCCAGAAGAAAGGAAAAACAGGCCCCTAACAAGTCTGAAACCCAGTAGGACAGACATTGTGTCTTAAAGCTCCAAAATAATCTTCTTTGACTCCAACTCCTGCATCCTCGGCACAACTGGGCATCTGGGCCCCCAAAGCCTTGGGCACCCTTGATCCCACAGCTCTGCCAGGTGCAGCCAGTGGGCAGCGCTGGTGCCTGCAGCTTTTCCAGGCCTGTGTTGCACGTTACCAGTGGCCCTGCAGTTCTGAGGTCCTGGCAGCAGCCCTGCTGCCTTGGCTCTATTAGACATTTCCCTGGTGAGTGCTCTCTGTGGGGGCTCTGACCCCACTTTCCTGCTTGGCATCGGTCTAGTAGATGTCCTCTGCAGTGGCTCTGCCCCTGTGGCAGGTCTCTTCCTGTGCCCCCAGGCATTTCCATACATCCTCTGGAATCTGGGTGGACGCTGCCATGCCTCCACTGCTCTCACATCCTGCCGGCCTGCAGACTTAACACAATGTGGACACCACCAAGGTTTTGGGCCTCTACTCTCCAGGGCTGCTGCATGAACCACACTTGGGGCCACTTCAGCCAGAGCAGCTGGGATGCAGGGAGCAGGATCCCGAGGGCAACTGCACCCCAGGTCTGTCCTCCAGGATAACTTGGTCTTTCTAGGCCTGAGGGTCTGTGATGGGTGGGGCACCCTTCCAGACTTCTGAAATGCCTTCAGGGCTTTCCTCTCATTCTCTCTGCTATTAGCATCTAGCTGCCTCACTGCCAAGATAATGTCTTTAGCAACCAGTTTATTTACTTCATCCTTGCGTTGTTCTCCAGCTCTCAGCTTATTTACCACATGGCTAGGTTGCACAGTTTTCCAAATCTTTATGCTCTGCTCCCCTTTTAAATTCTGGCTTTATATTATGCCTTTGCTGTCATAACTCAGAGTAGGCTGTTAGAAGTAGTCATGCAGTGTCCTGAATGCTTTGCTGCTTAGAAATTTCTTCTGCCAAATGCTCTGGTTCACAACTCTTAAGCCCCACCTTCCGCAAAGTCCAAGGGCATGGACACAATGCAGCCAAATTCCTTGCTATGGTGTAGCAAGGGTGATCTTTTGTCCAATTCCCAATCAGTTCCTCTTTCCTATCTGAGACCTCATCATCCACATGGCCTTTACTGTCCACATTTCTATCAGCATTCTGCTTGCCACTACATGTCTCTAAGGCATTCCAAACTTTTCCTCATCTTTTTCTCTTCTTCTAAGTCCTCCAAACTCCTCCAACCTTTGCCCATTACCCAGCTCCAAAGATGCATCCACATTTTCAGGTATCTGTATGGCAACATGCTGCTCCTTGGTACCAATTTTATGTTTTAGTCCATTTTGTGTTGCTATAACAGAAATACCTGAGACTGGGTAATCTATAAAGAAGAGAGTTTTATTTGGCTTATGATTCTGGGACAGCTGCATCTGGCACAGGCCTCAGGCGACTTCTACTCATGGTGGAAAGTGGCCGGGAGCCAGTGGGTACAAGCAGATCACATGGCAAGAGGAAGCAAGAAAGAGAAGAAGGTGCCAGGGTCTTTTTAAGCAACGAGCTCTCATGGGAACTAATAGAGCAAGAACTCACTCATTAATCCCCCCTTCCCCAGGGAGAGCATTAATCCATTCATGAGGGATCTGCCCCCATGACTCAATCAGTTTCCAACACTGCCACATTGGAGATCAAATTTCCACGTGAGTTTTGGAGGGGACAACAGATCCAAACTCCATCAGTTGCCAAGTGTTAAGTTTTAAATTTGAATAAAGTCTAACTTAACAGTTTTTTTTCATGGATTGTGCTTTCTGTTCTATATCTAAAACTTTTTGTATTATATCTATAAACTTGTCATATTATAAATATGTTTATATTTTACATTTAGTTCTCTGATCCAGTTTTTCATTAATTTTTGTTTAAGGTATTAGTTTTGTGCCTAGGTTATCTATCTTGAACGATGACAGCCCGTTATTTCAGCAAAAGTTGTTGAAAAGGCTATAATCTCTCTATTAATCCCGTTGTATCTATGAAAAAAACCAATCCATTAAGCTCTTTGTCTGTTCTTTTACCAATGCCACACTATCTTGTCTTTGCCAAAATTAAAGTCTTTAAAAAAAAAAACACTGAAAAATTCGTAGGTATAAATCTAACAAATATGTACATTATCTGTATAAATGAAACTACTTAACTCTTATGAAAGAAATCAAGGAAGATCTAAATAAATAGAGAGAGATTACATGTTTACTGACTTATTATAAAGGAAATAAAAAAATCTAGATGAACAGCCAAATGAAGAGGTACATAAGACAAAGTCCAGAAGGCTGTCAAGTGCAGGGGATTTTGTCCCTGTGGAATTTGGGTATAACACCCACCCAGAACATGGATGTGTTCATCACCATAAAATCTCTCTGAACCCTGTACTTTTGGATTTTTATGACTTCATCATGTAGGCATGATAAATTACTAACTTTATTTCCAGCTCCTCTCTCCTCTCTGGAGAAAGGGGAGATTGGGCTGAAAGTTCCTAGCTTCTAATCACGGCTGGGTCTTTCTGGTAATCAGTCTCCATCCAGGAGCCCACCAAAAGTTGCTTCATTTGAACAAAAGATGCTCCTATTATCCACACAACTCCAAGAGACTGAAAATCTTAGTGTCTACAACCCCTATTTAAAAGGGTTTAAGGAGTTCTGTATCAAGAACTGGGGGCAGAGAACAATATACATTTTTTATTATATCATAGCAGCATTCTGACAAATTTAGTTCTGACCATTTCTGCCTAGTTTTCCAAGTTTCTGTGGAGGGATAAGAGTTTGGAGTTTCCTATTATATCATTTACTAATGCCTCTCTACTCTGTAATTCTCCCTGCCCCCAAAACAGCAGACATAATGCACTGGGTAATAGGAATTAAAGTAGATACATCTTTAGTGTGAGGATATACTTTAATCTGGCTAGGAGATTAATGTTTGCTATAGCCACAGGTTCAAGAGACTTCAAATTCCTATAGTGTCTTTTAAATTCCTCTTGACTTTTCGCTTTGTCTGCTGTAATTGTCTGTTTTTATACTGAAGCCCTGTTGTTATGGTGGAACGGTTTGGGGTAGGGTGAGGGTTCTATAATTTTCTAAAAAAAATTCAGTGGGCCTGTGTCTGGGGCTTTGTTCTTCTCAAGTGTGTCTCCTCTGTCCCTTATTCCCTTGCCTACCTCCTGCCAGAGTCATGAATGGATGTTTCTCTAATCTTCACCATGAGAACTTAGTGGGATTCCTGGAGGTAAAGCCCGTGAAAGTTCTGGGTCCTGTGTAAGAATGCAGCCCCCACGGGGTGGCATTTTCCTTGCAAACTCATTTCTCTGGTGGGTTCCCAAAAGTCATGAATTATCAGTTGCCCAGATTTTTTGTTGTGAGAATTAAAGACTTTATAGCTCTTTAAATGTCAGAACTAGAACTAGAAATCCTACAATGTTTGTTTAAACAAGTAAAGTTCACCACTAAACAGAACCGTGCTTGCACCAAAAATCATCTATTACAAAGCAAAATCCTATATAAGTAATCCTCCCCAAGCTGAGGTATAGAATATTCTAGTACTCCAAAACCTTACTTATATACCAAGATATTCTTCATTCTTGCTTTATAATTGCATACTACTCCACTGTGTGGCATTACAAGATATTAACTAATTTTCTGTATTTGAGTATTTATATCATTTGTGATGTTTCAATTACAAATAATGATTTAATAAATAACCTTGTCTATACGTAATTTTGTATTGTTAGAGGTGTATTTTCAGGATACAGCTATTGGTTTTCTGGGTCAAAAAGTAAGCATAAACAAACACAATATGTAAGTGGGCTCAATATTACCATATACTTCCCTTTAAGGAAAAAAATATTCTCAGTATAGGCTGTACTAGTTTTCATACTCAATAAATGTGTAAGAGTGCCTCTCTCCCCATAGCTTTGCCAGAAGAATGTGTGAGATTTTTGAAATATGTGCAGATGTAATATGAGAGCACTGATATCTAAGTGTGTTAGGTTGGTGAGACAAACAGAATGAAAGACTCCAAGCATTATCAAGCAAGGGAGTTTACTCCAGTGAACCTGGAGGGGAAACTGAAAGATCAGTGTTCCTCCCTTGTACAGACTAGCAGAGGCTTTATAGGCTTTGTATGGGAGGGGTTTGGGCAGTTATTCTGAGCACTCAGCATTCCTCAACAGCTTTGCAGTTTTTTTTTTTTGTTTTGTTTTGTTTTTGGTTTTTTTGCTTCCTACAGGATGTTTTTGTCAGAACACACCAGCCTGAGAGAAAGGGAGGAAGTAGGGGCCTGGGGTGAAGGAGTAGCAGATGTTCTTATGTTAAGCTGATTGTGAGACCTAATAAAGTTTAGTTTAGTTTGCATTTTCTTTTTATTATGGATGAGGTTAAGCATCTTTTCATATATTTAAGGGTCATTTTTTACTTTCTATGGGGAAATTTCTGTTCACATAATTTTACTACTTATTCTATTCAATATGAAGTTTTCCACTTATTTTTATGAGCTTTAAATTTATTAGGGACATCATCCATTTATTTGTAATATAGGTTAAATATATTTTCTCAGTTTGTCAGTATTTTGTAACTTGATTATGGTATTTGTTTGCCATTCAAATATTTTTATGTGGTCAAATTTATTCTTTTGGTTTATCACATATTATTTCCTTTGTATTTCCTATTCTGTTTTTATCTTTCTTATTATTTCCTTTGTTTGTAGAACAAGTAATATACTAGTAATACAATGAAGATGACATAATTTCATCAAGCGAAATTTCTATGGGATAACAGGCAGTATTTTAAATTATAATGCTCAATATTAAATAATGTTCCCTGGTACACAGGAAAATTGATATTTATTTCCTTCTAAAAGCGTTTAAAGAACAATTTCTAAAACTACTTCCTAGGCATGATGGATAAGGTAAGGGGAAGGAAACTAGCTATTATAGAGCATTTACAGTGCTGTATCTCCAATTTGGGGATGTCGTGGTTTGCCCTGTTACCTCATTTCTCTTATAGAACTAAGAAGAGTTGTTGATTTTTCAGTGTGTTCAGCTTTTTACTTATTGTTAGGATGGAGTGATGACTTCCAAGTTCCTTACATGCTGAATCAGAAACCAAAGTTAACTATTAAATATTGTTTTATTGTGGTTATACATACAGAAAAACTTAAATGCTGTCATGATTCTGGTCATTTACACAATGACAAACTTTCAAAATGACCTGCCTTTATTCATTTATATTGTGATAATATATTCTCAGAGTTCTTTTATTAGTCCATAGTGTGACAACAGGAATATCAGGATGGGAAGAGACCTGTAAACCTGTCTGTGTAGGCTGACCAAGAGGTAAGAGTATTTTTCTTTGCCCATCACGAATGGGGGCCATAATATTGGGAAGGCTGAATAATATTCATATAGCTATTATTTAAGTTCCTATTTTTTGACTTTTAAAATTTCTATCTTCTGAAAGTCAGAGTCTGTTACATTTCAAAATTTTAGCAATATGTGCCTTTTTTTTTTTTCTTCATAAAACTATACTAAATACTCCACATGTCTAACATTCCTTTTTCTGGTGAATTTAAAAATTTTGTGGCTTTTTATCAAAATTAACAACACATTTGTACTTGTTTTTGTAGCAAGCCACAGGCTGCCTCCGCTGTCTTAATCTCTACTGATGAAGATATATAAGAGAAGTCCAGTGCATTGGGGTATAAATGTCTTCCCAGTAACTCAACTCTAGATTTCAGTTGATTGGTCTATCACAGGAATCTCTGATGATGTCTACTGTTGGGGCGTTGAGGCCACACACATCCTCCCAGGGCAGAGAACTAGCCACGACCCCACCCACATATGTGTATGTAATCTGTTGAAAACATTTGCCTGGACAGGAGAAATAAAGATGTCGCCTGATGGAAGCCGCCGGGGAGTGGCCAAGGAAAGACATAGTTTAAAATTATTGGATAAAAAATATTTCCACGTTCGTGCTCACTGCGTGATTGCAATAGCAAAGCATTAGAGCAAGATGCATGTTCACATGACCTTTAAGATGATAGGTTGAAGTTAGGAAATCCCCTTGCCATATGCTTATAAAAGCAGGTGCTTGTGTGAAAATAAACAGAACTGCTTGACGGAACCCCTGCTGCATCTGAGTGTCTCTCTGTGGGGCTGAATAGGCGGGTGGCATCCTCACCTTCCTCCCGGGCTCTCCTGGCCACTAGGGTGGCAGGAGTAATCCTACTGGTTCCCTCTCTTGCTCATCCCGTGGCGGGGGGATAAAAGGGGCTACTGGGAGGTTCAGGGTGCTGCCCCTGAGCCCCCGCAGTCTACATAAATAAATCAAAGAGCCAGTGTAAGCGTAATAGTAACTTTACTGTTTTAAAGGAGCATTTTCACACTTATCAGATTGCGGTCATTTAAATGGGCAGGAAGGGCGGCGCTGGGAGCTCCTCAACGCTCCCACCTCGGGTTCGGATCCTATATAGGAATGGCCCGTGCGCTCACTGGCTGAGTGCCGGTCACGAAAAAGACAAAAAATAAAAAATAAATAAAATAAATGGGCAGGAAAATTAGTAATCTCAAAGGTTTTTTCTAAATCCTGGGTTTCTTCACTGTGGAAAAAAAAAGTAGATGAAATAAGCAATGTCTGCAAAATGTACAAATTAAATACAGTCTCAACATTTTATCTATGTTATCTATTAACATATCTATATTATCTATTAACATATCTATCTATCTATTAAGATAAATCTGTGTGATAGGAATTATTATTCTCACATTTAAAATAATAAAACTGTAGATTAAAATGTCTGAACATTGAGGCTAGTAGGGGGTACAGGGAATTTGTACTCTGGTCTTTCAACTGCAATAGCTCTTTCCACTGAATCAGTCCATTGGAGCAACTTAATTAGAGAGAAGATAACTCTGATTAAACATCCCCCTTACTTGAAAAGCTCTAGTATCTCTCAATTACCTGTGCAATGAAGATGAATTTACTTAGCATATCATTTGGAGTATTACCTCATCTGGCCTCTGCTTAAGTCCTCAGCCTTCTCTCTTTCTCCTATCTCAGAAATTCACATCCTGTGCTCTGGCCCAGGCTCCTTAGACTCATCTGGGGTCTTTGTAAACATATTGCTCAGGCATCATTTACAAACACTTGTTTCACATTCTTGGTAGTGATGCTGAACTCTTGTAAAATGGTCTCTAGTTAATGTCAAATCCTGGTTGTGATATAGTCTTTCAAGATGTATGATGGTCTTACAAGATGTTATCATTGCAGAAAACTGGTTAAATGGGATCTCCATTGTTTCTTACAACTGTAAACCTACAATTTTCTCAAGATACAAAAAGAGTTAAATTAAAAAAGAAATATCTCCAATTTTGTGTAATGCACTTCTGGAATTGAAGGTACTAAGGGTCTAGGCACATGTCTAATTACAGTTAACACAAGTCTTCTTTTCTTGCTTCAATTCTCTTGTTCTTTCCCAAGAGATTGCTTGAAAGCTTTCACATAACTTCTCTTAGAATCTATAATTACTTTTATTACCTTCTCCCTTCCCCATACTTCTGGGTTCATCAGATCAAATTGTCCCTAAGCCTCCTACTGAGAGAAGATTTATTGAGTAGTATTTGTTCAGCACCTCTAGTGACCTACTTTACAGTCTCTTGGAAGGACACAAAATACCTCTGTCTTATCTTTTCCAAGCCATCCATTTTACTTCATCAAGCTCCTTACTCACAGACTAGTAAAAAGGACTTAGCTGGAAGGCAATGGTAGAGGACAGGTGAGCAAGATAGCAACAGTCATCAGAGCTGTTGGCCTCAATCCGCATTATTTCTCTGTGTGAGGTAGGTCAAGGAATCTAGGAAGATAGCCCTGGTGTGCAGCATTGCAGTTAGGACTGTTCCAGATCCCACACTTCCAGAAATGATTATTTACATTTTCTGACTGAGAATCAAGTGGGTATGTTTCTTTAAATGTAGACAGGTTTCTTATAGACTAGCCAAAAGGGTTGGGAAAGAAGGCAGCTCCTTCTTAACATGGGCAAAGTGGACTTTGGCCAAGGTTTTCCCACATGTCCGTGAGCCTTCTTTTCACATGTTATATCTCTTGTTAATTCTGAGGATTGGGAAAAGAAAAAGGGAAATAATTCACCTAAATTAGAAATCTAGGGGGTTGGAACAGTTTATGTACAAGTAAGAAACTTTCTGTGTGTGGAACCTGGATACTGTCTGACCATTAAAAAAAAAAGGAAAGTGGGGGAGGATATGTCTTCTTCATGAGTTATAACCGTTATAAAGTTTTCATTCACAGATATTTAAAATGCCTTTCTTCTCATCATGGATTAAAACTATTTTCATCATTTTCTTAGCATTCCATCTTTTTTCTGGTGAGTAAATTTTTCAGTCATGGGTGAAACACCACATATCCTAGAATGTGCTGTAACTTAGGAGCGAAGGGACTGATTTTATTGGGTTTATAATATTTAACTGGTAATACAAAACAGAGCATGTTACAAATGTCTTTTTAAAACTGCATCATTGAGTTGTTTTTTCTCATTTCCCATTTTAGAGAAGTGGAGACAGAGTGGGTAAGAATGGTCAGTACACCTTAGCTCTTTGTACATCCTTGATGAATAAACATCCTGCTCTTTTTCCTTTTGGGAAGTCAGATTCCATAGTTATTAAGTGCAAAGTGTGATAATACCGATCTCTTCCATATCTGGTATTACTTGCAATCTTATTTGACGTTTGTCAGCTCTGAGTCTCCAAAAGTCAAGGCCTTGTTTGTGTAAGGAAGCAACTCATTGATACTCTGGGTACTAAGTTACTTTCCTTAAACTTATGGTGGCCCTTGTATTTCAGAATAAAGTAGTTTGTAAGGTTTTGGCTGGAAGTACACGATTAGGGCAGAGAACTGGTTAATTAAGCACTGAATTAGTTCTTCATATTTGAATGACTCATGCAAAGCATTATTTTCTTTGACTAGGACCTCAACTATGAAGGTGAAAACCAATGGAATCTCCAAAGCAACGTGTCAGGGATTATTAAAAAGTAATAAATGAAATTACTTTTCACAAAGTGAGATCAATTTGGGAATTATAAATGTTTCTTGATTTTGTTTTATTTAATGAATTTTTGTTTTGCTACTGCCATAAAAAACTTATCACATTATTTGCATTTTTAATATAGGCAATATTTATGTATTTCTGCTAGAAAAAGTTTGGTCACTTACTACCATGAACTATGCTTTATGTTTTTAACTTTCTTTTTTTATCCTTTTGTATAATTTTTTATACTATATTTTTTATAATGTAATAAATATAAATATAATATAATATATTTTTAATAATATATTTTCAGTTACATGTGTCGTTTATTTTGTTTCCTGTTTTCGCAGAAACTTCTTTTTCATTTATATCAAATAAGAATAAAAAGGTAAGGAAATACTGATTCTCTAAGAAGTTAAAAAAGGTAAACTATTAACATTTTTTCTTATTGTAAATTTTAAAAACAAAATTGACTAAACAAAATGAGACTTCAAAAAGTAGAAGTCTATAATAATTTCATTGTTTAAGAAGTTGCATCTTGTCAGAAATATAAAGTCATTTGACATTATCCAGATAAGGTGAAGTCGTGCATATCTTATTATCCAAAGAAATTCCATTTTGGGGCAAAAACCTTTTTGCACACAAGCATCTGAGAGAAGTTAAAGGTAGTTAGCACAGAAATGTTCATCCTAGCAAAACAGAAATAAAATAAAAATACCCAACCCAATTATTCATTTAAAAAAAGTATGTATTGGGCCAAGCCGGTGGCACACTCGGGAGAGTGCAGTGCTGAGAGCGCAGCGACGCTCCCGCTGCGGGTTCGGATCCTATATAGGAATGGCCGGTGCACTCACTGGCTGAGTACCGGTCACGAAAAAGACAAAAAAAAAAAAAAAAAGTATGTATTTACATAGTGAAATATTACACAGAGGAATAAAAAATGATTTATAGCTCTAAACATCAGAATAGATGAAGGTCACGGGAAAGTGTAAAATGTAAGAATACAAAGTATTGTTTTATTCAAGTAAATTACCAAACTATGAAAACTAACCAAATCGCGCATGCTCATGTGTGTGTGTCTGCATGCACGCATGGTGAAATTATGTACAAAAATAGGGAATGAAAAACAGAAAACACAGTTTTGAGATTTATTCAGGTACGATGGAAAGATCAAGATGTAAGTTAGGAGAAAGGGGAAGGTGTTTAGCTAATTCATCAAAATTGCATGGTCTTTTTTCTAAATAATAGGATACAAAAAATATTGATAATTTTTAAACTTGAGTGAGTTATGGTTACTTTGGGGTTTGTTGTTAAACCTACGTATATAATATATTTAACCTGTTTTGATGTGTAACATTTTGTATTAGAATTGAAGAACATTTTATTTAGATGGTCAAGATCGCATACATTTTATGGTGTCTCTCAATATTTTTTAGCCAAAGTGTCTTCTTTATCCACTGCGACTACACACTTGCACCAGTGAGATTAAACCCATCTGTGCCACTAATGGCCTAACTTACCACAATGAATGTGTATTCTGCAGAGAGAAAAAGTAAGAACATGATCATAACTATTCGTTCTTCTAAAGTAATGAAGAAATAATTGTAAAAAGAAAAATTCATGGTGTTGGTAACTTAACCAGAGCATGTGCACAATGTGCACAAAATAACTGCAATAAATGTACAAGATGTATGGCAAACACTTATACCCTTCCCTAAAATTCTCATTTCTGAAAAGGAGTTTTACATTGGAGCTCTCTATATAATGATGCTGGATGTTCTGCAAATGTATATTATGATTTACTAACGGCAAATTAGCAACCAATATGATGAAATTCAGAAACCCTGAGGCAGTACAGTAAATCTTGATGATGCCGTCAGAAACAACCTTGCAGACCTCCAGCTACAGGGGGTGTAATTGAGTCAGGACCCTATGCTACATTCCAAAATCCATCACAGCGGGCCCATTCAGGCTAGAAAGGTTCTCCTCTGATGGTCTCATGGACTCCCAAGACAACCTTTCAAACTTTCCTCAGATTGCAGGATAGTCTAGGACACTGACCAGACTCTCTTCCCTCTGTCTTTTACTCTAAAGGAGTTTACAGTGTGAAGGTTCTGCCAGACTTCTTGCCTCCCTCTACATTTTTTCTCTCAGGTATTCTCAAAAAATCTTTCCACTTATAATTCCCCAATTGGCATCTCCTTTTCAAGGACCACTTCTCAAGGCAATTTCTAATCTCTCCTTTCTGAAGTATGGACAGGTTCTCATGATTGAGTAAGGGCTGAGCATGTGGGAAGGGTCAGGGTCACTGCAACGGGACAAATGTAGGACTGGGGAACAGGTGGGCCCAACTGCTTGTAGAAGTGGAGCACAGCCTCTCTATCCTGTCCCAAGTTCAAATCCTTCTCATTGAGAGAAGCATTTGATGCACTTCCCAGAAAGTTCAACTTGCTCTTTTAATAATTTCTTTTTCTTCCTTTGTTTCTTTTTTTCTTTCTCTACAGAATTATTCATGAAAACATTAAATTTGATCATTATGGTATTTGCTGAATTCTCATGGAGCTATTTATCCATATGGCTTTAATGTGATCCCATTTTGCAGTGGATTCTGCAGTTAGAATTAGTAGTCTTCTCAACCAGAGCCTTAGATTCATAGATATTCGGATGAATACTTCTATGCAATGTAAGTGGAACATAGCACGTTCAACATTTTTTCCAACTCTAATATTTTGTGATTTCAGGATTTTTATTCTCTGTGTTCAATTATTCAATGACAGTTAAAAAAACCTAATATCTTAAGTATATGTTTGATAACGTAAAACCTAATACAATTTAAAGTCCTAAATATTTTGCTTAAAAAGTTAAATGATTTTTTTTCTTTATTAACAGTCTTTCTTTTTTATAATTGGGGAAATATTTTCCATTATAATATAAAAATACACTTACCTGGTTACATAGCCTTTTTCTTTATAGAAGCTGCTAAGGTAGTTCTTCAGTGAACATAGCATATTCATACATGTATTTTTTTTATTGGTAAGAAAAAGCAGATGTAGTCAGTGTTCTCTGGGATCTTTCATGGTTCTAGTTAAAGTTATTGCCTGTGAAAGAATGGGAACACCTTGTCATTGAGTAACTTATCAACAAAAGCTGTGTCAGGCAACTTCGCACATGTTATTTTAGTTCTTATAATAATCTTATTAGAAATTGGCTTCATACTTTAGCCAGAATGAAAGTGATACAGAGAACTTAACAATATTTAAAACCTGCCATTCTGGTAATGAACAATCAATTTTAATAGAAAAATCTGGCTTTTTAAAAAAGTAGCTTTATTGGGGTATTTAGAGACCAAAAACTTAATTATTCTAGGTATGATACAAAATTTTTTTGTAAATACAGAGATATGCAACCATGACCACAATTCAAGTTTAGCTTATTTAAATTAGTCCCCAAAGTTTCTTCTGATTGCATTTAATCCCTCTTCTCCATCCCCAAGCAACCGCTTATCTACATTCTCTTTCTATTATTTTACTTTTTCTGAACAATTCATATAAACAAAACAAACCAATACGTAGTCTTTAAAACTTGCTTCTTTCACTACGCATAATGATTTGGAAGTTCATACACTTTATAAGTAAGTAATTCGTTATTTCTGAGCGATGAATGGCATTCCATTTGTGCTGATAAACTATATTGTGTTTATGTATTCAACAGTTGGTAGGCACTTAAATTGTCTCTACTTTTTGGTTATTATGAATATTGATGCTATGAACATTAGTGTACAAATATTTGTAGGGACATTTTTTTTCTTTTGGATAAATACCAGGAGTGAAATGAATGGATGGTTCACATGGTAGGTGCATGCTGAACTTTTTAAGAACCTAATAAACTGCTATCCAAAGTATTATCTAAAGTAGTGTACCTCCCTGCTCCACCAACAATACATGAGGTTACAGATTCTCCACATCCTCATGAACATATTTTATTATCCTTCTTTTTTGATTATACCCATTCTAGTGGGTGAATTTATTATTTTGATAAGCATAAAAGCATTTAAGTCAATATATGAAATCTGTGTATTTACCCTATGTTAATAATTAAGAAAAAAAGATCCAATATTAGACGTTAATATACCAAAATATTAAAATTGTTTGTTTTTGGATGATAGCGCTAAGGTTTTCTTTCTTTCTTTCTTCCTTCCTTCTTTCCTTCCTTCCTTCCTGTTTTTTTTTGAATTTTGAATTTTAATATATATTTCTTTTTAGTAAAGAAGATATATGTATTCTCATTATGGAAAAAAATAACTTTAATAAATAAAAATGTACTGTTAACATGACCTACTTTTACACAACTTAACGTTCTCCAGCTGTGACATTAGATACCAAAGTTTCCCCTCCAGTCTGAAAAATGACATGCAAAGTAACAGCTTTATTAAGCTCCAGAGAAGAACTGAAGAGAATCCCAAGCCCTCTCTCAAGCCAGTCAGCATGTCAGGATGCACAGCTATTATTGCCATCATCAACAATACTTTCTGAGCCAGGACATGGACACACAGAAATTAACTTTTCTGAACCATTGTGTTCTTTTGAAAGCATCCTGGTATTGTGGCCCTCCAACTTCTACATGTTAGGGGTATGACAACAAACTCTGTAAGACACACAATATTCAAGTAGTTTTATGTTTTACTGATCATTGCAAAAACCACCTTACTATAAATAATTTTAAGTGATAGTACATAAACTAGAAAGCTTGACCAAAATAATATTTTCCATTTATAAAACAAATATTAATTGTGTACACCTGAAATTATGGGGTATCAGCTGGATAAAGAATACAGAGTTCCAGGAAGAATAGAATGGTGTGAGACAAGTATTTTGTGGCCAATACCAAGGAAAGGCCCGTGGTTTTCCCAGCACCTACCATTCAACTCAAATGCATTTGTTGTGCATTTTTTTGTGAGTCACCACCAAGGGTTCTCTTGCCTCCCGTTACTCTCCAGACACATATGCCAAGCCCAGACCCCCTGAATCAAATAACTGTCCATCCAAATGCATTTAGAGAAACATACTCTAACTGAACTTGTCCAGTATGAAGAATACCACATGTTAACCAGAGTTTTATTTACTGTACACAATGATATGGCATTTGAAATCCATACACTCTTTAAGGTAATAACATTTAACAGAAGGTTCATTTGACTGCAACTAAGTGTCATCATTTTATGTTGCATATTATACCAGTTGAATAATTTCTGAAATGACTTTAACATCAAGAGCCAAGACGAAACTTTCACATACAAGTATCTGGGGTATTTGTCTGATAAGTAATCTGAGCTCAGTAGTAAGTCATTCAATCCACCAAGGGTGACTTAACAATTATCAAAGGACCAAAATAATAAAGACAATTCCACTTTTAAAAATGGGACATAGTTTTCATCTGAGTATTCAGAAATTCTTAGGAACGCTCAAATTGTGAAGAAAGACCACAACTGTGGGTTGTGACATCCACATAATGTTATTCAATAAAACCCGGCAGGCATAAAGTTTATTAATCCCACAGTTCTAAGCTAAAAAACAAATGTCTTCTATTAGTAAATGTAGGTAGACCCTGCCAAAACTAGGTATAGGAGATATGCTTATTGAATACTTTGACTGATTTTATTTTAATTGTTGAGATTTACTGAAGTATAAGTTACACATTGTAAATTGCAGTGCCTATAAGTTCAACAATATACACGATTATGTGAGCTACTTCATAATCAAGTTATGGAATTTTTCCATCACCTCTAATACTTACATTGTACCATTTTTAGTTAATTTTTCTGCACATCCCAGCTTCTGACAATCACTGATATAACCTTTGTATTTGTTAAACATATTTATGTTGAGTTGAATTTAGACTCACCAGAAGTTGTATAAATAATACAGTGAGTTCCTCCTGTATAGTCTTTAACCACCTTCATTCAATAATAGCTCTTTATGTAAGCTTAGTATAGTATCAAAATCAGCAAATTGATATGGCAACTACAGGCTAAAGATTGTATTCATATTTCACCCTTTCTTTTAAATGAATTCTACTACCCCCACCCCTTTTTGGTGTATAGTTCTATGAAATTTTATCACAGGTACAGATTTGTGCATATCCCACCACGATCAGGATATGAAAGCATCCATCACCATGAATAAATTCCTTTCTGCTACCCCATTACAGCTACACTCTTTCTCCAGCTATAAGCCCTGGAAATCACTGATTTTTCTTTTATTATTAGAATTTTATCATTTTGGTAATGTTCTATAAATTATTTTTTTAAACACAGCATCATGTTTTTTGGCATGTATCAATAATTTATACTCTTTGTTTTGGGGTACTATTGCATTGTATAAACATATAATTGTTTATCCAATTTTTTACAGAGTATAGTTTTTCAATTTGATGAAGTCCTATTTATAGTTTTGTTTTGTTTTGTTGTTTTTAATGGAACATGCTTTGGTGTCATGTCAAAGAACTCTTTGTGTAACCCAAGTTAATGAAAAATCTATCCTGTGTTTTATTATAAAAATTTTATAGTTTTAATTTATAATTTAAATCTATGGCACTTTTGAGTTATTAAAAAAGTGTGTCATTTACAATCCAACCAGCAATGTATAGATGTTCCAACTTCTTTAAATCTTCACCAAAACTCAATATCATCTTTCTTTTTTATATTAGTTCTAATGTGTGGCAAATGTAATCCCATGTGCTTTTTGTTTGTACTTCCCTAATTACTAATGTTTTTGATCATCTTTTTATGTGCTCATTGGTCATTTGTACATCTTCTTTGGAAAAATATCTATTGAAATATTAGTCAATTGTACGTATATATACACAGATATAATTATGGTTAAAAAAAAACACATATAACATGAGATCTACTCCCTTAACAAATTTGTAAGTATTAAGTACAGAATTGCTAACTATAAGCGTAATGTAATGTTGAACACTAGATCTCTAAAACTCTTTCATCATGAATAACTGAAATTTTATACCTATTTAACAGTGACTCCCCATTATACCCACCTTCAGTCGCTGGCAACTACCATTTTACTTTCTGCTTCTGTGAGTTTGAACTACTTTAGATAGCTCATATAAGTGTAAGTGGAATCGTGAAATATTTGTCCTTCTGTGACTGGATTATTTCACTTAGTGTAAAGTCCTCAAAGTTAATCCATACTGTTATATATGATAAGATTTACTCTTTTCAAAAATGAATAAAATTTCAATGTATGTATATACCACATTTTCTCTCTCATTCATCTTTCAATGAACATTTAGGTTGATTCTACCTCCTGGCTATAGTAAACAATGTTATAATTAGCATGGGAGTGCAGAAATCTCTTTGAGACCCTGATTTCAGTTCTTTTCAATATATAAACAGAAGTGAGACTGCTGGATCATATGGTAGGTCTATTTTTGATTTTTTGGAGAACTTTCATACTATTTTCCATAGTGACTTCACCATTTTCCATTCCCATCATTAGTGCACAAGAGTTTCAATTTCTCTACAACCTCTTCAATTCTCTTGTTATTTTTGTTATTTTTTTGATAATGGTCATCCTATCAGGTGTTAGGTAATATCTCACTGCAAATTTAATTTGCATTTCCCTGATGATAAGGGAACATCTCTTCAAATACCTGTTGGCCATTTGTACATCTTCTTTGGAAAAATGTCTATTCAAGTCCTTTGCACATTTTTAAATCCATTTTGTTTTGTTTTGTTTTGTTTTGACGATTGTTTTGGCTTTCAAGATACTTTTTGGTTCCACAAAGGAGGAAGTAACTCTGTGTTTATGGATTTGAAAACTCAACATTGTTAAGATGGTTATGCTACCCAAAGCAATCTACAAATTCAATGCAATCCCTATCAAAATGCTAGTAGCATTTCTTAACAAAATAGAAAAAAAAACCAACCCTCTAAATTCATATGTTGCCACAAAATTTCTGAAGAGCCAAAACAGTCTTGAAACAGATGAACAAAGCAAGAGTCATTGTATTTTCTGATTTCAAAATATGAAAAATTTTCAACATAAAAAAACAGATGGTTAGTTTAGAAAGAGAAATGGAAAGTGTGTGAAAAACATGAAAGGAAAATACTAGTGTAGAAGAGAAAAAATAACTTTCTCCTCCACATTTCACAAGTTCTTAGGTGGGACTCCCTCTGAAGAAGACAAATTAACAAGAGGAAAACAAACAGAAGTTAGCAACATATATACTTCATATATACATGGGAGATAACCCAGATAAATAAATAAATATGTAGAGTAGATCTCAAAGACTTGTCTTTGACATCAGGCTTAAATACCATCATTTTCTTAAACAAATAAAGATGTATATAGGGAAAGGCCTGGATAAGACAAAATGGTCAGGGAAAGCACTGTAAAACAAGAATATCTGTGATACAGATTTAACTCAATCCCTTCTCCAAAGGTTAAGAGTCTAGTGATTTAATCATATTTTGCTTCCTGGTACAGAGAGGGAGACATCCCTACAAATGGAGATTTCCTTTATAAATGTAAATATCTTTTATAAAAGGGCAACCTCCAGGCTTGTTTTTAGAGCTACTCCTGTGTCTGCAGTTTCTCAAAATAACCAGTAAATAATAAATTAAAATTAAATTAAGTCTGGCATTTATGAATGTCTTGAAAAGTGGATCCCCATGGACCCCCAGATTAATATGGCACAATGTGAATTAAAGCAGGGGCTTCAAGTTGTAAAACTTATTATATAAGACCTAATCAGTAAAGGGGTGATTATTTCCACCATTTCTCCATTTAACAGCCCAACTGAGCATGCTAAACCTGGAAAAATGAATTGCACTAACTATAGATCACCACAACCTTAATTCCTGGTGGAATTACAGAGAATGATGCCACCATCAAGGACTTGAAGGGTGCAAGGGTTTTGATTTCCAGAGTATTCCCATTCATCTCACATATTTGGCCTGTACAGAAGGCAGATAAATCCTGGAGAATAACAGTAAATTGTAAGCTTAACCAGGGGTGACTCCTATGGCAGCTGTTACATCAGATGTGGTTTCATTGTTTAACTAAATTAACACATCCCTTGCTACTTGGAATGCAGCTTTTGATCTGGCAAATGCCTTTTTCTCCACATAGATCAATACAACCTACCCGAAGCAGTTTGCTTTTAGCTGGCAAGTGCAGCAATATACTTTCACAGTCCTACTTTAGGGATATGTAACATATATATGTGATTATATATATATAATCTCAGAGTCTCAAAACACATGAAGCAAAATCTGATGTAATTAAGGAGAGAAATACATAATTTGACAGTAATAGTTAGAGACTTCATATCTCACATTCAGTGAGATGGAAGGACAAGGCAGAGATCAATCAGAAAATATGAGTTGAACAGCATTATAAACCAACTAGACCTAACAGACATCTATAGAAGACTCCACCCCAAAATAGCAGAATATTATTTCTTCTCTAGCACACATGAACATTCTAGTATATATTATATCCTAGAATGAACTTCAATAAATTTAAAAGAATTGAAATAATAGAAAATACATTTAATAACTTTGCTCATTTCTGCAAAATGGCATCTGGAATTTTGTTAGGAAATGTGTTGAATCTGTAGACCATTTTAAGAATATTGCCATATTAATAATATTAAGTCATACAATTCACATGTATGGGATGTATTTCCAATTGCATAGGTCTTTAACTTTTCAACAATATTTTATAGACTTTAGTATAGAATTCTTAACATTTCTTTGTTAAATTAATTCTTAAGTATTTTATAATTTTATAGATATTATAAATGCAATTGTTTTCTCAATTTTATTTTTGGATTGTTATTGGCTATAGTATAAATATATAATAAACAGTGAATATTAATCTTTTATCTTACAATCTTCTAAACCTTTTATTAGTTATGCCATTTTTTGTGGATTTCTTAGCATGTTTTCATGCAAGATCATGTCATCTCCATATAGAGATAGATTTTAATCTTCCCTTAAAATCTGTGTGCCTTTTATTTATTTTTTTCTTATTTAGTTATCTTGGCTAGCACTTCCAATACAGTATTGAACACAAGTGAGAACAGTAGATGTCTTTTCCTGTTCCTCATCTTAAGGGAAAAGCATTAGTTTTTTACTATTAAGTCTGGTGTTAGGTTTTTTATTTTTATTTTTATTTTTTTTAAGATGGCCTTTAACAGGTGGAAAAGATTCCCTTCTATTCTGAGTTTATTAAGTTTTTTTTTTTGGTGACAAGTGGGTGTTAATTTTTTTCAAATACTTTTTCTGTTTCTATTGATGTGAACATGTGGCTTTGTCCTATATTCTATTAATACAATCTATTATACTGCATTATCTCTGTATGGAATTGCAAGGCACCCAGAATAGTCAAGACAATCTTAATAGAGATGATCAAATTTGAAAACTCACACTCTTCTTTTCAAAACTTATTAAAAAGCTCCTGTAATCAATACAACATGGTAAGGATAGAATATAAGAATAGAAGGATAGAAATATAGATCAGTAGAGTAGAACTGAGAGTCCAGAATTAAACCTTTACATTTATTATCAGTTGATTTTTGACAAGGGTGTCAAGATTATTCAATGGAAAAATGGTAGTCTTTTCAACAAATGGTGTTGCTAATATTGGATATCCACATGCAAAATAATCAAGTGGGACAACTTCCTTACACCATACACAAATATAAACTCATAGTCGATCACAGACAGTGTAAAAGCTAAAATTACAAAACCTTTAGAAGAAAATATAAGAGTAAATGTTTCTGACCTTGGACTAGGCCACTTCTTTTATATAACATCAACACCACAAGCAACAACAAAAAAAGAATGAATTGGAAATCACCAAAAATGAAAAATTGTATGCTTCAATGCACACCATCAATAAAGTGAAAAGACAAGCTGCTGAATAGAAGAAAATATTTATAAACCACATATCTAGTAAGGAAATTATATCCAAATACATAAGAACTCTTACAACTCAGAAATATTTTAAGTATGGTGCTTTTCCCCCCCCAACAATAAAAAACAATAACAAAATAAATCAGAATTTAAAAATGGACAGTGTGACATCAATAACATTAAGTGTGGAGGAAGAGAAGTAAAAGCATAGAGTATTTGTATATTATTGAAGTTAATTTGTTGTCAGCTTAAAATAAATTGTTATTATAACTATAAGATATTTTATGTAAGCCCCACAAAGAAAATACTTACAAAATATATACAAAAGTAAAAGAGACAAAAATCAAAGCATATCACAGTAACACAATAGTGGTAGGGGATTTAATATCCCTCTTTTAATAATGGACAGAACATCCAGATAGAGCCTCAATAATAAACAGAAAAGGACCTGAAGGACCTGAATAACAATATAAACCAGATGAAATCTAACAAACATATAGAGAACATTCCACCTAATTGCAGCAGAATACACATTCTTCTCAACTGCACATGGAACATTCTCCAGTATAGATCACATTTTAGGTCACAAAGTACTAACAAATTTAAGAAGATTTCATGAAATCATGAAATCATGCCAAATAACTTTTCAAGAAATCATGCCAAATATCTTTTTAAACTATTCGTCTCCAAACAGTTAATGCTTGTTTATTGATCTATGATTGAGGAACTTGGTGGAGTAAGACAGATGGCCCAGGACAGTTAAGACACAGAGGTATTCTGTGTCCTCCCTAAAGGCTGTAAAGTAGGTCATAAGAGGTGCCTCACAAATACTAATCAATAGATCTTCCCTCAGAAGTAGGCTTGGGAACAAATTACCTGATGAACACAGACTTATGAGCAGTAGAGAAGGAATCAGTGTGATTATAGATTTAAAGATAGAAAAGATATGCAAAAGCTTTTCATGTAGGTGAATTGGAAAGGGACAAGAGAATCAAGCTGGAAAAAGAAGAAAGCGTTGAGAATGTTAACTTGACAAGGGCCTAAACCCTCAGTGTTTTAAAAAACTAGATGCATATTAGAATTACCTAGAGAGATGTTAAAGCCTATAGATGTACCATCTCACCATCGAGAGTGTGAACCAATTGTTAATAGATGAGTCCTGGTTACCGGTACTTTTCAAAGTTGTATGTGAGTCTTAAGTGCAGCCAGGCTTGGGAAACCCTGGTAGAGAGCACAGGATGTAAATTTCTGGGATAGGAGAGAAAGAAGTTTGGGGATTGAAGCTGAGACCAGAGGAGGCATTGCCCTAAATTATATGTTAAGTAATTTGATCTTTACCTCAGAAGTAAGTGGGAGACACTGAAGGCTTTTGAAGTAAGGGAGAGATTTGATCAGTTATTTTCTTCCTAATGAACCAATCAGCTTTATGGCCTGATTCCACAAAATAGTAAATTTGAAAAGGTACATTTTATGTTAGGGCATCTTGTAAATCCTCTGTGTACCTTAAAGTTGTCCTTTTCAGGAGACAAAGTATCTCCTGAAAAAAGTATTAAAGGATTAGTTTAATCAGACAGAAAGAACATCTCTACACATATAGCACTTGATAAAACAGGGAGATATATCATGTTTTTAAATGGAAATGCTTTAAAGTATGAAAGATAGAAGTCGTAACTGCATTAACTTTTTTGAACAATTTTATTTTGACACCTAATGATAAATCTTGTAATTGAGAAAAATGCCTTAACATTAAAAACAATAACTTTCTAGAAAGTTTTGATAGTAGTAATGCCATAATCAAAGAGCTCCTTATCCTAGAAGATATTACAATATACTTTTATAGAGTATATACCTATAGACATTTTATGACCTCTTTTCAATCTACAATTATTTGATAATAAAAGATTAAAATATAAAAAGAAATGATCCAATTGAGTCTTATGTGCTTCTAGTGGAGAAAAATTCTAAGGACATATGGCCGTGTCTAATGGTAGTTTCCCAAACTCTTTTTCTTGCTTTAATTTTCTTGCCCCTTGCTAGGCCACTTGCTTGGAAAGCTTTCTCATCTCTTTTCTATTTTAGGATGTATAATCACTCTTTTATCTATTTCTTCTCTCCATACTTCTGGGTTTATCAGATCAAAATTTTAACCTCCTCCTGAGGGAAGATCTATGAAGAATTATCTGTGAACATCTCACATGAACTACTTTAAAGCCTCCAGGGAGAACACAGAATACCTCTGTCTCACCAGCCTTGGACCATCTGTCTTACACCCATCAAGCTTCTCACTCACAGATCAGTTGAAGGACTTCTCAGCTGGATCTAGGTGACCGAGGAGAAAATACAAACAAGATAACATTGCTCCAGAGCAGTTAAACTCTGATTTCTCTGTCTTCTCTGAGGTAGGTCGTATATGGAATCTAGGGAAATAGGATTTCTTCTATAAATAACAGTTCCTATTTTCCTGAAGAAGAGATTCAAAAGTAATTATTTTCTTTAAAGCAACCAGCATCCTTGTGGGTAAGTAGGTCCTTCTCATGTGTGTAAAGAGGACATTGTTTTCCTGCACGTTCTCTCACGTTTTAGGAGGCTTTCTGTTCACACATCATGTCTTATTGAATCTGAAGGTTGAATCAAATAGTTCACTTTAACTAGCATCCTAAGTACGTGGAACAGTTTCTTTGCTAGTAGTTAATGTGACAAAAGTGGACCCAGATTCAGTTTGTCTGTCCATTGGAAATATATGGTACATAAACATATATTTCCTATTCCATCAGCTGAGAGATCCTAGAGATGATGTCTCCATAACAATGAGCATACCTAACACCTAGATCTTGATTTCTAATCCTATTCTCCAATAAAAGAAACTAGGAGTCTTTGGGGGAAAGGCTGGTTCTAGGACTGGTGCAAGGAATAAACAAGGTGGATCTGGTGCAGCTCGTAGTGCCAGAAAATAAGGAAGTGCTCAAATAACAATACAACAGTCATGTGTTAAAGGGACAGAGCTGTCAGTTGAAGGAGATCCTAAGTGCCAAAGCTGGAAAAAAGACGTGCTTTGGTAAAAGGTGTGTTTTTGAAAATAAGCATACATTTTAAAGTAGACAGTATTCAGTGAACAATATGAGTTCAAATTGACTTTTTGGAACAGTGTTAACTAATTTAATTTAAGTTGTTTGAAGTAAATCATCTTATGTGTTTTTCTTACCATTCTATCTCTACTGTTTTTCACCAAGGCTGGCATACAGCAGGCATTTAGTGATATTTTAATTAAAAAAGAGATTGAATGCCGAGATTGACAAATATTGGTTCTTGTGCTTCTTCTACCTAAAGCAAAGTATATTGAATAGCTCATTGAAATAATTTCTATAATAGAATAATTTCTATTATTCTTGAAATTATATGGTTACATCATTTTTGAACTGTCTACATTAGCTTAAGGATAGCATGACGAATGCAACATTATGTACATGTCATTCTTACATTCGCTGAGCAACTTCAGTTAGTCTGACCTGGTAAATATCTCCCAAACATCTGATATCTAATAGAAGTACTAGGCAGATACTACAATGCATTCAATCAAACATAAATTTTATGTTCTGTAGTTGCCTAATCATAAAATTTATATGATGGGATTGTTAATCCACTGTAATTTAATAATCCTGTCCTGGAAATTCTAATTTATATTAATGGCTTGGTCTCAGAAATCTATTTACGTAAGAGCACTCAGAATATTCTTATGATTATATGACGTATATTTGGAAAACACTAGTATACATGAAATCCTATTCTGTGTTAACCATCCTTCTAGGCTTTCATTAAAAATGGAAAATAATATGGTAAATATATTCATGTAACATTTTTATTCAAAAAAATTTGTAATGACTGAGAAATGCTTTATGTCTTGTAGGTGTTAATAAGATCACAGATTTTAGAAGTTCAAAAAATCTTGATACTATTTTAGAGTGCTGGAATCACCAAATCTTAAAATTGGATCAAATGTAAATGGTTCTTGATTCCCACTTCCCCTAAAGATAAGGAATCTCCTTATCATTAGGTATTTCTAGGGCCTAGTTGTAAAATATGTCAGACAAATGAAGTGGCAAGAGGAATACTGGATAACACAGCCATGACAAAGCATCAGCCCTCAACATAATGAGCAGATCTTCTGTAGACCCTCGACTTTCTCTAAGGAAAAATAGAGACCTTTGCATAACTATAATAGACTAGCCTGTATTGAAACAACTCCCCCCTTTAAAAACTGAAAACAACTGAAGTTAGATAGAGTATATATATGTTCATATATTGTGCATTGTATTTATTTATTTTAAAATAGATTATTAGACAGAATCTGTAATCTTGTACTTCAAAGGTCTAGACTTCAAAATCTCTAAGGCGAAAGTATGCTTAAAACTGTTTTGTCGTTTTTAATTTTTTTGTTATAAAAGTTCTCAAATATACAATATAGAGAAAATAGTAGAATGAACCCCATGTTCCAATAATACAGTTTCAACTAGAACCAACATTCACTCTCTTTTTATCAATTTCTCCTTCCCCACTGTGTTTTCTGAAATGTTTTAAAGCAAATTCTAGATATCATATAATTTCTTCTGGAATATTCAGTATATGTCTTAACAGATAAAAATTTTGTAAAAAATTTAACAATTCCATTAGGATCTCCAACAAAATAAATAATAATGCATTAAATAATGTAATATCCAGTCTGGGTTCACTTTTCATTCATGTGTAATTTTATTGAAACAGCACATAATAATATTATACATTTCAGCTTTATCTTTTGAATAGAAAGATAATGCAAATTAAAAGAGAAATCGTGTGTGTGTGTGTGTGTGTGTGTGTGTGTGTGTGTGTGTATAATTGTCCATGTCCAGCATCCTATGCAAATTTTTTCCTTGAGGTATTAGCCTGAATGTAATAAGCATGAGATCTAGAGACTGAGAAGATGAGGAGGCTTCTGGTAACTACACGAGAATGGGGAAATAAACAAACTAAAATCCAGAAAAGAATGGAATGATATATTTAAAACACTAAAGGACAAAAATTGGCAGCTAAGAATAATTTACCCAGCAAGGCTATCCTTCTGAAAGGAAGGACAAATAGTATATTTCTCAGACAAACAAAAACTGTGGGAGTTCGCTACCACACAACCAGCCCTACAAGAAATTCTCAAGGAAGTACTGGGTTTGATAGCACAAAAACAAGCATCACTGCCATGAATACTCAAGAAAGAACAATACCTACCAGCAAAGCAAAAATGCTAACAAAAGAGAAAAAAAAGTGGTTTATCTATCACCCCAAGAAACTAACAAATACAAAAGACAAACAGAAAATAAGAAAGAAAGGAACTAAAGGTACTTAAGACATTGAAACAAAAATCAGTAAAATGCTAGGAGTAAATCAACACCTTTCAATAATAACTCTAGCTGTAAAGGGATTAAATTCCCCATTCAGAAGACACAGACTGACTGGCTGGATTAAAAAGATGGACCCAACAATATGCTGTCTTCAAGAGACACACTTGACCTGTAGAGACACACTTGACCTGTAAAGACACACATAGACTAAGAGCGAAAGGATGGAAAAAGACATATAATGCAAATAGAAATGAAAAATGAGCTGGAGTAACTATTCTTATATCAGATAAAATAGACTTTAAAGCAAAAGCCATAGAAAGAGATAAAAGCCACTATATAATGATAAAAGGATCTATCCATCAAGAAGACATAACGATCAACTTGTAAATACATATGCACCCAATGTCAGAGCAGCCATATTTACAAAGCAAACAGTATTAGATCTAAAGAAAGAGATAGACAGTAACACCATAATAGCAGGGGACCTGAACACCCCACTCTCATCATTGGACAGATCATCTAGGCAAAAAATCAATAGAGAAACACAAGATCTAAACAATACTTTAGACGAATTGGACTTTGCAGATATCTACAGAACATTCCATCCAACAACCTCAGAATATTCATTCTAGTCATAAGCGCATGGAACATTCTCCAGGATAGACCACATGTTAGGTCACAAAGCAAGTCTCAACAAATTCAAAATAATTGGAATTATTCTATGTATTTTTCTGATCACAATGGATTAAAATTAGAAATCAGTAATAAACAAAACTATACAAACACATGAAAATTAAACTACATTCTACTTAATGACATATGGGTCCAAGAAGAAATTAAACAGGAAATCAAAAAATTTCTTGAAACTAATGAAAATAATGACACATCATACCAAAACCTGTGGAATACTGCAAAAGCAGTGTTAAAGGGGATATTTATTGCATTAAATGCTACTTCAGAAGAATGGAAAGATGGCAAATAAATAACCTAAAACTTTACCTTATAGATCTAGAAAAACAAGAACAATCCAAACCTAAAGTTAGTAGATGGAAAGAAATAATTAAGATCAGAGCAGAACTAAATGATATAGAAATCTGAAAAACAATACAAAAGATCAATGAAACAAAAAGTTGGGTTTTTTAAAAAGATAAATAAAATCAACAAACCTGTAGCAAGATTAACTAAGAAGAGAGAAGACCCAAATAACAAAAATTAGAAATGAAAACGGTGGTATTAAAACTGACACCTCAGAAATACAAGAAATCATTAGAGACTACTATAAATAACTATATGCTAACAAATTTGATTATCTGGAGGAAATGAATAAATTTCTGGATGCATACAAACTACCAAAACTGAGCCAAAAAGATATAGAAAATCTGAACAAACCAATAATAATAAAAGAGATTGAAGCTGTTATCAGGAGGCTCCCAACAAAGAAAAACCCCCGGGGTTCACTGCAGAGTTCTACCAAACCTTCAAAGAGGAACTGATACCAATTCTCTACAAACTGTTACAAAAGATTGAAACAGAGGCCATTCTCCCTAACTCATTCTATGAGGCAATCACCCTGATACCAAAACCAGACAAAGATGCATCAAAAATAGAAGACTACAGTCCAATATCCTTGATGAATATAGATGCAAAAATCCTTAATAAAATACTAGCTAACAGAATACAGCAACACATACACAAAATTATATACCATGATCAAGTGGGATTCATCCCAGGGATGCAAGGTTGGTTCAACATATGCAAATCAATAAATGTGATACACCACATCAATAAAAGCAAAGACAAAAACCATATGATCGTCTCTATAGGCACTGAAAAAGTATTTGAAAAAATTCAACATTCTTTCAGGAAAAAGACTCTCTACAAGTTAGGCATAGACAAAAAGTATCTCAACATAATTAAAGCCATATTGATAAGCCCACTGCCAATATCATCCTGAATAGAGAAAAGCTGAAAGGCTTTCCCTTAAAAACTGGAACTAGACAAGGATGCCCACTCTCACCACTCCTATTTAACACAGTGTTGGAAGTACTAGCCAGAGCAATCAGAGAAGAGAAGGAAATAAAGGGCATCCAAATTGGAAAGTATGAAGTCAAGCTGTCCCTTTTTGCAGATGACATGATCCTATATATTGAACAGCCTAAAGCCTCTATAAAAAAACTCCTAGAGTTGATAAATGATTTCAGCAAAGTTGCAGGATACAAAATCAATGCACAAAAATCAGTAGCATTTCTATACTCCAACAGTGAACATGCAGAAAAAGAAATCAAGACAGCTACCCCATTTATAATAGCTACCAAAAAAATAAAATATAGAAGTAGTTTGAACAGTGACTAATTTTAAATCAGTAAAGACCCCCTTAAGTTTTCTCAGTTGAAGTTATAGTGTCTAATTTTTCATTCTTCAAATGCTTTAAATAAATTTTCCAAGACAGATAAGTTTAGAATTCTCCATCTACAATTTTTTGCTGTTCTTAGAAAGGTATATATCTGTTGTGGGTGAGTGATTGGAGAAAATCTGTTTTTACAATACTTAGAAAAATAAAATAACCAAATAAATAAAATAAATGAAGAGTAACCTCTATGACAAATCAGTCCAGGTGTATGATGTCTCTTTCAGTATGACATTCTCAAATGATTTGAGGAGAAAAAAGAATATATTTAAGAAGTTGAAGTGACAGGAAATATTTTTAATGATAAAAGAAAAATGAAATAAAATCATGTGATTATTTTCAAGAGTATCAATATTTAAATATTTTAAATAATATTTCCTTATTGGATTGATAGATATGTTTATATTGCTTCTACGTATTATAGTTAATCCTTACAGATAAATAGTAGGCACATGTAAAACATTGTACAAAAAGCTTGAAAATAATGGACTATAAAATGATATGCCAAATGAGTACTAACAAAGAATGAGCTATTGTAAAATATTAACCACAGATTAAAAAAATGAATTATTTAAGGATATCTGCTTCAGATTGGCTAAAAAAATTTTAACAATATTTCTGTCTTCCAATTTATAAACTGGACCTCAGAAATATAAGGAGAAATAGGCAAACACCCAATCTCTCAGAAATTTCAATAGATCATGTTCAGAAGTTAAGAAATCTAGTTAATTTAAATGCATATACCTATAGATACATAAAAGACATAACTGACAAATTTTACTAATATATCCTTACAGAACTGTGTAACCAACATTCATAGAGTATACATTTTTAACCCTCATGGAAATTTTTCAAAAACAATAATGCTCATATATTAGATACTACAAATTCTCACACTGAATTAAAAAAAAAAATGCATCCACGCATAATAGCTAAATTCTCTGACCACAGTATCATAAAGTGAGAAATTGTCTTTAAAACATTATAAAAATGTAAAAAACTTACATCTTAATTACACATATAAAGACCATATTTCTGAATAAGGTCACACTCACAAGTACCAGGAGTGAGCACTTTATGTATTTTTTGGGGTAAACAAAATTGAATCCACAACCAACACCATGGAGCTTTCATTTTTTTGTTTCTTAACCAGAAACTGTTTATTGGGCAGCAGCTATCTACAAGACAAACTTCTAGCTGCGTTGAAAACACAGCAAACAATAAAGGAAGATCACTGAATTTTAATAGCCCATATCTAATAGGATAAACCAAGCAAACATCAAGTGCAAATGAATATTATACATGTATAAATGTCTCAATTTTCCTGCTCATTATAAACTTTACCATAACGTTTTGAGATAAACTTCAGATTGTAAATCTAACCCATAACTCAAATTTTGATCAAAATGTATAAGAATTAATATTTAGCCACAGAGTTGTGCTTTTTGTTTGATCCATTTTATAGATGATCATGCTTTTAATATTGAGCAGATTTCTACTCAACTTAAAAAATAGATTGTGACAACATGAAACCTGAATCACCTAAGGCCCTAGCATGAGTCCTTCTAGAAAGGAAGGTTCTGACTCATGTCTTTAATGTTCTTAAAAGAATAATTGGCCTTGGTCAGATTATTAATAGATGACAACAGTAAGGAAAGTGTGGTGTGCTGCACAAGCAGATGTTGTAACCATCAATGTAGGAAGCATAAGCTTTTATATGAGGATGGAAAATAACGGTCTTGAATGTGCAGTGGAATCCAACAGAGTGACAGCTTTCTGTCCTACCTACTACCCATGTATAGGATTGGATGAATTGAAATTTGAATTAGAACAGTTATTTTATTTGTTTATTCAACAAATATCTTTTGGGAATCTATATGCCAAAGAATGCACTTATCACTAGCGATAAAATAGTGAGAAAATGCATCTGTGGTTTCTGCTGTCATACAGGTTGTTATTTTTTTCAATATAATATATATCAATAAAATTTTTATTTATTTTTTTACATTTGTTTTTTATTTAAATGTTTATTTATTATTAGCATATTCATTCTTGCAAATTGTGATATTTCTTTATACCCTTCACCTGACCTATCACTTCCCAAACCCCCTCCCTCCCTCTCCCCATCTCTAGTGTCTTTAGGTTTGTTCTCTCCTTCTGAAAATTCAACATATTGTTGTGGTCAACAAAAATATATCAATAAAATTTTAATGAGTAAACATACAAAGTATTTACTAAGCTAGACCACATTCTGGGTCATAAAAGCAATCTAAATAAATGCAAAAGGATTCAAGTTATACACAATTATATTCACTGATCGTAATGATATTAAATCATTGATAATGATTTACAAAAATTTATGCTCATCTCAACAGAAAAAGAAAAAAAATTCACAAAATCAATAATAAAGGTATCTGAGAATTCCCACATATTTAGAAACTAAGTAAGCACTTTTAAATAATACCTTGGCCAAAGAAGAAATAAAAAAAGGAAGTTAGAAAGTATTTTGAACTTAATGAAAATAACACAACATATAAAAATGTGTGGCACAACACTAAAGCAATACTTAGAAGGAAATTTTATAACACTAAATGTCTATGTTAGAAAGAAAGAATGATCTAAAAACAATGAACTCAGTTTCTACTCTAAAAAATTAGACAATCATACACCAAATTAGCAGGATAGATAAAGCAATTAAGATCAGAGACAAAATAAAAGAAATAAAAAACAACAAAAAAGAAAATCAATGAAACTAATAAACTTCCATTCTTTGAAAAAATAAATAAATTAATAAACTTCTAGCCAGGTGATGAGGACAAAAAGAAGGGAAAATGCAAATTGACAATATCAGGAATTAAAGTAACATCACTGTAGATTGTACAGATATTAAAAGACTAGTAAGAGAATACTATGAACACTTACATGTCAATACATTTGACAATTTAGAAGAAATGTACATATTTCTTCAAAAACATGCAATACTAAAGATCACTCACAAGAAATAGACAACCTGAAGAGCCTTATACCTATTAAATAAATTGAATATTTACTTCAAAACCTTCCAAGAAAAACAATTCTAGGTCCAGGAGGCTTTACTAGAAAACTTTACCTAGGATTTAATAAAGAAATAACAATTTTTTAAAAATGAAAATAGTAGCTTTTATTCACAAAAATGTCATGTCATGTTATTAATAATAGATATATATTTTTTTAGTTTTATTTTATTTTGTTAAATAACAACAATTTTATATAAACTGTTGCAGAATATTAAAGAGGGGAGAATACTTTCTCTTTTGTAAATTCAGTTTTAACCTGATATGTACCAGACAGGCATTACAAGAAAAACAAAACTACATTATAATGTCTTTTATGGTCATGACATAAAAAATTCAAAACAAAATTTTAAAAAATTGAATTAAAAATACATAAAGTGTATAATACATCAATACCAAGTGGTTTATTTCCAAATGCAATGTGAATTTAACATTTGAAGACCAATCAATGTAATTAATCATAGTAAAAGACAAACAAAAAATTATGATCATCTCAATAGATAAAGAAAAAATTTGACCAAATCCAAAACCTATTATGGATTTAAAAAAAAAAAAAAGCCTCAGCAAACAAAAAGTAGAAAGAAACTCTCTCAATCTGATAAATTGCATCTACAAAAATTCTAGAGATTTATATTTAATAGTAAAATTCAAAATGATTTCCTTAAGGAAGATTTTAAGAAAAGGGGGAAAAAAAACAAAACAAGGAAAAAGATGTTTAGTCTCATCATTTCTATTTAACACTCCTATGGAAGATCTAGCCAGTAATTTGTCAAAGAAAAAGAAATAAAATTTATCCAGATTAAAAGCAAAAAGCAATTCTGCCCTTATTCAAAATTAACATGACTATGTAGAAAATCTAATGGAATCCATCAAAAAATATTAGAAATTATAAGGTGAGTATAGCAAGGCTTTAGGACACAGATCAGTATAACCTATATGAAATATTTTTATACATCCTAGCAACCAACAATAAGAAAATAAAATTTTAAAAGTACTATTTATAATAGCATATAAATATAAAATAATAATAAGCCTGACAAAAAAAGTAAAATTTTTACTGTACACTGAAATCTACAATCCTTTGATGAGGCTGGACAATTAGCTCACTTGGTTAGAGCATGATGTTGCTAACACCAAGGTCAAGGGTTTGGATACCCAGACTGGCAGGTGCCAAAAAATAATACAAATAAATAATTAAATAAAAGAGATAAATTCAAGAAGACAAATAAATTTACAGATAAGAGTTGAATTGGGGTCAAAGACTCAATATTATTAAGATGCTAATTCTATTCTATATTGACTGATATATACATTACAACTTCTATCAGTATCCCAGTAGGGCTTTTTGTTTTGCTGGAAATTGACAAATTAATTCTAAAATTCATATGGAATTGCAAAGGATATAGAATTTTCAAACAAAATTTGAAAAGGAAGCACAATGACTTAGAAGGCCAGGACCATCTGGTTTCAAGATGTATTATAAAACTATAATAATCAAGACAGTGTTTTATAGGCCTCAAGACAAACAATTAGATCAACGGAACTTAATAAAGAGTATGAAAATAAACCTACACAAATATGGACTACTGATTTTGACAAAGGTATGAAGGCAATGCAGTAGAGAATGGATAGCCTTTTCACCAAATGGTGCGTCAACATTTAGACATTCATATACAAAAAATGAATTGTACTTCATACCACATACAAAAATTAACTCAAAAAGATCTTAGACCTAACTGTAAAACTTAAAACTAAGTTTTAATATGAGAAAATCTTTGTGACTTTTATTTTTTTTTAGGTAAAAATATCTATGACACCAAAAGTATTATTCAGAAAAGAACAAATTGATACCAAATTGATATATTAGACTTATTTAAAAACAAAACAAAACAAAAACAGCTTTTGTGAAACAATTTGGCACCTTCCTAAAAAGCAAAACCTACACATGTCATATAATCCAACCAGTCTATTCCTAGGTAATTTCTCAAGAGGCAAAAAATACATCCATACAGAGCTGTGTAGAAGAATGTCATAGCAGCTTGGTTTGTAATAGCCACAAATGGGAAACAGCAGGTGAATGGATAAATACATTGTAGTATATTCATAAAAATGGGATACTAATACGTAATTAAAGAATGTTCTATCCATATGCACAACAGCATAGATGAATTTTAAAAATAATTACTGTGAATAAATGAAGTCAGATACAAAAGAATACATTCTAATCTACAGTGACAGCAGATCAGTGGTTGATTGGGGAAATCGTTCTATTCTTTTCTACCATTCTATTTTTTTAAGTAATGTATAATTATTATATATAGTATGTACAATTTTCTGTAAAATAAATATTCTTATTCTTTATGAAGTGTTTTGTGAAGACTGAGCAAAAGGAGATTCCTTTCTGATTGGGAGAGTGGAGAAGGATAGATTGGAGGACAGAGATACTTTCTTGAGCTGAGCATCCTTTGTGGAAGTAGACCCTAGGCTTCTCCTCACTGTCTACTGAGGGCCAACACTGGGCTTTGTCTTAATAATTATGATTTAAATCCATTTATTTTCCCAGGGTCTCATTACAAGTTCATTGAGAAGACTGAATGGCTTTCTTTCAAATGTTCAAGGCTATTTTATTCTTCATTTTGATGTCTTCCACTTTCTCTGGTGAGTAATTTTTCTCTTAGTCAATGGAAAACTTTTGGTCATTTAGCAGTTGTCAAAAATTGGGCTAACTATAAATAGGGACCTTCCCGATGATCCTGATGATGATTTTGTTTTTGATGCCAATGCTCATCAATGGAAGATGCAGGGCTGTTTTTAAAAGAGCACTAGACTTAGATTGGATGTAATGAATTTGATTGCAGATTCTACCCCTTCAATACTGAGTGCCTTCATGCAAGTCATTGCTCTTACTCTTCTTAAATGTTCTCATCTACAAACCAGGGAAATTAAGTGTTTTTGACAAGAGTTAACACTAGAGTTATACAAACTGTGATGCAAGAGTGTGTGAAATGTAGCCATATTCACAACAGGAATAAACGAATGCTTATGAACTGAGATTTAATTTTTGGATTTTTCTCAGCTACTGAGATCTTGTTGGGTTACTGAGAGACATGACCATAGAATACATACTTCATTTTTTTTTAAAAGAGAGTAATAATTTTTATTCTCATATTAGATGACTACTTTTCAAAGAAAGGTTCATTTATTATTATTAATGTTTTTATTATTTATTATTATTATTTTAAATCTCAGCTCTGGTTGCAGGTATAAGCTCTGGAATTTCAAAACCTGTAGACATACATCAGGTAAACTCGCATTTGAATGATTTAAAATTCAAACTTTGTGTTTGCTATGACATTAGAATATATGATTGTATATGCTATTTTGTCCAACAGTAAAGTGTCAGGTATTTAAACTGGGGCAGGAGATAGCAAGACTGAGTTAGAATTGGATTGTTTGAGGAAAGATGTGATGTGAGATGATGTATTGGTGAGATGAACTATATACAACAATGTAAGAGTAGTACAGACGTTATCAAAATGGAAAGATCTCTGTGGCTGGTGCACAAAGAGTTAGAGAGAACCTGGTAGAAGATAAGTTGGAAATAGATGAAGGCCAGGGACATCTGGTTTCATAGGCTGTAAATGATTGGAATGTTGATCCTAAGCAGCATTTTTAGCAAAGGTGCAGGGATTCAATACCAACTTTTGGGAGCTATTAAAAGCAGCTGTAATCAGATCACTTAGATACTGTAATGTCCTGAAAGAGATGACAGTTGCTCAGAATGGTATAGTGAAAATGGAAATAAAAAGATGCAAATAGGTATTTGGGTCTGGTTACTCTCACTTATTCATTCAAGAATCTTTATGGAGCCCTTTTTATGTGGCAGGTAGTATTCTAATATTCAACTGTCAACATTCAAATTGGAATTCAAATTAGAATATGCAAATATTAAAGTCAAGAAAGGACCCAGTTTTGTACATCAGGGTGTCCAGGGTGTATGGCAGATGCCATCTATTTTTTAAGAAATCATTATTGTTATTACTTATTATTATTATAAAATGTTTCTGACTTTTATAGCTTGACTGTCGTAAGTACAAATTTGGAATGATAGGTTGCACCAACGAATACTTTCCTGTCTGTGGATCAGATGGCAAGACATATAGCAACCCCTGTATGTTTTGCCGGGAAGTTAGGTAAGAAACAAAATTTGCATATTCGCTTACCTTAAATATTAACACCTCATTCAAGAACTCTAGGATAATCAATTTTAGCATTAACACAACACATTTAAAGAATTTAGGGGCTGACCATTTCTGAAGGTTGTTTCGTGCAGCTATCTTTATAATTATTCCTACTTATCAGTATGTCATATCTAAATTAATTAAATGAGTGAAATTTAATTAAGCTGCTAACAACAGTAGTCATAGATTAATTACTTTACTGCAAGACAAGTTTTGGCTTCTATTTTAATACATTAGGATAATATGTTCAATACAAAAGTATGTTGTCATTTCTATCTGCATGGCATATTTAAAAAAATTTTTCTTTCTACACCTTTTTGTTCACTTATGATGACAACCGCTCAAGAAAAACAAAGTGACTAGAGGTAGAATAAAACAGTATTAAAAATATGTATCTTGAATACTGTACATTGAAGTGAATTTCAGAAATTCTATTATCTTAACTTTTAGTTAGACTTGATGTTCATGCATTCCTTTGATCACAAAATAAATATTCAATTACATCTTAATTGAAGATGGAATTTACTAAACATTCCAGTGAGAATTAAGCAACAGAGTAAGACACAATTTCCCTTCTTGTGGAGAGGATTCAAAATATCACGGCTTTCAAGGATTGAATCAGTATGCGCTCAGTGCTTAGGAGAAGGATAGGAAAAATAGATGGTACTACAGGAAGAATCCAGGGAAATTGAGTTCAGGAGGTGGCTTGCCATGCTGGAGAAGTTATCAGTAGAGAAACTGTAGGCCCCCAAGCAGCTCCTGGTCCACAGGTGGGGTAAGAGGCAGGAGGGATTCCTTTTGAGGGAACTGAGGGTCAGAAAATATTCAAAACCTAGTTAAATGGTCAGCCAGCCCCTGAGATATATCTCATCAAGGTCTGCCTCAAGATACAGTTTCATGAAGCAAATTGGTGTTAATAAAGCCAGGTCATGGGTAGCAAAGTCAGGATCAAGACAGCAGTGTACAGTATAAGACAAAAAAAAAAAAAACTGTCATACTCTACAGAAATTAAATAGGCACAATGTCAATTAATTTTGAGGCAGAGAAGGCTGGTTCTTGTTCTTACACAATACTCTTTTCAGGTTAAGATGTGTGCTTTTACAGAAGCACATTGAGCAAGTGTGGTTTCATTGGCCTGGAGAAGAGAAGGGACAGCTACAGAGCCTGGACACTAGGCAGATCCTGGCTGTTTAGGAAATATTCCAGAATTTTAATTCTTTAGACAAAATACTTATTTGTGGAATTATAGTGGGCCTCATACAGGATTTCTAATATAATATCTAAATGTTTTCTTTTACTTTTTTCTTTTTAGACAAAGTGGTGGCAAACTTAAATTTCATCATTTTTTCCCATGCTGTTTCCAGGATGTAGCTTTATACATGAAATGACTCCAGTTGCCTCCTGTTTCATTGAAGGTGTCTACAGTATTGCCATGCTTTTTTTTTTTTTTTTTTTTTGCCTAGGATGAGGAAACTCAGCCCACATCTACATTTATAAGTTCTTTTGGATATTAAGGTTTAGGAACTTTTAACATCAGTATTTCTTATTCTATGTGGTTTTAACACATTTCCTGCTTTAGAAAACACAGGACATAAATAATTTTCTGTGAAGACAATGACATGTTGAATAAAAAAGATTACCTGTGCAAAAATGTAATGCATCTTGTGGGTTCATATTCCCTGTCACTCTCAGATCCCTAAGTTGTTGAAGGAACACGATGAATACATAAAAGATTTGTTTAAAATTATAAGAGAATAGGTTATTTTAGCAGTAAATCACTTTGAGATATCTGTTGCTTTATTAGTGCTAAATTTTCTATTATGATAGTAAATACATGTTCCTTATTTAAAAGGATAATACAAAAAGGTGGAACAAAGAAACATCTTAACTCCATTATCCAGAAGCAACCACTTTTAATATTTTGGTGTATTATTTTCTTTTCATTTTTTATTTTGTAAAAAATTATGACCATAGAGTATATATACAAATTTTATATACTTATTAAAGTGCCATTTTATAATTATAAAAATAATAGAGCCACTTAAAAGAATTAATATAGTCAAAATATCAAGTATTAGTGAGTATTTGGAGGAACTGGAATGCTGATAAATTACTGGTGGAAATATTAGAAGGTACAGCCACTTTCTAAAAGAGTTTGTCCAGTTCTTAAGCAATTCAACATACAATGACCATATAAACCATCTCCTCTACTCCAGGACAATTATCCAAGACAAAGACTTTCACACTGATGTCCATTGTAGCATTATGTATAGCGGCCCAAAAGTGGAAATAATTCCACTGTCCATTAACTAGTGAATAAACAAAATGAAGTTTATCAGTACAAAATGGACTACTTGTTCATCAGTAAAAAGTAATGAATTACTGATATATGTAACAATAGAGATGAACCACAAAAACATTATGCTAAGTGAAAAAGCAAACACAAACAACAACGTATTGTTTCATTCCATTTATATGAAATGTTCAGAAAGGGCAAAACAATAAGAATAGAATATAGATTGGTATTAGCCTGGTTCTAAGGGTTGGAGGTGGAAAGGATTTCCAAAGGGTGAGAAGAACCTTTTATTGAATAATGTCAATGTTCTAAAATTGAACTGTGCTGATGGCTGCATATATCTGCACTATTTACAAAAATTATTGTATTATGGCTAGAAATGATTAAGTTTTTGGTATATAAATACCAAAATATATATGTATAAAAACAATAAAATAACAAATTTTATATTAAAACTGTCTTTTATTACCAAAATATAAATTTGTATATATTAATACATTCAGCCTTTTATTTTAATTATTATTAAAATATAGAGCCAATGTCTACCTAACAAGATTCTTGTAAGAACTAAGTTAGATAACATGTGGGAAGATGCCTCAGAGATTTTGTAGACACTAGTGACTCAACAAAAAGCATTTTGCATTTACTAATGAGCAATAACTTTAACTAATACATTGAAAGTTCCTAGAGGACAATGACTTCATCTGCTTTTGCTTACTATCATATCCTCAGCATCTGATGACTTATTTGGACATAGTGGACTTTTATTTAATTTTTGGTATAAAAAGAATATATAAATAAATAAACCAGTGTTCACTGAAGCAGTTTTTAAAATACAAGTCCTCTAGAAAAGAAGGCAATGCAAATGTCTGAACATATTTTTTACTATGTGGTTCCACACATTAACATTCTAGAAAAATTTGTTAACATTCTAATAAATGCTTCTCTTAAATTTGAGGTGTTAAATAAATAATTATCCTCCACATTGATTGCTCTTTAGATGTGAAAATATTCATGGTAAAGAACAGCATGCTCAACAGTGTCTGTTGCAGATTGCTATTCTGTCCACGTACATTTCTGCTAATAAATTCAAAGTTTAAATAAATCCCTGTGCACACAGCTTAAACATGTTTATTGTGTATGGAAGATGGAGAGAAACAGAGAAACATCTCCTTTGGATCCAATAAAGAAAGCCCTAGGTCAAGGGAGGCATTGTCGCCAGCCATTCCAGGACCACTCAATTATCTCTTGACTGATTTGTAAGTGAAAAGGAAAAATATGTAACAAATTTCTCCCAAGCCTCATAAATCTTATATTATCTTTGTGTAGGTTCTTCTATCATTTCAATTATAGATGTATATTAGGTCTTAGTGTCTAAGTAAGTATTGCCTAATGTTTGTAATCATAAGATTAACCTGGGGTGCCTCTTTGAAATTCAAGTTCCCAGAAGCTCCTGGAGCTTCTAATTATTTAAAATAGATGGGATTCAAGGTATTTGTACTTTGTATGGACACCCAAGTTCTGTAAAATTTGGTCACTTTTGATTATAGGTACCAAAAATATGCATATGTTTTAACCGCCTACAGAACCAAAGCAAAAAAGGCAGTTTAATACAGTTAACATCATTTAATATTTTATTAATCAGAATATTTAGAATGCTACATAAAACTGTTAAGGCTTTCAAAAACAAGGCAAGGCTGAGAAACCATCACAGTCAAGAGCAGCCTAAGGAGCTATGATGGCGAAATGTAACGTAGTATCCTGGATGCGATTCTGGACCAGAAAAAGGGTATTAGGTAAGGAAGTAAGAATAAAATATGGATGTTGGTTAATAATAATTTACTAATATTGTTCATTAATTGTAACAAAAATACTATATTAATTGGATTCTGAGTATAATAGAACTCTGCAGTACCTTTGCAATTTTCCCATGAATCTAAAATTTTTCTGCAGTAAAAAGTTTATTTAAAAAATTCAAATTAGTGCTCGCTTCAGCAGCACATATACTAAAATTGGAACGATACAGAAAAGATTAGCATGGCCCCTGTGCATAAATGACATGCAAATTTGTGAAGCATTCCATGTTTTTCTTAGAGCTGATTAACAATTTCAGTAATGTTGTAGGATACAAAATCAACACCCAAAAATCAGTAGCATTTTTCTTCTCCAATAATGAACTAGCAGAAAAAAGAAATCAAGAAAGTAAGCCCATTTAAAAATAGCAAAAAATTAAAATACCTGGCTGTTGCTCACTTTCTTGGAGCCAGCCCACACTACACCTGTGGGATGCCTATTTCTTACTTTTTGTATCAAACCTGCCTTTAGCAGGCTGTGCTCACTCTTGAGCCAGCGTGGACTTTGTCTGTGAAATATGCATTTCTTACTTTTGTATTAAACTTGCTGTGGATGCCACTTGGTCTCTGTAGCCAGGCCACACTTTCCTGTGAAGTCTGTATTTCTTATTCTCTGTATTAAACCTGTTTTCACTTGCAAAAAATAAATAAAATAAAATAAATAAAATAAAATACCCAGGAATCGATTTAACCAAGAAGGGGAAAGATCTCTACAATGAGAAAGATATTAAAGACATAAAGAAGTAGAAAGACATTCCATGACCTTAGATTGGAAGAATCAAAATGTCTATACTACCGAAAGTGATCTACAGATTTAGTGTAATCCCCATCAAAATACCAAAGTCATTCTTTACAGAAATAGAAAAAATAATCCGAATATACATATAGAAAAAGACCCTTATAACCAAAGCAATTCTGAGCCAAAAAAATAAAGCTGGAGGCATAACACCACCTGACTTCAAATTATACTGCAAATCTATAGTAACCAAAACAGCATGGTCCTGGCATAAAAATAGACACTTGGGCCAATGGAACAGAATAGAGAACCCAGAAATCAACCCACATACTTACTGCCAACTGATCTTAAACAAGGGCAACAAAAACATACTCTGGGGAAAAGACTGCCTCTTCCATAAATGGTGCTGGAAAAACTGGAAATACATATGTAGAAAAATGACTCTAGACCCGTGTATCTCTCCATGTACCAAAATCAACTCAAAATGGATTAAAGACTTAAGTATAAGACTTGAAACTATAAAACTCCTAAAGGAAAACACAGGGAAAACACTTCAAGATCTAGGACTGGGCAAAGACTTTATAAATAAGACCCTAGAAGCACAGGCAACAAACGGAAAAATAAACAAATGGGATTATATCAAACTAAAAAGCTTTTGCACAGCAAAGGAAACAATTGACAGAGTGAAAAGACAACCTACAGAATAGGAGAAAATATTTGCAAACTATACACCTGACAAGGGATTAATTTCCAGAACATGCAAGGAACACAAACAACTACACAGTGAAAAAACAAATAACCCAATTAAAAAATGCGCAAAGGAGCTGAATATTTTTCAAAGGAAGACATAAAAATGGCCAACAGGTACTTGAAAAATGCTCACGTCACTAATCACCAGGAAAATGCAAACCAAAAGCACCTTGAGTTATCATCACACCTCATTCAGACTGGCTATTATCAAAAAGACTGAGAACAGCAAATGCTGGTGAGGATATGGAGAAAGAGGAACTCTTCTACACTGTTGGTCTGAGGGACTGTCAATTAGTACAGCCACTATGGAAAACATCATGGAGGGTTCTCAAACAACTACAGATAGGTCCACCAGATGATCCAGCAGTCTCACTGCTGGGTGTATACCCAAAGGAACAGAAACTATCATGTCGAAGGGATACATGCACTCCCATGTTCATCTCAGCTCTATTTACAAAAGCCAAGATATGGAACCAACATAAATGTCCATCAACAGATGACTGGATGAGGAAAATGTGGTATGTATACACAATGGAATACAACTCAGCCATAAAAAGGAATGAAATTCTGCCATTCACAGCAACATATGATGAGCTTGGAGAAAATTATGTTAAGTGAAATAAGCCAGCGCAGAGGGAAAAATACCACATCCTCACAAATAATGGGAGCTAACAATGAGGAAAATATAGTGAATTGATGGAATTAACTGCATGATTAAAATGCTGCAAACACCATTTAGTTGCTGACACCAAGAAATTTACTTGTTTTTTTAAAGAAACTTAAATGCTGGGATTGTCCAGAAAAATTTAACAGGTTTCTTTATATCTTTATAAAGTTGAACTGCTAAAACTTGTTTACTGAAAAATTTTGACTTGCATTAGTATATTTCCCCACATTTATATTAAAAATCATACAAATGAAAATGGAAAAACGGCCAATACTTGATTTCTGTTCCCTATTTTTCCACTTTGTCATATACTTAGGTATCTTTTGACCCCCATGGAAAAAATATAGAGTGTTCATAGCTACCAAAAATCAATCAATCAATCAATCAATGAATAATTGGGAGCTAAGAGAGAAAGAAGGAAGGAAAGAAAGACCACAGTGGTGTGCTGAGCTTGCAGAGGGAGAGGACAGACCTAGGGTTGCTGGGCGGGGGGCCATGGTAGCAGGGCATTGAGGAGAGGCTGGGTGGGGACATGGGGAATAATTGCAATTTGAGGTGGTGGACTTGTCGATGGCATTGATTTGCTCACCACATCTAACAGCTCAGCACAGGTACTGACCACATGGTGCTTTTGCCCCATGAAAATGTATAAGCAATAAAAAAAAATAAAAACATAGAAATAAAAACACATCAATTCTATGATCCAGAAATTTGACTCCTAGATAGTTAGTAAGGATAAATGTTTCTCAACAGAAGAACAGATAAAGAATTTCAGTATATTCATGCAATGAATTACTTGTAAGCAATGAAAATAGTGAATGGAACATACACCCAATAATGTAGATGAATCTTTTGAAAGCAGCCGGGCCCAAAACAGTGCATCCCAACAAAGCAATCTATGTGAAGTTTAGTAGCAGCCCAAGCTAATCTATGATGAAAGGAAGGAAGGAAGGAAGGAAAAAGGAAGGAAAAGAAAGTAAGAACAGTGGGTTCTAGAGTAGATATTGGCTGGGAAGAAACACAGGGTAACTTTCTGGGATAATAAAATTTTGATAAGGATTTAGTTTACATGAGTATATGAGTTTGTCAAATCTGATTAAAATATATACTGCATTTCACTGTAGGTAAATTATACTTCAATTTTAAAAGTAAAACAATTATAGATTTTGCTTTCCTAAAAAAAAAAAAATTCTAATTATCCTCAAATATAAGTAATAATATGTTAAAACTTTTCTGGTACCTGCAGTACAAGATTTTAAGTCTTCCCTAAAACTACAATAGGTCTAAAAAAGAAATATTATTAGCACACCACTGTTTATTGCAAAAGAGTTGTTCAAGTAAGGGTTCAGTTTCTGCTTTCCCCTCTTACTATGGCAGAACTACTCTGCATAGAATTGTCTGCTGGTAAACTCAGCACCCTTCCTTGACTCTAGGCTGTAGTGGTGGCAGCAGCCAGGTGGTGGTAACACTTTTAACGCCCCTCCTTCAAACACGTAGCTCTTACTCTGAAAGGGAGATCCAGAACACAGGCAGGGCAGAAAATAAAGAGCAATTTCTTGTGTTTCTTCCTCAGCCTGCTCTTGCTCTGTAGTTCAGAGTTTCTGCATAGGGAAAGGTTCTGCCTGGGAAAACACGCTTCAAAGACTGCCCGCACCCTGCCCTTTCTAAAGGAATTCTCAGAATTTAGATTAGGGTTTGAAGCAATTTATGCCCAAGGCATTGTCAAAATCAGTAGGGCTATAGGCAATCAAGTGGAGGCTAACATCTGGCTGTGATACCAATAGAAACGACAAGTCAAAAATTTAATAGGAAAACAGACAATAAAAGAAAGCTTAGGGGTGGGGAGCTGGCTGGTTAGCTCAGTTGGTTACAGCACCACCTTGTAACACCAAGATCAAGGGTTCAAATCTATCAGCCAGCTGCCAACAACACAAATAAACAAATAGAAAAGAAAGCAAAGGGAAAAACACACTTGTCATTCTTGGTGTTTAAAAAGCTGTGCCCATGGCAAGGCTGCATCACGTAAGTAGCGATCCTAGAGGGAACTTCTGAGCTACAAGTTACTTGCTGAACACAGGGAAACCCCCAAACTCCCTGAAGAGTGAACTCAGTCTCTTAGGAGCGTACACATACAGCAGTAAAAGCTGAAATCCTTACTGATTCAAGGAACTTAAGCACAGCTTCTGACAAATCAGGGGCTGAACTCTAAACAATGCTAATCCAGGAGCTACTGCAACTAATCTAGGCTTAAAGATAGAATGTGGCAAACTTTAGAGCAAGGACATCAGAGACTTCCAACTACAGTGGTAATAAACTTCACAAAATTAGTCCAAACACACACAAACAAAAACAACAACACAAATCCCTAGGGATATAAGTGGGGAAAATAATTTCTAGAGTTGCCCTATAAATTATTATTAAAATATCAAGTTTTCAAAAAATATTAGGGGAAATACAAGATACAGAAAAGTGCGACTTATAACGGGGGAAAAAAGGAAATAAAAACTGCTTTTCCAGAAGACAAAGCACTCAAAGTAGCCCTTTAATATATGATGAGAACATAAAGAAAATCATATTTTAAAAGATTAAAGATATGAAATCAGTGTCTCAGCACATACAGAAAACCATTAAAAACATAAACTATGTGTCCAAAAGAACCAAATGGAATTTCTGTAATTGAACAGTACAGTAATGAAAATAAAAAACAGTAATGAACAGAGGAGCTCAACAGTAAATAACTAGCTAGCCATAGGAAGAATCAACAAACCAAATTTGGATCAATAGAAATTATGAAATCTGAAAAATAAAAAGAAATAATAACAGGAAAAATTAAACAGAGTCTCAAAGAAATGTGAATGGAACGCCATTAAACAAACTAACATATGTATAGTAGAAGTAGCCAAATGGTAGAAAAAAGGAAATAGCAGAAAAAAATTACCTAAGATGCACTGGCTAAAAACTTCTCAAATTTGGTAAAAAGCATACTACATCCAAGAAGCACAACTAACTTAATGAGGATAAATGCAAAAATATTCAAACCTAGACACATCATAGCCAAAATATTAAAAGCCAAAAAGAGAAACAGCTAACTTCTCATCAGAGACCATGGAGGCTAATTGGGAGTATGGAGATGAATAAACTGGGGGATAGAGATATTCATTTGAAGTGAGCATCCTCCATGAAAATAGCCTCTGGGATTTTCTTCCACTTTCTGCTGAGTGGTAACACTGAGATTTGTCTAAATGATTGATATCTGAACCTATTTCTCATCCCAGAGCCACATTACAAGTTTACTCAAAGCTATTTCATTCTTTTTTTTTTTTTTTTTTTTGTGACCGGTAAGGGGATCGTAACCCTTGGCTTGGTGTCATCAGCTCTGCGCTCAGCCAGTGAGTGCACCGGCCATCCCTATATAGGATCTGAACCCGTGGCAGGAGTGCCGCTGCACTCCCAGCACCGCACTCGCCCGAGTGAGCCACGGGGTCGGCCCAAAGCTATTTCATTCTTTATGGTGGCATTTTCATTTTTGTCTGATGAGTGATTTTCCTTACAGTTAATGGAAAACTTTTGATCATTGAGTTGTTGCCAAATACTTGGCCAAATATCTATAGAGGCCTCACTGAGGGTCCTGATGATTTTTCTTGAAGCCCCTGGTCATCGATAGATGTTGTAGAAGGTATTATCAAAGAGCACTGGACTTGGGTTTGATATATTGAATCTGACTGCAGATTCTTTCCCCTGAATGCTGAATCTTATATGGATGTCATTGCTCTTACATCACTTCAGCGTTCTCATCTGCAAAGTGGAGAAATTACCTCTTTTTGACAGAGTTGTTGCTCGAGTTTTATAATTTGTCAGGCACAAGTGTTGGAAATGAAGCTATATTCACAGAAGACATAAATCAATACTTATAGATTTAAGTTAAGGGTTTTTCTTCCTCTTTTTCTTGGCTGTTGAGATCTAGTCTGGGTCACACAGATAAATGGCCACAAATACATACTTTGTATTTTTATTTACTTCATTATTTTTATTATCATTACAGAGAATAATGTTCTTTTTTATCCTTTGCTTTGGTTGTAAACATTGTCTCCTAAATTTCTGAAAGTATGATAGTAATTCTAATAAACTAGGTGATTAAAAATGTAAGGCTTTTTATTTGTCAAGGCATCAACTACACGGATGTGTATGTGTTATTTTCTCCAGCAGTACAGTGGTAGACCTACGGAAGGGGCAGCAGCTAGCAAGATTGGCTCAGAGCTGGGACAGTTGAGGAAGTGTGTTAAGGGAGGAGAGGAGCTGTGGGATGAATGATGGGCAAGAGAGTTAATTACAACAGTGAAAGAGGAACACAAATGTGGACCAAACTAGCTCTTGCCAAGGAGCAAAGAAGACTGGTCAGGGGGAGAAAAGAGTGATAAAATAAAGGTTATAAAAGACTGGAATTCTCTGTAAGGTTAAATTGCCAGCTGTGTGGATATGAATTCATATGAGGATTGAGAGATTAGGCAGTATCAGCTGCAGAGTAGTCTCTCCCCCCTCCCCACCCCAGGGGAAAAAAAATCAGAGAATGACAAAAGTTCGCATATGTATATATGACAGGGGAGTAAGTTTCAAGGGGAAGTTAATATAACAGAGTCGTAGAAGAAGGAAAAACATTTACAGGTCCTGTTTTGTGAGGAGACTTAGCTGGTTCCAATAACAGCAAGAAAGTCTCTGTGGGTGGGACCAGACACTTGGAGAGATTTAGGTAGATGATGACTCTGAAGAGAGAGGTAGGAGCCAGAGATTAATTACTTCACTCCAAGACATTTTTTGACTTCTATTTTCATTATATTAAGATCACTCAGGGGAAAAAAATGACTGGAAGTAGAATAAAACAGAATAAAGAAATATATCTTAAATACTGTGCTTTGAATTAGATTTCAGAAAATTCTGTTATGTTATTAATTTTAATTAGGCTCGCTTTTCATACATTCTCTTATCATAAAAAAAGTATTCGGGCTGAGCCCGTGGCGCACTCGGGAGAGTGCGGCGCTGGGAGCGCGGCAACGCTCCCGCCGTGGGTTCGGATCCCATATAGGAATGGCCGGTGCACTCACTGGCTGAGTGCCGGTCACGAAAAAGACCAAAAAAAAAAAAAAGTATTCAATTAAGTCTTCTTTAAAGAAGTAGTCTACTAAAGTTCAGTTAAAATCGGGCATTAAATAAAAAAGTTTCCATTCCTATGGAGATGATTTAAGATATCATGGCTTTTTGTAATATTTGGATGAAGGGAGGCAAGGCTCTTATGGATTCTTTAGAATGGTACTGACTGCTTTCAGTGCTTAAGAACAGGGAGAGGGAGAGAAAGGAGACGATACTATTGGGAAAAAACCCAGGGAGATTAAGTTCAGCAGTAGGATCACACCCTTCCAGAAACATTTTAGTTGCTCAAGAAGTGACATAAGTGAATTTTGTAATAACTAATCTGCTAAATTACTGAAATTCCACTTTAAGTTAGTCATTAATGTAAAGCCCATGAACCAAGTTATCTCAGCATATTGAAATATTGCCTTTGTTGCTTTGTGTTATATTCTCTGCTTTTAAGAAGTGGTGGTACAAAAAAGGATTGTTTGAAATGTTTTCAAGATTTTTTTTTTAACAAGGGAAGAACAATTCTTATTAATGTAGTGTGTTCTGTTACTTAAACATAATGAGGTAAGGCTATATGGATTTATTTTCTTTAGTCCTCATAGATATATAAGTTAGGTGTAATTAAGTCCTTTCTGGTAATTATAAGGAACTGAGACTTATGGATTTTAAATATCCTAAAATATTCTATTTTGGTAATAAATATAGTTTTTACTAGACAGTGTAACTCTATGAAGTTAAGGAGCAGAGAAGCTTCCTGACATATGGGTTTTCATGATAATAGGCTGAATATGCCTTAGCCTTGTGGGGAAATATGCAAGGGTATACCTACAATCTCATTGTCTGGTTGAATAAAAGCATAAGAAGTTCTGCACTTAGAGCCTTATTAATAAATATTTCTCAATTGAAAGATTTTTGGACTTTATTCAGATAGAAACTTCAATGATCTCTTTCACTTTGTACCCATAAACATTGGATGGCATGGTATGTTTACTTCTGTCCCTATCTCAATCTGGAGCAGATTTTATCCTCAGAATTCTGACATTTTCTGTATATGTCCAGAATGCATAATCACCAAACATGCTTTCAGATGTCACATATACTGACTTTTTTACTTCCTAGGAATTGGACTCCACTTTTCTGCAACTACAAAGATATTTCTTCATATCCTACCTGGCCTAATGAGTTTTGACCCTCCATCTGCCTTTCTTGTATGACAGTAACTTTTAGGGTACAAGATCTTGGAAAATTCACTGGATAGTAGTGTTCTGAAAGTCAAGGGAAGTTAGAGGTATTTAGTCTGCTACTTTTCCAGCCTTATTCAAAGGAGATTAATAAAAACTGCCTAAATTTGGGTGTGTGGCAAGTGGGAGGCTGAGGTTTCCTTATACCTTCAATCCAAACAGAGCAGACTTATTTTGTTTGCTTTATACATTAAAAAAAAAAAAAAAAGCATCGACCTAGTTGATTGTACATTTAAAAAAATATTGACCTAGCATGATTTCCGAAGTTAAATGTTTGGAGATGGCCCAATATTAATTTTATATCTTTTTAATTTCTACTTTTTGTTATGTTCTATACTGTTCACTATATATTTTTGCAGAAATAGGTGTATAAAATTAAAATAAATATTCATTTACTTTGGAGGTACATTATAAAAAATTTTACTTATAAGGTAGTAATATCAAAACTGTTTGCAGACAACTGATTCCTAATTTAGTCTAATGTTCTTTTTGTTTAGGCAAGGTAAATAAAGCCCAGAGAGAAAAATGTGCATAAATGATGAGTAAGATGGAATAAAATCTAGAGATCAGACATCCTAATACTCAGGCTTATCACAGGCTTAGTTCCTCTCCCTGGCTTCAAATTTTATACTATTTTATCTATTTCATGATAGGAAATAAAATCAGATTCCACATAGAATGAAGAATACAAGAAATGATAATCAAGTGAATAAGAAGACACTGTTCTAGTTTCTTATAAATTTCTTTGAAAGAAATTTGTTTAAACCTTTAATTGTAACTATGATTTATGGGGTTTATAACATATGTAGAAGGAAAATAAGTTACAATAATAACACTAAGGCTGGAAGCAGATAAATATAAGTATACTATTCCAAGTTTCTTATAAATAAATATAATGGCATATTACTTGAAGGAAGACAAAGATATGTTAATGATATATAGGATATAACCTAAAATAATCACTAAAGCTAATTCGAGTTACATCTAATAAGATAACAAAGTAGAGAAAATGGAATAAAAACATTCAATTAATCCAAATGAAGACAGAATAAAATAAAATGGGAACGAATAGGAAGTTATTGACAAGTAGAAAATAAATATTAAGATAAAAGATATAAACTTGACCGTATAAATGGTCACATCAAATGTAAATGTAAACATCACCAACTCAAAGGCAGAATTGCAAGACTGGATCAGAAAGCTAGACAAACGTATGCTGCCTACAAGAGAAGAGTGTCAAATATAAAGACAAAATAAATTAAAAGTGAAAGGATGAGAAAAGATACACCAGGCTAACATTAATGAAAAGAAAGGTAGAGTGGCTAAACAAATACAAGATAAAGTAGATTTCAGGGAAAAGGCTATTGCCAGAGATAAAGGAGGACATTTCATAAAGATAAAGGAATCAACTCATAAATAGTATATTACAATCCTAAATGTTTATGCACCTAATAACAGAACTTTGACATACATGAGGGAACAACTAATAGATCCATGAAGAAAAACAATTATCAAACTAATCTTCTTTATCAAAAATTAATAGAAAAAACTTGGTTTCGAGCCAAAGCAAAGAACAGGATACTGTGAATAATCTGTTCCCAATAAATATTTGCAAAATGGTTGTATTAGCCAATTTTTGTTGCTTATAATAAAATACCAGAAACTGGGTGATTTATAAAGAAAATGAAATTTATTGCTTACAGTTTCTGAGGCTGGGAAGTCCAAAGTCCATCTGGTGGTGGCAACAGTGACCCAGGGGTCTCACATTGTAAGATGGTGGAAGCAGAGAGAGGAGAGAGAGAGAAAGACTCTCCTCTTTTAAAGCCCTCAGAACCACTCCCCTGACCACCATTTTTAATCCATTCACCACTGCACAATCCTACAATCAAATTACCACTTCAAAGCTCCACCTTTCAATTACCATAATAGGATTTCCCACCCTCTTAACAGTCACAGTGGGGGCTAAGTATCTAAAATATAAAACTTGAGAGACAGACAATTCAAGCTTCAGGGAGTTTTGGGGGACATAATTCAATCCACTACATTCTACTCCTGACCCCCCAAAACTCACAACTTTTTCACATGCAAATACATTCATTTCATCCCCAAAGTCTTAACTTGTTTCAACTCAAGAGTCCAAAGTTCAAAGTCCCATCTGTGAAATCAATATAAGTTATCTACTTCCAAGATACAATGATGTGATAAACATAGGGTACATATTTCCATTCCAAAAGGGAGAAATAGGCCAAAAGAAAGGGGTAACAGGTTCCAAGCAAGTCTGAAAACCAGCAGGACAGGCATGAAATCTCAAAGCTGGAAAATCAGGTACTCTGACTCCCTGTTCAATGTCCTCTGCATGCTGGTGTGGGGATTGAGTCCCCAAGTCCTTGGGCAGTTCAGCTCCTATGGCTTTCCTGGTCACAGGCCACAGTTCAGCTCTCCCAGGCTGTCATTCCACTCTGGTAGCTCCACAGGTCCGGGCTCTCCATGGCGGTCCTACTCTCACAACCTCACTAGACATTGCGCTGTTGGGGTTTCTCTGCTGCAACTCTGACCGCATGTTTCCACTTGGCATTGCTCTAGTAAAGGTTGTCTTGTGGTGACTCCTCTGAAATTGGGATGGAGGCTCCCAAGCCTCCACGGGTCTAGCATTCTGCAAGCCTGCAGACCTAACACCATGTGGGTGCTTCCAAGGCTTACAGCTTGTATTTTCCAAAACTGCATGTCCAGCCATACCTGGGGACAATTTAGCCATAGCTGGAGCAACCAAAGCAGCTGGGGTGCTGGGTGCAGCTTCCCAAGGTGGTCCTGGGCAGTGAGCATGTAGAAGGCTCCTTGACCCTGTTCCCCAAGACCATTCTGTCTGTCTAGGTCTTTGGGCCGGGAATAGAAGAGTTGGCCCCAGAGGCTTCTGCGATACCTTCAGGGCCTTTTTCTCCTTCTCTTGATAATCCCTTTCCTTTGTATTAATCTTCTTAGCTAATTGTTGCTGGGCTGCACCATTGCATGCTCTCTGCTTCTCCACCACATGGCCGGGATGCAAATTTTCCAAATTGTTATGCTCTGCTTCCCTTTTAAATTCTGGCTTTATGTGTGCCTTTGCTGCCATAGCTCAGAGTAGGCTGTTGCAAGTAGCCATGCAGCTTCCTTAATGCTTTGCTGCTTAGAAATTTCTTCTGCCATGTACTCTGTTTCACAACTCTTATGTTCCAACTTCCATGGGTTCCTAGGGAAAGGACACAGTACAGCCAAGTTCCTTGCCAGTTCACAGCAAGAGTGATCTTTGCTCAAGTTTCTGGAAAACTCCTTCTTAGTTCTATCTGAGACCTCCTCAGTATGGTCTTTACAGTCCATATTTCTATCAGCATTCTGCTTGCCACCATGTAACCAGTCTCTAAGGCATTCCAAACTTTCCCTCATCTCTTTGTCTTCTTCTGAGTCCTCCAAACTCTTCCAACCTTTGCCTAACACCCAGTTCCAAAGCTTCTTCCACATTTTCAAGTATTTGTTATAAGCAACAAAAACGGACTAATACAATGGTTTTAGCATCCATGATGATCTTCGCATAAAACAATTTTTAACTTGAGGATTAAAAAATGATTTTTTAAAAATCCTGTCATCTTTTAAAATCTTTATTAGCTGGCATTTTTCTGGAAATAGTTTTTCCTCTCATTGTATGGGGGTTTTGTGGGGAAGGAAACCAGGATCAATGAGTACAGACTGAGTGTCCAGGAGATCTAGTAGAATAATATGGCATTACTTACTATTTGTTAATTGCACTTAAATTCTAAGAGGTAAAAGTATGGAGTGATTCCCCAAATGATCCCTGAATTTCATTTATTGCCAGTGAAATGTAGAAGTGAATGCCCTTAATAAAAAAAATCCTTTAATAATCTGCATTTCCCTGAAGCCTTAGATTTCTGCATCTTGTCTTCCTCTTCTGGACTGTTGCTCTCTATAGTACATTGGGCTGTTGTCATGTTCTTCTACTACTTTGTCTGATACCACAAATTTTCTCTACGGTTTAATCTGGGACATCTGTTATATTCCACTGTCGGTGTTCCTGCTACATTTGTTGTATTTGATCCATATATTCCAAATATCAATTGCTGTCTGAATTTCTACTGTGAAATTTAGCTCCAGTGACTGAAACCTTGCCTGCAAAAGTACTTTCATTCATTATTGACCTCCAAGTCTTGCTCAACACCTCTGCCAACTTTTTTTGTAACTCATTCCTTTTACTAGTTCTGATCTCACCATAGTATTAGGTCTTGTTCCTTTCCCTGAGCCACAGATTGCTAGACAAAATGATTGCTACCCAAGTGAGATCCCTTTCAAACCTAATCATCTGGAGTTTAGATAATGAGAAAAAATATACAACAAATAAGTACAATTTCTATGTGTCAACATCTGTAGATCAATGGTTTTTAAATACATGTATTTGTATATCCTTTTAAGAATCTAATGAAAACTTTCAACACTCTTTTGTAAAGTACATAGAGAATTTATTTTGCAATGGTTTCAAGGACACTCTGAAGCTAATCAATGTATCTTAAAAACTTTTAAATCAGTTTTACAGGAAATGTACAAAGACCACCTTCATTAGAAACACCTGGGATAAGATTTGAACAACAATATAATGCAGAAACTGCAGTTTCTTTACCTTGACTAGAGAACTACATTATGAGGATCCCTAAAGTTTGGGGAATCTTTACTTTTTACAAGCAGTCCTGTAATTCCTATATCTACTAAAGTCTACAAATTGCTGCTCTAGATCCTGCAGTAATGCTGTTAAAGGAATGGTTAGAAAACAGTGCCATAAATCAGAAGCAATTCTATACCCTATCTGCAGTGAAACAAACTTGAAAATAAGTAAGATCTCTTAGTTCCTAAGATTTATTCCAACCTCACAGTGGAACTCCCAGAGGAAGCCATTGCTTAAAGAGAATGGCAAGTGGATTTGAAGCCCAGGTCATTTGGTTGCTGTAAATGGTTAACATTTCCCCTCATAATTCAGATTCGGTTTTTCATTACTCAAGAAAACAAGACAAGAAGAGAAATCAAGAACCTAGTAATTGTAGCACCACCACCAAGAAAAATGTAATTATTTAAAAATCAAACGGGAAAAAGCAGACCTAGTGTAAGAATAAAATATAACTTTAACATGCGCAATTTGCTTCTGTACTAATAAAAATGAGAAAACATAACTAATGCCATTTTAAGTAAGGCAGCTTCTAAGGGGATATGCAGAGGCCAGGCAAGTCAAGGCAGGCCCAGGCATGCTAAATTCCAGGAAGGGAGTAATCACTACCTGGTTCCAGGAACTGACCAGTTCCTTATCTAGAGGCCACCTGGCCACAAGGAAGATAAACAATTGGGAAATACACTATTCCTTATCGGTGTACCAGCCCGCTAAAGCCCACCAATAAATCCAAAGGTCACCTCTGATAACCTGTAAGCAGTATACAACTCATCCTGTTGCCAAAGTCTGTCTAAAAAAACTGTAACATGGATGAACTTGGAGGACATAATGCTAAGTGAGATAAGCCAGGCATAGAAGGACAAATACTGCATGATCTTACTTACATGTGGAATCCAAAAACAGTTACTTATAAAAACAGAGAGTGGAATGGTTGCCATGGGGGCTAGTGATGTTGGTGGGGAGAATGGAGAGATGTTGGTCAAAGATACCAAATTTCAATTAGACAGAAAGAATAAGTTCAGGAGATCTAGTGTACAGTATGATGTTTATCATTAATAGCATTGTATTGCATACTTAAAAATGCTAAAAGAATAGATTTTAAATATTCTTGCTACAAAAAAATGATATTTTTGAGGTAACGAATGTTAATTAGTTTGATTTAGTCATTTCTCAACATATATATACACATATATATGAAAATATCAAGTTGTGTACCATAAAGACATACAATATTTGTCAGTTCAAAAAACCCCACCACAATACCATTTACATTTGTACCTCCAAAAATGAAATACTTAGGTCTGAAGCTAAGAAGATATGCACATGGTCTATATGAGAAAAATTATAAAACTTTGATGGATGAAATAAACATATAACTAAATAAATGGAGATATGTTTAATATTTATGGATAGAGAGATTCAATATTGTCTAGATCACAGTTTTTCCCAATTTAACCTATAGATTTAATGCAATCCTAATCAAATTCCAAACAAGTCATTTAGTGGATATCAATAAACTGCTTCTAAAGTTTATGTGGAGATGCACAAGACCTAGACTAGCCAACACAACATTGAAGAAGTGAAGAAGATGAACAAAGTTGGAGGAATGACACTACTTCAAGACTTTAAGACTTACTATAAAGTCACAGTAATCTACATAGTGTGATACTGGCAAAGGAATAAACAAATATATCAATGGAACAGAATTGAGAGCCAGGAAATAGACTCACATATATATAGTTAACTGATCTTTGATAGAGGAACAAACAGCAGTACAATTAAGCAAAACATAGCCTTTTCAACAAAAGGTTATTGAACAACTAGACATCCAAATGCAAAAAAAAAAAAAAAAAAAAAAAAAAAAAAAGAAGAATCTAGATATATAGGCCTTATTCCCTTTAAGAAAATTAATTAAAAATGGATCATAGAGATATCATCTTACCCCAGTTGGAATGGCTATCATCAACATGACAGAAAATAACAAATGCTGGCGAGGATGCAGAAAAAAGGGTACCCTCCTACATTGTTGGTGGGAATGTAAGTTGGTACAGCCATTGTGGAAAACAGCATGGAGGTTCCTCAGAGAACTAAAAATAGATCTACCTTACGATCCAGCTATCCCACGACTGGGTATATACCCAAAGGAAATGACATCAATATATCAAAAAGACACCTGCACTCCCATGTTTATTGCAACACTATTAACAATAGCTAAGAGATGGAATCAACCTAAATGCCCATCAATGGATAAATAGATTTTAAAAAGACTGTGGTATGTATACATAATGGATTGCTATTCAGCTATAAAAAGAAATGATATCCTATCATTTGCAGCAACATGGATGGAACTGGAAACCTTCATGTTAAGTGATGTAAGTCAAGTACAGAAAGACAAATACTGCATGGTCTCACTCATACATGGAATCTAAAAAAAAAAAAAAAAAAAAGTGGTTCTCATAGATGTAGTGAGTGGAATAATGGTTACCATAGTCCAGGAGGGGAGAGGGAGGAGAAGTAGTGGACTATCAGGTACAAAACTATGCTATCACCCTAAGTGAATCATTGTGCAGTATATGCATGTATTGAAACAACACAATGTACCCCACAAATTGTACAAGTAAATGTTAAAATAAAAAAAGAATTTAAATGAATCATAGACCTAAATGTAAAACACAGATCTATAAAACTTTCAAATGATAACATAAGAGAAAACCTAGATGACCTTGGGTATAGAAATGATTTTTTTTTTAACACAACACCAAAGGCCTGAGCCATAAAAAAAGAATTGATAAGTGGGACTTCATCATAATGTTAGAAATCTTCTCCATGAAAGACAATGTTACAAGAATGAAAAGACAAGCCACAGATGGGAGAAGATATTTTCAAAACATGTATATGATATAGGACTTTTATCCAAAATATATACTGAACTCTTAAAATTCAGCAATAATAAAACAAAACAGCCCAATTAAAAAATGGGCCAAAGACCTGAACAGATGACTCATCAAAGAAGACAAGCAGATGGCAAACAAGCAAATGAAAAGATGTTTAACATAATACAAGGGTACTTCAAAAAATCTGTGAAAAAATATAATTAAAAGATAATATAAATCTTTACCTGAATTTTTTCAAGCATCCTCGTTGCTGTAAATGACAGAATTTCAATCTTTTTTATAGCTGAGAAATATCGTATTATGTATATATATACCACATTTTCCTTATACAGTTGTCCTTCGATAGACATTTAGGTTGGTTTCGTATTTTGGCTATTGCAAATAGAGCTTCAATAAACATGGGAGTGCAGGTATCCCCTCAACATGATGATTTCCATTCCTTTGGGTACATACCCAGAAGTGGGATTGCTGGACTGAATGGCAGTTCTATCTGTAGTTGTTTGATAAACCTCCATACTGTTTTCCATAATGGCTGTGCTAATTTACAGTCCCACCAACAGTGTAACAGGGTTCCCCTTTCTCTGCATTCTCACCAGCATTTGTCATTTTCTGTCTTTTTGGTAATAGCCAATCTAACGGGGGCGGGGGGGGATGATATCTCAGTGTGGTTTTGACTTGCATTTCCCTAGTGATTAGTGATGTTGAACATTTTTTCATGTACCTGTTGGCCATTTGTATGTCTTCCTTTGAAATATGTCTAGTCAGCTCTTTTGCCCATTTTTTAATTGGATTCTTAAAACACTCAATAAATATTAGCTATTATTATCTTTTTCATTTAGATTTATAATCTCATCACTAGTGTGCACTGACACTATCAAAAACAGAGGATACAGTCACTTTGAAAAACTGGCAGTTTATTAACGTTAAAACTTATACCTACCATATGATCCAAACATTCTACTTTTTGATATTTACCCAAGAGAAATAAAGTACATGTTCATAACATGACTTGTACACTAATCTTCAAAGCAGTATTTTATATACTTGTCCAAAACAGGAAACACTCAAGTGTTCATCACAAGTGAGTGAATAAACAAACTGTGGTATATTCATAGCATAGAATACTAGTCAAAAATTACATATATACACATAATGTACTATTGATACATATAACAGCATGAATAAGTCTCAAAATAATTATGCTGAGTGAAAAAAAAGACAAAAAGATTATATACTGTACTGATAACATGTATCAAATTATGCAGATCAGATATGCACAGCTTATTATAAATAAATTATGACTCAGTAAAGCTGCTGTTTTTAAAATATGTCATATAAACAAATTTGGGAGCCAATTGAATAAATCTGAATAAGTACTACATTTCATATTATTAAATTAACATGTAGTGTTGAAGAATGGTCATTTTCTTGTTAAAATATTAACATATAACATGATATAATGTCTGACCATTAATTTCTAGTGACTCAACAACAACTATATATATATATATATATATATATATATATATATATATAATTTTTCTGCTTACCTATCTATGAGAGGGAGAAAGACAGAGACTGTGAAATGTAGGATAAGATTTGGGGCCCAAGAGCATGTCAGTCTTATTCACCCACCTCATATGTTTGTGAAAGTATGAGGACTTTTAACACCTATTCTTTCTTTTAGCAACTGGATACACTGAACACCTGCTATGTGTCAGGCATAGTTCTTGCCAAAGGAATCAGACACATTACCCTTACTGAGCTTAATGTGAGGTGGGGGAGACAGAGCTCAATCAATATTACATGCAGTACAAGTGATCTACGTATAAAGGAAAAGCATATTGGGTATTTATAGAGTGATATTATAAATCAAGGGGGACAGCGGATATGGTCAGGGAAATCACCTCTAAATATTGTATACCCAAAGTTCTAAACAAAAGCTAGATACTGCTTAAACAGGCAAGGCAGAGTGTGGGATAGCGTGTTGAATTTCTGAGAGAATGAAATGCACAAAGAACTTACTGGAGAAATCATGGAACTTTCCAGAACTGGCAAAGAAAGACCATTATAGCTGAAATGCAGCTTAAAAGGAAGAGTTTAGTACAAGAAATGTTTTAATACACTGAATGTGTTGTAGGTCAGGTATAGAATGTGGAATTTGTCCCAAACATTAAGGGTCCAAGGGTTTTAAAATAGGATAGCAGAAGCGACATTTTGAGATTTACATTTCAAACAGATCACTCTTGTTCTATGAGGAATGGGTTAAAAACATTAAAAAGCAAAGGTACCCAAACCATTAGGGAGAAATTGCAGTGCTTTAGGAAAGAGACTGTAAATGGTAGCTTGCACTAAGACAGATGTGACCAAGATGGGCAGAAGTGAACAGGAACTGTTGCCCTGGTACTCTTCTGCATTAAACATTCATTGATTCATTCATTCAAGCAGTATTTACTAAGTCCGTTATAGGAAAAAAAGGCCATGATTTTCTCCCTCAAGAGGCTTGATTTATATTAGAAAAATTCCATTCACGTCTTTTCGTGTGATTATCATCACATGCCTTTTTGATAGCATAGCCTAATTGTAGCAGATACACTGTTGTGGCTTGCACCACAGAATACTTTCCTGACATAAATCAGATGACAAAACATAAATAAATAGTTATTTCTGTTGTGTGTGTGCAAATGATCTGGGTAAATATAGAACTTCATTGTATCTTTAGGCATTTAAGAAAAGGTTACAAAATTCTGGGGCTTTCAGCATAGGTGTTAACATAATCACAGCTTTAAAAAACAGTTGTCTTACTTCTGAAAAGACATGAGGACAAATTCTGTTTACACAACGGAAACAGCATGTCTGAAGGCTGAGGTCTATATTCAGTCTAAACTGTCTTGTTTGCTAGGCATATCCAAATAAATTGAATGAAATTAAGCTAACTCATTAAACATTAATAATACTTAATTAAGTCTTGTGATATTTTCTAGCATTAAATTCTATTTTTCCTATGAGAATATATTAATTTCAAAAGAATATATTTACTTTGTACTGTATGCGACATTTTGCTCAAAACTCTGCTCAATCTTCAAGTAATTTAAAAAATAAACATCCTGGGATAATGCTACTGGACAAATGTAGATCAAAATTTACTTAGATTCTATTTATTTGAATTTGAGGTTGAGTCTATTGCTTAATCCTTAGATTCCAGGAGCTGAAAGTATGGGTGGAGCCTGCAGTTGATCCCTGAATTTTGCTCAATGCTGGTGAAATATATGATTGAATGCTCTTAATAATATTCCGTTTAATGGCCTGAATTTCCCTCAAGATATAACTTTCTGCATTTTCTCTTTTTCACTTTTCCAGGCCATAGCACAATGGACTACTGTTGTTTTCTTCTCCTTAGTTAGGTTTAACCACTTACCCTGTCTGATACCACAGCTTCTCTTTATAGTTTGATTAGGCCTGTGTGCCATGTTCTGGGTTTGTGTTTCTGCTTGATTTCTTATTATTGAGACCATATATTCTGAATATCCATTGCTGTTTGAATTCCCTACTGTGATATTTGGCTGCAATGATGGAAACCTTGGCTGTAAAGGTACTTTTATTCACCACTGACCTCCAGATCTTGCTCAATACTTTTGCTGACATTTTCTTTAAACCATTTTTTAACAGCTCTGATTCTGCCATCATGCTAAATCTTGTTCCTTTTCTTGAGTCCCATGTTGCTAATCAATATGATTAATATTCTGGTGAGATTCCTTCTAATCATCTGGGTTTTAGGCTATGACAGATTTAAGACAAAACTTCAGATAAGTATGTTGTTTTTACATTTCAATGTCTGTAAATCTATAATTTTGAAATTTATTTGTAGTTATAAATCCCTTTAAGGATCTAAGGAAAGCTTTGACATTCTCTTAAGAAAAAGGTACACAGATCATTGATTTTCCATATGGTTCCATGGCCCCTCTGAAGCCAATCAATGTATCCTTAAAAAATCTTAACTCAGTTTCACATCAACTGTTAAGAGACCACTTTCATCAGAAAAAACTGGAATGTAGTTTAAAACGACAGTGGCTTTTACTTTAGCAGACATCTACATCAGTATTTCTAAAGTGGAGAATCTTTATTTTTTATATGCAGTCCTGAAATCCTTACATCTATTATGGTTTGTGCATTGCTCATCTAGGTCCTTAAGTATTAACATTGAAGGGGAGACCGTAATTTATAACTATTTTGGCACTTTGGGAACATAGTGATCACGGACACTCAAGGTTTGGGAAAGTCTAGAAAACAATCTCAGAAATCAGAAGCTACTCTGGAACTGATTTTATTTGCAGTGGAACCAACTTGAAAATAATGTAGGATCCATGAGATCTGTAAGGTTCATGCTGAACTCACAGTGCAACTTTCAGAGAAATCCATTGTTTAAAGAGAATTGCAAGTGGATTTTGAGGTTCCAGATAATTCGGTTCAAATAAATGCTTAGCACTTTCCATCATGGTTCAGACTTAATTTTTCATTATTCAACCTGAAAAAAAAATTTAGAGAAATTAAGGACCAAGTAGTTGTGGCACCTCCAAAAAGAAAATATACGATTATTTCAAAAATCACATTGGAAGAAGCAGACCCAGGTGCTGGCTCAGGTGCTTCTCACGGCTGCTCTAACAGTCTGTGCACTTTGAGCAGGTCTTTTCTCATCTCTGAGCCAGAGGCCTTATCTATAATATGAGAGAACTGTTGTCTAATGTCCTTTCCAATTCTAGCTATATGGCTACAGGAGACACTTAACTTAACATTTAATTTCTCCAATACGGATTTACTAAGTACTTAATAAGCTCTGGAACTGTCAAAGAAGAAAAAAAAAAACGTATTATTCTTATCTTATTTCTGCCTTTTATACTCAAACATTCAAAAATTCTAAAAGCTGAGATATTTGACTCTTTCTTAATCATATAGTTACAATCTTAATTAGCCGGATAGTCATCTTATTTCTTGTGGACAGTGTGTAACTCTTGAAGGTTAGGATTGCTCATCAAATTCAACCTTTAATATTATTGTTTAAGATTAAATATAATTTAGTAGGCAACAATTAGAAATCTGTGGGCTTCACAGTCCTCTTCATCCTCTGATATATTTTATTTGTTTTTCCACTGTTGCAAAAATGAAAACTCTGTGAAAGCAGAAATTTTTGTGTGTTTTGATCACCATTTTACCTCTAGTTCTTAAAGCCCTGTCTGGTACACAGTGAGTGTTCAATAGATATTCACTAAACGAATGACTCAAAAGTAAATTTACTCCTCCTTTAATACCTGAATAAATCATATCCTCCAAAAATAGAACGAATTTCCTGATCAAGGGTTAAGTATTTTTTTCCGTTTTCTTTGGACAAACAATAACCAAGCGACTATGGAGAGAAAACTACTGAGACATGACCAGAAATATTCTTTTATTGCCTATGGATCAGTCTGAATAGTATTTCCTGATACAAAGGAAAACAAAGCCACCTTACCTCTTTGTTTCATTAAGTACACAGCGATTACCATAGGTTTTTCCATCAGAACCACAGACTGGTTTGTAGATAGATGGACATTTTATTTTTTTAGTTGGGCTCTTGCCGCTGGTATTGCCAGTCTATAGTAATGTGAAAAACCATTAGGTAAGGATAGGGGAATCAATTTAATTTACATATTATAATAAAACAAATATTTATTGCTCTTTATTTATTAATGAAGCATTGTACTGAACCAATCATTTTATTAATCCCTTGTATTTAATGTATACAAGAGTACTGAAAGAAGGGTATATTTTGTCCCATTTTATAAGTGACACGCCTGAGACTATAAATAGATTAAATGTCCATGCTGTGATTCAAGTCTACTCCAAAGCCCCTGCTCTACCTACATGTCAGACTACTTCTGCTTTAGTTCTTTGGAGACATCTCTTCTCGTAATTGCAAAACAATAGTCAGGAAAAAGTCACACTGGCAATTGAAAAACACATATGGTCGTAATTTATTGATCTCCTTCTTTTTTCTTCTTCCCATGAAAGAAAAATGATGCAGGAGATAGGATTGTGCAGAATTAATTTAAATAGTACCTAAGGGCATTTCTTTGGACGTGAGCTACAGTATGGCAGAAGCCTGTGAACATAAAGAAGCTTTGACCAGCAGATGAGAACAGAAACACAAAGGAGGAAGGTGGAGACTTTTTAATTGAGGACATAGTCTTTTCAGAGCCACGATATTATAGGAAGATGAGAAAATACCTCAAAATTTTCCACTGGGGTAAAGCTTACAAGCATTTTATGACAATCAGTTTCTTTCACTCACATATACTCAGTAAAGTGGACATGATTATCTTTCCCATTTTAGAATGAATATGAAATTGCAAAAGTTTAAGTGACACCCTAAAGACTCAGATACCCACTGGTGATGGCATTATGGTCTGAGCAGTAGGAATCTCTCTGGGAGATTACTACATGTCAATCAAGAAATATGAAGAGAACAAGTAATGTTCATCTGAAAGATTTATGGGAATGACAATTTGTAAGGTACAAAAATAGTTTCCATTAAGTTGATGAGATGGAGGAAGTGTTCTAGAAAACTGTTTTGGAAGTGAACATTAAATGAAGTGTCCAGAGTCATTTTTAAATGGAATTAGGAGGGTGATTCCTGGGAGAAAGACTGGCAAGTGAAGGTAAAAGCACACCAGGACTCAGACGAGGATACAGGAGACCTACACATCAGATGGATGTTCACCTTCTTGCAATGATGGCTCCCAAGCATCAGGCATTTATTCATTCATCTAACATGCAGTTCAAGAGGACCTAGTATATGCCTCACTTATTCTAGGATCTAGAGATACGGGTTTGAAAAGAAATGGTACTTTCTTCAAAGAGTTCATGATCTAGTTGAATAAATAAACAGTCTATTACAAGGTAATAAGGTAATTTCAATGATGGGGGAAATCATTAGTATTAGGAATACATTGTAGGAAAATCAAAGAGCTCTGAATGATATGGATGGTTTGTGAGCAGCAGTGACATGAAATGAAGCCGGATTGCGTACGGGGGCCCAATAATGAAAAACCTTAAATGCCATGTTCAGGAGTTTGGGTTTTATCTTTTTGGTAGTGTAACCACTGAAGAATTTTGAGAGTGGGGACTGAAATATCTAAATATCAGGTTTTTGATGCAGAAATATCACTTCAGTGGTTTGTAGATTAGGCATGGGATGAAATGGGAATGAAAGTTAAACCTGGTGGGGGTGTGGATTCAGTTAATGGGGGTCTGAGTTAGTCCAGTACATGTAGAGGAGGTAGAACAGAAAACGATAGAATGGAATGAGGGAGAGAATAAAAGAGCATGACACTCATTAATGATCATAAGTGTTGTGTGCAAACATAATTAGCTCCACGGTTCCTCTAATATTGTTTTATCAGGGTCACTGCAAATTGTTTGTCATAAATATGGTGTGCACTGTTAACCATTTCTAGTCTTGGAAAATAGAATGGCCAAGGTAAATTGACAGAAAAAAATAAATGATGCTAACACTAACCTGAGTCTCCATTAGATTGCCATTCAAAGTGTTGTCTACATTTTTTCTTTCTTCTTGACTGTGAAAGGATCTTGGTTTCCTTTGTTGGCTAGATGACCCTGGCTTTCCTTGCTGGTTAGAAGACCCTGGTTTTCCTTGCTGGCTAGAAGACTCTAAATTCCCTTGCTGGCTAGAAGACCCTGGCTTCTCTTGATGGCTGGAAGACCCTTGCTGGCTAGAAGATCCTAAATTCCCTTGCTGGCTAGATGACTCTGGCATCCCTGGAAGGCTAGATAATCCTGGATTCCCCTGTTGCCCTGAAGATCCTAAATTCCCTTGCTGGCTAGAAGACACTAGATTTCCTGGCTGGCTAGAAGACCCTGGTTTCCCTTGCTGACAAGAAGACACTGGTTTCCCTTGTTGGCTAGATGACCCTGATTTCCCTTGCTGGCTACAAGACGCTTGTTTCCCTTGCTGGCTAGAAGACCCTGGTTTCCCTTGTTGGCTAAAAGACCCTGGATTCCATTGCTGGCTAGAAGACCCTGGCTTCCCTTGCTGGTTAGAAGACCCTGGCTTCCCTTGCTGGCTAGAAGACGCTGGTTTCCCTTGCTGGCTAGAAGACCCTGGCTTCCCTTGCTGGTTAGAAGGCCCTGGCTTCCCTTGCTGGCTAGAAGACGCTGGTTTCCCTTGCTGGCTAGAAGACCCTGGTTTCCTTTGCTGGCTAGAAGACCCTGGTTTTCCTAGTTGGCTAGAAGATCCTAATTCTCCTTGCTTATCAGAAGATTCTGGATTCCCTTTTTGGTTAGATTCCCCTGAATTCCCTGGCAAAATCGAAACTCCTGACATCTCAGTCTGTTTCAAAACTCCTGGCCTCCCTTGTTGACTAAAATTTCTTGTTTTCCATGGCTGGTTAGAGTACCATTGTTGTCCTTGAAGACTAAAAGTCCCTGCTTTTCTTTGTGTATAACTACCTCCTTGCTTTTGAGTTTCCTTTTGTTCTCCTAGGTTGTTAGCTTCATTTTTTTTCTCGAGAATAAGTGCAGGCTCTGGATTCTCTTCTAGTTTGAAAACACTTTTTTTCGAAATCTGCATTGAAGATACTGAAATAATACCACAAGCACAAAAATAAAAGTAAAGTTATTTAGCTTCAAGAGTTTTAAATCAACACCATTTACCCAAGATACAGTTATATTCAATCCCTCCTTGATATTTTTAAACAAGCCCCAAGATAGAATTTTCTCATTCTTCCTTCTGCCCTGAATATTTTAATTCCTCCTTTTTTATGTTGTCTGTATTACATGGATTCCAAAAATTATAGCATCAAGCCAGTTTGCCCCATTTCTAAATTACAGAATCTGAATTATTTGAATAGGATGTTCATTCTGCCCTGATTCCTTTTAATGATTTTCTGATGAATCAAACATACTCCGCTCAATGCCTATTATATAACTTTCTCCATATTACAGACTCTGTTCCTAATTTCTCAGCCTCACCTTATAGAAGCTGCCATCATCAATTTTTCAGATGCAAAGGCTGGCAGATGTGAGACCTGTGTCCATCTTCTCTTCTACATATCTATACATGCTTTCTATAGACATCTTCCTTCCCTTACTCTGTCCTAAAGACAGAGGTTTCTCTTCTTCTTTGGAGAGTACTTTGTTTTTCGGTTTTTGGTCTACCATTTCCAGTAAAAGCCTTAGCATCAATTATACTTCTTCTGGTGGTTATTTTTCTTCTTTCTTTTTTGGTCAAACTACTCAAGAGAATGGTAGATATCACCTGATTATTTCTTAACATCTATGTTTCATAACTCATCTACTCTATCTGCTTCTCTAGTTTATTTAGGAAACTCACCCATCACCTAATATATACATATTATGTATGTATATATATAATCACCTTTATCTATCTATCTATCTATCTATCTATCTATCTATCTATCTATCTATCTAATCTGTTTTAGACTTTTTTTTTTAAAGATTCTAGCAGGATCTAGAAAATAGTGAATAAGTAAATGGAATGGCTTTAGAGCTAATTACAATGGTATTACAATAGGTCTTATGCTTCTTATCCCTTGTTTGGTATAAGTGTTTCTTTTTAGCCTTCTCTACTTTTCTTTTTCTTTTTTTTGAAAGTTCCTCTTTTTTTTTCTTTAACCTTCTTAATTGGAGTTACCTTAATAACATTATTCATACTTTTTTTTTTTTCTGCACAGGCTTCCTTGGTAATTATTTTTTCAATTTGTACGACTTTAAATCCTTTCAATGCGGATGATTCCAAATTTATACTTAGGGTCTCACTTGCATTTGCAGTTACCGTGCTTTATATTTCCATGAATATATACACTTGTACTTTCAAGTCAATATAACTAAAATCTAACGCATCATCAATTGTTGATCCTTTGAGCATACTATGGTATATACTATTGCAGATGGTTACAGTCCTAGTCCAGGCACAGGAGTTTAGCAGTTAGCAACCTACTTTACAAAACTGTGATATTGTGTGGGGTGGAGTCTGTGGGTGTAATCTAGACATTTATTCAATTTAACAAAAAATATAAACCTGAAGAGTCCATTACTATGCCAGAACTATAGTAAGAGCTAGTAATTAAACTATGAACAAGCTATTTATGGTCCTGCCATCATGGAGCTGAGAATTCTGGCAGTGGGGGCAAACAAGTAAACAGAAATTTATAGTAAGATGATCAGTGCTGTAATGTGAGACATAAACTAGACAATATACTCCTGATCAAGGTAGCAGAGAATGTGACATCGTTTCTCCTTCCTAGAGGAGGTGACATATAAGAAGCATAGGACACAGCCAGAAAAAGGATAAGAAAGGAAGAATTATTTCAGCAGAGAGATGGGCTTTTGAATTCTATGAATCAAACATTGTTCATTATCAGTCACTAACATCGAGCAGAAATCAATTCGAGTAGAGATGTGGATGAAATGGAAAAAAGAGTTGGTGAGCTGTTTTTTATTAATTATTTTTAGATTTTGCATAAGTGACACAAGCAATGGAACCAAATTCTATAGATGCAAAAGTGTAGACAGTTTAAAGTTAGTTTCCCTTCCCTTCTTTTCTCTCCAAAACCCATTTTTCTATCCAGGCACAATTTTTTTCCTTCTAAGGTGGAAATATTACAAGTAAGGTGCCTAGGACACAATCACATTTACCAGGTTTTTGTGAATTATTTCAGAGACATCCTACGTACTTACAAGCATATATTAATATATTTTTCCACACAGTTGGTAGCATACATTACACACTGTTCTACTCCTTGTTTCTTTTTTTGACAACATAGTGACACTTTCTCTGCATCAATGCATATAGAGCACCTTTATCTTTTTTCCCTTCAATGGCTGCCTACTATATTCTTTTATTGGTTTACCATAATTTTTTTAACCAGTCTCTATCAATGAGCAGGTAGTTTATTTTCTTCTTTTGCTATTACAAACAATGATTTAATGAAAATTCCAATAATACACATTTCTTACATGGATAAACAAATTTATAAGATAAAAATTAGGAGTAGAACTTGTGGGCAAGAAGAGATAATCAAGATATCAGAATGTGGTTTGGCCATCTATTATTTTTTATGTTAAAAACTTGGAAAATAATTATCTTCAGTTTTGTTTTGTTTTGTTTTCTATTTTACTCTTCTGATGTAACTCTGCTATGTTCTTAGCATTGCTTTTTGGATTCCTCTCTCTTTTTTATCTTCCATGTAACCACTACATCTGGTATTAATAATTTTTTTCCCATCAACAAATATCTGCTGAGTACATGCTGTCACCTAGCAAAGCACTGAAGGCACACAGCAGATGTAGTACCTGCCATCATGGAACATACATTCTGGTGAGATATTTTATTTGTATGTTTTTTTCCCTCTAATATATATATATATTCTTTTCTCTTCCCTTCTCTCACCCTATCTCTCAGTTCTTTGCTCCTACTCTTAACTCTATTATTTCAGCAGCTACCTAATGGTATTTCTGTACAACTTTTCTAATATTTAATCCATTTTCAATTTTACTACAATACTGATAGTTTTCAACAGGATTGATATGATAACCCCTGTACTCAACAATCTGAGACAACTCTACAGTGTTTCCAATGAGAAGAGAACCACAATATGTTGTGTTACAAGTTCAAGAAGTTGACGATCTTAGTTACTTTACTTTTATTATTTCCTTTTACTAGGTATAAGAAAGATAATCAAGTAGGATATTATAATATTGAGATAAATTAGAATCATTTCATCATCATAATTTTTATCTTGAGAAAGGTGTTAACTGCCATTTATTATCTTGAGAAATTTATATCGCTGAGCTAGATATTTATATCTCTGACAACGACCTAACTGTATTGAGTTAAGGAATAGAAAGAAATATGTTGAGTGTCAAGCTCTTAAGAACTCAAGTAATCGTGGCGGATGCTTTTATCTGTATGATTTCTACAATATAGAAGAGTGTAATTATTTCCATTTTACAAATGAAAAAACTGAGACTCACATAAGTTGAGCAAGTTGCCCCAAATCACATAAAAAAAAAAAAATACAATTTAAACATATTTTTATTTGACCACACAGCCCAGGATCACAGTAGGAAACCATTCCTTTATGGAATATAAGTTTGAATATTCACACCCACATAATCCTCTCAGATTGAGTTTATCTTTCGAGTCTAATGTCTCGCCTTTCCCATTCCCTTGCCCCTGCTTCTCGTGAGCTACACCAAACTATTCAGTATGGTTTCACTTAGTCACGATTTTTATGTTCTTGATCTACATTTATTTCATCTGTAATTACTTTCTTCTATTTCTCTGTCTGATGGAGATTTCCTATTTTAAAATCTTCTGAGAAAACATTGCTAAAGCACTCAACATTTTTAATTCTTTACTTTGAGAGTTGGAAGGAAAGTCATTGGCTATGACTTTCTTACCTGAGAACATGGCCAGCAACATGAAGGGAAGAAAAATGAAAGCCCCCATGGCAGAGAGTCAGTTGTTTCAGACTTGGTCGTTGGGTGGAGTTAAGCGTAATTCTTCGGTAGGTGCTCTCCGAATAAACCATGCTGATTGCCACCATGTTATATATTTGAAAAATCCTCCGCCCTAATTGCTAAACACTGTTTCTGTCTTAAAAAAATTATAGAGCAACTTTAACAAACTGGAAGGTGTTGCTTCCTGAATGAATTGTCATTTTAAAAATTAGCTTCACACCCCAACTCCCATAAATATCCAAACTTTCATATGCGTCTATCAGATATCTTCCCCCCAGAAAAAAAATTAAAATGGTGAAACCCATCTGGGAAAGTGGTAAATTTAGTGCTCACTTTTTTATTGTTAAGAAATAACTTATATTCAGTTTAGTACTATTATCAGCACTCCAAGTTTATGTGTCCACAATAGAGACTCTCAAGGCATTTTCCCTTAAATTAATTATATACCAATTATTTACCTCAAATTATATTTTAAAAGCAAATAAAAATGCATTGAATATTGGTCATTAGTAAGTGATGAATGCATCCAGTGGGGAAATAATGACTATAATGTATTTTTATGAGGTAACAAGAGACAATAGATCTCATGTTTGAGGAATAACATTACACTATTGACTTACTCAAGTTATTATGCCCAACAGAAGCTCATGTGAAAATCACCTTGGGATTTCTACTTGGTCATAAACTCAATATTACAAAAGACTAAAATATTGTGCTCAAGACTTGCTGCCCTATAGAAGAGAAACTTGAATTGGAGTATGTCCAAAAGAAGGTGACCTTGATGATGTGAGGTCTGGAGACCATACAGCATGATGAAGGTTGATGTCAGTAGAAAATATAAGCTTGAGAAAGGACAGACTTAGGAGCAATCTGGTTGTTGGCTTCATCTTCTCAGGGCATTAGTATGGAGAAGAAAGATATTATTTGATCTGTGCAGTTCCATATGGCAGAACTAGTGTAAGGAAGCACAGAATAAACATTTTGGAGTTCTCAAGAAAATTTTGACTTTTGAAGGGGAGATTAACTAGAGGATTTTTACAATCCCTTCCTATTCTAAGATCCTCAGATTTAGTGGTTCTGGATTGTCTTTGATTTCCTCTTTGGCTTATTTAGAAGGGCAATTTAAAAAATAATAATTTCTTTTAATCTAGTCAGCAATTTTATGTCATCAAAAAGGCTTACAGTTTTTTATAGTAAGAAAGCAGCTTTTTCTCCCTGCATAATTACTCTCCAAAGTGACTGGGATTCATGAGTGTCAAAAGAGACTTAGGGAACCAGAAGACTTTTGATTAATTATGCATATATATATATATATATATGTATTTATATGCACACACACACACCCCCATGTATGCACATGTAGATATACATGTGTATATGTATGTATTATATTTATATATTTAAAGACCAGGTACATTTTCCCAAAATTTCATTATGAAAATCTTTGAAATACAGAAAAGTTGAAAGAATTGTACAGAGAAAACCCATATACACATCACCAAGATTCATCAATTAGTATTTTGTTATATTTGCTCCACTATATATCTATCAAAATGGATAAATTTTATGGAAGTTATTTTCACATCCAGATACGCACATATAAAACTCAGTAAAGTAAATTTCTAAATAACACATTGGTCACAATAGCTGCATTTACATTTTGCCTAAACAATTGCCTCTAAAACACTCAGTGCTGTCATCTGTCCTAGCCATGCTTTTTCCTAGTTCCAGTGCTACTGGTACTTCAAAATGGTACATATATACAATAAAAATTATTGAATGCCTTGAATGTCAGGATATTTCAGTGAAAAGGTAAAGTCTCATGGTGCTTATACTTTGAGATCTCAGAGACTGCATCAGAAGATTATTTGAGGATGGCGCTTGTTGCACAGAATAAGGTTGCTTTCCTTCTCTTTATGTACCTGCTCTCCAAAACATTTCAGAGGGTTTTTTGACAAATTTCTTTTAATGTGATAATTATCTTAACTGAAACATTTAATTTATGATAGTGGGAATTCTCCCAACTGTACATTTGTCTTCCATTTTTTACCTACCTTCACATCTAGGAGTGAGGTCAACATTCGGGCTTGGAGAAAGTTTAGAAAATGCTCACCACATCCACATATTTGAAAGGGGGAGAATGTGCTTTGCATGGCATGGAGTGGAATTATAGACAAAAGCTATTCTTTTTAAAAAATGATTGTGCATATTCATGGGGTGCAAAGCTGACTGTCACCACCTGTACCCAAGTTGTGATTGATGGTCAGATCAATACTATCAACATGCCTATTACTACAAATTGCAGTTATTCCCCATGTCCTCCACCCAATTAATCCCTGAGCTCCCTCTTCCCCCACCCTCCCAGGAAACCCATGGTATGTCCTTCCCATCTGCAAGTCCAATTCACCACTGTGGTCTTTCTTTCCTTCCTCCGACAAAGGCTATTCTTTCAGTAGTTATTACACTTGTGTGGAAATAACAATAGCTATAGAGTAAAATGATCTGAGATGCCTCTTCCCTTCTTTTTTAGCTGTGTGGTTTTATGCAGGTTATTACCTCTCTTCTCTTCTCTTCCCTTCCCTTCCTTCTCTCTCTCTCTCCCTCTCTCTTTCTCTCTCTCTCTCTCTCATTCTCTCCTTTTTCTAAATAATACTCCACTAAAGAAGTCAATCTTTGCTAGGTGTTTTGTTGTGGAAAAACTTCTCACCTGTAGTTTAGTACCCTTGGTTTCTGACTATGGGATGTTTCATAGCATCCTGGGGTTACCTGATTTAATCTCAACAAGCCATTTGTCACGCACCTAAAGAAAAGGGAATTGCGAACTCCCTAATAGCTTTCTCCTGCTGAATACTTTAGTCACTGTTTCATATTTATTCTTCCCCAGGGAAAGAAAACACATGTCTGTCAAGTTTTATTCTTTGGACCCCAGGAGGAATATAAAGTCTGACCACAGTAAAATGGAAAAGGCATCAGCTTCAAGCATTCATTAGGCTAGTCAGACATAGATGCAGGTATGTTTAACTGAGCCCGGCCAGACAAATTGAATGTTTGGTCTGGTGTTTGACACGTAATTCTTATTACGTGGGAGGCACAATGACTCTTAAATTTAGCTTCATGTTGCCAAAGCTCACAGAGGGAGGTTTGCCAGTTGGTTACCAAATCTCATTAAATACTTTATAACATTAAAAAGAGGATAAAAGTCACCCACTAGGTAACCACTACCTAACTTGAGGCCCTTGGCCATTTCTCAGTTGGCTCACTTACCTGATCATTTCACCCAATCTTTCCTCCACATGGAGGCATCATTTCAGAATACTGAGTCCTGGAGGGGGTAGGAGCTTGAGATAGAATCTTGGGTAACTTCTTTGCTTTGGGTTTCAATGCTTTCATTCAGCACACAAAGTTTGAAAGCAAATTGAAATTCAAATGTACTCAATTTCATAATTATTTATTGAGGTGATGCATATGTCTGACACACACACACAAATGTCTCATTAGTATTAACTATTGTTATTATACTCGTGTCAGCATCTGAGGAGATAAGAAATATGACTCTGGCCACCTTCTCTTTAGTTGAACCCACACAAGGTGACTAGAGTACAAAACAATATAAAATAGAGCGTAATTTTGTTAGTGATGGAGTAAGTTGGTATTAATAGGCACTTACTAACTTATTTCTGAGATTGTCGTTATGTGGAAATCTTTGGTGTGCAAGTTTGCAAATTCTAGGAATAAAATCTGAAGTATAATCTCTCTCTCTCCCATGCATGCTAACCTCCCATTTACCACCACCATAAAGCATAACAGTTGCTATTGTTTTTTTAGCTTTATCTTCACATGTAAGAGAAAATAAATTACATAGTCTAAGTCCCAAGTTGAACATCAGATTTATTGTTTTTAGCCATAAAATTCCAAGTTTTCTCTAATTTCTCAAGCCTTACTTCCAATCACCTTCCATGTAATTTCCACTTATAGTTAGTCTTATAATTATATTTTGGAGGATATAGAATGTTTGTAGAATATTGTTTACAAAGATTGTTACCAATGGATCTTCCCACATCTCTTCATAAAAGTTACCCCTCTCCTGCAGAAGAAGAGCCCATTTCCCTTCCCCGCAAATTTGAACTGGTCATAATTTTCTTTAGCCAATAGAATACAGTAGAAATGGCAACAGATTTTAGGTCTAAGCCTTAACAGGCCTGGCAGTGTTGAATGACAAACTGTGGAGTGAACTAGAAAAAGAGAGACAAAAAGAGAGAGAGAGACAGATAGAGAGAGAGAGACCTAGCCATTCCACTGAAACACCAGACATATGATGGAAGTCATCTTGGATTCCAATCAAGCCCCCAGCAGTATCATATGGAGTGTAGACAGACTATTCCTGCTCAGCCATGTCAGCACAAATTGCATAAATCTGCAATGACTTCTTGTTGTAAGCCACTAAGTTAGAAGTGATTGGTTATACAGCGATAGATAACGATTATAATGTTGTTGACAAGACAGTAATTACTTTTCTACATTGAATCAAGACCCCATGATAACTATATTAACTACCATTTACTGTCAGTTTATATGCATTATCCCATTTAATACTTAAAACAATACTTTGGTAACACCTTAAGTATTTAATGAAGATACTCAAGCACAGAGTCAATAAATTACCATGTAGTTCAGTCTAGTAAAGATATTTTTCATGTCTGTGTAAGGAAGCTCATCCTTGAAGACCTGGAAGCATGGTAATACCATTTCTAGAAATCGAGACTTGGGTATTAAATATTTAGTTTAGAGATTGGCCTAAGAGCCCCTCAGCTGGAGCTCAATCAGTCCTTCACAACAACCCAAATGAGATAGCATTATTATATTCATTTTACATAAGAGGAGTCTGAAGCACAGAAACTTGCACACAGTCATCAGAGCCAGAATTCACACTCAAACTAATTGCTCCTAAATGTAGAAATTTTGTAAATATTTTTTTCATGGACTTGGATTAACAAATTAGTGGTCAAAATCCACACACTGGTGACACCAAATGGTGGAAAGGATGTGAAGCAACAGGAACTCTCATTCATTGCTGGAAGGAAAGCAAAATAGTACAGACACTTTGGAACACAGGCAGTTTCTTCTAAAACTAAACGTGTGAACAAGCAATTCCTCTCCTTGTATTTACCCAAAAAAGTTGAAAACTTATGTTCACACAAAAATCTGCACATGGATAGTTACAGCAGCTTTATTCATAACTGCCCAAACTTGGAAGCAACCAAGATGTCCTTCAACTATTGAATGGATAAATAAACTGTAGTGTATCCAGACCATGGAATATTATTCAGCACTAAGGATTTATCAAGCCGTGAAAAGACATGGAAAAAATTTAAACGCATATTACTAAGTAAAAGAAGACAATCTGTAAAGACTGCATGCTGTATGATTCTAGCTATAATACATTTTGGAAAAGGCAAAATTATGGAGATATGAAAAGATCAGTATTTACCAGGGGTTAGGGGAGGAAAGAAGGATGAATAGACAGAGCACAGATAATTTTTAGAATGGTGAAACTATATTGTATGATAAATGTCATTATAAATTTGTCCACACACAGAATTTACAACTCTGTTAGTGAATCCTAATGCAATCTATGGACTCTGGGTGATAAGGAATTGTCAAATGTAGTTTCATCAGTGTAACAAATGCACCACTCTGGTGTGGAATGTTAATAATGTGGGAGACTATTCATGCTGGGGGCAGGAGGTTTATAAGAAATCTCTGTATCTTCCTCTCAATTTTGCTGTGAACCTAAAACTGCTCTAAAACAATAGTCTATTAGTAAAAAAAAAAAAAAAATGTGTCTATGGCGATAACAAAACCAAACAAAGAAATCAGATGTAGCATCTATTGATTTAAGATAAAAAAAGAAATCAGTCTTTTTTGAACAGTTTTTTGGCATATATACATAGTACCTGTTCTATTTAGTGCTTATATTTTTCTTTTAAATTGATTATGTTTTATTTAGGGTCATTTTAACCAATACTATTGACTTTATGGACTACTTTTATTTTTTTTTTAAATACACTTTAAAACAAATACATAAAAACAAATATTTTAAAACAACATTTTTCAGAGATCATATTACATACTATATATCAGAAATACCTGTTCAGTACTTTAAGAATCATTGTGTTAATAGTTTTTCTACCATGACATTTTCCATGGATTTTAATATATTGTTTTTTCATTTCAATTCATGCACTGATGAACCCTAGTATATTCAAGAAACTGTGGGTTGTATAGATGACTAAATCTTAGAATATCACAACCATAAGAAACATTAGAGAATATCTAGCCAAGTCTTCCATTTTATAATGGGAAAGTGAGAATCAAGAAAAAAATCACCAGAGTTCCAAAAACAAGTGGTAGTGCCTGGCCTTGATTCCTACTCTGATGTTCCCTGAATCGTGTATTTGCTTACTAGGTAATGGTCACAGGTCCCTTTATACTCTGTGACCAGATAGGACACTGAACCGCTTATGGCATTTGATACCATCACACACTTAAGCCTATTTTCTGTATTCTGATAGTAGGAGACTCAGAAACCCTAAAATTGTGAGTCCAGGCTATGTGGTACCTCAGTGTTTATAAGATGGAAAATAGATTGCCAAGGACATGTAGCTTGTTGGTTCTCACATCAACTGTCATCTCTGTATTCTGATTTTCTGATCATTTAATAACCTTTTACTTCCAACTTATATCCCTATATTAAAAATAGCAAATATTTATTAAACCCTTACTTACCTAGGACCTAACACCATGCCAAGTGCTTTACATGAATTACCTCATGCAATCCTTAAACAGCCTATCATATAACTATTATTCTTGTTTCTCCAACGAAATAACAGAGGAGAGTGTGGCAAAATTGTATTGTGACAGAGTCCGTATTCTAAATGTCATCTCAATTTCTGTAAAATAATACCTGCCTGTATTAGAGCTGAAACAACACAGCAAACTATTTTTCATCTTTGTCAGATGCCACCCACCATGGTGCAGTATGACAGTCCAGTGTGTGGGGGGGGATCCTTGAATATTTCATTTTTAGCACTGCAAGATTAGTAATCACAATTGAAATACTCAGGTATATTTATGTTTGCTTTCGGTTGGTACCTCTGAACACTTTGGACACTAATTTGTTCATCTAAGTCCATGAAAAAAAATATTTGCAAAATTTCTCCATTGAGGAACAGTTTGCTTGAGTGTGACTTCTGGCTCTGCCTTTTCCTATCTTGGTGACTGTGTGCAAGTTCCTGTGCTTCAGATTCCTCTTACGTAAGAGGAATTTCTATCATGAATATAATAATAATGCTATCCAATTGGGTTGTTGTGAAGATATAGTAAGTGAATATATGTAAATTCCGTAAAACGATGTCTGACACATAGAAAACAATGTCTGACGTTAGCAAAAAGGGATTTTACGTAAAGCTTGGCAAGGCAGCTAATGATATTCTACAGACAGAACTTAAATCTAGGAGATATTTAAAGGAAAAAGATGTGGCAAAGGAAGTACAAGTTGTGTGTGTGCCTTGTGTGTTACCTCTGTGTGTTTGCGTATGTGTGTTAGATATGGTGGCTAGGAGGCCATTATTGTGTGTTTGGATGGAACTTGGTGGAAGTATAAAGAGACAAATACTGACTTACTCTAGAAACATTGTTTTCTATTGCTGCTTGAGCTGCTTCTTTAGATTGTGAATTTTCCAACACTGTTATGCCTTAAAGTAGGGATATGAGCATCATATACCACGAGGAAACAGCAGCTAATGTGAAGGAGGGAGGCTGATCTGGAGCACTGCTTGGATGGCCCATCAAAAGGGATGAGGTGTTAACTAATTGATTATTAAGCACTGTATAACCAGATAGTCTCATTTTTCAAGAGTTTCTAAAAATACAGTTTTCTATGTGCACTTAAAAAAAAAAAAGTTAAAGTAGGTGGGGTAAATAAACCTAAGCCACATCCAGTTTGTTTGCCATTTATTGGACACCTCTGCTTTAGAAGCAGTATGTTTAGGTATGTGATACTGAGCGCTGATCTTTTTTTCTCCACATACTCACTTTGACACTTTAGAAACAATCTTTTCACATACACCAGTTTTCACTGTGTTTCTTATGCCTGGAATGCTACTGCCTTCTTTTCTACCCAGCAAATCTCTCATATGTCACAGATCAGCTAAAATGCCGTCCCTTCTACGAAGTCTTTTCTTAATGTACTTCAGTAGTTATCCATAACTCTAAATAAAATCCAAACTCTTTAACTTGGCTCCCAAAGCTTTGCATGAACTGACAAACTGGTTGCTCTCACTCGCTTAATTATGCCAACCTTATTCCCATTTCAGTTGTTTGTTTTTATTTATTTTTTTTAATACTTGTAATTCTTATTGCTTGGAATACTCTTCCTTCATATCTGCATGTGCCTGAATCCTCTTTATCTCTCAGGAATCAATTTAAAAACCAATTTTAAATAATTCTTCTCTCAAAACTGTATCCCAGTTTTCTCCATTGTATGCCTCTATTTTGTTTTCTTTCTAAACTTATTAATAACTAAAAATATATTTTTTAATTCATTTTTGTCTCTTCAGTAAACCATAATATTCTTTAAAGTAGGGACCTTGTTTTTGTTTGCCTTATGGTTGGAATGGTATCTGGTATATCACAGGCATTGAATAGTTATTTGTATAGTTAATAAATTCGATAATTCATTCATTGAAATGTTTAAACAGGTGTATATCAAACTATATTTTAGTTAGTATACATTTGTCTCTCCAAATAGTGCCTGAAAGTGCCAAGCTTGGCTATTCACCTCTAGATTTCTAAGCATCCACACCACGTTAACAAATCTATATTTTCAAGCTACTTCACAACTTACCACACATAGAAAATTATAACATTTTCTGTGGTAAACTGTAGTAAACTGATAAAGCCAGAAACAACTAACCTAGAGGGCTCAACTAACCTATTCAGCTGTCCCAGTGACTGAAGGGACCAACTTCAAGTTTTGTCTCACTTGTTACTTATTTCCGGCCTCAGCATATAAACTGAGAAGTACTAAAATGGACTCTGTGTGTCCCTTGGGCAAAACATCTCCCCAACTACCGTATACTAAAGAACGCTAATTTATGTCAGATAATGTATATTTATTTCTTTGAATCCAACTTTATTATACTTGAGTTAATCTACATAAATTCAGAAGAACTGAGTACTGATTGGAAATTTCTGGATTTGATAAGTATGGTAATAATCTTTCCCTGTGTTTTTATTCAAATTGTATCATTTCATACTAAGGTAGTATAACACTTAGTCTAACTAAATCAAACATAGGTGCCTTCATTATTACCTGGAAAAAAAAAATCAGTGTAGAAATTCTGCCAAGATCACTTTATTGAAACTTCTTTCTTTTATGCATAATAACTGGTGGGAGGTACATTGCAATAGAGACTGGATAACAGGGAATAAATCCTTCTGATGCGAAAGCATACCAAAGGTGCTTCCAGTCTTGCAACATCAGAGGAATCAACATTTCCCATCATGTTTGAAACCAAGCTTTCCACTTCTTTCCCTGAAAGAAAAGAGATAGTGTTTAGAAATGAAATTAAATGGAATGAATTAATCCCAAGTTGGTTGACCTGGAAATGGTACTTACACTTCCTAGGTCTTAGTTTGGGGATAGTAATATTACCTTATTTTAAATAGGAATGATCTGTAAAATGTACAGCACAGTAAAGTCTTAATAAATAATTTGTCTGACTCATACTCCATTGACCCAAACTAAAGGTGCTGTCCCAATAGCTGCTTCCGTGTGCTTACATAGCTGCTTTGCAGAATTCACAGCGATTTTCATAAGTTCGCCCATCAGTGCCACACACTGGTTTGTGGATCTTTGGACAGGGTTTTCCATCCGTAGCTGGTTTTTCATAGTCACTGCAAAAAGCCTGTATTTAAATGAAGTGTTTTTATTTCATGAATAATGGCATTGACATCATTTGCTCTCTTAAGGAATGAAATATATATATATATATACACACACACACACACATATATATATACTAAACTTATACACTTAGAATTTTTTAAAAAGCTCATATTATATTATTACAGTGAAAATAGATATTGAAAACAAAAAGAAGCAAAAATCTCCTGCATTCTTAGCACCTAGAGATACCTCCTTTGTTAGCACTTTGTTATTTTTCCCTCCATCTCTACGCATTCTATTTCCATATGTATAATTTAAAAAATAGAACCACACTGTACATATGTTCCATTTATTCTTTATCACTTACCTTTTCTGCACCACTATGCACATTCTAAAAAGTATGATTTTGTGGTATAATAGTCCATAAAGATGTGACATTTTATTTTACTAATCCACTATTTTATGTTTTTTTTTTTCTTCTTTTTTCCCCCCCACATTCTTGCACTGGGATTATTTCTTTACATATAAATACTTGTATATATTCTGATTATGTTTTAGTTTATGTTCTTATGAAAATAATTGCTATTTCAAAGGGTATAACTTTTGAAGGATTTCAATACTTATTGCCAAATTGCTTTATCGTTAAGTGCTTATCTAAATGGAAATTCTTTATCACTTTCTAATAATTCCTGGAGAAATTTGTCTATACCTCTCCTGTGTGTAAGCTATCACTCCTCAATGTGGCTAGAAACATTTTGAGATAAGTCATATCGGATTCGCCTTTTTAATTTAGTCAGTCTCCAAAAGGGATGAAAAGCACTGAGAATCAACTTCTGGCTTGTATCAAAACACACTGAGAATGGGGATTTAAATGGGATATTTAGTGCTGTCAATTGACAAGACATTTTCAAGAAAAACCCAAAACTTGGTATGGTATAGTTTAAGCAATAATTGAATTTGTTTATTTTTTCCAAATAGTTTCTTTAGCAAAACAACTTTTGATTCAAAAAGTTTACATTTGGTGGAATAGAGGAGATTTGTTTCACTACAAGTCTATAAAAAAAAGATCCCTTATTTCCACTCTGATTTAGCTTGATTTAATTTCCAAAAATGTGTCTTCTCACTTTTTCTTACTTAGTTAACTTTTAAATTTCCTTTTGTATGAGTTCATAAAGAAATAAACATTAATTGGGTACTTACTTTGTGCCAGTAACTTGAATTTCCAAGGCAGTATAATCAAATTTCTAATTAAAATCTTACAATTGAACTTTTCCTCAAAAAAGTAGCTTTTGCCTCAAAAAGAGTTGAGGAGATTAAGGAGACAAAACAGCTAAATATGGTCTTAATTTAGATCCTATACCAGAAAAATGACATTTTGGGGGCAATTGGTAAAACTTGAAAAATTAATCTATCAATATTAATTTTCTGATTTTGATGCTGTACTAAGTTTACATAAAATGTTAACAGTTGGGAAAGTTAAGTAAAATGTATACACTATTTCTTTGGACTATTTTTACAACTTCATTATTTTAAAATGAAAAGGTTAAAAAAAAGATTTTAAAAATAAAATACAGGAAATCAATTTAGATCACTCCATCAAAGTATCTTAAAGTAATTTTTTAGGTAAGATGTATAGATAAAAAAGGGCACATCTCAAAATTTTTGTAGTAGGCTAATTTTCAGAAAGTGAAAATAATACTGTATTTTATATCTGATACTTTTCTTGTATATTCTCTAACATTTGCTGAATCTTTCTTTCATTCATAAACCCATCTATTAATCCACCCATTCATTCAACCATCCACCCCTTGGATGATGTATTTATTGAGTTAGTTCCTTAATTCCCAGTTCAATTCATAGATCTAATATGTACATGGGGAGAGAGGAAATGTGCATTTTACTAAGCTTTTGTCCTGGCTTTTATGCATATGGTATTCAAATCTAGAGTGACAGATCTAGTGTGACCATATGTTCTAGGTTGCCCGGGATAGTCCTAGTTTATAATTTTCTTATTCTTTTTTTTTCTTTTTTATTATACATACATGTGGGGTGCAAAATTGATTTTCAAGAACTGTGTAGAATGTGTGGTGATTAGATCAGTATAGTTAGTTTATTCATCATTACAATACTCAACCGTTCTTTTTTGTCCATTGACCAATTCCTCATTAACCCCCCCTCCCCCTCCTTCTCCGCCCCTTTTCCACCTCTAGTTTTCTAAAAGGTCAACATATTACTGTGATTGTTGTTTCTTTCTTTCTTTGCCTGGAGAAAATTATCCTAAGTGAAGCAACCCAGGTACAGAAAAAGAAATACCACATGGTCTCACTCATAATTGGGATCTGAATCCATAAATAAGCAAATGAACAATATAATTATCTTCTTGTAACTATTATTAAGTACCATTTTCATTCTCAAAATTATTTTGATTTCGAAAATAATTGATATTCTCCTCACTTCTATAAGCACTGTACTGTTGGAGAGGCTTTGAGTGAATATAAACTCCTTATAAGGAAATGTGACATCTGGCTATTTTAAAAAAATGTGAGGTAATTTTCAAGTCTTTTTCCACTGTTTAAGAAAATGCATCTGCACCACTGATGACACTTTGTCTAGAACAGCATGTCATGCTATCATTCTACCTTCTCACCAGACCAGCCAAAGGAGCTCAGACGATCTTAATGGAACTTCCCAGCTTAAGATCACCATTGTTGTAAGATTTGTTGTCATGAGGAAGAAGCACATACCTGAAAGCCTCCTTGGCTCACAGCCTCTGCAAAGAGAGAACAGGCACTGATAAATCACAACAGCTCAGAATTCAAAGTCAAAATTAACCTTAGAGATCTCCCATTACAGCTGCCTTACTTTATGAATGAAGACCTGAGGCCCAGAGAAGGGTAAAAAACTGCACTGGGACACACAGCCTATTAATGGTACAACTGAGTGAGAGATCAGGCTACAAATGATCAGTACAAAGCTGTTTTCACCATGTTTGCTATTTATGTGGCTTTTATCTAAATGTTTGCCTTAAAACTAGGCTATACCTGAAGAAACGAAAGCAAACTCTAGATCTATTCTTTGTCAAAGAGGTATATATTAACTAAAAAGAAGTTGAAAATTCCAAAATCTAGAAGCCATTTGATTAAAGGATAACCAAGACAACTGCTGAACAAGTTACTAATATAACAAAATAAAAAATAATTTTGAGAGCATTGAAAAAAATCGTATGATTTACCACCATTCCCACTAACACTAACAATTTCTACCTACTGCTGGAGAATTCCTGTATTTTAAGCACTGTATTAAATTTTACATAAATTAAGTCATACTAATAACCCTATTTTCAAAGATAAGAAAACTGAGCTCCCGGGCAAGTAATTTGCCTAAGAATATGCACCTTGTAAATGGCACAGCAGGAATCAAACCTAGGTCTTTTAGATTCTTAAGCCAATGTACTGAAGCATAAGTTTTATTGAAAGAAGGCTTAGGGCATTTAAGTTTCACATATGCCATTTACATGTGATGAAACAGTAGCAAGAGAAAGGAAGTGACTTGTTCAACATTAAAGAAAGAGATAGCAGCAGAATGAAGATTACAAGCCAAATCTTAGAATCCCAGTCCTGGGCTCTTTTACTACATTACATAATCGTCATCTCTCTCTCTCTCTCTCTCTCTCTCTCTCTCTCTCTCTCTCTCTCTCTCTCTCTCTCTCTCTCTCTCACACACACACACACACACACACATCTGTCTCTCTCTGTCTCTCTCATCTATCTATCTACCTACCTATCTAGTCATCTCTTTGCTTACCTACAGGGTAAGAATGATTCAGCTTTTAATAAAACGGGAGAATCTCAGGAAAATTCTGACAGTTGAAACTCTTTAGATAAGAATTGCTTGAAGGTGACTTTAGATGAGAGTTTCTAATTTCAGTATAAATTTCTTCCTTGAAAAATGAAGCTTATTTGTAACCTTATGCTGTTCATTGTGGTCTACTGAGGGGAACACAATTGGCCTAGAACTCCTAGGACAGCCACTTGGGGGCCCCATGACCTAGGAATGGCCATCTCATTTTATGAGATATAACTGTTTTAGGAATTGGCTAAAACTATCTCTTACATAGTATTACAGTGAATGTTAATGCAGGTAATTTAATTTTAAATAACAGTTCCTTCTAAACTTGGAGTGTGATGGGTAGTCACCATCATTAACCATCCTTATCATAATCATCATCATAAACAAAAATATCACATCACGACTGCTGACATTGACCAGCCTGGTTCAGAGTTCCATTTCATATGCTTGTAAATATATATAGATACAGATATAGATAGGCATATAGATATAACTCACCTGCAAAGAGAAACAAACAGGCCACACTGACTAAAAGCAGAAGGGTGCGTGATGGCTTCATGATCAATGAGGTCTGCAAGGTCTGATGGAAGTATGTTAATAGAGATCGCCACTGTGGATGCTCTACAGGCTGTATTTATAAGTAGATCCATATGCACAAATCTAAGCACTATACATTTGCCAGTTAGCTACATTCTCCACCCTGATTATGTAATCTATTTCCCTGGAGAGTAGAGACATTAGAAACCAAAGCAGCTTATTTCAAGCTTTTTTCAAACAGTCGGGAACAATGGTCAAAAATGGTGTTTAGGAGGAATGAAATGTATTACAAGTAACACACCCAGAATTTCCCCTGTTTAGCACATGGTGATAATTGCAATCAAGTCATTATCTTCCAATTTGCATATTTTGGACTTGCTTCCAGTAGAGCCTTAGGGCCAGAAAGCTTCTGTATGGCAGTAAACTGTAGGACAGTCTGCACAATTTGTGCAAAATATTAATAAGATTTGGTGTCACAACTACCAGGGAAATTAAAATGCTGATGCTAGGAACTTTGAGGTCAGGGAATTTATTAGACAGAGTCAAAAGCACACCCCAAATAGTCATTGAATTAAAAACTCTCGACATTCAAAGTGAAAATGAATTATGGTGCTATTTTCTTCAACCCCTTGCTTTCATGTAGGCTACTTATGTACAATGGTTTCTATTTAACATTTTTATTTTAAGAAGTATTTCACAGTGGATTTTGGTTATTGTTCATATACTGTTCACACTTGCCTTCTTTCTCTTTCTCAAATATTCTTTTATTATTCATCCTTTACCTTAGGCTCTTGCTATTTTCTCTGCCTGGAAAACTCCTGGCCCAGAAACTTCAATGGCTGGTTTTTTTCTTTCCAGAAATATTGATTTATGTATTACCTGCTCAGTAAAGTTTTCCCTGATCATTCAAAATACCCCCATTTCAAATCAGATCAATGTGTTTTATTGCGTTTGGAATGCTGTTCGATATTTAAAATTATCTTTTTTATTTAATTATTTACTTGTATATTTTCCCGCCATCAAATAAACACTTAAATATACATAAATGCAGGCCCAGACACACTATGATATAAGCTCATGGATCTTTTTCTCTGCTGTGTCTCTATGCACAGAACAATGTCTTGCATGTAGAAGCATGCAAACACCATTTGATTTTACAATTGTGAACCAATAAAAATTCCTTTCTTCCTTTGAAAATAATAATTGAGCACCAATTATTGCCAGTAATACTAGATGCCGAAACATAGAGACAACAAAGACACATTCACAGAGCTTACATTCTTAGTTCTTTTCTGAAACACTTGCTGGAGGGAAACTACTGGCTACAGAAACTTTATTGTATTCTGGGGATTTAAAGATGAGTAAGAAAAGCTCACAGGCAGCAAGAGAAGAAAACAATTTAATTACAGCTATCCACAACTAAGTAGGGGAACATTAAGAGAGCACATTCACTTGGAAATAGGGTGCAAGGATGGCAGAGAAGAGGTGGTCATGACAAGGCTTCACAGAGGACCTGGTGCTTGGGTGATTAGAAGGTCTTGAGGCACATAAAGAAATAACCAACATTCCAAGAATAAGCAATACAATGAGAAAAATAAGAACTAAGGTATATTTTCAGAAATGAGAGTAATGCTCAGACTCAAATGCAGAGATGAATGTTAAGGTAAAAGGTTTTTTAAGCTAAGGATTTTCATGTTTCTCATACTTGGGTCTATTAAAATCCTTGCATCTATAGATTTATAGTTTTTATCAAATTCCGAAAATTTCTAACTGTTATTTCTTCAAATATTTTTTCAGCTTTTCGCCACTCTTCTTCCAATCTTCATGATGTTATCCTACAACTTACTGATGCTGTCTTCATTATTTTTTTTTTTTCAGGATTTTTTCATGTTTTATCTTTGTTTATTTCTAATGCCATGTCTTCATGTTGACTAGTTTTTTCTTCTGCACCATGGTACATTTTTCCTCTCGAACGTTGTGTTCTTTCATCTTTAGAAATACACTGTTTTATATATCTTCCTGTATCTACTTAACATGCTCTACCTTTCCTCCACTTTCTTGAACATATAGGAGAACTGATTTAATGCCCTCATCATCAATTAAATCATTTACATCATTTCTGGGTTCATTGACATGACTGATATTTTTCCCCACCATGAATTATATTTTTTTACTTCTTTAGATACAAGACATTGTAAATTTCATTTCACTGGATGCTGAATATTTTTGTATTTCTGTAAATGTTTGTCATCCTGTCCTCAGGGTACAGTTAAATTAGAATCAATTTGTGTGTGTGTGTGTGTGTGTGTGTGTGTGTGTGTGTGTGTGTGACTTTCTTTAAAGTTTTGTTAGATGGGACCAAAGTAGCCTTTAGTCTAGAGCCAATTTTACCTGACTTCAGAGGCAATGCCCTTCAGAAAACTCTCCTAGATCCTCATGTATTATAAAGTTTTCCACTCTGCTGGTGGAACCAATAAATTATAATCCTGTGTGGGCTTCAAGGATTATTCTCCAAGTGCTTTATTTGGGTAGTTCTTTTCATGTAGTTTCCTAACACACACATAGTGATCGACATTCAGCTGAAGACTAGAGCAGGTCCCTCCGCAAAGCTCCCGATCTCTCTTACTCAGCACTGTGAACAACTTGCCTTGTCCTCACCTTATGGAGACTATAGGCTTTTGACTTGGGTTTCCCCTACCTGTGCTTTCATCTGGAAACTCTTCAGGAAGTAAACTGGTGCTATCTGAGGGCTCACCTCTTTTCTTCTTTCTCTCAGGGATCAGTGTCCTGTGATTCATGTCTAATGTGTGTGTGAAAAACATTGTTGCATATATTTTGTCTAGTTTATTAGGTGGAAGGATAAATCCAATCCCTCTTACTGCATCTTGGCTAAAACTCTAAGTGTGATTTTATGCACACACACACACACACACACACACACACATATATGTGTGTGTGTGTGTGTATATATATATAACATATATATATACACACATATATATATGCACACACACATGAGTAACATGATTTAAAATAATTATAAAAATCACTGCTTCTACTTTTTGAAAAATGGGTTGAAAGGGGTAAGGATTATGGGGCACTGGAGTGTATTTTAAAAATCATTGTCTAAGTATGCTGTAATAGCTGAGAGTTTGCAACCTCAATATTTAAGACATTAAATATTCATTCCCACAACTCATCCTCTCTAACTTACAGCATCTCATACCAGTATCATCAGTACTTCAGTCTTATCTTTTATAATTTCATGCTGCCTCAAAAACTCTTCTGCCCTTTACACAAAGCAATTCTTTCAATATTTATAGACCTGATTTATTCAAGGTAGGGAATTAGGTGCTGGTGCATCGTTTTACAATACCTTACAGTTGGTCAGGGATGTCACTTCATTGGTTTTCTGGGACTAAGACTAGTACAGAAATGGTTAAATTAAAGACAAAGTTAAATCTGCCTTTATGCAAGAGAAAGAAATACAGGTTTTAGCATGAGTAGACCTGGGTTCTCATATTAGCCAGCTATGTATGACTTCCACTTAGTTTTGAAAAATCAAATCACAATGTAGTCATGATCGTATTTACTCATAAACTTCCTGCTTTCTAAAAAAGGATTTGAAGCATTTCACTCTTAAATGCATATACACATATGGTTTTGAAAACAGACCTTGTAAAAAGTTATGGTAAAAGCCGAGGAAAGAAATATGTAATTATAAGGACCCTTGACTACCATCATTAGACATTAAGTTTGGAGCAAAACTTTCTGGAAGCCCAGGCAAAAAGAGAAAATCAGGGCGTTAAACAAATTTGGATTGTCTGAAAGAGCAAAGATATAGCAAATATCCTGGTAGTACATTCTTAATATTTTTAAGTAGTGAGATATGTCAAATACGTAACAAAATACAGAAAGCAATAAACAGACACACACGTGCTCATCACTAACATTTAATAGAAGTGAATATTCTTCTAAATATTTGTATTATGCTTTTATATAAATAAATCATTTTTTTTAATTCTGAAAGAAACACGGGACATAAAAATGTTAGAAGTTATTACTTTTTGAATAACACCCCAAAAGCACAGGCAACAAAAGAAAAAAATAAACAAATGGGATTATATCAAACTAAAAACATCTGCACAGCAAAGGAAACAAGCAAGAGATTGAAAAGACATCCTACAGAATGGGAGAAAATATTTGCAAAATATGCATCTGACAAGGGATTAATTTCCAGAATATACAAAGAGCTCCAACAACTTTACAGCAAAAAAAACCCCAAATAACCCAGTTAAAAAATGGGCAAAGGACCTGAATAAACATTTCTCAAAGGAAGACATACAAATGGCCAACAGGTATATGAAAAAATGCTAAATGTCACTAATCATCAGGGAAATGCAAATCAAAACCACTTTGAGATATCACCTCACCCCAATCAGACTGGCTATTGTAAAAAAGAGAATAACAAATGCTGGCAAAGACGTGGAGAGAGAGGAACCCTCCTGCACTGCTGGTGGGACTGTAAATTAGTACAGCCATTATGGAGAACAGTATGGAGGTTCCTTAAACAACTACAGATGGAACTTTCATATGATCCAGCAATCCCACTCCTGGGGATATATGCAGAGGATTGGAAAACATCAGTTTGAAAGGGATACCTGCACTGCCATTGTCTGGGGCCAAAGAGCCGGGTCATAGCCTGCCCAGGGTCATGAAGCCCTGCCAATAGCCCTCTGACACTAAAGATATAAATGCTGTGACCTTTCCGCCCTTTTCTCCTTACTGCTTGCACAGCCCTAGGCGTAGATCACCGCTGCTTTGCTTTAGATAGCTGACAAATGTTCCATTTCCTGGAAAGACTTGCCCTGTGATTTTTTCCAGAAAACTTCTGCATACTTCCTTATCTGCTGATTCCCTCCTGCTGTCTACATAAGCTGTGACCTTCTGGCTAATAAACGAGACTTGATCAGAATACTGTCTTGTCTCCATTTCTCGCGTCTCTTGTCCCATCCAATTCCCACTCCCCCCTCCAGGGTCTGCGTTGAATATCCCGCGGGTCGGGACAGCCATGTTTACTGCAGCTCCATTTATAATAGCTAGGCAATGGAACCAACCTAAATGTCCATGGATGGATGACTGGATAAGGAAATTGTGGTACATAGACACAATGGAATACTACTCAGCCATAAAAAAAGAATGAAATTCTACCATTTGCAACAACATGGATGAGCCTGGAGAAAATTATCCTAAGTGAAACAACCCAGGTACAGAAAGAGACATACTGCATGCTCTCACTCACACCTGGGAGCTGAATCCATAAATAAACAAATGAACAATATAGAGAGATGGAGAGAAAGAAAGAAACAAACAGCAATCACAGCAATACTTTGAACTTCTAGAAAACTAGAGGTGGAAAAGGCGAGGGGGGGAATTGTTCAAGGGACACAGAGAATGATTGCATATTGTAATGATGAATAAGGTAACTATACTGAACTAACCACCACACATTCTACACAATTATTGAAAGTCAATGTTGTACCCCACATGTATGTATAATAAAAAAATAAAAAATAAAAAAAGAAGTTATTAGATAGCACAATACAAAAGGGGAAGAACAGGCTGAGGATTGATACTAACCTACATCAAGAATTGCTATAAAGTTACAGTAGTTAAGACAGTATGATGATGACAAAATAATAGACAAGTAGATTAACGGAACAGAATAGAGATACCAGAACAAACTCACATATTTATAATCAACTGGTCTCTGACAGAGGAGCAAAGGCAATTCAATGGGGAAAGTATAGTCTTTTCATCAAATGGTACTGGAGTGACTGGACATTCACAGGCAAAGAAATAAAAAAGAATCTATTCACAGACCTTATACCCTTCACAAAAATTAACTTGAAATAGATCGTAGACCTAAATGTAAAGTGCAAAACTATAAAATTCCTAGAGGATAGCATAAGATTAAATGTAGATAACCTTGGTTTTGGTGATGATTTTGTCAGATACAACATCAAGGCATAATTTATAAAAAAAAAAAATTATAAGTTGGACTTCATTAAAATTTAAAACATCTGCTGTACAAAAGAGAACTGTCAAGAGAATGAAAATACAAGGCAAGAGTGAAAGAAAATATTTATCAAAGACACATATGATAAAGAAGTTATGCAAAATATACAAAGAAATCTTAAAACTTAACTATAAATAAACAAACGACCTGATTTAAAGATGGACAAAAGATCTGAACTCTCAACTCATGAAGACAGAAAATAAATATATGAAAAGATGTTCAACATCGTTTATCATTCGAGAAACGCAAATTTAAGTAACAATGAGGTATCACAACACACTTACTACAATTGCTAAAACCCAAAGCACTGACAACACCAAATGCGGGCAAGGATGTGAAATAGTCACATGAGGGAACCTTCAAGGAAGAAGTCAATCCAAAAAGGGGGCATACTGTACAATTCTGATTATAGGATCTTGTGGAAATGGCAAAACTATAGAGAGAGTGAAAAGATCCGGGGTTGCCAGAAGTTATGGGGAAAGAGGGAGGAATGAATAGGGGGAGCACAGAGGACTTTTAGAGCAGTGAAACCATTTTGTATGATACTAAAAATGTGGATGCATGTTTAAACATTTGTCAAAACTCAGAAAATGTGCCACACAAAAAGTGAACTCCATTGTACACTATGGACTTTGGTTGACAATGTGTCAATGTTGAGTCATCTACTGTACCAGATGTACTGCAATGGTGTGGGAAGTTGATGGTGGAGGAAGCTGAGTATGTGTTGGGAGAAGGGCTCATGTAGGAACTCTGTGTTTCTCATTCTATTTTTGCTGTGGACTTAAAAGCGCCTTAAAAATAAATTTATTAATTTTAAAAAAAAGATAAACATGACAGATACATAAAAACAAAACAAAAATATGTTAGAAGATATTAGAACTTATTTTTTAAATTTTAACTTCTCAATATACATTGTAGTTGATTTCTGTGTTCCTTTAGCCATTCCCGTTTCCCCCCTTCCCATCCCCTCCCCACCCACTGCATCACATCTGTTCACTTGTCTTGACAAGTTCAAGGAATTGCTGTGATTGTTGTGCCTTCTGCCCGCCACCGCTCTTTATTTGTTTGTATATTTATTTATTTATTTATTTTTAGCTCCCACAAATAACAGAGAACATGTGGTATTTTCACTTTCTGTGCCTGACTTGTTTCATTTAATATAATTTTTAAACTCATTTTTAATCAAGCAATTGAGTGCATTTTAGGGCAGTTTTCCCAGAACTGGAAGATATTTCCTTCATAACTGTTATCATTGGAAGCATATTTCCTTATAGCATAGATAGCACTTTGAAGTATGTGTAGAGATTTCATGCACGTTTTATTTATTCATTTCTTTCTAAAACTGTACCTGTGAAATCTTATTATAATTGTCCATGTGACACTTTTGAGCCTCAGCAAATTATGATTTACTTTATAACTCCTAACAGAATTTAAATCAAAGGTGTCTATCTAACGACAAATCCAATTCTTTCAAGTGACTCAGCACCCCTGGAGAAAATAGACTGACAGGCTGTCCATAGCGCAGATTTTCTGAGTGGCCAGAGTGATTTCTCATGCAGATTGGGTGAGCGTGAGGACAAAGGCTGCTAAGACCCAACCCCTTTTAGATAATAACATTTGAGCTAAAGGAGCAAAAAGGGAAATCTGTGAAAAAGAATGATTATTCTCTTTTGCCACCTTTTTACTTTATGTGGACTACTAGACTACACATTTCTATGTCTCAATGTGTTTCTGCGTGTCATATTTTCCCAACAGCATGTATGATAATTTCCTACAAACTAGGTATGTATGTTGCTTATAAGCAGGTAGAAGTAAGTCTTTTCCCAGATTCTAGGATTTTTGGAACAAAAAGCTAGTGTCCTTAGAGGGGCGGGAAGGAATTTTTACATGGTGATGTGTTCATGAGATTCTGCTGGTTTCATTTATATAAAAGAGTAGGAGGCTCTCAGTAAGTACCAGAAATTAAACTATAATTAGTTATGATGCCTATAGGAGGGACTAGATGCTTTGTTACTCAGTGAGAAAGTATTTAATGGAAATTGCTTAAGTCTATAAATCTTTTTAAAGTATTGCACATCCAACAAGATTATTGCCACAAAACGAGCTAAATTTTATTGGATGAGCAAAGAGTTCTCTGTGTAATGAGAATTTAAGGACCATGTTTATTAAATCAAACTATTTACATAGAAAAATAAAATAATTCAGGCAATTGCCACTGTTGCTCTTACCTCCGATTTTTGTGATTACCATGACCACTTCCCTAACTCAGCAGATGACCTCACATAACTTTTTAGCAGCAAAGTTGAGAGTTAATTTCCTCTACTTCTCACTACTAGTTTTTCTGCATCCACCCTTTCATGCTCATTCCATTCCTGAACATCAATCTATCCCTGATTTTTATATATTTTGTATTCACACCTCATCTTTTCAAATATTTTTAGATAAAAATTTCACCTTAGTTGCATTATTTTATTTTTCCATAATTTATTTGTCAAATTATCTTTCCAGAAATGTTTTAAATTATATGTGCTGCGTAAACTTCTAGTGGTAATGGCTGACTTTCTAAAGCAGTGGTTACAAGCTGGAGGTACATAAGCTGTACTCAGTCTGCAGTTTTTCTGTTCTGTCTTTGCTGCTATAATTTTTGTTTTGATGGGGCATTTAGTTTACTGGTTGCCACATTTCTCACCATTTCCAATATCCTATCACCAGATGCTTTACACCAGTCTCGATTCTGTAGACATTAGATTTTTTTTTTAGACTTCACTATACATTACATTATGTACAGCAAGTCTCCAACAAAATTCCAATGTAAACTTGATATTAAATTATATTTAAGTTATTGATCCTATATGCATTTATTAGCACGAAGTATCTATCATTCATTGCCCTATACAGTGGGCATACATCAGTAAATAAAAAGACTGACAAGGCTCATACTCTTACTGTAATCCTGTCTGAAAGAAAAAAAGCAGAAAGTTAAAGGTAAAAGTTATTAGTTCTACGGTAAAAATAAAACTAATCATAAAATATATGTTACTAGATTATTATTCATACTAAAATCGATACGTTACAAAGGAAGAAAGAACTTAAATCAGTTATCATACTCAATGGTGAAAAACTGAAAGCTTTTCCCCTAAAATCAGGAACAAGACAAAGATGCCTACTTATGACTGGCCAGTTAGTTCAGTTGGTTAGAGTGCAGCCTAACCAAGGTCATGGGTTCAGATCCCTGTACTGGCCAGCTGCCAAAAAAAAAAAAAAAAGAAAGAAAGAAAACAGGATGCCTACTTTCACTACTTCTATTCAACATAATTGGAAGTTCTAGCCAGAACAATTGCATAAGAAAAATAAATAAAATATATCCAAATTGGAAAGGAATAAATAAAATGATTTCTGTTTGCATGACCTAATCTTATGTGTAAAACCCTAAAGATTCCACAAAAAAACTTTTACATCTAGTGAAAGAATCAGACAAAGTTGTAGGATCCATAACACAAAAATCAGTTGTGTTTTTGTACATTAACAACAAGCAATTCAAAAAGGAAATTAAGAAAACAAGTTAATCTACAATAGCAGCAGAAAGATTAAAATACTAAGAATAAATCTGATCAAGGAGGTGAAAGCTATCTACATTAAAAACTGCAAATCAGTGCTGATGGAAACCAGAAAAGACATAAATACATGGAAAAAGACCCTCCATTCATGGATCGGAAGACCTAACATTGTCAAGCCTACAATGCTACCCAAAGTCATCAACAGTGATTCCCAGCAGGTACACAAGTATGCTTTTGTATTTGCATTCTTTTAGTACACATATATTATTTACTCTAAAGATTAACTGTAGTGAGCTAAATAGGGTCATGCAAGGGTTCCCTTTTCTTATTAGGTCTAAATCTTTTCAAACTTAAAGCGGGAAAGATCAGTTCTGCCTGTCTTTCCTTTAACTCAAACTGTAAAATTGAAATGAACCAACATTTTGAAAAGTCACAGATGCCATCTCTGGAAGAAAAAAGAAAGTCAGAGAAAAACAAAGAAAGCAGTTCATAAGATTCCTACAGCAGAATTAGTCAGCCCATTTGAACTCAGGCCTTCTCATGTTAAAACTGTGGCCCTATCACAAAGTCAACATAATAATTCACATAGTAAGGTACGTGTCACCCTCTGTACATATTTATTTGCTTAAGCCTTTGTTGAATTATGAATACTTCTATTTCTGATATCCTCAAATATTTAGAACTACTTTCTCCAATTCAACATTTACATCAGAGTCACTTAAATTATTATGAGTATGTGATATATAGTTTAGGAATATGAGACTCATGTTAACTATCCTGAGTTTAAATTCAGTCTCTGCAACTCACCAACTATGTGATCATGGACAAACTATTCAAATCTCTGTACTTCAGGCTCCTGTTTCATAAAAGTGGTGCTACAACTTCATAGTTATTGCTAAATATAAATGTAATATGTGTGCCATACTCAGTAAATCGGTCAGTTGACATTAATGAGACTTTAGTCTTTGTATTCGTTACTATTTTCTCTGGCTTTTTCTTCATGCTGTAACCCTTTTTACTTTAGTGTGTGTCTGTAAGTGTGTGTCTGTAAGTGTGTGTGTGTGTGTGTGTGTGTGTGTGTGTGTATATTTCACTTCAAGAAACCTACACATTGTCATAGACAGACAGTTCCCCAGGAACTCCCTTAACACAAGCTTAATCATTGACATATCTCATCATTTTTGTCATGAATTTACCTTCAAAAAACCAGTAAGAGAAGAAGGGCTGAGAAAGACATGACTTGGTGACAATTAGAGTGAGGTAATAAAAATGCCTAAGGATGGCTAATGGTTACAAGTTTGTTAAGATCCGCTTTTAACAACATTCCCATTGTCATCTGAAGGTATAATGATAGAAATGGGTGCTTGGATCAAATAAACTATCTTTTTATGCTTTGAAGCAAGGAGTACAAACTGTACTTGAAACAGTGTGTTCTGTCCTGGACATCACAATAATGAGGGGCATAAACAGAATTGTGAATATTTTATCCTGTTGGCAGAGTCTGCGTGTTTTTTTCATTTTTAAAAACATTTTTATGCAAATTTTCAAACATATAGCAATGTTAAAAAATTTTTACAGAGGACATTTATAAACCTAGATTGTCCCATTAATATTTACAATACTGTTTTTTGAAAATTTATTTGTATGGTATATATTTAAGTTGTACAACATGTTTTGATAAATACATACATAGTAAAATAATTACTACAGTTAAACAAATTTACATATTCATCACCTTCCATAGTTACCTTTGTATGTGTGTGTTTATTAAAAGCACTTAAAATCTATTCTCAGCAAATTTTTGGTATATGATACAAAATTATTAACTATAGTTCTCATGCTATACATTAGATTTCTAGATTTATTTATGCTACCTAAATGCAAATTTGTACCTTTTACCTACTTCACCCCATTTCCTCCTATCCTTGATCCTGGTAACCACCATTCTACTCTCTGTTTATATTTATTTTATTTTTTAAAAAAAGATTCCACATATATTATCACATATTTATTCATTTATCTATCCATTAATTCATCTTGGATTCAATTTAAAGTAAATTGCAGACATCAGTACCCTTCTCTAAAACTTCCCTGTGCATGTCATCGTTAAGACTTCACTAAATGCTTATTGTCTATATTTGATGTAAAATTTGTAAACCATGATATGCAAAAATCTTTAATGTGTATTCACTGTATTTTGACAAATGTATAAATCTCTGTAATCCAAATCTCTATGTTTTGATTATTCATATTTTTATATGTGACTTGCTTCTTCTTTCTAAGAAATGTAAGACTTCTGGTTCTCTGTGATTTGTTTTTATATGTTTTCCTTTCATCCTCGAAGAATAGCTCAGAACTAGACAAGAGAGGGTATTCTGACAATTTTCAGATATGGCTCCTGAAGTAAGCATTGAAATAAACGGTAGAATTAAGATGTAGATACGAGGAAGAGATTCGTATGAGGGATGAAGCGGAAGGCAGTGCAGCAGAAGAGGGCGTAAGAGGCGCTCCAGGCAGGACAGGGCAGAGTGAAAATGAACCTCTTGTGTGGAAGACAGTGGACAGGAATCTGGCTGGGCTGGAGCAGAGGGTCCAACAGGAGAGGGAAGGAATTACTTTCAAAGATGCCCAGTGATTCGGTTACCAAAATAGTTGAAATGCAGATTTCCAAAAGTGGTAAATAGAAAAAGTGGACACATCTGTATCTATCTATGTATATATTTTTTTGTTTCTCTCTCTGTCTAGCTATCTATCTGTATCCATCTAGATATCTATCCATTTATATCTCTTTACTGATAGACAGTGAATAAGACAGAAACAAAAATATCCTGATCAGTGAAGACAGTGTAATACTGAAACAGATGACAGCGTAATAATAAAAGCTACTGATTTTTTAGCTCTTGTTACATACCAGAGTCTGTTTAAATACTTTACATGCATCATTTTCTTAATCTTCACCATAAAAAGAGGAGGTAGATACTATTATCCCTATTTTTCAGATGAAGGAATAATGATACAATGAAGTCAAAATGACTTGTCCAAAGTTACATAGCTAATGACAGAGCCCTGATTCACATTCTGGTCCATGTAACTTGGTGACCCACTCTCTTATTATTGCTGTATCCAAATTATATATTATGTGATCATTTTTATCCTTCAAGGGGAGTAATCTTTAAGTATGGAACAGCATGCTTATCTATTTTCCCAAGCATAACCTATTCCACCCTCTGGCTACTTATCCAGATATCAGTTGGGTCCCCAGTCTGGTTAGGTCCTCTTCCATTCTACTCATATAAATAAAATGTAATATCTATGTACATAAAATATAATTGAGATTTTTAAAATCGGAAATATAATCTTACTATCTATAATTAAAACCACATTTTATGCATCTGGGTAAAAGCCACAATCTTAAGCATAACTACAAAATCATTATTTGGGTTCATTCTTCCATGACCTTATCATCTAGTACTTTGCCCATTGTTCACTCCTCTTCAGCCACCAGTGCCTCCTCATTGTACCTTGAACAAATCAGACATGCCCCAGCCTTCAGGTCAGGGTTCCAGCTTCTTCTTTTGTTTATCTCCAAGATAGTGCTTGGCCAATTCCCTCATCTCCAGGTCTTCAAAATAGGAACCACTTCAACCATCTGATTTAGTACTGCAATTAGCTACCATCCCTCCCTGGGCATTTCTCCTCAATATTATCATATTCTTACAGCCTTCATCACCTTCTGCCTTACTCTGCCGTTTGCTGGTTTATTGTATTTTTTGTTATAGTCTATTTCTCCCTGCTGGATGTAAACTTCATTAAGTATTGAAGGATGGTTGGCTCTTCTCACCCTCATCTATTGCTGTATCCCAAGCACCTAGAAGAGGGTCTACGGCAGAGTAGACACCTGGTAATGATTTGCTGCCAGAGTGAAGGTTGTTACATTGTAAATATATCTAGATATGTATTCTGTGTGAGTTTCTCCAGGAAGATGCTATTTATAAAAACATGCATTGCTACATGAAAGTACTCCAAGGAAAAGTTCCCAAGACTTTCATTCGTACTGCTCAGAATGAGATATTTGTATATCCAACTTGTGGGTCTTCATGGGACTGGGCCAGCTACACGAAGACTGAGCTGGTTATCAAAAGAGCAATATTTGAATCTTCCGTCTTTTTCTAACTGGAGCTGTTTTCCTTAGCAAGTAACAAATTAAACTTTCTCTGGGCCTTAGGATTCCTAATGTTTCATTCAGTTCTCTCTTTCCACAATTAAGCTCAAAATTGACTACATTGTTTAAATGTATATGTTTTTAGAGATTTTTGTATCTACTACTTATTGAATATTTACTATTTATTGAATATTTATTATTAACTGTATATTTATTCACTTCTTTCTTTCTGGTAGGCCCTATGATGTTGCTGGGAAGTCAAATACTGTATGTCTCTAGATATCATATAGTTTAAAGCTGTCATTCCAGAGAGATGAGAAAACTATGGTTCATAAAAGACAGATGTTTTGCTTTTACATAAAATACTTTTCCTGAAATTGGGAAGAACCAATATTATGTGCTCTAAAACTTAAATAACAGATATGTTTGAAATAATTGCAAGCATAACCTATGGTCATGTTTTCAAAATCCTTCGTTCTCCACATGGAGATTCCAAGGACAAGAGGAGGAAAGGAATTTTTCCAGGATCCCAAAGTAACTGGATTGTCGATTTAGATCAGGAAAACAGGTTTCTTGATTAAAGTTTGTGCCAGGTTAATTATTCCATGTTGTGTCTGTATGTTTTCTTGATCTCAAAGTAAAAACACAATCAATGCTTCTGCAGAATTTTCTTTATTGACAAGCGAGTCAAGGGAAATAGACATATCCATTGAACTCCTCAAGACCCAGGCATAATGGAAGGTATATCTTTATAAATGTAAGGAATGCACTAGAGAAAAGTAAAAGCAGAAGTGAGAAAAGAAGGACAACAGAGCTGGCAAGAAGCACGAAGCATGGGCTCTAAGTCAGCATTTTCCAGCATGCTTTAGGTTAATCTTCCCACCACTTTTCCTATAAAATAAAAAGACAAATATATGCTCAGTGCAATGTCATAAATATTCACCACAGAGGTTGGAAGCAGTTTTAACTATGGCATAGTCCATCTAGTCATTTGATTCTGTAGATATCCATGTCTATGATTCAGCAGAGATTAAATAAATGCACTAAAAGATGACATCTGGCTTAACTGTGAAAAGCATGACTCTTAAACAAATCTCAGAGTTTTGATAAGCTTTAATTAGAACTTTTGGTACCAGTTTCTCATTCTCTGAGAGTAAATATATTTATATATAATTGGAAAAGGTAAAAGTGATGGGAGCAATAATGGCAAAGAGACTAGAATGTCATAGTTCTATTTTAACAGAAGATGTAAAAAGTTGAACCACATATTCAGGCATTTGACATTTTATAGCTGCCTACACATTTAGGCCCTGTAGGTAACATGCATTTTCTTTCAAATTTCATCTTACCCACTGACGTCCTCCTGAGAAAAGTTTGTTATTAATTAGTTATGCTATACATAAGTGTATACGTGTGTTCATTATGTATTGATAATGATATTGACATTTTAAATTAAAAATAAAGAAAAAATTTTAAAAGTATCAAAATCATTAAAGGTAATAATTATTATGTATAATTTGCATGATTTTTTTTTTAAAGATGACCGGTAAGGTGATCTTAAGGCTTGACTAGGTGTTGTCAGCACCACGCTCTCTCAAGTGAGCCACGGGCCAGCCCCTAATTTGTATGATTTTTAAAAACTTCCTTAAGATGAATCAAAAGTAATAATAAGCAAGTAAAGCAATTATATTTTCAAATAATTTATTATGTGATTTTTTTATTGCTTTTGACCCATTTGTTTTCAATCCATTTGCCTGAAGCTTATTTCTTCAGTGTCTATGAGTAGATATGTGTAGAACTTACTACAATATCTCAAGTAAAGCATCTTAGTCATATTCTGCAAGTTTGTGTTTGCAAGGGACAGGTTTGGTGAGTATGATACTTACACCACTGCCTTACAGAAAGCACATTTATTGCCATATGTCTGGCCATCAGAGCCGCAGTGGGGGTTAGATTCCCGGGTACAGTAGACCTTGGGGTCACGGAACTCACCACAGTCGATCTACCAAAGCAAGCACAGTGACATCAACATTAGTGCATTCTACCTAAGGGACTGTTCCTCAGAACAGAAGCTTTGGGCAGCAAACTTTTAAAATTACGTATACATAGTTGTGACATAAAGCATCCTGAAATAGGAAATACCTCTCCTGATCTGCTTAAGCAGACTATATATGAAATATAACTCGGATTTTTTCTTTGAGACAGAACTCATTACAGGATGTACATTATTACATTATTGCATTCAGGAGTGAATTAATGATGTTGTCAATTGCTATAGGTAAGACTTTTGACTCCAACATTAAATTGCTCCAATATTATTAAATTGCTCCAATATTATTAAATTGCTTCAATTTAGAGTGGGTTTTGGTCATTAAATGACATTTTAAAAAAAATTGTATTAATGTACACTAACAGCACTCCTTCTGCATTGCTATAAAAACATGGATGATCTTTGCAAGGGCCCCAGGACATTACCTGATGATTTGTTAGTTTTCTCTGTGGATGCAACATCATTTACTATCCTTTGAAAACAAAGTTATAATGTCTTTATATTAACTTACTCTATCTCAGAGCCTGTGTGTAGAATTTTAACTTTTGTGCTTACTATAATAATTTAGTAATGGCTGCCTAAGCTGCTGTGTTACAATGATTCTGAGGTTGCGTTTAGTCTTATTGAGAACATATGTTATGACTGATTAATAATTATCATCATGGGCTCAATAGGTTAAACCGAACCCATTCAAATATCAGCTGTGTGGAATGAAGTGACATTTACACATAGATAGAGAAAATTTGCTTTATTCTTGTTCTTGTTCCATTAAAATAATACTGCCTTATGTTTATCAATTACTTCATAACGCTTAAACTACTTTCATATAGATGACCTCAGTAGAGCCTAGCAATAACCCTGAGAGGTATATTAAGCAATATCATCATATCAACCAGTTGACAGGTGAGAATACTGGTCTTCGGGAAAATTAAATGGCTTACTAATGCTTGAATATATTCCTTTTTATTGCTGATCCAGAATTTCCAACAATCTACTATGGTTGATTTCCAATACATCCTCATTGAGAGAATTAAAGACAAACTGTCCCTATGTACCCTTCACCACACTTATAGTCAAGACACGTAGATTTCATTAAAATAGCTTATTAGGTACAACAGAATAATAGGTAATAAGATTGTACAATATTTGGGATTCATGCTAAATGAGTAGATTTTAGCTGCTCTAGCCACACCCAAAAAAGAAAAAAATTGGGTAACTATGTGAGTTGATGGTTATGTTTATTTGCTTTCCTATAGTAACCTTTTTACTATCTATATGTATCTCATAAAATCATGTTGTGTGCCTTAAGTAAACACAACAAGATTTATTATGAAAAGGAGATTATTAGGAAAATGTATGAGCACTGGAAAGAGGAATCACTTATTTAAGATGTTAGCAAACCATTATGCATGACAAAGTTTTCTGAAGGTTTCATGGGAAAATGTTCAGTGAAAGTGTCATAAAATTAGGTTAAAAATATTACCACATTATCAGGTTTAATGAGACTGAGACTATAGAACACACGTTTATGCTGAAATTGGGCATCTTATACTATTGAGGTTGAGTAGTATGGTGCTTAGGGCTTGGTTAAATAGAAGATTCCTGGGCTTTTTATAGTCCAACCTATGGCCCCAGTTTCCCCCACTGCACTGAAAGATAATTCCATCCTCACATACTACTTCCGGAATGGTAATCTTTCCCTTAGGTCTCCAAATGGAAAAAACAGCTAAAAAAGTCTTGAAGACATGATAAGCCATGGGCACGTTTTTCTCGAAAGCTAATGTATTTTATATTTAAGTCATTAATTTACACATTTGCAGCAGTGTTTTGGGGTCAAGAAAGAACTGTGAACTGCAGTACATGGTTGATATTCCATTTATTCCACAAACATCCAATAGGTAACTAATATCTGAAAGACACAGTGCTGGGTAATAATCATCCAGGGAGAAATTAGTGATAAATACTATCTCAACAACCTCACAGTCTTATCTGCACAAGGAGTGCAAAGAGAACGTAGATAATTACAGCCTGATGCATGATAAATGCCACAGTGAGACAGGCACAGGCAATGTGGAAGCTGAGCAAAGACAGCTCAATCAAGGGTATGTGTGTCTCTGCAGTCAGGACAGCGAGGAAAGGAAACAAGTCTCTTACTTGAGAGAGACGCCTCCTTAAGACACCTTTCCCTGGCAATCGGCTCTCTGATCTTGTGATCCAGCCTCTTTTGTCCTTTAGAAAGCAGATATGGAAGTAGCGCTTGGGAAGGGCATTCACTTTGAGAGTTTCTAGATCCACCGCCCTCTCCAAACCCACTTATCCCCTTCCCTTGTCCCCTGAAAAAAGACTAAGAAGAAGAAAGTTTCAATAAATCAAATCAAATCAATCAACTGGCATATGAACAAACCTCCTAAGAATAGGTACATTCCTTACTTTTAAACCATAGTGGCCTTCAGTGATCCCTGAAGTAAGTTCATGGAGAATCATGTTGCAGACCTAGTTCTGCCATTGACTAGCTGTGTTATCTTGGACGAAGAACTCAACACCCGCCCCAATGTTCTTAACCAAGAAATAAACAAACAACACTTTCCATGCCTCATTCCCAGATTCCCAGGGTTGTTAAAAAGATCAATGTGGTCATATAAGAGTTGCAGAGAGTCAGTGTGGAGTATTTGAAATAGTCCTGGATTACAAGTGCAGGAATTAACCTTCTTACCATAGGTCTGTCCTAACGCTAGCTATGAAAAGCATCTGTAACTTACACAAAATGGTCAGTACCATAAGGTTAGAGGGTCCCTACAGCCCTTCAGTTTTGATGATCCAAGATTTAGCAGTGACCATTTTCAGTGAAATGGCTTAAATAAAGCTCTTTTGTCCTTAATTCTTTGTTTGGGTGGGAGAAATAGCGACTGTTGCCCAAATCCTTTCTGCTTTATATCTAGAGAGGCCTCTTCACTGATGGTGTGAGAAATTTTAGCATGGTGGCTGGGGGCAGAAGAGGGCCACTCTCTGTGGTCCTCAGGGGTTTCAGATGGTATGGAATGACTCTGAAGAGCCATCCAGAAGTCCCTTCTTTAAGGCAAAGAGCAAGGCAAGGAAATATCAGGGTTGGGACTAGAAAGAGACCACTGTTGTCATCACCTGAGGAGAAATAGACTAAGATTTCTGAGGGATACGCCTCTCTTTTCCCTCCATTTGCTCTCTTTCATATTTTTGTTTTGGACTCCCTTACACAGAATCCAAACAACTGGCTTCTCAGTGAAAGTCAAAGCAAGTCTAAACTGGTGGTGATTGTAGGATTACCTTTTCTCCTTTAAATTTTCCTAGATGAAGCATTTAGGAAGCCCAGGAGAGCTGAAATCTTCCGTGAATCCAATGAAAATGCCCCAATGCTGCTGTAATGTTGGAGGGTTGTCCTGTAGATAGAACTAGACTGACCTGGGTTTAAATTTTGCTTCTCCCACTTATTAGCTGCCGTACATTATGCAAACATGTCACTGCTCTGAGTTTAAATTTCTTCATATTTAACAGGCCATTGGTAATGACTGTTTTCTAGGGATGTTGTAATGATTAATCCTGTAAAAATGCTTTGTAAAGTAGAAGATTGCTATTATAAACACTAGAAATGTAAATTATTGTATCACATTTAAAAAAATTTTTTTACTTTATTTTTTAATGTTGTTTAGATTGGCATTGTATTCAACAAGAAATTCCATTCATCTCCGTGGATAATTCAGCTACCAGAGGCTACTTCTAGGCACATGGTGCCAACATTCAGCAGCAGCCTGACCCCTTGTGGTTCTTCAAAGAACTGTACCTTCTAAAATATTTTGAAATGGAGGGACACTTTAGTACCCAGATTAGTCATCTTAGCTAATAGTGACAAGAAAATTATTTAACTTGGTTGGAGAATTGAGCATATTTGGCCATTAAGTTAACTAAGGACTCAGTATCATTAATATTTTAGTCCAGCATTTTAGGTCTACAAATAAATCCAATGAAAATTTGTAATCATGAACACACAGACCTAGGGTGTAGGATGACATCTCTTCTTCCCTTTACTGGAAAACACTACCTATGTGGTTAAATCATCTCCATTTTTTACCATACCAGTTTTCTTAACCCCTCCTTGCCATGGCTTTTCGTTCCCCTACTTTTACATCCCTTCTACTCCACTTAAACTGCTCTCAAAAATTATGCCTTTCAGCATATACCTTTTGGCTATGTATAAGTGGTTCATCATATGTGCAATTCTTCACCATTCCAGCCTTTTTAAAACTCTTTCTAGACTTTTGTAATATGTCAGTTCTCTGGTTCTCCAACTGTTTTTGTTTTTTTAACCTCTTTTATTGTGTTTTCTTTTTTCCTCCTGAGCATTAATTATGGTCATTTTCAACATAGTTTTATATACTTGATTTTCTATAAGAACATATGTTCTCCCAGTTGATAGACATGAATCGCAGCCTTTTTTTTTCTTGAGTTTTCATCAGTAGTTCAAACTATTGAAGTATACAATACACAAGTCAATAATTTGATTCATACTTCAGACTCATTTATGTCCAAAATATAACTTTTTATCTTTCTTTCCAAACTAGTCTTGCAGTCTAATTTTTTGATTTTTTGTGATAGTACCCTTCTTCAGATTCCCCAGCCTGCCCTCAGATTAAACATTGCCATTTCTTTTCTCTCATCAGTGTTACCTTTTGTACACTTCTTCTTTGCCAATTGCAAATTTACTGCCTGTACCAGCCCTCCACATTTCTTGTCTGAACCAACACAAGTTCTGCTCTCTCTACCTCCTTTTCTTGTAATTTCAAATCCTTCCTACATGTAAAGACAAGTTATTTTAAACTACTGTTTTCATCATATCCTTTGCTTAAGAAATGAAGATTGTAATCACTACCTTCTATTTGTTTGGAAAATTATACTGCTCTCAGTTCTTTCATATGCACGGCACAATGGCTTTCTATTGATGATGAAAGGTTGTGCAGAGCAGTGGAGAGCTCACTCCGACTGGAGTCAGGGATCCTGAGATATAGATTCCGCAGCTGTACTGCTGTAGGGAGACTGAAGCTAACTGAAGCCTGCTGAAGAGAGCCAGGTTCTCTTTCTGAGGCTTCAGTTTCTGTTATGTAGCTCAGTTGTAGATGCTGGATAACATATCCAAACTACATTTAGATATTCTGTCAGTATCAAGCTATTTTGGAAAAATGAAGAGTCCCAAATTCACTTTAGTCATGGAGCATTGTTTTACTAACTGTACTAAAATTCACTAATCTGTATCTTAAAATGCAGACAAAAATAAACTTACTGATCCAGAAAGGTATTGTAACAGAATACGGTTGCCAATTCTTGCTTTCAAGAGGCTTGTTCTATTAATTACAATCTAAACTAGTCATTTAAACAGATCTTTGGGGATATGATTTCCAAGTACAAAACCTGGTAGGAAAATAAAAAAACATTAAAGGCAATGTAGTGAGTGATTCATAAAGCCAACTTTATCCAGTTCTAAGAACTAACCTTATTCTAAGAATATGTCTTTCAAACATTTTGATGTTATACAGCAATTTATTTAATGAAATGTTAATGGTGGAAAATAGTAGCTTTATTTTACCATTATTATTATCATTGTTATTTAATGTACCTTCTTGGCAAATTAAAGAGTCAGCAGCATATTAGTCATTCACATTTACAGAGAAATTTTACTGTAATATGAATTCCAGAAGTCTGGGAACATGCTTTCTGTTTAGATTGAATAATCTTTTTGAAATAATGTGAGCTTTTTAAAGGACTATAATTTAGACTGCTAATTATAATCTGCCATAAGATGTTTCATCATGGAGAGAATTATTGGCATGAGAAAAGTGACTTGAGTGTTGGAGGAAATCTTACTTTCTTTTGTCTTGGCTGGATCAGACTTGAGCAGGAATGCTCCTAACATTAGTTTTAACTTCTTCTTCCTAGCATTGAAACTCCCATCCTCCCTATAGCTATGCAGAGAAGAAATGGCAGCCTCAATGCCATCTGAAAGGGTGTCACCCTCCCTTCCCTTGCAGGAAAAGTCTGAGTGGAAATGAGACAGCAGTCTTGGAAGGATAGGCTTGGTTCATAATCATTCAGATATTTAGAGCAGAAAGGAGCTTTAGAGATCATTAAATCCAAATCTTCATCTTAGAGATGTGGAAAGAGAAGGGAAGAGACATTCTCCAAATTACACAGCAAGAAAGTATTTGAATTAGGACTCATCTATATTTTCTGACTCCAAAGCCACTGCTTCCCAGTACAGCTTGCTTCTTCTTAACTAGAGAAAAGTGCTCAGATTTTATTATATATAAATGTCACCTGGCTAATTATTTAGAATGCAGGTTCAAACCCCTACCTCTGTGATTATTATTTAATGTCTTGTATGGTACCTGGGGATCTATATATTTAGTAAGCATTCTAGGTGATCCTGAAGCAAGCAGATTATTAGACTTTGGCCCATCTAAGGAAAAGAATCAGTAAATAGTAAATTTTAAATGAACTTAAGAAAACATTATTAAAAATATGGGAAATCAAGGCCCCCTACATGACTTGCACGTTCACGAGAAAACTGGAGTTAAATTCCGTATCTCTTATATCTGTGTGTAAAGGTCTTATTATGTAGTTTAACTACCTGATGGGATATGAAATGTGTTGGCTGGATATTATGTCTTTCCCTGTGTGTTTGTTTTTGTATTTAGTATAGCCTGTGCTACCATATTTATTTAAACATAAAGAGTCTATTTTAAGATGTACAATTTTATATACCAACAGCAACATACATGTGTGCACATGTTAGACATACACACAAGTGCATGCACACACGCAAACACACAGGCAGTTAACTGTAAGGAATCATCAATGAAAGATGTATCTGATTTATGAGGTGCTAAAATTGGTGTGGCGGGGGAAGTCCTATGCAACATAGTGGGTATATCAGGGTTGGAAAATACTTTTCAACGTTTGTGCCACCTCCAATCAGTTGGCAGTAGTCTGGAAATTTTGATTCTAATGGTTTTGGACACACACAAGCTAAGCAGGAACAAGCACCAGGATCAAGTAAAAATTCTCAGTATGGACACAGCAGCAGAATTGGCAGAGACAATAGCACTTATTTGTGTCACCTTTTGATAGTTAGAATCAGAAAAATAGAAGTTGGTGAATTAATTTGGTATAAAAAGTCCAACAATGAAAGTAATTTGTGCGCATTCCAATTTCTAAAACCAAATCGTATTCAAGTTAGAGTGAACCAGTCTTTGTATCCTCACTACAGAACATTATGTAAGTTTTCTGTCTACTTTCAGGTCTTATTTCTAAAAAACAAGTAATAATTCCTGTTCTAACTCCTTCAGAGACTGTTAATTACTAATCAATAACGAATCAATATATAACCATTTACAGTTTGCCAAACTTTTTCACAAAGTTTTTGTAATTTAAATATAATTGCAATTCTATGAAGGGAATAATATTCATTTTCTATAATTGTGGAAATTGCAGCTCAAAGAAGCTGAGTAACTTGCCCAAGATTGCACAGTGAAATCAGTGATAGAACATGGTATCTCAAATCCATCCTGTTTTTATATATTTTCTACTCTGACAAAATGTGAGAATGTGTTTAGGCTTTTTTAAATTGAAATGGTTTACTCATGAAAGATTGTAGTTAAAAAATAATCATTTTACCTGATTTCTTCCTTTCGCCTGTCTGCTCATTGTTTTTGCTCTTTTACCCAGGACAAAAACTCTCTTTGGCCAGGGAAAACTAGCCAAGCACCACAAGGTAGGAAAAATATATAAAAATAGGCACTGACCTGTTCTCCTTGACTGAAGACACCTGAAAAAAAAAAAGCACAAAATCCAAACACTGTAATTTATGAACATACGAAAAGTGAGATTTGCAAAATTAAAAAATGACCAAGACCTGTTCCTGGTTCTTGGCCATCTCCAGAAGTCATGGCATGTTGTTTCATTTTTATACCTGCTCAGTTCTTAGGGAGGTGATGTAAGGACATGGACCATAAGGGGACATTTGTTGGAGGTTACAGTGAGTGAGAGAAAATGGTTTAAGGATCTAGAAATTAATGTTATAATCCTAGCCCAGTTGCTATGTTACTATGAAAAGGACGTTCTCATCTCCAGTCTCACTTTGGAAAAGTTGGAGTGAAAAGTCTCTAACATTCACATTCCAAGGTTCAGTCCATGCAGTTCCTCCCAAATGCCTTTGTTACAGGCACTTGAGGAAGGGATTGATTTGCTGTTTGTTCTATGAGCTCAGAATTTCTCATCTGCCCTCTATACTTAACTTTTAAGACTTGGTCCACATATAGACTGGTGAGAACAAGTGTGCTGTCTTTTCTGTGACTCATTCTCTTTTCACATCTCTCTAAATTCCTAAAATACAAAAAGATCCATATATACTGTCTTATTGCTGTCCCTTTTTTCCTCCTAATATGTATATGTGTGATTTTTGATTGTGGCTAATTAGCTCAGTGGTTTAAAATACTAAAATGATTAAAATCCTAGTTTCAATTCTGGTATGGGCTTCTGAGTTTTGATCTGTGGCCATTTCTGTGGAAATCCTAATACAGCAACCCCTTTCACATGTAAGCCCATGGCCACCCCAACAAGACAGAGTGTGAATTAGTGCAATCCATCTCGAATGCTGGCCAGCCCCATGGGATGACAACTGCAAATTCCTCAAAGTGTAATCTCTATGCATGGGAATAAGAAGATAGCAAGGCTTTTAAATTTGAAGGGAGGTTACTGATCATTTTCAGCAGTTGTTATCAACCTTATGGATTCATAAGGTGCAGTGTTGGTGGTTACTAAAAATACAGATTCTTAGGGCAATTGCTTGAAAATTCCATCATATAAGACCAGATGGAGCTTGGGAGTCTATACTTTTGTAAACACTCTCAGTGATTCTTATAGCCAAAGAAAATTCATTATTATACTTTTCAGCCAACTCTCCACTGTATAAATCTGTGATCTGAAAAGTAGGGATTTGCTCAATACCTCATATGTAGAAATGGCAAGGCAGAAATGGGATTAATATCACAATGGCTGAGTCTAATCTAGTACTCTCTTCATTACACTTTAGTTATGGCAGCAATAATATTAGCAGACATTTTTTGAACACTTTCTATGGACCATCCACTATGTTAAACACTTTACATGCATTTTCTCACTTAACTCCTCATATAGAGATAGTTCTTACATATCCCCACTTTGCCCATAGGGAGAATGAGGCTCAAAAGAGTCACACAACTATAAACTGGAAATGCCAAAACTAAAATTTATTCCTCTCTGTTTCAACATTAAGGCTCTTAGGCACTATGTCCTCCCAAATACTATCTAGTATGTCTATGAAGCACCCATGCTTTGGTAAATTAAGTGTAGTAGTCAACCAGATCTTGTTAAAGATCAGTTCATCTTTGTAAAAAGAAGTAATAAAAGGATAGCAATCAATTTCTGAGACTATCTTTACTGCTAAATTTTAATATAGTCAGATCTATTTTTTTTCTGCCACTTCAGCAATTGATTGAACCACCCATTAAAGTTATTTGGCTTTAGTAGTCCATAATATCATAGGAAACTTTATCCATTTTTTCCCACATTTTTAAGTATATTTGTTTATATAAATAGGACCAGCTACAGTGAACAATAGCTTTTCTATCAGCAAAATCTCATTGAAAATTTGTTTTTACATGCTTAGCCATTTAAATTCTTTGATAGTAGCAAAATTCATCATCTCTTGTCACAGAAAATGATATATCAGACATGGAAGGTCCCAGGGCTCAATCTTATTTCTAGCATTTTACAAATGAGGGAGTATCCCAGATAACTGAGATATTTCTCCAGTTGACAAGGCTATTAGTGGAAGAGATGGGAATAGGTCTTGGATCTAGTGACTCCAGCGTGTGTTTTGCCCACTACAACACGATAGAGTAGAACAATAAGAAAGAACCAGATATAATGGCCCCATTCATTCAGATGGTCCTATGATGAAAAACATCACCTTGAAATATGATTGTCTTTTGAGCCATCTTAACTGATAGAATATATGACTATTGCTCATTAAAGTGGCCAAAGATATTTCCCTGCTTGAAGAATTGTTTAGTTCACCAGCAACATGTTTCTGCATAAAGCTCAATGACTTCTTTTCAAGAATTTCCTCATTTAGTTTCCTTTTTTCCCCTTGTTTGAACTTCAATTATTTGAGTCCCTTTGTAATAATAATTAAGGACAGGAAAGTTTTCCTTTATCTCAGAAAGTCAAGCTAATATTTAGTGCATTTATCCACCCTCCAGACTAGTTCTATGGAGCAAACATCAACTGTGATGGCTATAAGAGCTGGATTCAGGTTCCAAATTCTATTTACTAGTTGCTAGTCTTTTGGCAATTTCCTTAACTTCTCTATACCACAGTTTCTTTCATGTACAGTAGGGATACGACTACCTTGCTATGAGTATTAGGGATGATACATAAAAGCCCTTAGTGCATGCCTAGAATATAGCATATACTCAGCAACGACAGTCGTTCTCATCACTATTACCATCATCATTTTCATTATCATAATCACCATCATTATGATGATCTCTCAGAATTGGTCTTTTGTACCAAAATTTTTAGAATTTTGAAATATGGTGGACAACTACTCTTATCTTTAATTCAGTATAAATATGGGATCTTAATGTTAATTAAAAACTCACCTGAGAAAAAGCAGAAAAGAGCCAGAGAGAGGAACAGAAAGACACCTGATATTTTCATGGTGCCAGTTAGCTCACTCAGAGTAAGGATGCTTTGCCCAGCTCAGGTTCTCTGTCAAGACACTTCCCAGAAAGCACTAAAGCACACACTCAGACGTATATATAGACATGATAGAGGGAGTTGGGATCTCCACCTTCTTTATAAAATCACATTCTAAAGCCATATGCAGTCCTATACACTTTAGGCATTTATTAGGACCTGTCAGCAACTTAAAGAAATGCTTCATACTTCCCATTAGTCTTAAAAATTAGAATAATTATGTGAGTCGCACCTTAGATCCTATTAATAGGATGTCATTTTCTAACAGCAGCCTACATTTTCCTAACAACCAATACATCCTCCCTGTTCTTCTCTCTAAGGTTTCACTACATTAAAGGGATGATTCACTGGTTGAGTTCCACCTGATCTCTATGTCTCTTTCAGACAGGTCCTACATGTCTGGTCCAGATGAATAACCACAGGGGAATGGAATCTTGGGTGTAACTTGGATTTTCAGAGTCTAGATCATCCAAGGTGTACCTAGAGAAGAGAAATATCCTACATTGTAACAGAACTGCACCAGAACAAGTGTTTTCTGGGCAGGGATCATCTTATTAATTTTTAAATCATTATTGCAGCCAAATGCCAGTGATTTTCAATTTTTGAGTCAAAATGAACAGGGGACTTAATTTATTGTTTTCAATTTGTAAAAAAAAAAAAAAAATCATTGCTAAAAAAGTCGCTAAATTGAATATTTGAAATGACCAATATTTAGTATATCCCTTTATTCTGCAAAGTAAAAAAAGGTATTCATAATAATGAGCTTAAAGTTTTAACTCCTTGGAAATATACTTTTTATATAACTTAAATGAATCTCATTAACTATCATGGTGAATTTAATTACAAGATAGATAGAACAATGAGATGCCACATCTTTCTTTGGGGAAACAAAAATATAAAGAATGGTCATTCTTTAGAATGAAAAAGTCTGTCACAATCCATAAACTGCTATTTAAAATATCATGAAGAAAAATATAACAAGTTAAAATATGTGAACAATTATGCAAAATGTGTTCAATTTGAAACACAAGGGATTAATGCCATCTATGTATAAATAAGCCAGAAGTTATACAAATGAAGAATTGGTTTCCTTTTAAAGTAGTCACTTTGAGAAAATGTATGCACAGTTCAGACATCATTCCCTTTATCTCAGGACATTTGTTTACTTTTTAGAAATTACCTATTTTTAGAAATTTTAATTTTACTCATCTCAGTATTTAGGATGAATTTTATGTCTTTCAAAATGGCAAATATATTTTATTGAGTTGGATAATCAGACAGAATATTACTATTTTGATCAAAATTAAGTGACTATGATAAAATAATTGTTTTCTTTTAATTCCTTCTTTGGCAATTTTTAAAAGGACCTGAACTTACAGGGTAGGGGAAAGAACTTGGATAAGAGAGAGAGAAACGGCACACAGAAGAGGAAATGTACAAGGGGACTTCAAAGAGTTCATGGAAAAATTTGTATTATCTTTCAATTCCATTTTTTCACAAACTTTTTGAAATACCCCGTGTGTGTTTGCCAAAAGTTAAAAAAATTTTTTTTCAAAGGTGGTATGATATACACACACATACACACACAATCTTAAAATCCTTTACAAAAAGTTGTAGGTAATATGTTAGGCATTAAAAGTTTCAATGATGGGCTGGTGGATCACGTACCACAGGGTGTGTGATCTCTGTTGAGCTTTCACTTCCTGTGCAGGACTTCTCCCATATGATCATCTCTATAGATGCTGAAAAAGCATTTGATAAAGTTCAGCACTCATTCATGACAAAGACCCTCTATAAGTTAGGTATAGAGGGAAAGTATCTCAACATAATTAAAGCCATATATGACAAACCCACTGCCAATATCATCCTGAATGGGGAAAAGCTGAAAGCGTTTCCTTTAAGAACAGGAACTAGACAAGGATGCCCACTCTCACCACTCCTATTCAACATAGTGTTAGAAGTACTAGCCAGAGCAATCAGAGAAGAGAAGGAAATAAAGGGCATCCAGATTGGAAAAGATGAAGTCAAACTGTCCCTGTTTGCAGATGACATGATCCTATATATCGAACAGCCTAAAACCTCTACAAAACAACTCTTGGAATTGATAAATGATTTCAGCACAGTAGCAGGATACAAAATCAACACACAAAAATCAGTAGCATTTCTTTTCTCCAATAGTGAACATGCAGAAGGAGAAATCAAGAAAGCCTGCCCATTTACAATAGCCACTAAAAGTTTCAATGATGATAATGAAAAACCTTGAAAACTATATTTAAATTAAAAAAAAAATTTTATGGGAAGAGGAGTCAGGATATTTAAAAAAACAGAATAAATGGGAAATTTCTTTTTAAAAAGCTATGAAATTTTAAACTAACAATTGCGCAATTCTACTTGTTATAATCTTTAATTTTTTTCTCATTAAGTGAGACAATATAAAGAGCAGTTCTTGGAAACTAAGACACTACATAGGCTTAGTTTTAGGTACTGCTGCTCCACTCTTCCAATGTCTCCTCCTTTCCTCTGTCGCCTCCTCCTTTTCTTTCTCCTCCTGTGACCAGAATAGGGTCAGTCTAAACGTATCTCATGTCCAAAGTTTGAACAGTTCAAAAGCATCAACAAATAAGGAAAAACAATGTTAACAGCAGTAGTCGGTCATGTTCCACCATAAAATTCATGGTGGCCTTTCAAAAATTTCTATTTAAACTTCTTCCCCTCTCCCAAAGTTTCATTTTTCATAGTTGCTTCTCATACCTTGCTCTAAACTCTCAAAATCACTGTTCATTCAAATGTTACTCTCTCCTTATGTTCCAGCCTTTTCTTCTTTGCCTCCTTCCAACCTTCGTGAGTTCTTTTTCAATAGGTGTTTTTGGTATAATGATTTTTATGTAGAATGATTCCATCCTCTTTTTCTGAATGTATTTAATTCTGTATCTTCAACACTTACCCAACCCACCGAAACAAAGCATGAAAGCACAAATTGAGTATTAGCTCTGAATAGGCATGGGAAGAAAATATTATATCATAAGTATATATATTTTAAAAAATCTGGTGCCTTGAATAATCACTTTTGTTAGGTTTCTGGGCTATGTGAAAGCTTTTGGTTTTCTTTTCATTTTTAAAATACAACTTAAAGAAAAAGGTAAGACACATTCTCTGGGAATCACTTAATTAGCTCCTTAAATAAGAAGTTAAGATAATAGAAGGTTATAAAAAATTTACAGGCAATTGTTCACAGATTGTGTAATTCTAGGCTTTTGGCTACAGAGTAAGTAGAAGACAGAAGTTTGAATTTTATTTTCTATAACACCCTGAAAAGAAAATAAAGAAGGCTTTAAGAATCTTAACAGTTAAGGATAAGAAAATTTCAATATACTGTATCATCAAAAGAAAGAAAGAGAGAAAGAAAAAAGAAAGAAGGAAAGGAAGAAAGAAAGGGAAAGGAGTGTGGGAGAAGGCAGTAGAAGGGAAGGCTCGTATACAGACACAGTAGAATGCAGTCCCAACATGCATGTAGTTGACTTCCAAAATTTACCTATACATACTTTCTTTCATGTAAAGACAAACACCCTGCAAATCATATTTTCCATGCACAACTTATTATATAAACATTATACATTCACACAGAAATGCTACCAATCAGAGCACTATACACAAAATCATCTACATTTTATTTAACATTCACCTAAGAAAACTTAAGGTCAATTTTGATTCTATAATTTTTGCTGCTAAAGTTACAATATCACTTCACCTAATGAGATGCAGCTTTATTGCTTTTAGAATGTTTAAGACTGAGTCTGAGGATATACATGTATCTATGTTTGTGTGTTTTAACATTTTATTTGTTCGTATTACTTTTCCTTCTCCATATATAGCACAATGTATTATTTTGAAATAATTACTTCTCGGACATCTATGTTCTTTTCCCCCAAACCCTGAACTCTTCCACCTTTTAACACAGGACATGAGATAGAGGCATACTTTCAAAAAAGACAATCACCACCTTAATTCAAAAAGGTACTAATCAAGGAAGTCATTGCTCAGCACTGAACTATGAAGTAGTCTTTTTAAAATGTTCCTAGCCATACGATAGACTAAAATCAAGAACTTTTATTTGCAACTACCCAACCTTTATTCAGACTGAAGAATGTTTTTCTTGGGACTTCCATTGGATCACATAGGAAAGAGGAAAAACCTTTCCTAGGACTGAAGGTGAGAGGTCTGGAAAGAGAAGGAAAGAGGGGTTACAGAATTTAGACTTCATTGTCCTGCTTAGTTCAAAATCCCTGGCTTATGGAGGAGAATGAAGATGCATCACTAGACTCGGCATAGGTGAAACAGAGTGGCGATAATAAGAGAGGTAACCAGGTATTCGAATCTGATAGGAATCTTACAAAGGTCTCTCAGACTGCAAGGAAGATCAGAAAAAGCTACTAAAATTCAGACTCCAAGACAGACAAGTACTGACAGAGCTGATGAACTATAAGGGTTTTGATATCAGAAAAATGAGATTTAGAGTTAAGAGACATTACAATCGATAACTTGGTAAGGGGCATCATGTGTTTCCACGGAGGGTACTAACTATCACATCAGATAGATAACAAAGAGGGAGAGAGTGGAGATGTGGGCCCTCTATGATACAGTGACCACAGGAGCTACATTACACAGCAGCGATCCTTGGGGGGACAGAAGTCGACATCTAGAAACAGCTCTCTAGGAGCCAATGTCATGCAAATGTCATGAAGTTATATAAGCTTTCTCTTGAATCCAAATGTCATCTTTGGCACAAAGAAAGAAATGAGAAGAACCAATGAGAAGAAAGAACCAGAGAGACACAGTAACTTAGTAATAGGTGAAGGCTTAGCTGGAGAAATTTTGTTAATTTTATTCAATGTGGTGTCCACAGTAGTGTCAACTATGCTTAGCAATTAATAGGCACTCAGAAAATGTTTGTTGAATGACTGAGATTGAAATACTTTTAATTGGCAAGGTAAGTGTTTTCGGATATTAATGTGAAATGAAGGAGAGAACAGTTAAAATAGGAAAATTTCACTGTTTTGACACATAAATTTTAGCTTATATAAAATGAGACCCACTCTACCTAATCCTCATTAATGTTTTATCAGAAAAAAAGAGATAAACTTTTTGATTATCACACAAAAGATATTTATCTAAATCTTCCATTCAATACAAAATATGATCTAAAGTTTTTGTAAGAAATATACATATGACTTTTATACTTAGTGGTTCTGTGATATATAAGAATGACCATAGAATTTGATTCCAGATAGACCTGGGATGTGCATTCTACATGCTACATGCTATGTGAGTTGAAGGATGATAATGAACCTTTCTAAGTCTAGTATTCTTAGTAAGAGTAGCTTTCTGGGTTATTTATATGCATCTCATACTTGTTTCATTGAATTTCTTTTAGTTTTTTGACTAAACTTTGAATTTGGTCTCTCAAGATTATTTAGGCTTGAATATGTCATCACATTCGTGATCCCTCCCAGCTTTGCCTCAACTATAAATCTAGTAAACATATCTTGCTGGTCATCCTCAATGTCATTGCAAAGGTGTTTATTTAACAACAGGCTCAAAGATATTTTACCAACTTATCTCCAAGGTTATGCTACTGAAATAAATATTCGTATTTTTTTCTGGCACAGTATCAAGCTTCTCACCCTTATAAAATGCTGTGAGGTAAGTTTGGTATGACCTGCTTTTAATGAATCTATGTGCACTATTAGTCATTTTTATCTTCTTTCCTAACTGCTCATATTTTATTTCCTGCTCCTCCTACCATAGACTCTACACCCTTCCCGCAATAAGATATTCATGCCTTCTCATTTAGTTCCACTACATTCTGTTTTGCCTATCTTAACTCATGGTTTTGCCTGGGATGTTCTTTTCTTTAATCACTACATGTCTAAGTTCCATATATCAAACAGTGGGAAGTCCAAATTACAATACTCTTCACAGAACATTTTTTTTACCCACTAAGGCAGCAATCTGGTAGCATGAAGACCAACTCTGGCTTGCTAATAGATTTTATTTGGCCCATGCAATGGTTTTAAATGGTTTTTTTTAAAAAATAGGTTACAACTTTTAGAATTTGGATATTTAACAAAAAATAGAATTAAAATACAATACCTTTGAAAATATTTGGGCCCTTCATTGTCATGGCAAAGGTTTGCTAGAAGTTAGTGGTATTTACGTCATTTAAATCTGCCTTACTTGTCTGGCTCTTGAAGTCACTTGTGTTTGAGTATCCTGCCCTTTGAGAATATTTATTCTTCTTAATTCTCAAGATTCATCTCTTTACTTTTCTTGTGAACTCTTCTAGTTTATATTATTCCTATGTAACATCGCCTCTATTTGTCTAGATGCTCCTTGTGAACAGAATTTATATATCATTAATCTTTTATCCTCCAAAATTCTATTTTGTATTTAGCAATTATTCTGCAAACATTTATTCAAAAAACAAATACAATTTTTAAACATAATTAACACTATATATTCACTACAGATTGTTAGTAATGGTTCCAGCCAATGTTTTCCAAAATCCGTCTTCTTCCGTGTTTTAAACATGTAGACATTTGGCCACATCTAATTTCCTACTACTCCTTTCATTTCTTTGATTTCCCATAGGTATATTTCAACAACACTGTAATTTCACTTGGAAATCCCTACATCCTTACCTTTTTCTTAGTGACATAGACGGAAAGCTTCTAATACTGACTCTCGTACAAGGGTGCACAGGCAGCTAAGAACATATTGGAAGTCAGTTTTTTCAGTTTTCAGATTGTTGTGCAGCAGTTCTCTGTTCAGTTCATATAACCTGTACCATTTATTGCCTCTGCTCTACCATCTATCCTCCCTCATATTCTATCTCACTAAGATCAGGGCAATCTACATTTCTTTACATCACAATAGCCTCTGTGGAAATCAAACTATGTCACGGAATATAGTTTGCTATATAAGACTTTTGGAAGTTAACTGATGTCATGAATCTTAATACAGCAATAAGAAAATTTGTATTTATTTTGTTCAAGATCTCTTTCTTCTTAATTTGTTTTTTTTATGTTTTTGGATATTTCTTCTTCAATTCACTTTTAAAAATTAAAATTTGTATATGTGTTTTTATAGTAAGCCTCTTCAAATCTCTTACTTAAAAATTTGAGTGTTTCTGCTTGGCATTAATTGACATAACATTCAAGAAGAGATTATTTTAGTATAGGCTGAGGAGCATAAGAGTGTTGTGATACTTAGGTATGAAAAAAATAGGTCAAAGTAAATTTTTTTTTCTTTGACAAGGTGACTATACTGGTAGCCCTGAGGTATATAGTAGACATAATAGATTTGAACATCAGCAAGGCATTTAATTGATATGGTCTCTCAGGCTGTAATTGTGAATGGATCAAGATATACGTGTAGACTACTATAACTGGTTGAACGACTGAGCAAAAAGGTGCTGATGGATTAATTGATGTAACCAGGGGGAATATAATCCTCGTCAGTACTAGTCAGGACTTTTATAACTGACCTAAATGAAGACATAGGAAGCATGCTTTAAATCTGAAGTCATATCTCTGTCATCCTCTCCTTTTGTGGTTCATTTTCCTCATTTATATAGAAAGCTAAAGTTTTATCTTGTTCATTTGGACCAGTCATCATGCTCACTATGTGGAGATATTTTTTACTCCTAGAATCCCACCTTTGATGACTGCACCAAACTTACCGATACAATGATTTAAGAGAGTGAAGACAACAGGAATCACAAGGCTGTCATAAGAGTCTAGGTGGGACTTCTGGGTGTATGCCCAAAAGGTATGAAAATGGGGTCTCAGAAAGATATCTGTGCACACATGTTCATAGCAGCATTATTCACAGTAGCTAAAATATAGAAGCAGGCCAAGTGTTTTGTCAGATGAATGGCTAAGCAAAATATACTTCATATGCGAGGGTACTTCAAAAAGTTTGTGCAAAAATAGAATTAAAATTTAAAAAGGGAGGGGAGAGGGAGGGGGACTAATGAGGAATTGGTCACAAAGAATGATTGCATATTGTAATGATGAATAAGCTAACCATACTGATTTAACCACCACACATTCTACACAATTACTAAAAGTCAACATTGTACTCTACGAGTGTGTATAATAAAATAAATATAATATGAATCTTTCCATGAACTTTTGAAGAACCCTCATATATAGATATCCTCATGTATCTATATCTATATATATTAGTGCAATGGAATATTATTCAACCTTAAAAAGAAAGGAAATTCTAATATATGCTACAACATGGATGAATCTTGAGGACATTATGTTAAGTGAAATCAGCCAGTCACAAAAAGACAAATACTGCATTATTCTACTTTTATGAGGTACTTAGAATAGTCAAAATCATAGAGACAGAAAGTAGTATGTGCGTTCTCAGGACTTGGGGGAACGGATAATGTAGGTTATTGTTTAATGGACATAGAGTTTCAGTTGAGGAGGTTGGAGCAGTTCTGGGGATGAATGGTCATGATGGCTGCACACAGCATGAGTGCATTTCATACCACTGAACTTTTAAACTGTAAATTTAAAAACCATTAAGATAGTGAATTTTATGTTATGTGTATTTTACCATAATTAAAAACAAAAACAAAAAAGCTCAGGTGGCGGGGGGAATGTTCAAGCTCACAGGGCTGAATTCTATTCATGTGATCATTTATCTAACTCTCCTTAGAACTTCCATAAATTTGTTCCACGGAGGTTGTTACTGAATTGCTATGTTATATTATTTACTGATTGATTTATGTTTGGTAGCTTCGTCTCCCATGTGAGATTATAATCACCTTGAGGGCAAAGCATATGTTTACCTTATTTTTCTCTTAAATTCTCTTACAGATTTTCCTGGGCTGAGCCTATGATCAGAAAATATTTTTTGAATGAAAAAAATGCAAACTGCTTTCATACTTTTTACATTTTTTATTTGTTAATCTTTTGGTCAGCTTGTATAAACTACCTCCTAATTTTCTATGCCACTGTTTGAATGTTGAGGTTTTTTAATGATTTCTATAGGATTGTTTGGCCTTGCTTCCTCTGCATTTTCATAGCAATTTGCACACGCCTTGAATACTTATAGCACTGAGTATTTCTACACCGAGTACTTACAACATCGAGTACTCGAATATTTATAACATTGTGTTATCCCTGTACTCAGAGAGTTCACACTTTAGCAAGTCAGAAATATACAAAATAATTCAAATACAATGTGATAGCATTCTAGAAAATATATTTTTTATCAATGTGCTATGAACACATAAATAAAGAATCAATTAATTTTGCAAAATGGTGCCATCAGAGAAGTCCCCATTGAAGAAAAAAAAAGAAAGATGCAGTTGCACGTGTGGGTCTTGAAGGATAAATAAAAGTTCCATGGCAAAATAAGGCTGTAGGAGGTAGAGTGGTGATGTGGGATGCTGAAAAAGAGGAGGAGGGCACACATACAGAGATAAAACTATGCTTGTACCCACAAGAACAGACATGGGTGTGTGAAGGCTGTTGATTACATGGACACCAAATAGTTCCGCAGACTGGAGCATGGAGCTAGCTCAAAATCAGGCAGTAGTAAAAATTCTTGCCACCATACTGACTTTCCTACCATCCTGAATTGGAGCATTTATTCACCCTCTTGAAAATGTAATGGAAAACAAGCAAGGGTGAATAGCACATTGGTAACAATGGGAAAAACTAAATGTCAGCCCAACTAAATGTCTGGCTTAGCCTATTCCCTTTGAAGCTTAATTATAACCATCAGAGGAAGCCTCTTAAACATTTGCTGACACACTGCAATATAAAGAGAAAATTTTCAAAAGTCTTTTAAAATCACAAGGAAGCAGTACTCCCCGGGTCAGGTGATTTAGTTCAAACAAGTAATTATTAGGTTTGCCCTAAACCTTGGGAATAAAAAGCCTTTGCAAGAATTTTTCTTTCTAAGTTCAAAAATCCTATTATTTCTGCTATGCAAATGCTCTCCCAAGCCTGTCAAATGGTCCAGCCAAGCTACCCCAGGAAAAATAACTGGGAGTGCCCTCCCATTGCTTAACAAAGCTTAGCCAATAGTTAAAGAGCTTTAGCTTGGGATTCAAGGTTCTAATATGGTCAGGCATACTTCCGTGCCAACTTCATCTCCCAGATTCCCCTCCAAATATCAGAGGCTCAAACCATTAGAATCCTGAGTAATCTGGATTTTTCTCTTCCTGTACTTTTTCCCTTTAATATTTTCTCTATCTAAAACACGTTTTGCTACCTCTACTTATCAGAATCTGACTCAACTTTCCTAACCAATCTAAGATAAAGCCTATTCCAAATAAAATGTATTCTGCAGTTACTCAAGAAGGAATTAACCAATATTTCCGTTTTGACTTAAAATAAAACAGAACATTTTATCTTTCATGGCATTTAGCACATGGTATATTATGAATACATATCTTACATAAATAAGTCATTTATTACTTAAAATACTATATAGGCTTTTTTTATAGATTTATTTGATATATACCAATATCCTTTACAGCCACTAGGAAAAATAGTAGAAGCTAAATAACTATGTTGGGTGGAAAAATCAGTGATTGTATGATTTAATTTCCAAAGCTAGTTTTGTTTTATTTAGCTGTGTTGCAAATAGAGGGTGATCTGTATGGTGTGGTCTTGTCACCTGAGTACGTGAGACACTGAATCCTGTTATCTATCAGATAGCACCACCCAATAACTCCCTTATTTTCATACCTTTAATGCAAGTCAATTTCTCATCATTCCTTTAATTACAGATTATTTTATTTAAGGTAATCGCAGCTCATGTAACAAATAACCCCTTTGCAAAATAACTTACACACAATAGACTGGGATTCTTTACCAACTTGGCTTAAAAGTGAACTACAACATTTCTGCTTATCATTGCTGAGAATTAAGCCCATAGTCACACCATGTGGATAAGGGCAGAGAAATTAATTCCCTTGTTGAGCTTCTTCTTCCCAGTAATGATACTATATTCTAGTAATGGAGCATAAATTTTGTAGACAATTAGGCCCTGAGACCATCAGAAAAGCATGCACATTCTTTTGTTCACACATAAGACATACTCTATTTTTTAAAGATAATCTAAAGTCTTACCCAATCATTGCAACAACCAAAAAGTTCAGGATTTCAGAAAGTAGCTCTTTATGGAGACCTGTACATTATAAGGCATGCGATCAACTCTTCTCTCCTCCTTCATACTCTTTATATAATAGAACAGCATGAAAGAGACTAGAATAGAAGGTATGAACAGGATAAGGACAATTCAAACTCGCATTCAGAGAAAAAGATTAATGAGATAGACATGATGTCGCTGGCACATAACACTGATAAAAATCTGCTTACTATAACTGGTAGAGACCCCTGACCTTGTAGTGGGATACATTCTTTAATAAGACTCTGATTCAGTTATCTAAAATAATGTTTCTTTCTTTCTTTTTTAATCTGTGCTTATAGTTTTTCTGGCAATACAAATCCCTCAAAATGTAGAAGGTTCTTGAACTATTTCCTTTTGCTTGCTTCCATACATCAGTAACTGTGTTCAAAGTGCTTTCCTATCCATAATTCTGAAGACTACCTTACTTTTTTTCTTTTTTCATCTCTTACTTCTCTGTCTAAATTTACTGGTGGGTAGTTTGTGGTCATCTGAAACCATCAGCTTAGAAGGCAACATGCTTAATATGATCAAGGCAACAAACCTGAAAGCTTTTCTTAAAGAGAAAAATATACATGGATTTCATTGCTAAAAGCCTTTCTTAGTCTTACTTCTTAATTTTGGGGGCTTAGAAGCAAACATCTTTTTAATAACCTTTGCAATCTCACAATTTGAATGTTCTCCATACTGTATCCCGTTTGATTTCTACTTGTAAACCTCCATGTTCTTTCATCTCTTTCTTATTATAGCATGTTAATATAAGAAAGTAAAAGCCAGAATACACTCTCACTCTGGCACTTTCCAATCTTTTCCCCCAGAATGACAGTTTCAGAAGGCATATGGTCTGACTTTCAATTTATCGTAGGATAGAGATTTTAAAATACAGTCTGGATCGCTTCTCGGCCTTTTGGCTAAGATCAAGTGTAAAATACAGTCTGGAAACTGTTTACACTCCTTCCAACAAGAGGTGAGGTCTATAGTCCATTTTTTTTTTTTTTTTTAAATCTGGGCAGGTTTGGGATTTTGTCAGTCACTAGTGTATGTCAGAACTGATGCTATGTGACTTCTGAGAGTAGGTCATAAAAAGCCACACCATGTGCACCTGGCTGTGGTGTATATTTTGGAATGCAACCAACATGCTATGAGAAGCCCAGGGTACATGGGTATTGTCTCATGTAAGTGTTTCAATCAACAGTCTCAGCTGAACTCAGCCTTTAAGTTTTCCCAGCTGAGTGTTAGCCTTCAGATGATTTCACTTCCCAGCCATTCAAGTCATCTCGACCATTTGAATCTTCTGGAACTGAAGCTTCATCAGGCAGAGACAAACTATTCCCTATTACCTCTTCCCTGCCACCATAGAATCCATGAGTATGATAAATGGTTGTTGTTTTATGCCACTAATTTTGGGTTGGTTTGTAATGCTGCATGAATAAGTAGAACCATATTTGGTATCTGGGAGTTGTTTTGGCAATAACAAAAATCTAAAACATGAAGCATTGGCTTTGGAACTAGGTGATAGGTTGAACTAAAAGAGCCTTAAGGAAACTATGAGCAGAAGTCTGATGAGTCTCAAGGAAGCTGTTGGTGAGGACACAAATAAAATGGAGGAAAATGTTACTGGAACCTGGAGAAAATGAGACATTTTTTATTGAAGGATGAAAAGTTTAGCAAAATTGAAGCCTGAAATAACATGAAAAAATAGGAAAAATTGCATCTAATGAGGTGGTAGAATTGCTAAAAAGATTTCCTGCTTAAATGTTGAAAGTATCAACTGATTTCATCATAAGGTACAAAAGAGAAGGTATCTCAGCTTTGTATCTCATGAATATTCTAAATAAATAAATAAATTTAAAAAAAAATAAGGATGAGCTAAAGAAGGAATTATTCAATTTTCAAGCAGATTCTAGAGAGAATATAAAAGACTTGGGACTTTCTAGGTTTGTGAAAGAAAGTGAGCCGAGATGCTGGGTACCATTCAAGCTTTATTAAAGAAAGAAATCTGCTGGGCTGTGCTCAGAGTGGCACAGGGCCCATGGCTGCCCTGAAAATGGTGGACAGTCCCAACACTGGGTTTGGGAGAGTTTATATTAGCTTTGGGGCTTGAAATGTATGGGGGGGAGAGACCATTAGGTTGATGTAACTGGGTGGAGAACTGCGCCGATGCAGAAGCCAGAAACTTGTTTCTAAGTCACGAGGCTTCTGTAAAGGGAAGGGGGGAGGGGAGGGGAAGAGGTGGGCAGCACCATTTTGTTCTTGGGCTTGTCTAAAGTGGCGCTGGTCATGTTGCAGATCTATTAGTTTGAAAACATAATTTTTTCTCATTCTCAGTCTCTACCAGCAAGGAGATTCAGGACAAAATTTAAAGCCTGGTTGTTACCAGTAAAATGTCTCCAGGTAAAGACATATTCAAGTATATAACTGTTAAACCCTTTTAGACCTCAGATAGTTTTAAGATGGTCCCTCATAGGACCTTTGTACTAGACAATAGGCTTTCTGAACATCTTAAGGTTATGTCTCATAAACTCTCTCTGTGAAACAATAGACCCTCTTAATAACATTGTCTGACAGAAAGCGTACAGGGCCAAAAGTTAAAAAGGGATTATCTTGAAGAAATTTGACTTATGGCTTTTGACCAATAGAGTGTAATATAAAATGATGCATAAAGAACCCAAAACATTTTTGAAAAAATTAAACACGCCAAGATTAAATGGACAGATAGTAAAAAACGAAGAAGCCATGTTTTGTGTAATTTGATGCAGAGCATCGTTGGTCAGAAAGCAAGCTAAGAAAACTACTCAGTTGTAAACACAGACCATGTTTTTATAGGGAAAATAAAAGGTGGCTCAGAAGGAAGAACCAAGAAACCAGAGGGCAGAACTGAAAACAGCAGAGAATTAATTTAGGTAGCAGTACTGGGCCTTAATCAGAGAACTAACAATTCGTTCCTCATCACTGGAGATTTATCATAAAGGAAGTGGCATGATAAAAAAAAAATATTTAGGAAGAATTATTCTGGCTGAACATAAACTGTTCATGCATAACAAATGTTGAATGCATACTGAAAGAGCGGAAGCAAGGATGGTAATTAGGAGATTATGTAATAATTACAATGAGATAAAGCAGTGGCTTGCACTAAGGAATTAACAAGCTAGGTGATAAAAAGGATTAACTTTGGGGTATATTTTGAAGATAGAATCAAAAGAATTTGCTGAAGGATGTTATGTGTGAGAGGATGTTATGTGTGAGAGAAAGAGTTGAGTCAAGAATGATTATAAAGTTTTTGGTTTCGCAAGTGGAAAAAATAAAGTTTCCATTTTATGAGTTTGGGAGCAACAAGAGAAACAATTTTGGGTGGGAGGGAATGTCAGGAACTCAGTTGGGGACAGAACTAGTTAGAGATTTTGATTAGATATTCAAATATAAATGCTGAGTGGGCCATCGTATGTAAGAATCTAGATTTCAAGGAAGAGGTACAGATGAGAGTTATAACTGTGGATAGAGTGAGATCCCTAAGAGTGTAAGTATAGGTAAAATCCATAATAGGTCCAAAGACTGAAACCTTCAGCACTTCAACATGTAGAGGTCAGACTGATGAGGAGGAATTTACAAAGTGACTGAAATGGACCCTGTAGGAGGAAGTTGTCTGGGAAGCCAGGTGTGAGGGTTGGGGGGGGAGGTATTTTAGGAAGGAAGGAGTGATTTATTGTATAAAACATTGTCGATAGTGTTAACCAAAATATCAAACAGAGAGCGGCTCTCTAAAAGAAAAATGAGTTTAATTGGGAAGGTAACATTGCAATGGGAATTTGCATGCCATTGTAAATTACATGCATATTCAGGAAGGTAAAGGGAGACAAAGGGTTTTAAAGAAAAAATGATGGAGGATTACATAATTGTTCTAAGATAATTATCCCTGGCTACAAGGACTAATAACAAGGGAGATGTCTGTCTGAGGCTGGGCAGATGTTCTCACAGAAGTATTTTTTGTGTAAGATTGCAATGGCCTTCGTGCATGGTTGTGGTTTTGCAGAGTCCTTTGTGACAATGTTTTTTATTAGGCATTTGTGCCTCAGAACATCCTCTTTCATGGTCTTCCCTGGCTCTATTTGTCAGGTTTTTTAAATTAAAAAAAAAAATTTTTTTTTTAACACAAGTGATACCATTTTGATTCTGACAACTTTCACAGTAGTTAAAAATGAATGAAGATTAAGAATGAATCATTAGCTTTAGCAGCATAGAGACATCTCTGACCTTGACAGTAACAGTTTTGATGTAGTCATGGGTTGGAAACTGATTAGAGCAGACTGTTGAGAAAATAGAAGAAAATGAATTGTCATTGGAGCACGTAGACTATCCGCTAGAGGAGTTTTGGTCTAACGACAAGAAGCTAATGAAAAAAATATCAAGGAAGATGTAGAATTAAGGAAATATTTCTCTTCCTCTATGTTTTATTTTTGTAAATGAGAGAAACAACAGCCTGTATACAAGCTTTTGGAAAAGGTTTGGAAGAAAGAGTAAAATTGACAATGCAGGACCTTGACTGGAGAGTTGCTGAAACATTCTTGAGAAGGCAAGAGTGGAGGAGATAGCTTGTGCAGGCTCTTGAATATTTTCTTAACAGCTGTATGATGGTAATATTGTCCTGTAATAAACCATATATATTTAAAATGTGCAATTTGATAACTTGCATACACCCATAAAACCAACCATCAAGATAATAAACATATCCTTCGTCACAAAATTTCTTAAGGTCCTACCATCCCCAGTCAACCATTGATTTGCTTTCTGTGACTATAGATTAATTTGCATTATTTTAGAGTTGATGTAAATGGAATCATACAGGATGTACTATTTTTGGTCTGACTTCTTTTACATAGCATAATTATTTTGAGATCTATCCCTGTTATTTTCAAGGGCATATTTGCCAACCATATGTATTCTTTGATGAAGTGTCAATTCAAATCTTTTGCACATTTATATTTGGTTGATGGTGTTCTTGTGAAGTTTTGAGAGTGTTATATATACTAAATTTCAGTCCTTTATCAGATGTGCTTTGTAAATGCTTTCTCTAATCCATGACTTGTCTTTTCACTTAGAGTATTTTTCAAAAAGTAAAAGTTTTTGATTTGGATTAAGTGCACTTTATAAAGTACACTTTAATGAATCATGCTTTTGGTATTATATATAAAAATTTTGGCTAACTTAAGGTCATAAAATATATTCTTCTAAAAGTTTTATAGTTTTAGATTTTGGTTCTGGGATCCTTTTTGAATTAATTTTTGTATATGTTGTAAAATATGGATTGAAGTTCATTGTTTTTGCCTATGTACATACAGTTGTTCTAGCTCCGTTTGTTGAAGATTATCTTTTCTCCACTAAACTGACTTTGGATTTTTTTTTTTAAATCTGTTATTTAGATGTGTATAGATCTATTCTGATGATTTTTCTGTCTTGACTCCAACAGCATACTGTCTTAATTATTTTAACCTTACAATAAGTTCTGAAAGCTGACATTAACTTTCAAAGTTTGTTCTTCTTTTCAATGTTGTTTTGACATTCTAGGACATTTATATTTCCATATCAACTTTCAAATCAGCTTGTCAATTTCTACCAAAAAAAAAAAAAAACCTGCTGGGATTTTAATAAAGATTGCATGGAGTATATAAATCAACTTGGGGGATAATTGATATCTCAGCAATATTGAGTCTTCTGACCTATGAACAAGGCATACCTTCCCATTTACTTAGGTCTCCTTTTTATTTCATCATGTTATTTTAAGTTTTCAATATACAGGACATGCACAATTATCATCAGATATTTTCCTAGTATTTTATATATTTGATACTATTGGAAACGATATTATTTTTCATTTAAATTGCTGATTGTTTGCTCTTAGTATATAGAAATAAAATTTCAGAGTAGAATGGTGGTTAACAGAAAAGCTGGGGGAGTGGGATGAAGGGGAAACGAAGAGATGTTGATCAAAGGGTGCAAAATTTCAGTGAGGAGGAAAAACCTTTAATGATCTATTGAACAGAATGGTGATCATAGTCAATAATAATGCATTGCACATTTCAGATTTGCTAAAAGAGTAAATTTTAAATGTCTATGCCACAAAAAAATAAGTATGTGAGGCAATGGGTTTGTTAATTGCTTGATTTAATTATCACAATGTAAACATACATTAAAACATCACTGTGTACCTCCCACACATTAATTATTATTTTTCAATTAAAAATAAAACAAAAAAATACAATATATTTTGTACTGTTATTGTATTCTCCAACCTTGCTAAACTCACTTCTAGTAGCTCGTTTTATAGATTGCATCATATTTCTTACGTAGACCATCATGTCATCTTCAAAGAGTTTTATTTCTTACTTTCCTATCTAGAAGCTTTTTGTTGTTGTTCTTTCATTTTTTACTCTTTTTTTATTCATGGCATTGCTAGAATCTCCAGTAAAATGTTGAAAAGAAGTAGTGAGGGATGAAATTTTTGTCCTGTTCTTTTTTTTAAGTAGAAAATATTTTAGTTATTATTACCAAGTATGATAGTTGCTGTAGGTTTTACATAGATACCCTTTATCTGGTTAAGGAAATTCTATCCTATACCAAGTTGGCAGAGAATTTTTTTTGTTGCTGTTGTTGTTGTTGTTTGTTTTAACCAGAAATTGATGTTGAATTGTCGAATGTGTTTTCTTTGTCCATTAATAATCATACATTTTTGCTCTTCTAGTTTGCTAATCCCTTTAATTATATTAATTGATTTTCAAATATTAACCAATTTTGCCTTCCTGGATGAGCCCCAGTTGGTATTGATAAATTGTCCTTTTATATATTGTTGGATTCTATTTGCTAAAATTTTGTTTAGAACACCCCTTTCTGTTCATGAGGGATATTTATCTGTAGTTTCTTTTCTTTTTTATCTTTTAAAAATTTTTTTCATGGTTTTGTTATTAGGTTAATGCTTACTTCACAGAATAATTTGGTAAGTACTCTTTATTCTTTAATTCTGTGAAAGAGTTTGTGTAGAATCAGTATTTTTTTTTTCTTTAAATCTTTGGTAGAATTAACCAGCAATGGCATCAGAGCCTGGAAAGATTCATATCAGATATTTTTAACAACAAATTCAAATTCTTTAATAGACGTAGAACTAGTCAGATGATCAATTTCATCTTGAGTAAACTTTGGCAGTTTGTGTTATTCAAGGAATTTGTCCATTTTATCTAAATTTTCAAAATATTTGGTATAAAATTTTTCATAACCTTTCCTTACTATTGTTTTAATTTCTTTGGAATCTCTAGGATTGTTACCTTTATCATTTTTCTTATTGGTAATTTTTCTTTTTTCCTGATTAGTCTGAGTGGAGTTTTACCAGATTTATTAATCTTCTCAAAAAACTAGCCTTTGGTTTTATTGATCTTTTTCTACTGGCTTTTCTGTTTTCTATTTCATTATTTTCCCCCTTAATATTTATAATTTCCTTACTAATGCTTATTTTGGTTTTATTTCCTCTTCTTTTTCTAGTTTCTCAAAGTGGAATTTGAGGTCATGGATTTGAGATCTTCCTTCTTTTAATAAAAGAAGAAAAATTCCAGGGTTTGTTTTTGGTAGGAACATGGAGAGTTCTTCCACAGTAACAGAAGAGAGTGCAGTATGTAGGCAGATGTGCTGGTCAGAGCCTATACAGATCTTTTAGAATTTCTTCTACATTCTCAGTCAAAAAAGGAAGACTCCATAACTGAGAATAAAGATGCTAAATGAGATAAATTTAATGCTGTCTGACTTAAATTCAACTTTGCTTTATTCTCTACCTTATTTTCTTCGTTTCATATGACTGTTATATTTTGATATGCTTTCTGTTTTTTTCATTTTTTATTTATATTTTAATTGGTTTTTGTAATGTGGTTATTGAATAATCTTCATGTTCTTCTTGTACAAGGAAAGATTACAGTATTAGATTATTGTAATGATTGCTGTTTGAATTATTTCAGTCATCTTAATTTTTGAATTAAAAAAAAATCAGATTCCGTGTTCCAGTTGTCACAGACTAAAGATTCAAGTTTGAATATCAAACAGGAGTTGTATCTCAGATCTTAGATCATATTTCATAAAGCAAGAATACTCGTGGAAAGGTGAGAAAAGTAGAACAGCTCATTTTGGGGGGGGGGTCTATTTTCCTCTATAAAATAAGCTATTCCTCTCCTTTACATGAGAATGTAATTTTAAAAAGTGCATTTGTTGTTATATTTCATTTCAAGTATCACAGTTCTGTGAGGTGCTTACCAGGTATTATCTTACTTTACACATGAGTAAACCAGTGCTCAGCAAAGATAAATGAATTCTCAAAAGCCATACAGCAAGTAAGTTAAATAAATGGGACAGAACCCCAGTTTTTTCTCATCATGCAACACCTGGCTCCCAAGATTGTAAGTAGCTTAGACTTAGTAAATAGACATCAGACACCTACTATTTCCTAGAAGCAATCCAAAGAGTACTAAATTGACACAAAATTGGTTTGTACACAATTTGCATTCTTATGTGGAAGAGAGAAAAGTAATCACTTCACCAAGTATAAGAGAATTTCAAAAAGTTCATGGAAATATTTATATTACCTTTGAATTCAATTTTTCCATGAACTTTTTGAAGTATCTTTGTATATCATGTGTTGCTTACCAACAGATATACATTCTGAGTAATGCATCATTAGGCAATTGTTGTGCAAACATCACAGAATGTACTTATACAAACCTAGATGGTATAGCCTACCTAGGCTATACGGTTTAGCCATTATAATTTTATGGGACCACTGACATATATGCTGTCCATAGTTGATCAAAATGCCTTTTGTGGTGCATAACTATAATTACAAATGTGTTAGGAAAGAGGAGTAGAGGGTCATGTAAATGGGTATAATGACTTTTTCCCTTAGTCAGGAGTCATTCTGTAAGTGTGAACTCAGCAGGGATTCACTAAAAAAAAAAACACAAAGCTTCTGCTTGACTGGTTAGAATGCAACTCTGCAGTATGGGCATTTCCTCTTCTAAAACTTAGTCATAATGCTAACATGTCATAATTTCCCTTGGAACACTGATGTAGGAAGAGATCGAGTAAACATGTAATCAGAGAGGCTATTATTACAATACAAAAAGAGTATACCTGTGATGTATTCATCTTTCCTTAAGAACAGTCTTCTGTGCCACTTTCTCACTGTCAGAAAACATTCAACAAACTGAGGAATCTGAGCAAGGCTCTCACCTCTGCAGTATACATATTCCATTATTATTACTTTTAGTCATACAAGTATTTCATAAGAAAGAACAGTTAAGAAGAATCATTTAATCATGCTAATGTATATATACTTTCCGTTTAATAGTCCCAATGGTTTCTAAAATCCATTATATTCAGACTAAACTCCTTTTGATCTCTACTGAATCGGCGTCTCTTCCATGTCTCTTTACTTGGTTAATAGTACAATTATAGATGGATGTTCTTTATCATAGATTTATATGAGGTTTATATTTCTATATTACCTAGTCATTAAGATGGCATAATCTTCCTTAGTGATAACTCTAAGAAGGGATCATAAGTCACAAAGTTTACAGAGGCCTGATTTCAAAGTTCTGATAGTAAAAACAGGGAAGTCTAAAAAATCACAAAATGCAAAAAATTTTAACATATCCATTTTGACTTGATTTTCTGAATGGTATAAGAGAAGGGTCCAATTTTATTTTTTTGCATGGGGAAATCCAGTTTTCCCAATTCCATTTATTGAAGAGACTATCCTTTTCCCATTGTGTCTTCCTGGTTCTGGGCTTTCTCTTTTGTTCCATTGGTCTATGTGTCTGTTTTGATGCCAGTATCACACACTTTTGATTTCTATAGCTTCATAATCTAATTTAAATCATGAAGTGTGATACCTCCTACTTTTTCTTTCTCAGAATTACTTTGGCTATGCAGGGTCCTTTGTGCTTCTAAATGAATTTTAGAATTGTTTGTTCTATTTCTGTGGAGAATAGATTCTTTGACAGAGATTGCATTGAATCTGTATATTAATTACTTGGAGTGGTATGAACTCTCTAACTAATTTGTTCAATTCATGAACATGGAATACCTTTCCATTTATTTCTGTCTTCTTCAATGTTTTTTATCAATGTTTCATATTTGTAGTTTTTAGTGTACAGATCTTTTGCTTTCCTTAAATTTATTCCCAAGTATTTTATTTTTTTGGTGATTTTGTAAGTGGGATTGTTTTCTTGATTTTTATTTTTTTGGGGGATAGATTGTTACTTGTGTACAGAAATGCAACTGATAAAAATTAACTTGTTGATTTTGTATCCTGTAACTTTATTGAGTGTGTTTATTAGTTCTAACAGTTTTTTTTTTTTTAAATGGAGTCTTTGGGGTTTTCTACATATGAGATCATGTTATCTGCAATAGAGATAATTTTACTTCTTCCTGTCTGATTTTTATGTCTTTTTTTTTTATTGATTTTTCTTGTCTGATTGCTCTTGCTAGTACTCACAGTACCATATTGAACAGAAGTAACAACAGTGAGCATCCTCGACCTGGACAAATCTTAGAGAAAACACTTTCAGTTTTTCCCCATTGATTATGATGTTAGCTATGGGTTTTTCATAAATGGCCTTCATCATGTTAAGGAGCTTTCCTTCTATACCTAAACTATTTTTGTTTTTTATAAAGAAAGGATGTTGAACTTTGTCAAATATTTTCTTGCATCAATTGAGAAGGTCATGTGATTTTTATATTTTATTCTGTTAATGTGATGTATCACATAAATTGATTTGCATATGTTTAACCAGGCTTGCGTACCAGGGATAAATCCCACTTGGTTGTAATGTACAATCTTTAGCTAAAACCACAAAACTCCTAGAAAAAAATATAAAGAAAAAGCTCCTTGACATTAGCCTTGGCAAAGATTTTCTGGATATCAGATGAAAAACTCAGGCTACAAAAGCAAAAATAAATTGATTGGACTCTATCATTCTTAATATTGGTTATTTTTGCTCTCTCCCCTTTTTCTGTTTTTTGGGGGGGCAATCATTTTCAAATAAATGACTTAATGTTATTGATTTTCTCTTTTTAATTTATTGAACTCTGTGCTTATCTTTATTATTTTCTTTCTTCTGCTTGCTTTAGGTTGTATTTACTTTTGTTTCCTTATTCTTAAGGTGGAATATTAGATTACTAATTTGATACATTTCTTTGCTTATAACATTAAATTCTATAAAATTTCCCTTTAAGGACTACTTTAGATGAAACCCACATATGTTGATATGTTGTTTTTATATTTCATTCTATTAAAAAATTCTTGAGTCTTCCTCCCTAACCTATGGGTTATTTAGAAGTATGTTATTTAATTTCCAAATATTTGGGGGGTTTTCAGTTATTTTTCTATTGTAGACTTTTAGTTCAATTTTTAATAAGAGAACATGTATCATGTAGTTTCTATTCTTTAAAAAATTTCCCCAGCTTTATTGAAGTATGACTGACAAATAAAAATTGTATATATTTAAGTTGCACACTGTGATATTTTGATACATGCATACATTGTAAAAAGATTACCACAATCAAGCTAACTAACATATTCATCACCTTACCTGGTTACCATTTTTTTGTGAGTGTGGTGCAAACACTTTAGAACTACTCTCTTATCAAATTTCAAGTATACAATACATTATTATTAACTGTAGTCACCATGCTTTTCATTAGATCTCCAGAACTTACTCTTTGGCAAATATCTTTCCTGTTTCCCACTCTCCAGGCCCAGGTAACACCCATCTTACTCTGTGTTTCTATGAGTTTGATTTTGTTTAATATTTCACATATAAATAAATGAAATTATATGGCATTTGTTTTTCTGTGTCTGGCCCATTTCATTTAACAAAATGTCCTCCAGTTTCATTCATGTTGCTGCAAATAGCATATCCTTCTTTTATAAGGCTGAGTAATATTCCCCTGTGTGTGTATGTATGTTTCACAATTTCTTTATCCATTCATCTGTTGACAATTACTTAGGTTGTTTCTAGCAAATTTTCAGGTTAGTCTTATGTCCCATTATATGGTCTATCTCACTGAATGTTTATGTGCACTTGAAAAAAATAGTATATTCTGCTATTGCTTGATGAAGTGTTTCATAAATGTCAATCGGAATAATTTGTTTAATTGTGTTGCTGAAGTCTTCTATGCCCTTAATAATTTTCTATCTACTTGTTCTACCAATTATAAGAGAGAAATGTTGAAATCTCTAACTATATTTGTGGATTTGTCTATACTTTCTTAGAGTTTTATACATTTTTGCTTAATATGTTTCAGTGTTCTGTTATTAAATGAACACAAGTCTAGGATTGTTCTTAGGTGAAAACATCTATAATTGACCCCCTATTATTATGTAATGTTCCTGTTTATCTCTACTAATATTTCTTATTCTGAAGTGTACTTTGTTTGCTGAATGGTTCTTATAGTTGTCCATAAGGTTAAAGATGGGAGAGGTGAACTAAAAAAAATTGCCCAGTTTTCAAGAATAATGTAAAGAAAATATATAGGGCTCAGGACAGCCTGTTCAGCCAGGAAAAATATGTTTAAATGAAATTAATATCATTAAAAACAGAAAGGCTGAAGAGAGAACTGAACGTCAGGTGGCAGCTAAAGCTGAGCTCCCAGTTGGCAAGCACTATAGACAGCAGCTATATGAGTGAGGACATTTTGAACTTCTACCCATACCAGCACTCCAGCTGACCCCACACAGAGCAGAAGAACTAACTGGTCAACTCCTAAAATTGAGAAATATAACAAATTGCTCTTGCATTGAGCCACTAAGTTTGGGAGGTATTTGTTATTCAGCAACAAATAATCAAAGCAGAGTAGCCGAGTCAAATCAGATCATAGAATAACCTTTTTCAAAAATTAAAAGTGTAACAAAGTTTTCTATCAGTGTCAAAAAAACGTATGGGGACCAGATTGTAAAGCAAATTGCATAAATTGAAAACAAGGAAAGAAAAGGAAAAATCTCATATATCAAAGCTTAGCTCCTAACCTGTAAGTTACTTCCAGAAACAGAAAAGGTAGGATTATAAAATTACCCAAATATTTCACTGATAAGACTAAATTTATTTGAAGGCTAGGAAGAGGGCATTATTATTGTTTTCCTCTTTTGAAAGGTTGGATAGGTAAGGAAAAGAATGAAAAAAAGATGCTACAAGATGATGTTTACAAGAAGTGAATTGAAAAAAAAAATGGATTTAGTTATCTCTAATGGAAACTTACGACTCCATAGTTACATATCAAAATGGGGTAATTAATGAATCCTGAAGTTATTCTTTTCATGTGCATAATGTATATGCTATCCATGTGGATTTTAGAAAAAGGAGAGCAAGCACAGCATAATTCTTCCAATAAAGACTATATTATTTCTAGCTGAGCTCTCCTGGTTTAAACCAAAAATAACTCCATATCACAGAAAAGAAGATAGAAAAACAAAATAAGCCCTTAATTTATAGTTCAAATGGGAAGACAACAAAGTTGTATATGATAGTATACAGATAATTAAAGAAAATTAGTTTATTCTACATCAGATTAAACAGAATTTATAGATTGAACTGCATTTTAAGCATGAAATAAAATGAAAAAACCTGAAAGGTAGGCTAGTCTATAATCATAACATAGCCAAGAAAATAAAGAGAGCAATATATCATACCAAAGAAACATGAAGAACACTGTCTGAAAGTAAGTGTAATTCAAGAAACGAAATTTTATTTTATTTTTTAGTTCTTCACTCTGGTATAAGAACAGGATTCTGAAAGGTAAAAAGCCAGGTAATTAAAAAAATAACTGAAACATAAAGAAAAAATATGGAGATAGATATATAAAATGATCCACAAACTCACATGCCAATCTCCTGAAATATCTTCACAAACACATATGAGGCATTCCAATCATTCTAAACAAATAGCAAACCATCTGACTTTCCCTTTCAGCTGAAGAAGAATGGGCTCAGTGCCTACCGAAGCACTGAGAATAATTACTGAAATGGTTGAGACTAAATAATATTTTACCAGCTATCTGGGTGTAATTTAGTCAAGTTGACTCCCCAGATCAGTCACCACAACCAATAACTATTAAAAAGACTGAATCACTCATAAAAAGTGTCCCATCCAAGATAAGCCCAGGATGGATGCTTTCAAAGTTGAATTCCAATAAACACTTGAAGAATTAATACTAATCTTTCTCAATATTTTCAAAAAACTTAAAGTCAAGGGTATACTTCCAACTTACTTTATGAGACCAGCAATATTCTGATACCAAAGGCAGACAAGGAAGTTGCTTGGAAGTGGCAGGGGAGAAGAGGGCCATGGTGGCCCCCAGGCCAGGAAGACCACTAATAGGATTCCTGTGGACCCACATAGGAGTGAGCCACGACAACTGAAAAAAAGGAGCCACTCAGAGGCTGGTGAGTCATTGCAAGGGACTGGTGCATGGCGCATCCCATGGGAAGTGTTTGCAGTATGGATGGTAGGTGAAACAGGCCCACCAGGAGACCACTGGGGTGTAGCAAGGACAGCTGATTTGCCTCTCAATCAGCATAGGACCACTCAGAGGAGACTGGTCAGGAATATAGAATTGGATGGGGTGCATTTTGATGAAAAGACTCAGGCCCAGACCAGAGTTTCTACACAACACTCTTGATGGTAATATAAATTAGTACAGCCATTATGTAAAACAGTATGGAGTATTCTGAAAAAACTGAAAATAGAACTACCATATGACCCAGCAATCCCACTCTGGGTATCCAAAGGAAATGAAATTAGCATAGTGAAAAGATGTTTTCACTCTCATGTTCATTGCAGCATTATTCACAATAATAGCCAAGATATGGAATCAGCCTAAGTACCCATCAGCAAATGAACATATTAAAAAAAAAACTGTGGTAAGGGCCAGCCCGTGGCTCACTTGGGAGAGTGTGGTGCTGATAACACCAAGGCCAAGGGTTTGGATCCCTATATGGGGATGTCCGGTTGGCTCACTTGGGAGAGCGTGGTGCTGACAACACCAAGTCAAGGGTTAAGATCCCCTTACCGGTCATCTTTAAAAAAAAATTTTTTTAAATCGGGTATTATATACACAATGGAATACCATGCAGCCTTTAAAAATAAGGAAATTCTGTCATTTGCAACAACAAGGATAAGCCTAGATGTTATTATGTTAAGTGAAATAAGCCAGGCACAGAAAGACAAATACTGCATTATCTCACTTATATGAGAAATCCAAAAAGATTAGACTCATAGAAGTAGACAGTAGTATGCTGGTTACCAGAGACTGGGGTGGGGATTGGGAGAGAATGGAGAGATGTTGGTCAAAGAGTACAAAGTTTAAGTTAGGCAGGAAGAAAAAGTTTATGAAGTCTGTTATTGCACAGCAGGGTGACTTTAGTAAATAACAATGTATTTTATATTTCAAAATAGCTAAAATAGTAAATTTCAAACATCTCAACACAAAACATAAATTAATGAAGTGATGGATGCATTATTTAGGTTAGTTTAATTATTCCATATTATGTACATATGTCAAAACATCACATTGTATCCCATAAGTGCATACAATTACATTTTTTCAAAAATAATATTAATAAAAATAAATAAATAGATAAATAAATGTTAAACTAAAGAAAATTACTGAAGATTTAAATTTGTCTTGTTGTTTTGCACGTAATTTCAGATAACAATAAACTTTTTTGGCTGCCTACACAGGCACACACCCAAGTCATTCCTAATTTATGTTTAGAAAATATACGGAAAATCATTTACTTAAGTCTGTCACTTTGAATTGATTAACTTTCTTGGGATAAAAAGTGTCTAATAAGAAAAAAAAGAATTTTATAGAACTAGAAGAGTAATGTTTAGTCCATTAGTTAGTTAGAAACATTCCATTAGTTAGAAATATTTCCCAACTCTTTCATCCAATATGAGGCCTGAATCAGAGCTCAACCTGAAGTATATTAGGCAATTTCACCTTCCTAGGAAGAAGGATATTTTTAATGTTGTGATGAGAAAGCTGCATCTCACAGAGCATTAGAACCTGCCCCAAATCATATTGTTGGTATATAACAATTTGGACAAAGGTTTTGCCAATCAAATTTGTTGGTCTAAAAGGCAATGCTTTACTGCCACCTCATGGGCAAAGAGAGGTTGCTATAAGCCCTACAAGAATTCATTATGGTTGAAATTGTGCTGTAGAGAGTGTCTGTAGCAGATGACATAAGGTGTTTTATAAGTCATACTAGTATGTTTGTTTCTATTATAACTCACAAGGATAATGATCTTTGACAGGTCATATGTAAATGGTTATAAAATGGTGAAAGAATTATGGTTGGGAGAAAAGAATGCAGGCTGAGCTAACAAGGTGAAACTCAAAATTACCTATTAAAATATGATGAATTGTATTAAATAAATGTTCATGGGTTTAATTAATACTTAAGTTGATATAAGGAAGATACAGAAATTGTACATTGAAATTGAGCGTGAGTGAGAAAGAACTTAGAGAGGGTAATGGCATTAACTTTCATTACATCAGGACATGTGCAGGAGCACATTTAGAAAAAAAACCAGAACCTATATTGGGTCGATTGACTTTAAAGATTCCTTGAGCCAGTGAAATTAAGATGTCCAGTGTCTGATGCTAAGAAAACAGGTACAGTCTCATGATGTGGATATGTGATACATATATAGACAATAGATTCATTGCAGATGTAAGTGGGATTGTCAAGAAGAGGAAGTAAGATGAGTAAGGAGAAGATAGCAACGACAAAAACCTGGGACTGATCAATAACTAGAGGATAAAAACTACGGAGGTTCAGATACAGGGATTTCAAATCACCAGCCAGAGAGACGGAAGGAGGAAGGAAGGGATAAGGGTCAGGGGGAGAGAGAGAATAATCACAGGCAGTGGAGGTCAGAGCTAGGACCATGAATGGGGAAGCTCCTTTTGTATTGGCAGTGATAAGAGATCTGTGGAAATTACCTTTACCGGTTGCTCTGGAAGGAGGCAGTCTTGAATTTAGGTATATGATGACCTCCTTTCCTTGCTCAGCAATGTCTATCAAATTACAGAAGAGAAATATTATCAAAGCCCTTCTTACTGTAATCTTATGCAAATTTAAGTGCTTTTATCCACTAAAAAGATTTGTATTATTATAGAGCACAAGTCTTATTCTTTGGAATTCTTAGGAAAAAAAATAGAATAATGACATTGTACTCTAGTCAAGACTTCAGAAGGTATTAGAGAAAAAAATAAGTACAAGGACATGATAAGGAAAAAGTCAACTTCTGCTTCCATTCATTACGGTGTAAGAGAAACCAGATATACTCTCTTATCTGAAACAACAACAAAAAATCAGACAAAATATGTGAAACAATGACACCAAGGTGTCAGGCACTGAAAAGCATTGATTTCTGAGAGATGGAAAGTAAATAAGTTGAGTCTATTATCGGCCTTGGTTTCTGCTTTATGAGAGATTCTAGGAAGAGGGAAGAGGAACTCAGGTGAAGCAACCCTGAGTTAAGTACACAGAGCTGAGATGAAAGAGAGACCAAAGTGGCTAGTCTGCAGGATCATAACACAGGAGAGCTGGAAAGAGGGCTTGACAGATTACTTATTGGTGCTAGTGTGTGAGGAAACTACTCAAGGCCAAGAAAGAATCTCCGAAGAGTATTAGAGATGACATCTCAGATCTCATACAAAGCTGGTGACAGTGCCTGTTTGAGATGAAAAATCCACTGGATGACATTAATGGAAGATTAATTATTGCAGAAGAAAAAATTGGTGAACATGAACTTAAAGCAATAGTGCTGGAAAACAATCTTCCCTGGAGTTCTGGGTGTTCCTGCACAGCCTAGGACTTGGAGCAATTGAAGTTGACATACTACAAAAACAGAGAGCTATCTTTCCCCAGAGCTATTTGCTCCTCATCTTCTAAAGGTAATAGACTAAAGGTGATTATTTCCTTTTTACTGGAGCCATGTATTCACCATGTAATCAACATGGCAGTGAAGGTCAGAGAACTAACAGAGCATATGCACACTCTGACCACAGCCTTACAGGACATTAAGAAGCAGAATATATACTCTTTTCCAGGCCAGCAGAGAGCAAGCTGCTGAGGGAAAGGGAGCATAGTACTGTATACTAGTCTGCTGTCCATGTTAGGAGTGTGTGTGTGTGTATATATATATCATATATATATATGTGTGTATGTATGAGATATACGTGTGTATATATAATTATATGTACATATATAGTTATATACACTTTTATATACATATACACACACATACATGAAGAGGAAGTATACTGGAGAGAAAAACATGTCCCTATATGTTTCAGAGGTAAAAATGTGACCATAGAATTTAAGAAAAAGAGTTATGACCAATGGGACATTTATGGATACCAACAATGTAGGCTTCCTTCTATGGAGAAAAGTAGGGCCAGTGAGGATGCGGGGCCCTGTTGATCTAAGCTGGACGTGTGTAAATGCCTCTCCCTCAATGCTGCCTAAAAGTGAGGATGTTTAATGAGCAGTTTGCAGAAGCTGGGCTACAGGAATTGGCCAGGCAGAGCACAATGCTCCATTACTCCTATTAATTGGTTTAAAAAATGCCAAAGGATCTGTTTGATTTTTGGTTTGTTTCTATTTGATTTGGGGACCTCGGCTAAGGAGCATACTCCAAACTCTTGGTGTTATCCTCCTGATAGTCAGAATAGTACTCTCTCTGGTGGGCTGTATTCTCTCAAAAGTTTTAAATGTTTGCATGCAGCCATTTGAGGATGTGAAGTGGTCTCTCTTTGAAAGGAATGACAAAAAGTCAAAGAAATGCGTGATCATGGAGACCCCTATAACCTATAAATGATGTGTTGAGACTGAAAGCCTAAAACGATGGTAACTGAGAATAGTGCTAATGCCCTAAGTTTTGGTCACACTCTCACCCAGGTGAGAGTGTGACCAAAAGTGGGGAGTTGTTAAACATAAATTATAGGAGGCCATTGTTTTGGACTGAGCTCCTGCATTAGTCCCCGACAGATCAGACCAAACTAAAATGGAATCACTTATGTTAAGTGCCACATAATCAAACTGAAACTTTAAGAAGCAGATGGATCCCAAAACAGACCATTTTTTTTTCCTCTTGAAAACAGGACATTCAAGCATAATAAGTTTCCTGTGCTCTAACCATTACGAAAAAGTAACCTGATGCTAATCAGTTTTTTTTTTCCTATTGTTCTGTTTCCTTGATCCCACCTTGTAAAATCTACTGTTCTGCTATTTCCCAGTGGAATTTGAGATTAAGTAAGTCCTTTTACAATGGTAACAGAGAGTGATGTCAGTGCCTAAAGTTTTGGTCTATCTCTCAAAATCAAGATGTTGACCAAAAGTGGGAAATTGTTAAATTAAGTTTGGCCCAAAGTTTTCTTTAAACACAGGAACTGTAACCTAATCTGATGTGTAAATAGACTATAGCCTACTCTTATAACAAACAAGTAGGCAAGTGTCAGCCAATGACAGGCAGCCAACTATTCAAGTAAGAAAAACACCCAGCTGTAACCAATCCAGCTGTTTCTGTACCTCTGTTCTGTTTTCTGTATGTCACTTTCCTTTTTCTGCCTCTAAATCTTAGCCGCCCACGTAACAGCCCCAGAGTCTCTCTGAACCTTTTCTGGTTCTGGAGGCTGCACAATTTGTGAATCATTCTTTGCTCAATTAAACTCTGTTAAATTTAAAAAAATAATAATTTAAAAATTAAAAATTAAAAATGCCAAGGGAATATGGAAGAAATTTCTGTTGCGTTCCATGGAAGACAACCTAGAGGGTTTATGTAGATTACTTCAATGTCCACAGTATTAGACAGCTGATTAATCCCAATGTTTGTCTTTGGTCCTTGGCTCAAATGTTCAATTTGTTCTGTTTCTGAAATTTGAGACACAGATCTCAGATCCATGTCAAATCAGACTTTTTAAAAAGTTTATTTATTAGGAAGAATATAGAAGACATTAATCCGTGAGGGGAGAGGTCCATAGAAGGAATCTTGAGCTATCTGCTACAAGCTCAGTAGGGGCAGCCCTCTGTCACCAAGGAGGGCTGAGGGGCAAGAGGAGAATTGTAGTGATGGAAAGAAAAAGAATATATCTTGTTTCCCATCCAAGTCCACTCAGCTAGCATCTTCCATCGTGGAAAAACTTAATTCTGCCACGAGATTTCCTAAAGGAAGAGTTAGAATAAACATTTCATTGAATAATAGAATATCGGAATGACAAAAATACATTTAAAATCATCTCATACAGAATCCTTATTTTATACTTGAAGAAACTAAGATCCAGTGTATAAACAGAATTGACTAAAGACAAAAGACACGTAATTGGATTTCCTACCCAGTTATCTTTCCTTACTTACTTATCTTTCCACAATTACTCATTAGTAGGGCTGACCCTGGTTTTACACATTCCTGTCATTACTCCTTGCACAAAATTACAAAATGATTGTTGGGCTGAGGGCTCCAATCTGATACCATGGGGAAAGTTTTTCTCCTGTAAAACTGTTAAATGCATTGGTTCATATAGGAATCAAAGCCAAAATCATTGTGCTGTGAGATTTCAGGGTCTAATCACTGATGATATGTCATGTAAATTAAAAAAAAAAAAAAAAAACTAAATCCTGACTCTTCGCTGAAGGACCCAAACTTTTCAGTAACCTCATCCTAGTTCAGAGTTTCAGACACATAAGGATTTGAAGATATCCAAGAGAAGACAAGAAGATAAAAACAGATTTCTTTTTTTTAAGTCAAAGAATTTTAGAACTTGAGGAATTTGAGAGCTTGAGAGCTTCAAGTGGAAATCCATCGATTGGCATATAGGAATATGAGGGTTCAGAGAGAAAAACAGACCTGAGGAACACCATTCAGTATAATGAGTCTGCTTTCTACCCCAGTGGGCTTTCTATTACCACATGCTCTTCTGAATGGGGGCTGATTATTATCTATGCAAACTGGAGCAAATTCCTGGTTTCAAGTCTGATGTACTTGATAGGACAGGAAGATAGCCATTGCTATGGACAAACTTATCCATACCTCTCTTCTTTTCCCTAAATAGTACTCACAAGCTCTCAATACACAGGATGCAGGGGTTGTCATAGGTTACAAAATTAGTGCCACAGATGGGTTGATATAAGCCAGGGCAGGGATTCGCTGTTTGATTGTACCAACTCAGATTTACTTTCTTATATGGACATTTCACCTGAAATACAGTTGAAAAGAATGATACAGTTAGAACCACACTCAGACAGGTAGGACACCTTTGGACTTTATTAGAAAGATCAAGTATAGTCAGGATCATATCCTCGTCTCACAAAAGCTCTCACAGACTCCACCTCCACAAAGCAATGGAACTAGATAGAACCTATGTTTATGCCATCTGATAACAATGTTAAATCCTTGTTAATTGTCAGGACCTCCTTAGTAATTGAGAACAGAGACCTTCTATGCTACAGTGGGAAATAGAAGAGCAAATAAATAGAGAATTCATTTGGGAAATTCAGCTTCTCTATCTCCTTTATGCCCAGAGAATTAGGTCTAGAAATTTCTTTTTGAGAGTTTCTATGCCAACTTAGCTATGAAAACTGAAGCTCAATAACTGGATAAGATACTTCACTACAATCCACATGCCTTAATTTAAATGTTTATCACATTTTATCCACTCTCAAAATCCCCAAGCCATCTCCTATTTTGAAGCTGTGAAATGTGAAATCATTTAGAATTATTTCCTGATTTTGTGGGGAAAACTGAAAACAAAGGAAGGGACATGTCTCATCAGGAACTACAACCCAAGTCTGCTTGCTTTCAGGAGTTATTTCCTGGACCATGCTGGTGTCGTTGGCTCCATAAGTGCCATAAGACTATTACAGATAAAGTACCTCAGATGCAAAGTAGGAGAGAGTTTTGACTGGGTATTTCTTCCCTTATCCAGCACCACCATCACGGCCAGGCAGCATTATCACCCAATTCCTCCCCCCACTTCCTTATTCCCCATTTCCTATAGTTTTACAATTTAAATGTCAATTGAATCATTTTATTCCTTTGATTAAGATCTTTTAATTCTGCTTTATTGCATATTTTTTAAAAAGACAACTTTCTTATTATGCACTAAAAGGCCATGTGTGATCTGTACCCTCCCAAATCTTGCAACCTTACCTTACATCACCTAGCTCTTCACTTTTTTAATTTGTTTGTTTGTGATTTTCCCAAATGCTCCATGTTTCCTCCACCTCTAGGTCTTCTGGATTATCATGATCACCCCACCGAACATTATTTTTTCTCAAACTAAACTCATTCTATCTTTAGAGCTCAGGCTATAACCCACTTTCTCAGAGATATTTCTTAAAATGCAGTTATGACTCCCTGTTTCTTTCTTTTTTATATTTTAATCCAGTTTGTAATAAGGCATTTTTGTAATTACCTGACTAATTCCACTCCCCCCAAATACTGTAAGTCTATAAAAGCAGGTTTGTGCCTAATTAGGCTAACCATTTTGTGCCCAGCACATATATTGGCATTTAGTCATTGGTTTATAAATATTTGAAAAACTAATAAATGATATGTAAAATTTCTCAATCTGAATAAATACAGAATTACAAATAAAAGAGTAAGAATAGTCAGCTTCTTTTTCTCTTTCTCTCCTTTGAGCAGGATACAGTCTCATCGGGTGAGAGTCCCCACCTGCTGCTCTAACTGTGACATCTGTCGCATCCCCTCCCTCTCTGTGCTCCAGTCACATGGATTTGTAATCAATGACTCAAGTAGGCAAAGTCTTCCACAGTGGTCTCCACCTCACTAGCTCCTTTCTATCTTTCAGTTCTCAGTTTAGATGTACCTCCGACAGAGAGGTCTTCTTTGATCACGTTGCTTGTAGTATCTCTACCTTCAATAGACATTCTCTATCTTGCCATCCTATTTCTTTTATTTATAGAATTTACCATTAATTATAGCTGCTTTCTTTCCTTTATTCTGGCTGCTTGTAAGTTTCATGAGAGAAAGGAATATATCTGTTTTCCTCAATATTGTATCTTAAGGCACAGCAAAGGTTATTAATAAATATTTCTGAAGAAAATAAATAAAAATGAGTAAGTATATTACTCTTTATGAATTGATGGGCAAGGGAAGGACTACTTCTACAGGCAACCTTCTGGAGAGAAAAATTCTAGAACTGAACCCTATGAGACTGGAATATAAACCCTTGACAGATTCTACAGATGTTTTGCTGGAGTTGTAGCCTCTGACAGATTCTGGACTCTGATCCATGGGTCTCTTGAAGGCCAAGCTGCCTTTAAAATAGCTTTCTCACCAGTTCTCTTAAGGAGAAATAAAAATTTAAATTTATTAATAAGAAAAAGCTTAAACTGCAAATACTTCTGAGGTGAAGGAGCACAGTGATGCAAATCTCAACAAAACGAAAAGAATAATTTCTCATTTATCTTTATTCCAACTTATTAAACATCTGTTGACCTCACAATACATGCAATGCTTAGAGAGGTAGGTGAAAATGTAAAAGGTGTCTTCATTTTTCCGTCATACAAGTTGCAAACATGGTCTGAGGCCCCATTTCCTCCTTTCTCATATTTTCCTCCACCCACATCCCAGAGGTTGCCTTCCCTAGTCACAACTGCACAGGCATTCTCTGCGCATCTCAGGGCATTTGGGAGTGTTCCCTCCAGCCATTTCCTCCACCAAATTGTGAGTGCCTAGAAAGCAGGAGAAACCATGCTATATCCAAGTTTATGGGCTCTTAAGAACCTGTCATGCCCCTGGTAATTGACAGTGTTCATAAATATTTTTCAGGCATTTTGGACAATTCTCTGGTTCCCAATCTGGATCACTTTACTCTGAGCTCCTATGACAACAGTGCGCCTGCCGCACTCACGTGAATAAACATTGAGGAATGCTAAGAATGAATGTGCTACCAAAAGTTTCCAAAATAACAAATCCAAAGAAAACTCAGATTAGAAATCTAGTGGAAGATTACCTTAATAACTCCACGCGGTGGCCACCATTGTCGAGGGGCTGAAACCAGAGAATACACGAAAATAGTTACAGAATGTAATCCCTGGTAAATCATAGCTTAATCTGTTGACAGGTTCTGATATATTACCAAGGAAGTTTGCAACCACCAAAAACATTTCATTTATACATGTATTTATTCATTTAAAAAATAATATGGAATAACTCTACTATTTCTGGTAGATAATCAGCAAAGGACTATATAGGTGCATCACTGCTCTCATAAGAATTGCCAGTCCAGTGTACCAAATAATTTTTTTGATTAACACTAATTAGCTTGGACTTGAGAGAATTCAGAGCTGGTAGCCAATATATGAAAGAAACAGGAAATGCTAGAACTTTAATCTTTTGGCCCAATCCCCACCTATTACAAAGAGGTAATAATCAGAAATTTATGATAGATGTGTTCAAAACAAGATCACAGTCCTTGAGGCTGTTTCTTTATAACTGCCTATATGACTTCTTCTCCAGAATAGGACACAAAAGACAATGATCCACTCAAATAAATGGCAAAACATTTTCAAAAGTTCTGAACTTTCGAGATGTGCTCTGATGTAGGCATTTACTAGCCACTTTTGCACGTTACCTCGCTGAATCTCCCAAGCCTCCTTGCCCCATGAATTAGGTCTCATAATCTGCATGAGATAGATGGGAAAACAAAGGCCCTTGCCCACTGGCCCAGAGTCTTTTGGACTACACTCCATTGTCTTTCTAAACATAGATACAGATATATGTATATATATGAAACACATGTCTTGTATATATAATCTATTTAAAGAAATTCTTTTTAAAAGTTCAAAGCATAGTTTTGTTTTGTACACATTAGTCTACCAAGACTATGCTATCTACCCAAGTGAATCATTGTGTGGTATATGCATGTATTGAAACAATACACTGTACCCCACGAAACATGTACAAGTAAATGTTAAAATTTTAAAAAAAGAACAAAAAAAATTCAAAGCATTCTCTTTTAGATTACAATGTCAAAGCCCACAAATCAACCTCACATGCCTGCCCAAACCAGCCAAATTACTCACCAGAAAGTAACACCAAATGTATCATGATGAAGAACAAAAGGAAACAGAGTATTGGGAAAGATTTGGCCATTTTTTCTCCCGGCGTGACCCTGGAATGATGTTTTGAGATATTATCTCAGGGCGTTGTCCTCTAATACAATTGCCAAAGTAGAGATAGTCAAGATATTAAGACTACTTTTGAAATGAATAGCCATGTCCAGTCTGTGCATTGTATCCTCTGCACACCGCAGTGGGAAAGCCTATTTCACCTTTGTCTAAGAACAAATGCTCAGAAAAGTTAAACCTTAATTAAACATCTTAAAGATTAAAAGCATAGAGCTGAGTGACAGATCTATGAATACCCAGAAGACAGAAGTAAAACAGAAGTTACTCTATGGGCATAATTGTATTATTTTAGTGTGGAGGTATTTTATGTCTTGAAAAGGCAACTCCTTACCTGAAGTTTCACCCAAATTTATTCTTTGAGAGGATACAAAGAAAAAGATGGGGCTACTAGAGGCTTCTAGACAACAAAAGCTTCTCAACAGAGGAAGTAGGTCTGTACTTACTTGTGAAACAGGGAATGGATTAAGAAAAAGATATCTGATGCTGTATTTTAGGCATGCTTGGCTGTGCTGAGAATCTTCTGACTTTGAATGCTAGACTCTTGGGGCATTCTGAGAGACTTCACACAGAAAAACCATTCTGTGCCATCTCATGGGGGGCCCAAAGCTATTTTAATCCAGACACTGAAAGGTTGAAGTTAGTGAGCAAATCCTCCCTCTGGATCCACTTCCCTTGTAGCAGCATTTCTGACCCCAGAGAATGGTACCTGTAGGTTCCAGGGCCTAACCAAGGACCATATTTAACAATTTCTGTGTTCCTAATTTTGCAGTAGTGACCTGGTTCTTTCTGTGTTTTCTAAGCCTTTATCTCTACTCTGTAGCACATGCCAATAGGTAATTTACATAAACTCTGCTTCCATGCTATGGTGTGGCATATGTTACTCAAGACGTTGAAATGTCTTCAGAGTATTCAACTTCCCAGAGTGATTGGACATTCTTGGCACAAGATCCAGGGCTGCCTACTCCACCTGCTGCTGAGGCAATCTGGGGCACCATGTTTTTGCTGAGCATACTCCATCTTATCCTGACATCCTCCCTAGATTCCTCCAGGAATGGAGCAGGAGCAGTAGAAGCTCCAGCTGCAGCCAGAAGCCTAAGCACAATGCCAGAAGCCCACTCTCCCCATCCCCCATGCCACAGTAAACCCACCTTAGAAAGAGAAGAGGAAAAGGCATGTAGTGTACTTTTTTGTGGCTGGTGCCTCTCCTTTAAGGAGCATGTGTTAGGGCCTCAGGAGGGGATAGAGTAGCTGCGTAGGAGAGAGAAGGCACTGAAGCATGGTGTGCTGGGCGGAGCAGGCCCTGGGAGGCCAGCCATCAGGTTGAATCAAGATCAAACCTCAGCAGGGGAAAACTTGAGCAGGGTGGGAACGGATCACTGGAAAGGGCAGCCCTTGGCAGGCAGTCCAAGAAAGGCAATAGTGTGAGCAAACGTACCACAGTAGGAAAGAGCACAGCAGAAAAAGCATAACGTGTTCCACAGAGGTAATTAGTACCTTCAGCCAAAATGAAAAATGCATGGAAAGACCTAAGAAAGAGAAGACCACAACAGGAGATTGCAGTGACAGATGGATGCCATTTAAGGGGGTCCCCTGTAGCAATTCAGAGCCTGTGTAGTGTTAACAGGGAAGATATGTTACCATCGCACAGTTTCTCCTGTTATCTGAATTTCTTGCTTCTACCTTTCTTTCTGCAAAGAACATTGCTTCTTATATAAAAATACATGTTCCCTTAGAAAATTTGGAAAATAGAATTATAAAAAAAATAAATAAAAAGGCATGAAATCTCAGAACTCAGAGGTAACTTTTAAACATATATTGAAGTATATTTTTCTAGTTTTTAAATATATATAAACACACACATATACTCATATACATGTTTTTATTGTAATATTCAATCTTTTTGTAATATATACATTGTAATATACATTGTTTTCTGCTTTTTTTCACTTAGAAATATACTATTAGATTTTTCTAGATCTCTAGTCATATAGAAAATGAATTTAGAGGCCTGGTGTAATATTCCACCACACAGATGGACTTTGATTATATTAATATTCTTCAGCTGTTGTTCGATTAGGGTGATTCCAATTTTTCATTGTAATTAACAATGATGAAATAAATAGATTTTTTTATCTCCCTCAGTTAATTTATCTCTTATTATTTCATTTTAATAAATGCCTGTAAATGCAGGGAACTTCCGGAAAGGATCTAGGTCACCTAGAATATGAAAGAGATGGTTTTCATCCAACTTGTGGATTCTATACATGTAATCTAACATGGAATATCTTCAAAACACTCTGTCGTCTTCCTGAGTGAATCATTTTTTCCCCCCAGTTCAGAAAGGTAGAGGCACTTCATTGTTTAGAAAGGATTCTGTATGCAGAAACAGAAGATCTGGTTATAATGTTTTCTCAGCATGGAAAGTAATTTCTTTTTTCTAGACCACAGAATTCTCCCATCTGCACTATGGGGTAGTCACACCTTCCATATGGTGCTCTTTGGAGATTTCATTGAGCAAACATTTAAACATCTTGAAAGACTGCTTGACCCAGATTAGCTGCCAATAAATGCTATTTTATTTTGGCTTCTTCTTAGCCACTACTATTGATGTGGGTGTTGCAGGGTCAGAGCCAAAGACTCATTTCATTGTATTAAAAAATAATAAGTATGAAATTACTTCCCACCTGAGAATTAACAACTTACAATTTTTTCTACCTTGTTTTATTGCAGATTTTATTAGCAGAGCATCACTGGTTGGGTGAGGTCCCATAAGCCTTCTATAGTCTGGTATTCTGATTTTTCAGGAACTGTGAAATACAGCTGTGGAGAAGGCTGGCATCACCCTTCCCCTAATGGAGCTCATACCAGGGTAGGGGAAAGTCATTAAACAAATTATTACTCATGGAAGGTAGACGTGAGAAAGCAGCTTCCAATATTTGAGTTTTCTGGATCTTGTGACATTCAGGTATTAATGATGGCCTGTGTGCTTTTCATTCATATCAGCATTGAGAAATCAAACAATAAAATTCCACAGATCCAATATATTAACTACATAAGAGTGAAGCAAAATATTCTAAAAAAAAGGGATTGCATATTATCATCATGTAGTTCTATTTAAAAGACACCAAAAAAGAAAATAGAAAGATATCTATAAATATTATTTAATCTTGAAGCACACAGAGGAAAAAGGAAACCTCATAGGAAAGAAATAGTGCTAAAATGTCTTTAGCTTTTCCAACCCCCCCAAATTCTAGTTTAACTAATATTGGGAAAGAAGAATAAGTAAAATTAAAGGATCACATCTGCCTTAGAGAATCCTCAGTCTACGACATTGTTATCATCTGCTGCACTCATGGTCTAATTACAACAACCACAACTTAGAGCTTTCTCACTGGATTCCAGACTTTCTACCTATGAATAATTCAAATTGTATGTTCTGATGTCACCTCAAACCAGTATCTTCAAAAACTAACTCTTCCTCCTATTGTCCCAGCAAATTACCATCACCTTTCTGGAATGCAAAAACCCTTCTAGTATCACAGGATTGATCTGAGGCTCTATTATCCTCCTGCAGAAAGTCTCAACTCCACTGCTCAACTTTATAGAACTTTCATAATCTAGCACATTCTATTGACCAATTATATTTCCATCATAGTACTGAGCTGCCTTCCTTTAGATCCCAACAAATGTTTTCTCCCTCAGAGAAAAGCCACTTGACACCATACAAATTATCGTTCCCACCCAGGCTGGAGGATAAAATCTTTCCTTTCTTGGGGATTTTATGGAAGCCCCAGGACAGCATTAGCCACACTTGCATATTTTCCTGCTCTGGTCTTGACCATAGGTTTAGATAACAGAATTTGTGACCTGTTCTTTGGACTGACCAAGATGGCCTTAATAGCTTTAATCTTCCCCTTAGCTTGACTAAACTATAGACAAGTTCTTCTTGATTCTAGTGCCCTGACCACCTTTTTCTTAGAGCATTTACTTTAGAACTTATAGCTAAATTCTTTTACTGTCCCTTTGAGTTGAAAATCCTTATAGAAATCTCTTGCCAGTTTTACAACCCAGCAATGTTTTTCTCAGGGACCTGGGAGCCATCCCTTTAAAATGTAATCATCAAGAAAAGTAGTATTCCTATCTCCTAGTCCCTGTGGGAGGGAAGTGAGCCTAGGTAGGTACCTTGCTCCAAGATGCAAAACTACCTTCTCTACTAAAAATTTGAGAAGTTTAGTTTTCCTTTGGATAAAGCCAATTAGCAAATACAGACGGTCTATGACTTCCCCCAATACGCTTCACTACTTTTTCTCTAGTTCACTCCAGCGCTTAAAACCCCTCCTCACCTCTTTTGTTTCAGCAAAATGAGTTCAGACTGAGTTCTGCCCTCTTTTATCTACTGCAATAGCCTTGAATAACATCTTTCTTGCCTCTTTAACTTTGTCTGGTACATTTTCTGCTTTGACAGGACTACCTCACATCCTAAATAAGGATTTTTTCTATTTCTTTGAATGTTTTCTTTTTTCTTTTCTTTCTTTCTTTCTATCTTTCTTTCTTTCTCTCTCTCTCTCTCTTCTTTTTACTTTTCCTTTAACTCCTTCCTTACAAGGCCAATATCCCATCTTGTTTAATTCAAGTGTCAGCCTCCCTCCCTTTCAGAGACACAATTCTTCTAGCATAAAATGGAAACACTATCTTTAACCTTACTTCTTTCTGTCCTAAATCTGAACTACTCAGTCACCGCCCTGCTGGTCTTTGCAGGGTAACTTCCTGGTCCCAACTGCCACAATGTTGGAGTGAGCAGAACTGAAGCCATTTTGGGACCTAAAACTACCTGGGATGTGGGGGAGTGGGAGGGGATTTTAAAAAGGACAGTTTTTTTTTTTTCTCCTCTCTTTCTTCCCATTCCCTAACTTTCTTTTCTTTTTTTTTTTTTTTTTTGCTTGCTAAATAGAAATCAAGGCTGAGAAGCTAATCAATACTTTGCAAAGCTAACAGTTCTTTGAGACTTGCAGAGTTTTGAAAAGTGATCGAGGCCAAATATCTAGAAGCTGACCCTGGGCACCAGCCAAGTCAATCAGAGCTCTGTGAAGCTGCACGATAACTTTGCAGAGAAGCGGATTCCACTCCAGAGCAAATCAAAATCCTGCAGGACCCTGAGGTATCAGTGAAGGTGAGAACAGAAACCAGACAAGGTCTTGGAGAGACTTTGCACCTGACTCCTAGACATGGAGCCCTCTTTGTAGTCCATGCCACCTTTCTCTCTTACTTTTTATTTCCCACATTCCATTCCCTCGACCCTCTCCTTAAAAACCCCTCAGTAAATCTAAGTCTTTGAAATGGGATAGCCTACCATCTCCTTCAGCTGAATATATCTGCTTTTCTAAACACAAAGCATTTGACTTATGGGTCACTTGTTTTCTTTCCTTCTTGAGGGGGTGGGAACCTGGACCTGAATTAGGTAACAAATTTTGACAAGCCAAGCCAGGAGCTGAGTGACCTCGGTGGCCTAGCCCCGACACTTCCCCACTAATTTCCTACACTGCTCATGAACTAGCTTGGTGTTTGGAGATAGCTGTAGGACGTAAAAGCCAGCATTTTTTCTGCTTGTTTGGAAGCACTTTGTCTGTTTGTTTAACTTCTCTTTGTGTGTGAGCGTGAAAGTGAAACTAATATCATGGGTAATTTCTCCTCTCTCCCAGCTCAAAGTCCTTTGGGCCATGTTCTGGAAGATTGGGAAGCTTTTAGTTACACATCCATGACTAAGAAAGAAATGGTGTCCTATTGCAATCACGTGTGGCCTGTTAATCTGTTAGACTCTAGAGAACAGTAACCACTAAATGGATCTCTTAATTATCACACCTTGGTACAGTTAGAATTATTTTGCCAAAGACAGGGAAAATGGGATGAAATACCTTATGTTTAGTCTTTTATGTTTTTACATAATCGAGACTCTCTGAAAGGAAAATTGGGGTCCAAATTAATGATGCAATGAGGCAGCTCCTCCAAACTATCTGATAAGCCACCTTGTTATCCCCTTTTGCCAGACAGTGAATATGAGAATGTAATGAAATGGAAGATTAACAGTTGTTAGAGACTTTGAATTCTGTGGGACATGGGGTGTCTGCCGTGGCACCCATTCCTGAGCCACTGCCTGAGGCACCTCAGTCTCAACTGGTGGTCCTGGAGCTTCCTGACGGTGAGTTAGTTGGAGCATCAGTCCCTCTCTAATATGATCAGGACCCTGGGTGGTCTCTCCTTCTAAGACCCTGCAGGATACCCATTTTGGCTCAGATGCATACCTGACCACAAGGGGGCAATTTCTATTCCGCCAGTTCCCAGTTGGTAGACTGAATGCGCACGGCCAACCTGCAAGATTTTACTGGGCATATATGCCTTTCTCTACATCAGCTTGTTAAATTGGAAGCATTCAAATCCTCCATACAGAGATGATCCTTGGAAAATGGCTAACCTCTCTACCAGTGTTTTTAATACTCATCAGCCCACGCGGGCAGAAATGCAGGCCTTAATGAACATTTTATTAACGGCTGATGAGAGGTGACTTGTCACAGACAAGGCAAAAGATGAGGCTCATCACCTCCATCAAGAGGATCCTAATGAAACCCCAGATTCTGCAGGGCCTGTGCCTCTGGTTAACCCTAGCTGGGACCCAAATAATGGTGGAACGGAAAGGCTGGATCACTACAGATGGTGTATACTGGAAAGGGTTAACCTAAAAGGGAGTATACCTAAGCAGAGGAGACTAAATAAAATACAAGATTTACGATTAGCTGTCAATGAAACTCCAGCTCAACTTTTGGAGTTTCTATACCAGGTATATCAAAGTATTCTGAAGTGGATCCAGAGGCCCCAGAGAATATGAAGTTGGTAAATATGTCTTACTGGGCAGAGTGCTCCAGATATCAGCCATAAATTACAGAAGCTTGATGGGGCTGTAGAAATGAATCCTTCACAGTTAGTGGAGGTAGAATATAAGGAGTTTAGTGCCAGAGAAACTCATAACGCTAGGCAAACTACAATATTTGTTGAAACAATGGGAAAGAGAGTGAAAGGAAAAGGTGAAAGAGAACAGAGGTAAGGACAAAAAGAGCCACTAGGGGGTAATCAGTGTGTTTTTTTAGATGTGAAGGACACTGGGTACTTGATTGCCGGAAGCTTACGCTAAAAGTATGCAACTAAAAGGCAAATGATAGAATGAGAAAGTATCTCTGATGATGAATGAGGGGGCTTGGGAGTTCCACTAAACATTTTGGAGCTACTAATTCTTTCCCCACAGGAGCCCAGGGTACAACTGAAAGTAGGGAATAAACTAATTGATTTTTCTGGTGGACACTGTTGCTACTTAGTCTTAAATACTGAATTAGCTCAAAGTGCTGGGAAGACATTTCCCATAATAGGGGTTACAGGTAGACCCCAACAAAAGCCTTTTCTTCAACCTCGGGAGTACCATCTGGGGGACATGATATTAAGACACAGCTTTTTGTATATGCCTGAGTGCCCCATCCCTTTGCTGGGAAAAGACTTGCTATGCAAATTAAATACACATGTGACTTTTTCTCCTAAAAAAATAATATATTCAGATATGAGTGACTCCTGAACAAATCTGACAGATCCAGATGCTCCTTGCCAGAGGCAGACCTCCAAAACGTGAACTGTTTCCACCCGAAGTCTATGAACAAGTGAGTTAAACCATTTGCGTGGACGGGGTCCCTGGCCAAGCCAAAAAGATAACTGCAGTTATCTATAGAACTGAAGATGGGAGTAGAATTTCCTAGGAAAAACCAATATCTCCTGTAAAGGGAAGGTTTAGAAGGTATTTAGCCTGTGCTGCAAAAGTTGTTAAAATATAGACCTATTCGTCCCTGTCGGTCTCCCTATAACACTCCTATATTGCCAGTGAAGAAACCTCATAATAATGAGTACACTTTGTATAAATGAGAAAGTGCAAGATATCCACATCACTGTTCCAAGTCTTTTACTTCATTGACAATCATACTGGGAGATTATGTTTGGTTCTCAGTTTTGGATTTGAAGGATGCATTTTTTTGCATACCAATAGAAGAAGAAGCAAAATTATTGTTTGCCTTTGAATGGCAAGATCTTGACCAAAAGACCATTTTCCAATATTGTTGGACTGTGTTGCCTCAGGGTTTCAAAAATTCTCCAGCAATATTTGGTGAAGCACTAGCTAGAGGCTTAAGACAGCTTCAGCTTGATGGAGGAATATTATTACAATATGTAGATGATTTGCTTATTGCTAACCTTACCTATGACAAGTGCTTAAAGAACACCATTATCACCTTAAATCATTTGGCTGAAAATGGATATAAAGTTTCTTCTTCCAATAGACAAAATGTAAGGAAAAATTTACCTACCCAAGCTTTTCACTGAGTAAAGGAAAACAGTCTTCTCACTGAAAGAAAAAAAGCTATAGCAGCGATCAAGCCCCAAACAAAAGGAGACAATTCTGGAAAGAACAAGGTCTGGAACACCAGCTAACAGAAAAATGGCATGGGCCTTTTGATGTCTTACAACTCATATTGCTTTAAAGCTTGCAGGAGTCAAACTGTGGATATATTACTCCCAAGTGAGGCCGGGTCCTGAAGAAGAGTATGATGACCCAAGTCTGCCAATCAGTGGGCTTGTGAACTAGTTGAAGATTTAAAGCTTTTTCAAGAAAAAGGTTGAGAAAATATTTTTGTGTGTATCTTGTAGCAATGTCCTCCGCCTGGAAGGACAACACTGTTGTTAGGCTCTCACAAAGTCTCATGACTGGGGGGAATGTAACTGACTGTTGGATATGTCATAAATTGCCAAGAGCTATTCAAGACTGATTCATGCCGTTGGTGATGCCCATTATAGAATTTTCTGAAACTCCTAATGCCACTGTATTCTTAAGACAGCCTCCCTCTAACATGACTCTACAATTAGTAGAGGTTAATAATCCTTCTGTTCTCCACCTATTTCAAGCATTCAGAAATTTCCCTGAGATGTATTGTCCATGAGTAGGTGGATCTTCCAAGCTTCCTTTTCTACCCTTGTTGGCAACTGAATGTCCCAAACAGGAAAATCATTCTAGATTATGTCTGCAACTTCCCTTCATAAATTATCATTGCCCCCACTGGGATCCGGCCAGCTTGTAAAAGGGCTGATCCTTGGTTAGATATAATTTTTACGCTACTTTCTATGAATGATCAATTGAATAGAAACACTCTGGGGAGTATAATATGTGCCCTGAGAAGATATATCTTTACTTGTGGTATTGGAACAGATTCACCAACTTAGGGTTGGGATTAAACGTATTTGAATAGCTGGCAAATTGAGGAATGTTGCCTTTTAGGCCACTATATTACCCGCTTATCTGTACATAAAGAAATATACGACAGTACCAGACATAGAGATAAGAGATACTTGCTCCCTGGAGAATACCAGTATATTTGGTGGTAAAACTTTATTAGTACTATCTTTCCCGATTATGGACAATAGATCAGTCGAGGTATGATCTGGAACCTATCAATTACTATGGGTCAAACAGTGGAAGACAAAGCCAGAGCAGTAGTGGCCCAGCAGAAATCATCAAACTCCCTAGCCCGAGTAGTACTGGACAACCACATGGCTTTAGACTTCCTCCTGGCAGAGTAGGGAGGAGTCTGTGCCTTAGGAAACACCACCTGTTGCACTTACATTAATACCTTGAGAGAAGTTGAGACCTGAGTAAACGAAATATTTGCTCATGCAAAATGGTTACAAGAGGCGTGGCCCACTGACAATGGTTTATTTAGTCGGCTACATTTGGGATTAAGAAATTCATTTCAATCTGCATTCCAAATTGTTGTCATTATAATTAGTATCTTTGTGCTCTTCCTTATGCTTCATTGAGCTTTTTATTATGTGTACTACCTCCTATTCTCACTCAACTGCTAAGACAATAGATAAGTAAATGCCTTTGGTCCCTCCACCACACCAGCCAGGTACCAAAAACTAAGTAGACCATCATGTTACAAAATTTCTATCCCAAATTAGCTCCTGTTCACCTTAACTCAACTAAAAGCAGTAAGATGAGTTGGTGGTAAATTCTGTAGAAATGGAAGGAACTATTGACAGTGGAGAAGCAGTGGGAGTGAGCAGAAGTGAAACCATGTTGGGACCATAAACTGCCTGGGCTGCAGGAGGGGGTGTGGTAGGGAAGATTTTTAAAAAGATTTTTTTTTCCTCCTCTCTTTCTTCTCATCCCCTAACTTTCTTATCTTGCTCGCTAAATAGAAAAACAAGGCTGAGAAGCTAATCAATACTTTGCAAAGCTAACAATTCTTTCTTTGAGACTTGCAGAGTTTTGAAAAAAGTAATCAAGGCCAAATGTCTGGAAGCTGACCCTGGTCACCAGCCAAGTCAACCAGAGCTCTGTGAAGCTGCACAAAAACTTTATGGAAAAAACCGATTCCACTCTGGAGCAAATCAAAGTCCTACAGGGCCCAGCAATGATAACAGAAACCAGATGAGGCCTTGGAGAGACCTTACACCTGACTCCTAGACACAGAGCCCTCCCCATAGCTCACATCTACTTCTCTCCTATTTTTCATTTCCCACATTCCATTTCTTCAGTCCCCCTAAAAAAAAAAAAAAAAAAAAAAAAAACCCTTAGTAAATCTAATTCTTTTGAGATGGGATAGCCTACTATCTTCTTCAGCTGTATGTATCTGCTTTTCTAAAGACCAACAATTTAACTTCTGAGTCATTTGTTTTCTTTCCTTCCTGAGGGAGAGAGCAGTTGGACCTGAGTTGGGAAACAATGATGCTTTGCTAATCCCTGTCCACTTGGATTAACCAAGAGGTGGAGAAGAGATGGGCCACCCTTCCCTTTACTGTCCTAACCCTTCATTCTCCCTAAAACCCCCACCCTGTACAAGTGTACACATTTTCTTTATTTAAAGGGTACAAAAAGGGAAATACATACAATAAATAATATATATTTATTATATATTGTAAATAATAAGCAATAATATGAGGGTACTTCAAAAAGTTCATGGAAACATTCTTATTATCTTTTCATTCCATTTCTCCACCAACTCTTTGAAGTCCCTCACATGATAAAATTCTTTAAAGGGAATCATCGGAAAGGGGAAAGTTAAAATGCTGTAACATGGAGATGAGTTTCGTCAAAGATTAGAAGGAAAATAACTAAAAAGTAATCAGTGGAGTTCTGATGGCAAACTCACCCAAGTCTGAACTTCTTTTTCCCTCAAGTTCGTGTCCCTTTTTCAAAGAATTTCTGGCTTCTCTCCACTTCACTTTGGAATGACAAATTCTGCCCATAATACCTTATAGGATGTCAGAGAGGAAAAGCTTCAGCAAACCGGATCTTGATGAGGGCCCAGGTTAGGTGTGAATCTCTGGGTCCACTCTCCTTTGTGAAGTTCTGATCAGGGGGAGTTGAAGATATTTCTGTTTCTTTCACTGTCATACCTGATTCACAAGTATGAGCTCTCGTACAGACATTTGCTTGAGTGAAGCATTAAATTCTCAGGACAGTGAAAAAAGTTTTTGTTTTTAACCTGTAGGTTTTAACTCTTCAGTGGACTGTAAGCTTTGATACCACCACTATTTTTTAAAAAACTGGTAAAACAGAGTAATGTGAAATAGAATAAAAAATATAATGCAAATGTGAAGTGTGCGTGTGTGTCTGTGTGTGTGCGTGGGTGTTTCTAGGTGGTGAAGCAAAATCCTTTCCTCTTTGTTGTTGTGGATCACAGTCAAGACAGTTTAAAGCTCCCTGAACTACACTTACGAGTAATACAACAAAAATTTGCTAGCTGTACATAGCTCTTTCCATGACAAAATAATTTTATTCTCACCACTAGACTAATCTCTCAAGGAAGGAGCTAGAAATTCTCTATCTGCAAGTTGTCCACCTCTTCTAAGGAGAAAATAGATTTATTTTCTTTCAGATTTTCAGAAGGAGCCATGTCATGTCTGCCAGAATTAGAAAAGAGACAAATATCCCCACATAAAATATTTCCTGTTTTATTTTTAAGGTACTTGAAAAGACCCTTTTAGTGAGTACTTAAATTCTTAAATGAGAATCCTTGACTTTCTCAGTCTCCAAAATGAAGAATTAAAGGAGATATTCTGTTCTTCTCTTTGTTTTATTTTCATTTCCTGTTGACAATAATACTACCTTGAATCTAATTCCGTATTTCTTTATCTCCTAGTCTCTCTGTCTGTCTGCTGGGATCTCTCTGTGCTGCTTACCACTAAGACTAATATCCATGAAGGCAGAAATTGTCTTGGGCAATTTCTAGAGCTTTTCTAGAACCTGTATCTCTAGAACCTGCCACAAGGCCTGACAATAGAAGGTGAGAAATAATAATCACTGAAGCTGAGTTTCAGCCTTTCTTTTAATTATTTTTTGGGGTACCAACCTCTCAACGTTTCTCACTAAGACCAACCACTAGCCTAGACTCCCAACCCCTGCAAAATAACAGCTGATGCATATACATCCACAAGAGTTGTATGACTCGCTGAAGTGTATAGAAGACTGTAGCACCTGAGCGAGTGCCCTTGACTCTGGGCATTGCTTGAGAAGACAGCAACACCTAGCTCTCCAATTTTTTTTTTTTCTGTTTCCACTTGGCCATATCCTTCTTCCTAATACATTATTTCTTTGTATATATTGAAATCTGCTGTCATATATGATCTTGGAGCCATTTCTTTTGGTAAAATACTTTTATCTTCTATACATTTCAATAAGCAAGCATCAGTGCCTGATTATCCCGAAATGATAAAAAGTTTTATTCTCAGGTGACAACCGTATTTTATCAACTTCTAAGGTCTTGGGCCATGGCTTCCTAATTGCAGAAATTGAGTGATGGGCACATTAGTATTTATGATTCTATTCTCTGTTCTTTTGTATATGTTGAAATTTTCCATAATAAAGCCCTTAGTAATGCATACGTGACAATGTGAAGAACTAGATAAACAATGGTATGAATCTCATTTATAAAATAAGCATTTCTCACCAACCAAAAAGTAAAGCTTTGAAACAAAAACCAGAGCTTTATTGAGTTGTCATTACTCTTGGAAGCAGCACCTGGGTTTCCATATTCTGTGATCCCAATACCCATGAAATCTTGACTTTCACATACAAAATCCATCCCATCTTACTTTACAAAACCATTCTGAAGCTTAATCAAATAAAGCAACTGAACATGGCAATTGCTACAAACAAGATAACTGAGGGTGGTAAAGCCTGGTGTATCGTATCCTTTAAGTAAAAGTTGCTTTACATTTGGGGCATCCTTGCTTCCTGAGGACAAAACAGCAGAGGAGGCCTAAGGGAACAAGATGAAGACCAAGGGGACGCCCAGGTGGATAAAGGAGTCTTCTACAGCCCGGACCTGGCAGACTGAGCAGCCTTCAACAACTACAATGGAATTGGGTGGGAACCAACCAGGATGGTGTAAACTCTCGGGTGATGTGTGACTACTGCAGTGATGAGGTTGGGATAAGGGCAGCAGCAACTGGTGGCCTGGCAGCAGTGGGGACATGAAGAGGTGGCCATAATAGCCCTGTGAACAGCACTCTTGGTCACCCTGGGGGCCTCCAGGTTGGAGCGGAAGGCGGATCCCATAGGGGGGACGTGTAATGCTTAGACTGTCAGTTCATGGAGGGGAAGGCCTAGACTCACTCCAGAAGCAGAGATTCGACTGTTTAATTTGCAGGGGCTATATATTGGAAATGTATAATAAAAATTGGTTTAATAATAAAAATGTGCAATTAAAATTTTAGTACATTTCTCTGTTCAGTTTTTTGCACACTGACTACCAGTGGTCATGTAACTGTATTGATCATTAGTCCAATTGACAAACCGATAAGTAGGACATTTTTAGTAACTATACATTTTTTTAAAAGTGTTAAAATTGATTTCAGGTTTAACAATTTAGAAGCTGTCTATTCAAGAAATTTAAAAATAAGGAGATATTTGGATACATTTTTTAAAAATGTATTTTTAGTAATGGAAGAAATGCTAAGAAAAATAAGTAAAAACACACACAAAAGTCTAGAGTATTAATGACTTTCTTAAATTTTTAATTTTTGATTTATTCTTTTATCACTAAACAATAGTTTTATGGCTTTAGATTTAAATAATGTTGCCTAGATAATCTTTTTGTTCTCTTGAGATTTGCTTCTCAACTGATGAATGTTGATAAATATTGTCCCAAGAAAATTTTAAGTAATGTGTTTTTGCAATAGAAAATGCTGTTTGACATATAATTAAGATATTATGATTTATTTATATCTATAAGTTGTAGAGTGGATTTGCTTATATAACTGACGTTTTAAAAATATAAATTTATAATACATAATTTTTTACCTATAAATTTTAAAAGTGAGTTTACTTTCATAAGCTTTGTTTTTCTCTAAACAAATTGCTCCCAGTATTTTAATAATGTTTTTTCCTAGAAATGTAGTAAGTATTCTGTTCATTTACTGGCACCACATCTTTCTTATTGTTTTATAAAACATATAATTCCCATCTTTATTTTGCTTACTATATTTGACTTAGAAAGTATTTATTTGATAATTACTTTAAGATCTCTACTTTCTTAATTAAATTGTAAAGGAGTATTCTATGATTATGAATTATTTTACTTATAGCATGTGCTTGTTATGAAATAAAACATGATAAATAGCAAGGTTCATTTAATTAAATAGAAAAGATATAATTACATGTTATAATTGATATTTTTAGTCTGCTATCAGCTTAAGATTTCACTTTACAGATCAGTTTTGTTTTGGTTGCTGTTATGGACTGAAGTCTCTTCCCCTAAAATTCATATGTTGAAGTCCTAACACCCAGTATCTCAGAATGTGGCTGTATTTGGAGACAGGATTTTTAAAGTGGTAATTAAGGTTAAATGAGGTCATTGGGATTGGTCCTAACCCGATATGACTGGTGTTCTTGACCCATTTATATCTCCATGATTTAGAGAAAGAAGGAACACTTTTCAAAAACATTTCATAACTTATGAAAATTTTTAAAAATATTAAAACAGTTATCACTAGTGAGTACTCATTTAATGAATCAAAGAGGACAAGTTAAATTTCCCTTGCATGGTAAAGTCAAATTGTAAGCTTCAGTCTTCCTGCTAGAAATTAACCACAAGCAGGTAACATTGTCATTAGCACCTTGCTCATTAGCTTAACAAAATTATCAACAAGATATAGGAGCTCTTAGAACCACTTTTTTAGTTGGTCATTTTTAAGTATCAATACTTTTAAATACCTTATGAATTTCCATACTTTACACTTTTGTTCACAGACAACATTTTCAGCACAAAATGAATTTGTGGTCTCATTGAATGGATCATTGAATTTTTGACCTGTATTATTACAATTAATGTTGAAAGTTTTCAGTTCAAATACTGTGGCACTTCTGACTTTGGTGGCTTACCTTTCTTTAGTTACTCTCCTCTTTTCAGCTATTCATTTTTCCATATTTGCAGAACCTGAGTTCTCTTTCACATTTTTTCACCTGCTCTTCACTCCTCATCTTCTCTCATATCACTAGATTTTTCTAAGTATATATACGCTCCCAGTTTCTGAATTTCTCAGAGCTCCTTAACTATTCAAATCTCCCATATTCCTCCAATTATTCAAATTCTCTCATTTTTTTAACTTCTTTTGTCCCCAGATCTTTGTTTGAAATGGTCCCTGCAATGAAAATTTTTAATCCTGTCTTTAACATCTGAGTTTTTCTGTTGTTCCACAGAAACTGTAGTGCTATCTTTAGCTGCTTCTAACTTTAGCTGCTTCTCCCTTTTTTGAAGGGAGGAGAGGAGAAAGGAAACAGGTTAGTGGAGCAACGGGAGAAACTTCTTTTGATCTTCCAGGATAAAAAATAAATCTTTTGACTGACCACACTTCAGCCTTCCCAGATCCTTACAAATGTCGCCACTTTTCCCTGTGATCTCATTCATATGCCTTCAGAAACTCATTGCCCTATTGTATGTATCTCTTAAGATTTGTTCTGCATTTGGTTGATACTAAAATTACTCAACTGATTATTTTTGCAGCTGCTCTCTTATCCCATATCGTTCCCATATCTCACAGTAATCCCATATTCTCAGATCTACCACCTCCTCAGTGGTTTTTCTTTTCATTTGTTATTCATATTATTGGCTTTTTCTTCTGTTCCCAGCTTATCATACATATTCCTCCATTCTGCCCTTGTTTCTCTTTTTCCTTAGAAATTGCTCCAATATCATCATTTGTTTACAGCTACCCCATTTCATCAATTGCTTCCTCTAGCTTTTGTCTTCTTGCACACACACACACACACACACACAAAAGAAAAACAGGGCTGGATGAAGTTTTAAAAGCTCTCATACTAATTAAAAATAGTTATTACTTCCCCTGCCTCTGTTTTTCTTCCTCCTGAAGTTTCCTGGAATGCTGCTTCTGCTGAAATTCCTATTCTCCATTTAGATTATTTACTCTACAGGTACTATGAAGACATTGTTTTCTTCTCTCTACTCTTTCTTAAAATTTCCCTCATTCTTGTCCTACTGCCTTCATTTGTATCATGGAACTAGATACAAGTCATTTACCATTTCTTTCTTTTCTGTAAATGCGAAAAATGTTTTGGGATTTGTTTACACAGTTCAGAGGTTGGGACAAATAATCACAAACACATTACTCAGCAACATAACTTGATAGCAAACAAGCAATCAAGACCCTTACTATCACACAAACTCTGAAGATTGCAAGTCTGCTTAACATTATTATATTGGCACACAGAGTGTTCTCTTAAATGTCTTTGCATTTAGGAATTTTCATTTACCCCCCAAAATTCATTTTCCTACACATTTTTTTTTTTTTCTGACTGGTAAGGGGATCGCAACCCTCGGCTCGGTGTGGTCTGCACCACGCTCAGCCAGTGAGCGCCCCGGCCATCCCTATATAGGATCCGAACCCACGGCCTCGGCGCTACCAGCACTGAACTCTCCCGAGTGAGCCATGGGGCCAGCCCTTCCTACACATCTTAATGATCTAGGTAAAATATAACTTACCAAGAAAAATTAAAAATACAATTTTATTCTGTCAATTCAATATTGAAGACAAATAAAAAAAAATCTGTTTACTAATCTTTGCAGAACTGCTGACCGGCTACAGTCTGTATAATAGGCCCAAAGATATAAAGATCCGGAATAAAAAGCCATATACAACATCTAAACTGTGTATTACATTGTGAAAGAGATAATGTGGAGAGTATGTAAAAGGTAGTTCATGCAATCAGATTCATTGGGTTTCTAAATATACCCCTGTTATTCTGCTCAGACCAGTGAGGGAACTGAGGAATCTTGTGGCTTTGTCAGGCAGTTGATCCCAGGCCTCTGTAATTTTTTTCACAGAGCATTAAAGTTGATGGTTGGAAGAGGCAAAATACTCTCTGGACTAGGAAAAAATGAATCCACTCATATTGACAGTCAGGGAGGCTGGCATTGACAAAATAAGGACAGAAGATACTGAGAGCGAGAGGGAAAAACAGAAAAGAGGTCACCTCATGGAAGAGGGAAACAATGAATTAGAGAATGACAAATTGGGGCAGAGGGCTCCAGGTCAAAGGGGACACCCAGTGCAGGCTGAATGTGCTTATTTGGGGCCCAGGTTGGGAGGAGCAGTCAAGAGGATTGTTTCCCACTCGGATTAAGACAGGGGAAGGAGCGTCACAGATACTCAGGAGTGGAAGCGCTGAATGTTTGAGGCAGTGTGTTCACAGAGGCTGAGCTTGGGAAGGAGTCTTGATAGTCCTGGAGCAAGAGGTGTCCCTTAGGGCTGAGAGTACAAGTGGCATTGCAACAAAGATCTCAAAACACCATGGGGCAATATCTAGGGAAGGATCAGAGACCAGGGCTCAAGATCGAAAAGGACTGTATGGATAGGGCAGGAAGGTGCCTATTCACATGTTAAGAAAGTAAGTGGACCTTGAGAGAAATGTTGGCAGGTAATGAAAGAGGCAGGAATTTGCTGATGCACCAAACAAGAGCTGAGCAGAGGGTGAGAAAACGTGAGCTGTCCTTATAGCAACCCCTCCTGCCCCTGCCCCTGCCCCCACCCCCTGCCCACCTTCTGCCATCAGGATGTCAGTTTGGACAGGAATTCAATTTAGAGAAGAATCTCGTCAGATATCTTCAATTGTTTGTCCCAGTCTGAGAAGATTTGAATGACAGGATCCTCTGTGAAAAGAGAGATCATATTAGGCTGGGGACCGAAACAGGGTTGCCCTTTGGTACCCAGAACGAGGAGGAAAAACGTTTCTCTTCAGCCATACCTCTCTACACTTCAGTCCAATTTTGTGGTCCCAAATGCAGTGCTACTTCCTGTTAGCCTAATCCTCCATAATTCTCTCAATGTCCTGAGAAATGCTCAATATTTTGCCTCAGCTTATATACCTACAGAGATGAAGTGCTTACCCCGTAATGCCGAATCCCATCCCTCTATTGACAAGTGTGCTTATTGGAAGTTTATTCCCATTTAGTAAAATTAGGTTTTGAGGGAGATATGCAGAGCCTCTGCCTACCAAGTAACTTACTGGAGGCCTCGTGGTGCTCCAGCTACGCAGCAGGAACACTTTGTCCCTTCACCTTTGTCTCCAGCCCATGTGCATCACCCTTGCCCAAAGTGTCCTCAACCTCTAGTGTGACCTCCCAAAGGAAAGCTATTGTCCAGGTCTTCTTCCCACCACAAATCTCAAGTATAGGATTGGAATCTGTCCAAGGAGGTGACTAAAGAAGCTAGAAAGTACTTATTATTTTCCCTGAATTTAGGATTTAGGTATTCATGATCCAGTTCCCAGCAAACATCATGCCCATACACTCTGGTCTTCCAGACTCAGGCCCCTGCCCCAGACCATTTCCTTTCGATTGTTTGCTTCTCTTCACCTCTATCTGCCCCATTCACCTCACCATTATTCCATCTACCTGTCTTCAAAACTCTTCCTCATTAAACATAATTTCTCACTTGAAAAATAAAATAGAAGCAGATTCCACCTTAATTCCTCTTCACTTCTGCACTGATTGCGTCTTCCTTTCTAACCTTCCCTCCTCACTGCCCATGTTGTCCTTAGGTGCGGATGTTCTTGCTTCCACTGCTGTACTTCTTCTCCAAACCCTGACATCCTGAGTCCCTTCCTTCTCTTACACCACCTAATGCAGGAACACTCTGCTTACCTCCAGGCCCTTGCCCTGTACTCGGTCCTCCCTCTCAACCCCTGTGCTTTTCTTCCTCCCGAAGTTCCCTGGAATGCTGCTGCTGCTGAAATTCCTGTTCTCCATTTAGATTACTCTACAGGTGATCAGAGAGGTTGTTTCTTTTTCTACTCTTTTTAAAACGTTTTTACATGCCAGTCTTCTCACCTAAAGGTCCTGGGCTTTCTGCTGTCACCATCTCTTCCAAGAATCACGCTGGGGTGCTGGTCTAGTATCTGCCAGGTTACATCTCTCCTATCACTAAGATTTGGGCCTGGTCACAGGCCTGTCCTGCTCTAAGTCACTACTGTGTCTGTGTGTATAAACCCAGGATATCTGTTCTAAATTGGAGAGTAAAGACTAGTCCAATAGATCCCTGAGAGGATGCTATTTTTCACATCTGCTGCCAAGCAGCCACTGAGTTTGACTCTTCCACAGAGGACATGGGAAACCCCTGATGTCATCAGCCATTCCAGCTTGAGAACTAAGTTTGAAGAAAAGCTCCTGCGACTGCCCGGGGTGGGTTCTCTTCTTTTAGAGTTCAGGGCCGAATAAAAATCTCAAGACACTGAAACAACCCTAGTTATGCAACAACACTATCTTTAACATCTCACAGTCATCTTTCACTCAGTGATAGCATGATGTCACACTGTCACTATCTGAAACTTGCAACATATTGGATACTCCTGACCTCCTTTCCATTCCCATTTCAGTTCCAGTCTAGTAAAAAGGGGAGTAAAATTAAAAGGATATTTAAAATAACAAAATGTATAAAATTTTGCAAGTGTGAGATAGATATGTTAAACCATCCTAGGTAAATTGACTTACAGGATGAAAAAAAATTCAGACAACTCTATTTAGAAAAATTAGTCTTGTTGATATTTATGAACACTATGTGCAGGGCTTGGATTAGGAAAAAAGACTGTATTCATTGTGAACCCTCAAGAGTCAGGTCTGAGGCATGTTTTGGAAATTAAACCAAAGCTCCTTTGAGAATTTTACGTAAGGATATAGAAAATGAAACATTTAATTACAACACACACATCAAAACTTGTATATAATTTCAGGGAGAGTCTTCTTTCCCTAAATCCTGTCTCTAAATTCAAATTAAGGAACTCTAATCTTTAACAGAAGTTTGAACATATGTATAACAGTTGATCCAGACATTTTACTACGGCAACAAATCCTACATAAATAATATCTTATGTACACAAGATCAAAAGGAATACTGTCTAATTAAATTTAATTCTATTAAAATGGGAGAGGATTCCATGGCAATACAGATTAGAAAAGTATATAACCATCTCAGAATATCATGATATCAGGGAAGCTTCTTCTTGCCCCTTTTAATAATTCTAATTATATTAACCTTTTTCCCTGGATATCTATGTGAAGCTTTTGAACCAATATTTAAACCATGACCAGAAGCACATATATCATTTCTGGCAGTGCCAGATTTTTAGTTGTATTTCTCATGTTAGTTATTTCTAATTTAACCCTTAATAAGCATGAGTAAAGTCAATTAAATCTAAGATACATTAACTGAGTGCTTACTTTGTGAACACTCATTCGTTTTCAGAGTATGATGAGCTCTCAGAGACTCTCTATATAATGTCTGATTTCCTACACAGCACTCCTAATGGTCTCAGCCTATACCAGGATCCATCCACTGGTGGAAAACACAATCCAGCATGAGGAAATATATCCATTGCTGTAGAAGTTTGATTGTTAGCTCCATTTATCTTGAATTCAAATCTGCATTCATGATGCTTTCAACCACCAAAGCCAGTTGGGTTTTTTACAACAAAGGAGATCAGAACATGCCACCCCAAAACATGCCACATTGGTATAAGGATTGGTTTGAACTGAAGAAAATAAAGAAGCAACAAACACATCTTCTTAAAAAGAGCTCTCTCTCCACACCCTATCTGCCTAAAAGCAAGACATAAGTTTTCATTGTGAAATGTTCTCTTCTCTCTTTTGTACCAGAAAGAGAAGAACCATTATCACTGGAGATGAAAAGTTGACATAGAGATGGGTCTACACACAAAAAAAATCTCACAAAAAAAATTCTATTAGTTTTCCACATATATTTACCTCCTCACAATTTACCACCTTTAGGAATCCAAACCCCTTTTCCTTTGTCTTGTCACTTTTTCACAAATTTAGCACGCTTTGTTAAGATAGTATGTAACTACCAAATTCTAACCACCTCTTGGAGTTACTCATCACTGAGTTCTCCCATGTGTACGTGCATTGCATGCATAAATAAACCCTGTTTGTTTATCCTGTTAAACTGCTTTTTGTCAGTTTACTTTGCAGCCTCCAGCTACTGAACCTAAGAGGGTAGATGAAAGTTTGTCCTCCTCTAACAATGATAAAAAAGTTTATTCTCTTTTCTAGTTAATGGGCTTTTAATTATAGATGGCGAGTATTCTATCTTCATTAAAATTCATTTTTTGCAGCAACATGGATGAACCCAGAGGACATTACGTTAAGTAAAATAAACGAGGTACAGAAAGACAAACACCACATGATCTCACTCATATATGGAATATAAAGAAGCTGATTTCATAGAATTAGAGAGCTGAATAGTGATTACCAGAGGCAGGGTAGGAGAAGGGAAAAGGGGGATAGAAAGAGTGGCCAACAAGTACCGAGTTACAATTAGACAGGAGGAAAAACTTCCGGCGTCCTATTGCATAGTAGAATGACTATGGTTAACAATGTTGTGTTGCATTGTATATTTCAAAATAGAAGAGAGGATTTTGAATGTTCTCACCACCTCATACATTTGAAATGATAAATGTATGAGGTGATGGATATGCTAAATACCCTGATTTGCTTATTATACAATGTATATATGTATTGAAATATCACACTGTATCCCATAATTATGTACAATTACATGTCAATTAAAAATAAAATAAATATGTATAAAGAGTTCATAAAACCTGATAATAAGAACACAAAGCAACCTAATTAAAAAATGGGCCAAAAATCTTAATAGACACTTTATGAAAGAAGATGTACAGATGCAAATAAGCGTGTCAAAAGATCCACCACATCATATGTCATCAGGGAAATGAAAATTAAAACAACAATTAGATACCAGTACACATCTACTACAATGACCAAAACCCAGAACACCTGGAACACCAAGTGCTGACAAGGATGTGCAGCCACAAGAACTCTCGTTCATCGCTGGTGGGAATGCAAAGTGATACTGCCACTTTGGAAGACAGTTTGGCAATTTCTTACAAAACTAAGTATACTCTTAGCTTACGTTCCAGAGTTATACTCCTTAGTATCTACTCAAAGGAGCTGATAACGTATGTCCACATAAACACCTGTAGAGATAAATTTATATCAGCTTTATTCATAATTGACAAGCTTGGAAGCAACCAAGATGCCCTTCAGTAGGTGAATGGATAAACAGCAGATTATGAGGACAATGAAACTCTTCTGTATGATTCTGTAATGGTGAATACATGATGTTATTTTTTTTTCTAAAAAAAAAAAAAAAAAAGAGGGAACCCTACTGTAAAATTTCACCACTGTGACAAATGTAACATGTTAATAGGAGAAACTGTGGGGTGGGGGGCAGGTAAGGTGACTATTTGTACTTCTGCTTAATTTCTCTGTAAACCTAAAACTGCTATAAAAAATAGTTTAAAACAGCAACACCAGCACCACCACCGACAACAGCACCTGTGGTACATCAGACAGTGGAATATTATTCAGCAGCATAAGGAAATGATGCTATGAGCAGATGCCCCTCTCACCAGTACAGGTATAATCTCTACCCCCCTGCTTAAATTTAAAATATCGGAAATCTTTCCATGTGACTTCTAGTTTAGGGAAATGCCCATAGATACTCTCCTTAAGAGAAGAATCACATCCACAGAGACAAGTGTGATAGTTTCCTGCTGAAAATCTTTTATTGAAGGATCACATCCATGTTTGTACCAGATCGTTGTTTGCCCTACAGTCATCTTAGAGAAACTGGTTCTCTAAGTGGCATACGTACAAGGGAACTTGGTGTCCCTAAGCATCAGGAATCAGGAAGACTCAGCACGATCCATAATTTGCTGAAGAAATTACACCATGACTCCTCCTACAACAGAAATCATTTTTTAAAAGGAAGGCTTTGAAGACCTTAAATGAAAAGTTTCATATTCTTAGAGTCAGCCAGATGAGTACACAGCACGAAAGGTGAGCAATTAATCACTAATCTTTTCTACATGGTGGAAAAGAGAAATTCTGTGTGGTAGTAAAAGCCAGTGTTAGGAGCTAAAGCATCTGTAAATTATCTTTTAGCTGCCACATAGGAATGTCATGATATTTATCAATCTCTCATTTTCCTAGTGTCAGTGCTTCCTTCTATCTTTTCTTTCTCTCTTTCTCTCTCTTTCTTTTTCTTCCTTTTCTTTGTTTTGTAAAATATTCTGATTATCAGTGAATCATCTTACTCTTTGCTTCATAGTAGCATCTAACCTGTTAGGTAGCTAAGTCGGTTTCCGGCTATTTCTGAGAGAGGCTATTTCTGCAAATAATATGTTAAATTCAGCATTTACACAACAGCATTGCAAAATGGACATTTGCTGGAATACTGTATTCCATCATATCCACAGAGAGGTGTATATTCCAAGGTACAAGCATTAGAATATTTGGTGCACTGAATCTGGCCCGTCAAAAACAAACAAATGAATAACCATTTCCATGTTTTAAATCATTAAATCATAGAAAATGAACGTTTAAAAGGCCTTGAGGGATTATTTAATCCAAAATCCCACACGTGAAGAGGCGTACTCCCTGCAGTTTACATACTCTGACCTAACAGTGATGGGAATCTTGCCACAGCAGGGACAGCTCAGCCCATGTTTACACCCTCCCTCTCACTCATTCCCTGTACATTCCCTGTATCTGTCTAATGATGAACATGCCCTGTGGATTCTACATTGTACTTAATTTCTGAATCAGTCCTCCCTTTGCCACACTGTCATCCACTTTATTCAGGATCTCAACATGTTTTGTCTGAACAGTTGCAATTGTCTCCCAATTTACTGCCCAGCCTCCATGCTTATCTGAGACTTCAATCACCCTACACACTGATGCCAGAGGGACCTCTTAAAAAACAAACAGATCTTGTTCTTCAAATACTTAATGTATTCCCCATCAAAAGATGACCCCCTCGTGACCTGCACCTACCTTTCCAGATGTAGCTTCTATGCCCTTAACCTCTCTCTAGTTAAACTTAAGGACTGAATTCCCAGAGTATGTTTTGTTCCTATGTATCTCTGTGCCTTTGCTTATGATGTTTTTTTGTCTTGCATGACCTTACCCACTTTATCCATAAAGTCAGCTCCTACTATTCCTTTAGACATCATTTTAATTACTTTTAGAACAGTTTCATGAAGGCACTTCTCTCCCTCATCTATCAAATTGGTTTAGGTGTTCCTCCTTAACATTAACTGCCTTTACTACCAACAATCCCATGTTTACAAATCGCTTATATCACATTTCGAACTCTGTTTGAATTATTAACATCCCACTCACATAGCTCTTTACCCCTGAGTCAATTGATTCTACACTTGTTCTTGAACTTCTTTTGTGTTTTATTTATAAATTCCTTTATTGTTAAGAGAATGTTTTTGAGTCTCTAATTTCTCTTGAAATCCTTTTCTGAACTTCTAATTAGTTACAGTGTTAGAAAATAACGATATGTATACCAGTATGTCCCAATTGAGGGCTATGAGTAAGGTTTGTAAATTTCCTCTGCTATAGTTCAAGTCTTCTGTTTAGGCTGGCCAGATTCCTTATCTATGAAGTCATATATATATGTGTGTGTGTGTGTGTATATGTATACACACACACACACACATATATATGTGACTATATAAGTCAATACACACACACACACACACACACATACACATATACATACACAGTCATAGATAACGATTATATATATAGCCATAAATAATTTCCAGAACATGTATTTTAAAATAGTTGTTTCCTATAAAAGTGAGAAATTATTATACCTTTTACACAAAAAATAAATAAAATTGGACCAGCCCGTGGCTCACTCGCGAGAGTGTGGTGCTGATGGCACCAAGGCCACAGGTTTGGATCCTGTATAGGGACGGCCGGTTTGCTCACTGGCTGAGCGTGGTGCTGACAACACCAAGTCAAGTGTTGAGATCCCCTTACCGGTCATCTATAAAAAAAAAAAAAAATTTTAAAAAAAATAAATAAAATAAATAAATAAATAAAATTTCTGTGTATACTTACACTTTCATGATCATAAAGTTTTCTGAGTTGAAATTTTTTATCTCTGGAAAAGAAGATTTTATTGAATGTATAATGCAGTTGAGATTTCATGATCTATGTAATAAAATACAGTCATTTTTTAGCTCTGTGTCATCTGACCTAGACTGAAAATAAGGAATTCTGGTTAAATTAGTACTCTAGTTGGCTAATATTGACCATAAACATCTTTAATAGATGAACATTATTGAAACAGCTAAGAATACAAGAAAATAAAATCAATACTAAAAGGATATCAGGCATTTTTAAAAATAGCACATGAATATTCAGATGACTATCTAGGGCATAATGTGGTGTGAAAACATTCTTAACATTTCAGTTAAGAGAGAAAATGTGCCTAAATCTATTTCTGGCACTTATTATCTGTATGATTTTTTTTTATAGTCATATCTCCTTTTTTAGTTTCCTACCCTCTAAAAACAGGATATAAGATGATATAATCAAAAAGATCACATCATTCTTTAATCTGTTATAGTTGTGTTAGTGCATGAGTTTGCTTGCCCTGAGAGACCTTATTCTGAGTAGCACTTGCTATTATACATGACTGTAAATTTTCAGAAGGGATAGAAAATAGGAGATAAGAGGGAAGAAAAAGATAAGAAGGAAGAGCATATTTCTATGAGCATTTACTCTGTCAGTTGTTTAGTTAGGATTTGATATATTTTATCACAGTGAGTCCTAAATGCCATTATAATATCTATCTTACAGATGAGAACACCGAAGCCTGAAGTAGCTTGGGTATTTGCTTAATGTCGTAGATCTGCTAAGTGCAGTCTGGATTTTAATCCAGATGTCCGACACTAGAACTCAAGATTTTAACCACTAATCAGAAAGTAATGAATCCATACTGCTGGAATGGCTGGTAATTACCATTCTTCCATTCTTCCAGAGGCTCAGATCTTGTTAAAGGTAAAGACTTAATAGTAAATTTGTCGGGCTGGTGGTGGTGGGAATATGATGATTCCAACTATCCATTTGTACCATCATTCTCTTTCCTAGGACTTTCTTGATGGACATGAAAAGCACCATGGATTTTCTCCAGGGCCTAAAGGATAGATCAAAGTCATGTTTCAATATAAGTCCACAAAGTCTGATGAGTCTATGGCTAACAGACTAAACAGAGATAGCTGACTTCTGTGTTCCCATTTTGCAGAAAAAAAAAAGGTGTAACATAGGAGATTCACAGAAATTTGACCAACATACATTGCCTGCCTGAGACCCAATATAATGTGGGCATAAAAATTTCTATATGGAAGAGCTAAGGCCCCAGGAATAGTATATAACGTGAATGAAAATTTGGCTGAATAGAAAAGAAATATATATCCTTAGAGATCCAGTTAAACATTTTTTATTATTATTTTAAAAGAGCAATGTCCAAGGAGTAATTGGAGGAGCATGCCAAAAAGTAGGATTTGTCAAACCATGTTTTAAAAGACCAAGTAAATTTTGGCCCATATGAGTTTTATAATCTTAAAAAAAAAGGAAAAAAGGCTCTAAATCGAGTGTGATACTCACTGGTTTTGCATGTAAAACATGCACTCGTTACTGTAAGTTTTCTGATCTGCACCACATATTGGTCTCCAGTCTCTTGTACCTGCAATCCTTGAGTTTTTAAATCTGTATTTGTAGCAGTTCACCTGTAACTGGGACAAAAAATAATGCCGCACGTTCTCTTCAATTTTGTTGTCATTCTCATATGAAGATGGGGAAAGGAGAAGGGAGTGAAAGGAGTACTAGCCTCTTCAGCTTTTCAGCAAACACATCTGGAAGAACTTCTATGAACCGGGTGTTGCACTAGAGAAATAAATCAAACAAGGACATGCCCTAAATAATATGAGAATTAGCTGCTTAACAAGGAAATATTAATCTCTTTTTTTAGGGTTGTAACGAGAGCCCAATGTAATAATGAATGGGAAAAATACTCAGAAAAATATAAAACACTGCCCAAAGGTAAAAGTTTCCTTTATCTGCTGTTCTCCTTTTGCAAGGAGGTTCCTTTTTCAAACTTTAAAGAAGGAAACACCATCAGGTGACTGAGTGAAAACATTTTTACCTCTTGAGGAATTATTTCAGTTCACTTGAGCCAGTTTATGTCCTTCCACAGCTCCATTATACATGAGCTCTGATTCCATTTTCATAAAAACCACACAGAGAAGGTTGCACTCACCTCTGTCCCTTTTGCTTGATCACCAGAAGAAAGTAGAGTAAGACGCAACGGGAGAGAAGAAATTGGAGAAAGAGAAAACTTCACAATTAGAAGTGCAAAGCTAAATCCATTATTCACAGTAACCAAACCCAATTCCCAACATTCCTTGCCCAGTTCAGTAATAAAAGAGGTCATTTCTTTACTTATGGCCAAATTCAGGATGTGATGACAGAAATGCACCTGGCGCTGATTTAAAAACAAAGCAAAACAAAACAAAACAGAGAGGAAAACCCTGGTCATTGAGAAAGGGCTATCACCGGGGGCCCAGGAGTTCCTGTAGACATGCTCAAAGCAGGATTGGGTTGTGGCCCCAAAGTTACATGGGGTGTTTCTGAAAGGGAAAGTCATCATCCTGAGGGATCCTAATGAGGAACTGAGCAGAGAACAGCATCCTTTTATCCTTCTTCTCAGTCTCTCTTTCTCTCCTTGAAGATCTAACCTACCCTGCTTTGTTAATGAGGCCAATCCAAATAGGTACCTTCTAAATTTCCTTGACTTTAACATTCTATAATTTAACAAAGGCTGAATATACAAGGATATTTCAAAAATGTCATGGAAAAATAGAATAAAAAGATAATTCAAATCCTTCCATGAACTTTTTTAAGCACCCTCATCTTACAGTTAACTTCAAGTCACAGGTATTGGAAAGGAATCCTGACTCACTAGGTGGAGAGGCAGCCCATGTGTTGGCTGCCAGAGAATGGCAGGCAAAAGCAGTGATTCCCATCGTAGTGATGGTCAGTGAAGGTGATGGAGCTGTGCTGCCCCGAGGCCAGGAGTCCAGAGAGAGAGAGAGAGAGAGAGAGAGCAGTCTGCCCAACACATGCATGTGTGCACAAATATATGCAAGGTCCCACCCTCATTAAAAATTGACCTTTTCAGTGATGATTAACTGTTAACCCAAGATACAGCATTTGTTTCTTTTGTCAAGGAAAGTGCCCTTATCATCTTGACTTCTAGACAGTTTAAACAGTTGTAACCTGAAAGTCATCTACCAAAAGATGCTTTACGTTGTGATCCTCCCATTTTTTAGTAAATACGATGACATTGCCATATTTGAGAACAAATTCAATCATAGGTGTAGTAAGAGAAAACAGACTTTGAAATGACATGTATAAAGAGTGTTAATGTTATATCACATACAGGTGAGTTGAAATAGAAAATAGAGGCAATGTGGACATTTCTTTAAAATGTACAGTAGTAGATATAACATTAATAGTTGACACTGATGATATTTTACTTCTAGAGTATAAAAACACTTTGTGGTGTTCTTTGAAGGCACATAATTTACATTAGCTTGTTAAATGATTAAAATAAACTTGTGAAATATGCAGTTTATATTATTGCTATTTAACAGATGGGGCAGCAAACTCAGAAAGATTAAGTGCACTCTATTTAGTTACCGTAGGGAGTTAACCATAGGGAGAGGTAGTTCTCCAACACCCTAGGCCTATATTTCTTTTCTAAAACATATTTTCCCTTTACCAAGACATATCATTTCACAACTAAAATGGATAGTAATAATGAAAAATCCTGGTTTTAGAATACTGTCACTTGTCTCCTAAGGTTATAATCATGATATTATCTAATACAATCCCCTTTATCTGATATACATATTTCTGTTTGTCCACACAACTACTACTTGCACCTTACTTTAATATTTTTTCCATAATACAAGCCCAGTGTTTTCCAGTCTCTCAGCACTTTCACCCATATTATCTCATGTGGTCCTCACATCAGCTCTCCAGAAGATAGAGTTCACACCTCCACTTCACAAATGATAAATCTAGATATTAGATAAGGTAAGCAAATTCCTCAGAGCAGACAGCCACTGACTGATAGAATCTTGACCAAAACCAGATTTTCCAATTTCAGGTCTTGTAATCTCACAGTGAATGATTGCACTGGTTTCTAATTTTTTAAGGTGTGCCTCTCTCATTCACATTTTCTATTTTCCAATGTCACCTCTTTTTCTCAGATAGACTTTTATAATTTTACTTTATGCTATTTTAAAATTTGAACACAATACACCTCATCCATATTTCAATGCCTCATCAACACTTGAACTATGTACACTAAAATGAAGTGCTCCCTAGAAGCTTTTCTGAATGGGACAAATAGGCTGCTTCCCAAGTCATACTGGCGAGCATTGGTGGTTCAGTGGTAGAATTCTCGCCTGCCCAAGTCATACTGAAGCACCTGATGGGACTGTTCATGTTCTACTCGGATGACAGAAGTGGGACAGTGGCTTCCTCATAGCATGTTAGAGTTGCAGAGGCCTCAAACAAGCATCAGCCTTGGTCATAGTCAATCAGCAAGGTCACAGAGAGTAGTAAGTAGAGCATGGTGTATTAGTCTGCTCAGCTGCTGTAACAAAATGCCACAGACTGGGTGGCTTAAACAACAGAAATTTATTTTTTTTCACACACACTTTGGAGGATAAAAGTTCAAGATCAAGGTGCCAGAATATTCAATTTCTGGTGAGGGCTCCCTTTCTGGCTTGCAGATGGCTTTTTGATCACATGACTTTTCCTCTGTGCAGGTGCAGAGAGGATCTCTGTTGTCTCTTCCTCTTCTGAAGTTACCAATCCTGTCAGATTAGAATCTCGCTCTTATGACCTCATTTAGTCTTAATTACCTCACTAAAGACCCTATCTCCAAACACAGTCACATTGGGGGTTAGGGTTTTAACCTATGAATTTTGAGGAAACACAACTCAGTCCATAACACAACACATAGGATTGGGGTACAAATGTGAGCCTTGCCATGTGCTTTTCTGTTACAAGCACATACTAAGTATTCATAAATGACAATTTTTATGATTTTTTCATTATCATTATTATAATCATAGAATGAAGAGTGTGGGTGGTGTTTAAGTGTATAGAAGGGGGCAAAGAGAAGATGTTACAAAGAAGGACAAGAAACAGATACTTGTCCATTACTGAGCTGGTCTACACCAGGGAAACTACAGACCTATAGGCTGAATCTGGCCCACCTCCTACTTTTGTACAGATTTATTAGAACACAGCTGTATGGATTTGTTTGCATAATGTAAATTTATTTATTTACGTTTATTTACACAACAGCAGCATTGAATAGTTGTGACAGAGACTATATATTCCCAAAGCCTAAAACAGTTACTATCTGGCTCTTCACAGAAAAATCTGCCAATCGATAGTTCTAGACAAGTGCTCTCGTTGGGTGTTTATGGAGCCTTGAGAGAGATAGGAAGGCTTCAGGAGAATTCTTTATATGAGGAAATAAGGAGTTTGAAAGAGATAGACCTCTGAAAATTCATATTCTGAAAACAGAGTGTGTAGTATCAAGTATAGAGAAAAGTGTAAGTCTGTGGTAGTGGCCAGGAAGAGGTGATAGATATAGTTTTGTTTTCTTTAGTTCCATCTCAGGATCATTTGTCACTTCCTGGTTTAGAAATTTGGGGCTGATTTGTGGAAGGGTCTGGTTTTCATTTGTATCCTATCCATCAGGATATAGCTCAAGAAGTAACTCAGAATATTCACTTGATATTTAATGTAGCTTTTTTGTTGTGACCATTTTGACACAGAGGACATTTTATATACACCCCTAGTTTGTGTATCCAAGAAGAAAATTAACTTTCAGCTTTTTAAAATCCCAGGTAATGTGTTTAACACATTCACACCTCTCACCACAATCCTTGAGCCTTAATTCATCCTTAACTTTATTTTCCTTGCCCCCATCCTGTTCCTGACCTCGGCACCTCCCACCTTACCCTGACTTTCACTGCTGAGGTCACTGAATCCTTCCCTATCCCTGTGTCTCATCCCATTCCACACTACTGAATCCTCTACCCCACTTCATCCCGAAGCCACATTCTTTCCCTGGTACTCAGAATGATTATCAAGGATTGGTTAAATCTTAAGGGTGGAATAAAACAGTCTTTCGTATATATTACTTGATTATGATGATGTTGATGATGATGATGAAAGAAATATAAAGGGTTTTTTGCTTAGATCTCCATAAAATGTTCAGAATGACATAACAAAATACCTTCCTCTCAAAAAGGCATATGTCTTAGTCATGAAAAGAGAGTTTCTGGATTCCTAGAAAAGAACAGGAAGGAAATACTCTCTCATATGCCGTAGAATCTATAAATCCATACCTGAAATTGCCAGAGAAAATAATTCAACAGGGTTTTCTCATTGTTTTTTGAAATGACTTTATATTTTTCATGCTTGAAAAGTTATTTACAAGCCTTCTTTCATTCTTTTTTTCATGAAGATAGCATAGAAAGAACACAGCACAGGAATTGATTTATTTTCACTCAGTTATAAAATACAATGATCACAAAAGCCTGCTATATAACTGGCCTAGTGTAGACTTATTTAAAAAAAAAAAAAAAGCCAGAGGGAAAACCACAAAATTAACTTTCCAAATCCAAGAAGGTCTGTCACACCAGCCACAGTTCTTCTGTAACTGCAAACACTTTGGGCCATGACAGATTCTCTAAGTGCTTTCACCCTCTGGAGCGTGTTCCACACCAGCCCAGAATTTTCAAGTGAGCAAGGTGACTAGGCATACAGGATACCAGCAGCAAAATTCTGAGAATGACAGTTTCAGCATAAAGGGAGAAGCTTATAAGTTGTTTTATTCCATCCCTAACTAATGCTCAGGTTCTTCCTTGGATTTCCCATGTCCATTAGCTCAGAGTAGAGCTGCATTGTCTTAATATGGTAATTTCTATCCACATGTAGCTATTGAGCACTTGAAATGTGAGTGGTCCAAACTGAGATGAGCTATAAGTGTAAAATATACACAAATTTCAAAGACTTAATAAATAAAAAAAGTTTACACTGATTACATCAATAGTTTTGATATATTGGGGTAAATAAAATGTATGATTATTAAAATTAATTTTACCCATTTCTTATGTAACTACTAGAAAATTTTAAATTGCATATGTGGCTTGTATTACATTTCTGTTGAAGAATGCTGCTCTAGAGACTTGCACACACTTGTAACTCACTATTTTAGTCTTTCCCAGACTGTAGGTAGAAGACCCTGATATAGAAAACTGTCAGGAGGTAACATGATTGGACATGAGAAATTACTGGTGTGTGTCATTGGATGGGGCCTACATAATTGAGAGACAGCTGTGCCATTCATGGAACTATAGAAGCTAGATGGGGTTGCTGGCATGGTGATGGATAGTTAAGGTGAGGCTTATTGAGAGCTGGTTTAGTTTTATAAAGCTGTTGGCTGCCTGGGGGTTCATATCTCCCCACCTCCCTTCTAGACACTCCTTCCCAACTATGACAGGAACTTGAATGTGAAAAAGTGATCAGTCTCTCTCCACCAATGTGCTTAGCAAGACAGAAGGGAAGAGTTTATCTAGCTTCTGTAATAACAAGTTTCTATTATCTAGGCAGTGACAAAGAAATCCCAGAAAGGGTATTCTGCTGAGTTTACTTTTATTGAACAGGCAGTTGGACACACAGCATTGTGATCAGGAGATTTCCAGAACATAGACTGGGTGGAAACATCTCAGTGCTCTCAGATCACAGAGTCTAGAAGGAAAGGGATGGAAAAGACTGAAAATCAGTGAGTCCATTACCAACAGCTCTGTATTGTTTTCTACAGAAAATAAGATAAGCTTTGAAGAATTCTTTGTATGTACAGATGGTGAAGGTAGATGATTCAGAATTAGGGTATGCTTTTTTCCTCGTGACTTTCACCAGTCTTTGCATCATTTGTCCTAGAAGAGAAGATGGGTAGGTTAGATGCTAGAACTCAGGGATACTGCTACTGCAGAGTGTGGGCTATACATTTATAGCTGCAACTTAATCAAAGAAATCCACAGTTTACTGCATTCTGCCATGAACTAACAATTTAAAATTGCTTTCAAATGTTATCCAATTTGATTCAATTGGGCACCTGATATATACTATCTGTTGAGGTGGACACAAAAATGAACAAGCTTAACTCTGCTCTAGTTACATGTAACCCTCATGGTAATGAAGAGAGGGAGGTGTTGCTAACACCAGTTCACAGAGGACAAAATTGAGTTGTAGAGAAGTTTAGTAACTTGCCAAGGTCTCACATTAGGTCATCACTTGAATCCAATTCCTATAATACTAATGCTTTTCCATTATACTTTGTTTTAGGCCATTAGAATATAATCAGCTGTCTTCCTTGCCTGACTCATCCATGTATTCATATACTGTTAAAATCAACATTTAAAACATTAAATTAATGTTTAAAATATTTTAAAAGAGAGCGAGGGCCTTAGGAAATGTACTTCCATACACATCTTCAGCTGGTACCATCTGGGACAGGAGCAACATTGTCACTCTAAACTCAAACCTCCATTTTAGTGCTGGTGTCAACTCCATGAGGTTGCCTTTGGGTTGAAAGTGACAATCTGTAGTCATGTTGAATCCTTGAAAATCTTTGTCATGAAATTGAGAATAATCATTTATTCAACTCACAAAATAATATTGGTATTTTCCTTTACGTAGGAATTTCCTTCCAATACAGCAAATCTTTTCATTGAGATAATGTCTTCCCTAGAGCTCGTGGTTTTCAGAATCTCCTGACAAATAAGGGACAATGGCAGTGCATAGGAAATGAAGTCAGAAGATCTACATTGGACGCAAGATATTATACTTAATAACTTTGATAAATGACCAAATTTTCCTCAGGCTGATTTTCTGTAAAATGGAGACAATGATGACCCCTGTTCTAAACACAGGACTATTGTGAGAATGCAAAAAAAAAAAAAGCACATATAACTCCAAAGAGCTACATAAAGCTTAGTAGTTACTGTAAAATAGTTATTGTGTAATAGAAAGCATTACCTAGCTAATAAGCAAAAGTATGGGTTCCAGGATCTTCAACCTACATTTCCAGGAATGTTGTGAGTACCTGGCCTGTTATTCCATTCTTGGGATTCCAGACTCTCAGAAAATCTTCCACCCAGGAATAAAGCTCAAGCAATAGATTCTAACCCCCAGGATATACATCCACAATTATCACCAGAGCAATGCGGGCCATGACCCATCTGCACCACCTGTACCCAAGATCACACCATGAATCACACAGAGGAAACTGAAATCTCCCCCATGCCCATGTTTTGTTATAATGACCTGTTCCACCAACTAAGCACATAAATAATTCTTATCATTATTAATGCTTGATATACAACTCTAATGGAAAGAAAACACCCAGAAATGAATGGAAGGAACTCCCTTACAAAACCGTGTGTACTAAGCTCTGGCAAAATTCTGTGTTATTCGAAGAAATACATCTTAGCAGTATAACTCTATGCAAGTTCCTCATAAAGTAGTTTTTGTCAAGTTTCCCACACAGGATGAGAATTACAGAGAGATATGGTCTAAGGTGTTGTCTATTGCATTTTTTTTTTTTTATGATGTTCAAGTCAGGATAATTAGTATATTCAACATTCCACAATGTAATCATTTTTTGTGGCCCTTTACCAGTTTGCATAAAGAATTATTTTGAACTCCCTGTTCTGAGATATATGTAACTAGGTGTGTTTGTGAGGAGAGGGAACAGCATATTCTGTCAATAAAACGGGAGTGTGTGTATGTAATAAGGTAGCAAACACAGTATGGGGACTAAAGCAAAAGTTTAAACCTTCTCTTTTTATGGATGTGTAAAGACCCAGAATAGGTAAATGACTTTGTCAGTTCTCAGCCTACACTACCCTGCCTTCCAGCTGCTAGTTTTAAACCAGAAACACCCTAGCTTCTAGCTCTTGTTCTCCCAATTTCCCATATCAAGGCTTTCTGAGTAGTCCTTTTGAACACAGCTTATCTAGTGTTGCTTGACTAAGGCCCCCAAAACTGTCAGAATAGTTTCCTAATACATTATTTCCAAGGCTTTTTGTGGCAGTGGAATGGAGTAAAGATAGTTGCGAATAATAACAAATAATTTTATTAAATATAATTTATTAAAATATTGCTTATTTTATTAAATATAAATATTTATTAAGTATTAAATATAATTTTATTGCAATATAATTAATAAAAAATAATTCACTAAAAATAAGTACTGTGCCAGAGTCTGTTTTTCTAAGTTCATACTTCAGATTCTTCTCTTTCTTTAATTCACTATTTATAATAGTGATGATGATAATAAGATGCCATTCATTTTTCAGACACTGTGCCAAAGGCTTAAAAGTCAGTGTTCAGTGAATATTTTCAATAGTTCGTTAAGATCTTTGGTTTATAGTATTTATGTGATTTACCAAAGGTCTCATATACAAAGAATATCAAAAACTGGAATTTGAACCCATATTTGTCTTATAACAACAATTTCTCTTATTTGAAAATTACTAGTTTTCCAAGTTAATCTTGCCTGAGACAAAGACTCCTCAAACACAGTCAACAGGGAGAATGTCAAACTCAGTAATGTGTGCTGAAACATCCTTGTAGGGTTTAAATGAAATAGGTCAACTTTCAGTGTTGGGCAAAATTTAATGCAGTATAAAGCGTAAGAATACTGGTGTCACATAGAAGTGGGTTAAATCCAGCTCTGTCACTATCTGACCTCTCTTGGTCTCTGTTTCATCTTTTTAATTGTATATCACAAGGAATAAAACCTATCATGAAAAAAGTCATGTTAAATTAGAGACCTTGCTCATAAACAATCTATTAATGAGCCCAGGAAACAGTTTAAAATGTTAACCGCTACATTATCATTCCCACATAGTTCAGTAATTAACTGTCTTCACAGTGAAAATGTGACCTATTCTGGGGTTGCCTTCCGTGGCTAGTGAAATGTCCACCACCCAGTGATAGAGAACAAAAGCAGAACCAACTGCTTCCAGCACCAGTCCCGAAGGCCAGTGTACTTACAGAGGTGGACGTGCCGGCAGGTGTGTTTGCTGGGCTGCTGCTCTCCTCACACCTCCCTTTACTACGTATGTGCGTATTAGTTTGGCGGATCCTAAAACAGAACAAAAGAAACTTAAAACGATGGGAAAATCCGCAGTTACAATGAGGAAAAACAAAACAAGGACTCATGTGGGTGATGTTTGGGCAGCAACCCAAACTGAAATTCGAGGGAAGGCCTGGAGTCTGCATTGAACCATTTTGTAGTAGGCGTCATCCAGGTTTAGTCTCCCAGATCTGCTCCAGATTTGTCCCCTAGCCCTGAACATATTCCATCATATTTTATACACTAATATGCTCGTAGAATTGTGGAATGTTGGAAACAAACTTGGGAATTAGCTAGTCCAAAGTCATTATTTTACAGATGGGAAAATTAGATCCCAGAGAGAAGTTTGACTATATTGAGGACCTGTACTCATAATGTGTCTTGGGGAATATAAATTATAACAAGATACAATAATATAGTCTGATTTTTATAGTTGGAAACAATCTCAAAGAGTTTGAATTTTAATGCCTCTTACTTAAGCAATATAATGAATGAAACGTCTACTTGTTTGCCTCTGCCATCGGGAAACTCATTGTCTATCAAGGCAGTTGAAATTTGCCTTTAGACATTACGTAAGTTAGAATTGTTCCCCTATAACTTTCTCTAAGACCACAGAAACCAATATTGGTTCCTCTTGCAGGGATAACCTAAATCTTCTCTTCTCTATAATATACACTCCCAGCTCCCTTAGCCAAACAATCCATCCTGAAGCATGCTTTATTTATATTTTCATTATTTGGGTTTGTAATTCTAAAGTTCCCTTGAGTAGAGGATCACTTGTTATGGGTCTATACTGTTGACAGAAAGTTTGAAAAAAAATATGGATAATTTAGGACGTGAAATTTATAATAAAGAAGAATTAAAGGATTTCTTGGCTGGAAATAGGAATATATAATAGCTAAATTCCTGGATGGTTATTTCATTCTTTAAACAAGGATTTCTTAATTCTTGAAACTCTAAATGTCCAAGAATACATTTCAAGTAACTCATCAGCCCATAGATATTATGTGTGTGAACAGTTTGTGTCATGTCATTTTTTTTTTCTTTTCTTCAAAGAGATAACTTTTTTCATATTATCAAAGGACTCTTTGGTCCCCACATGTTTAAGAAACTACTGCCTTGAATATAACAGTGGGGGAGAAAGAAAACTGTGTTTAGACCCAAATCAACAAGGATAAAATCCTGTCTGATCTACTTTCTAGCTTTGTGACTTTAAACAAATTACCTGGACTCTCTGAGCTTCAGATTCTCCTTCTGTATAAGGAAGAAAATACCCCTTCGTAACAGGTTTTAGGGATTCAGTGAGTGAATGAGAAAGTGCCTTCCTTGTCTACCATACTTACCCGCAGATGGGAGAACGTATGAAGCACTCATATTCATATTTTACGCTTTGATATATATGACCTGAGGAGTGGCTTTTTCTTTTATGAGTTATTTCATTCAAAAAAAAAAATGTAAATTCAAATATTGTTTCAGGATTGAAAGCAGGATACCAAAGAGTCCTAGTCTCACACACTGGGCTTTGCTAACAGTATCCTAAGAAGGATAGAGTATAACACGGACTGCAGTGGGGTGGGATGGAAAAACCAAGGTTTGTCACCGTGTCTCATTGAAAGTTCATCAAATGGAGGCTGGGAGAGGGTAAGAAATGTGGGAAGAGGCAAAGAGAAATTATTATATAGCATTTGAACAGAAAAGCAACAGCAAAGGTAAAATCTATAATAAAAATATTAAAACGAATCCCTTATATTTAACTTAAAATAAAAATAGTTTCGTATCTTGCAGTTCTTTTTAATAACTTGTGAAGTCAACTGCAAAGAGAACTGTCTCCACTTCCACTTCCAGTGAAGAAATTGAGACTCAGAATGGCGAGATAATATGCCTGGGATACAAAGTTAGTAATATATCTAAGAACAGACCTCAGATCGGCCCTCTATTCTGGTGCACTTTCTTTTGTTTGGTATGACTTTTCTTTTGCATGGTACCACTTCCTTCAAGAGGAAAACTTAAAGAAGATGGGAAGTCAGAGCTTCTCAACTGTTTTTCTGTACTACACACAGGATGGATGATGTTCACATGCCCATGAATGTACACAGGCTTAGAGAGATGTTCTGTGATTGTTGTAACCCCCCCTGTTTTCCTTTCTCTTCTATTCAGTAAAGTGTATGACAATGTAGATAAGCAATTTTGCTAAAGGGTTAATCTAAAATCCTTTCTATTTTAGATTATCTAAGATTATTCTATTTTAGATTATCTTAGATTTATCTAAGAAAGATAATTCACAAATTTTAAAATTTTAACTGATATGATTAATAAATTACTTGGAACACACCTCAAATTGATATCTGTGCAATACCGCAGGTTAACACTAGAGCTGAAAACCTCTACACAGGAAGACATGATGTTACAACTAGTATACTTACAGGTTTTCATGACAGAGCATGCAGGGATTATTATAAGTTTGGCCATCATCACCACAGACAGGCTGTAGATCCTTTGGGCAAAGATAACCTATCCTGGGCAATACTCGGTAGTCTTTGCACATCTCAGAATCCTGAACAAGCAAAACAGAAAGTAGACTTGCTCAGTGGCATTCAAGGGGAGGGATGGGCCTGGGAAACCTTTTTGTTTCCTCCATCACATTTGAGTAAGCAGTGACATAAGCCATACAAACCCACATATTTATTTCATACAATATTAGGTGAATTTAACCTCCTGGATTTGGCAATTTTTAACTAAGGAAGATAAGCATTTAAACAAAGAAACAAAGAAGATCAAAACGATAAGAAATCAGAAACCTTACATAACGTGGGACCCCATAACAAGCGAGGGCATGCCTGCAGGAAAAAAGTGAGGATGATAATCATGCTAGAAATAATGTTCATTTTTTAAAAATGAAGGTACTGATTATTGATAATCTAAAAAGAGAAGGCTCAAAGGCAAATATTAGTTAATTGAATGTGTTTTTGAGTCTTAGCTCTGCCACAAACTAGAGAATTGATTTATCTAACTTTTCTGAATCTTATTTTTCTCATTTGAAAAATGTGAATACCTTTATTATTGTTTTAGGAAATTAAATCAAATACTGCTTTTAAGTGCATGCTTAACACAGTGTATGTCACCTGCTAAGTGTTCAGTAAATGTTAGTTGTCAATATGGTTTCCATGGTAAAATGAAGAAATATTTTCCATGTAAAAGAAGGGACATATTTGTTCCTGGTAGTCTTTTGGAAGGATGAATTCAATAATTAATAATGATAATAATAACAACAACAATCTGATTAATCAGAAAAGAAGGCAAAAAAGTAGGAACAAAGAAAAAGAGCAAATTCAAAAGAAAAGACTTAAATTCAATGGTTTTAATACATTATAATATTACTAGGTAAGTACTCTAGTTAAAAGTCAGATATAGTCAAACTGGAAGAACAAAAAGATTTAACTATATAATGTTTACAAGAAATATACTTTAAATATAAGGAAACTGGCAGGTTGAAGGTAAAAGGAAGAATTATAAATAAATCATGACTCAAGGTAAGCATAATAGAATTTAGAAATGTTTTGAAATAAATGACAATAAAAACATAAGCTATCAAGTTCCAGCAGCTAAAGCAGTGATCTGAGGTAAAGTTATAACTATAAATATGCACATTAGAAAAGAAGAAAGTTCTAAAATTGATGATTTAAACTTCTATCTCAAGAAGCTAGCAAATACTGAGCACATTATTCCCATAAAAAAAAGAAGGAAAAAAAATAATAAAGAGGAGAAATTGAAGAAATAGAAAACAGAACAAGCCCAAAACTTAGCTGCTTGAATAGATTAATAAATTGACAAGCTGTTTGCAAAATTGACTTAAAAAGCAAGAAAACACACATTACCAATATTAGAGATAAAAAAGATATCACTATATAAACTATAGATATTAAAAGGATAATGTGAAAATGTAATGAATAACTATATGCCAATAAATTTGCTAACTTTGATTAAATTAACAAATTCCTTGAAAAGCACTTTCTGATACAGACACAAAGAAGAAATTAAAATGTAATAGTACTATATCTGTTAATATTCCTTTCAGAGGAGTCAAGCAGTATTTGTTTGCTTGGTTTTTTTTAGTTTGCTTTGATGAATAACTCAAACATCTAAATGGATGCTTTAGGTTGTGGTGAGCTCCATATTTATGTAAATATTCAAAGACAATTTTGACAAGCAATTTTTATGAATCCCTGGCAAAGGTAGGACTGAATCATGTTTATCAATCATATTTTTCAGGTAACTGCTGCTACAACATTTAAAAAGTACTAGGGTCTGAAATAAAACAAGGATGCTCACTATTCTCATTCTTACTCAACATAGTACTAGAAGTTCTAGCCAGCCCAATAAAGCAAGAGAAAGCAATAAAGGGCATTCGAATGGGTAAGGAGGAAGTCAAACTATCCCTATTTGCAGATGACATGATCCTATACATAGAAAACCCTAAAGACTCTACTAAAAAAATTACTAGAACTGATAAATGAATGTGGCAGGATACAAAATCAACACACAAAAAATCAATAGCCTTCCTATATGCCAATAACAAAATAACTGAAGAAGAAATCAAGAGAGTAATTTCATTCACAATAGCTACCAAAATAAATAAGTAAAATGACTGGGCTGGCTGGTTAGCTCAGTTGGTTAGAGCACAGTGTTCTAACACCAAAATCAAGGGTTTGGATCCCCGTACAAGCTAGCTGAAAAACAAAAAACAAACAAAAAAACCCCCTAGGAATAAAATTAACTAAGGAGGTGAATCTCTACAATGAAAATTATAAAACACTGGGGAAAAAAAATTGAAGAGAACACAAATAAATAGAAAGATATCCCATGTTCATATGTCAGAAGAATTAGCATCATCCATAATACCCAACATATCCATATTACCCAAAGCAATCTACACATTTAATGCAATCCCTATCAAAATTCCAATGACATTCTTCACAGAAATAGAAAAAAAAAATCATAAAATTTGTGTGGAACCAAAAAAGACCCCATATAGGTAAAGCAATCTTTTGAACTAAAAGAACAAAGTTTGAGACATCACACTTCCTGACTTCAAAATATACTATAAAGCTATAGTAACCCAAACAGAATGATACTGATGTAAGAACAGAAGAGTTTTTCAGTGAAATAGAATAGAGAGCCCTGAAACAAACTCATGAACTTACAACCAACTGATTTTTAACAAAGGTGCCAAGAATATACAGTGGAGAAAGGACAGCCTCTTCAGCAAATAGTGCTGGGAAAGCTGGATAGCCACATGCAGAGGAATGAAACTAGACCCCTTTCTCTCACTATACATAAAAATCAACTCAAAATTTAAGACCTAAAGTATAAAACTACTAGAAGGAAGCGGGAGAAATGCTGTAGGAAATGGAAGTCAGCAGCAGCACTTTTTGAGCAAGACTACAAAGGCACAGGCAACTAAAGCAAAAATACATAAATGAGACTACATAAGACTAAAAAGCTTCTGTACAGCAAGGGATGCTGTCAATGAAGGGAAGAGACAACCTACGGAATGGGAAAATGTCTTTTCAAACTACACATCAGACAAGGGGCTAATGTTGAGAATATAAAGGGAACTAAACTCAACAGTAAAAAAACAAATAACCCAGATAAAAAATGGGCAAAGTACCTGAACAGACATTTCTCAAAGGAAGACATACAAATGGCCAATAAGCATGTGAAGAAATGCTCAACATCACTAATCATCAGGGAAATGCAAATTAAAACCAAATGAAATATCTTCTTACTCCAGTTAGAACAGCTATTACCAACAAGACCAAAAAAAAAAAAAAGTTCTGGTGAGGATGTGGAGAAAAAAGAACTTTCCTACATTGTCGACGGGAGTGTAAATTAGTACAGCTACTGTGGAAAACAGCATGGAGGTTCCTCAGAGAACTAAAAACAGATCTATTTTACAACCCAGCTATCCCACTACTGGGTATATATATCTGCAAACGAAATGAAATCAATACGTCAGAAAGACACCTGCACATTTATCTTCAGCACAGCACTATTTACAATTGCCAAGAGATAGAATCAACTTAAATGATGAATGGGTTAAAAAAATAAAAAACTGTGGTATGTATACACAATGGATTACTACTCAGCTATTAAAAAATATTATATCCTATCATTTGCAGCAACATGGATAGAACTGGAAACCACATGTTAAGTGAAGTAAGCCAGGCACGAAAAGACAAATATCCCATGATATCATTTCTATTTGGAATCTAAGAAAAAAAACAAAGTGGTTCTTATGAAGTAGAGAGGAGAATAATGGTTGCAAGAGGCCAGGAGAGGAGGAGTTTGAGGAGGGGGAGAAGTCATGGAGTAATGGGTACAAAACTATGCTATCTACCCTAACTGAGTCATTTTACAGTATATGCATGTGTTGAGACAACATACTGTATCCCACAAATATGTACAGGTAAATATTAAAATATTTTGAATAAGAATAGCTAAATGAATAAATAAAAATAAAATAGACTAGGTCCAAAAAATAAATTAATTAAAAGTCTGGTTGCCCACTTCCCCTCAGTAAGTACTAGGATAAAGCATTACAGAGAAGAATCAGAGCCAACAAAGACAGAATGTTTTTCTTTTTCTTTCATAGTACATTAACAAATTCTGTTGAGTCCACCTTTAAAATAGACCCAGTATCCAACTGCCTCTCATGAGCTTTACCACCACCGCCTGGTATAATCTTTCCATGGATTACTGCAATAGCTAACTAGCAGTCCACCTTCTGCCCTTGCCTCCCTTCAGTGTATATTCAATACAGCAGGCAGAGTTATTCTTTTACAACATAAATCAGCTAACACCCCTCCTCTTCTCAAAACCTTGATTTAGAATAATAGCCAAAGTCTCTAAAATTGTCTACAAAATCCATTATAACATGGCCTCCCATTACCTTTCTGACTTCCTCCTCTCTTCATGGTTGCTCTACTTTAACTGCACTGGACGTTTTGCTATTCTTTGAATCCTTCCTCAAGACTTTATTGTTTTCTTCCTGGAATGCTCTCCCCTCAGGTATACCTATAGAATCAATCCCCTTAGGCCTTGATGCAAATGTCATCTTCTGAGCAAATTCTTTTCCATACATGCTACTTAAAATGGAAACCCCATCCCTCCCCATCCCAGCATTTACTGTATCATTTTTCTGCTTTATCTTCTCCTTGGCATTGCATGTTATTTATTCATATTATCTATTGTCTCTGTTATTCCAGTATAACATAAACTCCATGCCTGTAGTGAGTTCTGTCTGTTATGTTTATGGCTTTTGGTATAGAACACATAAATAATGCCTGGAAAAATAGTAGGTGCTCAGTAAATATTTGTAGAATGACAAATGGGCTGGTGAATTGATGAAAAGATAAATAATGAATGTGACTTGTTTCTCCAAAAGAAATTTTGCTTAAAACCAAATTGTGGATTAGGGGGCAGCAGGAGGGAGCTTCTGGTCTGCTGGTGATATCTTACTTCTCTACACAGATGCTGGTATCACCAATGTGATCACTCTGTGATATTTCGTTTAGCTATACACTTAGAATATGCACATTTTCTATATGCCCATTATATGCAATAAAATATTTTTTAAAAAGAACAGATTTTGTGAACAGCACCTCTCCAAGCTGAGGGATCCCTGATGTAGAGCTTAATTTACCACAAATATCTAGTTAATGCATATTTCACTTGTGCAACTCATCTAATCCTAGTTAAATTGGGTAAATAATTAGATAATAATTGATTTCTTCCTCCTTTTCTGGATTATCAGCCTAGATGCTAAAATTCTCCTCTTAGGGCCCAGTGTGAGATTCCACTTCATGGATCTACTTCATTCTCTCATGTCCCCTTTCCTTTTTCTGCTCTTTACCTTGTCAAAGCTCTAAAAAGGAAATCCTATTAGGCTAACTTACACTAAGACATACATTACTGGCGACCATAACCTATACTTTAAATAAAAAGTTTTAACTGCTGTGAATTACTGATTGGTGGAAATCCACAAGTGCAAGCCTACTCAGCTCAGAGTTCTAGTCTACTGGGAAAGGATTTGGTTGGGGGAGGGAAGTGAGCAGAAGCTAGGTGATAATTTTTGGACTGCTGAAATTACAGAATTGAGGCACCTGACTATGTATTTGACCACATCTGAGATTAGCCACTCACGACACACCCACTTTTTAAAATTTCAAAATGCACTAAGTTGGAGCAGGGCTAATAATCTCAAAGAGCACAGAATAACCCACTGATGAGTAATCTCAGAACTCTTACAAAGCACGAACTACATTTAGCCCTTGAAGGACTTGAGGCTGCACTGAATTAGCCTCCCCCAGACTCTTCTAGGGAAATGGGATTGAAGGAGGGCAACAGGTCTAAAACTTCAAGCAAATTAAGTCAATAAATAGTTTTTCAGAAATAGCCATTCTTACCAGAGAAGAATTGGGGGAATCTGGGCTGTCTTCCTCTTCAGAAGCTCTAATGTGGGATGGCTTCTCTTGAAGTCGTGCCCTTTCCAAAGCTTCTTTTTGACTAGAGAAGGAAATAAAAGATAATTTCAATAATATTCACAAGGACCAGTGGGAAGTTAAGCACTCATAATAAAATATGATAGAACCACAGAACATGCAATCAGAGAGTGACCAAGATGATATATTATGAAAAGTATACAACTGAGAGCTGGTTTAAGTCTCTCATCACTTAATGGATGTTTGACCTTAGATAAGTGGCTTAAAGTCCTTGAGTTTCAATTTCCTACTGCATAAAAAGAGAGTGGTATTGGTAATTCCTATCTCAAAGAACATACACTGTGAAAAGCTAGAGAAATTCTTGTTGTATTCACAGTGCTTTCCACATCCATTTTTATCATCTACCATGTCTGGTCCTCAAATCTGGTTGTCCACTAGAACAACCTAGAAACACTTTCTAAGAAACAAATTTCCTAGCCCTGGAGATTCCAATTTAGTATATTTATGGGTGAATAAATCCAGGGTTAAAAAAACAAAACAAAACAAAACAAAAAACAGACTTCTCAATTGAGTCTGATCTAGTTGTGAAATAAAGATCTGGAATAACTTCTAACTATGATGCTAAACGTTGAAAAAAAATTGTTTAAATGACACAGCTAGCAAGGATCATGGTTAGAACCCACACCTGGATTTCTTATTTCCAAACCCAAACATTCTTTCTAACAGATCAGGTCCCAACTTAAGGGCTTTGATTCTAAAGACTTATTTCAAGGACCCCATGAGGTTCATGAGCATGCATATTTATTCATTCAGAGCTTTCTAAAAATGCCGTTCCTGTGCTAGCCGAAGGGAAGCAGAATCCTCTTACTCACAGGACAGCTCTGCACTTGTAGCACTTGTTCTTATAGAACTTTCCATCAGCACCGCGCACTGGGTCATTCTCTCGAGTGCAGGTGAGTTCGTCGTTCCTCACATACGCTCGAAACTCACTGCATTCATCCTAGAGAATGAGAATGGGGAAGTGAACATGGCCGTTTCCCTTTTCGGCTTGGTCATTTTCTCAGACTTGGTTTAGGAAGTTCTCTGTTGGCACTAGGCTCAAACTCACTGCATTGATCCTGGCAACACCCCGACTATCTAAACTTTCCATCCTCTGCTTTGTTCTGAATTTCTGTTCTCACTGGTCCCAGAAACGTAGGGAAACGTAAAACAACACTTGGTAAACCTCCTTGTCTCCCTTTCACTTTCACCCACTCTTCCTGGCTCCCGTTTTCCACATGAGGCGTGTTCTTGACCAAAGGACAATTTCACAAAAACCTAACTCTACAAATGTAATTAGCACTGTTAAAGGGCTGAATGAAGATGTCTTTTTTGAAGACTTGAAAAGCAAATAGAAAAGTCAGCAGCGTGCATACACACTTTGTGGATGCTGAGAACATCATCTGGAGAAAACAGAAAAAAGACATCAAGAAGACAAGCTAACGGGGAGGCTTGAGATCAGTTCACATCACCTAAATTATTAAAATCTGTGTCAACAGGCTACCTGAAGCCTCATTTCACACTTGACATGTCAGAAATAAGCACCTAGTTGAGGTGGTAAAGAATTTCACCTTCTGGTTTTCAATCCATATTTCTCCCAAAAGGAAAAATTCTTATTTCTACTAAAGTAGTAATTGACACACATTCTTCTAGGAGAATTTGCTACTAAATCAAGAAAAGCATCAAATGCAAAAATCAGGAAAAAAAAAATCTTATGACACAAAATGACAATATTGGCCAAATCAATTTTCTTTGAAGTAAAAGATTAGTATTTTTATTATACAAAAACTGGAGGAAAATGCAACATTCTGAGGGTGAAAAGTAAAATAGTTATTTTGGTATCTTTTAAGAAATAACCTTTTCATTATTTGAGGGCTTGGCTCTTGAATTTTCTTCCTCATTCTTTTTTCTTTCATTAGCTTCTCGGTCACTGCAAAATAAAAATGCATAGGTTAATTTTGCTGGTTAATATTGAATTGTCTTTAGCCAAGTATTTCTTCAATTCTAAACATAAGGAAATCTAACACTATTTTCTCATACCTAAAAAAAAAAATCTAAAAGTACTTTTTTTACTGATCAGTTCTAATTGTTGGAATTTTTATTTTTGTAGCAATTTTATCAACTTTCATTGATTTAGTTGCTATACTGCCATCCAGAATGATACGACCCTAAAAGGCCAGTACTTTTTTCCTTAATAGATTTGTGGCTCTCATCTAGAGAGTTGTTTCATTTCTAGCTCTTACTTTTCTAATTAAATTATAACTGAACTCTCAGTTTTGATGACATAGCTTTAGTGCTTTGAAGTTTATAAAAATTTTAAAAAATATTATCCTTTGAATCCCCACAAAAACTATATTGCGTAGTTATTGTTCTCTTTATATAAAGGAGGAACTGAGGCTCTACAAAGTGAATTAGCCTGGCCCAGCTTACATAACTGATAAGCTTCCTCTTTAAAAGTCAGTCATTTTGTCACCATATTTGTAAAATAGCTGTCTTCCTACCCCAGAGGCTTCAGGTACAATTATGCTTCTCATCATCGATATAAAAAATTCTTGTGAAAGTGATTTGGAAGCTAACTGTCCTCTTCAAAAGTGAGGAGTTATATCTTCAATGCATCATGCCAAGTGCCTTAGGCTTTAAAGTCACAGGAACTAGTTTCTGGCAAACAGGCACAAAATATCAAATTCATCAATAAACCTCTTCACGTACAAGATGCTCTGACACATAGCACACTTGTTGATGTGCATCTTGCCGTAGGGGCCTCGGACAGGGTTATTTTCTCTGGTACAGACAAGCTTCCCCTCTACCTGCTTGTTCCGGAATTCTTGACACTGATCCTGCCAATAGGAGCAAAAAAAAAAAGAAAGAAAGATGTCACTATGATAATCTACCTTTAAAACCTGAAAAGATGATTTGTTGGTTAGAGCTGAATTCAAAATACTTGAGGGAAAAATAGAGAAAATGAGATTTCAGAGATGAAATGTGTTTTAATGGGACTTTATTCCATATCAGCCTAGATGTGTGAATCCTGTCTATAGAATCCCTCTCTAATGTTGTCTTGCCCCAGCAGAATTTCACTACTGCCTAAGGCAGCTCATTCCATTTTTATACAGTTTTCTATGAGGTTGAGCCCCAGACCTATCTCCCCGCAACTGTACTCTTTACTCCTTAAAATGTCTAATTCAAAAGCCCTGGAATGAATTAAAAGACACTTTTCTGGCAAGACATACAAACGTGTAAACTTTTAGCTTTGTTCCTCTGTAACAAATTTTTTAAAGACTTTTTTTTTAAATCATGCCAGGCACTTTGTTGCAATGCTCTAAGAATTTCCTTTCGTGATCATAAATATCCTAGAAGGTAAAAACTCATTATCCTCCTTTTGTAGATGAGAAAAATAATTCTCAGGGATATTAAGTAAAGTCAATTTTGAATTTGTGACCAAAAACCTGCTAACAGCCAGGCTATAGTTTTTTACTTCTTTGATTTTACACGGCAGAGGATAAAAATCCTATCAATTTGTAAGAAACGGAGCTGCATGACTGGTTCATTAAAAAATAAGAATCTTAAAAAGAAGCCAGTGGAACTGAGTCCACAAGATCTGGCCTCTGTTAAAATCACTGGAGATCTAGAGAAGTTTCTTGAACTTCCTTTAACCCCCAAAAGCCAAAGCAGAGGGATGGAAATATCTTAAAAATAACTGCTAATCACCTAGATTGTAGTTACCCTTCTTTCTCTAAATTGAGGTTTCCATAAACAATTCCAGGCCTACTTTTATCTGCAGCATTTAAAAAATTCTCTGGAATCGAATAACTTATCAACATATTATATGTTTCACACTTGTCATTTTCAGAAGTTAGTAGAATCATTTTCTTTTTCAGGCGCCCACAATGCCACATACATATATGTTTTTGATGGCATCCATCTGCCTGTATTGCAACCCTTGCTTTAAGGGTTTAGTCTCTGGCTCTTCTATTTATTATTTATGTGTAATTAACTTCTCTTGAGTTTGTCCCAATTGGAAAATCTAATTTCACAGAGGCTTTTGGAGTGGTTTAAATATAATAATTTGTAAAGCTTATTTTACTTTGCATGTGTAAATAAGACCATAGCTCTCTTTCTGTCTGTCTCTCACTCACACACACACACACACACACACACACACACACACACACACACACACACTCTCTCTCTCTCTCTCTCTCTCGATATTATCTATATATACATATATATGTGTATGTTTTCTGTATAAACTTTCTAAATAAATATCATGAAATTGAAAGTTGACCAAGATTTTAAATAGATGGCTGGTAGATATCATTTGAAGTGGAACAATAAAGTTCAAAGACATTCATCTACCAAATGCACAACAGATATTTTACAAAATATTTTTAAGTAATCATAATTATCATGAATGTTTCATTTTATTTAGTCAGTATAGGGCTAGTGAAAAGTTTCCTCACGAATGGAAAAATCTTCCTGGGAAAATTGTACTATTCTGCTTTTCTAATTGGAGTCGTTGGTGGATTAGAAGAGCGCGCTGTGTAACATTCTATGTGATGGCAGTGTGAAGTGTTGACATTATGTATAAAGTCCAATATTGAACACTAGGTGGCACTAATAGGCCAGGTCAGGAATTTATCACCTAGCACTCCAAATTTTTGATACTTCATTTCTTGTTTGTAATTTTGGGCACCTCCTTGATTATGTATTTGTTTTAAAACTCCAGAAATTAAATTCACTGGATAACCATAATAATTTGACAATCATCACTGATCCTACAAAATGTGGTAATTGCATCAGGGTTGCTCTTAGGACACTGAGTTGCACGCTATTTCTCTGCAAGATCTGGCCATGACTTTCTTGTTTTATCATTATATCCCCAGTGACTGGGACAGAGTCAGCACTCCACAAACACTTTTTTTTTTTTCACCTTTTCTCAACTTATTGTGCTTTTATTTTTTTAAATTATTTTAATTTATCAATATACGATATAGTTGCTTTTCCACAAAAGCTTTTCAAATGAATTAACCATATAATGAACCAGCCAAATTGAGGTATTAGTATGTCTAACATATATTACCTGCTTGTCATTGTTCTTTTCTCCTTTGTTTCTCCGGTCTTCATCCTCTTTCTTTTTTCTTTCAGCTGCTTCCCTTTCCCTGGAAGAAAAGATGGAGTGAGCAAACACCTAATGAGTTACTAGATGTGATTTTTGAAAGACTATCATCTTCTCAAACTGGTGAGAAGTGACTATTATAGTTTAAGACTCACAATCGAAAACCCAATTTTGAAAAATACTCACAGTCTTTCCTTACACATAGCACACTTATTGCCATGTGTCTTTCCATCTGGACCCCGGACGGGGTCACTTTCTCTAGTGCAGATAAGCTGTCCATTTTTCATCTGACTTCTATACTCATCACATACATCCTGAAAAGAAGGAAAGATTATATTAGAAATGTTGCTTTTACATAGTATTTGATTGATTTTGAGAATCAAAAGATTTCTATCCAAGAGTCAGGTACCATTTGACTTTGCTGTGGTAGGCAGAATAATGGCCCACAGGGTATCTATGTTATAATTCCTGAAACACGTAAGTACAGTGCTTTACATATCAAGGAGACATGATATGGGATATGGGATTAAGGTTCCTAATCAGCTAAATTTGAAATGAAGAGATCCTGGATTATCTGAGTTGTAATCACAAGTGTTCTTACCCATGAAAGTGGGAGGCAGGACAGTCAGTATCAGAATGACACAGATGAGAAAGACCTGACTGGCCATTGCTGGCTTTAAAGGTGTCTACAAGCTAAGAAATGCAGGTAGCCTCAAGAAGTTGGAAAAGGCAAAGGAAAAGATCCTCACCAAGAGCCTCCACAAAGGAAGGCAGTTTCACCGACACCTCAGTTTTAGCACAGTGAGATCCATTTAGAACATCTGAACTCCAGAAATGTAAGAATAAATTTGTGTTGTTGTAAGCTGCCATTTGTAGTAATTTGTTATAGAAGCAATAAAAAACAAACATACTTACAGAATCTTATTTTCCCAATCTATACAATAAGGTTTAAAAGCCTTGTTTAACCAAGCTGTTGAAAGAATTCAATAAACTACTATTTATAAAGGTGTTCTGTAAAGTGTTAGTCTTAAAGTTTTTCATGTGGCATTAGATTTCTATACTCAACAAGTTACCAGTGATATTCATGTTAATGATGGCTCCTGACGTAAGAGCAGCATCTCAGTTGCCCATGTCAATGCCCTCTTTCCATATTTTTGATGGCCGAGTGTTGACTTTCAAAAGACCATTCTTGCCAAAACCTAGTTCATGACTTACCTTTTCTGATGCTGATCCAGTCCCATTTGATCTGACCCCAGAATGCTCATTTTTTCTATCTGCTTCTCTTTCTCTGGAAGAGAAAGGAATCAATAGTCATCTTGTTAACATATACTCAGGGTTAGAGGGGGCCTGAGAGTTTATGTATCCTTAAACACCTCTTTCATAGGGAATCTCTCTTGGCACCTCCCCAAATGGACAGTCAACTCGGTTGTTAAAACCACAGTGCAAGAAGCTCCTTCATCACAAAGTAAATAGTCTAGGTAGATCAGCTCACGTAATTGTAAAGTCTCAATTATTTGTGTGCAAACTTATCTCCTTAGAGCTTCTATTCTTTAGTCTTATTTCATATTCTCAGAATAACACAGAACAAGCCTGCTGAATCCATTACTTCTTACCGGTGTTAATCCTTCACATATTTAAAGGCAAGCTTCAGTTCTCCAAGTCCAGCTTCCTAAGATCCTTCACCTTTTCATCATCATATGTTGTGAGTTTTATTTTTTATTTATCTTTTATTTTATCATTACACAATGTAAACATTTTTTGTGGCCCTTTACCAATTTCTCCCCTCCCTTCCCCTCCCCCTTTCCCACCTCTGGTGTCCTCAGTTCCAATTACTCCTTCTGACAGTTCAAAGAATCACTGTGATTGTTGTTTGTTTCTTTCTTTCTTTTTTCTCAGTTCCCACATACATGTGAGGATATGTGGTATTTCTCTTTCTGCACCTGGCTTATTTCACTTAATACAATTTTCTCTAAGTTCATCTACATTCCTGCCAATGGCTGAATTTCATTCCTTTTTTAAAATTTTAACTTTTCAATATACATTGTTATTGATTTTTGTGACCCTTTACCTGTTCCTCTTCCCCCCTCAGAATTTCATTCCTTTTTATGGTGAATAGTATTCCATGGTGTACATATACCACATTTTCTTTATCCAGTTGTCCATTGGCGGGCATTTAGGTTTGTTCCAACTCTTAGCTATTGTAAATAGAGCTGCAAAAAATATGGGAGTGCAGGTATACATTCAACATGATGATTTCCATTCCTTGAGGTATACGCCCCACAGTGTGATTGCTGGAACTTATAGCAGGTCTATCTGTAGTTGTCTGAGAAACCTCCACACTGTTTTCCAAAATGGCTGCACTAATTTACAGTCCCACCAACATGGAGGACGGTTCCCCTTTCTCCATCTCCTCACCAGCATTTGTTATTCTCTGTCTTTTTGATAATAGCCAGTATAACTGGGGTCAGATGATATCTCACTGTGGTTTTGATTTGCATTTCCATGTTGCTTAGTGATGATGAGTATTTTTTCATGGGTCTGTTGGCCGTTTGTATATCTTCCTTCGAGAAATGCCTGTTCAGCTCCTTTGCCCATTTTTTTAGTGGGTTCCTTGTTTTTTCACTAAGTTGTTTGAGTTCCTCATATATTCTGGATATCAACCCTTTGTAGGATGTATAGTTTGCAAATATTATCTCCCATTCTGTAGGTTGTCTTTTCAGTCTGATAACCGTTTCTCTTTTGCTGTGTAGAAGCTTTTCAGTTTGACATAATCACATTTGTTTATTTTTTTCTTTTGTTGCCTGTGCTTTCAGGGTGTGGTTCATAAAGTCTTTGCCCATTCCTATTTCCTTTCCCCTATGTTTTCTTTTAGTAGTTTTATAGTTTAGGGTCTTATATATAAGTCTTTAATCCATTTTGAGTTGATTTTGGTTTATGGTGAGAGGTACAGGTCTAGTTTAATTCTTCTACATATGGATGTCCAATTTTTCCAGCACCATTTATTGAAGAGGCTGTCCGTTCCCCAGTGTATGTTCCTGTTGCTCTTGTCAAATATCAGTTGGCTATAAGTATGTTAGTTAATTTGGGGTTCTTATGTTCTATTGGCCCAACTGTCTGTTTTTATGTCAGTACCATGCTATTTTGGTTACTACAGCTTTGTAGTATAATTTAAAGTCAGGTAGTATAATGCCTCCAACTTTATTATTTATTTACTTTGCTCAGAATTGCTTTGGCTATTCAGGGCTATTGTTGTTCCATATAAATGGTAGGATTGTTTTTTTCTATCTCTGTGAAGAATGTTACTGGTACTTTGATGAGAATTGCATTGAATCTGTAGATCACTTTGTGTAGTATGGATATTTTCACAATGTTAGTTCTTCCTATCCAAGAGCATAGAATGTCTTTTCATCTTTTTGTGTCCTCTTTAATTTCTTTCAGCAGTAATTTGTAGTTCTCATTGTAGAGATCTTTTACCTCCTTTGTGAAATTGATTCCTAGGGTTTTGTTTGTTTTGGTGACTATTGTAAATAGGCTTGACTTCATGATTTCTTTTTCAAGAAAATAGAAATTATAGGAAATGCCTATAAAAATTAGGCTTGCTCAAAAACCTCCAGTGGCTTCTGATCACACATAGAATAAAATCCAATATCCTTCTCATGGTCTTAAAAAGCCCTGTATAATCTTCCCAAACTCATTTCCTGCAATTATTCCCCTTACTCAATAGTCCTGAAATATAGTAACCTCTTTTCTGTTCCTTGAGCTCGCTAATTTCACACATATCTTTAGGCCTTGCATAAGCTCTTCCTCCATCTGAAACTTCCTTCTTCCAAATATTCAAATGGCTCACTTTGCTTCTGTTTTACAGGTCTTCTTCACATGCCAGGCCTTCCATGAACACCATAAATAAAATAGCAGCACCAGTCCTTTTCTGTTGCCTTACCCTGACTTATGTTTATTACCGTCTGGCCTGGCATTATGTAGTTATTTGCTAATACGTCTATTATCTATCTTCACTACATTAAGTTATAGTTCAATAATGGGAGGAATTTTGTCTTATTCACTTCATGAGTACATGTCCATGAAGAATTCCTGTCACATAGTAGACAGTCAAAAACCATTTACTCTTATTGTAGGATTAACAGTTTCCAAAGATTGTAAAAAAATTTTTTTCTTAATTTATATTATTTTTTGTTAACTACTCCAGGCAACTATCTTATAAAAGCAATTTTTTACCTTAATAATTTTTTGCATTTAAGAATTGCTGTTTGTTCTTTTACAAATTATTCACTATTAAAGTGTGATGCAGAAAGAAAGTAATACGTGAAGAGCCATCTCAATTATGTTCATCTTATCTGCAAAGTGTTAGTTGTGCAAAGTGTCAACACAGTATAGTGTATGAGACCATAATGTTAGTCATTATTTATTACTGTAAATGGTGATACCCAATATTTATTGAGCTCTGATGACAATGCTCCTAGTGACAATTCACATTTACTATGTGCCTACTTTGTGCCAGGCATTGTGCTCAGAGTTTTATATGCTTCATCTTAGCTCTAAAAAGAAACACTATGTGGATACTATGATGATGTTGACCCTCCCCTCATTATAAATATGAAAAGACTGGAGCCTAAGGAATTGAAATAAACTGTCCATGAAAATGGAGCTGAAATAGCCACTGGTGTTAAAAGTCAAGTACTGCTTCATCCTACCATCTTGATTCCATTGAAGAATTATAAAAATGTAGAATAAATATTAGTCTATTATTCAGAAGAAATGGATTTTAGTTTCTGTCGGGCTTTAAAAACTAACGCCACCTTAAGTGACATTACAAGCGGTGCCATTATGGGCCCACAAGGGCGTATTAATGTGGAAGCCTAAGATGGCGCCGGGAGGAAGTAGGGTGGGGATATCTGCAGGAACCTTGCCTTAGCCCTTATTGGCCAAATACGCGCTTCCTGTGCTCGAGGTTGCAATAGCTAGGCATTGAGACAGGATGCATGCTCTCTTGACCTTTAAGCTGATAAGATTATGTAAAAAACCTCCCTTCCCCATTTGCCTTTAAAAGCAAGTACTTGTGTGATAATAAAAGGAACTGCTCGACAGAACCCCCGCTGCGTCTGAGTGTCCTTTGACCGGGCTGTTTTTGGGGCCGGTGGTGTGCTCTCCTCTCTTCACGGCTCTCTTCCCCCATCTCCTTCCAAAGGGGACAGGAGGGAAAGAGGAATCCTGGGCCATTTGCTCGCCCACCAAAAGGAACGAGGCTAGGGCTGTTCGGGTCGGCCGGCGGCGGACCCGACAAGTTTCAGCTCTGAAGCTCACTCCCATAACACCTTGAGTAGAACAATTTCTGTTTTCCTCATTGGTAATATGCAGCATTTGGATTAGATTTTCTCACATGGTCTGTACTACCACAAGATTGCATTTTTTTTTTTTTTTCAGGGACAAAGGTGAAGAATTGGGTGAGGGAAATCATTAAATACTTATTAAATACATATCAATTAAATGCCATAAAAAATTAAAAAGTATTATGATAAGTTTTTGAGCTACAAGTACCTTTCAAGATCACCTAGAACTACCTCAATTTATAGATGGGACTAAGAGCAGTTACGTTACTTTCCCTGATAACACAAATCAAAAGTGGCTGAGCTGGATTAAGGCGCTCCGATTCCATCAAAGGAAAATAAATAGAAGAAAAAAATCCCAAATTATGCCAAAAGGTGTGTCCCGTGCATATGCAAGAAACCAGCTGTCTTAAATTGTGTTGGCCAAGTATTCCAAATGGCCATCACAAAATCTTCCTAGAATTCAGGCACAATATATTCTAAAGAACAATTATCTATCATGATGGCACTTAGAAGTCATAGAATTATAGAAAATAATTAGAATGACAGAAAATAAAGTAGGAAAAAGTCACTTGATTAGCTGCCTTGTTAGAGCTCATTATTTCTTAAAGGATGCAAGAGAAAGAGATGATATTTGGAAAATAACAAAAAGAATAATTTTCACAGATAGAGCCATAAACAAATTAGAAATAGCCATTAATTCAGGACGAATATGTAACTATCCTTTAGACATGCCTGTTGAAAGAAGTACTTACAGTATGTCTTTACACATGACACACTTATTGTTGTATGATTTCCCATCAGCATCACGTACAGGATCACTCTCTCGAGTACAGCTGAGTTTTCCATTTTTCATTTTTTCCCGAAACTCAGCACATTGGTCCTAAAAAGGAAGAAGAGAGCAGGCCTCCTGAATTATTCAGTTTGTTGTATTGTTATTAAGTTTGTTAAGGAATCTGAGTAGGAAAAGTTCTTGTCTACCTCCCCTTATAAGAAATATAACACCAAGGGTTAGTTTCTTCTATGGTTCGAATGTGTCCGCCGACATTTATGTATTAGAAACTTAATCCCCAGTGTGGCAGTGTTGAGAGGTGGGACCCTGAAGAGGTGGTCAGGTCATTAGGATGCTGCCTTCATGAACAGATCGATGCAGTGGGTTTGTTAAAAAAGCGAGTCAGACCCCCTTTTGCTTGCTCGTGCTCTCTTGCCTTCCACCTTCCACCATGTGGGTCCTTGACCTTGGACTTCCCACCCTCCAAAACTGGAAGAAATAAATCTCTCTATAAATTGCCCAGTCTGTGGTATACTGTTATAGCTGCACAAAATGGACTGACACTCTCTATAGAAAAAGAGGGACAAAAATTGGCCATTTTCTAATTATAAGAGCTCAGTTGTCATGGCTAATAATGTTGTTTTTAAGGATCCACATAGGGAAGTTATAAAGCTGGCTGGGTTTGATAGCATAAATCATGAGTCAGCAAACTATGACCCACAGGCCAAATCTGTCCTGCTGCCTGTTCATACACATAAGGTTTTATTGAAATATATCTTCATTCATGTATTTAGATACTTATGGCTGCTTTTCTACAACAATGGCAGAGGTGAATAGCTGCAACAGACACCATAGGACCCACAATGCCTAAAATATTTGCTATCTGGAATTTTACAGGAAAAAAAAAAATGTGCTGACCTCTGGTGTAGGTAAAAGGGAAAGAAAAATTGGGGGAGGAAGGACAAAGTTACACGAAATATCAAGGAAGATAGGCATGACCAAATTATGTCAAAGATAGACAAAAAGTACAAACAGGTCTATTCCTTGAGAGCCAGAACTCAGCCTCCTAAAGCAAAGAAGACTGAAAAACAGCCATGTAAGAGTTTACCAAAGATAAATATCGGGCCTGTGTCAGATCTGGAAGCAAAGAGACAAAATTAATATTTCAAGGTCTTAAGAAGATAAATAAGGTGGCTGTAATCTTATGAAATTGTGTTCACACTTTCAATGAGTGACTTTACATGCAATATTGTCATGTTGACACTTAAAAATGTCTCATAAAATGTGATAAACACTTACCTAAATTATTTTATTTTATCCCTATATGAGTACTGCTATATAAGGGAAACTAGAGTTCAGTGAGATGAAGCAATTTAATCAATAGTTCACAAGTCCAAGCGGTAGTTGCAGGATTGTACCCCAAACTGTTTGACTCCAAAAGCTATGCTCTTTCACCATATTACCTTGCTATAGAACAATTGAAAAGATCCCACAAAAAGTGGCTTCATCCAGAGCAAGAAAGAATAATGAAAGAAAATGGACAGCAGGTGATGCTGATGATGACATGAGGGCTATGTTACTAAAAGAGGAGCCAGGAGACTTGTTAATTATTTCCTGGTTTAAAGAAGTCAAAATGAGCCCTACAGAGGCTACAACTTGCTGATATCTTACCCAGCAGCCCTAAGGGGGAACTCCATTGTTCTTCTAAGGATGCTTTCAGACTCAGCACTTTACATTCACCTTTACGTAGACTATAAGGCTATGTCACAGTCCCCTTGTCAGTGAGTTCAGGCTACTCTGGTTATGGAAATTAGAGGATGCTCTCACCTGAGGTTTCCCTCCTGCACCACCACTGGAACCATGTCCTGCAGCATTTCTCTGATCTTCCTCTTCTTTCCTCTTTCTCTCTTCATCTTCTTTCTGGCTGAAAATTAGAAAATGAAAGATAGGAAATAACAGATTACAGAAAGTTTAGTACATTTCTATGAGTTTCTTATCATATGACCAAATTAGATTTGTATAGAATTCACCTGCACTTGCTTAACATCTACTATGCTGCAGGCCTTTTTCTTTGAAAATAAAAGAGTGCATTATGTGGAGTCCTTTGCCTGGAAGAGCTCTCATTACAGCAAAAGAAAACCAACATATCCATAACCACCACCAAGGCAAGATGAGCAATTAATCAGCATTTTATATGCATTCACTGGGGATCTCCAACTGTATTTCTCATACATACTTCATATTCAAGAGGCCCCAAAATGATTATCTTCTCTACTAAGTATATTCTTCTTCCTGAATTCTCTACTGTAACAAAGAACAAAACACTGGCATCATCTCTAACTGCTCCCTCTCCAGTTTGCACAGCTGTTGCCACATAACATTGATTTCACCTTCACAGTGTCTCCCACCTCGATCTGCTCGCCTCTGTCCCACTTCTCTTGCACCTGCTGCCTCTCACTGGATTGCTGCAACCCCTCCCCCTACTCCAGTAGCATTCTGAATTTCAGTCCCTTCCTTCTATTTTTCTCCTTTTCTTGACATATGAATCTTCTTAAAGGAACCATATTTATGCCATTTACCTCTCCTACCTAAAAAATTTTAGCAGCTTTCAATGCATGTAGAATTGACCTCAAAATCCTTAGTCTGGAATTCATAATTCGTAAAGTTGGTAAGTTCAAAGTAAACTAAATGACTTGACTTGTTCTTTACTATACCTACTACAGTTTTCTTTTCTTTTCTTCTTGGCTGGCTGGTACAGGGACATACTACAGTTTTCTTAATTTTAGAACTTCACCTATGCTGTTCCCTCTTTTCCTCTCATAGTTTCCTGTTGTGTCCATATCTTATCCAAATTATAAGGTCATGTTCTTTCCCCCCATAAAACTTTCTATTAACTATCCCTTCCCTGAAGTACAATAACATATTATATACATAATTTTTCACTTAACATTTCCTCCTTTGTATATAAGCTTATGTCCATATCTAATTCCTATGTGATTTCTGTGAAGAGTATCTGTTTCATTCATCTTTGTATAATCATTATACACATCGTACATTGCAGATGTTCAGCAAATGGCTATTAAATGACACATATTTTAAGTGTACTTCCAAGCACTGTATAAAAAGCTACTTTTCATTTCCCCAAAATTTGATATCTCAAAATTCAGGTAGACACATTAGAGTGCCAGTGAAATCTGTGTGTTTTCTTCCCAATGGGAATTCCAACATAATCCAGAGAAGTAATCCACTTGACAGCAAAGGACTTAGAATATTATCAAGAAAGATATTGTGATCTACTGGTAGGCTCTACTCCAGAACTAACAGAGAATATAATCACTAACAATATGTTATCTCTTTCTAGAACTGTAAGCCTTGGCCTTTTTAATGAAAGATTCATCTCAAAATGCTTTACAGATAATCACTTGTTTATTTTAGATATAAGGAAAGGCCAAACACAATATATATAATCTGCCTGGCTCTTTGCCTCCCCAACTCTGCCATCTCACAGTGGGAGCTTTATCTGTGCACTCACAAGACTGCCTTACACATGGCACACTTGTTGCCATGAGTCTTGCCATCTGGGCCACGCACAGGATCATTTTCTCGTGTGCAGAAAAGTTTTCCATTTTGTAGAAGACTCCGAAATTCGCTGCATCTATCCTAAAAGGAGGAGAAAAAGCAAGAGTTTGGATATTGACTTGGAAATTAGTCATTGGATTCCTACTAAGCACTTCCTTGAAGAAAAAAGAGAAAATGAACTGAGGATTTTTTTTTTTTTCTGGCAATTGTATTGTTTGATTCCTACTAAACACCGAGGGCTTAAAAAGAGATTTGTGTTTCTTTTTCCTTGAGAGTTAGCCCCCAAATCCAGACTGAACTTTCAATCACACACAAATAAGACTTTCTTAATAAATCTGTTGTCTTAGGGCTGGTTGCAGTCCTTGCTTGGGGTCATGTTGTCCATCTCTATTATATTGTAATCCAATAAAAACACTGCACATGGGCTGGCCCCGCGGCGCACTCGGGAGAGTGAGGCGCTTGGGAGTGCTGGAGGCGCACCCACCGCGCGTTCGGATCCTATATAGGGATGGCCGGTGCGCTCACTGGCCGAGCGCGGTGTGGGCGACACCAAGCCAAGGGTTGCGATCCCCTTACTGGTCACTAAAAAAAGACCAAAAGAAAAAAAAAAAAAACACTGCACATGTCATAGAATCAAAAAACTTCTGGTTTGAATATAACCACAAAGAACATCTGGTCCAACCATCCATACTTTCTCTCAATCTTTCAGTCAAGCCTGACAGGAAATCATATAATTTCTGTTGGAACACCTGCAGAGATAAGGACTCCATTACTTTCCAGGCAGTTCATTCCAAAATTCCTGCTAGACAGTTCCCATAAATTCGCAATACTGCTGATTTGGAGAGATCTTGGAAATAACTCTTATAAATTCTATAGAATTCTTACTTTTAGATTGTTTTGTTTTGTTTATTTTTGTCATTAAAAATAGGATGAGTACATTTCTTTAGACCAGCAACAAAGTTGAAGTATTTTACTTCCCTCAAAGAAATCAAGGGTATTTTTCTTCTCCTGCATGAGAGTCCATAAGATATGTGGAGAAAGCGTTCTTATACTTCTCACATACCTTCCTATATTCTCTTCCAAGAGCTAGACATAGACAGATACTTCAGTCGTTCTGTTTATGACATGATTTCAACACCACTTCTCATTCAAATTCATCCCCTTTCCTAAAGAATTTAACATAACATCCCATGTATAGTCTAATAAGCACTAAGATGTTCATAGCTACATTATATTGTTGGTTAGAATTCCAATTCTGCCACCAAGAGATTTTGGGTAAGAGAAGTTGCCTCTCTTTACTTCAGTTATATCATCTATGAAATGGAAATAAAAATAGCATTTATTCCACATGGTTAAAATAATAATAGTCAATATGCATGAATTATTCAACACAAGGGTATTTCAAAAAGTTTGTGGGAAAATAGAATTAAAAGATAATATGCATCTTTCCATGAACTTTTTGAAGTCCCCTGTGTATGTCCCAGATTGTTGTGAGGATAACATGAGATAATATACATAACGTACATGCACAGTGACTAATATCCAGAAAGCACTCAGCAAATGTTAGCTCCAGAGTTACATGAGGAATTGAAAGAGAATAAGCAAATCACTTAAAATCGTAGAGTTAATGACTGATGGCAATTAGGATTGATTTTGAGGGTTTTTTTTTTTCTGGAGTTCAAGTTGAAATTCAATGAGGGTTACAGAGTGAATTTTTCTCCTAGCTCTGCTTCAAAGTTCAATGCCAGAACCCCTAGCAGGTCATATTTAGAAAAAAAAAAAAAAATTACATGACAGGATAGTTTGTCTGGAGTAGCTAATGTGAATTCAGAACTGATCTTATGCTAAAGAATTTTCTCTTGAAGATGTTGCAAAGTGAATTTATTTTAATACAAAATATTCATGTTATTTTTAATTCAGATTTACGATTATATGAAACACAAGTGTGAACAAGCCAATCACACAGAATTCCAAATGTGATACTCCTTCAGAGATCATTTTTAATATTAATGGTCTTTGATTGTGTTAAGGAAATGAGCACAACCTGGAATAACCTACCTGCAGTCAGTCTTTTTGAACCCAGGAAAACATCTCTGGGGATACTACTTTTTAAATTTTTTCCCCAAAATGCTGGCACCTGTGAGCAAAATCTGGCCAATGACCTATTCCTGTAAGTAAGATTTTATGGGAACACAGCCACGCCCACGTGTTTATGTATGATCTACAGCTGCTTTAGAGCTACAGCAGCAGAGGTGAGTAGCTGTGACAAAGACGACAGAGCCACAAAGCCTAAATTATCTACCATCTGGCCCTTTAAGAAAAAGTTAGTCAACCTCTAGACTAAATGGGCCCTGAGTTCCCTCACAGCTAGAGCCTTTAATAATACTGTAAGTTATTTTTACAGAAAAACTGCAAAACTTTATCCTTTCATTGCACTACGAACATTCCAGGACAACTACCGTTTCAGTTTCCCTTTTAACTTTTGCTCTGGATTCAGCTTCTTTTTCTTTTGCTTCTTGCTGGCTGTAAAGAGGGAAAAGAATCATTTTTAGTACCCAATACACATTATCCTAAAAGGAAAATCTCTCTAGATAGACATAGCCCATGATTTCTACACCTCTACCAACTTTGCTCAGGAGTAGAAAGGTAAATACACACCCCTCCCTATCATTGTTCTTGCTTTTAATGTTCCTTAAAGAATAATTATTATTAGATTTCTTTTAGAAAATAAACTGTCCTTCCTGGAAAGCAACTAGGATATTGATTAGATATTAACAATTTTTCAATTTGTTAGCACCCAGTGATCACACCTTTGGATTATTAATGACAGTGACCTATGTACACAGAGAACAGAAGTCCTAGTACTTTTAGGCCATTAACTGCAAAGGAATTGCCCATAGAACATGGTCCTCCTTAGACAGTGACTCAAGTACCTTTCAGAATACTAAACACTAGGAATGAGCATGCTAAGTATGTGGCTTTATAATAGTAAATCCCTGAACTCAACGCAAAGACAGCCTTCATTATCTACCTCCTAGAGGAAACCTTCAATGTCATTCCTCTTGCCCGCCCCAGGCTTATCGTTTTCTACACTCAGCAGCAGCAGTGGCTGCAGCTCTACTCACAAGAAGGCCTCACACATGGAGCAGGTGTTGCCATGGATTTTCCCATCTAGACCCTCGATAGGGTCATTTTCTCTAGTGCAGGCGAGCCGTCCATTCCTCACATAGTTACGGTATTCCCTGCACAGCTCCTGCCAAGTGAAGAAGGATTTAAAAATCAGATAACTAAACATTGGAAACCTCCCTCCACATTACCCCTTTGAAAACTGTGATACAATGCCCCCAAACACGATGGATGCACAAAAAAGGTGATGCAGAAGGTCTATATTAGCCAAGATGCTTTTCAGAGACTTACTTGGTCACACATTATTTGGAACATAAGATTGTTGTTATTTAACTCATTAGAAAATCTTCGATTTAAATATTTGGACTAGATACTGTGAAAGATTTAAAGAAGGATAACTTAGGGTCTTTTTGGTAAGGGAATTTGTGGAAGCAGGATAATATCTCCCCCCCCCCATATGTCTAACACCTAATACTTAGGACCTGTGAATATATTATCTTATGTGGCAAAAGGGGCTTTGCAGATGTGATTAAGTTAAGAATCTTGAGATGGGGAGATTATCTTCCATTGCCCTAATGGGCTCAATGTAATCACAAGGGTCAGTCCTTACAACTGAGTAAGGCAGAAGAGAGAGTGAGAGGGAGGTGTGACTCCAGAAGAACAGTTAGAGAGATGCAACCTTGCAGGCTTTGAAGATGGAGGAAGGGGTCCAAAAGCCAAGGAACAGGGATGGCCTCTAGAAACTAGAAAAAGCAAGAATGTAGCCCTGCCAACCCTTTGATTGTAGCCCAGTGAGATCCCTGCCAGACTTCTAATCTACAGAACCATAAGATACTAAGTTTATGTCGTTTTAAGCCACCAAACTGTGATCATTTGTTACAGCATAGAAAACTAATGCAGAGTTTTTGCTTTCTTTGGAGAAAATACATAGAAGCAACTATAAGTTGTAATAAAACAAATGATATGAGTGGAAAAAATATTGGCATAATAGATAAAAGAGTTATTAAGTATATTGTAGGAATAAGAAAAATCTTTAGGGGGCAGCTATTACTCATTCTGAGCCATGAAAAGTGGCCACAATTTTAACAGATAGAGGGAAGGGAAATTCCTGACTATAAGCAAAGCCATAGAGAAGGTAAATTTCTGTATGTTGAAGAGCTGGTGAATTGTCCAATGTGACACATCCCATTGGACAATAAGATTAGATGAATAATAATATTAACAATAATAAATATGATATTATGTACTGAGTACTTAATATATGTGAGGCGCTGTGCTGTTATATATGGATGAGTTTCTTGGGATTTCATAAAAATAATACACATAATAATAATAATATCCTTATTTCACAAATGAGGAAACTAAGGCACAAGATGTTAACCATTTGAACTTACTGGTAGGAAGACAGATTTGAAATCTGACAGTCTGAGTCCAGAGTTCGATCTTTTAACTGAGTTGAGAAGCCACTGGGTGACATGAGCTGCCTTATGTTTTTAAATAATTACTTTGGCTTAAGAGTCATGAGTAGATTGTAGAGAGCAAATGTAAGAGTAGAGAAAGAAGTAAAAATGAGACCTTCCTGTCAATAGAGAGAGAGAAAGAAAGAAACAAACAACGATCACAATAACATGTTGAACTTTTTGAAGGAGAGAAAAGAATTGTGCTTGCCAGAGGTGGAAAAGGAGAGGGGAGTCGGAGAGGGAGAGGGGTTCACGAGAAATTAACAGACACAAAGGATTACGGTATTGTAATGATGAATAAGCTAACTATCCTGATTTGACCATCACAGACTATATACAACTACTGAAAGTGAACTTTGTACACCGCAAATATGTGTAATAAATTATCTTTAAAAAATTATGAAAGAATTGGGACTGGCCCGTGGCTCACTGGGAAGAGTGTGGTGCTGATAACACCAAGGCCACAGGTTCGGATCCCTATATAGGGATGACCGGTTACCTCACTTGGGAGAGTGTGGTGCTGACAACACCAAGTCAAGGGTTAATTACTGGCCATCTTTTAAAAAAAAAAAAATTATGAAAGAACAAAGGAAAGGGTAATAAAGATCTGAGGCACAGCCTGCAGGAGTATTACAAACAGCAGAAAGGCATAAAATCTAAAGTGCATCATGGGGCCTTGAAGCCAGAATTTGTGGTTCAATTGCTAGCTCTCAAATTACTAACTATATATAACTGTAATTATACTATATATTATATATTATGTATATCATATATTATAATGTTTATAATACATTGATAATAACAAATAATATGTTGTATTATTACTGTATAATATTGTATTACTAATTATATATTTAAAATTTTATATACATTGCTACTTATATAAATTTCTTACCATCTTATCTGACCCTCCAAGTGTTCTTCTATAAAGCACAGATAATAATACATACTTTAAATGGCTACTATAAAGACCAACCATAAAATTTTTATACCGTGAAGCATGTGGTAGCAACTAATTAATAGCCATTATCATTATCATTATCATCGTCATCATCATCATCATCATCACCTGAGATTTTACAGAATGCAAACCCAAGGTTCAGGGATGCTCTCGAGTCATTTCCTTAAAATCTCATACAGAATTAATTAGGACAGAAACCTAATTTTATTTATTTATTTATTTATCTATTTATTTTTAGCTCAATGTTCTTCTTCAAGAAGGTATTTGAGAAAAGTCCAAACACCTGCCTCTATTTGTTTGGATTCAGACAAGATGACAACCTGTATATACTTATTTCTTGGGCAAAAGAACTCACATGGTCAGTGGGAGAAAATGGTGATTGATTTCCTCTCCAATGCACGAGCTACCAGATTTATTTAGTGTGAATAATGTGAATAAGAAGTCCTGCTTTCTATACATGAGGATCCACATACATTTTCTCAGTTTGCAAAGTCACTGAGGATGATCGGATTAGGGAGAGGGAGTAGAAGACATGCCGAGGGAAAAAGATCATTGAATATTTATGTGGCTCTTTTTTATTTTATTTTATTTCTCAATATACATTGTAGTTGATTTTCATGCCCCTTTTTCTGATCCTCTTCACCCCCTCCCCTTCCCCCCACATCATATCTGTTCACTTGACTTAAAAAGTTCAGAGTTTTTTTGATTGTTGTGTCTTATGATCTGAAACAACTACCTGTACTGTTTCTCTCTTTACTTTTTCAGCTTCAACTTTGCCATTTTCTTCTTTGTTATTATTTTCCTTCTCTTCTTCTTCAAGTTTGCTGCAACAGAAAAAGAAGATACAGGCTGAACAAAATTTCACATTCTGTTTAATATTATGTTTTAGGAAAGAATAAGGATCTTCCAAACCAAGCCATATTCAGTCTGCAGTACAAATTTACCCAATCCAAGAAGTGCTATTGCTTTGGCCAATAATGCAGATAAACTCAGTGGTTCACATTTCCCCTTTCAAAAAGAATAATAATAAAACAAGTATGTGTTTTTATCAGTATGTAGCCCTCAGCTGATCTTATTTTCTGTAGGTCAGTGACTTCAATAAGTGATCTAAAAGAAGGCACAATTGTCTTAATTTTTTTTTTAATTGTGAAACTTTCCTTATCCAAATAACTACCATATCAATGATGAAAGCAAGGAATGGCTTGCTTTCAAATGATAGGCTCATAATTACGATGAACAATGCTTCACTATAAAAATAAAAATTTCAAATATTAATTTAACAGAGCTAATGTTCAACTTGAAATTTGAGTTTTGAATTGCCATAATGATTCATGTTCAGTAAGACTCAACAGCTAATTTTTTAAGGTCAATCACAAGCCTGATATTCTGATATTCTTGCCATTTTCTACTAATATGTAGCGTATCAAAGCTGGAAAATCTTTAGCATATACCACATCTAGTCATTATCACAGCACCAGAAAATGTGAACAGGTGAGAGAAAAACCCTGATTTCTTGACTCCCAGGCCACTATTCATTCTACTGCCTTACTCTGTCAATCTATTTTTCTAAGGAACTGTGTGTGATACCTAATGTTGGACATGTGAAAGTAGGACAATAACTTTGAACCTCTTTAAACAGATATTATTTAAATATTTTTTCTCAACATTTATTTTAGGATGAAGCTCAGGCGGGGATTAGGAGACTAAGAAGGAGGAGAATTAGAGGTGGTAATAATAACTTCTATACTGTCTCACACAGTAGAGCTCCAGTCACAGGTTTACCCACACCACTCAGCAAAACAAAGGCCTAGAAGGCCCTGGACTTGGCTTAACAAAAAGACATTTTTGTAAACGTATACATTTTACAGTAGTCTCCCATTATTTGCAAGGGATACATTCCAAGACCATAATGGATACCTGAAACCTCGGATGGTACTGAACCCTACACATACTGTTTTTTTCCTATACATACATATCTATGATAAAGTTTTATCTATCAGTTAGGCCCAGTAAGCGATTAACAGAAATTACTACTAATAAAATAGAACAATTACAACAATATACTGTAATAAAGGTATGTGACTATGGTCTCTCTCTCTCAAAATATCTTAATATTTTCGGATCATGGTTGATGGGAGCGGGGAAGGAGGAGGATACTGTATTACATGAGCCTGACTTGTAGGAGTTTCACTTTACACTAAGCCACTTATCAAAGCATGTGTTTTATCTGTATGCTGTAATGTCCCTGAAAGAACAAATGTAATCCCCTCTATTCTGTCCCTTGTTCAGGTTATTTTAGTAGTCTTTATATACCGGCCCACAGACATCCGTCCCTCTGGCTTTCCCTTTTCCCCTATCTGCATCTACTCACAGCATCGTAAAATGTCAGGGGTGGAGAGAGGTCAAAGAGATCATCCAATCCAGATCACGAAACTTATGCTCTCTCTTTGTTATAAATGGAGATTATCAATTGTTAAACATATATCAGCACTAAATTGAGTCTTTCCCCTTGACTTAATCAGAAGATAGGAAGGTAAGAGGATAACATTACCACTGTATGATTCAATATTACTTAATGTCTTGTCCACTTGCTTTTAAAATTTTCTAGCCTACAGCTCATATATGCTCTACACATGTATGAAGAATCTGAGACTCAGGGACAATCAATGACGAAGACATTCAGTGGCAGAGAAGGGGTGGATACTCACAACACACTCGCACACATGGAACATTTGTTTCCATGCATTTTGCCATCTGGGCCACGGACAGGATCATTCTCCCTGGTGCATACGAGCATTCCATTCCTCACTTGTTTCCGAAATTCACTGCAGGTTTCCTGGAAAAAAAAATTGCTCAGATCAGTTTTCTCCCTTTCCTGCATCTTTTCTTATTATAAGGAGTGAGAAATAAGTAATGCAGAGACAGAAGAAATAGGAAAAGTGATGCCATGTAGAAGTAAGTCAGAAAGTATTTATGAAACTTCCATCACAAACTCAGAATTGTCCTCTCACTATAGTGGATCTGTAAATATTGATCATCACTGTACTCCTGAGGATGCTTATAATCTAGGGCAGAAGGCTGACAAAATTGTTACAGACCAGTATATAAGACATATAAGTCTATGTTGTATTGCATACTGCCATCTATAAAAGCTATGGAAAATAAAAGGTGAGGAGATCCAATAAGCCTAAAAGAAAAGCCTTCCTGGAGGAACTGAGAATATTACTGAGCCTTGGTTTGTCTTTAGGAGGCTGGAAAAGAAGAAAAAAAAAATGTTCAAACTAAGAAGTAAAGATAAATCTTTATGGATGGAAGAGAAAACAAGTACGATCCTTCGAGAAATGGACATCTTTCTGGGAATGAACTGATAAAGTCTAGGAATAGGCGATATGGATTTGAACCAGAAGAGCAACAATAGAAGTGGAGAGAAGAAGGAATGTGTTAGGATCACTGGGAAAATCTGAGAGGACTTGGCAACTGATCCAATATGGTGAATGAAACAAATTTTCAATTCTAGATTACACACACACAAAAGAAAAGATGGTTCCAAGTAACAGAAACATGTTTATTGAGAAAATGAGTCAGTTTAAAGGTAAACTTTTAAACTGTGTCAACTTTCTCCAAATAATGAATAGGCTTGTACCTTTGCAGCTGTTGTTATGGAATAGAATAAATAAAGATAAATCTTGTACATGGCTATTATATGATAATAATACAATATTTAGACTCAGACACATTTGGTTTTTCTACCTGTAAAACTATAAAAGCATGGAGGGTAAACTAAAAATGATTGCAAAGTCAAAGAACCTGTTTAATAATATTAATTGGGGGGGCAAAAAAAACCTAGTACTTCCTCCACAGCTGGGTGGTGACAAAGATCAAATGTGATTACATAAGTATTGTTCATTTTGTTTTGTAAATTGGAATGACTGAAATCTTGTACTCTCTATTTGAAATAATAGAAGTATGAATGATATAAACTAAAATTAGTAAATTTCACAAGTTATTATTAATAATCTGTGCCTAACAACAGAAATCTAATAAAAGCCAAACATGGGAAAGATCCTTTTCAAAAAATTAACACTCCACTTTTTATGAAATGAACCTCAAAATTTGAAAAATCATAAAATAAAATTGGTACTCTGGAAACTTCTAGTAAGACTCTTTTTTTCAAATTTAAAGTTTTCTTTGTCATTCCAGGCATGAAAATTAAACAGGAAACATTTATGCTAATGAGAGAGCTAGAATGGTATTGTAAAAAAAAAGTCAGGGTATAGCATCAGCATTCCTGAGAAAATTACCTTTGCAGCTTCTCTTTTAGCCATTGTTCTTTCTTCTTGCTGACTATAAGAAACAGGAAAAGATAAAAAAAAAAAAAAAAAAAAGAGGGAGAAGAAATGGATCTTAATACAGTGGAGTAGATCTTTGACATTCATAGGTTGATTATTTATTGCTTTGACTATTCTAAATAAGTAACCCCCAAAACCTACCCATAGTAGCTTGTTATTTTATTAGGTTATAAACTAGAATGGTTTGCCTCACCTCACAAGAATAATGTACAAGAGAAAGTTCCTTAACTAATGAGTAAACCTATTTATTTTCCCAGCATATGTATTGCAATAGTACTTTCCTATTTGCTAATTCTTTTACATCTGTGATCACTCTTTATGAAGTGGTAGTATTTGGTTTCTGAGAAGCGGTACAGTGTGGTGGCTAAGAGGAAAGACTCTGGAGCCAGATTGTTCAAGAAAATCAAGAAGTGCCTTAACCTCTCTGTGCCTTCCTCATCTGTAAGTGAGGCAGGAGGAGGAGGAGGAATAAGAGAGGCAATAAGAGTATGGTTCTCAGAGGAATGTTAGGAGCATTAAATGAGTTGATGCACATAAAGCAAATAGAACAGTACATGGTACATAATAAAGTGATTTAGTGATGGAATCTATATCATAATTATAACCATAATACAAAAAATGTAATCATGTTGTATAAACAAAAAACTTACATAATTTGTGGAAATGTTTGTATGTGTTCTAATCAACATAAGACTTGCTCATCAATCAAATTAAAACTTCTTAAAAAGTAGAAAAGACTGTTTTCATGTGGTATGAGAGTGTGCAAGAAATTACTCTATTACAAATCAGCCTTCATGTTGATCCCAAACCTGTCTCTCTATAGCTTTTATCCATTTTAATTTTATTCCTTATGATCACACAGAATGAGTAGGAAAAAACTAGTGAATTAAGAAAAAAAACTCATAAAATTTTCCATGCATTATAATGATATTTTACACCTAATCTCATCTATTTCACATTTCAGCTGACAATGTTTTAGAAAACTATAAGCAATCAGTATGATTATCATGCAGTGTTCTTTCCTCTGGGTTAAAGATTCTAGATGACTTTTGCAATGTTGTAGAAGAAATTATTCTGCATGTTGTTTCTTCTTTAATTTGTATTTTTATTTGACAAATAATAATTGTATATATTTATGAGTTTCAATGTGATGTCTTGATATACGTATACATTGTGGAATGATCAAATCAAGCTAATTAATATAGTCACCTCACTTTTTTGTGTGTGATGAGAACATTTAAAATATACTCTTTCAGCAATTTTGAAATGTATGATATATTATTATTAACTATAACCACCATGCTCTGCAATAGATCTTAAAAATTCATTCCTCCTGTCTCACTGAAACTGTTTTGTTTAATCACCATCTCATTATTCCTAATCCCCAGCCTTACCCCATCCCCACCTCTGATAACCACTATTCTACTCTCTACTATGAGTTTGAGTTTTTTACAACCCAAACATAGGTGAGATCATGCAGTATTTGTTTTTCTGTGTATGGCTTATTCTACATCTCTTTATGTCTCAAGGGTAATAATCTAAAAGCCCTCCACTTGCTTTGTTGTTGTTCATTGTTTGTTTGTTTGTTTTTCCATTTAAATGTGACACTCAAAACTGAATGCATTATTCACAGTTGTCTGAAAACTTCCCCTGGCAATTCCCAATCCCCACTCCCACAGAAGCCCTGGGGCTCTGCTCTACTCACAAGAAGGCCTCACACATGGAGCAGGTGTTGCCATGCATTTTCCCATCTGGGCCCTGGATAGGGTCATTCTCTCTGGTGCACAGAAGATGTCCATTCCTCCTGGATTCACGGTATTCGCTGCACAACTCCTGTGAAATCGAGGAGGGAGGTTGAAAGTATTGAACACTGGTTGGATCAGATTGCAAAAGTAACTGACGTTTAGGCTTTTTATTTCTTAAATGGGGAACAGTAGTAAACTTGTTTCAGAGTAGTTCTTAACTTTGAAGACACAGATATTTTTAAGTGATAAAAGCAATGACCAAAAAATTTTAAAAAGCAGAGAAATAGTTACATATGCATTTGCATACATGCACCTACAAAAACACAAACTGTTTCATACAGTTTTGGTGAATTTACATGTTCCCTGAGTGCTATCTGTGGGTCCTCAAGTTCACATTCCTCAGATTTGTTGGATACCCTCACCTCAAAGGAAGGTGAATTCTCAGATTGTCTTCTATTTCTTGATTCACGTTCCTTCTTTTTCTTTTCCTCTTCTGCTTGGCTAAAAGAGAGTGGATAAAAAAGAGATGAGTAAGAATTATAGAATGTGCAGGTTGGAAGAAATCTCACATATAATTTAATCATTACGATTAACATTTATTATATTCTTACTATGTGCCTAATCCTGTGCTCATACTGTGAAATCTTCACAAATACATGTAGTACAACTGTTATAATAACTCTAATTCACAAATAAAAAAACTGACAGACAGAATGCATAACTTACCCCAAAACACAGCACTAATAAGTGAAAACTAGGGACCTAAACACTAGTCCAGAGGTGACTTTCTAAACTTCCAGAGCTCACTACTATCTATCTGATGACTATTTAGCTTGTGCTTTAATCTGCCAGTAAAGCCTCTACCTACGTCCTCCTTGACGTTCAATGGTAAGTCATTCCATCTTTGAAATCCTCAAAGTGTTAGGAAGTTCTTTCTGGCATTGGGCTGGACTCTGTCTTCCAGAACTTTTACCCATTGTCCACTGGCCGCATTTCCAGTCATGGAGACAACATAGAACTAGTCCTGTTTCCATATTTAAAAACAAAAACTACTTGGATATTTCAAGACTGTGATTCTCCACTTGCCCGAGAGTACCCAAGTCTTAATAATCCTCAAAGGAAATGGTTTTTATAGCCAATCACGCAGTTTCTCTAAATTTGTTTTAATTCTTTTATTTTCCTGCTGAAGTGGTTCTCATAATTGAACACAGAAATGAAGTAGAAAGAACAAAACCCTCCTTCTTTTCCCAGGTACAGTACTACTCACAAGAAGGCTTCACACATGGAGCAGGTGTTGCTGTGCATTTTCCCATCTGGGCCCAGGATGGGGTCCCTCTCTCTTGTACAAGGCAATTTTCCATCCCTCAGAAGCTTTTGGTATTCACTGCAAAGTTCCTGCCAAGACAGAGAAAGTAAGTTACACAAATATTTTATTCATATTCAAAGCAGAAGGTTCAAACATCTATGTGGCAGAAATTGTTATGTCTCTTTGAGCCCATAATTTTACTTATGTTTCTCTCAAATGTAAAATTCAATTCAACAACAAGAAAAAACTTTTGCTAAGAGATGGGAAAAAATAATACATAAAAGCTGTTATTATGTAACAGCATAATAGAAGAGGTACACAAGCAAACTCCACTATAATCTAAACAGAATAAAATAAATGCAAACATACAGATACAAGAAAATCTGAGAACTCAAAAGTCAGGACCATGAAATCTGATTGTGGAAACTAGGGAAGATGTCAGGGAACAAGAATAATTTAGATTAGGCAGTGAAGAGTGAACAAGATTTGACTGAGCAAAAAAAGGACTGGGAAATATGCACACTAGATTGTGAAAATAAAATAAGCTAGGAAACAAGGTAGGAAACTACATGGCACATAGCAGAACACAAATTTCTGAATAGAGCCAAATAAGGAGCCAAATAAGAAGAGGCAAGGAGATTAAAATATATCCTGTAGCTGATGATGAACTACTTGTGGATTTTAAGCAGAGCAGTATTATGATTTGAGTTACATTTTGAGACATTACTCAAGCAGTTTTAGGTAGGATGGTTGGATAAGGGAAAGTGTAGAATCCAGAGGGAAAATTAGGAGACTGTCATTGTCAAACCAATAGGTGGTGATAACTGATCCAAGGCTTTGGAAATGAATATTATAATGTTTATTATGCTTTTTTTTGATGGACCCAAGGCATTTTTATTTCAACTTAGATGCAAAAGTTCAGAAATTTGTATACATGTAAAAGTTCTCTGGAAAGTGGTTAGCAAAAGCTAACATAGTCTTTAAGTGATGAAACAAGAACTAAAACTCAATTTTTTAGACTCCCAATAAGTTCCTTTTTTTTTTTTTTTTACAGGGTTAGTGTCTGAAGTAGCAAGAACGGACCCATCTCCCATAGCATCCTTCTCAATGTCATCTCCAGATGGAAGGGTTAAGATCTTGGGGAAATTTTTGCAGAGCAAAATTCTACCCTTAAGTCTCTTTGAGGTGTGTTCAAATTATAGTGCCAGTTAGAATTTACTGGATGAGTTCCACTCACTGAGTATGAGGATGTCTTCTCAGATTCTCTTCTATTTCTGGCTTGTGCTTCAGCCTTTTTCTTTTCTTCAACTTCTGCTTGGCTGAATGAGAGATAAAATGAAAGGGATCCATTAGAACCAAACACATGCAAAGATTCCTCCATATCCCTGCACTGCTCATCTGTTCTCCCTCCTTAGGGTGGAACAACTTTGTCCTTTTATCTCTCTACAAGAGCTCTTCAAAAGTTCATGGAAAGATCTGTATTATCTTTAAATTCCATTTTCCCACGAAATTGTTGAAGTATCCTTGTATATCAAAGAGAAACAATATAACAGCCTCCAGTATAAAATAATACCATGGTTTCTTCATAGTTTCTGCTTGACATTGAAAAAAAGACAGCAATAGTGAGTCTGGGAAACTTGCTTACTATATACATTATCTTTCTTGCCTGTGGTCAGAAAAGGAGAATCATCAATGTTCACGAAGAAGGTATCAAAATTAAAACAATGTGGACGACACCTGGAGGCTGAAAGGGTCCCTAACACAGCACTTCGGCTAGCCTCCTTGTTCCTCAGGGAGGATGAGACCTTGAGTATACTCTCAGGATATGACTGCAACCAAAGCCTCCTCCCTCAAGTACGTGATGTGTCTACCACACTTGCATACTCTACTTTTCATTGAAACTTAAACATATTGCTTACTGCTGGCTGTTTTACCTAAAAGATAAAATGTGAGATGGGTGAAATAAAGCCAATAATTTCCATACACTGAGAAACTGAATGAGCCTAAATTTGCTTTGTATGATAAAATCACACCATACGTACACTTAACTGATGGTATTTCAACCATTTGGCTGTCAGTCAAAACAAAAATCCATAGATTCCAGGTATAAATCGAATAATCTGAGCTCAACCAAATAAACTGAGAGCTCTTCTAAATTTTGAAAGAAACCTGTCAGTTTTAACTTATTAAGAAATGTCACATTATATAAAATTACATGTATTATAATTTTACAGGAGTTTATGGTTGTGTCATGGGCAATTTGACTCCATTTGATTTCTGCATTAAGTGCTAACTTTGGACCCTAGCCCTCATGGAAGATGAGGTACCAATAAACTGCTAAAACAGGCTTACATATGTCAGAGTACTTAAAAAGGTTTGTGGAAAGATTCATATTATCCTTTAATTCTATTTTTCCACAAACTTTTTGAAGTACCCTGGTAAAACTTCAGGAGTGGGGGATCAAATAATATATGTACTAGTTTATGTTTGTCAGGCTGTTCCAGTGCTAAGAGAGGGAGTGTCAGAGAAAACAAGGCACCTTGAAACAAACAACTCAAGGTACTTACTCCCAGATCTATTACTGATGTTCTCCATGTAATTTGTTCAACTCCTTTCCCTATTTTAAGTCATAGTTTCCTCATTCATGAAACAAGCCAGTTCAATACGATTGTCTGTAAAGTTCCTTCTTTCTTTCATATTCTAATATTCTATACTCACAAGAAGGCTTGACACATGGAACACAAGCTGCCATGCATTTTCCCATCTGGACCACGAACAGGGTCATTTTCTCTGGTACAGAAAAGTATTCCATTCTTTGCTTGATCTTGATATTCACTGCAGAGTTTCTGAATAATGAAAATGGGACAATTTAGAAATAGTTCTGTGTTCTGTATTTGTAAGTTTTAAATGTCATTTTATAAAGAAATAGGAAAAGAGGAATTAAAGATGAAGAAATAAGACTTTTAGGATTTAGTATCATCCAACAATTTTGTGATGTTTCTCTTTTCATAATATTCATCCATCAAAGTAGCCAACCAGTATATTAAATTAAGAGAATATAAATATGAATGTGATTTATTTAGGGCCTTTATCAGTCAAGCAGCAAGGATAAGTAACTGCAATATTAGAAGCTAAGGGATGCAATGCAGGTCTGAATTAAGTGTATGGTACAAGCACAAAGGAAAGAATGACTCATGGAAATTCAGAGAACTGATGTCTGAGTTCTGCCTTTAGGATATATCCAGGAACACAACATGGCAAAAAAGTCCTCCAAGAAGAATTATGATATGCAAAGGAATGGAGACATTAAAGAACATGTTTTCAGATAATCTAACATATGCATGAGTATAGCAGCTAAGGAATTAGTTGAGGAAAAAAGAAAGATTTAGAAAATGGTCAAAAAGGAGACCTTGAAAACTGATCAGAACCAAACCACTAAACTTTGGAATGAATTTGGATTTTATTCTTAGACAATGGGAAAATGATAAACATTTATTACAGAGAACGACAGAATCAAACCTTTGTTTTAGAAAAACTGCCAGCCAGATGCATGGAGAATTTGAGTGAATAGAGATTAAAGTTAGAGAAATTAATTAGATTACAGAAAGAGGAAGGAAGGGAGGGAGGAAAAGAAGGAAAGAAAGGGAGGAAGAAATTGGAAATGAAAGATAAAAGAATAGTTGAGGGACATTTGTGTACTAAAATTAAAAGGACTTGGTAACCCAGGACTGAGGGGAAGAAAGCAGTTGAAAATGAGGCCTGCGCAATAAGACAGGGTTCTATAAATGCAAGAAGTAGCCTGATAGAGTGGGTTACTTTGTAAAACTGTGGACTACACTTATAGAGACTGGATAACTGTATGTAAGAAATAAAGTTAAGTAGGGTTCCTACACAAAGTGAAACGGTCCAAACATACTCTAGGATACCTTCAAACACTGGAATTTTATAATGCCATTGACTCATAAAAATATCTGTTCTGCAAAAATTACATGGAGGATGAATTGAATCTTGAGAATTGAAGAAGATGACGACTACAATTATGTAAACCAAACGGGATGCTAATGCATCAACGCGAGAGAAAACTATTAAGCGTCTGAGCTAAGATGGTAGCAGTAGAAAAATAGGCAGACGACTACTTAAGAGATGTTTATAGAGTAGAGTGCAGTATGCTTTCAAACATAGTAATATTCTGCATTGTATTGCTTTTAAAATGAATACCTCCAAAACAGCTACCACACATTTGAAGAATACAAGTCACACTTTGAATTCAGGTAAAGTTTTGATATATCACCTTCATTTAGGAGTGTGGAACTATTTTAGTAGTATGATAATTTATTCCAAATAGCGCTAGAAATTGTAATGCCATAATTACTCTTCTAAGTCTCACAAAATAATTACTATAAATTAGTTTTCAGAAAACCCATGAGTAGTGGGGAAAATATCAACCAATATTGAAAATGCATACTAGAGTAATATGCACACACATACACACACAAAAGTCATAACTAGACTGATCCAACTAACCCTCACCTCAATTTCTCTTTTAACTTTAACTTTTTCTTCAGCCTTTCTCAGATTTTGATCTGCTGTATTGTTTTCTTCTGAAAAACGGCGCTTGCTGGAAAAAGAAAAAGAAAGAAATGAGGAGAATTACTTCAAATCTTCATGTTACAAAATAGTCTTAGGTACAGATGGAAAAACAGCTAAGTTTTTCTGAGTTCTAGCACAAACACTTTCAAGTCACCTTAAATCCCTAACAAATACTTTCTTTTTACCTTTATATATAGACCATTTTCTTCCACCATAATTTTTCCTCATCTCCCTGTCTTTTAAATCTCTCCACCTTAAATTCTATCATATATGAGAAGGCATCTCAGATCCTAAATAGAAATGAGCTCTACATGTATCGCTGTGTTTTCATATCTGAATACTCCCCTCTTATGGAACAGTTTTTATTGTTTTGCAATGTATGAGGGTACTTCAAAAAGTTCATGGAAAAATAGAATTGAAAGGTAATATGAATCTTTCCATGAACTTTTAAAAATACCCTTATGTAAATAAGTGTGTGCATGTCCATGGCTTATTTCTACTGTTAACCTTAAGCTTCTTAAGAGCAGGGATCTTCATTCATATATTCATTCATTCATTCATTATTTAGTTAATAACTATTTTTTTGGCATGCATTGGCCCAGGCTCTGGGCATGCAATAGTATACAATAAAAACAAATACCCTGTCCTCTTGGAACTTATAGCCTAGTAGAGAATACTGATTGATTTGATTTTGATTAACAAATAGAGAAATAATTATATAGTCAACAATTGTGATGATTGTTATGAAAGATAATTACTAAGGATTATAAGGACTGAATTTTAGTTAGGGACTTTAGAAGGTCGTTTCCAAAGAAGGATAATCTTAAAATGTAATCCACAAAAAGAGGGGACATAAGCTGGCCAAGACTGAGAAGTGGCAGTGGGACAACATATAGGGAAGAGCTTACAGAGTCCAAGGATCTGAAAGAAAGTGTAATGAGACTTGTCTGAGACATTTTCATAAATGCCATAATTTTTATAGGGTGGGATTTGCCCTTCTCCCAAGGTCACATGTTCCAGACAAAAAGATAAAAGTAATCCAATTAACATAAGAACATGAATTTTTTGAGGGTGTCTTTTAACTCTGTCACAAAAAAAAATACTTCTTAACAAAGTTAAGCCTTATTTTTTAAGCAAGTGTTCCAACTAGAAAACAAAATCCATTTGTACCTAGGAAACAGGCATGTGTCATTAGTGATTTCTTACTATGTGGCATTATGATTTGTGGAGGTTCAAATAGTTCTCAACAAGAACTTCCCCCCCCAACATTGTTCCTACTCATCGTTCTGATCAATCCCCACTCCCACCTCTTGAGTCAGTCTGAAGAAACCACATCTATACTCACAAAATTTCAGCACACAGGGCACATTTGTTGCCATGCATCCTGCCATCAGGGCCACGGACTGGGTCACTCTCTCGTGTGCAATAAAGTCTTCCATTCCTCACTTGTTTTTCATATTCCTTGCAAAAATCCTTTAAAAAGACAAGTAATCATATTTACCATTTTTGTACTCTTTAATCTAGAAACTTTACATGACAGATTTATAATCATAAAATGTCAGGTCTACAAGTGTTGGCAAACACCTACAACATATTCATGAGAATTAATGAGAACTAGTAATCATATTATCAATTACTTGGCACTTATATCTATTTAACATATATCTATGAAAAGACAAAACAGCCTAGGAAAGCATAAGGCCGAACAAGTATTCCCTAAAACTAAAACCAGACATTTCTTGTTAACTTCCAAATTCACAGAGGAAAAAAACCAAAAAGATCTTTTATGAGGTTCCAACACAGACACAACAAAATGCAGTTGCCAAAAGAAGACAACAACAGAAATGTTGCCAATAAGTAGAAGACAGAATTTGTGAGATGAGATGTTTAAAAGTTACTTAATATGGATCAAGTCAAGAACAATTCTACCTAGTTTTCAAGAAAAAAGAAACAAGATGGTAGCCAAAATCATTGTGCTTGCTTTAGTTTTGTTTCTCTGTGAATCCATGGGTAGTTTTTGTGTATTTTGCCTTCTTTATCTATGTTCATTTTTTACATTGTAGGTAGAAACCTCAGAGAGTAAATCTAATTTTCCTTCAATTCCCCCATAGAGAGAGAGAGACCATCACCACAGATATTGATTTAGAAAATCCAAAAAGGTTGTGACTTCCCAATAAAAAACCCAAGTGAGATTTGTTCCCAGATTTCCTGATGCTTTAGTTCTGTACTTCCAGATTTCTCTCTGTGCTTTAAAAATTCTATTTGGTGAAGGCTAACCTTAACAAAAAATATACCACAAATTAATCTAGGCTTGGGGATCTCTATGTCAATAAACATATTTGCAATGACATATATTACTTTAACATAACCTACAAAAAAATCCTACTCTATAACTTTCTTTTCAGCTGTGTGACCCTCATCTTCTCATTTCAGTCAACAAAAGATGAGCACAAAGAGCATACCTGGAAATCAGGAGACTTGAGTGCAACCCTGTGGCTCTAACTCCCTGGGAGACCATAGCAAAGTCCTATGACCTTTGGGACCTCAATCTTACCACCTACACAATAGGGTTTTTGAATGAGATGCTCTGTAGGATCCTTTTTAGACCTAGTATTCTCTGATATTTTCTAATACTTCAGATTTTATTAAGACACTTTAAAAGAGAATCGTAATTGCCTCCTAATAAAAAGATATTTGTGTTTGGAGGAGAAATGGGTGTGCTCCAAACTTCCTCATTGTGACAATCTAGGAATACAGACACAGAAGACAGCCACCTGATAATCATAGCATGGTAATAAAGTTAATGCTCAGTGATTCCCATAAGAGAAACAATGATAATTTCAGTTTATAAGTTGTGATTCATCTGAGGAGATTCTGAAGAAACACTTTTGTGAGCAACCCACTGACAGGTTCATTATGGGACACATACTGAGCCATCACTATGAAGCAGTCCCATTCAACACAATCACGCCCGCTGACCCCGCCAAAACAATGACCCCAGCCACAGAGAGGGAGAAGAAAGTGCAGCTGAGACCTGATAAAGAACAAGAGGAAAGAACTCTCAGTGTTTATGGAGTAGTAAAACGCTAACTATCACAGGATGACCCAAATTTTTAGACTAAGTTTTAACAACTACCACAAAAGTATTGCTTTTCAGTCCTTGTTGAGTGATGAACAAATTATAGGCAGTTCTGAATTCATCATTTTTCTTAGTTTAAACTCTGAACACCCTATTTAGGGTGGGAAACTTGCTTTTTAAAAATAGAATTATTTAATTTAGAATTATATTAATCACATTTAACAGAAGGTCAGCTCTTGACTACCAAAAACTGTGCCTGTTTAAAACACAAGCCCTACAATCCACAAAAAATAGTATACTTATGTTAGTACAAAAGGGTGCAGGACACAGAATCACAACCCAACAGGAAGGTCAAATTGAAGTCGGTTCTCCAGCTTCCTTGTTTCACTGACAAGAAAATTGAAGGCCAGAGAGGAGATGATTTGCTCCATGTCACACACCCAGAGCAGAGAGAACAAAGGGTAAAACTCAGGTGTTCTGACTTCCCAACAAAAGGCCTGCCATTTAGCAAAGTAAATGCTATCCCTCTCTTGACAGTAGGGTTTAATAACCTAAGGGATTTAAGAAATGCAGGCTGTATTACCTAACGATGCTTATTCAATGAACAAAAAGAATACATTTTATAATAAATTAAAAAATTAAATTGCCAAATAATTTGAAAAAAAAATAATTTTAAGGTTATTTTTAAAACCACAATCTCAATATTTGTCTGAGATTTTCATTTAAGCAGAAGCAAGAACTTTATAAATTCAGGTCTCGCTGAATGTAATACTAGTCTTAATGAAAAAGTGAATAACTCCAGCTTTTGTCAATGGAATTATATATAAAATGCACCAGTGAATATATTCTTTAAAAGATTCTGGGATTATCTTAAAATTATTCTTATCTAATTTATATTATGTTGCAATTAAAAAATATATATATTCAAAGCAAAATTGGTTGCACTGAGCCAGAGAGAAGTCTGGTGGAAATTAAGCAGAATTTAGTTTGTATAAACTTTCTGTCTTACATTTTGGGGGTGAGGGGTGGGGAGGAGAGAAGCAAGGGTGGAAATTGCACATTTTCAGCCTGAGGTAAGAAATGCTGTTTTAATTCCGAATCTAATGATTAATATATTAAGCATAATAAATTGGGGGAATTTTGATATCAAGAAAAAACTCCACATAATAATAAAGGACAATGACATTACTGCATTACTTCAAAGGTTCAAGCATAAGCATGTTAATATTTATGGCCACAAGAAGCAAATTGTCTTGCTGACTCAGTCACCTTCTCAGCATTTCGTCGTGCTCTTGTTTCACTTTCTCGCTTGGCATTTTCTTCAGCTTCTTTTAAACTGTTAAGAAAAGTGAACAGTTCATCCATTTATGGCTCAATCATATTTTCAGTGTCCAGTTTTGTGCTAAGTACTTTCCTATACTCTGCCATAACTTGTTGAAACTGATCCCCTTACATGAGACAAGTGTTTCCCTGTTCTGAATGCCTGAGCTAAAGAAATTGCCAAAGATAAGGAAGGGTGTGAAACTGACTCACTGGCAGTCAATTAGGAGCTTTGTTCTGTAAAGTGGATGGGTGTGATGCCTTGATTGACAAACAGAAGATAGTCAGGAAAACTCCCTTGAACAAACAGAACCAAGAGCTTTGAACAATGCTGAGACAAGGGTGAGACTAAACTGAGCATTTGAGCTACTGCCATCCACACCCTTTTTATGCTTTGCAAAGAATGTGCCTGCCTTCATGTGAAAGCACGAAGCATGGTTGTTAATAAAAGCTATATTAGAATTGATCTTCTAAAACCTTTCACATCTGTTATCTAATTATAGTCTCGTCCCAAAGATACCTACTGCTATTTCAGTTCTACAGAGAAAAAAAATCTGGAGTTAGCAAGGTCAAATTCTTTTTTTCAGCTAGTGCATGAAAGGATACAGAAAACCGAAGAACTGGGACAGGTTTGAACACTGAAAGCACATGCTTCCGAGGCAAGAAAGTGAAAATCAAGCTGATTTCCTGTCTGGAAACCAGTTATAATCCCTGTTTTGTGAACTTGATAGGACATGCCCTTGAATTCTACAACAGCTAACTTTAATTTTCAAAGGCAGGTGTGAAGTTTACTAATCTGTTAAATCTTCCTCTGTCCTGATTTTAAAGATCCATTCTTGTAAACATAGCACTTAAAGACTTGCTGACACATGGATCAGTGTCTATACCCTGTCTACCAGCCAGAATATAAAAGACCAATTGGATCTTATTCATATCTGGGTCTTCAGAGCCCAGAGCAATGCCAGGCACTTAGAGAAAGATTAACCCAACAGTAGTTCCCTTTCATAACGTTCCACCTTTTACACTAATAATGAATACAGAATTATTATTATTATTATTTTAAACTGTTATTATTAAGTAAGAGTCTCTACCCATGCCCAAATGAAGCAATACATGTCATATCACTGACCCAGATTATCCCATATAAAAGTGCTCTCTAAATTCTAAAATACTATGCCTCATAAAATACTGTGCATTTCCTGGTTATTATAATTTTTAAAAATTAAGAGTATCAAATTTAATAACTAACATAATTACTTTATTCTCTCCTTGTAGGAAACTTCAGTAGATGACATGAAGAAAAAGAAAAGCCATTATGGGAGCAAGGCCTATTCCACATTATAAAAGCTAAGGATTACGTGCTTCCTGAAAAGGACTTTATCTCTCCGTGGAGTGGTTCTCAGAACAGCAACCAAGTGCATCAGGTCCACCTGGGGATGATGATACTTACAACAGCTCAGCACACATTGCACACTTATTGCCGTGAGTCTTCCCATCAGGACCCAGAACCGGATCATTTTCTCTTGTGCATCCAAGTCTCCCATCCTTCACATAGGGCCGAAAAGCACTGCACACATCCTGAAGAATGAGCAAAGAAACTTGGTATTCGCCATCCTGACTGTAATGCTAACAATACTGTTGTCAGAAATTTAATAGAACTCAGTGCCTCTGCCATCACTGTGGGCACTGGCCACCTAGAGCATGCCAGCCATGTAGAAGTAGCTCAGTGAGTACTATATGATTCATACAGTTAAGTATGGAACTCACTCACTTATGTATCCATTTACTCAGTAAACATTGATAACCCACTATGCTCTAGAACTCAGGCAGAGCACAGTCCTTGCCCTCAGGTGACTCATAATCTCCTGGTGATACAGAAAAAGAGACATTTGAAATAGTATGTGCTAAACGACTTGGTGGAGATAAATCATCAGGTGCTCTAGGAGCATATGGAAAGAGCACCAAACCTTGAAAATTAGGAAAATTATTCAGCACAAAAGTTAAGTGTGACATGTAATCTATGCTTCCTTCTTTCCCCTACAATCACAGACTCACAGAATTTTAGCATAGAAAGAAGCTATTTAGTCCAAATCTCATTTTAGGTTAAGTAATTTGTCCAAGGTCTCCTGACAGCAAGTGAGGATGCTGGAGTTTCAACTCAGATTAAGTGACTAAAGTTTTGTGCCCCTTCTACCACCATGCAGTTTCCTTTTGATTTCTTTTTTTTTTTTTTTTTCATAGATAGCAAAAAGAGAGCTGAAAGGTCTAATTTTCAAAGTAACCTGATCCAGTTTCAAGAACATTCAATCACTTTTTCATATTAACAGGCAATATTTAGTATTCCATTTCAAGTAAAGCAAAAATTGCTTTCTTCCACCCAAGGAGGAAGAGGAAAGCAATTGCTTTCTCTTTGAAGTCATCCCCCCAATATTTCCTACCACTCTGACATTTGTCCTTACCTGTGCTGGATTACTGCATTCTCCCTCGCTTTTTACATCAACTTGGGACCTGGTTTTCCTAGAACCAAAAGTTAATGGACACAACAGTTTAATATCACAGAACTTTCCACCATTCAAACCTAACTTCTCCTCATTACATTGTGTTTCTCCTTTGCTCCTGAAAACAGGAGTCATGTTGCATTCTTTACTTACTTTTTCTAGAGAGAGCCTTGACTTAAGGTCAAAGAAATGGAGTTACCTTGGAGGGCTGATAAGATTCAGACTTGTAAATATTATTTTCAGAAATATTTTTTTTTCCATGTGTCTAGCATAGAGATTCACATCAGCAGATGGGGAAAAGTAAGGCTTGTTAGTAGATTATTAGGTGCCCCCAGGAATTTTGTTGTCATTGCTTTTGTTGTTTTAAATAAACAAATTCAAGTCTGTATTATCTAGTGTCTCACTGTACTACCCTGTATTTGGGTTATGCTGACTAGTATTTTATTTTTCATGCAAAGTCCATAAAGTTCTGATATTTAACTTTGTTCAATCTGGTAGAGCTTTAAAGCATACCTGAAAATATAAAACCATAAATGTAAGAGATACTTTCTATTTTCTAAAAAGATAAGTCAGCTTACAATTATATTATCTGTATTACAATAAAAATACAATAAAACAATATAAGTTAAAAAAACGAAGTTTTTAAAAGTGGTAAGAAAAAAGTTATTTCAAAGGATATTGACTGAGGAAAACTATAAAAATTAAATTCCAATATTATTGTCGAGTCTCCTAGCAGCCAGAGCTAAGAAAGAAATACAAGGAACAGTATGATTCTCACTGTATAGTAAAAATAAGTAAAAAGATATTTATAATATCACTTAGTAATCTTCTCAAATATTGGTTGTTATATTAGCAAAAACTGAAGAACAGACAATTCAGGATTGAGGTCACAAGCCAGAACCTGCAAAGCAGGTATATGCCACCTTGTTGGTTGAAGATAATCAATAACCAAATCTAGCATTGAAGGTGGAGAAAGGACAACATGGGGACAAAACTTAGGACAGCAAGATGCTTTAGTTATTTGGCAAAGGTTGAATAGATGGAAAGAAGTTCAATATCAAAAATCTTAATTACCTACTCTAATACTATAATATTTTACTCAATAATATCATCGAGCACTTAATAAATATCATTTGATGATAAAATAATTCTCTATGAAAAAGGATATATAGATAAAAGGATTGATAGATAAATGATAAATAGATAGATGTGTGTGTATATAATATATGTGTATACATATACATGTATAATCTCCCTATCCTGTCTACTTCATAGAGACAGCAATAACCATCTGATAAATTGTACACAAAAGTGCTTTGTAAATTATAAAGTGTTATGATATACACTTTTTGTTTTTTTTGTCTTAGGAGTAGTAAAAGAATTGGTCCCAATAGTTTATGGATGGCTAACTCCCACAAAATAGATTCTTACCTTAAAGACTGTAGATAAAATGATGTCATGTAATTATACAGAGAACATACTTTAGGGAAAAAGCCTGCTTCAGAGAATACTCACGCATTCTCGGCACACAGCACACATCTGTTACTGTATGTTTTCCCATCTGTGCCACAAACAGCTGCGTTATCAAGGGTACAGATAAAATCCCCATCTCTTTCTCCTTTTCTGAAACCATCACAGTTCAGCTGCAAGAGACATGATCAAGGAACACCAAATATAAAAGATAAATATGCCTTAGGAATATGAATAGGTTAACATTTTAAGTCCATAATAATATAACTCACTGGTGCAGATAAACATATTAAGGAGACCATTGTGAGCTAATAAAAATCATGGGTAATAAAACATGGTCCAAGAAGAGAGATATAGTTAGGTTTCAAAAGAAAGGATTTTAGTATAATTTCAGCTACTTGCTGTCTGGGCAAGTTGGGCTAAATCACCTCTCTAAACCTTGGTGTATTGTTTGTCTACCAAATCCTTTCTGCCTTCTCCATGGATTGGTAGTGCTGCCCTGTAGATAATGGATAGGAAAGCTCTCTGTAAATTATAAGCTACAATAAAGTTTCTATTATTATAGGTTAGAATGGTAATTAAGAGCCAGATTGCTGGGTCTATAATTCTAACTCTGCCACTTGCTACCCATGTGACTTGGGCAAAGTTACTTAACCCCTCTGTGTTTTAGCATCCTCATTTGCAAAATGGGTATAATTTCACCAACTTCTCAGGACTATAAATAGATTTAAATGTGTTAATACACGTACAGCACTTTTACAGTGCCTTGCATATAATAAACATTTATTGCTGTTGTCGTTTTAAATGTTTTCTCTACTGACCGGCAAAGGAAACTAAACATCTTTTAGGAATGATGAGAGAAATCTAAACATCTCTACTCTAATAATATGACATATACTCAGGGACAAACCTGTACAGTGAGAAAAGCACCTGTATCAGGTAATGACTGAAGACTTGTGTTCACATCTCAGACCTGCCGCCCGTTCACTTCACCTCTTTGAACTTCACTTTCCCAATCTGAAAATTGAAATTCACACCCTTCCCACATTCCAGATTTGTGGTAAGGATCAAGTGAATACTTCTAAAACACAATTTGGCAACTCATTATTGTGACATAAGCTAGCGAAATAAGATAGTCAGCCAGAATTTAACTTCTATCTAAAACCAAAGAATAAAACTGAAGATTTTTTCACTAGGATATTACATTGCAAAATAAAATTTATGATGTCACAATTTTCATAATAAAAATATTTTAATGATAGATATGGAACTAGAATATAGATCTGTGACGAACTAATATGCCACACAATATAAAGAGCAAAAGTAGGATGGATGCAGATATATAATGAATCTGTGAACCAGAAGATCAGATTGAGGAACTCTCCTACAAGGCAATGAAAAAGAAAAAAGAACTTAAAATAGAAAAGAAAAGCTATAGAGCATTTTCCACTATTTATGTTTGGGAAGAAGTTAAAAATAGAGTGAAACTAAGATATGTAATGTCCACATATGTTATTTCATTCACTCATCTGTTTATTTGTTCCATAAAATTCATTACAGGTTTACTAGGCCTAGGCATTCTACTAGACAGTGAGACTTTCACAGCAAAAAACCCCACAAAAAAACAGAAAAGAGAAATGCATGTTTTAAGAGCTTACATTCTGATAGGAAGAGAAAGACAATATATACTACAATTTTAGATTATAGTAAGTACTATGAAAAATAAACTGAATAATATGATAGTGCCTAGAATGACAATGTTGGGGTCCAATTTTAAATATAGTAGCAAGAAAGGTCTTTCAGCAAAGGTGACATTTGAGGTGAGATAAAACCAATGAGGAGAAGCCAAACGTTAGAGATCTGAGGGAAGAACAATCTAGAAATAGCAAACCGCAATTGCAAAGTATTTGTGATGAGACCCGGTTGTCCTGTTTAAGGGGCAGAAAGAAGAGAAGTGTGGCTGTAGCATAAAGAAAAAGCAGGACAGCTGCTGGTTTTCTCTCAAAAATTATTTCTGGAAAAGCCATAGAAGCATGAGAAAATTATGGACCAAAGTAATTAACTTGGGATAATCACTGCTATCTCCCTTCCCCAGAAAATCAACAGCAACATACTAGGTCAACAGGTGCAGGCAGTGGAATGAGAGGGCAGGTCAAGAGGCCAGCGGGGAGGTGATGAGAACAGGTGCAAGGATTTATGACTTATCTCCTTCCCCTACAAACTCCAAGGGATGAGGATCACAACCTACAGAAAACACCTCTACCTTATGGTGACAATTTCTGAGAGCCTACAGGTGGATTCCTGACCTGGTGGAGTGGCAGCAAACTGCAGAGGCCAACAGTGGTTCCAGAACCTCCAGCTCTGGGCCTTAACCCTTTTCCTATTCCTACACTCCCCAGGAAGGGTACAGATCAAAGCTTGGCCTTGAACATTACCTAACTCACTTTAGCAGAAAAAAATAACTAAGGCCACTATGAAATCTTACAGTAAAAATATCTGTATAGCTGAGAAATAAAACAACGAAAAAGGAATACAATATACTGAACAACATGTATCAGCTGGAGCAGAATTGAGATGGGTAGAAAAATAATTTACCAAAAGTTCAATTATGCGTTAGAGAGGTAAGAGAAGATAACTGGAAAATGAAAGAAGAAAAAAATAAATTATAAAGAAAGAACAAAATGAAAGTTTTAGATATGGAAATGTTCAAATGGTGATAAATAAAACGATACAAAGAATAAAAATGGGACGTGTACAAATAGGTAATGAGTTTGTGAACTAGAAAATCAGATTGAGGAACTCTCCTAGAAGGCAATGAAAATGGAGAACTAATTTACAATAGAAAAGAAAAGCTAAAAGGCACAAAGAATAGAATTAAAAGTTCCCCAAATGAGGGAAACAAATATAGGAAAAAATATCTGAAGAAATAGGAAATTTTTCTAGAATTAAGGAAAAAACAAAAGAACAAGAGAAAGAGAGAAATAGCCATAGCAACTCAAAGTTAAAATCTAGTTAATAACAAAATTGTGGAGGTTTAGGGTGTTTTCAGAAAATGAACGGAGAAAAGGCTAACATACATTAGGGGAGAAGATACAGATGTTAGCAATAGTAATAAATAATTTAAAGTATGTATATTTGGTTAAAAGTAGTCATAATAACAAAAATAGGCATGCTATATTTATATCAGCATCAAAGAAAAGCTGAAAAAAAGAAACTACTTTAAAAATAACTTAAAAAATGTGTTGTAACTAAAAATATAAAATATTGGGAGAACCAAGTAAACCCACAAATTAAAACACAATTAGTGATTGGATTTTAAAAAGGAGGATCAAACTATGTATTGATCACAAGACAAAAAATTAAAATTAAAAGGCACACAAGTATTAGAATAATAAGATAAGAAAATATACACAAGTGGGTGTGTAGTGGTACCTTCTTGTGGCTTTATTTAGATTTCCCTAACGATGATGTTGGGCATCTTGCTATGTACTCCTGGGCATTTATGTATCTTTAATGTAATATCTATTTTTAATTGAGTTGTTTGTCTTATGAGAGGAAACTTCAGAAAGTTTGTGGAAAAATAGAATCGAAATAATATGAATCTACATATTATTCATATACATGTACTTTTGTAATTGAATTGTAAGAGGTCCTTACACAGCGTGGATGTAAGTCCTTTAGATGCCATATGGTTTGTGGATATTTTCTATTTTTCTATTTGTTTTCAATATGCTCTTGTCCTTTTTGCTACTCTATTCTTCTACTACTGCCTTATTTTGAGTTAGATATTTCTAGTGTGCCTTTTTAATTCTTTTGTTAATTTTATGTATTTATTATACATCGTCATACCTTGCAGGTATTGATTCCATTCCAGACCACCACAATAAAGTTAATATTGCAATAAAGCAAGTCACACAAACTTTTTCATTTCCCGGTACATATAAAAGTTATGTTTACACTATACTGTAATCTATTAAGTGTGCAATAGTATTATGTCTAAAGAAATGTACATACCTTAATGAAAAAACACTTTATTGCTACGAGAGGTAACAATCATCTGAGCCTTCAGCAAACAGTAACCTTTTTGCTGGTAAAGGGTCTTGCCTCAATATTGATGGCTGCTAACTGATTAGGGTGGTGGATGCTGAAGGCTGGGATAGCTGTGGCAATTTCTTAAAATAAGGCAATGATAAGTTTTGCTGCTTCAATTGACTATTTCTTTCACAAAATATTTCTCTGGAGCATGCAATGCTGATTCATAGCATTGTATTCATAGTAGAATTTCTCTCAAAATTGGACTCGGTCCTCCCAAACCCTGCCACTGCTTCATCAACTAAGTTTATGTAATATTCTAAATTCTTTGTTATAATTTCAACAGTGTTTACCGTTTCTTCACCAGGAATAAATTTCATATGAAGAAACCACTTTCTTTGCTTATCTATAAAAAGCAATTTCTCATCCCTTCAAGTTTTATCATGAGATTGTAGCAATTCAGTCATCTTCAGGCTTTACTTCTAATTCTAGTCCTTTTGTTGTTTCTGCTACATCTGCAATTACTTCATCCACTGAAGTCTTGAACCTCTGAAAGTCATTTATGAGAATCAGAATCAACTTCTTCCACACTAGTGGTAATGTTGATACTTTAACTTCCTCCCATGAATCACAAATGCTCTTAATGGCATCTAGAATGGTGAATCCTTTCCACAATGTTTTCAATTTACTTTGTCAAGATCAATCAGAGGAATCACTATCTATGGCAGCTATAGCTTTTTACATAATAAGACTTGAAAGTCAAAATGATTCAATCCATGAGCTGCAGAATGGATGTGGTTTTAGCAGGCACAAAAGCATTAATTTCTTTGTACATCTCCATCAGAGCTCTTTGATGACTAGGTACATTGTCAATGAGCAGTAATATTTTGAAAGAAATTTTTTTCTGAGTGCTAGGTCTCAGCAGTGTGTTTAAAATATTCAGCAAATCGTGCTGCAAACAGATTTGCTGTCATCCAGGCTTTGTTCTTCCATTTACAGAACACAAGCAGAGTAGATTTAGCATGATTATTAAGTGCCTAGGATTTTCAGAATGGTAAATGAGCATTGGTTTCAACTTAAAGTCATACGCTGCAGTTGCCATTAACAACATATTCAGCCTGTGCTTTGAAGCTTTGAAGCCAGGTATTGACTCCTCTCTAGCTGTCAAATTCCTAGATGGCATCTTCTTTCAATAGAAGGCTGCTTCAAGGGCTACACTGAAAATCTGTTGTTTAGTGTAGTCACCTTTTTCAATGTTCTCAGCTAGATTTTCTGGATGACTTTCTGCAACTTCTACATTAGCACTTGATACTTCACCTTGCACTTTGGTGTTATGGAGATGGCTTCTTTTCTTAAACCTCATGAACCAACCTCAGTTAGCAACAAACTTTTCATCGGAAGCTTCCTCACTTCTTTCGGACTACACAAAATTGAAGAAAGTTAGAGCCTTGCTCTGGATTAGGCTTCAGCATAAGGAAATATTGTGGCTGGTTTGAACTTCTACCCAGAACACTAATACATTTTTCATGTAAACAATAGGCGTGTTTCATTTTCTTATTTGCACTTTTAATTTTCTTCAGAAACTTTTCCTTTGCATTCACAACTTGACTTGTTTGGCTCAAGAGCCCTATCTTTCAGCCTTTCCAGGCTTTCAACATGCCTTCCTCACTAAGCTTAATCATTTCTAGATTCTCATCTGAAGTGAGAGATGTTTGACTCTTCATTTCACTTGTACACTTAGAGACCATTGCAGGGTTATGAACTGGCCTAATTTCAATATTACTGTGTCTTAGGGACTAGGAAGGCCTGAGGAGAGGAAGAGAGAATGGTGATAGGCTGCTTAGTGGAGCAAAAAGAACACACACATTTATTAATTAAGTTTACCATCTTATATAGGTATGGTTCATGGTGTCCCAAGACAAGAACAATAGTAACATCAAAGGTCACTGATCACAGATCACTGTAACAGATATAATAATAATGAAAACATCTGAAATATTGAAAGATTTACCAAAATGTGACACAGAGACACGAAATGAGCACAAGCTGTGGAAAAATGGTGCTGATAGACTTGCTCAACACAGGGTTGCCACAAGCCTTCGATTTACAAAAAGCACATCATCTGTAAAGCACAATAAAGCAGAGCACAATAAAACGAGATATGCCTGAACATTATTTTCTTGGTGGTTACTTTAGTAATTACAATATGCATCATAATTCATCACAATCTACTTCATATTAATATTTAATTCTGGTAAAATATAGAAAATTTGCCCCAATATAGCTCTATTTCCCTTGTCCTCTTTTGTGCTATTTTGTTGAATAGATCTATACACCCAATAAAATAGCATTACAATTATTGCTATATGGAATATTAAGTCTTTAAAAGAAGTTAGGTGAAACTAAGAAATATATTTACAGAGTAGTTCATATTAATCTGTATTTTCACCATTTCTGCTGCTTTCCATTTCTCTCTGTAGGTTCAAGCTACCATCAGGTAGTCATTTCCATTCAGCTAAAGGACTTTCTTTACTATTACTTGTAAAGCAGTTCTGTTAGCATCAAAGTCTCTCAGATTTCATTGATGTGGGAATATCTTTATTTTGCCTTAAATTTTGTACGATAGTTTTGGGGGATATAGAATCTTGGTTAACTTTCTTCCTTCACCATTGTGATCATGTCATTTCATAGCCTTCTGACATTTATTATTTTAGACAGGAAGCCTGACTTTAATTGTAATCTGTATATAGAATGTGTCATTTTTTTCTTGCCACTTCCAAAATTTTTTCTTTGTCTTCTGACAAAGTGTAGATCCCTTTGTATTTATTCCATTTGGGACTTGTTGAGATTCTTTAATGTTAAGATTACTTTTTTCATCAAATTTGGGACATTTTAGGCCATTGTACATTAAAATAATTGTCCTATTTTTGTTTCTCTCTCCTCTATTTCTGGAATTTCCATTACACATCTGTTGGCTTGCTTGCTGTTATCCCAATGATTCTGTAACTATTGATTTTTCTTTAATTTTTTTTTCTTGCTGTACTTTCATTGTTAGCCTTTGTTTATCTTTTTTGTAGTTTGCTAATTCTTTTTCATGCAATCACAAATCTGCTTTGAGCCTCTCTGTTGATTTTATTTCTGTTATTGTGCTCTTCAACTCCAGATTTACATTTGGTTCTTTTTTTTATAACTTTTATTTCTTCATTTAAAGTCTCTATTTGTTTATTCATTGTTATTATACTTTCTTTTAATTCTCCAAACATGATTTATTTATTTTAGTATTTTGAGCATATTTTTAATAGCTATGGCAAGTCTTTGCCTTACAAATCTAACATCTATAGATGCTCAAAGACAGCTTGTGTTTACTTTTTTTTTCCTGTGTGTGGGCCATATATTCCTGTCACTTTGCATAGTTCATAATTTTTCTTGAAAATTGGACATATTAGGTAATATATTATAGGTACTCAAGATTATGATTTTTCCCCTAAAAATTATTTTTGCTTCATTTTTGTCTCTGATTCTTTGGCTGGCCTAAATATTTGAAATCTTGTTCTCCCATAATTTTCAGCTACTGTTGTATCTCCTAAGAAAATAATTATAGTTTTAATTTTTTAAGCCTGTATTCTTAGGTTTTCCCTCCTATGTCTTTGTAGCTTGGTGATCAGCCAATGACACATAGTTTGTGTTCTAATATCTCAAACTAGTAAGTCTTCCATATGGACCTTTGTGCATAAGAGAGGGCATGCAAAGTTCAGGCTATTTTTACATCTACCTCAGCATTTGCCTTCCCCTGAGACATTTTGTGTCCTCTAAAGGCATGTGAACAGCCTTACAGTCACCAGAAGTTTGTGAATTGCTTGGGTCCTCTTTGGTGTCTCCTGCCCACTTGCAAAGACTTGGCCAGAAATATGTTTGTCTTAACCATGACTACAATCTTTGGTTATCTTTTTTACTCTTGGTGGAGATCATCACTTCCACCAAAAACGCTTCTGGGTATGGTTGTTGCCCTTTACTCCAAATTAGGTAAACCCTTTCAACAGTTGCAGTGCAGTTGCTGATGCTCACAGTCTGAAGTTCATAGAACCTCCATAACAACCTAGCCAGGGATTGAGATGGGAGTATTCCTAAACAAGAACATTCATGGACTCCCTTTTTTCTTATCTCGAGTTCAGCAGTTTTTCTGGCTTAAATGCATTCCAAATTGGCATAGACTGCTGATGAATTTTCAGAGTGCTAAAATAGTTATTTTGGTCAATTTTGTCTAGCTTCATAATTGCTTTTTAGGGAGAGGATTTGCTGACCTCCTTCTTCAGTCATAGCCAGAAGCTCCACCCCACAAGGCAATTTTATTTAGATTCCCAAATCATATAAGAAAAATTAAAAAGAAAAGAGTATAACTTCACTTTACTTATAAACATAATTTTAAATTTCTAAAAAAAGTCATTATCCAAATCAGACAGTGTATTAAAAATATATTATGATCAGGAATGATTTACTCTAAGAAAACAATAGTTGAACATTAAGACACTTATCCAGAAATGTAGTATATTAATAAATTAAAAGAGAAAAATCAGATTATTTCAACAGCTTCAGAGAAGGCACTTGAAAATGATTCAACAGACTAGGAATAGAAGAGCCTTCCAAAACTTGATGAAGTTTATAGGAAAAAACAACAACAACAACCCCCTGGTAAACATTATACTTAATGGAAAAACTTTAGATGTATTCCCTTTAATATGGGGAGAGAGAGGGCAGTTTGATGTTCATTATCATCATTACTGTTTAACTATTGAACTCTAGATCCTTGGCAATTATTCAAGGAAAGAAAGAAATATGAAGGAGTGCTAAGATTAAAAGGGAAATTATAAAACTCTTATTAAATGCAAATGATGTGATCATCTAAAAGGAAAATCAACAAGCTACCAGAGTTAACAGAAGATATCATAAAGTTGTCTGATATAAGACCAACCTGCAGCAATTAATAGAAATACCACAAAAACAAAATACCATTAAACTAGCAATAAAGTTATAAATTTTCTAGGTATTAACGAAAATTATAATAAATCTTCAGAGAATATTTTTTATTTTTATTTTTTTATTTTTTTTTGTGACTGGTAAGGGGATCGTAACCCTTGGCTTGGTGTTGCCCGCACCGCGCTCAGCCAGTGAGTGCACCGGCAATCCCTATATAGGATCCGAACCCAAGGTGGGAATGCCACTGCACTCCCAACGCCGCACTCTCCTGAGTGACCCACGGGGTCGGCCCAAGTATGTAGAAGTTTTATAAGATAATGATAAGCTATTCTATGCTTTTGAGTTGGGCGAGTTAATACTCATACTATAAAAAAGTCAATTTTACCCAATTAATTTACAAATTATTTGTTTCTCTGAACACATTGGGCTTCCATATTCAAACTCAGTAAATTTCTTATTTTCAATATGTATATGAAAACTATACAAGGGTACTTCAAAAAATGCATGGAAAAATTGGGAACTCAAAACCACACACATACATACATATGAACTTAATGTCCTATAAAGCTGGCAATCTAAATCATGAGAAACATTGAATGAATTAATTCATCAATTAAAAAGCAAAAGCCTCCACATGGGCCAAAGACATTAGAAATCAGAAATTATGAATGACTGGACTGGGGTTGTAGAGATGAAAATGATAAAAAACAGTCAACTTTAGGATATACTTTGGAGGCAGTATCAACAAGACCTGATAATGGAATGAATACTAGAGTTGGGAGGTGAAAGGATGACATGCTGACAAAGAAATTGATGATGAAAGAGAGGGAGGATGTCTGTAGGAGGAAAATTCTTGAGCAGATTGAGCATATTCTCAGAGTGAGTAGTGGAGTTGGTTTTGATGGGAGGAATCTAAGCAGAGAAAGTAAGATTATTGTTTTATAGTGGAAAGGAAAACAACAACAACAAATATAGTGTAATGGCATGAATTCACTCAAAAACAGAGAAGTAAAAATCTAGACAGAAATTATTTGAAAGGCACATAGCCAAATATTAACTGCCCTAATTTATACCTAGTTTCCTAAGTAGCAAACCATATAGCCATAAGAATTTTATCTAGAGGCAAAAATATAATTCAGTCATAAATCATTACCAAAGAGGTATGATGTTTTAAAGTTCTTTAATTTTATTTCTTAATACTCCTATTTGATTAAAATTCAATAAAGTTGTTTCTACATGTGGAAATATCTGACTAGTAATATTTTTTAAATAGGAGATTTGTCAAGATTGATGTGTGTGTGTATGTGTGAGTGTGCATTTTGTTTGTTTGTCATTTGCTTGTATTTTACATTTGTAATCACCATTGATGTATCCTTTTTTTTTTTATAAAGGAGACAGAGGAGAATAGATCTTATAGAATGAGCATGTCTCTGAATGTGACAAATAAAGGCAGATTTAAAAGTTGCCACTAAACATTTCTGGCTCCCACAGATTTTGTAGGGTATGGAAGTGAATTCACTTTGCTACAGATAAAGGATTTGCAATTATTGATTGATTGAGTGATGACTGTGTTATTGTTTTAAAAGTGAGATTGGTTGAGCCCAAGCAAAGAATTTAGTCAACTATGTTTACTGTGGAGGATGAGGTTCTCAGACATTCCTAAGTGACACTCCCAAGGAAGATGGCAGCTTGGCTAGACAAGGATGTTATAAGTAGTTAGGGTGTGCCTACCCTGAGTGATCATTTTAATTATGTGTTGGGGCCAGAAGAGGAGGAAGAGAAAGAAGAACTTAGAGAAGAAGCTACATAGAAGACCTGGAGTGATGTGAGTAGTTGCCAGAATAGCTGATCACAGCCCCAGCTTTGTCAGGCCAGAAATTTCCAGCAATATGGGCACAGAATTTTTATTTTTTTAATTTCATTTTTATATTTCTGTATAAATGAAAAATTTGTACGAATAAAAAAATATTTATAAAGTGAGATGGTTGTGAAGTGGGCTAAATCTGTGTGGTTTCTTTCTTCCCCTTTATTTTACTTTTTAATGTTTTATTATTTTACTGCAGAACACTTTTCTCAAACAAAATATTAGCCTGAGTTCCAGTCTGCAAAATATATATAATACAAGAAGAACCCTCTATGTATTAGAAAAGATATGCAGTAGGGAGCAAAAGAGGAAAAGAGAGAGGAAACAGAATGGATCAAATACCCACTAACACATATTAAACACTGTGGCTTTTTTTTTAAACTTAGTTTCCCATTTGGTCCACAACCCATTTCACAGACAAAGAAAATGAGACCCAGAGATACAAAAATTTCCCACGTTACGTAGACAATAAATAAGAATTCTGAGATTTGAACTTAGTTCTATAGTCTCAGGAAGGCTCTTATTAGAGCTAAGACAGGACAGGAGAAATGAGAAATGGCCATGGAAGGCAGACATCAGACTGGCTTACTCCACCTCATAGTGTCTGTGCCCAAAATGTTTCCAGATAGTTGGGTCATGGGTTGGGCTATGAACATGATGTACCAGATATTTAGCCTACCCCTGGACTAAGCCATGTTTCCTCCCTTCTAAGTAGCTGGCTTCACAACAGGTATGACCCAGTAATTAGGAAATAGATAGCTCTAAATAGAGTCAAACATCATCTCGAAAGCAGACATGACAGGTTGGCCCCAGATAGTCTTACCTTTGCTGGGGCAGTGTCCCTGATGGCTCTTGATAAATGCCTGGTCCTTTCCTGGGATTTTGCTTCTTTTTCCCTGAAAGAGAATGAGAAATAGCATAACTTAGACAATGCTTGCCCAACTTTGAGGAATAACAGCTTAGATGGTAAACTTAATTTTGACTGGCCCAAGTAAACATATGTCCAGAAATGTGCACAGTACCACATATTCTCAATGCTGAAAAATTCTCAAATATGGAATTGTTATAAGTAAAATCTTCTGCCTATAACTGTATAACAGACTACTTCCCTTGGATACTTCTAGTAGCTTGGTGTTCACCAACTGTAAAAGCCATCTGTGCCACTGTCTGAATACAATCTTTGAAAGACCATATTTACACTGAACCAAAAGCTGCCTGCCTGTATTGGTCCTGATTTCAATCTCTCAGTACCCACAGAGCAAATCAATATCCTCTTCCACAAGACAGTCCTTCAGCAATTTGAAGAAAGCTTTCAGGCCTTGCACAGTCTCCTTCTTTCCAGGTTAAGAAACCAAGTTTATTACAACATAATTTATATAGGTAATAAAAATAATAATTCAATGACTGACTCTAAAATGATAAACTGTCTTGCAAGTCTTAAGGCGTTTTACTTTTATTTGAACTTATTTTTCAGTAAATTTATTATGTTCATAAATCTGCTCTTCTATTAAAACATCCTACATAAAAATAAGGAAACTTTATAGTAAATAATATACCTGCTGGTTTACATTGAAATTTCAAGAGAATAAGAAAGGATTATTCAACCTGCCCTGGGCCTTCCCCTACCCTGAATCTTGCCCAGCCTTCTTTCGTCTTCCCACGGTCTGTTCACTAGAAGTAGCACATACTTGCACTTCTTCATCCCTATATTATTGAATATGTCAAATTAAATCCCCTGACACGTACCAACCTGTCATTTAAAAAGCCAATTATAGCATAATTATCTTAAATGGGTAAGCTTAGTATTGGCTTGGTACCAGTGTTGAAGTTTTGATAGTGGTTAGAAATTGAGGATGACCTCCTGTTCAAAAACAAATTAGGACATTCTGGCTTGAGGATTTGCAATTGATAACTCAAGACTTTTTCGACCTTTGGGATGTTTTTGGAGAGAAGGAAACAAAGGTAAGAAGCAACAGATGGATGTTGATAAACTTCCAGAATACTAATTCTTTCTGAGCTGCAGTGAGCTGGAAGCTATAATCTACTCTTTATCTATTTCTTCCTAACATAATCCCGGATGTCCTAAGACACTGGCAGCTCACAGAATTAGGGTATATCCAGTTCAAATCTTCTGCTGGTTGGTTGCCACAAGGAGAGTCTAGCAGCATTCTCAAGGGGATCTTCTCAGGCCTTAGGCTACAACAGAATTAGGTCTCAACAGGTTCAAGGAATCTGACTTTCTTTCTTAAAATCCTTTTTCCCCAGTGCCAGGAAGCTCAAAAAGGAACTCCATTGTCAAAAGACTAGAGTGCTACATGAAGTATTAACACCGGGCCCTCTGGAATGCTTTTAAAATTCCATTTGCACTATTATTAAAAGCCTTCCACGTGGGTGGCAATTATCCAACTTTATCTGATGGAAGTTGTCAGAGTGATCTGCTAAGCACTTTTATTTAACCATTCAGGTTTAGAAAAATACATTTACTAGTTCAGAGAATAGCTGGTAACTCAAACACTTGAAAGAAAAGGACCTTTACTTACAATATTATTTTGCAAGTGGCACATTTGTTGATGAGCATTATTCCATTAGGGTTTTGAAAAAGTTCCATATCTTGGGGACAGAACAGTTTTCCATTTTTCATCAATGCCCGAAATCCACTGCATGCTTTCTGAAGAAAAGAAGAAAAAAAAAAAGTGATGTTTACTGAAACTTCATCAAAACAAGCCTTCCTCCTAGGAAGAACTTTCTTGTGCAGTACTATTTAATGGCCACTATCCCCCTTGTACAGAAGCCATTCACTCAGTTGATACAAACAGCACAAACAAAAATAATGTCTCCAGCTTTTCTGTTGGTGCCTGCAAATTCACCTCATAAGCATTCATCTGAAACAGTGAAATAGAAAGAATAAGGGACTGGAGTCATAAGATCTGAGCTTATATTTTAGGGTTCCTATTTATGGCCCCAATATCTTTAGCAAATAAACTTCCCAAAGGCTCTGTTAAGCTACCTAAAATTGAGGGTATAAATATATACATTTCATAGGTTTTGTGAAGATTAAATATTACAAGTATGTAAAGCCTTCAAAGAGTGCTTGATACATAGCAGTTTTTCAATAAGTAGATTTTCTGTCTTTCCTCTTTCTCCTCCTTTATTATTATTATTATTATTATTATTATTATTGTTGTTGTTGTTGTTGTTGTTGTTGTTGTTGTGATGGTGGTGGTTTTCATTATTATTATTGTAAAATGCTAAGATGACACATATAAAATACGTAGTTGGCCAATAGCAATTGCTGTGAAAGGAATATGGAAAGGTTGCTGAAGTACTGGAACAAAGTATGTGAGCACTGAAAACTGTAAGTGTCTCTGCACACATTTCCTGAAGGGTGTTCTGCAAGTGCCAGCTCCTAGAAATTCTAGCAGTTGTTAAGTAAAGAAAAGGATTTCTTCGTCATTTATGTTTGGAAACAAATTTCTAGACTGATTCTTTTTCTGAAAAAAACCTCAGATCCTTTGATATACTATTTGCCTTATCTTAAAGCTAATAAAGCTTAAGATTCAGGGCTCTTCACAATCACATCTTCCTTCCAAGGTCCTGGGAAAGGCTCAGCCATTTTGTACTTTTAAACATGTGTTCTTTTTTTAAAAAGCACCCTCACTCCCACCTCACCGTCACCACCAATGCCACCAATACTATCACTACCATCAGAATCAAACCTCATGAGTCTATGTTCTCAAAACTTGCATCAGTCTCTCTTGTTTTTATTCTTTGTGTGTGCATGACACATTCTCTGGAACTACTATTTTACTGTTCTATGCAGCATTTTTGAGGACATACTGTGCTATAGTTGGTCTAGGCTTTCTTTTTCCAAACACCAATATCTGCACTGTACCAAGTTTAGGAGGGGAGTGGAAACCATTTTAAATAATATAACTGGTGGAGGGAAGGATAGTGAAATGATCTTTAAAGGAGAGGGTTCATTCTTTTCATTTAGTTATTAAATGTATTTTATCTAAAGCCTGCAACATGTCATTAACTCTTTTCTAGAAGTTTAAAATTAGTGGTGCACTGATTGAAAAGTTATATTTCCTATTAATTTAGAAAATTCACTAGGCCTCTAGATCAAGCCTTTTGAATCTAAGTTTTTTGTTTGATAGTTTTGTTTTAACTTTACAAAAAAAAAAAAAAAAAAAAGCCTGCTTCAAAATGCTTGTATTCATAGGTAAGTAAATAAATAGAACTTTTGTTCCAACTCTAACAAACACATCTCTTCTAGAGGACTTATTACACAATTCTATTTAGATTCTGACATCTTTATAATAATCATTTGATCAGTCAACAATCACTTTTTATGAGATTACTAAAATTTGTTAGGAGCCACAGATATAGCAGTAAATAAGACAGAAATATCCTTGCCTGAATAGTGTTTATAGTCTAAAGATGTACCTAATCTAGCCTCTTAAACATGGTAGGTAGTTGGTAGCACCTGCAGAATGGTTAATGGTGTAGAAGAATCACTAAATAATATCAGAGACCAGCCCTGGGAAATTTTTCTAAGGATGACCTGCTAAAATATCTCTAAGATTATCATCAACACCCAGTGATCTTGTTGGAGTAACATAGTAGTAATTTCTGGCAACAGATTAACAACTGGGCATCTTGAGATCTGTGTCTAGTTCGATTCTATACTATCTTGTGCCAACTTTGAAAGTCATTGCTTAGTTTTCAGGATATAACTGATTCTATAGAGCTCTAAAAACCTTATAATAGAATCAGAGAAGAGCCTGGTGTCTTTGCAATAGAAATAAATCTCTTATGAGGTAGATCACAGAGAAAGTATACATAACAGAAACTCATGATAATACTGGAATGAAGCTCTAAGTAATTCTGAATGGTTCACAGTAAAAAATAGCATCAATCAGGATCATTTGTATTGGACTTCTCTGATGTCATAAGTACATGACAGCTTAATTCCTAGAAAGACCTGCTTTCCACTTTTTACAAATGGGCATCAGAGGCCCAGAGAGTAGGTTGAGAAACCTGCTCACAGATGTTAATTCTTTAAGATGGGAGTCAGTGCTATTTTTCTGAGTTATGAAATTATCCAATATACTCTCTTTGGAAACAGAAAAAGACCATAACAGTTGAAAGCAACCATGTAGGTTTTTCTTTAGGGAAAATGGAACATCCTTCCAATTACCATAATACAGAGGATTGAAACACAAGATGTAGAACCAAAAGTCATCCTGAGGTGGGGAGATGACATTTCAGCAACTGCTTACTTTCAGTATAACTTCCAGCTTTTCCATGCTGTTCTGGCTCATGCTATAGCATTCAACATGATTTTATGGTGCTAGAAAGAACCCAAGCTGAACTTGGGAAAATAACAATAATTCCAGCACTGTCAGAAATACTAAAGCCATAGTTTTCCTTTCTGACACACTATCCAAAGACTATAATTAGAAAGATTCCCAGACAAATAATTACTTCTTTGTATTCTTCTTTGCCTTTTAGACCAATATAAAAGGTGTCTAAACCTATGTTTTTAAAACATTTTCTAGTGAAATAGCGTATAATGGTATAAAAAAATATCAGTGCAAACTTGCGATACCTACTAGAAATCACCACTCATTATCATGGACTCTGGAAAAGAAAATGATGGCTTCCTGCACAGTGAGATTTATACAATGTCCTTCTTTTTCCAATGACAAAAGTCCAAGTGAGCATGCTTTCGGATTCCCCAAAATTCAGCCTTTTTTCTTTCTCTACCATGCTTTCTGGACCTCTCCTTAATCAGCAAAACTTAGGTGAAATAATAGAGACTATGATGAAATTTTCTAGAACATTCCTGTAAGAAGTTCTTTTCAAAAAAAAATTGTTGCAATAAAAAACAGCAAGAGAATATTAGAATATTTTAACAGTGGTTTTAAGTGTTTCAGTGTAGAGAATAGTCATTTCACTTTTTAATTCTTAAAATATTCGTGGCTTTTGAGAGACAGCAAATTTTGCTACATATTTAGAAAAACACTTAAAGCACTTAGTGTTTTAAGTGCTGAATTAATAGCATGCGTAGTAGTGTGTGTGTGTAAATATATCAAATGTGTGTTTGTGCCTGCGTGTGAATGAATAATTAGCCCTTTTAACTTGTCTGTCAAATAGATGAAAACATTTAACTTCTGTAGAAAATATTTTTCATTTTTCAAAGGAAATACTTTAAAGAGTTGGTAAAGCGCCTCCTGCATCAGGTCCTCTCCCAGCACAGGTGTTTCTGCCTGTCTGCTGTAAGTTGCAAATACCTTCACAGTTCACTCCCTCATGGCCTTCAGATCCTTATTCTATTACTATCACTGTAGGGAGAATTTCCCAGACTATCCCAATGAGAACAGATGCTACCTCCATTCTCAGGAATTTCTACCCTGCATCCTGCTTTATTTTTCTGCTAGGACTAACTATTATTTAATGCAATATATTTTACTCATTTACTCATTAATTTGACTGTTTTCTTCCACTAAAATGTAAGTTTTAGAAGGGCAGGGTCTTTATCTATTTTATGTACTTTAGAATATCCCCAACATCTCAAACAGGGTCTGGTGCATAATTGATGCTCAATAAATATTTATTGAATGAAATCTATATACTGACTATATACAAGATATGGACACCCCCCTTTTGCATAATGGTTACCAGAAAACTTATTTTAGCTTCCTATGTGGTGTAACATGGCTTGTTTAACTGTTAAACAGAGTGATAGTAGTTCACTGGTTGATGTATTTCTTGTCTGTTTATGGAATTTTAAAGCACTTCTCTAGCATGGTAAATTGCCTTTTGCAGATATTCATCATCATTAACACATTGTGTGTGTGTGTGTGTGTGTGTGTGTGTGACACAGAGAGAGAGAGAGACAGCCAGAGAGAGAGAGAGTGTCATGGCTTGATTCATAAAGACCTGTTTCTGTGTTTTTAACAAAAGCTATCAGTACCTATCAGTATAATAATATGTCTGTATTATTAACATCAAGGCGTAGGCCACAAACCATTTTTCTTTAGGGATCTTGGAATGAATTCAATGAACAGAAAAAGCAGGACTAACCTGATCTTCTTCCTCACTGGTAGCATCTAGGACAAAAATGCAGAAACCAAATTTAAGGGAATGAAAATATTTAATAAATAAACAATTCACTAAATGCAGTGTCTTGATTGCTTTAACAACAATACATTGTAAAACCACAAGTTGTTTTCAAACACATTAAGATTTACCATGGCAAATAAAGTGTGGGCACTACACCACCAGTCAGAATATATACTCACAAATGTTCAATCACTCAGAAAAATTCAACTACTTTGGAAAATAGCTCTCATGTGCTATGTGACCTCCTCAAAATATCTAATTTCCAAAAGGTCCATTCAGTGTAAAGGATGGCAGGTTCCATTTTAAAATTATAACATAACATACATATAAAATATATTATGCCAATTATAATATAATTTAAAAGTATAATGTAGCATGAAGTTTATATCATATATACACACAAATTTCAATTTTCTGAATTCTGGAAACTCTGCCTCCTTATAAAAGATACAAAAATTAGAGATCTGGCAAAAATTAAGATTAGTTAAAATCACAGACTGTTATGCTGTCTCATTAACAAACTCTTTTGTACCTACACATTTATTTTAGGAAAGTGGGCAGCATTTGCGTGTAATGATCTTACTGACTTGCATCTCTGAGGTTCTCTTTCTAAACGTGTCATTGCTTCAGAGCAAAATAAGTCTAGGCAATTCATGTTCTCTTCAAAATCAAATAACAAATGCTACCTTCTAACTTCCACAGAAGTCCCTCATTCTTTAGGAGAAATACTTTCAGTACATTCAGGATTTGAAAACACAAAAATAAAATAAGCTAGAAGGCACTATTGCTTTGAAAAAAGAACAGAAGATTGAATTTGGTCTTTTATCATTTTATTTATACATATAGTATTTAAATACATATATTACATGCACACTTTTAAATGTCTATTTTATATACATATACATACATATTCAGTATGAATTGGTATGCTTAGTGAGGGGAAGATGAAGATGAATCTATTAGTTTTTCAGAACTAATATAGAATTAATGAAAGGATTTTTCATGGGTAAAATTTTAGATTATCTGAAATTACTTGCCATTTCTAAAGATAACAACATAGGTATCAAGCCACATATATAAATCTTCGAAATTCTGTGTCTGGCAAGGTATTTCAGGATTGTGCATACATACATAAATATTTTTTTTGGCAGGGTAGGGGGGAGTTCCCTCTCCAGGGCTTTCACATGTGTAACAAAAGGCTTAAATTACATGTAAATTGCTCACCTTGTATGAAGCAAAGAGCCAGGGTCAGAAGCACTGGCACTGTGGCTGTCTTCATGTTGAAGATGATGTAAGTTGGTTACAAATCTGCTCCGTGCATTGCTCAGCTGGTGCTCTAAGACTGAACTTGTGGAGATGCAGCTTACTTTTATGTATACTGGCAAGTACCGGTGACACCCTCGTAAAACCAGTTGTTCAAGGCTGTGCTAGACTTAATATACCACATTGATTTAGCTTCCATCCTTTAGGATCCTGTCAAGGTGGCCAATTTGAAGAGATAATGTCTATTTCTAAAGTAGCAATGTGTTTTTATACTTTCCCCAGAAGACAATAGATTGAGTCCGAGAACCCTACTCAAACTTTAATACTCCATAATCCTATACAAGAACTGAATTCCTCAGCAACACCAGACATACTACCTCATAGACAAACATGTTTCTAACTGAACTCCTTACCTAAGTGGGAGGGGAGGGGAAAAGAAGGCAGATTGGTTGTTCTACCAGTCAGGTAAAAAGTAGATTTCCACACCTGGAGAAAGCTGCCTATAGTAAGAGAAACTGGGGTTCCTGTTGTTTCTATCCATAGATGTTATGAAGTGTCTGAATTCAGTGTCACAGACTCATATATACATTGAGTTAAATGACCCAAAGAAATAACCTAACAAAACTATAACACTGAATACATGAGGAAACAGAAACTCAGAGAAGGAGAAAAGACTTTCCCCAGCAGTTCAGATGGAAGAGGCAACACTGGGACTCGCCAGCAGACCGCGAGTTCAGCATTCTTCCCATTTCACACACTGCTTCCCCCTCATGCATTAGCAAAGGCTGGAACTTTCTGAAAACAAAGCTTGTATACAACTACTTAAAAAAATTCTCAATCTGAAGGGTATTTCATATCCTAAAGTCCAATCTTATATTCTAACCAATCATCATAACATAATCATAAATATTAGAGATTCAAGGTTTAACTTTTCATAACCCATCACTATCACATTACTGTCTGAAAAATTGGGCTCAATCAGTAAATTGTTTATTCCTGCATTGCCCCATTATTTAGTCTCCCAAAAAGGAAAGATGAAATAAACTATTAAAAATCATAATTATATAAATGTATCATTTTTCTAAAAAAAGTTTCTTTCATCCTATGAGTAATACCTTTATTCTACCAGCATATATTACTCTACCAGCTTAAAATGTCACCTGAAGAACCATGCAAAGAGGACTGAAGCAAGAGCCACGTAGTTTGCTTCTAGTACTTCTCAGTGTCTCCACATCCATAGAAGGGAAGTTTTGGACTTCATGTGATCAAAGGACTTTTGATAATTGTTCCAGAAAACTGATCAAGGCTGGCCAACTTTGGGATCATGTCAATATTATGAGAACCATCAAAGTGAGAGTATGTCCTTTCTTTTTTTTCCCCACGAAATAAGTAATTCTCTATAAAAATATAATGATTGGTTTCAAGGTCTTCACTATTGTAGTAGCTTTGTTACTTTCCAGTGGTTTGGTAAATTAGTGATCATGGAGAGGAAGTTCAAACTGCATTACTGTTTCAGGTTAGGAAATCAAAATCCATCACAGATTAATGGAAAGAGAATGGGACAGGGAGTCAGGAAATCTGCTAAAAGAAACAGAACTGGCTTTGGAGCAAAGTAGATCTGGGTCCAAATCTTGACTCACCAATTACTAGCAATCTTGCCTTGAGCAAGTCATTTATTTTCTCTGAGCCTCAGTTTCCTAATATGTAAAATCAAGATAATAATACCTACTTTGTACAATGGTTGTAAGGTTTAGAAGTAGTGTGTGTGTGTGCGTGTGTGTGTGTGATGCTTACAACAATACCAAGTATATGTTATAAGCTTTATAGCTAATGATAGCTATTCTTCCATTTTTATGACACTATAATGATGTGGTTGTACTAGATAACTTCTAAGATTTAAAGAAAAGTCTATGTCTTGTTAACTTGCTTCTCAACAACAGATTTAAGTCTACTCAGAATAGAATAATTCCCCTAACACATTGCAAAGTGACATTAAACATAAAGGTATATGTTCTCTTTTCACTTTCTAGTTGTATTCTAAACCACAATACCTAAAACAAAATCAAAGTATTAGCTATTTCATAGTTAACAAAATCATTGCTCCATTTCAATCATCAAATCCTTGTCACTATCTATGAAAGCCTCTTCTATGGGCATGCTAATACTAATTTTTTATCTTTCATCTGCCCTGTCAGACCATATGAAATGTCTTCGAACCATACACTCTTGTTTTTGATGGCAGGAAGATTTAATGCCTTATAACAGAACTGGTGATTGTGTAATATGCTCCGATGACTACAAATCTAACCCAAACAGATAGTATTCCCAGGAGTGGAAGTGGAGCTAGGGTTGAACACAAGACACAAATGATGACTGCCTCTCTGAAGAATCTCTGCTATGCGGAAAAGTTGAAGGAGTTGGTTTCCTTCTTACTGGAAGAGAGCTCCTCCCTGACTCCCAGAACCTCCTGAAATAATGAATAAGGTTTGGAACTGATAACCTTTTCCAAGAGGAGAAGGCAGTCAAAAGAATATTGAGTAAGTACACCCAATATTGGAAGCACTCATCACCTGGCTCATGATATCATGGCTTTTCTTCATTCCATTTCAGAAATGTTGTCAATCCAGAGGTGACTCATCACATGCCCTATTAATTGCTCCTTATTTCTAAAAACCACCATGGATATCAAATTCAAATGAATGGGATTGAAGTTTTAGAGACCTGGGGTTTGGGTCAGAGTTAGGTTATCAGAGTATTTTTTCTCAATTTTAAAATTCCATCTTTATTTTCAGCTTTTTCAATCATTTTTCAAACGTGTTGAACCCTCTTCCCTCTCATTAGTAAGAAATGGGGTTAAATAAGAAAAACTATAAACTTTACAATCCTACACATTTATCAAGTGGACCAGTATCTGAACTCACCTGAAGGATATTGACAGAGGGAGGAAATGAGAAAATTATAAAGTAAACAAGACTTTTGTAGACCAGTAATGGTACTGAGACAAAAGTTATTTCCAAAATCCAAAGTTATCATACCATTGTTCAAGTCTTCTCCTTTTCTATGCAGAGAGATCCTTGATGATGATAACAGTTAAGAAAAAAACTACAGTCCCTTATGATTAAATTACCTTCCACGGCTTTCAAAACAATCTGCCATTTACTAGCTCTCTTGATTTGTTTACACAATGTTGTGAGGTAGCAAACTAGGTGTTATTATCCTTTCCTTACCTGACAAAAATAGTAGCATTAAAGAACCTTGGAACAGAAACTAGCATGGATGATCATTTCAGCCTTGTCACTCACCTTTTACACCCTTAATTTCTCTGAGTCCCTGTGCTACCTCACAGACTTTCAAGCAGTTCAAAGGTAATCCAGACATTATAAACCTATACACTAGGCACAGCATTCAACTGCTAATGTAGTTCTTTTCTCTAATCCCCTACTCTTCAACTGCTAATGTAGTTCTTTTCTCTAATCCCCTACTCTCACATACTCATTCATACATTTACCAAAGACCCATAATCACATGGGCAAAAAGAGGGCGTGTTATGACCATGACTAAAAAGACTTGTATCCTTCAAAGAGCTATATCCTAATAGATCTTATAAGATGAAATAATTTCCCTTTTATTTACTTAATTTTTAATTCTCTTTTCTATAATTCTAATATTTTCCCCCATCAGTATGACATGGCTACTTTGTCAAAGATGCTAACTGGAAAATAGCCTCTACCCACTCACCTTTTTATCTCTGTATGCTCCATTAACAACTAGCTTTACTTCCACTGTGAGAATTCCTTTCTGTTTGTCTGGAAAGACTAAGAAACTATAGAGATAAGCATCTGATTATATCTAAGAATAGAATGGGATGGGCATTGTTTGTTTACTGCATATATAGACCGTGCTATTTATAGATGTAATTGTTGTTTTATTAAATTAGAATTAATAAAACAGGCCACTAGAGCTCAGGGGAAGAGGAGGAAAGACCTATGGAGCTCATGAAGGCAGGAGAAGTCAAAATGAGTGAAAGAAAGGACCACTCTGACTCTTTTGAGCCCTGGTTGCTTCAAGGCTGGCCCTGGTGAGCACACGGAGCAAGAGTTGGCAAAAGCCACAGCTGGGCCCTTCATATGAAATTGCTTGGAGGTTGCAGGGGAGAAGAGGGCCTTGGTGGCCCCCGGGACAGCAAGACCACTAACAGGATGCCCGTGGACCCACATAGGAGCAAGGGGCCACAGACAAGTGAATAAAGGAGCCAATCAGAGGCTGGTGAGTTATCTCAAAGGACCAGTGCAGGGTCTACCCCATGGGAAGTGTTTGGAGTGCAGGGGCTGGGAGAGATGGGTCCACTGGGGAAACATCAGGGCACAGCATGGACAGTGAATCTGCCCTCCAATCAGCACAGGACCACTCAGTGAAGACTGGTCAGGAATATAGAACTGTATGGGGTGCAGTTTGCTGAAAAGACTCAGGCCCAGACCAGAGTTTCCACACAACCCAGATGTGCTAGACCTCACAACACCTGGAATTACCTACAAGGTCAATGATTACAACCTGAGCTGCACAAAAAAGCCTTCCCCAGAGAATCAGGAGCAAAGCAGCAATTTAGCTCAACTGCAGGGCTCAAGTGCTGGTTCCCACAGGAAGTTCCCCCATTTTAAAAGTAAGCAAAGGACAACAAATTAGTTCTAGTACAGAGTTTAAGTGGTGAGAATAGTGAATAATCCAACACAGAACTGAAAAAAAAAAAAATTACCCACAGGTTAGAGATAAAGTTCTGCTATTAAGCAGTAAAGGTCTAACACCACCAAAGAACACCTATAAAACCTAGAAGGACTGGAAGCCCCCCAGGCTCCCAAGCTGGGGTGGAAGGAGGACTGACGGCTTCGGCCTTGCCTCCCCAATGTCCACATCCAGTCAAGTGATGACCACCAACCTGCCGCCAGAAGCATGCCAGGCTCCTGAGCTGGGGTGGAGGGAAGTCTGAGGGCCTCAGCCACGTCACTCCAACATCCACATCCAGCACAGCAATAACCATCAGGCCACTCCTAGAATCCGGCTCCCAAGCCAAGGTTAGGGGTTCCAAAGGCCACAGCTATGCCACCCCAGAGTCTGCATGCAGTTTAGCAATGACCGCCAGACTGCCGCTGGAACCACCCCAGGCGCCCAAGCCGGGACAGCAGAGGTCCAAGAGCCTCAGACACACCCCCGCCCACATCCACATCCAGCCCAGCAACGGCCACGGAGCTGCCATCAGAAGTGCCCCAGGCTTCCAAGATGGGACAGTGAGGGGCCGAGGGCCTCAACCATGCCCCTTGACGTCTGTATCCAGCCCAGTGATGACCACCAAGCCACCTCCAGAAGCACCCCGGGCTCCTGGGGTGAGGGGGTGCTATGGACCTCACCCACCCCCATTGAACAGCCAGCTCAGCCGGGACCCTGAGACTGCCGGAAGGAAGACCCCTGGGCTCCCCTGTCAGAATGAGGGAGGTGCCACAGGCCTTGACCATGCCCCCTTCATCCTCCTCCTTTCACTCTAACCCCAGCCCCTTTCCATCTCCCCCTCCTACCAACTGCTCCAGCTCCACAACATCTTAGAATGTAAAACAATTAATAAAAATAATAAATAAATAACTTAAAAAAAGAATTAAGGAAACACAATTTGCAGTGTCTAATTTTTAACTGTATTAAGGGCTACATATGGGATTATATTTGGTTCCTAAATACAACATCTGGTTTCTCTCTATGGTAATGAATGATTCCCACAGGATCAGCCAAAGTGCGAGAGGCCGACTTAGTCCAGGTAATCCTTAAGCTATGTGGGTCAGAGTTCTCACTGCTGTAGGATTGCCAATCACACCTGCAAGATAGAACTTAAAGGAAAGGCTTTCTTTTATTTTGAAGAAGTTGATTAGGAGACAGAAGATAAAGTCCCAACTTCTTCCCCAATAAACTGAGGGTTGGGGTTTATATAGGTAGATGGATTGAAGGAGACAACACAGGGTCTTGAAGCATGGTGGTTAGCTGTTTTCTCACATTATTTTTGGTGCTAAGGTCTTATCTGGTTTCTGTTCTGTGATGCCACCTTTGAGAGATGTATTGGAGAAGACAAGATATAGTGTCTTCAAGCGTAACAGTCAGAAGCTTTCTCACATTATCTGTGGTGCCAAGATCTCGTCTGGTTTCTTTTCTGTGATGCTACCTTTGAGGGCCTAGATGGCTCTATTTTATTTCCTGCTGAGTGGGGAGCTTGCGATTCTACTTGCTATACAATCTTAATCAGTAAGGGATAGCTAGGAAGGGGAAACAGAGTTAGTTCTATAATGTATGCATGAATGTGGGGTTTTTTCTACTTTTGCACCTACAGTTATACTTGAGCTGTATATTACCTGATGCCTCTTTCTATGGCCCCACACTGTCCATCACCTGAAAATTTAGTACATTCTAAAGTCTTCTAGGATTTGTGCTGACTATAGAAAAGGGAGATTTGTAGAGCTACCATCCTTCAAAAATAACATAATGAATACATTTTGAAGCAGCTAAGGGTATACCGAATTGCATCTTTTATATGTGTAATATACATTGGTGTGTGCATACAGTAAGCAAGAACAAAATTGTGAGATTTCTACACAAAATTAATTTTTTTTTCAATTTTATTTTATTTCGTCAATATACAATGTGCTTGATCATTGTGTCCCATTACTGAAACCTCCCTCCTCCCTCTCCCTCCTCCCTCCCAACGACCTCATATCTGTTCACTTGTGTATCAACTTCAAGGAATTGTGATTGTTGTGTCTTCTTCCCTCCCCCACCCCCCGCCCCGGGTTTTTTTTTTGTGTGTGTATTTATTTATTTATTCCCACAAATAAGTGAGAACATGTGATATTTCTCTTTCTGTGCCTGACTTGTTTCACTTAATATAATTCTCTCTAGGTCCATCCATGTCGTTGAGAATGGCAGTATTTCATTCGTTTTTATAGCTGAGTAGTATTCCATTGTGTAGATGTACCACATTTTCCGTATCCACTCATCTGATGATGGACATTTGGGCTGGTTCCAACTCTTAGCTATTGTAAAGAGTGCTCGATGAACATTGGGGAACAGGTATACCTTCGACTTGATGATTTCCATTCCTCTGGGTATATTCCCAGCAGTGGGATAGCTGGGTCGTATGGTAGATCTATCTGCAATTGTTTGAGGAACCTCCATACCATTTTCCATAGAGGCTGCACCATTTTGCAGTCCCACCAACAATGTATGAGAGTTCCCTTTTCTCTGCAACCTCGCCAGCATTTATCATTCACAGTCTTTTGGATATTAGCCATCTTAACTGCGGTGAGATGGTATCTCAGTGTGGTTTTGATTTGCATTTCCTGAATCCTGAGTGATGCTGAGCATTTTTTCATGTGTCTTTTGGCCATTCGTATATCTTCCTTTGAGAAATGCCTGTTTAGCTCTTTTGCCCATTTTTTTAACCGGGTTACTTGTTTTTTTGTTGTAAAGTTGTTTGAGTTCCTTATATATTCTGGATATTAATCCTTTGTCAGATGTATATTTTGCAAATATTTCCTCCCAATCTGTTGGTTGTTAAAAGAGATTTTAAATGCTACTTTATGTGAATGTTATTGAACCATGTTAAGCAGCAGCTCAGTGATCCTTGGAATGTGTCTTCCTTTCTTCTAGGTAATTTTTTTTGTGGGTGGTGGTGACAGAGTTGGTGTAGGGACAGCTGCTTTTCTAGGTCTGGTTTCCTATCTGTTGCTGAGTCCTCATCAGCACCCACCCAGGCCCAGGTTTTGATTGTTGGATAAGCCAGCCCGACTCCATCCCCAGCCCTGACGAGTGCATGCCCAATCGGAGAGGCGCCCAGCTGGAGAGGCCCAGGATCTGTGGAGACCACACGCCCTGTGGTGCCGGCGTGCAACCCAATGGGTGGGTCTTGCCACCACCACCCAACTCCATCACCAGCCCCACTGAGGGCACACCAATCAGAGAGGCGCCCAGCCAGAGAGGCCCAAGATCCTTGGAGACTACGCGCCCTGTGGTGCCAGTGCCCAACCCAGCAGGTAGGCCCTGCTACCACTGCCCGACTCCATCCCCAGCCTGGTCGAGTGCATGCTAACCAGAGAGGCACCTCCTCTGAGAGGCCCAAGATCCAAGGCGACCACATACCCGAGGCACTAGTGGGCAACTGAGCAGACACTGAGGCAGCCATACCAAATTGGCAGCTCCAGCAGCATCCAAGCCAGACAATTGTATCAAACCAGTGGACTGTGAAATCCCCTGCCACAATGACTAAACATCAAAGGAAAGATACCAGAAATATGAAAAATCAAGAAGGTACACCACCAAAGGGTAATACACAAAATTAATTTCTAAACAAAATTAGGAAAAATGGTCTCTATAAGACAATTTTTAAAGAAATATAAAATTTGCTAACATTTATTGTGCACTTAGTGACAGGTACAACAATAAATGTAAAGGGTAAGTATCATGTTATTCTTTTCTTACAGGTAAAAAAATTAAGGTTTAATGGCTTTCTATAATTTTCCCAAGGTCATATAACTTGTAAACAGTGATCTTTGTGAATGATAGCAATCAATTCAATCAAGGCAGTCAAACCTCAGAACCCAAGCTCCTAATCACTACATATTGTAATAACCACATTACCTACACCTATAACTAACTTTTCTCAGGCAGTCACTATTATGTTATGAATCACATCCCCCAAAATTTATATGTTGAGACCCTAAACCCCTATACCTCAGAATATGCCTGTATTTAGAGATAAGGCTGTTAAAGTGATAATTAAGCTAAAGTAAGGCTGTCAGGGTGGGCCTTACTCCAAACTGACTGCTGTCCTAATAAAAGAAAATTTAAACATACAGGAGATATACAAGGGGTGCACACACACAGAAAGACACGTGAGGACACAGCAAGAAGGCAGCCATGGCAAACTAAGGAGAGGCTTCAGAAAAAAAAAGAACCTGATAACACCTTGATCTTAGAATTCCATCCTCCAGAACAGGGAGAATATAAATTTTTAAGTCACCTAGTCTGTGGTATTTTGCTATGGAAGTCCTAGCAAACACACTCACCATAGATACTGACATAGCCACATGTACACTTTGTACACTGCTATACAATTTAGGACTCAGTCTTACATAGGTTTCTTTGCCTTCCAGTAAATATTATATTAAATTTAGAACACTGGTTACCAGAGGCTGAAAAGAGTGGGATGGGGGGAGATGAAGAAAGGTTTGTTAATGGATGCAAAAATGATTAAATAGAAGGAAAGAGTTCTAGTGTTCAACAGCACAGTAAGATGACTATACTTAACAATAATTTATTGTATGTTTCAAAATAACTAGAAGAGAAGATTTGGAATGTTCCCAACACAAAGAAATGAGAAATGTTTGAAATGATGAATATCCCAATCACCCTGATTTGATTATTACACATTGTATACATTTATCAAAATATCACATGTACTCCATAAATATGTATAATTATGTATCAAATAAAAAAATAAAATTTATTTTATGTAGAATAGTGCCACAGAGAAACAGAGCTGAACATTTGTTAAAAGAAGCAAGACATTTTATGCAAGCTATTGCAGTAGGAAAAAGAAACCTCAATATAAAATGAATTCAATTCTGCTAGAACAAAAGGCAGTAGGCGTTTTTAACTCCAGAATGTACTAAAGGAAAAGTACTGAAGGAAGTTGAGGAAGGAAGATAGGTCATTGTGGTTAGGCCATCTGTGTTTACTAATTGGCCCTTATTGATATTAGGCTCCTACCTTCCCAAAGAGACTGGGAAACAGAGGTTCTATCCTTCTTGATAATTGCATTTCAAAGGAATGGCTTCCAGGTCCTTAGGAAAATATGTCTGAATTGGAGAAGATTTATATCGCAAAAGGGCAGAAAAAGGTTTTAAAGTATATGTTTTCTCAAGTAAATGGTCTAAGAAATGAGAGGATAGGGGCCTGTAGTCAGGTTTTGGCTGGAACAGTAAATTCTTTGGATAGCATTTAGCTTTCTTAGGCAGGAACTTAAAAAAATGGCAGCTGGGCCATCTCAGGGACATGTGCTTGAGCTATAAGAAACTATGCTAGTGTTTGTTCAAGTCTCGTAGTGAAGAGGGAGGTAGGCAAAATTATTTGTTCTGAGTGTTTGCAGTTCTCATAGGCTAAGGCTGAGACCTAGTCAAGAAGAGTGCTCAGAGGAGCCTGACCAAAGTCTGGTCAAGGAGAAACTCTCTGTCATTACATAAGGTAAGAAACAAACGGATGTTAATAAACTTTCGCAATGGAGTTTACATTTTTCATTTGTTATTCCCCAACTTGTTTCCTTGTATAAATCTTCTTTGCTACTCCAGAGGGCCCTTGACTGACGTGTTTTAATGTCCTTCAATAAGGTGGATAACTGAGCTAGACAGATTCCCAGACTTCACCTGCTTTAACCCAAACACCATCTACTCACAAAGTTTTCTCAGTGTTCTTTCTCACCTGCAAGACATTTACATATTGCTTCTGTCCCTTTGTGGAATGATCTTTTCCTTCTTCAACTGCCATCTTTTGGTTTGTAGGACTCAGTTTAGACTTTACCTTCCCTGGGACTCCTTCCCAGACCCTTTATAGAGTGTCCCTGCTCTGTATTTCCACAGTACCCAGTGCCTACTTCCACACAGTGCACTAGTGACAGGGTCTTGCAATTGTCAGTTGACTTCTCTGTCTCTCCAATTAGATAAATAATAATATTTTTTTTAAAAAAAATTAATGAATGAATTAGTAAAAAATTATTCCTGAAAGTTGAATTTGGCTTTATAATTTACAACAAACTTACACAATTATTGTTCTATTTGATTTCTTTGCTTTGAAAAAGAAGGCTAGGCTAAAAGGAAGGTATCAAGACAGAGAGAGGCTCAGTGACTGACACCAGGCCACATGGCTTGTAAGTGGAGTCAAGCTGAGACTCACATATGTCTTAAGACTTAAAAATTAAGAATACATTCTGAAGGAATTACATACCAAGATAAATAAGACTAGCCATTGTGTCATACCATAACATTTACTCATTACACAGAAAAGAAAAAAAGAAGAAGGGAATAAATAATAAGTATGAACTCAGGGAATTTTCAGGCATAAGACCAAGTTACTAAAATACGATTTTAAAAAGTCAAAAATATGAGCTCAAAGTTAGAAAAATGTTATGGTATTCCAGATGGATTCCATAATACTCTCCACATGAATACCACAAATATTTACTAAATGCCTACGTTTTCCTGGCACTGTGCACTAGAGCCCAATGTTAAATTTGTGAACAAAACAGATACAATCTCTTACCTCTAAGAGATTATAGTACAGTGGAAGAGCAGGAAAAATAGTGCAAATAGTCCATTGTTCAATCGAATCTTCAGAAGATCTTTTGAGAAGATGTTCATGGAGAAAAGCTAGCACATAATAGAGAGATTTGACCTGTCGAGGGGGTTTCTCAGATGAAATTAGGCTCAATTATAAGAAAGAGAAAAGAGTTGTTATTATTGGTAAAAACCAGTTGAAAGGAAAGTAACAGCATTCCAACCATATGAAGGAAGAAAACATTACATGACAAGAAGTTGAAGTAAGACCAAAGTGGCTAGAGCAAGAAGTGAGGGAGGCGGTGGTATGAACTGTAACTGGACAAGTAAGCAGGGGATGTATATAACCCATGATAAGGACAACTTCATGTTCATCCTAAAAGCAACCTGAAGCCATAAGCAGACTTTGATTGTGGTGTGCAATATGAATAATACTATTGGAAACTTCCCAGAAACTTTGCTTAAATCCTTCTATATCTTTATACTCTACTAATAGATTTTTTTTTCTTCCTGACCCAATAGATAACTTTCAGTTCAACCCACAATCAGGCAGACAAGTAATTCATATAAACCAGTATATGTGGGCAGGGTGAGCAATATACAGGACATGTAAAAAGTTAGTTTGGATGCTTAAAAAGGTTTAGCCTTGTCTATTTGAAAAATTCAACTAATTGGAATGAATCAGTTCTTAAACAATTATGCTAATCAAAGTTTTTGCTCTGGTAATTTCTTCTATCTGATATTTTTAGTTTGCCCATTCTATCACCCACTGCACCACTATATAACCCACTATCACTGATTAGTTATCTAACACTACAGGGAAGGGGGGTAGGAGCTAAAATTAAAGTTAAATTTGAAAATTATTTTTTATTTAGTGGAGTTTTTTGTTTACTATGACAATAAACAAAAATTCCTCCCATGTGATATTAATGCATTCCATCATTAAATTCTTACTGTAAAACTGCTTAAGACAGTTTTTTTCTAGAAAATAATATCAATATTTCTGAGCAAGAAACTACATATAGCAGACATTTATTTACCAGCCACATAGACAGCCTTGAAAAATGCAATAACTACCTTTAGTTTACAGTATAAGATAGAGATTACTTTTTTTCCCTCTCTCCTAAACAGAAGTTGCTAGTTATGCTGTTAGGTAAAGTATTTAAACAGTATATAGAATATTATTTAAGTACTACCTACAGTTACTAGCATTAATAAAGGCATCCCTCTGTTAATTATACTTATAATATTATGGAGCAATTATTTGTAGAATTTATTTTATTATCAAAAAATACATATCTATACAATAACTTATCGTATAATACCAATTTGTATACAATATGTTCATAGAGAAATATTTACATACTGTTTATATTCTATATATTTAATCCTCACAATAGCTTGTTAAGCAGAGAATATGTTATATCCACTTCATGGTTGAGAAGATTGAAGATAAGCATAATTGCACAATTTGCCTCAAATCTATTAGTCATCAGTGAAAGGGCAGAGACAGGAACTCAGGCTTCCTGACTCTTATTCTGGTATATTTTTCCCACTCTCTCATATTCAACAGAGTTCTAAACACCAAGTGATATTAGGATAGGAAAGAAAGAGAAAATATGGACAGAGTACAAAAGAGAGGCATACAATTAAAAGAAATAAAGGGAACAGAAGCACACCAAATGCATCGAAAGAGAAAAGTACACTTAAACCAGTTTTGGCGATGAAGGTAAATTCTAATGTATGTAAAATACTTTACAAATTATAAGTTTTTAACGTATATTTTCATTTGGCCTCAGGATCGACCTGTTGAGTAGGTTGGACACGTATTATTGTGACCATTGCCAATTTACTGAAATTTAAAGAGATACAGTAACTTTCTCAATGAAACAAATAGTAAATGGTAAAGGTCGAAATTAGACAGAAGTCTATTAAATCAAGATTATGCCTTTTTCCTATGCTCTTTGACTTTTCTAACAATGTGAAAGATGCTTAAAGATGTAGCTTTCACAGTTTCATTAGGAAGCAAATGATGAGAAGATGAGAAAATTAAAACACCTGCTTTATATCCTGAAAAGAGAAACAAAATTTAGTGCGTGAGCTAAAGGAAACACCAACTTGTTTTTAAGTGATGAATAAGATTTTTGCTTTTGCCAAGATGGAGTAACAAGGAAAGGATTTATCCTCCCACCTGAAACAGTGAAAACAGACAAATAAGCAAGAACATTAGTTTTCTGACATTGGACAACACATAGTGCTGCTCAGTGACCCTTGGCAGAAGAGAAACAAATCACATTTCCCCTACATAGATACAGCTTACTTCCTGAGAAGAGTTTCCAGGCTCTAGCAGAGAAAGAGAGAACACAGGTAGAACATAGAGCGTAGGATTTTTTCTAAGATGAGGATACAAAACTGAGGGTCTGGGAGACCAAGGGAGGTAAAATTTGCAGAGTGTGTTAACAAGAGGAATGAACTTCAAAGAGAGACTTTCAGAGATCTGTAGCAAATGTTCCATGCAGAGTCATCAACGGAGTACTAATAAGCAAATAAATATAGACTTTAAAAACTACTCACAGCTGGGGAAAGCATCACTCTACGGATTGGAGAGACAATATTCAGAGCTTACACAGAAGAGATAGCTTATGTTCCCACCCATCAGAGAAAATAAATTTGTTGTTTATTTAGAGAACTGAGAAGGGTATTGCCCTAACGGTGCAACAAAATTAACCCCAAAGGATGCTCTGGTTCCACCTAATAAAGCTTAAAAGCAAGGCTTGGAAGGATCAAATTATTTCCAAGCAACTTGGTTGTGTCCCAGAACAAATCGCAAAGACATTTATAGGAATATGAAAATATCCATCATCGGACAAAGTAAGTACACAATGCTTAGCACACAATAAAAGATCACAAGACATCCATAAAAGAGGAAATAAGACCTATAGAAATAGAAAAATCAGTCAAAAGGAACTGAATGGATTCATTCTTCTAGCCAAAATGAAATAATGAGGACTGGAGTCACCCTCCTGCCTGCAGCAAGCAAGCAAACAACCACAAAAACAAAGCATAAAAACAGACAAAATACACTAAACAATGGTTTTCAAGATTGTGGATGTCATTTTTTTTTTTGAGTGAAGATAAGTGATCTGTGACAGTCAGAAAACAAACAGAGTCCTAAAATTGCTCCAGCCTACTGACTTGAGAATATTTCCAAGCTACAGTGTGGAGGAGAAACCCAGGCACATCCACACAGGCTTCCTGTGTTGAGGAGACAGCCCAGATTCCAGGAAGACAAAGGCAGCTAGAGTCCACAGGGCAGAGAACTAGGGATGAGAGAGCCAAACAGAGTGGGAATGCCAGAGGTCTGAACATCCCTTAAGTATTCAGTAAAGTACTGATTATCAAATGCATACAGGGAAACAATTTGAAGCCAGGGAAAGTCTGTCCTGTCTGAAATGATGAGAGAGAACAGTACTCATTGTTCACACAGGACAAGGAATACTGCCTGTTCCTACCACCCAGACTAGACAACTTCAAAATTCATAAGGCATTGGGTAGAGTACTCAGAGGGGCCATGACTCAATAGTAAGGGATAATTCGCCCCAAACTGAATATTTCTGATTTGACCTAATAAAACTTAACAACAACCCCCCCCCCCCAAATTACATGGTTTCCAAGTGACTTAACTGTGTTCCAAGATGAAACTCAAAAAATATTCACTACCCAATAATGTAAAATTAACAATGTCTGGCATTCAATCTAAAATTACTAGACTTACTAAGAAGCAAGAAAATATGACCCATAAGGAAGAGAAAAATCAATCAGTCAGAAATGACTCAAAACTGTTAGATCTAACTGAATGTTAGAGTTATCAGACAGGGACATTAAAACGAATCTTATAACTGTGTTTCATATGTTCAAAAATAGAACTATGAAAGATACAAAAAAGTAGAGATATGAAAGATATAAAAACAAGACATAAATTAAACTTTGAGTCTGAGATGAAAAATACACTAAATGTGATTAACAGTAACTTTGACCTTGTAGAAGAAAAGATTAATTAACTTGACATACAATAGAAACTATTCAAAATAAAACACAAAGAAAAAAGTTTAAAAATAAGAGTATCGGAGAGCTATAGAACAACTATAAGAAGACTAATATAAATGTAATTGTAGTACTTGAAGGTGGACCTGGGGAAGAAGAAAAAATATTTGAAGTAATAACAGACACAATTTTTCTAATTATAAACAGACAGGTCCAAGAATCTCAATTAACCCCAAGCACAAAAAAAAAAAAAAAAAAAAAAAGTGAAAATTTTGAAAAAAGTGAGGTAGAAAATCTTAAGAGCAGTCAGGGTTGGGGGATTCCCATTATATAGAGAGTTATAAAGATTAGGGTAATGCCAGATTTCTTTTTGGGAACAACGTAATTAAAAAGGCAGTGAAGTAACATCTTTAAAGGACAGAAGAAAAAAGAAAAAAAAAAAAAACCTGTTAACCTATACTTCTATGTCCAGTGAAATTATCTTTTGAAAAATAAGGTGAAATTAAGACTTTTTCACATGGAAAAATTGTAAGAATTAATCACTTATTGCACTCCTGCACTAGAAGAAATGTTAAAGAAAGATTTTCAGGGAGAAGAAAAAATATACCAGATGGAAATATGGATCTACACAAATAAAAGAAAATCACTAAAAAGGGTAACTATGTGAATAAATATATAAGAATATTTTTTGTTATTTAAATCTTTAAAAAATAATTGACTGTATAAACAATAACAACAACCAAAGATTTATATTTAGTAAACTAAGGAAAGAGATACAATGATATAAAAAATACTTGCTTCATTCAAAAGAAGACAGAAAAGAGGAAAAGGAAACAAAAAACAGTGGGTACAAATAATATGATTTTAGACTCAAATCTGGCCATATTGATAATCAATGTAATATGTATATCTATATGTTTCCTGTAAATTATATGCATATCAAATGTCAATATATATTATATGTAAATGTGTCACACATAAATATATATATAGTATATGTAAATATGTAAATTAAGAGATTGTCAGATTAGATAAAATAGCAAGACTCAACTATCTGCTGCCTACAACAAGCACACTTTAAATACAAAGACATAACTAGGTTAAAAATGAAAGGATGAGAAAAGATGCTAACATTAATCAAATGAAAGCTTGAGTGGCTATATTAATATCTACAAAGTAGGTTTCAGAGCAAAGAATATCATCAGGGACAAAGTGAATCATTACATGATGACAAAGAATTAATTCACCAGCAGGACATTTTAATTCTAAATGGTTTGTACCTAATAAATGAGAGGTAGCTAAGAGTTATAAAAATTGGATGAGAGAATGCTTTTTTTGTTAAATGAAAAGAAACCTTTCACACAATATATATAAAATTCGTAATATCGTTTATAATTCACTTTAATACAGAATTGTTACTCGTTAGCATTTTAAATACTTTGGAAAGACTTAAAATTCTTCAAGCAAAAAAAAAAAAAAAAAAAAAAAGAACAGTTATATTTACTCCATGTAAGCCAAGAAAGCAAAGCTAAAACCTGATTGAAGTTAGAGGCAGGCATGTCTCCACTGAAAGGAACAGCTCTGTAACAATAAAATCCGACCTGAAACAAAGCGAATATTTATCTTAAAAAGAATGTGTTTTATGCCTCTGGAGATATCAGAAAACCCATAACTGACACTTATGGATCCTGTGAATGGGCTGCTACTATCTGAGCCTATGGTACAATAAGTAGATTTTAAACTATAAAATTTGAATTCCATGTAGAAATTAACTAGAAGTAAAGATGAATACAGTATAGGATTAAGAAGATGTACAACACAGAGATTTGAAATTAAGCTTTTCTCTCTTGTACCCTAATTAGCAAGAATTGATGTCAAACAAAAAATTTAAATAAATATAATTTGTAGGTGTCATGTTGAATTTTATTAATTGAAAGCTTGAAAACTCTAGAAACTGAAGTTAAGGAGAGAAACAATAAAATAAAAAGATTAGTCTGCTGTAAAGAATCTAGCAACCTAGTAAGGAAGATAATACTTGTATCAGAAAAGAAATTATTCGATAGGACATAGTAAATGTCATGAAAGAAGCACATACAGAAGTATCTGGGAAAGATGTATAATTTCTATCTGGGAGATAAGCAATGACATTTTTGGAAGAGGTGACCTTTGAATTGGGACTTGATGCTTGAGGATGTTTCAACATGTGGGAATGGGAATGTAAACTGGTATTTCAGCAGAACAGCCAAAGCAAAGACCAAGGAACAAGATAATGTGGTCCTCTAAGAAAGAATATGGAGCACATTTCAACTGCAATGGACATCTGAGAAGGGAAATAGTAGAAAATAACTTCAGAAGAATAGAACAGCAGAATGACTAAAATTAAAACACCAAATTTCCCATCTGTTTCTGGTGAGAATGTAAGATGTTGCAGCCACTCTGGAAAATAGGCTGCGGTTGCTTAAAAAACTAAACATATAGTTATATCATCCAGAAACTGTACTCCTGGGTATTTATCACAAAGAAGTAAAAACATATATCCACACAAAACCCTGTACATAATTGTTCTCAGTATCTTTATTTGTAATAGCAAAAGTTGGAAACAACCAAAATGTCCCACTGTGCGATGGAATCTTGTTCAGACATAAAAAGCAATGAATTACGTACACATGTAACAACCTGGATGGATCTCAAGGGCATATGCTAAGTGGAAAAAAAATCATCTCCAAAGATAGCATGTATAATTCAATTTATATAACATTCTCAAAATTACAAAATTATACACATGGGAAACAAATTAGTGATTGTCAAGGGATAAGGATGGTGGCAGAGAGGACTGGTGTGACTCTGTAGGGATAGCATGAGAGAGATCTCTGTAGTGATGGAAAATTCTATAATTTGACTGCAGGGGTAATTATACAAATCTATTCATGCAATAAAGTGACATTGAGTATAACACACATTGTATCAAAGTCAAATTCCTGGTTTTTATATTGTACCATAATTATGTGAGATTTAACTATTGGGGGAAACTGGATAAAGAGTACACAGGACCTCTTTGCACCACATTGCAAATTCTTGAGAATCTATAATTATTCCCCCAAAAAGTTTTTAAAAAGTAGATGACAAAAATCCTACATACCATATGACCTAGCAATCTAACTTCTAGGTATTTACCCAAGAGAAATTGAAACATATGTCCATACAAAACCTATAAGAGAATATTGATGGCAACTTTATTCATAAACACTAAAAACTGGAAACAATCCAGATGTACTTCAGCTGATAAATGGGTAAACAAACTGTGGTACATCTAAACAATAGGTTTCTATTTAAGAATAAAAAACAAAAAATTACTACTAGCTGCAGCATGGATGACCCTCAGAAGCATTATTCTAAGCGAAAGAAGCCAGAAATAAAATGTTACATAGTTCATGATTCCATTTCTATGAATTTATTTATTTATTTATGGTTGATTATACGTATTTACGGAGTAGCATTGACTATCAGTATTTGTGTACAGCAGATGATGATCAAATCAATATTATTAGCACGTTCATCATTACAAATCATGATTATCTCTGTGCCCCTTACCCAATTACTCCCTAACCCCTCCCCCTCCCACTTTCCCACCTCTAGTAACTATAGGTCTGTTCTCTCCTTCTGAAAGTTCACCTTTTATTGTGGTCTTCCTTTCTTTGTTTTCTTTCTTTCTTTCTTAGCTCATTTATGAGTGAGGACATTCAGTATTTCTCTTTCTGTGTCTAGCTTATTTAACTTAACATAATTTTCTCCAAGCTTATATGACATTTTTTAAATGTCAAAATTTCAGGGGCAAAAATCAGATCAGTGATTGCCACGGGCTGGGAATCAGAGAAAGGGACTGACTACAAAGGTGCACAGGAGAACTTCTGAAGGTGGTGGAACTACTCTATCTTGATTGTGCTGGAAGTAATTATGTCTACAAAACTCATGTAACTGCATGCCCCAAATTATAAACTTTGCTTTATAAAATTTACCTCAGTAAATCTGACCTTAAAAATATATTCATATTCAATATCATACTACTTTTAAAGCATCTATAGATTTATGTACTAAGAGAGACAAAAACAGATTTTCAAAAAAAAAAAAAATGCTAAAGTTTGTTATCTCTAAATGGTGGGCAGCATAATTTATGAGTTTTTTATGTTTCTCTTTCTACTTTTCTTGCCTAAGTTTTCTGCCAAAGTAGGTATTATCCTTAAGAACCACAATGCTACTTTTAGCAAAGTAATTATTAATAAATTAATTAATAAGTAAGTAATTAATAAAACTAAATAAATTTTTTTTAAGTAAGTAATTAATAAAGATATCTTTTAGCAGAGATATTTTCAGGGCTGGATAGGACATTGAAATTTATCCAGGACAGCCCCCCACTTTAGTTTACAGAGGAAGATGTGAAGGCTAAGATCAACAAAATGACTTTTCCTAATTATTTTAGATTTTTTAATAAGCTACACACGCCCTCAATACTACCTTTCCCTAAGCGTATGATTCAGTTACAAATGTCATGACTTATTTTGACTGGGTTTAGGGGTGATTGTTATACTTCCAAAACTCCCATTCCATAATCATAAAATAAAGTGGTTCAGAATTTTCCTGGACCATCTCCTGCAGGTGGATCCAAACGGTGCCTGGACAGAGAAGATCAGTTTTCCAATCTTCACCATACAAGACCAATGACTTTTTGTAAAAGTGTGACTGGGTAGCATTTTGACATCAGGGAAATCATGATAAGAGTATAATCCACTTGACAGGATTGCTGAGCAGATTAAATGATCATGTGGAAAATCTGAAGCAGCCATTACTATAGGTGACACAAGTCATACATAGTGAAGCCTCCTTGAGAACTTACTTGAATTAGAAGTTAAGTGTTGGGCTTTGGAGCAATATTACCTGGTTTTAAATACTGGCTTCTTCTCTGTGTGGCCATTAGCTAAAATCTGTCTAAACTCTGTCTCAATTTATCCACTACTAAACTGAATTAAATTATAATCATGATTGCCATGAGGATTAAATGAGTTAATTCATGTGAAGCCTTTAGGTGGTACCTGGCATATGGGAAGTGCTCAAGGTTAGCAGATATTATAAGTGTCTTATTGTCAACTTGTTGATGACATTGAATTAGTGACCACAATAGGGAAATCCACCTCTAGGTTTCTGGAAGTACTGAATATTTTGTGGCAAATGCCAAAACCAGTGCCTTATTTTAGGGGAACAATCTAATAGCTTCCAAGGTAGAGGAGTCATTTACTTGTTAATGCTCCTTTCTTTGGACAGATTCTTGTACTCCAGGTGGTGAAGACTTTCCAAGGAATTAGGCAACCCTCAATAAACAATAGCCACACACAGATGGATGGAATGACAGGTCATTCGAGCCATGAAAAATTGACACCTTTACAAATAGGTCAGAAAGTAAAACAGCTAATTCTAAGCTCTTAAGTGTTCAAACATCTCCCTTTCTTTAAAAGAGAGGAAATTTCATATCCTTCAGCTAAGAAAAAAATGCCTTTTTATGCTGTTATCAGTCTCTCTTATGCCTCTAACTCACTAGCAAGGTCATTCATGTAGTCGGAACAATTTTTGATGTGAAATTAGGGAAGTCTGTTTTTAATTCCTGCCCTCATTTGTAGCTGAAACCAAAGTCTGAGCACAGATTAAATTCCTAAATTGCTCATGAGATGAGGCACATTGGGAAATGGAAAAAGGAGACAAAAAGTAGATAAAGTAAACCGTACATATCAGCCAATAGAATAAAAATATTGCATTGGGAAGCAGCAGTACCTGGAATTCACTAGTACTCAATATTTACTGAATTAATTGATGATCTGTTTGACCAAAACATTCCACCATTAAGTTACATAGGGAACAGCTATAAAAAAGAGTGAAAAAAATGGCATCTGATATCAAAAGACTAAGCCCCTCAACTTGTCTGTTTGATTTTAGACATGTTTATTTATACCTCTGAGCCCATTTTCTCATTTATTTATTTATTTATTTTTTGTCTTTTTTGTGACCAGTAAGGGGATCGCAACCCTTGGCGTGGTGTCACCCACACCGCACTCTGCCAGTGAGCGCACCAGCCATCCCTATATAGGATCTGAACCCGCGGGGGGAGCGCCGCTGTGCTCCCAGCGCTGCACTCTCCCGAGTGAGCCATGGGGTTGGCCCCCATTTTCTCATTTATAAAATATAAATAATATGGGCTGACCCCGTGGCTCACTCAGGAGTGTGCGGCGCTGGGAGCGCCGAGGCCACAGGTTCGGATCCTATATAGGGGTGGC